>NC_064931.1:795858905-797107238 GCF_023897955.1 Schistocerca gregaria | reverse complement strand
GCTGAAATGGAGCGACAGGGTGGCTGAAAAATGCACAGCAAGAAGATAGGGCGGGGAAAATGAGATAACCCGTATTTCCACTTGGCCCTACTTTATACGGTAGAGGCACAGAGTCAGCTACAATATTTTAAAATGGAAATTTGCTTTAACATTTAGCGTTTCAGCCTGGAATGAAGAAAACTGTTTATATCTCCTCATGTTTAATACAACGATCCAACCTAGCACGAGCGCCCTGGGCTCGGTGTTTGCACTGCAAGCAGCCAGCTGCCTTGCCTCTCACTTTCAGCACATTTCTCAGAATCTTCTGCGAAACATTTCAAAGCCTGAACTCGTCTCTTCAAGAGCTTTTAGAATAACGTTAAAATACGTGACGTTCTATTAAAAAACAGACTTCCTTCAATACCTCTGATGGCAGTATCATCCGAATAGTAAAATTAAGTGCCATTACATATAGCAATTTGCCGAAGGCTTTATATCGTTATTACTACGTCTTTTGCTTTTCCTTGTAGTGCAATATCGTCGCATTCGTTTCTCGCTGCATAATTCAGCTAAGTAATCCGTACAGAAAAACACGCCAGGCTCCTATTGCTGCCCAGCACACACCTGGAAAGCGGAAAGTTACGTATTTAGTTTTTCTGTGTATTCGTGGTAGTATATTTCTTAAATCTCGTGCGTGGTTTCTTTTCTGTTTGAGAGGTTTATTCTCGCGTTTTGTAACTAAATGTAAGTTCAGGCAGTCAGTAGCGTGCTTGGTAATAATTTGTTTGTTTTTAAGAGCCAGAGACGGTTCGTTGGAGCCCATTAATCGTCAGTCAGGCCCCTACTGCCGTCTGGAAAACACCTCGAAAGCGACAAGTTACGTATTTAGCTCCTTCTACATTTATGGAATGGTATATTTCTTAATAGTACAATAAGAAATTGGATTGGGCATATATTAAGAAAGAATGACGGACTGATGAAAACAGTTTTAGAAGGTTATGTGGAAGGGAAAAGGAAGCGAGGAAGGAAGAGATTCCAGATACTGGATGACATGATGGACGGTACAACATACAGCAGCCTTAACAAGGAAGCAATGGATCGCAGATAATGGAGAGGAAAAGGACCTGCTAACATAGAAGATAACTGACGATGGTATTTCTTACGTTTCTTGCGTATTTTTTCTATGTAAATTGTGCTGTCTCGGGGTTTTGTAACTGTAAAGTGTTGTCAGGTAATATGTAGCTCAGTTTTCATTTCTGCTGAACAGCCAGTTATACAGCTCATAAGGCGTCTCCATTGGTGACACGTCAGGAGGTTAGCAAGTTGCGTATCTAGGTTCCTGTCCGTGTTTTAATACTCAATTATTAAGTTTTTAATACTGGGATGTACGCAGCTCCTGGTCGTGCGGTAGCGTTCTCGCTTCCCACACCAGGGTTCCCGGGTTCGATTCCCGGCGGGGTCAGGGATTTTCTCTGCTTCGTGATGACTGGGTGTTGTGTGCTGTCCTTAGGTTAGTTAGATTTAAGTAGTTCTAAGTTCTAGGGGACTATTGACCATAGATGTTAAGTCCCATAGTGCTCAGAGCCAATACTGGGATGATTAAGATTTGTGAATGCTATATGCGGAGTCTGGAGGAGCTGGTTGCAGTTCGCGAACAGCTGAATGTGCTTTCACCTTCAGGCAGTCGTCTTCAGGCTGCTGCCTCGAGGTGTAGCGGTGGCCTAGGATTTGGTGCGTGTCATAAGACACCTCTGGTGTTCTTTCCTCGCCCACGCGCTCCGCTACTGAGGTCCCTCAGAGTGTGCTTGACACGGTTGATCCACCCTCGCAGGAGGACGAATGGATAGTGGTAGCGCGTTCTCGTCGCTCGGTCGCTCGAGGTGGAGGGCTAATGTGGATACTGGCCGTCTGGTCTCGCCCATTGACCCTGCTAGTGGACAGGGACCACTCTTACAGCACTGTCCGAGCAGGCACACGTAGGGAGGGGTTTGCTAGTTATCGGGAGCTCCAACGTTATGGGGCCTCTTAGACAGACAACGTCCGAGGCCGGAAATAAAGCCAATGTGCACTCGGAATGTCTCATGGAGGGGGGGATCATTCGAGATGTAGAGAAGGTATTGCCAACGATTATCCAGCGTGCGTGGTGCAGAAGTCTGTATGTTACGGCTCATCTCGGCACAAACGACGCCTGTCACTTGGGCTCTGAAACCATCCTTTGCGCATACAGACGGCAGGCGGAGATTGTGAAGGCCGTTTGCCCCACGTGAAGGATGGAAACAGAGCTCGAAATTTGCAGCGTTGTTCCCAAACTCGGTGGGGTCCTTCGGTTTGGATCCGAGTGGAGGGTCTCAGCCAAGGACTTTGTCGGCTCTCTGGCGGTCTTGGCTGCAGATTTCTGAACTTCCTTTATTGGGCGGGGAATTGTAGGATTCCCTTCAGGATTGCGCTACACAAAGGAAACAACTGCTCGGATAGTAGAGTACTTATGGGGTGCAGATGGTTTATTTGGACTCGATATACAGATAGCGAAATCAGACAGCGTTCACAGTAAAGACACGTCGACTGTCAAAATTTTATCAGAAGATTTTCGAAGTATTAGTAACAGAGTTCTCGAACTCGTTGCCCTCCAGAAAAGTTCTCTCCTCTTGGAAGTGAGAGCATCCTGAAACCCTAAGTAGAAAGCTCTGAGATATTTAGCAAGTAATGGAACATGTATCAGAAAGACAGATTAGACGACATATAAGGAGGAGTGCTAGTAGAAGGGAGATGGCGGCATTGCAATTTTGATATCAAATTTATATGCAAATTAATTAAATTGATCAATTAATACCCCAGACCAAGCCCACACCCACCCCTGACCACAACCACCCCCACCCCCAGATGATGTCACGTTTTTCCTCAGCATGCACGAAGGCCGCAGCCCCTTTCGCCTCTCCACCCTCCCCCTCCCCTCCCCCTTCCCCCACCTACCATATTAGCGAGAATTTCGATTTGGCGGGATTTTCGAATTTTGGTAGGAATTTCTTTATCCCAGGACTGTGCTGACATCCCACCCCAACACCCATCCAGGAGTTGACAGGAAATAAAAAATAGCGGTGCCCTTTCTGGGACTCAAACCCTGGTTCTACTGGATGGAAAGCCCATGTACACCCCCATCACACGGACACTGTTCCGATGCCAGAGCAGAAGGTTAGGTTAATGTACTTTATTTATTTTGGTCAGGAAAATGAAGTGAAGATAGGTCGTACTTACGTAATTAATCAAAAAGAGCAGGCATAATTCAAATGGTTCAAATGGCTCAGAGCACTATGGGACTTAACTTCTGAGGTCATCAGTCTCCTAGAACGTAGAACTATTTAAACCTAACTAACCTAAGGACATCACACACATCCATACCAGAGGCAGGATTCGAACCTGCGACCGTAGCAGTCGCGCGGTTCGAGACTGTAGCGCCTAGAACCGCTCGCCCATCCCGGCCGGCCAGACCTAATTACACAACTATTTGCATAGCGCTACACAAGGACTGCCTAAAATCGCACAACAGCTCAAAAACTGACGATACCATGTAACTGGTGCTATTATGGTGGGAAAAATTTCGCAATACCACTCGAAACTAGTGACACACTCAAACTCTACCTTCACTTCATCTACAAGCTGGCAGGAAAAAAGGTAGGGATATAAGTTACTCTATTTATTCTTTTTGGTGGGAAATATGATCAGCTGACATGATCTGGTGTTGGACAGAGAGGAGTTTAAAAAGTGTATTACCTGTAAGCATACAGCTGAGGAGAATATCTATCGTTATTTGACGTCAGATTTCGCTACAGGAACCTGCTCAAAAACCACCTTACAGCTCAAGTAACTGAAGCCAATACACGCTACCACAACTGATGGAAAAAAGCATCACAGTTCTAATTACACTTCAGAATTGTAGTAAGAAAACCAGCACTCCTAATGAATGGGTCACAATGCAACACATTTACTGGGGAAAATCGCCATACCAAAAGACTGCAGAGGGGCGGCGGTAGATGAACGTGCGTTCTCATCGATAGGCGTCCACAAACTGCCGAAAATCGAGGCCCTCTTACCTCCCCTCATACAGGTACGAAAAGGGGGTCACTGTACTTTCAACTATCTAGTTTCAACTACTTTTCAAGGTCATAGGACTAAACACTTTCCACATCTGAAATACATGACCATGGATCATTGTATATGAGAAATGACTCAGGATTTTTGGTAGATAAGTGAATGAGGCAAGCAAATATCCTAGTACCAAATCTTTTTTAACTTTTGCATGTACATTTATATACAGAAAACAACTCTTTACTTATTGTTGTTAGGTGTAGTTATAGTAGTGTCCAATTTAATTTTTAACTTATAACTTAAATCCACATCTCAATCATCTATTTCTTTCTCCAGCCAGTAATCTGACAAATACTGAGATGGCATGTTTTCGAACTCCAGTATATATCCATTTTTTTCACGTAAGCTACATCTTTCATGGCTTTAACAGTTAGTTCTGTTCCTTCTGGCTGTTCTTCTAAATGCGACATTTGGGGATTTTAATTTTTCCTCTTATTTCCTGCATGACAGTGTTGTTATAACTTTCCAAATCCTTGTGGGTGAAGGCTGCCAGTTCTTCTGCTGCACATTCTTGCAGAACTTCGGTGTAGAACTTACAGTTTACAACTTTTGGAAACGAACTGCCATTAAAGGTTGTTATTCGGTTTGTTTTAAGCTCTGCAAACGGTTCTTCTGCTGCTAAGTGTATGATATCAAACCTACCACATTTCGATATGGTGTATCCCTCTCTGTTACGTAGATCCAAGGAGGAAAGGTGTTTGATAACCAGATTTTTCGTGTCTCCTTTAACAAAGTAAGCATGTTCCAGTCCGTCGTTTCCGGTCAGTACTTCAACATATGGCCACTTACCACTGCTCTTATCAGTAAATGCTATTATTTTGTATTCCCCAGTCGCAGCCAGATTTCTCCATATACTGTGTTTAAAGCCGTATGTAAATCTTGCCTGCACATTCGCAATAGCCTCTTCCTTTTCCATTTGAAGCTTGTATTCGTCCTTTATAGCAGTTGTCTTCTCTGTATAATCTAGTTTTCTTTTCTTTACGTAGATGCTTTCTAGTTGCAGTTTGGACTACACACACACACACGCCCGAGGGAGGACTCGGACCTCCGACGTAGGGAGCCCCACTGAGGTGCGCCATACCCCGTGGCTACGCTGCGCAGCTCTAGACTGGGACGTATATGGATTCATTGCAGGGGTACAGTCAGTCAGTCTTACGAAGTACTTTTGAATATGTTTTTCGGAAACCGTCTGGAGCAGCTAGCTCGACAGTCCACACGCAGTGTGGCTACAAACGGGCCTGACCTAATCAATGGCGTTAGATTAGAGACAGAGATTAGTGCTATGATGTTATCACAGCGACTTTGGTTACTGAAGTTAATACGTCAGTCAAGAAGGCTAGGAGAGTATTTTTGCTTCAGAGTAGACAGACAGTTGTTAACGTCCCAGTTAGAGAGTGGGGTTGACGTAATTTAGTTCCAGATGGACGTAGAGGAATTATCGTCAAAATTTAAACAGATTGTAAATAGTAGTGTGGAGAAGTATGTGCTGAGTAAATGGATTAAAGGCGGAAAAGACCCACGGTGATTTAACAGCAAAAATGGTTCAAATGACTCTGATCACTGTGGGACTTAATATCTTAGGTCATCAGTCCCCTAGAACTTAGAACTACTTAAACCTAACTAACCTAAGGACATCACACACATCCATGCCCGCGGCAGGATTCGAACCTGCGACCGTAGCAGCAGCGAGGCTCCGGACTGAAGCACCTACAACCGCTCGGTCACAACGGCCGGCCATTTAACAGCAAAATTCGGAAAATGCTGAGGAAGCAAAGGCTATAGCGCTCTCCGTTCAAAAGAGAAAGTGTAAATCTTGACAGGCAGAAGTTAATAGAAATTCATGCATCTGTAAAAAGATCGATCCCTGAAGCTTACAACAACCACGACCGTCATGCCTTGGCAAAAGATATTGCCGAGAACACGAGAAAATTCTCGTCCTACATAAATTCGCTAAGTGTTCTAGTGCTTCCATCCAGTTACTCGTTTGACTAGTCTGGTGTGACAGTAGATTACGGAAAAAGTGAAACCAAAATTGTAATTTCGCATTTAAGAAATTGTTCTCGCAGGAGAAGCGAACAAGTAGCTCGACCGTTGCTCAGACTCTCGTATGAAGGACATAGTAATAAGCATCCCTGATGTAGAGAAACAGCCGGCCGTTGTGGCCGAGCGGTTCTAAGCGCTTCAGTCCGGAACCGTGCTGCCGCTACGGTCGCAGGTTCGAATTCAGCCTCGGGCATGGATGTATGTGATGCCCTTAGGTAGTTAAGTTTAGTAGTTTTAAGTCTAGAGGACTAGTGACCACATATGTTAAGTCCCATAGTGCTCAGAGTCATTTGAACCATTTGAATTTTGTAGAGAAACAGCTGAAAGTGTTGAAAGCACAAATGAGTCACCAGGTCCTAATGGAATCCCAGTCTGGTTTTACAAAAAGTACTTTATAGCATTGGCCTCTTACTTAGCTTGCTTTTATCATGAATCTCTTCCCCACCACAAAGTCCCAAGGGACTGGAGAAAAGCGTATGTGAGTCCTCCATATAAGAAGGGTAAAGGAATGGACCTCCAAATTACGGACCAATATCCTTAACGCCGGTTTGCTGCAGAATCCTTGAACATATTCCCAATTCGAACATAATAAATTTCCTTGTAAATGAAAAGTTTCTCTCAACAAATATGCACGGTTTTAAAAGTCATCGCTCATGCGAAACTCAGCTTTCACTTTTCTCACATCGTATCCAGCGAACTGTGGACCAAGGGTTCCTAGATTTCCATCAAGGTGTCACACTGCAATTTATTAACGAAGGCACAAGTGTTCTCTGATATGTGAGTGGCTTGAAGATGACTTGAGTAACAGAACGAAATTTCTTGTTCTCTACGGCGAGTGTTCATCAGAGACAAGAGCATCGTCAGGAGTGCTCCAGGGAAGTGTGATAGGACCGCTGTTACTTTCAACATACATAACTGTCTGGCCGACAGAGTAGCAGTAGTTTGCGGCTATTTGCTGATGATGCTGTGGTGGACGGTAAGGTGTCGTAGTCGAAAGACTGTAGGAGCATACAAGATGACTTGATGAATGTCAGCTACCTCTAATGCAGAATGATGTAAGTTAATGTAGATGAGTAAGAAAAACAAACCCATATTGCTCCGGTACAGCATTAGCAGTGTGCCACTTGACACACTCAAGTCGATTAAACACTTAGGCGTAACGTTGCGAAGCAGTAGGAAATGGAATGAGCATGTAAGGATTGTAGGAGGGAAGGCGAATATTTGACTTCGATTAATGGAGAATTTTAGGTAAGTGTGATTCATTTAGAAAGGAGACCGCATGTAGGATACAAGTGCGACTAACTGTTGAGTAATGTTCGAGTGTTTGGGGTCCGTATCAGGTCGAATTAAAGGAATACATAGAAGCACTTCAGAGGTTGGCTGCTACATTTGTTATCGGTAGTTCAAACAACACATGAGTTTGGGAATGCTTCAGGAGCTCAAGTGGAAATCACCAGAGGAAAGGGGACGTTCTTCCCTAGGAGCAGTGCTGAGAAAATTTAGAGAACCGGCATTTGAAGTTGACTGCAGAACGATTCTACTGTCGCTAACGTACATTTAGAATAAGGACTACGACGACAAGAAAGGACAAATTAGGGCTCCTATGGAGGCATGCAGCCAGTTGTTTTCCTTGCTCTATCTGTAAGTGAAACAGGAAAAGAAGTCAGTAGTAGTGATACAGGGTACATTCGTCATGCTCCATACGGAGGCTTGCTCAGTATGTATGACTACGAAGTTGTAGATGTAGTAGTCGAGTACATACAAATGTGAGAGATTAACAAAAAAGAAACGAAATATTGACACTACAGACACGAAAGGAATTATAGCTCTAAGATCTTCACATTGGCTGTATATAACAATTGAAACATCTATCAATTTCATTCTTTGATTCTTAGTTCAGACGAAGTTATAAACGCACAATGTTTTTTCTGTCGAGTATATGTTTAAAGTGACGGACCTATTTCGGCAGCTGACCAGAACAACGGACTACGTCAATGCTGCTGAGTTTCTGCATAGGCGGATATCGTTACAAGTTGTACGCAAAGGTTCCAGCTAAGAAGTTGTAATATATGGACTGTGCTGAGGGTATGAATATACAGAGTGTACCATGACGTTTACCTGGAATTAATGTAGTTTCCAAAGTCTGTGCTTAATGTGTGATATTGTATACCAGATCAGTAGTCACTCACTTCTCTGGCTAAATGGTTAATGCCAAAGGCCAATAAATTATACTTGAAAATGGTTAAAAAAAATTTCATCGTTTTAGAGCTAAGTGTTGAGTTCATTAGACACTGACTGAATTATAGTTTCGCTAGCTCGATAACGACTTGATCTTTCAGGAAAGGCTCACTGTTTTGTGTGTGTTGTGACGACGTTGCATTTCTCTGCAGTAAGTCGAGGGAAGTGATCAACGACACAGAGCTCGCAGGAAGGAGGCCTATCACCTTCGCACTTGTGTTAACAGTCGGTGCATTGCGGAGAGGAGCAACTCTACATCTGAATCAAAAATGTGTCCCGCCATCTATCGACTCAAGAAAGTAAAGGCGGAAACGACATTAGTAGGATAGCAGGGCTTGTTCCAGACTCAGAGGGACACGTAACTGGATTTAAATGGACGGATGCTGTGGTTTAAGGGAACAAGCTTCCGTTGATAAGCATGAGGTTATCAATGCCGATTCTAGGCGAGATAACGATATTATCTCAAGGTCGCTGATAAAGATTTCTGGTCTCAAGTTACAGACTTCGGCTTGTTATATTCATGGTCACTTCTCACTCGCCTCACCCTAAGGAATCACCGGTAATTGATCAAGGTCAGCCAAGGGAACCCCCAACACCTAGCCAACTGTACGATTTGTATTCGATATCATCCAGGGGAATTCCCACACACCTTAGGCAACTGTATGAGGCCATGACGTTCCCTGGTACCAGTCATATAATATAAAACTTAGTGGAAAACCCTTGTACCAATGGGAGAACATTAAAATATTGGGAAAATCCATGGACCAAAATATCTTATCTCCCATCCTCCCACTTCTCATCCTTTACAACAAGCACAATTGCAGGGGTCTGTGCGTCATGAGGAGAGTTTCAGGTTTGTTATGATCAATAATTCTATAGTGGCAATAATATAACAAATTACCTAATACTTTATTACTTACAATTTATTTTCTTTGGAAATAAATTTTTATAGTATTTTTGTTCTTATTTATTACCAATTGTTTTCTTTTATGGCTTTATCCGCAAAACTATTTGTCTTATATGCAGTAATTTACAATATTTTTTGTTGGTGTATTTACACAGCCAGTTTATATATTGGTTTTAATTTTATTTCTCGAGACTTATGTCTAGCATGTGTATTACGTTAAAGTTAGAATAAATTAAATACTTAGTTTCCTTAATGATTCTATACATACAGTATATACATTTTTATGATTCTGTACGTCGTATTTACATGTTTATCATCCTGTATACAGAATTTATATTCTATTCAGTGCATTCTGATCATTTTTGTACATACAATATATGGGAAATAGGGACTAGGAGCAGCAGGTGAAGAAAAACCACATCCCGGCGGAGGTTCAAGTCCTCGCTCGGCCATGGGTGTGTGTGTGTTTGTCCTTAGGTTAATTTAGGTTAAGTAGTGTGTAAGCTTAAGGACTGGTGACCTTAGCAGTTAAGTCCCATAAGATTTCACACACATTTGAACATTTTTGAAAATCCATACACACTCACACACACACACACACACACACACAAACACACACACACACACACACACACAGAGAGAGAGAGAGAGAGAGAGAAAGGGAGAGAACATACACATACATATAAACACATAAAATATTTACATGCACACAGCGTGTACAATATATTAACTCACACATAGTCTGAAATCAGGCATGCATACACACACAACCATGACAAGCGGTTCATTCAACTATTTTGCATACAATCACAAACATACACATAAGCTATATACAAATAAATATACACACTGCACACACTTACTCAGCCAATACTGTGAGCACACGAGTGTGCTGATCTGGTTCCCACAGATGATGCATTTGTCGTCATGATGCGACAACCCTACTTTCAGCTGCAGTGCAGTATGTGCCTCGTGGCGTTTAAATACAAAGGCTACTTGGCTCATCATATGTGGAGCATTACCAGTGCTCTTGAACTTACATATCTTGTAGTGATCTATCACGATAGCCCTTGAGGCTGCACTATGCACACACTTAGCCTGCCAATATATGGAAGCTGCATCTATGTAGTATGCATACATTTTCGACCTAAGCCCCACGAACTGCACAAGATATGAACCATTCCTCTGGAGTCTCATGAATCTCTCCATCGAATCCAGGTATTCATACGGAAGGGCCCGTTCTGAAATCGGGCATCATCAACATATGTTTCTCTGGTGTAATGCATGCCCAGACAAATTGCCTCAGCAAGTTTCAGAAGATATGCATGTAGTGCTGCCTCTCATCCTTGGAGACTAGCAACAGATCTACGTGTTAGGGTACTGGCCGGCTAATTTTGGAATGTAGAGGGGTCCCACTACTTTATTTCTGACTTCTTTGTTCTCTACAGTGTGCTCATGGTCACCTTCTCCATCTTCTGCCTCGCTATGATCAACATCCATGGTGTATACGCTGAGGTGACAAAAGTCGTGGAATAGCGATATGAACATATATAGATGCCGGTAGCATCGCATACACAACGTGTAAAAGGGCAGTGCATTGGAAGACTTGTCATTTGCAACCAGGTGATTAATGCGAAAAGGCTTGCGACGTGGTTATGACTGCACGACGTCAATGAACGAACTCTGAACGCGCAAAGGTAGTTGGAGCTATGCACATGGGACATTCCATTTCTGAAATCGTTGGGGAATTCAATATTCCGAGATCCACAGACGAAAAGTGTGCCGACAGTACCACATTTCAGGAATTACCTCTGACTACGGAAAACGCAGTGGCTGGCACCTTTCGCTTAACAATCGATTGCCTAGAGTTGTCAATGCTAGCAGACAAGCAAATCGGGACGCACATCGAACGTATCCGTAGCTCAGCGAAATTTAGCGTTAATGGGCTATGGCAGCAGACGACCGACACGAAAGCCTTATCTAACAGTGCGACATCGCTTGCAGCGTCTCTCCTGGACTCGTGAAAATGTCAGATGGACCCCAACGACTGGAAAACCGTGATCTGGACACAAGAGTTCCGATTTCGGTTGGTAAGAACTAATGGTAGCGTTCGAGTATTGAGCAGACCACACGAAGCCATAGACTCACGTTTTCAACAAGGCACTGTGCAAGCTGGTGGTGGCTACATAATGGTGTGTGCTGTGTCCTCATGGAATGTACTGGATCCTCTGGTCCATCTTAACTGATCAGTGACTGAAAATAATTATGTTCGGCTACATGGAGACCATTTGAAGCTATTCATGGACTTCATGTTCCTAAACAACTATTTCATGTCACTGGGCCAAAAGCGTTCGCTGATGGTTTGAAGGATATTCGCCACAATTCGACCAAATGATTTGGCCACCCAGATTGCCCAACGTGTATACCAGCGAACATTTATGGCACATAACCGAGAGATCAGTTCATCAACAGATTCCTACGCCGGCAGCACTTTAGCGATTATGGATGGCTATAGAGGAGCTGTAGCTCATTATTTCTGCAGAGGACTTCCAACAACGTCAGTCCTTGCCACATCGAATTGCTGCGTTATACCGGGTAAAAGGAGATCCGACACGATACTAAGAGGTATTCCAGGACTTTTGTCACCTGAGCATTTGTGAACTGAATAATGAGGCTTCTGTCCCTAGAATTGTGGTAGATTCTGAATTTTTATGTGCAATAAGATGCCTTTGAAATCATAATGCCCCCCAGACATTAGATTTATTTCAAGTTTATTTCAGATCTGCATTTGTTTGGTAACTGTTATTGTTACGCAGAAGCGACCATGCAAAGCAATATTCTTCCCTCTCACCTACTCTGGTCATTGATGCATGTTATTTAGCAGCTATATCTTCCTGAGGAAGGATGACGGTGAACATTACATAAAGTAGGATCGTAGACGTGCGAGTGTATAACATGATGGAGTACATGGCTGAGTGCCATAAGCGACCCTCCTTGCTGCATGTTAGAATAATGGCTAAATGTGACACGCTTGACGAAAGTTCCAAACCAATACGCGATTGAATCGCCCGATAATATCACATCAGTTCTCCCCCAAATTTGGACTATGCTCTTCTACTCCCCAGCATCCGTGATCTCTTTTAAGGTGTTCATGAGCTCACAGTATAGAGCTGAGTTACACCTAATGACAGTACACTGCAGATAAATTTAGGCACGCAACCTTCCCAAATCACCTTAACAGGAATCGAGAAAAGTTGCAAGATTTCGATAGCCTGCAGTCGAATTGGCAATATGGGCTTTTGAAATAACTCCTCCAAAAGCGCCAGCAAAAACAGTTATCTAAAGTGGCTACAGGACTTCCATAACAGAGTGGGCAGGTGTATTGCTGCTGCTAGCCCCAGAGTAATGTCTAAGTGATGTCTGATACTGTGTAGGTTCATGACGATTGGAAGACGGTCCGGGGCGCAGCTGCTTTGGTAAACGAGCTGGTGCCATCAACCTGTGCCACATTGGTGATGACGGATCCGACTACAATTGTGTTGGTGGGTGTGGTGCATACGTCGTTGACGAAATGAGCTATAATGACATCCGTATCATAGTCGGGTCGGGTGATGAAGTAGTAACTGTAGTTGAATGCCCTGTTCCATATGTGACCTCAATCTCATCTGCAAAGATAGAAAATAATTGAGAGTACCATGCATAATAAAAATTGATATATTGCAGGCGTCTGTAGTAGGTCTACTCGCATTATAAATTTGCAGCATCAACGTCAACACTCAGCCCCCACACCAATCCATGTGCGTGTCTGTGTTTTAGCATTGACTTTGAGAATTGGTGTTACGTGTTGTGATATTTCTAAGTCTTATAATTTGCAGTGGGACTCTGTATCACAGTCGGATGGGAAAATGTATCAACTCACACCTGGTAATGTAAGCAATTAGAGGATATACACCGTTGTTCATTTATATATAGAATGTGGGAAAACACAGGAAAAACGGAAAAAAATGTGGAAAAACGGAAAAAAATATCAAAAAAAACGGCAAAAACCCGCAATCGACGTGGTCATACAGGATATCTGTATTTATACATAAGAAGTAGTAGAAATTTTTTATGTCATAAGAACTAGATCAAAGTGTCTGGAGATCTCTTGGATACTTTCCTAGAAAGCTGGGTTGTACCAAGGAAGAGAATTGCCAAATCACAATGCTACAGGAAAATGGTGTAATTACATGCAGACCTAAAGGGCATGACCGGAACTTCAGACATCTGGGGCTTTTATTCATAGCTTTCTGCTACCAACACGGATAATCGACTAAACTGTGTTTGACATGTATGGGTCTAATGCTAAATATTACCTGTCTGTATATAATTTTAATTATTGAAGGTGGAAATCGATTACAGAAATTCGTGCTCATATGAAACACTACATAATTATCTATAAACACTCCTTGTAGAATGTTATTGGTAAACACGTTATGGTTTTTATCATTTTCCTTAAAAAGTACATCAAAGGCTATAACGTCTCACAGCCACGCGCATCCATCTCCAGATATCTCCCGCAGGGCTGTAGGCGGCTCTACACTACAGCGGCTGCGCAGTAGAACTGTATGCCCTGCAAGGCTGTCATTAGTCCTCGCTGAGAGAAAAAAATTATTCACTACCTTCTCCACTCTGAGCGCCGTCTGATGCTTACAGCGAGGAATTCCATACTAGCATGGAACCGCAAAAATAGCGTATTCTTTGAACAGAGCCAGCAGTGGCGTTTGGTGCACGGGTGTTACTCCCAGATACTGGTCGCAGCATGCAGAAAGTCTCAAAGCGTTGGTAAACTCTTCTCTTTGAACAGTGTCCGCTCCTTCCACATAATGGACCAACACCTGCACCTGCACTGAAATACAATCCTTTATGTATGAACTCTGGCAGAAGAGGTGTAAGATAGTGTTGCCTACGCACAACCATTATGAGGCACCATCCAGCCTAAAACCACGGGACTAGAGACAAGAATATTCGTTTCCTATCGGTTGAAATAAACAAATGAATGTGGTTTTAGCTATAAATAAGAGTCATTTTGGTGCGAGAAGTCATTCCTATCTGAGACTTGCTAGCTACATCAACAGTATCGATAGAATCGGCAGAGATCAAACGCTACGATGGAAATGGTGGTTCATCAGAGGTTCAGACGATATTTTTTCCATGTTTGTGTATGCGCTCGTTATAGCTAGAATCTGATAAATAATTTCTTCTTCTACGTCATCTTCTTCTTCTTCTGTTGCGGAGACGTGCAAGCTAAGGGTCGGGTCGGACATAATGTTGATGCGTTCGTCAACCCAGCCCAGTTTACCAATACTGTATTTTCTGTGCCTGCAAACACCACCACAGCTCTGTCCATCGGCATCACCCTGGTAATGACACGAACATGTTTACCAACATAGCTGTGTCCTGACCCATTTCGAAATGATGATGGACCTTTGTTTCTTGTGCACTCAATGATAATTTTCCAGTGGATCTGCAAGTTATGGTATTACAAGCAATCACTGCAAACAAATGTGTGACGAGAGCTTGTGGACTTATTCGGACACAGCTAATTTAGAACTGATTTGAGCTACTGTAGATGCCTGCACATAACATTTTTTTAAAATTATGCATGAGAGTTATGATCTTTTTTTGCAGTTAAAGTGGAGGATGTACACCAATGTAGGATATCACCTGCTACTACAATCACACAACATGACCCGACTATCATGTGTTCGTTGCTCCAGCTCGATTCGTCAAGGCTGTATTTATTACACCTCCAAAAACCACCGTAGTCGGGTCCGTCAACTTTGTCGCGATATGAGCTGATGAAATCAGCTCCTTTGCCGATGCAGCCACGTTCTGGACCGTCTCGCAATCTTCGTGGACCTATATGGCACCAGACATCGCATCGACATCACTGTTGGCCTCGCAGCAGCAGTAACGCTGCCTGCTGTGTTGCGGATCACTAAGAAATATCTACTGGTAGCCTTAGTCGACCTCGAGTTGCTATTTGACTTAAAGTTGGCTCTCTTTAAACGCGCGTTTATGCCCCCAGTATTGTTTGCATCGAAATTATCATTACACTCTAATTAATAACCAAAAATATGGTAATTGGTAGCTACGAAATCAATAATACGGTGATTAGCATATGGTACCAAATCAAGATTTATTCAGAAAACAGGATGACCAATCTTTCTAGCCTAACATGACAATCCAATACACTCGATAACCTAACTAGCCTATCATTCGCACAATGTATCCTCTTTTACTAACTCCGTAAGTCAACACTGAACCCGCGAGTGACTCTAGTGAAGTTCTGCCTGAACGGACACAGACTCAGAGAGCACCAGGCAAAGAGCTAATGGAGTACGAACACATTTAGAATTACAGTGCCCTACTTTGGCTGATCATTGCTAATATTACCGTAATTGTGCGTGATGATTGCGACCGTCGGCCCAGCCAACGTCGTGATGACGTCTTTCCCCTGAGCGAGCTTGGCTTTAATCTCAAACGTAGACGTGATTTGGGTCCTTAAATTCCCGTTCGTAGGTATTCAATTGCGGAGTCCGTCACGAGTAAATTCTCAAGCTACTTCCACATATGCCAAGAGTAGTTGGTCGACTAAAGTGCGCAGCAGCAAAGGTACACTTCAGATTGCATATGAACACCATAAGTTTGTACAAATCTGTTTCTCTTCTCAGAGGAACAGATAATTCTACCTGTGTGGAGTCGTATGCTCTACACTACGTACGGGTCCGTAGTATGAAGCAAAATATTTGTGACAAAGTCGTTTCTGTCTGTTAGATAGACGTGGGATTTCACTAGGACTTTCTGTCCTACCTGGAATTCTCTGACTGTTGCCTTTTTATCAGCTCTTTCCTTGCGTCTTTGCCCTGCTATCTTTATGTTCTGGAGCGCCTATCGTACAATTTTCTTGTGTCTAAGTCTGGGTCTTGGTGGAAAGTCTACCTTGTCCCGTATTAACTCTGGTGGGTGCTTATTGCTTAGCACTGTGACCGGAGGGTAACTTGTCGTGCCATGTGGCAACTCATTGATTACGTCTTGGAAGTCTCGCAAGTACACATCCCAGGTAGCGTGTTTCTTCTAGCAGTACACTCTGCACAGAGCCCCCTGGTCCTTCATGAGGCGCTCACTTGGATTCGAACTCTTCTTTCGTACTATTGTAATATGTCCTGCGACTTTTGGGAGCCGTATTGTGGACCATTATCCGACAGCATCCGTTCAACGCGGCCCGCTTGCTGCAGGAAGTCACAACGCAATGCGTTGCTGATGGCCGTACCTGTTGCCCTTTTGAGAGGTGACAGTGTTACAAACTTGGACATTAACTCAATAACCATCATTATGTAGGTATACCCTCGCGCTGTTCTAGGCAGGGGTCCCATGAGATCTGTCGACGCTGATTCCCGCAATTTCAAGGGAATAATCGAATACAATGGCGCCTGCGTGCGTACTGCGAGTGTTTTTGCCCTCTGACAATGTTTGCACACGCCCAGTACTTTACGAATTGTCCTCTCCATGATTCGGAAATAGCACAGGTTCTTTAACTTCAGGTAGCACTTTGTTGGGCCAAAGTGAGCGCTACTGAGGTGCGTGAAAAAGATTACGTTGTCAATAATGTCCTCTGGCACAACACTACCCAGACTGTGGTATGCACGCTACGCCTGTAGAAAAGCACTTCTTTCCTCAGCAGGTAATGATGCCTGATCTGCGGCTATGTCCTATCTCTATATCTTTCTTTAACCTTTAGGAGGTGTGGATCTTTATCCTGTTCTGCCTGTATGTTACTCATTGACGCCATTACAAAATTCTCGACTGCCACCTTTTTTATGTAATAAATCGAGAAGGGTTCGTCCTCAGCACATCTACCCTTTCGAGTTGTGCCTCCCATGAGAGAACGAGACAGTGCGTCCGCAGTGATGTTAGTGGGACCTAGGATGTAGATCGGTGTAAAGTCATACTCCTGGAGTATGAAAATCCACCGGCCCAGTCTCCTTGTCGTTAATTTCACCGTCATTAAAAATTCCAGTGCCTTTTGATCCGTGTACACTCGCGTTTCTCTTCCAAATATAAAGTACCTATATTTCTGGAATGCCCAGACCACGACTAGAGCTTCTAGCTCAGTCACAGAGTAGCTTCGTTCGCACTTCGAAAGCACTCTGCTTCCGAAGGCGATGGTTTTGTGTCCCATCCTCCCATTCTCCATGTATTCTTGGAAGATGACAACACCGAGACCTGTTTGTGGCTGTCTGTGGCCGTGCAGAAATCTTATGACAAGTTCGGGTGTGACAAGGTCGGGGTCGCAACCAAAGCAGCCTTTAAACTGTGAAATTCTCCGTCAGCTATCTCGCCCCACAAAAATGGCGTTTTATTGGTGGTCATGGAATACAGTTTTGGGGTGGCTAATTGTTCTATATACAGGAACTTTTTACTGACACGCCATGGAAACGCTGAAGCAGCTCCTCCAACTTCTCTGGCCGCTCAGTCTCCTCTACAATAATGGTATTAGTCTGGCGTGAGTCGAAGACAAGGCGGATACTCCCATCTCGCTTATCCACGACCCGCTGTACCTTTTCTCGATATGCGCCCGCATCTCGTGGTCGTGCGGTAGCGTTCTCGCTTCCCACGCACGGGTTCCCAGGTTCGATTCCCGGCGGCGTCAGGGATTTTCTCTGCCTCGTGAGGGCTGAGTGTTTTGTGATGTCCTTAGGTTGGTTAGGTTTTAGTAGTTCTATGTTCTAGGCGACTGATGACCATAGATGTTAAGTCCAATAGTGCTCAGAGCCATTGTTCTCGATATGCCAGACGAATAGCGTAAGGCGGTACTCGAAATGGTTGGTGTTCTTTCACCTGAAAGCAGTAATGAAATCCTTTCAGGGACCTAGGTTTCGGTAGAAATACTTCGGCGTTGCTCCCGAGTATTATCTCTAATTCTGCCCTATCGTTCTCCCCTACTTCAGTTAAGTTATTCAGTTTTGTATTAATGGCCTCATGTACTTCATACATTGACGTACCTACCTAGTTATTGCTGCTCAATCCTCGGTTGTAGAGTGAATATTCGTCATTTGATTGATTCTCATTTTCTAATCTCAAGCAGTTGCACGGGATTCGCCCTTTGGCGACTTCCTCGTGGACCCGGGTACGGATATCCCCACCTTTTCCTAATAGAACGGTTCCGCGACCCATGTCCATAACTGCCTTCTACTTTGTCAGAAAATCCATTCCAAGGAGGACGCCAGTGGTCAAGTTGGGCACGACAAATAGATTTGGTTCAAACGGCTCTGAGCACTATGCGACTTAACTTCAGAGGTCATCAGTCGCCTAGAACTTAGAACTAATTAAACCTAACTAACCTAAGGACATCATACACATCCATGCCCGAGGCAGGGTTCGAACCTGCGACCGTAGCGGTCGCTCGGCTCCAGACTATAGCGCCTAGAACCGCACGGCCACTCCGGCCGGCAAATAGATTTGCCACGAGAGGATTACCCTGGCACATAAACTCAAATCTTATTTGCCGCATTATTTCCCTGCTGCTGTCCGATATTGCCCGCCCCCCCCCCCCCCCCCCCCAGTTTTTGTTTTCTGAATTTACAACGTTGGTGCATTTGTACATGCGCCACATGATTTAAACAGCTGCTGTGAGATAGCAGACAGCTGACCGCCACTATCCAGGATCGCATTGACTTTCACGTTCCCCACTATTATCTCTGCTAATGGGTATAAATCATGCTTTTGTCTGTTTTCCGCTTCTTCCATGAGTAGGTCTCCTACATCATCGTAATCAAGCATTCCAATGTGGCCTCTACAAACTTGGTATTCGGTACGGGGAGGGGGGGGGGAGGGGGTCACATCTGATATCGGTCTTTGTCATGTGTGTGTGCTATTTTGCTGTCACGCTCGTCCTGGATTTGGCGGGTGGATCTCAACAACCTGTACTCTCTCTTGTCTTCGGTGCCGTGGGTAATTATTTTGGAGGTGTTTCCCGTGTTCACGGTTACCGTTCCAATTTCCGTTTTGTTCGTTTTGACTATTATACGTATTGTTTCGCTGCTGGATATGGTCTCTCCGGTTACCGTTCCAATTTCCGTTTTTCCCGTTTTGTCTGTTAAACATCCGCCTTTAAACTGCTGTCTACTGTCACTATCGCGACAATTATCTGGCCCACGGCGCCTGTTATTTATTGGATTATTCTGTAGATGATCACTTTGCGACTGCTCGTCGCTATTCTCCTCCTGTTTTAGCCTCATCTTTGTCTGTTCTTGCTTTATTACAAATTCTACCTCGCTCTAAAACCCTCGGTGTCATCTCCACATTTACCAACAAGAACCTGTTGGTACGCTGGCGGCAACTTCATAAAACAAAAGCGGATTATCTCACTGTCACTGCAAGGCATGTCTAAATAATGATTTTTCTCTACGATTTGGTCAAAGAATTTTATCGCGCTCTTAAAACCTGACCCTTCCATGTCTCTTAGCATCATCAGCTCTTGCTTTATTCTGTCCTGTGTTACTCTGAACCAGAACCGATTCAAGAAAGCACTGTGAAACTCCTCAAATGTTTTGCACGATTGTGCTGTCTTTCTCATGGTTTCTGCGACCATCCCTTCTAAATGTGCGCGTACGAAGTCCATCTTCTTTTGCTCCGGCCAATACGGTGTTATTGCTCCCGTGAATTGTTCCAAGAAGCTTCGATGATGGAGCACATTGCCTTCCTCCTTGAAATGATGGAATTTACGGATCGTGAGATACTGTTCGTGATTGAATATATTTTCTACTTCTTTCCTTTCGCGGCTAATCGGGCTTGGAGAGCTCGCACGTGTAACGTGGGAGTCACAACGTCGCAGTGGTATGCAGTTGGAAACTGGCTGCGTCACTCGCTCTCTATTCATTTCGACTGTCTGTCGGCTGCCCGTACAAGGTACGGTGCCTTGTGATGTCGTTTCACTCCAACTCGCTACCGACATCGATCGCGTACTACCTTCACACTGCCTACCGTCTGTGTGCATATATACGGGCTCTTGCGTACGTGCATCCGTCCACACCGGTATTGGTGTTTGTCTTAACCTTGTTTCTTCGCCTATCTCTGTATTTACCTGTGTTGACAGTTGAGCGCTCTCTCTGTTCCGCGATTCAACGTCAGCATTAGTGTCGCGCCTGTCCTCACCTTGTTTTGGTGCTTTTGCCCGTGATCCGGTGAGCGCGTCTTTTCTTTCTAACAGAAGGTGCAGCCTCTCCTCTAAACTTTTCTCTATTTCTTTGTATTTAGCTTCCTGACTTTCGGCAGACAATCCCGAAGTATGACTCTTCTCGTCTTCTAATTTCCGAATACGTGTGTTCAATTTGGTCAGTAGATTAGATTAGATTAATACTTGTTCCATAGATCATGAATACGACACTTCGTAATGATGTGGAACGTGTCAGGTTAAAGAAAGATGTCTGTACAAGATATTACATTACACAAATATTGCATGACACTAATGCTTCAGTTAGTTTCTTTTCCTCCCTTAATTTATATCTAAAAATTCACCCAATGAGTAGAAGCAGTTGTCATCTAGAAATTCTTTTAATTTATTTTTAAATGTTGGTTGACTATCTGTCAGGCTTTTGATGCTGTTTGGTAGGTGACCAAAGACTTTTGTGGCAGCATAATTTACCCCCTTCTGTGCAAAAGTCAGATTTAACCCTGCATAGTGAAGATCATCCTTTCTCCTAGTGTTATAGCTAAGCACACTGCTATTACTCTTGAACTGGGCTGGATTATTAACAACAAATTTCATAAGTGAATATATATACTGTGAGATTACTGTGAGGATCCCTAGATCCTTAAATAGATGTCTGCAGGATGACCGTGGGTGGACTCCAGCAGTTATTCTGATTACACGTTTTTGAGCAATGAATACTTTTCTACTCAACGATGAATTACCCCAGAATATGATACCGTACGAAAGCAGTGAATGAAAGTGGGCATAGTAAGCTAATTTACTGAGATTCTTATCACCAAAATTTGCAATAACCCTAATAGCATACGTAGCCGAACTCAGACGTTTCAGCAGACCATCAATGTGTTGCTTCCAGTTTAACCTCTCATCAATGGACACACCTAAAAATTTTGAAAATTCTACCTCAGCTACAGACTTCTCTTCAAAGTCTATATTTATTACTGGAGTTATGCCTACTTTTGGCAGCCGTGAGAGTCTCCGACCTAGTCTCTTGTGCTATTTGTTTTGCATTACGCGCTACTATTTTAACTTTTTGCACCCGTTTTTGTGCTTCGCAACTCCCGTTTTCATTTCCGTACGGTAACTTTTCATTTGATTTTCGATACCTTCCATCTTAGTTTGCAATTCGAGACGTGCTTTCTCTAATTCACTTCGTGTTTTGGCTAATTCGCTGAGTTTTATCTGCTTTGTTCACTAGTTTGTTTAGGTAACTTAAAATGCACGCCATCCCACTATTTTGCTCTAAGATCTGGTCATTTCTCGTCCTCTCTAAACTAAAAGGTGAGAAACGCCCTTCTCTTTGTTGCCATTTATCATTCTCCGATACCGTCCTCCTGTAGATGTCCTTAGGACCAGTACATTGCGCTCGGTACATTTCTGGTCTAATGATACAACGTCTCCGTGACCGTGGACTCGCGGTCCCAAACTCTTGCACTAATGTTTCCCGCTCAAGATGCTGCTGTGCTGATTCGTCGTTCCCCGATGTACACCCCACTAAATCACTGTATTCTTTATTCGCTCATATCTTAAGCAGTTCACTGTCAATTTCATCTCCCATTCCTACTCGCTCTCCCCTGTTCCGTCATGGTAACAGTAACTGGGTATACGGTTCCTACTCCCGCGCTCTTCTCTCTAATCTTGCTTCGCGTATTCATCTACGCCACATATCAGTTACCCTACCCAAAACATATACAATCTACTTTAATCCTAATACATACACGAAATAAATTAAACACGAGAACAGCAACACAAACCACAAGAAAATCAGCGACTATTACAACGCCGTTATGCACAATATCACTGAGTGCGGAACTCACTTTTACAACACAAATCCTGAAAAATCATTCATTAATACAGGCGCCGCTGGAGTATTTAAAGCAACGTGTTCTGTTCCACACATTTACGCATTTAATTACGCACTCAGATCGGTTTGTACTTACACAAAATATTAAAAGTTTCCTATTTTTGCTCAATCCTGGGCCAAGGCCACGTGCAACGTAAGGGTTTTTTTATTGTAAAATTATCGATATATTGAGAAACTTCTACTGGCAGTCTTAGTCGACGTCGAGTTGTTATCTGACTTACGTTGGCTCTGTTTAAATGCGCGGTTATGCCCCCAGTATTGTTTGCATCGGAAATATCATTACAGTCTAATTATTAAACAAAAATATGGTGTTTGGTATGTACGAAATTAATAACGTGGTGATTAGCATATGATACTAAATCAAGATTTATTCAGAAAACAGGATGAGGAATATTTCTAGCCTAACATGACAATCCAATACACTCGATAACCTAACTAGCCTATCATTCGCACAATTTATCCTCTTTACCTAACTCCGTAAGTCACCACTGAACCCGCGAGTGACTCTGGTGAAGTTCTGCCTGAACGGACACAGACTCAGAGAGCACCAGTCAAAGAGCTAATGGAGTACGAACACATTTAGAATTACAGTGCCCTACTTTGGCTGATGATTGCTAATATCACCGTAATTCACCGTGATGATTGCGACCGTCGGCCCAGCCAACGTCGTGATGCCGTCTTTCCCAGGAGCGAGCTCGGCTTTAATCTCAAACGTGGACGTGATTTGCGTCCGTAAATTACCGTAATTACCGTACGTAAGTGTTCAATTGCGGAGTCCGTCACGAGTCAATTCTCAAGCTACTTCCACATATGCCAAGAGCAGTTGGTCGACTAAAGTGCGCGGCAGCAAAGGTACACTTCAGATTGCATATGAACACCACAAGTTTGTACAAATCTGTTTCTCTTCTCAGAGGAACAGATAATGCTACATGTGTGGAGTCGTATGCTCTACACTACTCAGACTTGGAGATTAACCACTGGACTCAGTGTCGATAATTTCTCCAACTTACTTCTCTCCACGCTCTCCAAGGAGGGCATCCAGACACCGTGACTGCTCCGGTCCAGTCCCGACCCCAGAGTCACCATCCAGATTTTTGCAAACTTGGCCGTTCTTCACCGCATGGTTCCGTGCGCGTTGGTAGCCAATCACGCCAGAGACTTCCATGTATCCGTGCGCGTTTGTACCCAACCACGACACAGAATTCTCCGGCCGTTACTGTTGCCGCCAAACTTTTAATAGGTATCTCTACGCGCTCTGCACCAATCACGTCACAGTCTTCCGCAAATTTTCCACTGTGGCGCTAAGAGGTTTCATGGGGATGAAGGGGCCTATGAAATTGAGCTAGTTATAGAAGATGATAAGGGGAAGGAAGGGAGCTCGGATCCTATTGATCCACTGGATTTCTTGCTTTTTTTAGTATGGTTCTACTGATCTACTGATCCCGAGGTTTCCCACCAATTTTTGTATCATGTGACCAGTACTGGCTTATGTCATGGCCTACCACAGTTGCCTCAGATGATTGGGTGTTGCCATGGTTGACTCTGAATATAAGTAAGTTGCTTTGGGGTACCCTTTGTTGACCTCGATCAGTACCCAGTGATTCCTTGTGAGGAGGAGTGGAGGGGGGGGGGGAGGTGACATTGAATATAACTAGGCCAGGTTGGTAAGCTATTACCTTGAATCCTTATCAGCGACCTTGAGTCACGGTCGTCATCTTGCCTAGAAATGGCACAAACTAGTACTTATCACCGGCAGCGTGTTTCTTTAAGTCACGGTATCTGTCCCTATAAATCCAGTTCTATTATACGTGTCCTGTAAAACCTAGAAGTCACCCTATCCTATTAGTTACAAACGCATGGTGATATTACATCAAGTTCTTAATTAAAAGAGACGGTGTCCTTAGATCATCCTAGAGTGAAGTGTTAATTGGACGCTGATTGAAATGCAATTTTACTATCTCGATAAAGATTTGATCAGGCTCATTGTTCTTCATCTGTTGTGACGCTACAGCATTTTTGGTAACTCGAGGGAGCTAATAAAGCTCAGGAATTACCTCCGTAAACTCGCTTTAAACTCGGCGCGGCATATCTGTCTCCGTATGCTCGGCGCCTTGCCTCACCTGTCTCCGCGCTGCTCGTTTATAACTGTAAGCATGTCACTTGAGTCTTGTCGGGTACAAGTGGACTCTACCAGTGTAGGAAATCGGGCGAGTAAACGAGTGCGCTAGTATCACTGCGTACTTAATGGCATTGCCACTACACACTTCAGGAATGAGAATAACTATTGCCTATATACATCATAAATTAAAGTCCATCACTGCTTTTTCTGTCTGTACGTGAACGCTTATCTCAGGAACTACAGTGTGTATTTTGATACTGTTTTCACTAACAGACAGACTGATTCGCGAGGAAGTTCTTTGTGTATAATTTGTAAATATTTCGAGTAAACTGGCCAACTACTCTGACTTAAAGTACGCACTGCTTTTTTCTGTCTGTATGTGAGGGAAGATCTCAGGAGCTGCGGTGGGGATTTTGTTAACAGAATTCACACTCATAACATACTGCTTAGCATGACGAAGATTTATGCAGACTAGTTTTTATCAGATAACTTCAAGTTTTTTTATTTGCTTACATCCCTGTGCTGATCCATGTTCAATGCCAATGGCGAAATGAGTATCAGACAGAGCCACCGACACGTTTAACGATTCGTTGCATTCGAGACAAATTTGAAGCCGAAGGCTGTGTTAAAGATTTACACAAACAACGCTCTCGACGACCCGTAACAGTAACAAGTCCAGCTAACTCCCGTCGTCTGTTTCAACAAGTTGCTCGCTCACCACAGAAGTCAGTGAGACACGCCCGTAAAACTGGAGTGAGCCGCTCAAGTGTTCGGCGAATTTTGAAGACAGCAAAGTGGAAGTGCTGCAGCCCACGATTGCTTCATGCAATGAACGAGGGCGGCCCAAATCGTAGAATGGAATACTGCGAGTGGTTTACTAACATGGTGCGCAACGATGAAGAGTTTGCAGAGATGATTGTGTGGTCTGATGAGGCACAGTTCACACTGAATGGTAGAGTAAATCGCCACAATTGCATCTACTGGGCCGGCGAACATCCGAACGCCCATGTAGGCAAAGCCGTGAATTTGCCAGGAGTAAATGTGTGGTGTGGTTGTAGCCTCAGCCGCACACCGTTAGGTGGCTTGGGGAGTCTGATGTGGACCGGGTCGGCCTACTATTTGTTTACCATCACTGAACATCTATGTGTATTTGATTTTCTGTGTGTGTGTGTGTGTGTGTGTGTGTGTGTGTGTGTGTGTGTGTGTGTGCGTGAGTATGTACAATACACACTACTAACTATCCGCCTGCTTAGCTGTGTAATACCGTACTTACCTACCATGCAGGGGCTCCGGGATCGATTCCCGGCTGGATTGGAGATTTTCTGTGCTCGTTGGCGCGGTGTTGTGTTGCCTTCGTCATTCTTTCATCGTTATCACCAACTCGCAAGTCGCCCATTGTGGCGTTACCTGACATAAGTATAAGACGTGCAAGCTGGCGGCCGAATTTCCCCGACGGGGCCTCCCGCCAACAATGCCACACGATCATTTCAATTTAGCAGTGAGCATTTTACAAACGCACGGATACTATATATACGTGTTTTCATTCCGCTAACGTTTTACAAAGAGTTATATCTTTCACAGTTATAAAGATGGCTTTAAAATGACTGTTTCTAGCTTTATTAGTTAAAAACCAACTTGGTGTCATTTACCGATACATAAGAGTAATGCGACAATTCCTTGTCGTTTGTTATCGGAACTTTAAGAAATTTATGAGAGACCATGGTCCACACCTAGGCGTTTCTAGGAGATTGTTCGGGAGGATCATCAAATTTATATGAGAAATTATATCATTATATTAATTTAATTTCCGAATAATTCTGTATCATCACAATAATTTAATTTCTGACTGTGAACCAATAAAATGTCATCCACAACACTGGAGCCCAGTCGACGTATGCTCTTAGCTACACGTGCCAGAGGAGGCAGTGTCGTTTCATGTTCTTTCCACCATCCAGGAATATTCGTCTCCGTCTCTGAATCTTTTTCGGTAGAAACGACTGAGAGGTACAACAGTATTTCGTTGTGTCTGTTCATATGGTCTTGGCATCTCGCATACCTATGGAATTTCAACGGATGTGGCTGTTTCAGAGCGTCTGAGGCACGTTCGTCTCAGCCACGAGCAACTAGAATAAATGAGATCGTAGTTTTTAGCAACATTCACTCATAATCACGATTCAAGATCATAGAATAATAGGCTTATAGTTGTTCACTCAACTAATATTAACATCATAGCACCAACCTCATTCGAAACATTGCCTGTGTCTCCTGTGCTCAGCATCATAAGATCACGATGTGGCGGGCACAAACATATTGCGATTTTGTAGTACAAGTGCAGTTTAGTCTTATCATTCCTTCCGTCCAGATGACTTCTGCATCTTTATTTACACATTGTCGTGGCACCACTGTCCACATCATTAGGATTCAAGTGATCGTCCAGAAGATTACACCACCTATTACTAATTTGTTTTTTAAATAGCTTGAGGGACATTGTAAGTTCGTTTAGGGTCAAGTCTACTCAACTGTTTTTGTGGGGGCAACCACTTAACTTCGATCAGAGTGTCACGTACTGAAACCAGAGTGTCTAACAAAGTATTCCATTGGATAATGACTTCTTCTCTTGTGATTGTGTGAGTCTCTTTGGAAGACCGACTCTCTTACAATATGCAACCAGTGCTTTACATACGTTATTGTCTCTCCTACACGAGTTACTTCCTGCAGCGATGATAAAAACCCCGACTACACAGTATGTTTGAGCTAAGTGCTAAGACAATGACAAGTGCAACGAAGTCAAGTGAAGTATTTTAGAGCTGACACTATATTAGAAACCTGATCTGTTACGAAAGGTGTAGATTTAGTTAACTCCTCTGAAATTTATAAGGATTCGAAACGGCGAACAGGCTCCTATTAAAGGTTCAAAAAAATGGTTCAAATGGCTCTGAGCACTATGGGACTTAACATCTCAGGTCATCAGTCCCCTAGAACTTAGAACTACTTAAACCTAACTAACCTAAGGACATCACATACATCCATGCTCGAGGCAGGATTCGAACCTGCGACCGTAGCGGTCGTGCGGTTCCAGACTGAAGTGCCTAGAACCGCTCGACCACCAGCGGCCGGCTATAAAAGGTTCACTGTTGTTTTTTCCTCATCAGGGCAGTAAACAGTACTTTGTTCTCCATATGCCACGTTTCACAAGTAGTGGATACAGTCACTGTAGTGTAGGTTATTATACACGCATCTTCCATCCATATGTTAGCTTGGGAGGAATTTCTTTTATCGGTAATAGCAGCTACAACGCGTGGAACCAGCACTTTTTTAAGAACGTCTGTAATGGATTTTACCCGATTCCTAATCGTATTCGGATGAGGTAGTATAGGCTCCACATCATCGTCACAACCCACGTCAGCTCCTATAGATATGAGTGCTTGGCTGTCTTCTAGAAACCTCAGCTATGAACCATACTAAATGGTCTCAGACCTTTGCAGCGTTTTAGTGCCACTGAATCCCAAATATCTCTCTGTTAATAGGCGATATTCGTTATCTACTGCAATATCCAAGTAAATAGAGATTCTTTTATTGGATTAATGTAATTTTTTAAAAGCCATCGATGGTGAAATGGAAATAGGCATGGGTTTTCAACAACGTAAGTGAAGAACTTAGTCGTTGATTTTTATTCTGAGAATAAACTTTTTCATAAGCGATTGACCTGTCAGATACTCAGCTGCTTAGTTAATACAACACTATTCCAGGATTCCGTCGCTGTTAAAACTGGGTTAGCGTGTGAGTAAGGTGAAGCGTTGTAAACTGTGCTGAGCTTTTGTAAAAGACGCAATTTGCAATGTGGTAACAAGAGGACTGTAGAAGTTACTCAAAACTCGCCACTGATAACAATTTCCAGTGCGCTTTATTAAGGGAACGAGTCAACAAGTAGGATACGACCGCAGTGTCACCGTTTTCAGACTCGTCATGCTCGCGGAACTATAGCGGGACGGAAAGGGGCAAGTATAACTGACGGAACACTGGCACCCTGAGTTTTAAGTTAGGCACTCCCCAGCATCTGATCGGGAGGAACTAATCAAAGACACAGCGCGAGCACAAGTACGTAAAGAGAAAACATCGTTTTTACTCTGGGGTTAACGCTTCTTACATTGTGTTCCTTAATGTCACAAAAAATGAATGTTTCATCAGTGAAATATTCGTGCGTACACCCTCATTTCCTGGCACCCGTAAAGACTCATTCAAGGGATTAAAAATATCTCGTCCCTGTGTTTTGGTACGTGCCTATTCAGAATGGCAGATAATCAATAGGGATAATGTTAACTGGAACGCTCTTGATTACCAGAATGGCAGTGAGCGAAGCCTTCAGCAACTGACGTAACCATATACTTTTAATTTATTTACTTACCAGGGATCGTGCGACCGTGAAACCCAAACTAATTGGCAGTGGAAAGAGTCTGTATATAGTTTAACGATGGCTGATTAAGAATTTTAAAAAAGTTAATAAAACAAGAAAAAACTGTGAAATAACGTGTGAATAAATTACTTATTGTAGGAAAGCCATGACAGAAGACCTTACCTGACTGCTTTCCTGTAAGTTGTTTAAATATTTTATTGCTGAGAAAAATCGGGTTTCATACATTACAGAAAAAGGTTTTGAACAGCTGTGGTGTAGGAATGTGCCACTAGGAATGTTTTCAACTTGGATTTGAATACTTGGGGTAAATCAGTCAAGTTTTTTGAGTTCTGACTGAACCCTACGACAAATGAAATCTGCTGAACAGTGTACACTTTTCTGCACAGTGCTTAAGGATGTCTTCCAACTGCATACCATTTTGCATCTAAGGATAACTGAATACGACAATATTGTTAGCAACAAATCCGATGATGCAGTATGAGTAGTAGGCCAGAGTGGTTGCTGCCACGGATGACACATTCCTCTCCCCCCTTCTCTCACAATATCGGGAAATTGAAATATTGAAAGTGGCGAAAATATTTCCCTTATGCTAGGTAGAAAACTCCAAAATTTTATACGCGCGGTTCTGGTACACATGACGTCTTTTTCCTTCCCCTTCCTCCATCTCATGAAAATTACAGGATGGTGTAATTAGCCCATTTCTCTATACAAGAAATTTAAAATGGAAGATAGGTAAAACAGCCCAGTTATTGTGCGGCAAATTTAAAACTGTGGAAATAGACCATATGTCCTATGTAAAAATCACACCAAAGTTTCCTGGGATCGATCACCAAAGGAGCGACTTTCTCCCCTTCCACAGATCCCCCCTCAGCCCAAAAAAAGGTAATGTGGTGTCATAGCTTTGTGACATAAGAAGTTCTTACGATCGTTGATCATCTGCTAAACGAGCATTTGCTCACATGAGAGCTAAATAAGAATCGAGGCAGTATACTTCTCCCATTGCCGCCTCTAATTGTAGGCGGCGGTGGTAGGCCCCGTATGCTGGGCCACATGGTTCACCTCGATGCATGTCACTAAAAGTCGATAGTTTTCGTGATTTCGACTGCAGCCAACTACAGCAATCTAACGTTTATAGTGCTGCATCACGCTTAATTTAATTTAGTATATTGTACCAAATTACGATATTTTCTAATCACGGTGTTAAATGCTTCTATCATGCATTTTATGTTTCAAATATCACTGACAATATCAGCAATGAAATGAGTTATAGTCAGTGGCACAACAGATTTAATTTAGCTTCATTGCTGGAAATCAACAGCATATTTGAAAGTGAATGTCTTTGCCGGCCGCGTGTGGCCGAGCGGTTCAGTCCGGAACCACGCTACTGCTATGGTCGCTGGTATGAAACCTGCCTCGGGCATGGATGTGTGTGATGTCCTTAGGTTAGTTAGGTTTAAGTAGTTCTAAGTCTAGGGGACTGATGACCTGAGATGCTAAGTCACTTAGTGCTGAGAGCCATTTGAACATTTGAATGTCTTTATATTGTACTTAATTACTGTTTGAATAGTTAAGCGGTATGTGGCGCCTGAGATGGCAGCAATGCACCAGTGAAATATTAACCCCCATCACTCGACGCAACAGCCGTGTCGGAGAGTGTAAATTGCGCCTTTATTTTTTTGCTCATCGCGTCATACAACTGTTCGACTGGGACAGACTGAGTTAATCCTTCGATGTTTTACTGAATTACAAAACGTGATTCTTATCGGAGGGTGAGTAGTATGTGTACAATTAAAGTGTTTTACAAGTTATGTTAGTTGGCCTTTCTATGTTCACGCAGTTGCTCGTTTGATATTTAGGTTCCTTGATACAGAGCAGTAGAGAGAGATTCAAATAAAAATGACGGTTTTGACCGGATGCGTTTTGCTTTTATTATGAAAACATTCTGAATGGTCGTACTGAATAGTGTAGTGCAGTACTTTACAATTGGTACAAAATTTGTGGATACAATCAGTATTCTGTAAAATTTCAGTAAATGACCTGACGTGGCGTTAAGACATGGAAAAGTTCGTAAGAATTATATTTATGGGCAGAAATATTGTTTGCTAACTTGTATTTGTGTGGAACTGACTTATCAAGAAAAATATCGAAATATGGGATAGCAGTTTTCAATGAACGAATTGGGGACCTACTGAAAATGGCAGAACCAGTGGAAGCATTGCTTTAGAGTTAGCAGTTCCTCTTACGGAATTTGCGCCAACTGATAAGAATAGATGGCCTGGTATGCAATATTTTAGATATTAAAAAAGCTCGTGTGGGAGTATAGGACCAGGGGTGACCTCAACTAATAAATATACATCTTCCAATATTCCGGGTGGCCTGCCGGCTCTCAATCCTCGCGCCGAGAAAGAACAGGTGGTGGGTGTGCAGTGTCTGTCAGGTTTAAATGTAAAAAAAAAACCTGGCAACTATGCTTGAATATCGAGACGAAAGCTCTTTCTGAAAGCTACGACCGTGAATTACACACGCGCATTACATAGAATTTTCAGTTCATGCAAATAAAATACACAGCAAAATACTGCAAAGAGGTGTCCGGACGGAAACAGTGAAGAGCAAATTCGAATTATTCACTGTTTGGTATATACTATACAGCAACACTTCATAGTTTCATAATAGTTGGCACATATTGCGTATTTTGCTGTAATTCCATGGTATTTTTCAATAGAACTAATGTATTTTGCTGTAATGACACTGTATTTGCTGTAACATTCAATAACAAACATTTAGTACAGATTTCAACATATAATTTTCAGTATTTAAAATAGCATTTAGTTTTTTCAGTTACCTTAAGCTCTTCTGATAATAGATGAACCCTTTGAACCTAATGATAACAATCACGAACCCCTATTGATGCCAATTTGTTAGTATGCTGTTTAGTCTCATTTACCTTTTAAAATCTGCCAGTAGAAGGTGCTAGAATGCTGACTATTGATACTTAAAATTGCTGTCTGTGTGTACATCAGTAGTTATAGAATTCTGAACGACACTTCAGTACAATATTGACGATCGATAGTTCTACTACTACGTTCACGTGTGCTAACATCGCGCTCCGTAATATTTCCTCACGTGCTCCTATTTCATATTTTTGTAGTGTTATTTCAAATCCTTTTTGTGTTATTTTTTTCTTTATGTTATTGTTTGTGATGTTTTTATTTTATTCGCTCTTGCGATTTGTTGTTAAAAAGTGAGTCCAACCCAAGCTCAAATAGAAGACTTAGACAGCTACATCTACATACATACTCAGCAATCCACAGTGTGATGTGTGGCGGGGAGTCAATTCGTTTCGTTTTCCATTCGCAGATATAGCGAAGGAAAAACGACTATCTATACGCCCCCACATTGGCCCTAATTTCTCGTGTCAGTTCAAATGCCGGTTCTCTAAATTTGTGTTCCTCGAAAGGAAAGTTGCCTCCCCTCAAGGGATTCCCATTTGAGTTCCCGCATCATCTCCGAATCATTTCCTTGTTATTCGAACATACCGATAACAAATCCAGCAGCCTGCCTCTGAATTGTTCGATGTCTTCCTTTAATCATACCTGGTGCGGATCCCACAAACTCGAGCAGTACTCGAGAACAGGTCGCACTAGTGTCATACATGAGGCCTCGTTTACCGATGAACCACACTTACTGCAAATTCTCCATTAGTGAGACATGTAGTGTGTTTTACATTTGGATAAATGTATTAATTGTTTTCGCGACTTTCAGAATGCAGGGATCAGCATCACTTAACAGCGAAAGAACTATGCTTCTGGTTGGATTACTTGACCATAGAATATCTTAAATATAAAAAGAATTTGTCAGAAAATGATTTATACAAATGGAGACTTAAATTTGAATAAAATAAGTATTTAAATGTTGTTAAATTACAATATCTGATTAAAACTTACGCAATCCATCATCACAGAAGTTACAATTGTGACGTTGTATGCTTTTTGTGGGATTTTACGGCATACTAAGTGATGTTTACCAGGCTCATCATCAGTATATTTTTTACAATCATACTACCAACAGAGCGCCCCTTAGGACAAGTTGTTTCATCTATGGATGTCTGTCTGTTTGAAATTCCAATGTCTTCACGAATTTTATCCAATACCTTGTTAGCAATGCTTAAAGTATTTTTATGTGTTTGAAAATACTTTTCCAGTATTTTTACACAAGTTTAAATTTGTTTTATCAACTAAATTACATAGGCCAACCTCCAGACAGTACTTTTGAACATAATTTTCTCACAATGTTGAGGGATCAGAGACATATTTTGATACATAATGCTCCAAAAAACCCTTAAGATTTCGATTTCTGAGTTTCTCACATGATATGTTTGCTTCTTCAAAAGCGTCGCAAAAATACACGTACAAATTATTTAGCAGTGCCTTAGATAAATGAGCAGTAATAAATGAATGACAAGATTTGGCGTATCGCAGATTCTTTGGTTTTTCGAATTCTAGCAATATGTGAGCCATATGTAACATGCTGTCCGACTTGAAATTATATTTTGTCTGAAGTTATAGAAAATTTTGCGGTTATATGGACATGATTTTACTAAAAAACTGGCAAGCTTATTCAATTCATTATTGAAAACTGATTTTGGAATGTTTTACAAAGACCAAATGCCGTATAAAATATTCTGAAAGAGAGTAGTTTACCTCTTTACTACAGCAGTCACAGAATACAGTCAGTTAAGTAAGAACGTGATCGACATTACACACAGATTGTAAAAGATATTGCCTTAGTTCTTTCACAACCCAATAGAAGGAAGCTTTGTTCTTCATGCTATGTCCTTAAGGCATTAGTTTAATTTGAATCCTTAACTAAGATACACAAGAAGAGACATGAGTGCTGTTTATGCGTCACGTTTTGAGGCTTTATTTCTTTGTAGCCATCCTAAAAGTCGGGAAACGAATCATACCACGGCGTCTGAGTACGAATACATGGGAAAACTGTACAAAGGTGGGTAATAAGCTATAAATTGGTTAAAAAGGTGGATGACTATGAAAGACGTGGCTCAATCTGTTAAATGATTCAAAAAGAGTAAATAATGAATTTTAACCTTTATTTGGGAAACCCATTCTTAACACTTCGTCTAGTGCAAGAAAAATTCCCTCTGAAACAGCTGTCAATGCCGATTCGAAGTATTTGGAGATCTCTTCCGCGTGAATACGCGGAAAACTTGGTTTCAAGCACGCCTCCGAAATGCCAAGGAATTACCGACGCTGTGGGTGACTGGACGTATCATTAACTGTTACTGCAAATTTCGTTTGGTCATATTTCAAGTAAGTATATGTTTTAGTGAGCTATCAAATTTTGATTAACACAGATACGATTTTACTTTACACACTGGGCAGTATCTCCACGTGATCTGATCTGATCTGATCATCTACTGAGCAAGGTGTACACTTCTGGAATTTTTAGTTGGAGGCACATTAGAAGTACATTAAATTATGCAAACAGAACACTACAGACATTTACCTCTTACGGTGTTCATACACACACTGCGAAGACAGTTTATCGAATGATTCCATTTCTAGAAGAATCGAAATATCTAGTGAGGTTTGCTCAAATTCCATAAGACCACTCTTCAGATGCGTCATTGGTGCGTCAGCCGCGGTAACTGACTTCGTGGGCTAAATTTCCATTGTCACAGGATGAAAGGCTTGACGGTGTTTGTTGAGGATAAATAAATCTGCTTATGACACGCATTCTGCAGATGATTGTTTCCTAGTGTGAGAAACTTAATTTTCTATTTCTGTTATACCACTCCCCTTCTCTTTCTTCAGTCTTGAGTCCTGAATAAAAGAAAGGGTCATAAAAACCGAAAAAGTGAGGTGTCTGCACAAAGCCATTAAAATAGGCATTTACATGGAAAATAACGCATATAATATCCACAATTAAACTAAAAATTCGTTGTATATGGATTATACATGTTTTTATCTCAAAAAGGGCCAACATGTATATATACACAGGGTGTTACAAAAAGATACGGCCAAACTTTCAGGAAACATTCCTCACACACAAATAAAGAAAAGATGTTATGTGGACATGTGTCCGGAAACGCTTAATTTCCATGTTAGAGCTCATTTTAGTTTCGTCAGTATGTACTGTACTTCCTCGATTCACCGCCAATTGGCCCAATTGAAGGAAGACAATGTTGACTTCGGTGCTTGTGTTGACATGCGACTCATTGCTCTACAGTACTAGCATCAAGCACATCAGTACGTAGCATCAACAAGTTAGTGTTCATCACGAACGTGGTTTTGCAGTCAGTGCAGTGTTTACAAATGCGGAGTTGGCAGATGCACATTTGATGTATGGATTAACACAGGGCAATAGACGTGGTGCGATAGGTTTGTATCGAGACAGATTCCAAGAACGAAGGTGTCCCGACAGGAAGACGTTCGAAGCAATTGATGGCGTCTTAGGGAGCACGGAACATGCCAGCCTGTGACTCGCGACTGGGGAAGACCTAGAACGACGAGGCAACCAGCAATGGACGAGGCAATTCTTCGTGTAGTTGACGATAACCCTAATGTCAGTTTCAGAGAAGTTGCTGCTGTACAAGGTAACATTGACCACGTCACTGTATGGAGAGTGTTACGGGAGTACCAGTTGTTTCCATGTACAACGTGTGCAGGCACTATCAGCAGCTGATTGGCCTCCACGGGTACACTTCTGCGAATGGTTCACCCAACAACGTATCAATCCTCGTTTCAGTGCATATGTTCTCTTTACGGGTGAGGTTTCATTCCAACGTGATCAAATTGTAAATTTTCACAATCAACATGTGTGGGCTGACGAGAATCCGCATACAATTGTGCAATCACGTCATCAACACAGATTTTCTGAGAACGTTATCATGATTTCATATGGGATACTCTACCTGTGCTGCTAGAACATGTTCCTTTACAAGTACGACACAACATGTGGTTCATGCACGATGGAGCTCCTGCACATTTCAGTCGAACTATTCGTACGCTTCTCAACAACAGATTGGGTGACCGATGGATTGGTTGAGGCGGACCAATTCCATGGCCTCCACGCTCTCCTGACCTCAACCCTCTTGACTTTCATTTATGGGGGCATTTGAAAGCTCTTGTCTACGCAATCCCGGTACCAAATGTAGAGACTCTTCGTGCTCGTATTGTGGACGGCTGTGATACAATACGCCATTCTCCAGGTCTGCATCAGCGCATGAGGGATTCCATGGAGGGTGGATGCATGTATCCTCGCTAACAGAGGACATTTTGAACATTTCCTGTAACAAAGTGCTTGAAGTCACGCTGGTACGTTCTGTTGCTGTGTGTTTCCATTCCATGATTATATAGGGTGGTCCATTGATAGTGACCGGGCCAAATATCGCATAAAATAAGCATCAAACGAAAAACTACAAAGAACGAAGCTCGTCTAACTTGAAGGAAAGCAGATGCGCTATGGTTGGTCCGCTGGATGGTGCTGTTATAGGTCAAGCGGATATCAACTGCGTTTTTTTAAATGGGAACCAGAATTTTTATTACATATTCGTGTAGTACGTAGAGAAATATGAGTGTTTTAAATGGATCACTTCTTGCGCTTGTGATAGAAGGCGCTGTAATAGTCATAAACTTATAAGTACGTGGTATCACGTAACATTCCGCCAGTGCGGACGGTATTTGCTTCGTGATACATTACCCGTGCTAAAATGGACCGTTTACCAATTGCGGAAAAGGTCGATATCGTGTTGATGTATGGCTATTGTGATCAAAATACCCAAGGGGGTGTGCTATGTATGCTGCTCGGTATCTTTGGCGACATCATCCAAGTGTCCGGACCGTACGCCAGATAGTTACGTTACTTAAGCAAACAGGAAATGTTCAGTCATATGTGAAGCGTCAACTACAACCTGCAACAAATGATGATGCCCAAGTAGGTGTTTTAGCTGCTGTTGCCGCTAATCCGCACATCAGTAACACACAAATTGCGCGAGAATCAGAAATCTCAAAAACATCGGTGTTGAGAATGCTACATCAATACCGATTGCACCCATACCATATTTCTATGCACCAGGAATTGCATGGCGACGACTTTGAACGTCATGTACAGTTTTGCCACTGGACGCAAGAGAAATTACTGGACGATGACAGATTTTTTGCACGCGTTCTATTTAGCGATGAAGCGTCAATCAGCAACACCGGTAACGTAAACCGGCATAATATGCACTATTGGGCAACAGAGAATCCACGATGGCTGCAACAAGTGGAACTTCAGCGACCTTGGCGAGTTAATGTATGGTGCGACATTATGGGAAGAAGGATAATTTGCCCCCATTTTATCGATGGCAATCTAAATGGTCTAATGTATGCTGATTTCCTACGTAATGTTCTACCGATGTTACTACAAGATATTTCACTGCATGACAGAATGGCGATGTACTTAGAACATGATGGATGTCCGGCACATAGCTCGCGTGCGGTTGAAGCGATATTAAGTAGCATATTTCATGGCAGGTGGATTGGTCGTCGAAGCACCATACCATGGCCCGCATGTTCACCGGATCTGACGTCCCCGGATTTCTTTCTGTAGGGAAAGTTAAAGGATATTTGCTATTGTGATCCACCGACAACGCCTGACAACATGCGTCAGCGCATTGTAATGCATGTGCGAACATTACGGAAGGCGAACTACTCGCTGTTGAAAGGAATGTCGTTAAACGCATTGCCAAATGCATTGAGGTTGACGGACATCATTATGAGCATTTATTGCATTAATGTGATATTTACAGGTAATCACGCTGTAGCAGCATGCCTTCTCAGGAATGGTAAGTTCACAAAGGTACATGTATCACATTGGAACAACCGAAATAAAACGTTCAAACGTACCTACATTCTGTATTTTAATTTTAAAAACGTACCTGTTACCAACTGTTCGTCTAAAATTGTGAGCCATATTTTTGTGACTATTACAGCACCATATATCACAAAGCGAAAAAAGTGGTCCAGCTAAAACATTCATATTTCTTTATGTAGTACACGAATATGTTATAAGACAAGGGGTTTCCTATTTTTCCTATTTTTAAAAACGCAGTTGATATCCATTAGACCTGTAGGTAGGCTGTTTAGGTTTTCTTATTGGTAACGCCGCTTAGCGCTCGGTATGAAAAATCACTGGCTGTGCTGTGCGCAGTGTGTGTTTAGTTTGCATTGTTGTCTGCCATTGTAGTGTTGAGCAGAGGCAGCTGGATGCTAACAGCGTGTAGCGTTGCGCAGTTGGAGGTGAGCCGCTAGCAGTGGTGGACGTGGGGAGGGAGATGGCGGAGTTTTGAAATTTATAAGAATTGATGTCATGAACCGATAATATATATATATATATATATATATATATATATATATATATATATATGTCATATATATATATATATGTCATGAACCGATTATATATATATATATATATATATATATATATATATATATATATATATATATATATATATATATATATATATTATTAAGGTAAATACATTGTTTGTTCTCTATTAAAATCTTTCATTTGCTAACTGTGCCTATCAGCAGTTAGTGCCTTCCATAGTTTGAATCTTTTATTTAGCTGGCAGTAGTGGTGCTCGCTGTATTGCAGTAGTTGGAGTAACGAAGATTTTTTGTGAGGTAAGTGATTTGTGAAAGGTATAGGTATAGGTATAGGTTAATGTTAGTCAGGGCCATTCTTTTGTAGAGGTTATTGAAAGTCAGATTGCGTTGCGCTAAAAATATTGTGTGTCAGTTTAAGCACAGTCGTGTATAAATTGTTCAAAGGGGACGTTTCATATGGCGACCCTGCCAGGATATGAACTTGGAATCTTCTGATCCGCAGTCAGAATTACAAAGAAAGTTTCATTCCATTGCTGTAATCTGTAACACCTTAGGGTATAATTACTTCGTGTACCATGTGTATGGCAAGCACAAGGAGCCCTAGCTAATATGGTATTTGCTTATACAACTTTACACATCGGTACCATATTTCTCTAACACATAAATTACACAGCTATCTGATCATTTAACTGAGAGAAACAAACATTTATTATACTACATCAGTGACAGATGTTTACGTAATTACACAGTTGGATAACTTCACACTTGTGAAATTGTATTTTGTCTGTACTTTGTGAAATGTTCATATTTTTTCGGAACCATTGTGATACTATGAGAGCTTTGAATGACATATTTGGTATGGGATCATGATTTTTAAAGTACGTTTGAGGTGGTTGACACTTTTGATATGAGCAGAGAATTTTTTTTAGGTTTTGAAATTATTGGAGGAAGCTACGACGTTTTAGAGAGTTGACTGAGGTGTCATGATGTCATTATTACGATGACTATGTGTATTATGCTGTTGCGGTATATTTATGATCAATAAGCTGATGCTATATGAGTTATTTGATTATGCTACATATCTGTTATGATGGAATATTGAAGAAGTGTCGACGAATAAGGTAAGAAATAATGAGTAGAGGTTAGGGACTCTGGTTTGTGAAAAAGGTTGTTGGAAACCAAGAATCGCACCTTAAGAGTTATGAAATGTATTACAATGCCGACGAAAATTTTTTGGACACTGTTATATCAATAGGATTTTGTTTCTACTGATGTGTAACGCAAATTCTTGACCTGTGAATTTTTTTATATGAGACTGCCACTGTAGCGGAAGCTGGTGTCGTAAATATTTCGATAAGACAATTAAGTGACCACCTGCACGTAATGCGTCGTGGGCACCCAGCTGCGTGACAACCACCTGACAAAAAGAAAGCCATTAGTGTGTGCCTTTCAGAGACACAGGTAAAAAAAAAAAGAAAGGAAGAGGCCATTATCCACGCTATTGACATTCATTCCTTTGTAGAAAGCATCGCAAATACGACACGGTCAAACTTGAAAACATATGATTATTATACGGTGGAGCTCTTAATTTGTGATATTTACTAAAATGCCTAATGAAACGATGAGAAACATTACACGGCTATTGTCTTGCTAGTTGAGAGAAATGCCATATGGATTGCTTTATATATTTATTTACTAATTTTGTTTTAATATCTAGTTTCTATCTGCACTGCAGCATTGGTTAAAATACAGTTTAATAGATGTACTAATATAGTTATTTTATGCCTACAGATGCAGTAAATAATAACTTTACGATGTACTTAAAAAAACGAAGGAGCACAAAAAGACTTCCCTTCACAGGAACTGCATACACAATTTTCTTTTCAAGTACTTGGTAATTTTTATGGTAGGATAACTTCTTGTGGTGCACCACTTTAATGACATAGATATTAATATGTGAATAGACATTTCAATTTTCTGCATTGTTGTCTTTACTGTAATATTTTTTCTGCTTGAGCTTTGTCATGTTTAGTTATAAGCTATTGCATTTGCTGCTGCTGTGTGCCAGGCGTAATGTTACTGAATTTGACTTTGTATTACTCTGTTAAGCCAGTTTTACTAGGGATTTGTTTCTCTTGTTTGCTGCACAGCGCCTTATATTAGTTGTAATATTGCAATTGCTTTACCAATTTCCATTTTTTTGGGACATTGCTGTTTGTATTAATTTGTTTTGTGCTGCTGCTTTGCCTCGTCCCTTAGTTTAGCATCTGAGCTCAGTAGATTTAAGTTAGCTTAAGAGAGGGTAGACTATATAAGAATCTAACTATGATGAATTGGAAGAAAACCATTGAGAAGCTATAAGAAAATGGTTTGGCCAAACAAGTAGTGTACAGTGGAGAAAAACTATTTTTGAAAGAGGATGTGAACAGAATACAGAAAGCATGCTTGGATAGGATTTTTTTGGAGGAAACAAATGTTGAGATATGACGAAAGATCTACAGAATGAAGTTTTGGGTTAGACTGCAGTACCAAATGTTACACTGAAAACAAACCCTGTCCTTTCCTTTTGTGTTATCCCACTATTTGTTTGTGTACCCTTGTGTATTTATGTTCTTCATGTCTTTATATGTTCATCTGATAAGACTTATGTTGTAGAATTTTCTAATATTCAGCTACATTCACTATGATGAGGAATACTGTTATACTCAAATATAATTTGCATTAATAATATGTCGTTTTCTTTGTAAATATGTTTAGAAATTATTTATTCTGTTCTGTTTTAATGCTCATGTGTGAAGTTGATGTTTCGAAATTTATTCTGATTATGTTCTTTAAAGATGTATTTTGTGCCTTTGTTATTGTATTCTCATGTTATAAAATTGTAATTGACAACAGTTCATCAAATTAAGTAACTTGTAAATTACATTTCACTGCACATGTTTCTGTTGGTCATAGTATATGGACAATATGTGAGAAGTAGGGACTGATAGTGTTTGCAAGTGTATTGATAATTCAGCAAGGGACTGGTTAACAGCATTGCTGGTTCTAAGGACAATTCCAAATCTTTGTGAGTGGACAAGTGGTGGGTTATGGACTTGCTATATTATCTGCAAGACTCTTCAATGGTGATTGTGCGCCTGCACAGTCAAACAGATGGCTGCTGGCCATCTCTACAAGGACTACAGTGGGTCTACACCTTTGATGACCCACCAGTACCATTATTTCTACAAGGACTGCAATGGGTCTGCACTTCTGGTGGCCCACCAATACCGTAATCTCTACCAGGACTACAGTGGGTCTGCTCTGTGATAACCTACCTACCGACAGTCTTCAACATCGACTGACTCTGTTGTGACCCATTACCTGTCTGCATGTCAAGAGTCAGCACTGTCTTTCGTTGGAAGGACAACACTACTTCTTCAAGACTGCATGGAAATCCACTACTTCCGTGTGCATTTTCTTTTATTGCTCAGTCTTTGAGAAAAACCCTACTATTTTACTGTGATGAATGATCAGGACTGTCTATATGGACTGTGAGAAAATTTTAGCTTTTGACCAACATTGTATCAATAAGTGTGTGCATTTGATATCTTTGTTGTAGTAATTATGAAAAATTTTTTCAAATCATTATTGGCCACTGCCCAAAACAATTTGTAAAAAAATTTTGTGGGGAGCATGGGGGCTATGTAAGTAGGCTGTTTAGGTTTTCTTATTGGTAACGCCGCTTAGCGCTCGGTATGAAAAATCACTGGCTGTGCTGTGCGCAGTGTGTGTTTGGTTTGCATTGTTGTCTGCCATTGTAGTGTTGAGCAGAGGCAGCTGGATGCTAACAGCGTGTAGCGTTGCGCAGTTGGAGGTGAGCCGCCAGCAGTGGTGGACGTGGGGAGAGAGATGGAGGAGTTTTGAAATTTATAAGAATTGATGTCATGAACTTATTAAGGTAAATACATTGTTTGTTCTCTATTAAAATCTTTCATTTGCTAACTGTGCCTATCAGTAGTTAGTGCCTTCCATAGTTTGAATCTTTTATTGAGCTGGCAGTAGTGGTGCTCGCTGTATTGCAGTAGTTGGAGTAACGAAGATTTTTTGTGAGGTAAGTGATTTGTGAAAGGTATAGGTTAATGTTAGTCAGGGCCATTCTTTTGTAGGGTTATTGAAAGTCAGATTGCGTTGCGCTAAAAATATTGTGTGTCAGTTTAAGCACAGTCGTGTATAAATTGTTCAAAGGGGACGTTTCAGACCTATGGCAGCGGCATCTAGCGGGCCAACCATACCGCCATCTGGTTTCCCCCTTCGCACTAGACAAGTTTGGTTCTTTGTAGTTTCTTGGACTACCAGGTATATATTAGGAACCAGAAAGTAATGAAATAGATAAGTACTTATTATGAGCTACATCCAGTGAGCCGATAATAACATGCATTTGCACGGCATTCTCGTCTTTAGTCATAAATAGTTTAAAGTGAAGAAGTATAAAAGTATGTCTACAAAGCTGTACTTTGTTCCAGTTTTTTAAACTGAATACAGCGTGATATATCGCAATTTAAAGATAATACTACATGACAATATAAAAAATGTATGACTTTCTACCATTCACCACTTGTAGGGAGCAGACTCACGACTTATAAAATTCACATCAGTCCTTCCATTGTGTGCCAGCCAGTCCACTGTAACTAGCTCTGACGTCATAAATGTTGCGCAATACTTTAAAAATCAAGTAAATAACCTGAAACGTTTCTAGCATGTCAGGAGTAATACTAAATCAATATGTGTTGAATATCAGTTCAATAACTTTAACCATTTTCGAAATTTGGAAATTTTTCTGTAAAAATCATTGGCGCAACAGAAAAGAGGTATAAACTTAAAAAATATATTTATATTCCTTTTGCATAATAATTTAGTAGAAACAGCATTCTGTATCTCACAAAATTAAAATTTTAGTTGAAATTCATGAGTTTCTGGTTTTTATCTTAAAAATTAAGGAAGCAAGATAGATTAAGTAAGCGAATAAATAAGGCTAGGATGTTTAAATTTAAGTAAAAGAGAGATCCGCTATAATCATAAAGATGTGAGAAGTTTCAAATGAATAACTATAAAACTATAGCGATAGCCTATCTCCAAAGGGCAAGTTCAGAGCTCGTCTACTGCGTGTAGTGTAATTAAATTACTTATCTCGCCCAAAATATTTGACTTACCCACGTCAGACTTTTATTATGATTACTTACCTGTGTGCTGATGGCACATTTAAACTGTGAGCTTCATCGGCCATCAGCAAAGGAAGCAATGATTTATTAGATAACTTAAAGTGGTGCGTTACTACCCCGCTGCTTTATGTGTAAGAACGCTGCACGAGAAAAAGAGCAGACCCCAGTTCTCTCCAGATGCTGATTAGCGCACCATCTGTGCCGGGAGTCGCGTCGCGTAGCGTCGGTATCATTGCTATAAACAGCCTCGGATGCCGTCATAAGTTATTCGGGATACTCGTAACCATGAAATCGTTTCCGAGTGAAGTGTTAATTCTGGGATGACTTTAATGATCTATCTTCCGTTAGCGTATGTCGTATTTTCACGTGCCGCCGCAGGACAGACATTCTACCATTATTTAGCATGACGTTTGATGAACATTATCATCAAATTAGGGCGAGCATGCACATAAACATATAATTTGAACACTTATAGTGGCATCAGCGCATTAGACTCTGAACTGCTCTGTTAGTTGCATTGTGTGGATTCTTTTTGGTCTGTGACTTTCAGAATATAGTGAACATTTTAGAGAGAATGGTTTTTTGTCATGAATCCCAGACACTCTCCTAACTCCTCAAAGCTATAAGCTGTAGCTATAAATGTATTTCTCAGATGAAGTGGGCACTAGGAATTCTAATCACAGGCTTCACGTTTTGCTAATCACTTTCTGGTTGCCAATATTGTAGTTAGAGAGCCAGTGTTGAGAACGGCAAACAGCATAAATACAAAACAGATATTCTATTATTCTACCCGCTGCCCCACACACTGTAAAATGACAGACAGCACAATGTTTAAGAAGATGCCTTCGTTCACCCCACATATGGTGCCAATCGGCCGGGAAAGAAACTGGGTAAAAGTGAAAGTGATTTTTAAATATTCGAATTCAGGAGTGAAATGCGACACGCAACTGAGTAATGGAACAGTGATAGTGTTACGTGTGCATGTGGACGACGCAATTGGATTAACAACGCATCTCGATTGACGGAGCTTTGCACTGAGTCTAGCGGCGATGCCGGCATCGCGAGAAGCCAGTTTCGCCTCACCGCAGTCGTCCGCCGGAGCAACCGGAGCCGCGCCTGCAGTAGCGGGCCACGCAAACACACAGCAGCCGTCCAAGTGCCGTCAGCAGTTCAACGCGCCGCGTCGCATCAGTAGTCCTGGTACGCCGCGCAGGCAACGCCATACGTCGTGCAGAAGCAACTAACTTAATTGAAAAGCTGTTAAAATTTTTACTAACCTGCACTAAAGGACTGTCGGCGATGGAACCGCCAGAAGAAACTGAGGTTAAACTTAAATCTGAACCTATGTCTGTTGAGGGAACTCTAAATCCAGACAACGGTTCAGGTGTAAATATGCATGAAAATATTAATGTTAAAGTGAAATATGAAGTATTGTCTCCTGATAGTAGTGTGAAAAGGGGCAATGATTCAATAATGGAGACCGCTGTAGTAAAGCAGAAATCAGAAATTGTTACTGTAATGGATGATAGTTTATCTGATGAGTCCAAAACGAAACAGTCATCAGAGGTAGTAGAGTTTAAAAAGGATAAGTTTGATGTGAGTGATCGATCAGATGTTTCATTTCGTTTTGATGATTCTGGTATTGGAGCTAGTTTTTCGTCACCTTAGTGTGATAAAAAACCAGCTAGTGAGCAACCCAAAGATACTGGGGCTATTGATTTAAATGTTGTATTACAAGCAATAGCTACTAGCAATGCTAAAATGACAGGTGAATTAAAGTCTGCAGTAACTAAAGTCAAAAACAGTTATGCTGATTTCAAGTATGAGAACGTGGCCAGCCAAACTAATTTTAATAAACGAAAGGGAGGTAATGGACAATACCTTCAAGGCTGGTTCCAATAAGTTGAAAAAGGATCTGGACAGTTTGAATTATAAAATTGATTACAATCATGAGTATATTAAGAAAAAGGTTGCTCAAAAATTTTCTGAAATGTATAAAACAGTAAAATCCGAAGTTGCTGAGGTTCACAAAGACTTCCAAATGGAAGATGCGAAGCTGGAGCACAAGATAACAGAAAAGACCGAGGCGGAATCTGAACTGTGCTCAGATAGGTTTAAAGATGTTAATATAAAAGTAAACATATGTCAAGCAGAAGTAGACGCAATCAAAATTGATACTACCCATATTGTGCAAAGAGTAGATAATGTTGAAATGAGAGTAGAAAATATTAGTACTAACATTGCTAACATTGAGAGTAAACTAGCTTCAGTAACTTCAGGTAATGGTAGTGTGCAACAAGTTGTAACTGCAAACGCCGCTTTTATCGGTTGTCGGCAGTTCTTGCGGTTCGATCCAGATAACAGTATCCACCCGCTAGATTTCTAGAACGATTTTGAAGATTTGATTCCACCAACTTGGTCTGAACGAGAGAAAATCTCACTTATTATAAGCTATTTAGCAGGTGATCCCATGCGTTGGTCAGCTGATGTTATGTTGAAGTGTAAAACATTATCGGAATTTAAAACAGCTTTCATCAATGAGTAATGGCCTAGCAATAAGCAAAATGAAGTGTTGAGAGAATTTTGGAGAGGAAAACGCTTCAATGCAGGCAAGGAATCTATTAAAGAGTTTGCTAGGTCATGGATTTCACGTTTGTCACATTTGACGGAAAAGCTGAAACTTGAAATGATAATACTAGGTCTTGAAGCCAAACTGCCATGGTATTGACAAAATAGAATTATATCTGCCCCTAGAGACAATCTTGATCGTTTCATTGAGTATTTGGAACGTGCAGAGCGTGTTGCTGCCAATGAGGAGCAAGCACGTAATAACAGAAATGGTAATAACACTAGTAGTAATTTTAAGAACGAGCAGAATGGCAATGTAAACATCAGAACAGTAGGTGTTCGCCATCTTAAGAGAGGTAGGAATTGGAGAAATAATTATCAGAACCAACAATGGCATCCAAATGGTAGTAATTTTGTTCCGAGCAAAATTATGCAGGTAAACAACAGTGCGGAAAGCAATGCTGTGCCAGTAAACTATAATGGAAATAAAAGAAACAGTAGTAGGCCGAGGCAGGAAAACTAGTTCCGTGTATGAGGACACTGGCGCTCACCAGGCGGTTACTTTTCCTAAGCCAGTAATTACAGTAATTGGTAAGACAGATCAGAATACTCAGACTGAACATGTGGATGAGGGGTCGGTAGCATCTAAGGACACATCAGAAATATTAGATCACTCACAGTATTTAATAGATACCATGTTAGAGACCCTTTCTAAGTGGGAAGAGAAAGAGAAGGCGCAGCAGTGTAACGGTAGGGAAGAGCTACAAAATACTGTATTGTCAGGTGAAGAAGCAGGAGAAATTCACGCTTATATTTACGATGAGGATGATGTGCTCTTATCTAAAGTGCCTGTGCAGGATGTTGATGCTGTACTAATAGATTTAAGACAGGAAGTAAGTGAGAAGGTAGAGGATAGCCTGTTGTGGTTCGATGAAACCAGTAGCTGTGACCAGTTGTCACTTGAGAAGGAACCCAACGATAATAGTGAAAGTGGTTTAGCTTTAATTAGTGTTATGCCCGGTCTGGAGGCGCACAATCACTCAGACTACAGTAATTTGGGTCATCTTCAGCAAACTGAATGTAATGAAGTCGTGCGGTGTTTCGATTTAAAATTAATAGACCGACTGGAAAAGGCAGCTGAAAATGTAATTCAGGAAACCCCTACACACTTTGACCTAAATGTAATGAAGACAGATGTCAATCACTTTAGTTGGAGTCAAATCCAAAAGAAACTATTGGATGAGTTTGAGGAACCACCTGTACAACCTAAATAAGCCACCCTATAATAATAGTGAATATGTTAGGTATCAATGTACGATGTCTCTTAGACAGTGGAAGTGAGGTGAGTGCGATATCTCAGTCCTTCTTTGATGCATTACCTAGTAAAGACTAGCTTACCGTAATGAGGGTATCAGGACTAAGAATAATTGGTGCTACTGGCAAGGTATCACAAACGGTAAAACAAGAAGCTTTGCTGCCTTTTAACATTAATGGTAATTTAACTGATCATCCATGCTTAATTGTAAATAATCTCAGTACTGAGGTTTTAAATGGCATTGATTTCTTGTCAAAATATCAGAGTGTTGTTGACTTTGAAAGAAGCCAGTTAAAAATGGTCTTGCCGATAACCGGAGTAATTACGGTACCTTTCATTGATAAACATGTAGTAACTAATGATGAAACTTGGGAGCTGCCTATACGAGTTCTGAAAAGTAGGAGATATTGGGACGAACGTGTTAATCTTAGTAAAAGTAAGCTAAACACAGAAGAAGAAGATGAAGAAGCAATTATTTTGGACAAGAAAGAAGCTAAATTGCAGGAAATCGTTAAAATTTCAGCTAATCAGAAGGAAGAACTGAGACAGGTTTTAAAAAGGCATCATAAGGTATTTTCAAATCGACCTGGCGTGGTCAAAGGTTATGAATGTCAACTAAAGGAGAAACCTGACCAACTGTTTTTTAGGAAGCCATACCAAATACATGCAGCTAGGAAGGAGGTGGTTCGAAAGGAGGTACAGAGAATGCTAGAGTGAGGTGTGATTGAAAAAGCGGTCAGTGAGTACAACAATCCTCTTGTTGTTGTACCAAAAAGAGACGGGAGTGTCAGATTGGTCTTGGACGCTCGTTGCTTGAATGAAATAGTGGTTAGGGAAAGTGATAGACCGCAGAATATGGACGAGTTATTGCAAAAATTCCGGGGAGTAAAATTCTTAACCTCTATGGACATCACATGTGGATACTGAAATTTGCCACTGGCGGAATGTTCAAGGAAGTACACAGCTTTCTTGTACGAAGGAGTTTGTTACCAATACCGTGTGGTACCTTTCGGACTTAAAATCTCTGTTTCTGCCTTCGTACGTGTGATGTGCCATGTTTTAGGATCAGCCTTAAGTAATAAAATAATAGTCTACGTAGATAATCTGTTAATAGCAACTACTACCTGGGAAGAACACATAGTTTTATTAGAGGAAGTGTTAGAGGATACTGAGAGAGATGGCATGAAACTAAAGATTAAAAAGACAGAGTGCGTTAAAGAGGAAATAGGTTTCTTGGGTATAGGATAAGTGGAAAAGGTATTCTGCCTGATCCAGGCAAGCAAGCAGTCATTGAAAAATTTGAGGCTCCCAGAAACAAGAAGCAGTTGAGATCGATGTTCGGTCTTTTCGGCTTCTATAGGTGTTTTGTTAGTGATCAGACTTTTAATGAACCCTGTCTTCACCTCCTGCTGAAAAAGAATACCCCTTGGGTTTGGACAGCAAAATGCCAACAGGCGTTCGAAGTGCTTAAACAATCTTTAGTTAACAGTCCTATTTTACATCATCCTGATTTTGAAAAACCATTCTGTATGTCTGTTGATGCTAGTGGCTATGGTATAGTTGTGGAGATATTCCAAGTAGAAATAGAGAAGGAACAAGAAGTGCACAAGATTATAGCTTTCGCAAGTCGATCTTTACAGGCAGCAGAAAGAAATTATGGCATCTCAGAACTGGAAGCATTGGAAATTGTATTTGGGGTGCAGGAATTTGAGCAGTATCGACAGTATATCCCCACTTCATTGTGACCCACCCTTAGATTTTAAATGAACATAGTCTGAGGCACTCTTTTTGTTAGTTCTACAGGACAAACCAGATAATGGCAGCCTGGTATTTGCGTGAAAGCGTGGAGTGACTTGGACACCACTCATAGTGACACCTCCCCTTTCCCCATGTAAGTTAGAGTGGACATGAAGGACGCACACCATAGCAACATCCCCCCTTCTACCCTTGTGAATGGAAGTGTAGAACGCCAGCCAAAACGGCTAAAACCATGTGTGGAAAAATGAAATTGTCATGATTTGTGAAATTTCCTTTTAGGTTTAGAAAAGACTACTAAGATATAATTACCTGTTTATATATCTTGAATAACCGTGTTATTTTCTTTGAATTTATGTATGTAAAAGAAAATTTACAGACAATTTAATAAATTTACGATTTTCATAATTTTACATGTTTTTATTTGTTTGCCTGTCGAAGGCTATACATATGCCGAAGTGTTTCATTGATTTTTGCTTAAATTTTGAGTGATAATGTTGCTTAAGAGGCAGTGAACATCCCAGAAATTTAAATAATTGAAGTAGCTAATAAGTTTTCTTTTCATATTTGTATATGTTTACATTTCAATTTTAATTTTTCATAGGGAGTTAAGCTGTTCTCTTGCTTTTTTTATTTACATTCAAAAAAATTAAGTAGAGGGTGATGTAGGGAAGCAGCATACTCACGCCTTATACAATTCACATCAGTCCTTCCATTGTGTGCCAGCCAGTCCGCTGTAACTACCTCTGACATCATAAATGTGGCGCAATACTTTAAAAATCAAGTAAATAACCTGAAACGTTTATAGAATGTCAGGAGTAATACTAAATCAATATGTGTTGAATATCAGTTCAATAGCTTTAACCATTTTCGAAATTTGGAAATTTTTCTGTAAAAATCATTGGCGCAACAGAAAAGAGCTAGAAACTTAAAAATTTATATTTAGATTCCTTTTGCATAATAATTTAGTAGAAACAGTATTCTGGATATCCAAAATTAAAATTTTAGTGGATATTCATAAGTTTCTGGTTTTTATCTTAAAAATTAAGGAAGCAAGATAGATTAAGTAGGAGAATAAATAAAGCTACGATGTTTAAATTTAAGTAGAAGGGAGATCCGCTATAGTCATAAAGATGTAAGAAGTGTCAACTGAATAACTATAAAACTATAGCGATAGCGTATCTCCAAAGGGCAAGTTCAGAGCTCGTCTACTGCGTGTATCAGGTTAAATAAATAAATTAATTAATTAATTAATTATCTCGCCCAAAATATTTGGCTTAGCCACGTCAGACTTTCATTATGAGTACTTGCATGTCTGCTGGTTGCACATTTAAATTGAGAGCTTCATCGGCCGTCAGCAAAGGAAGCAATGATTTATTCGATAACTTAAAGTGGTGCATTACTAGCCCAGCGGCAAGTCGGGAGAGCAGATTTGATCAGGCGTTCCCTTAGCCGTCAGCACCGGTGTTTTATGTGTAAGAACGCTGCGCGAGAAAAAGAGTAGGCCCCAGTTCTCTCCAGACGCTGATTAGCGCACCACATGTGGCGGGAGTCACGTCGCGTAGCTTAGATATCATTGCTATAAACAGCCTCGGATGCCGTAAAAAGTTACTCGGATACGCGTAACCATGAAATCGTTTTCGAGTCAAGTGTTAATTCTGGGATGACTTTAATGATCTATCTTCAGTTTGCGTATGTCGTATTTTCACGTGCCGCCGCAGGACACACATTCTACCATTATTTAGCGTGGGATTTGATGAACATTATCATCAAATTATGGCGTGCATTCACTTAAACATTTAATTTGAACACTTATAGTGGCATCAGCGCACTAGACTCTGAACTGCTCTGGTAGTTGCATTGTGTGGATTCTTTTTGGTCTGTGACTTTCAAAATATAGTGAACATTTTAGAGTTAATGTCTTTTTATCATGAATCCCAGACACTCTCCTAACTCCTCAAAGCTATAAGCTGTAGCTATAAATCTATTTCTCAGATGAAGTGGGCACTAGGAATTCTAATTACAGGCTTCACGTTTTGCTAATTACTTTCTGGTTGCCAGTATTGTAGTTAGAGAGCCAGTGTTGAGAATGGCAAACAGCATAAATACAAAACAGATATTCTATTATTCTACCCGCTGCCCCACACACTGTAAAATGACAGACAGCACAATGTTTAAGAAGATGCCTTCGTTCACCCATGAAAATTTGGATGTGTCTGTAATACAATATTTTTATGACTTCCGGCCCTCCCCCCCCCCCCCCCCCCTCCGATTAAAATAAAGCATTTACCGCGGTCCAGTTCATTTCTTTACTTGAGGGCTCAGTAATAATGAGCAATGATTCTAATTTTAAGCTTTAAAATCAGTGATAATTATCCATTAAACGATATATTTTTCTTCAAATAGGTATGGTTGTATAAAACGTTGCGGGATATATTACTCTCAACAGTGCTATATCTGACGTCCTGGAGGAGACCGCCCCCTTAACTGAGTGGCCAGCGGTCTGGGGTTCGATTCTCGTCAGAGTCGGAGATTTTCTCTGTTTGAGGACTAGGTGTTGTGCTGTCCTCATCATCGTTTTATCACCACCGACATGCAAGTCTTCCAATGTGGCGTCATCTCCGCACCCGAATTCCCCCAGGTGGGGACTCCTGGCCATCAATACCATACGATCATTCAATCTTTATTGCTAGATCATCACAGACCAGTTAGTCAGTAAACATACGTTTAGGACAGCATAAATCTTGTTAAGACTATCACGATTACGCCTACAGGTCTTTTTTTTGGATTTCAGCACTTTCATTTCCCAGTCTACTCAAAGATATGGAGCCATAGGCCACTATGTTTGTTACTGCACTTCTGTGGACAATATGTTCAAACTACTCTACTGTACACTTGCCTTTAAAATAATTGATAGAGCCCTGGAGACCCTAATAACTTCATCCAGCCATATTTCGACATACCAGAAACATCACACATGATTCCAGGACGCCGGCCCCTGTGGTCGAGCGGTTCTAGGCGCTTCAGTCCGGAACCGTGCTGCTGCTACGGTCGCAGGTTCGAATCCTGCCTCGGGCATGGATGTGTGAGATGTCCTGAGGTTAGTTAGGTTTAACTAGTTCTAAGTCCAGGGGACTGATGACCTCAGATGTTAAGTCCCATAGTGCTTAGAGCCATTGGAACCATTTTTTGATTCCAGGACAATGTTTTGTGAATCAAATTTTCTTTCGGTGGAAACATTTCCGAAGTTCCTAGTGGATGATTTGATGTGACACATACATCAAGATTCTCAGTAGACTTTCCACTAGTAAGGTTGATGACTGTTACATCAACTATTTTGAACATCAAATGCTTATGAGTATTGGTAAAACATCGAACTTAGTGAAAAATGGGAGTGTAGCTCAGAATCGTTAAAGTACTGCTAGTGCGGGTGTATAACGATTCATTAATGTTGTAAAACTTTTGCATGAATGGAAGACTGTTGTCTTGCTAGAATTGGTCAGCACTTTGCAGAGACGCTTTCATCGATGCTGGAAGAGGCTTTCGGGCGCTCAACGACCAGGTTATGAGCACCTTTGACGCACGAGAACTGCACGAACTAGCGAGAGTGGAGAACGAAAACAGTATCACTAAAGATCATTCTTCTTTTGATCGAGACTGGACAGAAAACGTTTCAGCTTCGGACACAGTGTGAGACACTTAGGCTCTGGATTCGAAAAGTATACTGGACTTAGCAAGTATGCCTTGAGATAGGATGGAGAGTTGCAATCAGTGGCAGGTTGCGCTCCACCAGACCACCAGACCTGTCAATCAACGATTTTGATGAGACTTGGGTATGCTGTACAGGGACCTGTCCTGAATACCTGGCTAGCGGCTTTCTATGCGACAGCCACTAGAGTCTGAAGAAATCGGTACTGAAGTTTTATGGGTATCTCCTATACATTTAAATCTAGTAACGTTTCGACCAATTTAGCGTTGCGCAGTTCATGAAGCTAACAGCAACCGTGTTGGCGGTATGAGTTCAAATACCGCTTGTGTATTTTCTTTCAATTTCATCGTACGGGATGTCATTACCTGTTACGCAAAAGTATTCAAAAATAGTCATTTTCACCATAGTAACTTCATTAATAAACCAATCATTGCAGTAGACCTTCTGCAGATGTTTATCACTTTACTACAGAGTAGGTCAGAAAATCGTCTTACTCTTCTTCATTTGCAACGCTTGCTGTGCCACAATAAAATTTCGGACGGTGTTTGTCGTAGAAGTAACCGAAACACAAATTCATGGTGCAACACACTCATTTAATGAAACAACAATTTTTAGAAGCGATTCTGGAAAACATTGTTCGTTTCAATTCTAAAACATTGTTCTTTCTGAACGTATTTTTATTAAATCTGCTCTAGAAGCAATTTCTCTATTAGACTTTAGGTAGTTGGCAGCATTCTGAATTTTTTTCATGAAAATTTTAAGCTGTCTGTAAAAATAAATATCCCAGGATTACCAAGTTGAATACATTTGCGAGCGACAATTTTTACTTTGGAGATGGATGCTAATATTTCATGTACAAAGATTTGCTCATAAAGTATGCTATCAGTCTGTCCTTCCGACGAATCAACAATGCAAGCAAATTTTTCTACTCCCTCTCAAGGAAGGAACACATATTAAAAACGTTCCATACAGCTTTCTCGTGACCGTCCCTTATTTCGTGCAGGTCACAATCACAGTTTTTAATTTATGTGTCAACTCGTCAACTGCCTTTTGAACAATATGACCAAATTTCCCGGATATTTGCTGCATAACAGAACGTAGAGGGATATATTACCTGACGCAGTTATGGTGTGCTGTGTTATGAAGGAATGATTAATCTTATTCAGATCGGTTTTCGCTCCTTGTTGTGAAAGGAATATGTTGTAGATTAGTACTGGCAGCCGGTTCAAATTTTGGGGTGAGCACCTGGATTTTTTCCGCAGCTGTTAACACTTCGACTACTGTTGCGAACTCTTTGGATCTGCCTGAATATTTAGGAATTTAACTGCGAACCACAAACAAAATACCCATTTGGAGAAAGTGTGCTGTAATGGTTGATTTATTAATTAAATTTTTCGAAAATGACCATTTATAAATAATATTGCATGACATATATCATTTAATGGAATTTTGTATGATGGATTAAAAAAAAAAAAAAGCTACAGGAATCCACACCGAAAGCGTGGGAGCCGTGAACCGTAGCCCCTGCGCTAGGCTTGCTTGCTCAGAACACGATAAAACTTCAGTACCGATTTTCGCGGATGCTACGGTCCGTCGCATGGAAATCTGTACAGGTCCCTCTCTGCAACTTAAGTAAGACTGATCAAAATCCGTCATTAACAAATCTAATGGTCTGCTTGCGAGTACTAAACACAGCTAGAAATCACAGCTCGGGTTAGTAGAGTAACAGAATTGGCGTGCATATCTAGGTCCCCGTTTACCCCAGGGACATTAGCAAGGAAATAAGCAAGTGGGGGAAAAATTTATATAAAGTTTTGGAACTTCGAGAAAATCCTCAGTAGGGTATAGTAATAAGAAACAGAAAAGTTCCCCTTCGTAGGAGGCCCGCGTCCTCCTTTTATCCCCTCCAAAAGTCAATTTGTATCATATCTTAAATTTATACCCAAAAAGGCTCATTTTTCGAATAGAGCTCCTATTAGTAAAAATATTCCTCGCAAAATTGTACACGTAACGATCTTGTGCATCTTTTCCACTATACGAATGGTATTTGTGGTATAAGAATTGGAATAGAATTCTGTTAACATAATAGTTAGCAGTGTTTGTTGCTTAGCAAAGTATTTAAATGAAAAGCGTAATTAAATTTATGGAAATATTTCGGAGCCTATAAAAATGGAAATGAGCGAATTGCATCGTTGGTCGTTAGGCCCCTGTTCTTGGTAGTACGGCCGCCAATTGCAAGTCGCATTTCTTTCGACGACACATTGGGCGACTAGCGGGCCGGTAATCAGGATGAAATGATGCCGAAGACAACACAACATCCAGTCCACGAGAGGAGAGAATCTCTAACCCGGCCGGGAATCGAACGCGGGCCCGCTTGCACGGGAGGTAAGCACGTTACCACCCAGCTACGCAGGCGGACCTCGTACCCTGTACTTCCTACTTGATGATTGTTTTGCTATCAATATTGTTCAAATCAGGAGCACGTGCCAACAACGAAAACGTCTAGTTCCCCTTCCTCTCCCACTCACTCAGCGCTCCCCTACCACTACTGTCGTTACCGTTTCTTCCTATCCAGTGTGCAGATCAGTTGAGTTAATGTTGCGAACTGTCAAAGTAGTGCCACAGTGTTCTGTGGTGTTATGAAGTGCTTCTTCTTAGTCTCGTTTCTTTTGTCTGAACTGAGAAAACAATAATGCTGGACCCTACTACCTGTTACATTTGTGGTAAATTTGATTCGGAAGGGGAGACATCAATAGTGCCAAAGGGCTTGGAAATTCTGATACGCATCATCAAGGAACGTAAGAATGGGGCTCATAATCTTCTACAGAACATTGGACTGGTTGAAGTGCGTAAGGTACGTCGACGTGAATATATTAAGCGACGTAATACAAGGAAACCAAATAATCACAATGTTGCACAAGCAGATGATTAAAATTTGAGATCCTCTTCTTCTTATTTATTTAGTTTCAAAAAAGACTGATTCATACGTGCTGAAAAGTGTGACATAGAGGCCGAAACAAAAAAACCACTCCACAAACGCCGGGAAATGTTTGAAGTTCGGTCTTTAACTGTGAAACATTCGCTGCTTCAGAAAGCAGAGAAACGCGACGATGATTTCGGTTGAAAGGCTGCCGAACGCATCAACAGTGTTTTGTGTTTAGTAGCTGCAGAAGCCCGTTCTCATCAAGAATTATATGCTAAATTAGTGTCGAAATCCTCCTCTGTTCGAAAAAGAGGGAGCCCTCAAGATACCGTATCAGCTTTGATGCCGCTTTTCAAGAATTACGCAAATTTATAGATAGTTCAGACGAATGTCTATTTTCAGTGCTCGACTTGCAGAAAGTTAGTATATGTATTCAGGAAGGAGAAACAATACCTGTAAAAACTCTGAAAAGTAAACTGACTGAACACTTCGATGATGAGGTGTTGTTTGCCACAATGCCAAAAATTCCCCCAGTTGTATGTTTTCATAACAGTGATCACAAACTTTTGAATCAATGGTGCTATGAAAGAGCATTTAATGAAAAAGACGAGAGAAGGGAATGGCAGAAGTAGCAGCAGCTATCATATGTGAAGATATAAGAATTACTCCTTACAGTATTGCCGAATATCCAGATATCAGTAACTTGACAGAGAATTCTGAAGTTATGGTTCCTGATACTTTGTTAAGGATGTGGTTTTGCCAAAAAATGAAACGTAGTGAACAGTACCGTTTAAAAAATGTAGAGCAATGTCTCATGCGATTGTGTCAGCTACCAGGAAACGTTCATTTATCTCCCCAGTGCAACTTACTCTTGCAGTGTACTTGTTTCATAAAGTGGGATCAAAACACACTGTGGAAATTGTCTCGAATATGGATTTCTGCTCTTCATATAGCACTGTGGCTTTATTTCAGGCTTTTTCCGTTCAGTTCTGGAAAATAAATGAGTCGTTTTCACAGTTCGTTTTCGATAATGCTGACTTCAATATTGCAACAATGACAGACAAATATACATTCCATGCTATGGGTGTAATCGGGCGTGTGACTCCAGGGAGAGTCATAGAACATCAGAAAGTAACGAAACTCCCTGTCATGCCGAGCTCTACTGAAACAGCAAGTGCCCAAAAAAATTAGTCTGCTAACATTTCGAAGGCAGAATAGAGCTGGAAATTGAAGTAACTGTCTGCTCAGAACAATCATTCACTAAAGCAATAGTGTCTACCAAATACGAGTTTACTTGGATGAAGGGAAAGTTTTTACAGCCTTCTATTCCTGCATGACAGGGTTTTATGGAGAAAATCACAACTGGAGAACCTTATACGCAATCAAACATATTAGCGCATCCATTCATCAACAACCAGCCCACAGATATTTTAGCTGCTTATGCCGTCGTCGAAACTAAGAAGACCACACAGCAAACGTGTATCGTGACGTTTGATCAACCATTCTATATGAAAGCTAAAGATATAGTTGCAGTAGAGGCTAACGGAGGGAATGAGCTGTTCACTAATGTAGTTACTCGATTAGGCCGGCCGTTGTGATCGAGCGGTTCTAGGCGCTTCAGTCCAAAACCGCGCTGCTGCTACGGTCGCAGATTCGAATCCTGCCTCGGGCATGGATGTGTGTGCTGTCCTTAGGTTAGTTAGGATTAAATAGTTCTAAGTCTAGGGGAGTGATGTCCTTAGATGTTAAGTCCCATAGTGCTCAGAGCCATTACTAGATTAAGAGGCTTTCACTTCATAATGTCTTTCCTTGGAGCAATAGGATCCTTAATGAGGGACAGTGGACTCTCTCAACTTTTGCAGACTGTATGGGCTGCAGCTTATGTTCCCTATATACTTTCTGGTCGTACATACACGAGGGCAATTCAAGCTTGCTCTGCAGTATGTATGTTCTTTCCATCATAATACTGGAGGAAATGGCGGTCATGAAGGAGGAGAAGCAACATATTGAAGAATGTAGTTCTGATGTGAGTGGAAACGGCGCATCCTTCGGCGATTTGGAAAAAGATCAAGTGCTTGTAAGGCTGAAAAATAAATTTGTCAACATAATGGATGATATTAAGCAAAGAGGGAAAGCTTTCCAGTTATGGGTGCAATAAATTCTGCTTGTCACCTTGGCATTGCCTTTCATCCAAGCAGAGCGTATGGGGAACTGGGGGCTCCATATAGAATATGTGAGAGCTATGCTCCCAATATTCCATGCAACCGGACACTTTCTTTATGCTAAGGCGTGTCATTTGTACCTCCAGGACACGGAAAAGCTGAAAGAAACCATGAAGCCCACGGAGTTCGATAAATTCACCAAAGACAGCTTCTTCACGGTTCGTCGCTCTAATAAGTATTGGTGTGGAGTATGGACCGACATGGCGATAGAACAATCGCTTATGATGAACCTGAAGAGCGTTGGAGGTATTTCACATAGAATAGGTTTCACCGATAGTGTATTCAACCGATGGATTTGCTGTATACCAATAGCCCATTACAGATGTGAAGCTATGGAACAGTTCTGCAATTTACATTCGGCTTCGAGTGATCAACATGTTGAACTGAGGAGGGGGAGGATGGATAATGACGAGAAAATTCTCAGAAGATTTCAGCTATGGTTGCAACAGCAAACTCCATTTGCTTAGAAGGAGCAATTGTATTCATTAGGGTCTGGATTAGTAGCTTATCAGGAAGTAAACTGCTACAAAGCTGTGTCTGTTTAAGAAGAAGCTCTTCGAGTAATAGTTACTGTCTCGCCAAAATTTGGTTCTCTGAAGCTTAAGCGATCCGGCATGGTTAGGACAATGTGCATGTCAACTGCTAGGCTTGACAAAAATATAACTGTAGTAGATACAACTCAGTTATTTCAGAGAATTCTGTACACGTTTCATTCACCCGATGATTTAAAGGATTTAAAGGATTATCGAGTGTACCAGTGTTTCTGTCTGACAGCAGTGGGTTGATGAGAAAAACAAAAAAGTCGTCACTGTACGATCTTTTCAATCAAGTACCTGAAAGGAATATTGACAGTAATGAATCGAAGTTCTTTGTTATAGCTGGCGGGTTTCTTACCCACTGCGTCGTGTGGTGACATTTATAGAACCTTAATTGCCTATATTCAGAGACATTATAAAGATGATGTTGCTGTTGTATTTGACAGATATTCAGAAAGCTCTCTGAACATAAAAACTATTGAACGCCAATGGTGAACGATGAAGCGGACCTCACGAGATAATATTTTTAATGCCGAGACGTTATGCGTTGAATCACAGTCTGCCTTTCTTAGTAACCTCGACAATAAGGAAATGTTTATTACACAGCTTGTGCAAAAACTAGACAGTTTTGGTACTGAAACCAAGATTGTGGATGACGATGCGGATGTTGAAATTGTTACAAAAGCAATGAATGCCTCAAAATTTTACCACCAACTGATTATACGTAACTGCTCATTCGTTCATGAATCCTAGAATTCAATACCATTTCTTCATGCACTAAGTGATTGCGACAGCACTTTAGTCTTGCTTGCGAAGGGAAAGCGGCAAGCTTTCCAACTATTCAACCGCTATCCCCAACGTCATAATATTCCACAGATATTCAACGATCCAGCTTCCTCTCCTGATACCATTGCAAAAGCAGGAGAGAAATTTATACTCTCTCTTTCTCTCTCTCTCTCTCTCTCTCTCTCTCTCTCTCTCTCTCTCTCTCTCTACACACAAAAACAGTGTTGTTATGTACTTGTGGATGAGATAAACAATGTTGTCATACTCTCACGTTTGCCACCCACTACCGATGCAGGACGCCTGCTCTCTTATCGACTTTACCTACAAGTCCAGATATGGCTGGGGAACAACTTGGATCTCAGAAACTGGGGCTGGAGGGAATCAAACTCATCCCCCTGCTCGATTTACATGAAACGACCACCTGCTCCAGAGAAAATACTGCTACTGATTGCATGCGGCTGCACTCAAGGCTATAGAAGAAAGCGCGGATGTGTGAATGCTGACCTACATTGGACATCGTGAGAAAAACTGTCGTGGACAAAGCTGCACTAATGTGCCTCGCAACGATTTGACAGAAGTTTTGGATGATGATTTTATGTAAAAAAAACTTACAATGATTTATATGTTCGATAGGCATTTGGATATTTTCATTGTCTACATGCTGTACATATGATTGTAAATATATTACAACAAAAAGTAATTGTTGATTAGTTTTACAGTAATTCTTAATTTTCATGAAACATGATTTTCATTCCAATAATTTAAGTTGCATAAATCTAAAGTGAATGACAATAAATTGTTCCATACAAACGAAAGTGTTTTAAAAGAAATTTGACTTCTTCTTTTATCTACAAATTTTAGCACACATAAACTAATTACCTTCCTTAAACATGCAATTGACCTTCTCTGGGTTGAATTTCACCAGAAATATTTTCTGTCATATAGATAACTTCGTTAAATGGACCGTTTTTCGTAAACTTTGGAAAAAAGGAAAGTAAATCACATTAAGGGATGGAGTAGGGGGAAGCTGTCCGAATAGGGGATGGAACTTTTCTGTGTTTTACTTCTTCATCCCCTAAGAGTATTTGCCCAAAGTTCCAAAACTTTATAAATTTTCCCCCAATTTTTCCTAATTTGCCTGGAATAGTTAGGATTAGCCACATTTCTTAATCCAGTGCTTTCCAGAGGAGATTATAGGCTCATTACGACTCAGTCAGAAAAATGATTTTTATTTGAAACAGAAAACAGCCAAATGGTTTAAAAACGTTTATCTGAATCAAACCATGACCGCTGTCAGGTTTATTACAAATCTATCTTACTATGGGTTCCGTTGTTTCAGTATTTTTGATTCTTGATAACAGTTGGTAATTTTCTTGTACTCTGAATTTCTTGTGATCGAAGAGACCGTTTAATAACTTGTTATGTATGCTAGTAGGGAATTTTGTAATAATCGGGGAATAACGTGGACCACTGTTTTATTTCGCAGTTAGCTGAATACCCGGTTCGTTATCTTTTGTAAGGTGCAGTACCCATGTCTCACATTTATCCGGCCACTTATGTTCTGTTAGTTACTTGCTACACGACATATTTTTCGTTAAGTTCCTATGAGTCTATGGGGAGAAATCTGATTATCGGTCAGCCCTACTGATTCGAATCATCTTGACATCCACAGAGGTATTTCGAAAGCTCAGTTGTATCGTAGCACAAAGAACCGATGACGTCTGCGCAGGATATCGGTTACCTTAAAAATTCTGATACGCAGTTAGAACGTCTAGCACGAAACTTACAATCCTGTGCAGATTCATTGCTTTAACTTTTTAGGTTTTCTTGGACATTTAGCGTCATTGACATGAAATTTTTAATGAATTCTAATTATGGCTTTAAAAGTCGGAAGAAATTAGGGAATCATTGTAGTTGGTTGTGCTTATAATTAATCAATGTACTTTTCTTGCAATATTTTTTGATCCAGCGGTGGTTTGTGTAAGCCTGTCTTGATGTAGTAAACGGCACTAAAATCTGAATGGTATTTTTGGAGGGATAATTGTTTCAGTTTTGGTAGATATTATTAATGTGGTTTTTGTATGTGGGGTAATGAAATTTATTGGTACCTTCAATTTTCTTGAGGTTTTTATGGTCGAGTGCTAGTTTCAGATAGTAAACTTCTGTATATTTGATAGGGAATGCAAAGTGGTCACAACACGAGCTAGGACCGTAGTCAAAATGAGTGCAGTTGAACGCGATATGGCAATCTGGTGAGCATAGATACATAGTGGATTTAATTGGAGAGACAGCAAGAGTCTGGTCAGCAGGCTAGCTTTAACTAATTACAGGGAGGTGAGATTTGGAACGTTGACAGTGGCGTGGTTGACATGATAGGAACGCACGACGTGGGAGACAGTATATTACCCACTTCAGCATTTAAGGAGGACTGTGAGTTAGCTTCACCGGATACGGTCTAACCTGCCGCTATGGTAGAAGGGAAAGTAATGCCCAGAGCGGTGGATTGTAGGCCGCGTCTACTTGCACCAGCACCATTTCACATAGAAACATTTTTAGCATGTATCTATGGGAAGAATAAGAAAAAACATAGGTACAAATAATGACAAGTGAACTAGAAGGAAAGAAGACCAGTTTGCAAAGTTGGGTAAAAAGGTAGTTGCGGAAACCAAGCTGATCCATTATAATTTGTCAAAGAAAATTGGACAGCAGCCGAAAGAATTTAATAAAATGTTATCAGAGAGGGTAAGAAAACAGTGCCAAATAACAAGTCAAATTTTGAAAATACTGCCCATAGTTGCGAGGAACTAGCAACAGATACCATGCAAAAATGCCTTAGAGAAAGAACAGGGCAGAAACGGATGAACAGTAAATAGTACATAATGAAGCATTAAGTGTAAATTAAAAGCTACGGTCAGTTTTTCACCTTCAGTGGAACACAAATCCTCTATTACACAAATGCTCACAGCACTTGAGGTATGCTTTTTAGAGCCCATGTTTACTAGACATGTTTTCTTGATTTGGTGTAAGGAATCTTTTCTCAAAGTCTGTAAGAGGAATCCAGTTACAACCTGTATATGATCAGTCATAGCTATGTAAGATGACCTGTGACCAAAATGACCAGACATTATGTATGGAAAACTAGGAGGGAACTTAATACGAGGTTCAGTGAACATTGCACTCATAATCACAAATCAGATTTCAGTGTCCACCTAAAACACAGGAGTATGCAATACGGCATACAGAGAAAGTGATACCTAAGACAGGAAAAGTTATTCATGCGAATATTATAGAAGAAATGGAGATATATGCTAATCTTTAAAAAAACGTAATAAGATACTTAACGAACAAAAAGAGCTCAATAACACTAAATATTTAGTTACGTTCTCTGAATATTTCGCATTATTGTAAGTGTAATTATTTAACAATAGTAGACACATTTTTTTGCCTTGTAGCACAATATAGTTGATGACAAGTATTTCACTTATCCCGAGCTCGAAGGGACAATCTGTAGTGGCTACTTAGAGGAAGAAGAACTTCTCAGCCTAGATGACTATAAAAGCTTTCTTGCATACAACCGATTTCGGTAATAGTAAGTTGCTATCTTCAGATCTGCAATAAAATTAGACGAGGTGCTACAAGCTATTATGAAAATAATGCACGAAACCACCGAATGACAACATACCTTCATAGCCGAGCGGGATTAGCCGAGCGGTCAGGGGCGCTGCAGTCATGGACTGTGCGGCTGGTCCCGGCGGAGGTTCGAGTCCTCCCTCGGGCATGGATGTGCGTCTTTGTCCTTAGGATAATTTAGGTTAAGTAGTGTGTAAGCTTAGGGACTGATGACCTTAGCAGTTAAGTCCCATTAGATTTCACACCCATTTGAACCATACGTTCATAAAGGTTACTACAAACATATTGTGCAGCTACCCACAAAATCTTTCCATTGAATTTCCAGATACATAAAACATGAAATGAGTGCTACGTTGGCACGTCAAAATTACAATTTACTGTGTACGTAGCGATTCGCCACATTATCGCTCCCATAACATACCACGACATACTTAGCACGGCGACACAAGACTGTCAATAGACAATGCATGAGACGAGCTGACCAGAAGTACAACGGAAGTCGCTGCAGAAGACCTACACAGATTCTATGTTTTGTAAACCCTCGTCGCCAGTTCTGTGAAGGCCTCGTCGCTGCTGCTGTGCAGGCAAAGTTGCCACTGTTTGTCAGTTCGTGAAACGGTTTCTGATGCAGTACACCGCTAAGACAATTTCTCGTTGCCATTATTATACAGCTATGCTCCAGTGTCAGGTAACAGGAGAACGAACGTTCTATAATACTCCAACAAATTAGAAGCAAAGTCACACAAATGAGTTAAAAAAGGTTTATTTTCGTTGGGAATTTTTGAATAAATAAGTCTGCAACACTGTATATAAGATAACACAAAAAGGCTCTCAATGTCTAAGTGCAAACAATCGTAGGTAAACTCCACAGTACATAGCAAATGCAATTTACAATAACTGTCTGTTCACTTCTAATAGTTCACTAAACGACGTTCCATGTCTAAGTCAGCCCTGGACGATGATCTATAACCAAGTGTGTGAGAGCTGCTCTTCTCTGTTCCGAGTAGGGTTCTGTCCGTGGTTGTCCGGTCATTGGCGGATGATACTCTGCCGGCAATTGGCCGAAGCGAAGTCATCCTCAGCGCCGCCCGTGGCGCTGGTGGAACTTGCGCATTTTGCGAATGCGATGCTTTTGCCCCGGCCGTGTCTTGTTCGGACGACACATTTCTATGAGTAAAAGTCAAATACATACTTTAAAAACAACCATTATTCCAAATATACACATATAAAAAATACTGAAATGTTTGTAAACTACTTTTGATGATTTCTTCACGACAGAATACGGCTAAGAAACCCTATACATCATATTTACAAGACTTGCGTTATACCATAACAAAACTGCAAGTAACTTTTTTTTGTCAGTATCACTAAGTAAGCAACAAACATAGTTACAAAAGAGATAGAAACTTTTTATTTATTTAAAAGTTACACAGTATGCTAAAAATTATTAGTAAATCATTAAAATCTGAAATATAGCGGTATTCAACTCAATTTATGTAGCTAGCGCAACCAGTCCGAAAATTATACCATCATACAAAATTGTTAAGACTTTCGTGGCCACTCGTTGCCAAACTGCCTATTGGCTTCTGTCTCGAGTCCTTCCGCTGACGTTCATCTGATGATTTTACTGACTATTCACCAGTACGAGTGGCTGGCATTGCCAAAGCTTCACCCTCCATTGCCGGTGGTGAACTGGGGCCGAGCTCGCTGCCGCAGACTGTATGAAGGGCTTATTTCAATGGTGGTACTAGTCCATTACCTCCACTTTTCTGCCTTTAATGCTTCTGAAATTAATGATCCAAACAAACAGAAAGAAAGGCTCATCTCTAGCAAGAAGCCGTATGCTTGAATATTTCTGGTATATCAACTGCAGATCTTTCAGTGCTCATTTAACTTTAGGACTCTTTATCTCAAAATGAACAAAAATCGACTTGTACCACTATTGAAATAAGCCCTTCATATGTACCTGGCGCGCCAACGTCCGATGGCATTTACGCGGTCATTTCCGGTACGGTTCTCTCTTGCTACCTGCGACGGTCGTTCGCTGCAGTACGGGAAGCCAGGATCCGTTTCCCTTAAGGCTTTCCTCTTTCTTGTTGAAGCTATTCGCGTGTTTTTGTGTTTCTACAGCTTCTCTGAACAAATGGGTGTGCTAATGCTTTTCTCCAGCCAGAACTTCCGTGTCGGCGGATTTCATTACGTGGTCGGTCTCACTTAGTGCGTGCTCTGGCTCAACAAAAAAAAAAAAAAAAAAAAAAAATGTTCATATCTTATGGGACTCAAGTGCTAAGGTCATTAGTCCCTAGGCTTACACACTACTTAACCTAAATTATCCTAAGGACAAACACACACACCCATGCCCGAGGGAGCACTCGAACCTCCGCCGGGATCAGCCGCACAGTCCACGACTACAGCGCCCTAGACCGCTCGGCTAATCAAGCGCGGGACTCAACAACAGCACTTCTATCTACACAACGAGATTAAATAAGATATTAAGAGTAATTAAATAATCTTTGGTTGGTACAGCAGTGCATCTCAGGGTCTACGTTCCCCAAAATAAAGGCGGAACTATTACAGAACAAGCAAACTGCATCTATACGTAATAGTCTCTGTCTAAACGGCATAAATTAGACCATCATATACACAGTAACGTGGCACGAACTCTATCTCAAACCACTGTCCAATAATTCCGGAAGGATTAAAGTTTAGAAACTGAAACATTTCCGCTTCCTATCACCTGAATACCATCCTCCATCTGAAGAACAGGCGGCCAAAGCTTCACTAGATATCTACCAATTAAATTTATCAACATTTACACTATATATGCACCACTATGTAGCCTAACGTTACGTTCAAACCACACTAGATAACTATCACCCGTATACAATACAACAATACCATCCTCTATTCGAAGAACAGATAGCCAAAACTGCTAGATATCTACCTATGAAATATATCGTACATCACTGTTCTTGTACAACAAACACTGGAGGAGTATTAACTTAAGAAGAGATACCCAACTGCAAATAAACAGCCTGCATTAGGAAATTACGTTCAAAACTTTGCTAGATATCTACCTATGAAATACATTGTACATCATTATTATTGTACAACAAACACGGGAGTAGTAATAACGAAATAAGAAGTATCCTACTGGAGAGAAACAGACTGCATTAAGAAATTACGTTCCTGTGTCTACAAAATGAGCAGTAGAAAGATTTTCAGAGATGTTCAATAATCTTTCATTTAGACAGCAATGCAGATCGATATTAACATTCAACGACGTTAGGTGGAAATATTAAAGAACAGAAGCATTAAATATGAAACACATAGCTTCTGTGTACAACCAGGTATCACTGTCCACTAACTAACCAGTATAAAGAAGACGATTATATACACAACAGCGTAGCCCAAGGTCTATGTCCAAACCATAATCCAATAAGTACTGAAGATTAGGATATGAGTAATTTCCACTTCCTACTGACACACCTGTGAGGATATTCCCTTCCTCTATCGAAGAAATAAGTTACAGTAGAATATTTAGATATTATGTTAATCTATGACATTACACAAAAATAATATGTTTTGGTTTCCCATGCAGCCTGCCAGAGTTTGTCGGTTTAAATAATTTTCATCCTACATACAACAACATTGTTGTCAACAACCTACTAAGTTTTAATCGCGTAGAGAAAGTCGTTCAGTTCTCTCTATTTCGAAGTCACAAAGGCTGATACTTGGTAGCTCAAGTTTTGTTCGAAACCGTTCCGAATGCCCTCATTAATTTTTTATTAGGGACGACACCAATCTGAGTAGTGAACTCGTTAGGCACCTACTGTGTGCAGTTGCAAAGTGACCAATGGCGAGTCAGTTTGTACTCATAAAGGCCGCTAGTGGAAAAGTTGTCGGGTAGTTTTGATTTCTTCCATTCCACATGCTTTTTGGAGTGCTAAATCCGAATCTGAGGTTTCCCAGCAAAATTGCATTGAAAAAATACAAAAAAGTAAAAATCCCCTGTTTGGCGGTTTCTTGCCTAATGCTCGAAAAATATTAACTTTTTGTAAATAACCTCCCGATTCAGAATGAAAAAAACATTAAACCTAAATCTTGAAATTCGTAAGAGCGAATTTCAAGATTCAGGTTTTCATCTCTTGACGAATCGTTGGGCCTCAAGCGCTAGTTGAAAATTGGCGTATTTCGGCTGCTTCGCTAAAAATTCGCTTTTTCCACTCCAAAACAATACTTAATTACTAAAGGTTGTAATTTTGCGAATTGCTTGTAGTTTTAAACTGAATACGGGAATCTACTCTGTAGGAATCAGCATGGGTTTCGAAAAAGACGGTCGTGTGAAACCCAGCTCGCGCTACTCGTCCACGAGACTCATAGGGCCATAGACACGGGTTCACACGTAGATGCCGTGTTTCTTGACTTCCGCAATGCGTTCGATACAGTTCAACACAGTCGTTTAATGAACAGAGTAAGAGCATATGGACTATCAGACCAATTGTGGGATTGGATAGATAGATGTCTTCCGAAGTAAGATTGATTTCAGGTGTGCCGAAGGGGAGTGTTATAGGACCGTTCCTATTTACAATATACATAAATGACCTTGTGGATGACATCGGAAGTTCACTGAGGCTTTTTGCAGATGATGCTGTGGTGTATCGAGAGGTTGCAACAATGATAAATTGTATTGAAATGCAGGAGGATCTGCAGCGAATTGACGCATGGTGCAGGGAATGGCAATTGAATCTCAATGTAGACAAGTGTAATGCGCTGCGAATACATAGAAAGATAGATCCATTATCGTTTAGCTACAAAATAGCAGGTCAGCAACTGGAAGCAGTTAATTCCATAAATTATCTGGGAGTACGCATTAGGAGTGATTTAAAATGGAATGACCATATAAAATTAATCGTCGATAAAGCAGATACCAGACTGAGATTCATTGGAAGAATCCTAAGGAAATGCAGTCCGAAAACAAAGGAAGGAGGTTAAAGTACGCTTGTTCGCCCACTGCTTGAATACTGCTCAGCAGTGTGGGATCCGTACCAGATAGGATTGATAGAAGAGATAGAGAAGATCCAACGGAGAGCAGCGCGCTTCGTTACAGGATCATTTAGTAATCGCGAAAGCGTTACGGAGATGATAGATAAACTCCAGTGGATGTCTCTACAGGAGAGACGCTCAATAGCTCGGTACGGGCTTTTGTTAAAGTTTTGAGAACATACCTTCACCGAAGAGTCAAGCAGTATATTGCTCCCTCCTACGTATATCTCGCGAAGAGACCATGAGGTTAAAATCAGAGAGATTAGAGCCCACACAGAGGCATACCGACAATCCTTTCCACGAGCAATACGAGACTGGAATAGAAGGGAGAACCGATAGAGGTAGTCAAGGTACCCTCCGCCACAAACCGTCGGATGGCTTGTGGAGTATGGATGTAGATGTTAAATGTAGATTGATTTCATCTGTTGTGCCAGCTCCAGTACTAAAAAAATAAAAAAAATAAAAAAAAACTTCAAAATTTCAATTTGTATCCAAACATCCAAACACCGTGCGAATATAATTTCGTCTTGTACGTCTCGTCAATTTTGTGTGTTCTCTCCCTACATGAGGGCCGATTGGAGAGCATTTTTCCACCCAAGCGGTTTATCATTTTGTGCTCTCCCCGTCTCTGCTTTCCCCTCGCACTCTTTCACGCGTGTCAGTTTTCGCTGCTAATTGTGAATAATTGTGAAACCAATATTGCCCCACTACCCCCTGCCAAAGCTGCTGGAACACAAAATTCCCCGATAGTTTACTTGCGGGTGGAGCAGTGGTTATTCGGCCCAGTAACCCTGGATTATCAACAAAGAGAGCTGATCGAGTGGGGAGTGGAAAACATCAATAAGTGGGGTCGTTCCCGTGACAACTATTTTGAACTCTGCACCTGACTCGATACTCAGGCCATTTCTTGTAAATATGGAAAAGGCTACCAACACAATTTCGAAGAAGGAGGACTGGCCTTCATGGCTCCTCGATCTCTATATCATGCGAAGTGCTGTGTGAAATTGTCGAGCACCGGGAAGACAGCGCTGACGTCAATGAAGAAGAGACTATAAGAAGAGACTGAGAACAGATTGAAGAAATACGTTTACATGATGCGGAAGGTATATCTAATCGCAAATCTACTTCATAATTGTGGTGCCGCTCGATTCCTAGCTCAGAGGTTGACACTAGACTTTCAGAGTACCGCCGCCAGGGACAGTGTAAGGCCCTTACTATAACTTTGCACTCGGCACAGGCCGATAGGGCAAACAATCGATTGTGAAGTGTTGCGAGAGCGAGTGTCGAGATGCGCCAGAGTGGTTGGCGGGAATGGTGTGTGTGTGGAGTCAATTATTGTAATACAGAGTTTTTAACCGAGAAGGGTGTCACCATCGCCTTGTAGACCCCTAATTAATAAATAAATACCGGGAAAGTGATGAAGTATCTTTATAAATGTGATCAGTGATGTTACTAGTGCCGATATTTAGTTTCGCGTCTACCGCGCCGGCCTAACTGTGGATTGCAGTGTTGGATGCAGTGATGGATTAGCGTGTGACGATAATGGCAAATGAAGAAAGCCTGTGCTGAGATTATCCGTAATTAGATATGTATGACGAAGGCAGTGGATGTCTCCTTTTTGTGTTTTGAGAAGAATATAAGTTCGTAATTAGTAACACTGTGTTGGTGTTCCTTATTACCATACATTCAGTATTATAGTATTGAACAGGACGAACTGGAAAGTAACAACTTCCGTAGCAGTCAGTTCCGATTACCAGCCCCATTAGGTTCACGGTCATGTTAATAATAAATATTGGGCTGCTACTCGATTAGATCAGGTCGGGATAAAAACGGAGGTGTTACATCAGCCACGCACCATAAGCGGTCGCCAACCAAGGTTGCTCCACCGCCCACGCCCGCCTCGCCCGCCGCAGGCATATCCGCTATCGAAGAGGATAAGTACCCGCCGCAAGTTATCAGCTGGGATTCAGTTGCGCATACTAGCTCTGCATATACCCATCCTCTCTAGTGATATTACAGTGTTCATACGGATTTACAATGGACTTAGTTTATTCTAGAGAGTATACTGGACCTGCTGGCACTTAGGTCCCGTTGCATCTCATTAGAGTGAACTATTCTTACCTAACAACTGTTGTGTCTTTCGTTCTCTGATTTCTGCTATGGAACCCACGCATCTCTACAAGAAAAAAAGTAATCATTCATATCTCCTTGAGATTTGATCAAAAGTTGGTTTTTCACCATCTCTTCCATTTTCGAGCTGAACAAGCCTCGATGCTGATGATGTCGTCATCTACATGAGTACTAAAAAGAACCCGCTAATATCAGTTACACGATAAATCACACAACTCTAAAGGCTGTAAACTCAACTAAACACTTAGGGATTACAATTAGAAATAACTAAAATTGGAACTATCACATAGATAATGTTGAAGGGAAAGCAAACCAAAGACGGCGTTTATTGGTAGAACACTTAGAAAATATGACAAGTTTACTAAACAGACTGCTTACACTACGCTTGTTCGTCCTATTCTGAAGCACTGGTGTGCGGCGTGGGATCCGCAACAGATAAGACTGACGCAGGACACCGAAAAGTTCAAATAAGAGCAGCTCGTTTAGTATTATCGTGAAATAAGGGACTGAGTGACACGGATATGATGCATGAATTGGGGTGCAGTCATTAAAAGAAAGGAGTTTTTCGCTGCGGTACGACCTTCTCACCAGCTTTGTTTGTGCCAAATACATATACATACAAATAAAATTTTCCCTTTCAAAAAACTGGGTAACAGAAGCCATGCCAGAAGTAAGGAAAATAGCATTAATTCACCCACTTCACAAAAATGAGATAAAACTGACTCTAACAACTAGGTAGGAATATCCCTCCTTCAAATGACCTACAAAATTCTTTCAAAAGCATTACAAAACAGGCTGGAAAGCCAACTGGAGCAGCAACTAGGAGGTACAAAGGAGGGTTTATGAAAGGACGCCGCTGTATGTGACAAATTTTAGGTCTGAAATTCGTAATCAGTTATAGAAGAATGAGATCTAAAAACAGTTATAAAACATTTGTAGATTTAAAAAAAGTATATGAATTCATTTAGAGGAAAACATCGTTCAACACCTTAAAAGAGTTTGGAGCTGGCAACAAGTCAGTGGCAATTATAAAAGGCACACTAACAAATACAAAATACAAAATTAAATTTTTAGGCGAAACCTCCATAGCCTTTGAGATCAAAACTGGAGTAAGGCTGGGAAATATACTGTCACGACTGCTGTTCAGTTGTGTGCTAGCAAATGTAATCAGGGACTGGAGGAAAAGAACAGAAGAAGAAGGAATTAGAATAATCAAAATTGGAAGGAAAAGAGGATAATCTGAGTTTCGATTGTCTGACTTTTGCAGATAATCTTGCCATCTTTGCTGAACCTGTAGCAGATGCAACGATGCAGATAAATCTCCTATGGGAGACAGCTTCAAAAGCCGGCCTACATATATCTTTTGATGCGAACAGAGTACGGGACAGATGTGAAGGGTACACCGAAATATATGGAAACTGATTATGATAAATTAAAAAAGGCTACAAAATTTAAATATATAGGTGAAATCATACTGCCAATTGCTTCAGACAAAGAAGCTAACCCAGCAAGCGCAAGGAAACTTGTATAACAATAAATCTCTTTCCACAAATGATAGACTTCTGTGCTACAATACTGTCATTGAACCAGAATACCTGTATGCATCGGAATGCCTTTCGTTAAACACAACCAAACAATCAGGTGAAATATAAAAGAGGGAAAGGAAAGCAATCGGGAAAGTCTTGGGACCATAATATGATAATAGTAAATATAAATTAAAAAGTAATAAAGAAGATTATGAAACAATAGAGCGAATATCAGACACGACAAGAAAAAGAAGAGTTGCATTATATGAACACTTGGAAAGGCTGGATGAAAACGGGATAACAAAAATAGTTTTTAACTTCTTTGACAGAAACCCCAAAACACCAATGGCGTGTATAAAAGAAGTTAAAGCAGGCGTGAGAGAAGTGGAAATAATGGAGGAAGCAATAGGAGAAAGAGAAAGGTTTAGAGCAAAAGTGAAAAGTTCCAAGAACTTCCAGGAGAAAACAAAGAAAAAGACAGGTGCAATATGGACAGACGGAAGAAGAGAAAAGCATAGGGAAAGAATAAAAATTGCTGGAAAGAAAGAAAGCAGAAAACAAAGAATACAAAAGTTTTTTTTAGAAAGAGAGAGAGACAGAGCTCGCACGAAAAGATTTAAGTGTTCGTCCGCCCCCCCCGCTTCCCCCCGCTTGATGTTCGGAAGTGTAACTGTAGAGAAATAGCTTAAAGAAGTTTCGATGAATCAGTTGCCACGCACTTAATTTCGAATTGCAGAGTACTATGTAGCTGTAGCTGTAGATGTAGATAAAAGAATCTGAACCTATCCCAGGATCGTCCGCCTTCGAGGCACTTCAGCCAGAACCCTCTAAACGACAACGGCATATTTAATTTTTGCTCATTTAACAATGTAATATAAATCACACGTAGTATAATGTAATATGCAATAACTGTCCACGATTTCTTTCGTATTTCAACTTTTTTGTAACTCAGTTTGTGCAATTGCAGACTTAATTACATAACTTGAACATTACATAATTTTTAAAAACAAAATTACCTATGCCTTTACACATACGATCTCTATGAGGTAGGCTATGTGCAAAGCCCCCCCATGAACCACGGACCTTGCCGTTGGTGGGGAGGCTTGCGTGCCTCAGCGATATAGATGGCCGTACCGTAGGTGCAACCACAACGGAGGGGTATCGGTTGAGAGGCCAGACAAACGTGTGGTTCCTGAAGAGGGGCAGCAGCCTTTTCAGTAGTTGCAGGGGCAACAGTCTGGATGATTGACTGATCTGGCCTTGCAACGTTAACCAAAACGGCCTTGCTGTACTGGTACTGCGAACGGCTGAAAACAAGGGGAAACTACAGCCGTAATTTTTCCCGAGGACATGCAGCTTTACTGTATGATTAAATGATGATGGCGTCCTCTTGGGTAATATATTACGGATGTAAAATAGTCTCCCATTCGGATCTCCGGGCGGAGACTACTCAAGAGGATGTCGTTATCAGGAGAAAGAAAACTGGCGTTCTACGGATCGGAGCGTGGAATGTCAGATCCCTTAATCGGGCAGGTAGGTTAGAAAATTTAAAAAGGGAAATGGATAGGTTAAAGTTAGAAGTTCGGTGGCAGGAGGAGCAAGACTTCTGGTCAGGTGACTACAGGGTTATAAATACAAAATCAAATAGGGGTAATGCAGGAGTAGGTTTAATAATGAATAGGAAAATAGGAATGCGGGTAAGCTACTACAAACAGCATAGTGAACGCATTATTGTGGCCAAGATAGATACGAAGCCCACACCTACTACAGTAGTACAAGTTTATACGCCAACTAGCTCTGCAGATGACGAAGAAATTGAAGAAATGTACGATGAAATAAAAGAAATTATTCAGATAGTGAAGGGAGACGAAAATTTAATAGTAATGGGTGACTGGAATTCAAGTGTACGAAAAGGGAGACAAGGAAACATAGTAGGTGAATATGGATTGGGGCTAAGAAATGAAAGAGGAGGCCGCCTAGTAGAATTTTGCACAGAGCATAACTTAATCATAGCTAACACTTCGTTTAAGAATCATGCAAGAAGGTTGTATACATGGAGGAACCCTGGAGATACTAAAAGGTATCAGATAGATTATATAATGGTAAGACAGAGATTTAGGAACCAGGTTTTAAATTGTAAGACATTTCCAGGGGCAGATGTGGACTCTGACCACAATATATTGGTAATGACCTGTAGATTAAAACTGAAGAAACTGCAAAAATGTGGGAAATTAAGGAGATGGGAACTGGATAAACTGAAAGAACCAGAGGTTGTACAGAGTTTCAGGGAGAGCATAAGGGAACAATTGATAGGAATAGGGGAAAGAAATACAGTAGAAGAAGAATGGGTAGCTCTGAGGGATGAAGTAGTGAAGGCACCTGAGGATAAAGTAGGTAAAAAGACGAGGGCTGCTAGAAATCCTTGGGTAACAGAAGAAATATTGAAATTAATTGATGAAAGGAGAAAATATAAAAATGCAGTAAATGAAGCAGGCAAAAAGGAATACAAACGTCTCAAAAATGAGATCGACAGGAAGTGCAAAATGGTTAAACAGGGATGGCTAGAGGACAAATGTAAGGATGTAGAAGTTTATCTCACTAGGGGTAAGATAGATACTGCCTACAGGAAAATTAAAGAGACCTTTGGAGAGAAGAGAACCACGTGTATGAATAGCAAGAGCTCAGATGGCAACCCAGTTCTAAGCAAAGAAGGGAAGGCAGAAAGGTGGACGGAGTATATAGAAGGTTTGAACGGAATGGACAGTGTCTTGAAAGGAGGATATAAGATGAACATCAACAAAAGCAAAACGAGGATAATGGAATGTAGTCAAATTAATCGGGTAATGCTGAGGGAATTAAGTTAAGAAATGAGACACTTAAAGTAGTAAAGGAGTTTTGCTATTTAGGAAGTAAAAAAAACTGATGATGGTCGAAATAGAGAGGATATAAAATGTAGACTGGGAATGCCAAGGAAAGCGTTTCTGAAGAAGAGAAATTTGTTAACATCGAATATAGATTTATTTATCAGGAAGTCGTTTCTGAAAGTATTTGTTTGGAGTGTAGCTATGTATGGAAGTGAAACATGGACGATAACTAGTTTGGACAAGAAGAGAATAGAAGCTTTCGAAATGTGGTGCTACAGAAGAATACTGAAGATAAGGTGGATAGATCACGTAACTAATGAGGAGGTATTGAATAGGATTGGGGAGAAGAGAAGTTTGTGGCACAACTTGACTAGAAGAAGGGATCGGTTGGTAGGACATGTTTTGAGGCAGCAAGGGATCACAAATTTAGCATTGGAGGGCAGCGTGGGGGGTAAAAATCGTAGAGGGAGACCGAGAGATGAGTACACTAAGCAGATTCAGAAGGATGTAGGTTGCAGTAGGTACTGGGAGATGAAGCAGCTTGCACAGGATAGAGTAGCATGGAGAGCTGCATCAAACCAGTCTCAGGACTGAAGACAACAACAACAACAACAACAACATGTGCAAAGAATTTATTTTAATAATAAATTAGAGTTTTGGAGTGGCAAAAGGCGGTTCTTGCAAAGATAGCCGAAATGTGTCAATTTTCGACAAACGATCGAGCCCCAACGGTTCAAGGAAGAGAAACATTTCAATAGCGAAATTTGCAGGAAATTTTATGGACCTTCATTTCGAATGGGGAAGTTATTTACGAAAATTTGACAGTTTCGTCCTAAATTAAGATTTTTTTACACTTATGCGTCTTTGTCAATGTTGTGTCAAGGATATTTTGTTGGCAAAACTCGGATTCGAATGCAGCACAAACATCTAGAATGGAACAAATCAAAACTACACCACAGCTTTCGTGGTGAAAACACAAATTGACGGGATTTAATATGCTTGCAGAACGTCCGAGACGTACCTGGTACAAATCGAAACGGGGAGTAAAACACATCAAAACAGAGACTAGACACTAAGTTCTCCAAGATGAACAACAGCAATCATCAAAGAAAATTCCGAACCGGTCGTATCAAGTCAGGTGCACAATATTACCAAGATCACAATTTAATGTTACCGGAAACCTCCGGCAAAACCTGTACACTGACTGACTTTCCCTCTTTGCGAAAGTGACTTCCTAACACGGCCACGAACAGAATTGCGGTCAGTTTAACAACGGAAGTGCCCGCGCAAAGCGCACCGCCTCGCATGTGAGCACTAATTATTCGTCGCGCTACCTAGCTCCTGGAAGTTAGCTGCTGCGGTCAAAGTTATGTTCAGCTCCATCTGTACGGTACTGCTGGGGATTCCGAGAACCGGGAGCAGAGAAGTTCTCAATTCCGACGTGTCCTGAGGTTTCTCGAGAGTAACGAGTATTGAAATACATCTGTGAGCAACACCTGCAGTTGCACGCTGCAAATCGGCTCGTGTTGGTAGAATTCGAGACTTGATCGAAAACTCGTCATTAGTTCCATGCTATCTCTGAAATTCGAACAATGTCCCTCGCTTGCTATAACAGAAAGAGCTTTGCATTGAAAGGTGCATTTAAGGAAACCGTATTGGATCAAGCAGATTTTATATTTACATTAAAATAACCTCAAAGATGTGGCTGAAAGATTTTAAAAACTGATGGCGAAAACGAGAGAGACTGACAAATTTTGAAAATAATACCTTATGAATGTAATGAAATTATTAAATTACTAATTTTATTTTAGAGTTAAGTTTTCAAAAACTATTTAACCGCTGTAGCAGCAAATATTCATAAGGCTTTTGTCTCTATAAACAAACGTGCTTAAAATTGTAAATTGAAATGGAAGTCAACTATAGGTAACATTAATTGTCAAACTGTCCGACTATAATGACCTAAAGAGTATTTGTTTGCTGAATGGTTTAAGTCGTCTGAGACATGCTGCATAGCAACGAAAACACCCTCACCCAAATCCAGTTTTGCTTTATATTTTTGCAAATAGTAAAACTTTATCCGAAAAGCTAACCTCAGAAATGGATGGATATTGGCTTCGTTTGAGCAGGCGATGACATTAATCTCACATTAGGCATGTAGCCCTACAAGGTACACACCTGACAAGCTGTCTAGCTGCTAATGTGCCCTTGGGGTCCAGTTCGGTCTCGTAAAAGATTTCAGTTGGCGAATGTGTTCAAATGGCTCTGAGCACTATGGGACTTAACTTCTGTGGTCACCAGTCCCCTAGAACTTAGAACTACTTAAACCTAACTAACCCAAGGGCATCACACACATCCATGCCCGAGTCAGGATCCGAACCTGCGACCGTAGCGGTCGCGCGGTTCCAAACTGTAGAACCGCTCAGTCACTCCGGCCGGCGTCGAATGTGTATTCGACTCCATTTCACTCTTAAGAACAGAGTTCTGGAATACTTGAAGTTTTTGATTCTACTGATGACGAGAGTACTGCAAATCGTCGACGTACTTCCTGTTATAGAGGAGAGTTCTGTACCTTGTAACGCTTCTCAGATTTTCGCTTCTGGCCACCACTGTAACAGAAATTTAATTTTTTAAATTCCTTTCTTAAGTGATGCCATTCTCATTTTATGTGGCTCAGCCTTCTCCTTATATTACACATAATTACTCCAGAAAATCAATATTTTTCCAAACGTGAAAAGATGTCCCAAGGTGCAAAAAATTATGTACCTAGGGACAATTATTCTACAGAATTTAAAAACCCTGCAATCGAGAAAATCTTGTCAGTACTGTAATCCGTCGTCTACTTGTTACATAACTGGTCTGTTACACTCCAATAATCAGTAAGTAAAATCGAATTCAGGAGCAGTATTATCAAAAATAAGTTACAAGTTATAAAATTTTGGAACTAAAGTTATCGGAAATTAACACAAATTCCAATTTTCAACACAGGTAAAATTGCAAAGGCATTAACTAAACCCAGTTAACTTGCGAATATTACTTATTCCATCGTGAAAGACCTTCGTCTCTTTCAGGTTATAAGACCATGCACGACCAGTCAAGTATGGCTCAACTGTCCACAATTGTATAATTAACTTGAAAAATAAGTAGAATTTTACTTGTTATAAAAAAATATAACTGAAGAATAACCAATACATTCCAAATAGCTTTAATATAGCCTACTGTTCAGAACTTAAATGTGTAAAACTGGAACTATGTACAAATGCTGCACGAATCACCAGGTCATGTTCAAAAACAACAAAAAAATGGCAGAAACTGCTTATGGCAGTCCTTAGTACACATTCTTCATGTGATCCCAAAATCAGTCACTTGACTGACGTACTGATGGAGGAACGTCAAGTACTCCCGAGTACACTACCCTCTACGCATAACACTCCCCCTCCCCCTGACTTCGATATGAGGCAATTTGTATTAAAATTAGTGAAATAGCTGCTTTTGTAGACTTAGAGACAAGGCAACAACACTACTTCATCTGTTAATTTAATGTTTCGATGAGTAAATTAACTGATGTTAAATAATCTGATGTTCAGATGACTTCCGAGAATGCAGCCCATTGATGTCCTCGGCTACTGTCGTTATTTTGACATACCGCGCCATTTTCAAGGCATTTTACGCACTGGGAGTGTAGCATTCTGCCCACTCGTCTAATATAGCGTGCGTAGGAAGCTGTTTTCTCGAATCGCTAGACAACAATTCAAGCAAATCGTATTAATGGAGTTTATTACAGTGAGTTAAATTGACAATACTTAAGTTGGCGTATTCACAAAAGTGTGTTGCAAGCAAATGGTGACACGCAAATAATCATTGTCCTTCGGTATATACAGCTTCAATGAAGGTAAAGAAAACAGTTCATCACTCTCTGCTGTGGCGTTTGTATGATGGCTCTTCTTCCTCTCCGGCTACGGCTAGGCGTCGCGGCGCTTTATGTTCTCTTCGTGTACATGCCGCTGCTGTTTTGGTGTCGTCCTAGTCAGCGTCCTATCACAGCCCTCTCTGCTCATCCGTTCTTCATCATCGAACCGGCGCTTGTCGTTATGTCGAAACATTCCTCCTCCTCCCCCCTCTCCTCCAAAGCGACGGGCCGTCGTGGTGTAGGGAGCGCGACAACAGCGGGAGAGGCCGGAGGGTGGACGCTCCGCTGGACCGGCAGATGTGGCTGCAGGGGACGTCAAGCTTCTTGTCGTACCCCACCTTCGTTCTGGCGGAAACGTCTCCCGGAAAACGATCAGAAGGGTACGCCAGTAACAAGATGTGGAAGGAGGCGGCTGCTGCGGTGTGGGGTGGTCCAGCTCCATCGGTAGGACGAGAGGAGGAGAAGGAGGCAAAGGTTCCGTCTCCATAGGGTGGTCCCGTAGTGTCGTGACGACCCCCTCTGGCGGTTGCTGTGGCCACAGTGTCCTCAGGATCCGTGAATCTGAGGGAAGAGACATAGAAAGATCACCGTGCACATGACAGGGGCGAATCTGATTGTGATGTCGGCGCTTCATGAAGTCTGGACCTGAAATGAGATACAGAAAAACGCGAAGTCAACGAACGATCTCGCCTCGCGCCCACCGTCTGCTGCCTCTAAAAGCCCTGTGAAACACAATATCATGCGGCGCGAAGCGATACTTGCGGCGCCGGCCAAAGTGACCGAGCGATTCTAGGCGCTTCAGTCTGGAACCACAAGACCGCTACGGTCGCAGTTTCGAATCCTGCCTCAGACATGGATGTGAGTGATGTCCTTAGGTTAGTTAGGTTTAAGTAGTTCTAAGTTCTAGGGGACTGATGACCTCAGATGTTAAATCCCTCAGTGCTCAGAGCCATTTCAACCTGATACTTGTGGCCTTCCTTCGGCGCCGGATGCTGAGCAGCGAGAGCACTGTCCGATGGCTGCGGCCGTGAATCAATTCCACCGACGATGGTCCATCTCGTGGGTACCAACGATAGGAGGTGAGAAACAGTTGCAATGCTTGATCCCTGTTGTGTGCGGTGTGAAGTTTGACCACCTACTGCTAGAAGGTTCTGACAAAAGGTTCCACTTCGCCGTTTGACTGTGGATGGGATGGTGCACTAGTTAGATGATGTATGCGATTGCTGAATGTTTCAAATTCATTTGACGTGAACTGAGGGCCGTTGTCCGACGCTATAACTTCAAGTAAACCTTCGAGGCAAAAAACAGAGGACAACACCTGAATTGTGCTACGTGATATTGTCGACTTCATTGCCATAGCAAAAGGAAACTTGGTATACGAGTCAACCACAGTCAACCAACGAGTGTTCGAAAAACTTCCCGCAAAGTCTACATGCACACGTTACCATTGTGCTTGCGACTGAGGTCAAACAGAGAATTTTTGTGGTGGAACGGACTGATTTTCCGCATACGCGTCACACTGTGACGTCATCTGTTCTATTTGGCTCTCCGTACCCTGCCAAGTACAGTGTCGACGCGCCAACTGTTTCGTACAAACAGTCCCTCAGTGTCCTTGGTGATGTAACTGCAACACTTCTTTTTGTAAAGCTTTAGGGGTCAACACACGTGACTTTCCTCTATCACTTTGAACAAGAATCACACCTTTCTGTATAGTGAGGCTATGCAGACATGCGAAATATTGGCACACCACTGTGTTCTTTATGCTACGCAAGGAACAAGGCCAAGACGTGCGAATGTATGTTAGCAGAACTTTCAGATCTGATCCAGCTTCCGTGACCTGTGCAATGGTCCTATAGTTCAGCGGAAAAGATTGAGCATCGATGTGACAACATGATGCAGTAGATGCGTCGAAGTCTCTGTCAGGGCCAATAGGAAGACTTGAAATTGCGTCCGCATTACCATGTTGAGGTGTCGGACGGTACACAATGTTGTACTGATATTGAGACAACAACAAAGCCCATTTTTGCAACTGTTGGGCAGTTCGTACAGGAACCGGCTTCATCGGCTGAAACAAGGACTGCATTGGCATGTGGTCCGTTACAAGAAGAATTTTCTGCCATACAAACAGTGGTGGAATTTAGTGACACCATACACAATAGCCTATGCCTCTTTTTCCATCTGTGAGTAGTTACACTGAGCTTTAGAGAACACTTTTGATGTGAAAGCAGTAGGCCTGTCTTTATCACCAATTCTGTGTTAAAGCACTGCACCGATTCCGTAGGAGGTAGCGTCAACTTGCAAAACAACGGGTTTCTCAGTATGAAAGTGAACCAAACATCGATCACTGAGCAATGAATCTTTAAGTTTTTCAAAAGCTTCTTAGTATTTATCTCTCTAAACAAAGGTGACGTTCTTGGGACGCAAGAGATGCGATGGAGATGCGATTTGTGCAGCCTTCGGTATGAACCGAATATAATAGTTCATTTTCCCTAAGACTGACTGCAATTCAGTGACATAGAGAGGAACTGGCAGGGCACGTATGGCTAACAAATGAGACTGAATAGGATGTACACCTTGACTGTTTATGACATGACCAAGATACTGCAACTCAGGTTTAAAGGAATCACACTTGTCCATTCCACACTTTATTCCTGCATCAGATAACACACAAAACAAAGCACGCAAATTTGCATCGGTTTCTTCAGGTGTACTGCCTGCTACGACAATATCGTACACATGGTTTCAACAGTTTGGCACTTGAGCAGTCAACTGTTCCAAATACCATTGGAAAACTGCGGGTACGGAAGCACTGCCAAAAGAGAAACGAAAATATTTCAACAAGCCCAAATGAGTATTCACTACACACACTTTTTGTGATTCTTCATAGAGAACTATCCGAAGATACTCGTCGCGCAAATCAGTTTTTGAAAAGTAGTGACCAGTGCCTAATCTGTCCACGAGATTCTCTTGGCATGGCAAGGGGTAAGTGTCAATCACGGTTTGTGGTTTGGCCGTAGAGCTGAATTCAACATGGAGGCGAATGCGACCTGAAGGTTTGGGGAGCAAAGCAGTGGACTTGGCCATTGACTAGCTCGTATGGGTGCAATAGATTTGTTATAATTCTGTAAGTTCAGCAACGACTTTGTCCCATAATACAATGGGAACAATTCTGGCCTTGCAAAATTTCGGCTGAGCACTATCTTTCAGAGTAATACATGCAAAAAAATTGTTAGCCTTGCCTAAAACTTCAGAAAAGAGTTCCAGGAATTCTTTCAGCAACACTAGGTACATATTCTTTTGCAAGAAATGAAGTCATTGACAACAAATTGCCCTGAATGTTAAAGCCAAGCAAATGTAATGGATCAAGACCAAATATGTTCTCACAATCACGTGATTGCAGTACCATGGAAGTCACTGTTCGCTTATGTGACCGAAACATGGCAGGCTAAATACATTTTCCGAGAATGGGAATGTCTTGTACATTATAAGCAGTCAGGCATGTGCAAGTTTTAGGCAGGCGAGGAAAGTCTAACATTTCATATGTGTGACTATTCACCAATCTAACAGGGGCACCCATATACAACTGAAATTTCCTACGTTTCCCACAAAGAAGCAAATGAACAAGAAGTTTGTTGGCCTGGCATAGCACTGAAGAAACTGGTCACTTGCTAGTTTTGCTAATACCTATTGCAGACTTCGAATAAACTGCAGTAATGACATTGCCTTTATGACTAGATTTTCGTTACTGGGACGAATTCTTATGTTTGTTCCATTGCAGACATACAGATTGTACTTGTCCTTTCATTCCACAAGCATAGCACTGTGCTTTTTGGGAGGGGCTGTCTTGGTGTTTGTGCTGCGAATAACACCGAAGGCATGACTTAATTCTGTTTGCCTGTGTAGCCGCCTGTTGGAGAGAGATGCTTACGTGGCGTGGAGAGGTGTTTATGTGGCATGAAGAGTTTACGTGGCCTGGCGAATACAAGCTACCGCTGCCAAATGGGCCAGTCACAAACAAGGGACAAAACCTAACAAATTGCTCACTGTTCTAATTTATCGGCTGGCAGGGCAGCTGAATTGCACTGAAGTAGTATTTGCACTATTTGCTGAAACAATAGATCAGACTGGTTCAAAATCTGTTCTCTGAATATGACATCAGTGACACTGTACACGATCGCATCACCCAATATAACATCTGAATATAAAGCATCACAAGTACATTTGAATTTGCATTTCCTTGTCATACCCTGCAAATCTCTTAGCTACTTGCGATAAATTTGTTCTGACCGTTTTTTGCAATTAAGGAATTGATACCTAGTGGCTACCACATTCACTTGTTGGCCGTAATTGGTAGTTAGCGAATCTACAACCTGCTCATACGAAAGTTCACTTGGAGTATCGTTAGGAAAAAACTTCCTACGGTAGACAGGAAAAGGGGGATTTTCACAGTACCTAGTTCGTTGTTAGCAATAACATAAACTTCACACTGTTGCAATCACCAAAGCCATTCCTCTTCCTGTTCATGAAACTGCCAAAATTTCAACAATTAAAGAAAAAATTGACATTAATTGTTATTCAACTCTTACAAAATTAAAAGCATCTGCTGTTGAACGATTTAATAGAATGATTGAAGAAAATATGTGGAAAAAATTTGCCCTTCAAGGAAATTATAAATGGGTTGATTTAGTTTTGAAGTTAGTAGAGGAATACAATAACACAAAACATTCACCTATGAAAATGAAACCAGCAGACATAAATGATAACAAATTATAAACCCACTACTGCTGTGAGTAATGAAAAAGCGAAATTTTTTTAAAAAAGAGGTAAAATCAGAATCAGTAGACTCAAAGGACTTTCAGAAAAAGGTTATACAAGCAATTCATCAATAGAACTTTTTAAATTGAAGATTTCATTTCTTTCATATAAAATTTCTATAGCTCTATCAAATTGTTCATCTGATATTTTATATAACTACACTTAATTTTGTTCAGCTCTTTTAAATGATTTATTTGACCTTCATAGAGTCGTTTTACACCAATCTTTATTTCACATTCGCCATGTTTTCGAATTGACAGCAGAACATCATGAGTAACCATTTTTTAAATTGGTTTGCTTCTTCTTTTTTGATTTTAACATTAAAGAATATAATGCAGATTCACTAATAAATATGGTGAATTATTCTTTTCTTCTTAAAGGTGACTTAAAGACACCTTTATTATTTGCTGAAAACATAGAATCATCTTCATCAATATTTCTTCTAATAGCAACGTATTGTGTCTTTATATATTGAAAGTTCAGCCACATTTGTTACTTTAAGACATGGATTATTAGTTTCATCAATAATTATAAACAATTGCCTATCATTGTATGCAAGCTTGTTATTAACAAAGTCTATGACTGACTCCATTCGTACAGAATAAGCATTATATTAGATTAGTTAAATCCTGTAGTGTGCACATTCCAAATTTTGTCATAAATATTTTTTCTCGTCTCATTTATTTCAAGAACAATATTATTGGACAGATCACATAATTTCTCAATGAAGCAAGATAGATTGGTAAAAAGAATATTGTACATATCTTTACTCTTATCTACCTTGTTTACACCAAAATAAATGCTGTCACATAGAAGAAGGTGTCACTAGATAAATGACGAACACTAGCTTCACTTAACGAAGATTGATTCAGCACTTCCACGTACAAGAATGTGGAGGGAACGGCCTCTGGCCAGAAAACATATGGTATATATACAGTTACAGAACATTCCAGTACAATGATTCTTGACATTTTTGGATACTTTGAGAATGTACTCGAACGGAATATAGAAATTAAAATTTTACAGTTGAGTTGAGTTTTCAGCTCACTATCCACTATGCAATAGTTTAGTATCATAACTTCTACACCACAGTGACTGTTTCTTCTGTGACAATGTTATGCATGCATTCTACTAATTTATGATACGTACATTCATATTTTATTATGCAAAATATTTCATTTTGTTTAGGTCTTTCGCTTTATATACTGGATATTCTTACTGAAAGATGATTTTTGGACATTACTGCACAAACTTTAAAATAATTTTACTTGTGATATTGCTTGGATGTGGCAACGTAAATAATTTGTCTTTTCTTCGTGTCTAATATGTCATAAATCATATTCCTTAGTTGTAGACATTCTTGGTGTTTTGCTTGTATGTCTATTGCTGTTCAATAATTTTTTGAGTTTTATCTTTTTCAACAATTGCCATACATTTAGATAATCGAGTAATATTTTTTGAAGGTAATGTAATGTTTTCTTACATGTTTACATTGTTTTATGTTAAATGTTATTACCTAATTTTTAAAATTTTCAACAGTTTTAAAATCCATTTCTTCTGAACAAGAAAAATCGGTTTAAATGTTTTCATTTAGTTACAAATATATCTATACTCTAAAGCAACTGGGATATTGTGTTGTATTTCTGTGTATGGTGTTTCGGTATTTTTAAAAATTGGACAAAATTTCTTTTATTTTTGTATATATTTTCTAGTGTTAAATATTTAGTGTCTGGAATTACTTACAGAAATGTTAAAGTATCGTTTGTAATTAACACTTCCTTCTCTTCACCAAATAAAATTCCAATATCTTTAAACCAAGTTCCTAAATTCAGGATAATTGTTATGGTTAATAAATTCATATATATTCGTATTAGATTCTACTGAACTGCGACAACCAATAGATGTACTTGGAATCAACTCCTTTTATATTGAATAAAAATATATTGGATAAAAATATTTAGCTGCATTGAAGTAGTTTCCTTAAGCGTGTGTCATTATCTATCAAAATGGTTCAAATGGCTCTGAACACTATGGGATTCAACTGCTGTGGTCATTAGTCCCCTAGAACTTAGAACTACTTAAACCTAACTAACCTAAGAACATCACACACATCCAAGCCCGAGGCAGGATTCGAACCTGTGACCGTAGCAGTTGCATGGTTCCGGACTGCGCGCCTAGAACCGCGACACCACTGTGGCTGGCATTATGTATCACATTTTCTATTCCATGAAATGTGTATTGTACTGGAAACTCATAAACGAAATAGAAAAGACAAATTAGAAATGCTAGTGACAGTAAAACGATGAAGAGTGTAAATATCTGAATCCTCACACAAACGAAAAAATGAATGACATCGAAATAAGTGTCCTAGGAATAGAAAAGCAACAGGAATCACTCAACAGAGGAAAGTTCACTGGACCTGACGGGATACCAATTCGATTCTACACAGAGTACGCAAAAGAACTTGCCCCCCTTCTAACAGCCGTGCACCGCAAGTCTCTAGAGGAACAGAAGGTTCCAAATGATTGGAAAAGAGAATAGGTAGTCCCAGTCTTGAAGAAGGGTCGTCGAGCAGATGCGCAAAACTATAGACCTATATCTGTGACGTCGATCTGTTGTAGAATTTTAGAACATGTTTTTTGCTCGCGTATCATGTGGTTTGTGGAAACCCAGAATCTACTCTGTAGGAGTCAACATGGATTCCGGAAACAGCTATCGTGTGACACCCAACTCACTTTATTTGTTCATGAGACTCAGAAAATATTAGATACTGGCTCCCAGATATTTGCTATTTTTCTTGACTTCCGGATGGCGTTCAATACAGTTCCGCACTGTCGCCTGATAAACAAAGTAAGATCCTGCGAAATATCAGACCACTGAGTGGCTGGATTGAAGAGTTTTTAGCAAACAGAACAAAGCATGTTGTTATCAATGGAGCGACGTCTACAGACATTAAAGTAACCTCTAGCGTGCTACAGGGGAGTGTTATAGGACGATTGCTTTTCACAATATATATAAATGACTTAGTAGATAGTGTCGGAAGTTCCATGCGGCTTTTCACGGATGATGCTGTGATATACAGAGAAGTTGCAGCATTAGAAAATTGTAGCGAAATGCAGGAAGATCTGTAGCAGATAGGCACTTGATGCAGGGAGTGGCAACTGACCCTTAACATAGACAAATGTAATGTATTGCGAATACATAGAAAGAAGGATCATTTATTGTATGATTATATGATAGCGGAACAAACACTGGTAGCAGTTACTTCTGTAAATTATTTGGGAGTATGAATATGGAATGATTTGAAGTGGAATGATCATATAAAATTAATTGTTGGTAAGGCGGGTACCAGGTTGAGATTCGTTCAGAGAGTCCTTACAAAATGTAGTCCAACAACAAAGGAGGAGGCTTAGAAAACATTCATTCGACCTATACTTGAGTATTGCTCATCAGTGTGGTATCCGTACCAGATCGGGTTGACGGAGGAGATAGAGAAGATCCAAAGAAGAGGTGTGTGTTTTGTCACAGTGTTATCTGGTAACTGTGACAGCGTTACGGAGATGTTTCGCAAACTCAAGTGGCAGACTCTGTAAGAGAGACGCTCTCCATCGTTGTGTAGCTTGCTCGGCAGGCTTTGAGAGGGTGTGTGTTTCTGGATGAGGTATTGAATATTTTGCTTCCACCTACTTATACCTCCCGAGGAGATCACGAATGTAAAATTAGAGAGATTCGAGCGGGCACAGAGGGTTTCCAACAGTCGCTCTTCATGCAAACAGAAAATGGTGGTAATGACAGTGGCACGTAAATTGCCCTCCGCCACACACCGTTCAGTGGCTTGCGGAGTATAAATGTAGATGTAGATGTAGAGATATTTTATGTATACAACTATGTAGACCACAGCAGCACAAAAGGGGATCCATTTATAAATATAAAATCTTATATGGAATAGGAAAAGGACTCACTTACTTGACTGTAAATATCAAATCGATTTTCTAAATCCTTAAATTTTTTAGCTGATATGCATTTTTTGTCTTGTTTAAAAATAATCAGCTAAGTCATATACAGTTTCACCGCAATAAACGTAATTATCCTGTTCTTTTGCCCAAAATTCAATTTGGCTTTTATATTGCTTAATGTTATCTTCATGATTAATTAACTTGTATCTGTATTCAATTTTTCCAAATGTTTTCTCAAAACTTTCTCTGGCTTTTGTTTGGTCATTAATATAGTGATGTTTTTTAATGTATATCTTCTTGTATTTTTAATGAATTGTAACAACTTTGCAGTTTCTGTTGTATTTATGAAATAATAATTTTAATTGTCTTAATAAATAGTTCCCAAGTAGAGTAAGAAATGTGAATTGTAGAAGTCAATTGATAACTTTCACTCACATAAAAATACAAACGATACACATTCACACACACACACACACACACACACACACACACACATATATATATATATATATATATATATATATATATATATATATATATATATATATATATATATATATTGGTGTTATTGAAAAACTCAACCACCTAGCGTAGAAAAAATAGGGAGACTAGATCAAATGTGTCTATTCACTAGCAAACTACTTGAGCAGCAGGAAGAGACTGGCCATCTCAAAAGCATTTGTTTGAGATTAAAGAAATAAAACTGAGATTTAATGATTAATGTCAAGCCCAGTCTGTTGACTGTAAAATTGTGTTTTTAATGATGCTAATAGTGGTAAACTCGATACCATTAGTGAGAAAACAGATTATATAATGAAAGCGCTGAATGCTATGTAGTAAAAAATAAAGAAAAGAACTAATTTCATAAAAGGAGATAAGTTGAATATAACATCCAAAAATCGAAAAACGTTTTATCCAATATCTACAGGATATAAAGCATTAGATAATACTCGAGAAGATATTCAAGTTTTGAGCAATAAAATCCCTGATATATTAATATCCGATAATGCTGTCAATATAACTTATAACTCACTTAATATTCAAATGACAGTGATTTCTAAAGGTAGTAAAGGTAGGAAAATCATAAATTTAGCTGAAGACTAAAAGACTAAAAAAATTGACTGGTAGAATTAATAACAATGATAATTTGTGTTGTGCTAAAGCAACAATAGCGGCATTAACATATCATAAAAATAATAGTTTGGTCAGATAACTAGCTATGAATGAGATTAAGAAAATTAGGAAAGGAGATTAATATAATGTAATCAGCTGGGTGAGTACAATGAAGAATGCTCTACTTTAGCTGATATTAAAAATATTAAAGAACTTATGGGTACAGAAATAAATTTTGTATGTGCGGAGAAATCCAGTTTAGTTAGCTATAGTGGCCCTGAGACAGAAATAAACATGTATCTGTATAAAAATCACAACCATTTTGAAGTCATTTACAGTATGAATGCTTTCTTTGGATCAGTATATTTTTGTAATAAATGTAATAAACTGTATAAGTACAAGAACAAACAGAATTGCAAAATAGGGAGTAAAACCTGTGCACTATGCAATGGTCCAGAACACGAAACTGTGGTAAACAAGATATATTGTAAAAACTGCAATAGATATTGTTAAAATGAACAATGATTAAAAAGTCATCAAGAAGTTTGAGATACATCTTATAAATGTGAAGAATGTAAAAACAGATTGTTTGAGACCTGAATAACATAGAAGTGAATTTGAACTTCACAGAAACTATAATCAACAAGTAAAAATTGAAAATCATAATGTTACATGCAGTACATGTTGAAAAAAGGTGTTATTTGTGAATGAAAATGTGGTGAGTATTTTATAGTCCAAGGTTGTTCAAACTGTATTAAAGATGATTGTTATATTAACCAAAGATTTTTAAGTTTACCCATGCTACGAATGTAGAAAATTTTTATTGATGAACAGTTTGAGCGTTTTGACGATGCATTCCATATGAGAGTGAATTGCACCTATCCAGAAAGATACCTATCGTTTGATTATCAAGTTCAGCAAGAAACAGTTATACATTTTTTGAATCTTGTAATAGTTCACAATTTTAAAGGAGATATTGTTCATAAATTTAAGACAAATGAAGACTTCTGTAGTTCGATTATATCAGAAAAAAACTATTATTTTAAATTCATAGCTCACAATGCTAAAGGATATAATCCACATTTCATTTTGAAGTACTGTGTTGAAAATACAATAAAAATATATACTGTCTACACAGGAACTGAATTAATGTTGCTGGAGATCAAACAATTAGGTCTAAAAATTATAGATAGCAGTAATTTTGTACAAGGTCCACTAAGTAGTTCCCCAAATCATTTGATTTGAAAGAATTGAAGAAAGAATATTTTGCAATTTTTTTTCAGTACACAGGGAAATAAAAATTACAGGTACTCGATATTATTGTGTTGACACTATGAAAGCGAAAGACAGAGAAGCAATTCTCAAAGAGCATAGCTCCAGAGTGGAGAAAAATTATGTGTCCAATCTGAAGAAAGAAATTAATGAGTACTGTAATTTTCATGCATATATATTAAAGAAAGTTTGTTTGGAATTAAGAAAACAATTTCTTGAGGTGGCTAATACTGATCCATTCTGTTATTTATCAACTGCAGATCAAATCTAAATATTTCCTGAGAAGTTGCTTTTGGCATGGCTGTAAAAATGTTTTAAAGTAAGAAATTACCAATGAAAATAAAGAAACAGATAACCTTTATCAAAAGCCTTTAACAAGGAGTGGATAAATATCAAACGTGGGATATAATTTATGAAGATATGGGAATGCGACTGGCTTAACTAAGCAGAATATAAGAAGCTTAAGAAATCAGAACAGTTACTTGAAATTGTATGAACCACTAAATCCAAAGCATGCTTTCTATGGTGGTCAACCAAATGCAATAAAATTATGTGCTGAAACGTATTATGTTGGCCCAAAAAAATATTTGATCATTTATGCAGTTTTTATCCTGCTGTTTAATATTATGATTACTATCCCAAACGAGATGAAACAAAAATATATAGACAAAATAATATTCTAAAAAATGCATATTTATAAACTGTAAAGTCTGACATCTAAAGTATTGTATCATCCTATTTTAGTGTTATGAATAAATGGGAAACTGTTGTTTAATGCCGGCCGGAGTGGCCAAGCGATTCTCGGCGCTACTGTCTGGAACCGCATGACCTCTACGGTTACAGGTTCGAATTCTGCCTCGGGAATGGATGTGTCTGATGTCCTTAAGAGAGTTAGGAATTAGTAGTTATAAGTTCTAGGTGGACTGATGACCTCAGAAGTTAAGTCGCATAGTGCTCACAGACATTTTTGGTGTTGTTTCGTTTGTGTGTCAAATGTGCAGAAGAAGAAAACAAATAAGTGCATTCACAGCGATGAACAAATAAGTATTACTGTAATCTGGGTAAATGATGAAGTAAAGTTGGCTGTAAAAATAGGATGTAAAATCTTAGACACATATGATCTGTGGGATTTTAGAAATAAAAGCAAAATGCTGTTTAAAACGATGTGAAAGATTTTATGGAAATAAATTTAGAAACTGGTTCACATAATTATGAAGCTGATGAAGAGTATATCTGAACAAGTAAAGAGAAATTGGATATTAACTTAGGTCCTGTTAGAATAATGGAAAATCCAGGAAAACTAGCACTTGCTAAAATATATCTTAACTAAATAAGTTGGAAATTAGAGGAACGACAAAATATGAGTCAGACAGAATATGTAACAATTTTACAACGATTTTATGAGATGCTGTTCGATGATTGATTATACTCCTGGAAATTGAAATCATGCTAACGTTCTCAGAAAATCTGTGTTGATGACGTGATTGCACTTTTGTATGCGGATTCTCGTCAGCCCACATACACTCCTGGAAATTGAAATAAGAACACCGTGAATTGATTGTCCCAGGAAGCGGAAACTTTATTGAAACATTCCTGGGGTCAGATACATCATATGATCACACTGACAGAACCACAGGCACATAGACACAGGCAACAGAGCATGCACAATGTTGGCACTAGTACAATGTATATCCACCTTTCGCAGCAATGCAGGCTGCTATTCTCCCATGGAGACGATCGTAGAGATGCTGGATGTAGTCCTGTGGAACGGCTTGCCATGCCATTTCCACCTGGCGCCTCACTTGGACCATCGTTCGTGCTGGACGTGCAGACCGCGTGAGACGACGCTTCATCCAGTCCCAAACATGCTCAATGGGGGACAGATCCGGAGATCTTGCTGGCCAGGGTAGTTGACTTACACCTTCTAGAGCACGTTGGGTGGCACGGGATACATGCGGACGTGCATTGTCCTGTTGGAACAGCAAGTTCCCTTGCCGGTCTAGGAATGGTAGAACGATGGGTTCGATGACGGTTTGGATGTACCGTGCACTATTCAGTGTCCCCTCGACGATCACCAGAGGTGTACGGCCAGTGTAGGAGATCGCTCCCCACACCATGATGCCGGGTGTTAGCCCTGTGTGCCTCGGTCGTATGCAGTCCTGATTGTGGCGCTCACCTGCACGGCGCCAAACACGCATACGACCATCATTGGCACCAAGGCAGAAGCGACTCTCATCGCTGAAGACGACACGTCTCCATTCGTCCCTCCATTCACTCCTGTCGCGACACCACTGGAGGCGGGCTGCACGATGTTGGGGCGTGAGCGGAAGACGGCCTAACGGTGTGCGGGACCATAGCCCAGCTTCATGGAGACGGTTGCGAATAATCCTCGCCTATACCCCGGGAGCAACAGTGTCCGTAATTTGCTGGGAAGTGGCGGTGCGGTCCCCTACGGCACTGCGTAGGATCCTATGGTCTTGGCGTGCATCTGTGCGTCGCGGCGGTCTGGTCCCAGGTCGACGGGCACGTGTACCTTCCGCCGACCACTGGCGACAACATCGATGTACTGTGGAGACCTCACGCCCCACGTGTTGAGCAATTCGGCGGTACGTCCACCCGGCCTCCCGCATGCCCACTATACGCCCTTGCTCAAAGTCCGTCAACTGCGCATACGGTTCACGTCCACGCTGTCGCGGCATGCTACCAGTGTTAAAGACTGCGATGGAGCTCCGTATGGCACGGCAAACTGGCTGACACTGACGGCGGCGGTGCACAAATGCTGCGCAGCTAGCACCATTCGACGGCCAACACCGCGGTTCCTGGTGTGTCCGCTCTGCTGTGCATGTGATCATTGCTTGTACAGCCCTCTCGCAGTGTCCGGAGCAAGTATGGTGGGTCTGACACACCGGTGTCAATGTGTTATTTTTTCCATTTCCAGGAGTGTATGTTCTTAATGCAATATGGTTGAGATAAAGTTTAGTTTCAAGAATTATTAAGTGGAAAATATTTTTATAGCACCATTCACTACAGCAAATGCTAGGCTTAGATTGTTTCATAGGTTCGATAAACTACGAAAAATGTTGTATATTTTGATAGTGATAGTGTAGTATATGCTGCTGATGGCAACGTCAGATTAGATAAAGTCTGTATGTTGTATGAATGGACAGATGACTTAGGCGTTTATTAATGGATAAGAAACTGGGATTCAACTAGACCTAAAAGTTAAAATTAAAACAAAAATAATAAAAGTAAAGTGATGAAGGTAAAAGGCTTCACTTTAAATTATAAAAATATTCTAAATCTGAATGGCGAATCTATGATAAGATTAACTGTGAGTGAAGTGAAAGAAAAGATAAGATTAGAATACAATCAGATCTATAGAGAGGGTGATACTAAAAGTCAGCAACCAGTCTAAGAAAGAATTCTCGTTTCAGTGTAACCAAAGAGTAGTTCCAGAAAATTATGATACAGTGCCTTATACTTGTTAAAAATGATTTACTGTTTAATAAATTTTAATAAGATTAAAATATCTCCTAACATAAGAAAAAATTCATACTATACTGGTTGCACCAATGATATAAATTTATTAGTGGATTTTTATTGTATTCTCTATCTTCTGCATCTCTACTTATTTAGTGGGACAGTATTCGAAAATAATGAATAGTCTTTAATATAATTTTGTATTATTTTTGGTAAATTATTTACTGGTAAACTATATTTCGTTACTTTTTTACAGTCATAGTAAAGAGGGAATCTGAGTTTTGTATTTCCTTCCATACCTCGGTATGAGTTTCATCATAACTGTCAAATCTCATTTTGTATTCTTTTTTATAATTTTGCTTTATTACATCAGTACTGTCAGTATAGTCTTGACTTCTCAAATGTTCTATTGTTAAAGATTGTTTAAAATATTCTTTGAAAATATTACAGTTCACTTGTTTCTCTCTTGGTTTTTTATTTCCATGAATAAAAATATCAAATTTAAATTCATCCCCCACATTATTACAGTTCATTTGTTTCTCTCTTGGTTCTTTATTTCCATGAATAAAAATATCAAATTTAAATTCATCCCCCACATTAGTCATATTTAAATAGATTAAAAAAGTAATGGTTTTAAAAAAAGATTTGGAATCTTTATCTTCAAATATATGTAAATTTTTGTATTTATTTTTGTGGTTGGGATGGGTTCGATCGTTAAATAATCCCTAAGTGTTCTAAACATACCCTCTAAATACTCACACGGTCTTGCTACCTGTGCCTTGAGGGCAACCTGAACAGATCATTGAGACTTTGCAGTCTGAGGCATTGCCCCTATTGCAGACTTTTCCACGTGCCATATTTCAACAGGACAGTTCCTACCACATGTCGGGAGGAATGTGCAAGCCTAATTCCAAGAACAACGAATACCATACTTCCCTGAGTAGTTTGCGTGGCATGTTGCGTATAGGACATGTTTGGAATAAGGAAACTGGTTCACTCAAGTCTTCCTGTAGCCACAGCTGATGCATTGTGGTTGTGGATACAAACCCTGTGGTAAAGTATTCTGCTGCAGCATGTTCAGGCTTTCTGAGATTCCATACCATGACATCCAGCAACTGTGATTGCAGCACGTGGTGGCGCTACTCCATACTGAACTGCGACAGTCACAGTGAGTGTAACGGTGTGTAATGCTGATCATTACTTTAGTGTAATGTCCCTAAACAGTAGAAGAAATTTTGTTGTTGTGAAATCCCTCAGACGTGGTGTTTCACTCCTTCCAAACAGTAGTCTATTTGAAAATAACAGCTTACCTGTAAAAAATTATAATGGCTTTACTTGAAAAACCTTATTCATCAGATTATTATTGGAACTTTACTGCGCAGTTTCTCAAAACAGCCGACTTGTCCCTTGACATTTTTAGCAGCCGAGTTCTTCAGTTAACTTTGTAGCTACATGTTGATGCCAGAGGCAAGAACTGTGCAAAATATGGTGCTGTCACAATGTATAGCTGCGGTAAATAGAGGTAATAAATGAAATGGTTCATAAAGAAATGCCTTTGGTTCGTTTTGGCTACCTGCTGGGAAACTATGGACTTTTCACTATCGTAGCTGAAATATAAAATTTGTTACCATTAAACAGATAATGCACATTAGGATTCCTCGGAAAATGTTTCATGAATTTGTCATCAGTTGTTGAATGACACAGATTGTTTGCATCTTGTGGACTGATGACCATTGTGAATAAATGTGTATACAACTGCATAGCTGTAATGATCTAACCACGCAAGCTCATTATACAGCCTTTATTTCCTAAAATACAATAAAATAACAAACCTCCTAGTCTCAGGATGGAGAACAGATACTGAAAAGAGACGAAATCTTCTGTTCCCTCCTCTGATAATGATCTTCTTTCTCGTCTTCTATTGTCACAGTAGACCAAGAAATCTGCTCCATGAAGCACTTCTCATACTCATCAGGCATATACCCGAATAGTTCCTTCAGATCATCAGTTTTCCTCTTCTTAATAAGTACCTGTCCTGCTAGGTATAAAGAGTTTATTGGGAAACATGACACCACTCGACTGGAGCTAAGTGGTCTGAAAGTGTTTATGCTCACCAATGATTGGTCTAGGAATGATAACACCTTTAAATTCTGAATTATAAGGCAAATGTGAAAACGATTGAGTGTTAAATTGAATTTTGTCTTTCGTCTGGATCATTCTACCTGTATTATCCTCTGAAACTCCAGTCTTGGAATAAAACTGAAGTCACCAGCTTCTAAAATCTAATAAGTTCTAAGTCTGAATGCCCTTCACAATGAACGTGTTGGGAGTATTTGAGCTACGAATAATCCCCTGCATTATATCTCTTATTGTGCACAAACGATCTACTGTTTTACGTGACATTTTAATGATACTGAAATCTCGATCGCATGGCATGAAGCTGTGCCCTCTCAATGGGAAAAAGTGTCCAATTTTTTTAAAATCATTCCGTATCTGTCACTGCACAAATATACCGAGAGAGGAATAAATATGCAATTCTTCAGCAGTTGTGTGGGACTTCATTTTTCACGTAATCCATCAGAGTTGAGCATACGTCACTGGGACTATTTTTTGCATCCCCTTCAAAATACAGATACGTTTTCGTAGTATTCTCTTTAATATCATGAATGGCAAAAACACTCATTAATTTTGAGTAATTAGTAAATCTCCTGAACAGGAATTACTGGTACAGTTAAATTTTCCATATAATCCAGGCAAATGGCATGAATCTTGTTTACTCTCAGCTGGTGGACTATCATCTCACCGGAAGCAGTTTTTTTATCGCTGCATGGCTCAGATGAGAGTTCTTTGTTTTGATTTTCAGAACTTTACAAGCACCGCAGCAATCAACTTTAAGTTGACGAGATTTCAGGCTGAATTGTGTTTTGAAGTACTGTTAGCATGATGTGAAGCCTATTTTAATGTCTGGGTTCTTCAATTTCAACATACTGTATAATTCTCTAACGTTAATCCTTTCATCAAAATATTTAATTACAGACCCATAACAATGGCTTTAATACACTGGGAAACTAGCAAAAGTCTCTGACGTCTTCTCATTCATTTCCAACCTACGCCATACAATGAACAGAACACTTTCAAGCATACGTCATTTCGTTTTCACCCACCATTACATGGTATTTAATGTACTACCTTCCACTCGTTTACCACACTGGGGAACATGAGGACAATCAATGAGACCTTGTAAGAATACGTCTTGTTGTTCCTAGCTGTCCAAGTTATAAACCCGCATAAAAATTTATATTTCTTTATTTGGGATGTAACAGAAAAAAGGCACATATAGCTAGTTAATTAGTGTCGGTCCCTAAACTCAGTAGCAAGTTCAGATGGACATACAGTACACTAGATTGGGAAAATTAACGTTTTAGTATAGTACTGCAGTCAGGCCCAACAGTTTTGGCTGGTATAATTGATTACTTGTACTATGGGTTCTACGTATTCAAGACGCAAGTTAGAATCCTCACCGACTGTCTCTCTACTTTCCTGCTCCTCTGTCGTATGCTGACCTAGGTTTTCTGTACCTTGGCGTACATTAACCTCGTTATGGTGCCTTATCTGTGCTATTTCTCGCGATACTGCATCGTCTGTTGCACTGTCCTCTATTCTCTGTCCATTTTCATGCTGGGTCTCTACCTCAATTCGGTCAAGGTCTCGATCTGCCATTGCTAATCTTTCCGAATCCCTTATTTTCTGTTTTAAAAGCAATTCACGCGCCCTACTTCGCGTCAACATGCGCTCATACGGTCTCACGCGTTTCATAAACTTTTTATTCACACGACTTGACAAACAATTCACTTACTTCTTGGGTCAGAACCAACTTGTCAACGATGTATCCGCCACCTGTGCGCTTGCATTGGAGAGAAAAATTAATTCTAACAATATTAAATTTCATAACTTAATTATGCTATTGTTTCTGATAGAATGTCTTTCTTGAGTACTTTTACTATCTATCGAGGCAGCTACTGTTTTCGACTACGTATAACTTTAGGGAAAAATTTTTACTACGAAAATTTTTCAGCAGGATATTTTTCTGACCTAGTTAGGCATTAGGTCGACCTTCAATCATGGTATTTTACCATCCTGGCAGGGTCGCCATTTTCTAAACATTCATGGTGGTGTCTTTTTGTTCTATACCACTTTCACACAACAACACTCTGAGCGTGTTTTTTATGGAATTGACTAGTTTGAACCTGGGACCTGTTGCTGGTAAGGACACTCCAGACCACACATGACATGTAGAATTCAGAAGAGTTCAGTGAGACTAGCGATGATATAACCAAATACTAAATGATCTCAGCGTCAGCTCCACCTCACTCCCTGTAAAAGAATCTTAACACTAACTAAATTTAGTGGAAGGGGTTCAAGGCTTTCCTATTTTTAGTTAGCTGGTAAAATAACGTCGAAAAAGCAGTTAAGTTTACCATTGGAAATTTTATTCTACTCACAAAACATAGTTTATAAATATCAATATTGATAAAAGAAAGTGTTTTAATGCAGCGTGGTAAAAACCAACTGCGTTCAACAAAAATATGAACGAATATTCCCTGAATGGGTTTCCAAGTTCTACAATGGATCGAAGGATGACCTATGCCATATCACATCTATAATCTAGGTTTAAATTAAGTTTCACAAAAGAGAAAAACTATCAAAATGGTCTACAGTGACCCTCAATTATCTTTAATAACTTATCTAACTTGTCGTAAATTACAATGGCTGATGTGGCTTCTCAATAACTATATAACAGAAAAATCATCGCGTTTCAGATTTTTACTTCAAGTGGCAAATGTGAACACCATGAGCTTTAATTGACGATCGACACTAGTATTAAGCAAAAAGGAGGTGTAACAGATGAAACTTCTGCAGTTCTGAGTGAAGCTTTATGCGGTGTTATGCGGCATCGCGTGCGTTCATTACCTTGTCGGTGTTCGTCAGGGGGACGGCGGCCGGCGCAGCAGCCATCCAGCTCGCCGTCTCGGAACTAACTAATTTCTCCTAACTTCTCCTTACTACAATTTACCGAAGTTGGTTTAAAAAAACTATCTGGCTGTGTTTTCATCTGACCAATCAGGGTCTCAATGTTAACCTTAAGCTCCGCCTACAAAAATGCTGTCTATCCAATGAGAAACGTTATACTTTTCGTGGTGGGGCAATGTTTTTAATGTTTGCAACGTAACAGAGACGCGAAAAAGTCTCACGCTAAAACCTGTAGCTGGTGTGGTCCTTTTAGCGTTATCGTAAGATCTATACTGTTTTTCTGGAGTGCTCTAGCTTTTCCAGCTTAACACGGTTCTGCTCTCGGCTTCTGTTCTCGTTTCTCCCTTCGGAACTGTGTCTGTCTCACGGTGGGAAGGTATGTCATGCATTTAGGCATTCTTGTATTAGTCTGTGGTATTCCATTTGCTCACTCGTTACTCGTATTACTTTGGTTAATTTAATGTCACGATTTATTCGGAGCTATGTGACATACTACTGGATTTGCTTATCATGTCAGGCTTTTCATGGAAGGTGTTGGATTTGCCTGACACCTTACATGTGCAATGATGTATTCCAAGCCTTTGGTCCGATGTTCTTTTCTTACATTCTGCTTCCAGAGTGATGAATCAGACTCTCGTCGTCGTTTTGAGTCATCACGTTCAACGCAATCGCCATTCGTTACAATCACATTTGGTATGTCACACATGATAAAACAAATAGTTTTATACATTCTGTATAACTAAAAATAATAAAATACTTCAGTATACAATAATTGTGAAGTTACTCATTCAATACAACTCAAAAATAACGCACAAAGAAAAGAGAGAAGCAAGCTGCTGATCGACAAACACACAGCCCCTCTCCGGGTGTTTCATAAAAGCAGGGTTTCAGTCTGGGCTTATGCCCCTACTGTACAAAGCACTAACGCTCCAATCGCAATATCACACGGAAGGAGAGGCAAGACTGAACTTTTTTCTAGATAAAACGATGAGACGAACATTCAAGATGTGAAATTCAGTATTAAATCAAATTCGAAAAAACGTAACACAAGCCCTTTATTTATATACCAAATGAAATCTAATGACCAGGTTTGGAAAGAATGATTCAGAGAAAAGTATCATATATATATATATATATATATATATATATATATATATATATATATATATATATATTACCGGCCATTAAAATTGCTACACCACGACGATGACGTGTTACAGACAGGAAATTTAACCGACAGGAAGAAGATGCTGTGGTATGCAAATGATTATCTTTTCAGAACATTCACACAAGGTTGGCGCCGGTGGCGACACCTACAACTTGCTGACATGAGGAAAGTTTGCAACCAATTTCTCATCCACAAACAGAAGTTGACAGGCGTTGCTTAATGAAACGTTGTTGTGATGACTCGTGTAAAGAGGAGAAATGCGTAACATCACGTTTTCGCCTATGATATAGGTCGGATTGTAGCCTATCGCGATTGCGGTTTACCGTATCGCGACGTCGCTGCTCGTCTTGGTCAAGATCCAATGACTGTTAGCACAGCAGGATAATGCACTACCGCATGTTGCAGATCCCGTACGGGCCTTCCTGGATACAGAAAATGTTCGACTGCTGCCCTGGCCAGCACATTCTCCAGATCCCTCACCAACTGAAAACGTCTGGTCATTGGTGGCCAAGCAGCTAGCTCGTCATTATACGCCAGTCACTACTCTTGATGAACTGTGGTATCGTGGTGAAGCTGCAATGGGCAGCTGTACCTGTTCACGCCATCCAAGCTGTGTTTTACTCAATGCCCAGGAGTATCAAGGCCGTTATTACGGCCAGAGGTCGTTGTTCAGGGTACTGATTTTTCAGGATCTGTGCAGCCAAATAGGGTAAAAATGTAATCACATGTCAGTTTCAGTATAATATATTTGTCCAATGAATACCCATTTATCATCTGTATTTCTTCTTGTTGTTTTCAATTTTAATGGCCAGTTCTTCTCAAATAAATGCAATTGATTTACTAACTCCAGATGGGTCCTCAGACTTAGAAATACAAATAAGATCAATGCAAAAAATAAACAGAACTATGTACTCTCGATACAAAACTTCTAAAAGGTCAATAAATCTTTTATAGTGCAGAAGTGGTTAATAATTTTTACTTTAGAAGCATCATGATTGAAAAGTGGAATATTCGGTCCTATAATCAGATTTCTTTCAATGAAAAGCGAGCAACGTATGAGCTTCGTTACACGGAAAGATATTATTTCAAGTACGAGCGCAGAGTGATCAACTGATAGTCAACACAGTAAGTAGGCAAATAAAATCTCACCCATTTCTTCAACATTAAGAAACTCCGAACGAGCTCTCACGGAAATCAGACAAAGCTAGACTGTCTCCGAAATCTAACAGAACGGATGTTGACGAAAATCGTCGCAGAACATTGAATGCAAATTCTAACTATAGCACCTCGTGGTTGCAAAACCCAGGAATGATTCCCATTGTTGGTTGGCTAAACCCACGTCCAAAGATACGAAGGGATTGTTCAAAGAGCTTATTTCTACCAACGGAAGCTGACTATAGCAGTCATACGTAGGAGGCTCGCAAATCAATGCGAAGACAACTACCGACTGAAGAAAAGCAAAGTTATTGTCAGCAAGTAATGAAACAGCAAATGAATACGCAACTTCCAACATGTAGGTAGGCTGTGTTATGAGGCGACAGCTTTCTCAGAGGCCGCGAAATTGTGGTAGGTACGTAGCAACGCATAGGCAGCTGCGATTGTCTTTCGTTGGTCTGTTCAGTTTCTTCAGTGGGCAGCCACGGCTGCTATGGCTGGCGGTGCATTTTACGCTTCCTTGAGGCAACGAGCAGCGTCTGGCAACGCGCAGAATGCCCTTACTGCCTTAGAATTGCGCGGTCTCTCTTTTGGCCAGTAGTTTTCTGCATCGATGCGCACAGCCGCCGTTTTTGTGATGCGTAAGAGCCTTCGGTTCTCTGGTGTGACTGATAAAACTACTAGGCCGGATGGTGAGTCCTGGTTGCTACATGGAAACTTCTGGCCAGTCATAGTTGGTGTGAAGTAATCTATTCCCTCATCTAAGCCTTAATAAATTACGCGAAATGTTCTAAGACAGTTTCCTCAGAACTATCTTCGGCATCTTCTCAAGTTTCCAGGTGCTTTTTTTAAAATTCTTTATTAATACAATACAATAATAATAATGATATAAAATAACCCACCGCCCTAGCTAATTAGTGGGTCTTTATGTAATACAGAAACAAAAGCAGTTTATACTTAATTAACTGGCACATAGATATGGACAAAGTTAATCTAATCTAATAATCTACTCTAATGCTAATCTACTCTGCAGCGTTACCTTTGTGCCAGATGATCTAAAAACCTACTTTTGTGGCCTGCTCGCCGATCTAACCCCAGTGAGCGTGCCTCCGGCACTGGTCTGGCCGAATTGCTTAAAACTGCAGCAGTCCCTACTCCAGTTAGCCTTGTTAGTATTCTACTACTACTAATACCTACTAGCTAAATTGGAAGTGCAGATTTCTGTTACTGAAAATTTGATACACCTACCTGCCTAATCCTGTAGCGTGGCAGATCCCGGTCGTCAGAGCCACCGGCCAATTTTGTACCCGGCAGTATTGGGCAGGCGCACCTCAGACTTTGTCGATTCTTGTGTTATTAACCATTTTGGCTTCTAATAAAATCTCTCGCGATCCTTTGTGATATCTCGTTCGTCAAACTGTTTAAGACATTGTAAGTATCAGCACGTCGTATTAAGGCATATGTGTCACTGTTCGGTAGTTGGATTCTCAATTCATGCGTCACATCATCGTATAACGGGCAGTCATAGATGATGTGTTCAGGTGTACCATCTTGAGCGCCACAGTCACACGCTGGTGTTGGCCGTTTACGAAATCGACATGTATATGTTGGATATGGTCCATGACCTGTGAGAAAGGGCAACAGACCCCTACTTGGCTCAAAATAGGTGTTTGTCAGTTGTTTGCGTAAAACTGCAGTTGCTTAGCATACGCTTTTCTGCCACCTTGTGGAAGTCGGTGGCATTCTTCTGGTTGATCTTATAGAGATCGTGACCAACCATTCTGACAGTGAAGTCGGCGGTCGTCAATTGATTCAGGAAGTTGAGAAGTACATTTTCTTTCTCTTGGTTCAGTCATTAGCGACCCACCTCCCTGTTTCTTAAAGTGAGTCATATATCCTCTTAGCTGTTGTGTCTGGGTGCAGGCATTGAAAGTACTAGTACATTAGTACCCACCAACTCCTACAGCCACACCCGTGTCCCTCCATAAGGATGTGGGCCATACATGCTAATATTTCCTCATATATGGTTACATACTTTTGTCTCTGCAGTGTTACATACCTTTGAAAATATGTAAATATTTAAGGAGGTGGGAAATTATAAGAATTAATTACATAAGTTTTCAAAAGGAAAGATATATATCATATGAGTGAATTAGAGATATTATAATTATCACCTTAATATTATTTACAATTTTCCTCAGTAACACCAAAATTTTGTTATAAGAACAGGCAAGGATGGTAAATTTACGTTTGCAGGTTACAGTAATAACACAGCTACATTCCTGGTCGCTATTAATCTAAATGTAACGTTTAATTGTAAATTCTAATTCTTGCTGTAATTTCTCAGTTATGATCGGTGTTCCGAACTGTACAGTAATAAAACCGGCGAACTGCAGGAACGGATTCCTGATTGGAAATGGAGGAGAAAACATCCCATGAACATGGATCCGGAAACGCATCGTAGCCACTGTAGACGGCGCTGATGAATGGAAGTTCTTCTGACCACGTGCCGCGTCTATAGCCCACGTATGACGATTATGGAGGGTGATGATGGCAGTTCTGGTAAAGCTTGCTACGTCGGTGAAGGGGACTCATAACAAAAATCCAATAACTGTGAAGGTATGCTGCAAAAACCATAGACAAAATCTTCCCCGAAGAGGGAAATTCGCTACTGATAATCCTTGCACTCGTTGCTGGTAATAGGGATAGTAGCGGTTGTCATACAGGGACATATAAGAGTACCTACATTGGCTTCCACTTTGTTGGTGGGCCACTGGCCTGGAGCTTGTACTCGGGTTCGTCTCTATATCTTGTAGAACCCCTAATCCTTAAATCTGGTGTACGCGCAGTCCACCGCCGCCCTCCACGTCCGTTTGTCGTAAAGGACCCATGCTCACACGAACACCCAGAAAAAGACTTGAAATGTTGCGTGATATGGTATCTGTGAAAGTACTTGTTTTGGTTATCCGTGCTGCTTCTAGTCCATTTTCGTCTTCTTGGCCGTACACAAACTCCGTCTCGTCTTATTCCTGACATGGAAACGGACCATTCTGCTGCTTACCGTAAGCTGCGTCGATCTCACAGCCTCCAACACCCAAGGAACACACGTCACGAGTCAGAGGGACTTTCATTCGTCAGCGCCATCTACCGTGGTAACACTGCATTTCTGGAGACATGTTCATAGGACCTGTTTTCCTCCATTTCCAGTCAGGCATCCGTCCCTGCAGTTTGTCAGTATTATTAATTTTGACCCTGTATAAATATACAGGTTTATATTCACTTTGTGAAAGTTCAAAATAACTTTTACTTGCTGTCTTAATACTATTTATAGACAGAGACACATACAGTTTTGCTGTACAGTAAAGAATGTTTGTTCAAAGGACAGAGTTGATAACATATAGTAACTTCATTATTTACAGATAGTTCAAATGGCTCTGAGCACCATGTGACTTAACATCTGAGGTCATCAGTCGCCCATAATTAGAATTACTTAAACCTAACTAACCTAAGAACATTACACATATCCATGCCCGAGGCAAGATTCGAAGCTGCGACCGTAGCATCAGCGCAGTTCCGGACTGAAGCGCCTAGAACCGTTCGGCCACAACAGCCGGCCATTATTCACAGTTTGTGGTGACTGTACAAGTACAGTAGCCAGTCACATTTAATCTAACTACACTGTGTAGTTACCTAACGTTGTCTGCGTTGCTTGGGAGTGTCTTTTCTGAGTTCATCTCCATGGTTTCAATGAGAAAATGATAACAGATCACATTTAGCGCATCTATAATTCACGTACCTGATGATCCAAAGACAGCAATATAACTTTTCCGAAACTAGTAATCAGCATAGGCGCCAACTAAGATCTGGGCAGCACAACTTCTATTTTGTAAAGTTTTTGCATAACTATGTTGTGTCATTCTAGATTATAATTGACGTTATTATTTCTAATTGAGATTGGTATATATTATAAACTATAATTTAGCAGTCTTGCAATTTCCTGCTGTCATTATTTTGGTAGTGGTATATTAGCCAGTAAGTGCTGCTCTCGCGATAGATGGTCTCGAGGGAGGTGAACAGCCAGTCGCAGAGCCCTATTCTGAAATCGTTGCAGCTGTCAGCTCCGGTTATCGGCAGCATTCCCTCAAGTAATTGCTGCATAGTCGAGGAAAGGTCGCATGCCCAGTTTACGGCCGTTCATCTGATGACGGGGTGCTGAGCTGCTGGCAACATCCTCTTCGTTATGATGATGGCCTGAATTTTGTTTGAGTTGAAAGCCAGCTGCCATTTTGCCGCCCAGCTGTTGAGTTGATTTATTGCCATCTGAAGTCTCTGTGCGTCCAGGCTCTTAGTGCACAAATCTGTGCCATCAGTGTTTAAGATCAGCTTCACCCGTGGTGTTGTAGGGATTTCTGCTGTACACAACATATACAGGACTGGACCAAGAATCAGGCTGATAGCGGCGCCAGAAGCACCCTTTGTACCCAGGATGAATCGTAATTATTCCTCGCTCGCTAGATTTAGATTTTTTTAAAGGTCTTACCAAGAACTCAGGGAACGTAACTGCTGTGAAAGGGGGTTATGGAAAGCAGGGGATGGGCGCCAATGGAATGTCAGTTGTGTAGAAAAATGGAAAGCAGGAGTGCAGCAGATTATATGTTGCTTATGTGGAAAATGTCCTCGAACAGACCCTCCAGGCTGTGATGAATCGACTTCATTTACTTCCGGTGCAATGGTCGTGAAAGAATTATGGGCAAATTTTAAACATATTGTTAATCACGCATTGGACAAATATGTGCCGAAAAAGTGGGTTACGGACAGAAAAGACCCACCATGGTTTAACAGCGCAATTCGGAGAATGCTCAGGAAGCAAAGGCAATTGTACTCACGGTACAAGTAAGATCAGGAGAATGAGGACAGGCAAAAGTTAGTAGAGATTCGTGTTGCTGTAAAAAGAGCGATGCGAGAAGAATTCAACCACTACCACCGTCATACCGTAGCAAAAGATCTTGCTGAAAATCCAAGGAAATTCTGGTCTCATGTAAAATCGGTAAGCGGGTCGAAGGCTTCCATCCAGTCACTCACTGATCAGTCTGGCCTGGCAACGGAAGACAGCGAAACGAAAGCTGAAATTTTAAATTTAGCATTTGATAAATCTTGCACGCAGGAGGATCGTACAAACATACCGCTGTGACTCTCATACAGATTCCCGTATGGAGGACATAGTGATAGACATCCTTGGGGTTGTGAAGTAGCTGAATGGGTTGAAAATAAATAAATCGCCAGGTCCTGATGGGATTCCAATTCGGTTTCACAGAGAGTACTCTACTGCATTGGCTCCTTACTTAGCTTGCATTTATCGCGAATCTCTTGCCCAACGTAAAGTCCCGAGCGACTGGAAGAAAGCGCAGGTGACACCTGTATATAAGAAGGGTAGAAGGACGGATCCTCAAAATTACAGACCAATATCCTTAACATCGGTTTGCTGCAGCATCTACATCTGCATCTACATGATTACTCTGCAATTCACATGTAAGTGCTTGGCAGAGGGTTCATCGAACCACAATCATACTATCTCTCTACCATTCCACTCCCGAACAGCGAAGGGGAAAAACGAACACCTAAACCCTTCTATTCGAGCTCTGATTTCTCTTATTTTATTTTGATGATCATTCCTACCTATGTAGGTTGGGCTCAACAAAATATCTGCGCGTTCGGAAGAGAAAAATGGTGACTGAAATTACTTAAATAGATCTAGCCGCGACGAAAAATATCTTTGCTTTAATGAGTTCCATCCCAACTCGCTTATCATATCTGCCACACTCTCCCCTATTACGTGATAATAAAAAACGAGCTGCCCTTTTTTGCACCCTTTCGATGTCATTCGTCAGTCCCACCTATAAGGATCCCACACCGCGAAGCAATATTCTAACAGAGGACGAACGAGTGTAGTGTAAGCTGTCTCTTTAGTGGACTTGTTGCATTCTCGAACATAATCTCAGTTCGAATATAATGAATTTCCTTGAGACAGAGAAGTTGCTGTCTATGCATCAGCACGGCTTTAGAAAGCATCGCTCCTGCGGAACGCAACTCGCCCCTTTTTAACATGGTATCTTGCGAACCATGGATGAAGGGTATCAGACGGATGCCATATTCCTTGACTTCCGGAAAGCGTTTGATTCGGTGCCCCACTGCACACTACTAACTAAGCATATGGAATTGGTTCCCAAGTATGTGAGTGGCTCGAAGACTTCTTAGGTAACAGAACCCAGTACGTTGTCCTCGATGGTGAGTGTTCATCGGAGGTAAAGTTATCATCTAGAGTGCCCCAGGGAATTGTGGTAGGTCCTCTGTTCTTTTCTATATACAAAAATGATCTTTTGGATAGGGTGGATACCAATGTGCGGCTGTTTGCTGATGATGCTGTGGTGTACGGGAAGGTGTCGTCGTTGAGTGACTGTAGGAGGATCCAAAATGACTTAGACAGGATTTGTGATTGGTGAAAAGAGTGGCAGCTAACTCTAAATATAGATAAATGTAAATTAATGCAGATCAATAGGAAAAAGAATCCGGTAATGTTTGAAGACGCTATTAGTAGTGTAGCGCTTGACACAGTCACGTCGATTAAATATGTGGGCGTAACATTGCAGAGCTATATGAAGTGGGACAAGCATGTAATGGCAGTTGTGGGGAAGGCGAATAGTCGTCTTCCGTTCATTGGTAGAATTTTGGGAATATGTGGTTCATCTGTAAAGGAGACCGCTTATAAAACACTAAGTACTGCTCGAGTGTTTGGGATCCCTATCAGGTCGGATTGAGAGAGGACATAGAAGCAATTCAGAGGCGGGCTGCTAGATTTGTTACTGGTAGGTTTGATCATCACGCGAGTGTTACGGAAATGCTTCAGGAACTCGGGTGGGAGTCTCTAGAGGAAAGGAGGCGTTCTTTTCGTGAATCGCTACTGCGGAAATTTAGAGAACCAGCACTTGAGGCTGACTGCAGTACAATTTTACTGCCGCCAACTTACATTTCGCGGAAAGACCACAAAGATAAGATAAGAGAGATTAGGGCTCGTACAGAAGCATATAGGCAGTCATTTGTCCTCGTTCTGTTTGGCAGTGGAACAGGGATACAAGATGCTAGTTGTGGTGCGAGGTACCCTCCGCCACGCACCATATGGTGGATTGCGGAGTGCGTATGTAGATGTAGATGTAGATGGCATAACGTGATATCACCACTCCATCGGCAGTATATATGTGTAAGGTACCTCCATCCACGTAACTGCGCAGTGATGTTGGTACTCCATGGGTTAGCAACTTATACGGTAGTAGCTCATGCCACAAAGAATGAAACACTCTGGTGACAACAAACTGCAGGGTTCCCAAGAAGTCATGGAGGCCGAAGGCCTCAGTTGCATCCTCAGCTAAGGACGATACTTGGTGGGTGAGAATGCCCTTTCCAGGATCGGAACTGCACGTCTTTTAAAGATTTTCAGCTTCATTATGGCCCAGCAGCCGTCACAGGAAGAGCCGCTCCAAACTCTGGATACACCAGAGAGTAGATTTATCTGTCGACAGATTTTAGAGGATTGAACGTCTTTCCTGGGTTTGGTGATGGCCACGACCTCCACATGCTTCCATACAGCAAGGATGTTGCCAGTTCTCATTGCTGCATTGAGAAGGGCCGCCAAGTAGTCATCAGACAGCCAAGGCATGTACAGAGGCATGCTTTGGTAAATGAGGTCCGTCCTTCTAAGTTTCCGTGGTGTTAGGCTGTGAAACAGGCAGCAGACCACATCAGCAGTAATTGTTCGCAACTCTTCTTCATGTATGTGTGATTCGCGAAATCTTTCCAGCCATCAGTGAAACATGTTGACAGTTACTTGGTCCATTGGATCTGGTCTGGCATTGTCATGCTGCAGTAGGGGGTGCTCTTCCCGGATGTGTGGACCAAGTCTTTGAACTCGAAACTCGATTACAGCACGTAGTTTCTTAGTCACCGCCATGTTACATGCAACAATTCGGAGCCCTGTAACGGCAGACGACTGTAAATATCTAGTTATGAAGAATAATTAAGTAGAACGTTAATATCGTTTGTTCTATTTAAAAAGATTTAAAAGATTTCGTGTACAAAATTCGAAGGAATTAGTTTTCAGTATGCCCTCGTAGTTTCGTTGTGCCGTTTACGTCGTCGAGGGCTTACTGACTGCGTCCAAGAGAGTTGGATTGTGTTGATTTGGTGTAGGAGACCTAACAGCGAGGTCATCGGTGTCATCAGATTAGGGAAGAATGGGGAAGGACGTCGGCCGTGCCCTTTCAAAGCAACCATCCCGGAACTTGCCTGAAGCGATTTAGAGAAATCACGGAAAACCTAAAGCACGATTGCTGGACTGGGGATCAAACCGTCGTTCCCCGAATGCGAGTCCAGGGAGCTAGCCACTGTGCCACCTCGCTTGGTCTGCATCCAAGACACTGCTTGGAAAAAGGCGCTACAGTCTGGAACCGCGCGACCGCTACGGTCGCAGGTTCGAATCCGGCCTTGGGCGTGGATGTGTGTGATGTCCTTAGGTTAGTTAGGTTTCAGTGCTTCTAAGTTCTAGGGGACTGATCACCTGGGAAGTTAAGTCCCATAGTGCTCAGAGCCATTTGAACCATTTTTTTTTGTTGGGTCAGTAAAAGCTTGTGAAGTCCATCTCGTATCTTCCCTGCTATCACTCCTAGCTGTTGTTCTTCTTGTTAGTGTCCCTTCTTTGGATGAAATGGCTTCCGGAGTCGAGAGGAAGATGATCCGATGATCCGATGATCCGATGATCCGATGTGACAGCGTTCTTCACTTTCAGCTGTGTCTTTGACTGCGCACATATGCAGCTCGTGTGTTTGTCCTCGAGACGGGTAGACTATTGGCACAGAGGGTCAATATTAGTCCCTTCTAGTCACTGCACTACAAGCAGTAATCCCCTGCCATTATTTTTTGTGTGCCTTGAGTTCCATGCAGCGTATTTTGCTTCTGATAAAAATTATGTCTGGAAGGGATTTTTGATCTCGAATATGCCCCACGCCGGCCTGTACCCGCTAGAAAGGTTATCTGTTCGACGGATGTGTCGACGACGGTGATAGCGGTAGCCTCAAAAGTCGTTATGCCGGGTAAGTTTAGATGACTATGCGAAAAGGTGCTTCGAATGTAACAAGCCGTACCGCACCCAACCATGCGGCGATCAGTTTGTTAGCGTCAGTAGCTGCCTCTCCGAGGCATGCGTCGATGCCTCCATCATGAAGAAATTGTGTGAACTCTTCTTGCTGTGCATGACAGAGGTCAGAAATGAGTTCCGTGAACTCGCTTTAGACTCGCGAGTGGGTCCTCTTATATCACATCCGAACCCGTTGTCTCCGTATACTCGGAGACCCGTCTCGCGAGTCTTCATCTCTTCCTCTGTAACCAACAACACGCCATTGAGTCTGTTGTCAGATACAACTGTAATGTGTCAGGGCGGAAAGGACAGCGACTAAACGAGATCGCGAGTACAACCGAGGATTCGTGGCATTGACGCTACACAAACATGGCCGGGCATAACAATTACCTACAAATAATGTAAGTTAAAGTTCCCATTTACTCTTTTATGTGTATATGTGAAGAGTAATCTCACAAACTACTGTAGGGATTTTGATGCGGTTTCACTAACAGACAGACAGATTGACGAAGACACTGAGATGACGAAAGTCATGGATACCTCCAAATATCGTGTCATTCGTCTTTTTGCCCGGCGGAGTGCAGCAACTCGGCGTGGTATGGACTCAAGGAGTCGTTGGGAGTCCCCTTCAGAAACATTGAGCTATGCTGCCTCTATAGCCGTCCATAACGCGAAAGTGTTGCCGGTGCAGGAAGTTGGCCACGAATTGACCTTACGATTATGCCCCAGAAATGTTCGATAGGATTCATGTCTAGCTATCCGACTGGCCAAAACATTTGCTCGAATTATCCAGAATGTTCTTAAAATCAATCGCAAATAGTTGTAGCACAGTGTCATAACAGCTTTGTTTAGGAACATGAAGTCCATAAATGGCTTCAAATGATCTGTAAGCAGCCAAACATAACAGTTTCCAGTCAGTGATCCACTCAGTTGGACCAAAGGAGTCATTCCATTCCACGTAAACACATCTCACACTATTACGGAGCCACCACCAACTTGACTTGCACAGTGCGTGGTTGAGAACTTGCATCCCTGACTTCGTGGGTTCTGCATCGCACTGGAACTCTACTATCAGCACTTATATACTGAAATAGGATCGATCTGCCCAGGCCACGGTTTTCCAGTCGTCTATCCTCCAACCCATATGGTCACGAACCCAGGAGAGGCGCTGCAGGCGATATCGTGACACTCGCGTCGGTCGTCTGCCCATTCACTCCAGATTTCGCTCAACTATTCTAACGAATACGTTCGTCGTACGTTCCACACTACTTTTTGGGATTATTTCACTCAGTCTCCCCTTGTTTGTTGGCACTGACAACGCTATACAAACACCTCTGCTCTCGGTCGTTGAGTGAAGGCCATCGGCCAGTGTGTTGTTCGTGGTGAGAGATAATGACTGAAATTTGATATTCTCGGCACACTCTTGTCATTCCGGATCTCGGAATATTGAATTCCCCAAAGATTTCCGAAATGGAATGTCCTATGCGTCTAGCTCCAACTACACTCATGCTCATAAATTCAGGATTATTGCAGAATGTGGTGCCACACAACGTGGCAATACACAAAACTGGCACTAATAGCATAGGTACATACTGAACACACACGACACAGACATGTAAGTCCACGCTAGTGGTAATAAGTTGAGGAAACCATCCCGAAACACATATGGTACAAAACGCCAGTTTGCTGCGCATGCATCCCGACTTCAATATGGTATATGATAACCATGCACACGTACACAGGCCGCACAACTGGTTGGCATACTCTGGATGAGGTGGTCGAGCAGCTGCTGGGGTATAGCCTCCCATTCTTGCACCAGTGCAGTATTTGCAAACTAACGATGACACTGACAATCTTGAAAGATTTTTGGATGAATAAATAAGAGACTTAGTATATGTAACAAAAAAGCGAGTCTTATAATCTCAATGATTATTGAGAACAAGTATTGTATAAATTGCGGACTATATACAGGAACTAGCTCCCCTGTGTGATGTGGCATCTGTTAAACTAAAAATTAGTTATTCTAAATGCCTCTTTCAACGAATATAATAACATTCTATAATCTTAGAGGAGTGACGTGTTTGCAGACGATACTTATATGCCAGCTGCTGGTTAGTTTGCCATAGCAGGCAGCATTTCGTCTCCGAGCGTTATTTCTTTATAAATTTGTTGGTTGCCCCTGATTTATACCTGTGAAAAATCTATTGTGGGATCCAACATCTGAGTTTCATCTTCCATGTATTTGGCTGTTGTTAGAGCTTTAATATCATAAAATTCACTATAACACTGACACCTGCCCATACGATTTCAATTGAAAGCTGGGGAATTACGGAGAATTTGTGGCATCTAGCATTAACGATTGCTCACTGTGCCACTACAAAAAGCCACAACCTGTGGCGTGACATTAACTGCGTGTGTTAACCCAGCTTTAGAGTGACATTGACCTGTGTCCTGTTTTCTTTTGGTGAAACACGTGTTTCCTCATATTGGAAGTAGAATGAACAAAAAACGCAACCATTTTGTTTACACTGTATAAATTTCTTCTTTTTTTCCGTCTGCAGTGCTCAAAACAGCGTAGAACTTTATCCAGACGTCACTATTTCTCTTCTCGAGCCCTTTTTAAATTATGTACACCTGATCACGTAATTTTCGTTGTACATCCTCTATAGTCTCAGAAACCACAGATTCGTTAGCGTCGGTAATTTCGACCTGTCAGTGCTACACAACACAGCAACATCGTGCACTCAACTTCCTTATTATGTCACTGCTAGAGTTACAATCCCGCATGACTCAGGAAGAGGGGACGAGCCGACAAGTACGAAGCGACCCCGCTGCACCACCTTCTCAAACTCGTCATACTCGCAGAACTACAGCAGGAGTTACCGGGCATAACCCTAAAGTAACAGCGCAATCTTGACTTCTTCTCTACGTAATACCCAGCGTTTTACTCGTACTCGCTCCATCTCTGACCTTTAGTGCATGGATGCTGCTTGCATTCTGCACACATACCCTCAGGCTTCGTGTTTGAATGTCCATATTGGAGTCGGCTGGTTTGTGGGATCGGGGCCTTGAGTCCCTTCAGTACTGCAGCTGAAATGAGCTATGGCAGTTCCTTCACGATGGCAAGCATTGTATCCATGGATTGTCGCACCATACTCAGCATTTTAGCCAGGTCCTGATAACCAGTATTTGTAGTTTTGTCGCCAGTAAGTCGAATTCCGTCAGTGATTTCGGGCCTTTGTGGTCACGAGCTGCTACTTTCACGGGATGTAGACAGCCATTAGCGGTTCTAGGTTGATGGAAGGTCTTCGTAGTCGACAGAGGCAGGAACAATATGGGTTGTGGCACAGGTAGTTCGGTGATTAGTCGTGCTGTGGGTCGAAATGTCCGATTCAGGGGCATGGTTTAAACTATCCTCCCCCCCCCCCCCCCCGTCTTCTTGTGGCTGTGTGGTCTGAGGAGTTATTGATCCTAGAGGGTGGTTTATTTGAGTGCCTCGCATTTTGTATAGCTGGCGATATGTGCTGGTTTTTGCAGTTGCCGTGGAAAGGTTTTCTATCGTTCTTGCATGGAGTGCACCCCTTTTCTGTAGTGTTCTTTACCGCATTTTACGCAGCTCACAGGCATACTACTGTGGCACGCAGCGTTATATATCCCCTAGCATAAGAAGCACTGTGGGAGATCACATCAAGCCTGGAAGTTTTCGTCGGTAGCGTCACATGACACGATTAACGTGATATGCCAGAGTCGTCAGTTGTGCAAAACGAGAACCATCGATGCTGAAGCGTTTGATCATGGTGGTTCCATCCCGGTGACAACACACTTTATGACCTTGCTGTAGTTCTTGTTCTATGGTTTCTAGATTCATGCTGAGAGAGATACCTCTGCAGACGACCTTGAATGGTTTTTTTTGGCATCGAGGCGTAAGTGTAGCAGACAATTCCACGTCCTGCAATCACGCCAGCAACACAGTGGTGATATTCTACTGAGTGTGGGAATGTTTTACGTGTGTTTTTTCCAACAGGAAGGGCATCACGCCCACTATACCAACGAAATTTCAAAATCTTAAAACTAACGCGCCGTCTCCCTTTAGACATGCGATAAAATCCAGGAAAAAATATAAGAAGATGAGAACGGCGTTTATCCTTGTCCTTTCCTAAGAAATCTGCAGGAATCCACGAAATGTCTATGTCTGGAAGAAAGGACGGTAATTTGAACGCTGTCTTCGCGAATGAGGTTCCCGTGTCGTGGCCATAACAACAACTCCCTCTTTTATTTTCAAGTCGATGCTCGATACACTTTGGACTACATCAGTCGCTATATTCACGAACTCGGCATCCGGCTCGGTGGAGCTGTGGTATCATCAGCGTGTGTTAACTAATATGTTCTTATGATACGTTTATCGTGTATATAATAACTTACTCTCCAGTCTTTTGCAAATGAATTTTTATTATGTCTTTAATAAAATGTGCTTCACTTGATCATACTAGAAGTTTTCACTGGTCTATAAAAAAGTTAATTATTTATGTGTATGCGGTTTTAGATGGATGTTATTTGTTCTTATCAACATTATAAAATTAATTGAAGTAGCAGCTGAAGAAGAATGGTTGTAAATATTGACACTGTGTACTTAATTGTTATAAATCATAGTAGTGATTTCACGTGACCATATTGAACAACTCAGTTTATATTTATCATGCATTTTTATAGCGTAAAATATGTCAACATGCTGACTACTTACACTTATCGTCATTGAACTTACTACTCTATGTAGGGTGCATGGAAGAAACATCAAATTGGCATGACGTTTACCTCATGCTAGAATATGTAAATACTTAGCGTATCAGCAGAACCGTACAAAGTGGATAGAAGTAAAGTCTGTCATGACTGTAGGTGAGAGAGGCAGCACAGACACTTCTACATTTATTAAAAAGTTGAGACATAAGAATATTTATTTATAAGATAAAAGTATTTATAAATAACGTTTATATTCTTCATACTAACCTTTCCATATAGTCTCAGTCCAGTGCTGTTAATCACGGGCTAGCTGTGACAATTTAGAATCACACGCTAGCTGTTACGAGTTTAGTAGCGCTGCTCTGTGTCCTTCTATTCTCACTGCTGTGAGTCTACTGAAAACTAGAGCGGAGCTTAAAATGACGGGCAGTGGGTTACATTTGCAAGCAGTGAGTCGAAGCGAAGGCGGTGTCCACTGATGGCGTCCGGTACCCCACCCACTGGAAGACGGCAAACTCTGGAGAGAGCGAGGTTCGTGGGTGTGGGGCAGCGGCCTCCTCTTCTTCCGCGGCGATGTGTGCGGCGCGCGGCGCGCCGCGTGCGGTCGATAAAGACAACGTCGATATCGCAACGTCATCTACATATTTTTTCCTTTATTGCCGTTTCGTCCCCCCCGCCCCGCATGATCAGGAGGTGAGCTGCCAGCGGCTACACTCAACCCGCGCTGCAGCTAAGGGACAAGTGACAAAATGTTCAAATGTGTGTGAATTCCTAAGGGACCACTAAACTCCTTACGGGGGGTAGGATGTCAAAACGGCCGACTTCGAGAATAAGAGGCACCACAGGACATTTTAAATTGCACTGTCTATAGTTTTACAAATAAATTCATAAAACTTTGTCAGCATGACTAGGAAGGATTCTGGATTCACACTCATAGCAGAGGAAGTTCAAAAACACTAAAAAATAATATTTTTTAAATGTGAAATTTCATGAATTTTTTCTCTTACTGTTGGCTGCATTTGTTGCTATAGGTACACTTTTCTTCATAAGTAAGAGAGATTCTTCGATGAATTTTTCACAGCTTACATACCATACTTACATGTGTATGAAACTCTAGAATTTATTTAATCTGTGGACAAATGAATGGGCTGTTACGTTTTAAACTTCGTGTTTAGAGAAAACTCGAATTTTATAGTTAATTATCTCAATTTTTACCACAGTTTTTAACAGATTTGGGAAATTCTAGAGTTTCATACACGTGTAAGTATGGTTTGTATGCTGTGCAAAATTCATCGAAGAATCTCTCTTACTTATGAAGAAAAGTGTACCTACAGCAACAAGTGCAGCCAATACCAAGTGAATAAACGATGAAATTTCACATGTAAAAAAACTGTTTTGTTATGTTTTTGAACTTCCTCTGCTATGAGTGTGAATCCTGAATCCTTCCTGGTCGTGCTAAGAAAGTTTTATGAATTTATTTGTAAAAGTATAGGCAGTGTAAATTAAAATGCCCTCTGCTCCCTCTCCTGCTCCAAATTGGCCCGTTTCACGTCCTACCCCCCTTAAACTAACTTATGCTATGGACAACACGTACACCCATGCCCGAGCGAGGATTCGAACCTCCGGCGGGAGTGGCCGCGCAGTCCGTGACATGGCGCTTCCAACCACGCTACGGACAAGTAACACTGGGACAAACCGTGAATAATAAAATGGTAAAACTAAAACAATAAGAACACATTCAATAAATTTAAAATAATTTAAAACTCTTATCTTGAAAAGAAGCACTTCAGTGTCACTAAAACCTGAAGGACCTGTTCCGTGTACGTTCGTCAGTTGTCAAAGGGGAAAAATGATAGACATTGAGAAGTATACACGTAAGGATGGAGGATTCACGTCCACGTAAGACAGGAGAGGCTCTCGGAGGCAGCGGTCTAGGTTCCAGGCGTCGTTCCTAAAACATGAAAATACACTAGAGGATAACGTTGATCGCGAAAGCGAAGTCGGTTTTGGTGCCGGCGATGGATGCTTGTTTTGACGCGAATGGTATGACGAGCTCCGCCAGTCGTCTAAATAACATTGCTGGATTCACACTTGTCAGTCTCGTTAAGGATAGAAAACTTTTTTCCTTGGTGCAACGCTTCTTAGTGATGTTGGAGTCGGAAGCAGAATGTCGAGAGTGAAATAGATGCAGCAAAATTATGTCACGACGACCATACAATAATTCCGTTGGCGAAGCATCGTGAAAAGACAGCGGGCGAAAGGTGCTGAGAAACAACAACGAAGCATTCTCCCTCGAGTGCAAAGGACGAAGTTTGGACATCTGAGCTTTCAATGTGAGAACGAAACGTTCGGCTTAACCGTTTGACTGACGAGAGAACGGAACTGCTCGGATATGTTCTATTCCCAGATGAAAATGATTGCCAGTGGCGAGGCTTCTAAACAAAAGGGATAGCCACTGAATGCATCGACGATAATTAACCACCCCGTGTTCCAGAAAGGACCAATAAAGTCGATTTGGATGTGTTGCCGAGGACCCTCAGGTCAAGGTCACTTGAAAAATTCTTGGCGCAGCGCTGCCTGATGGTCCACGCATGCGAGGGCGTGGGCAGTCATCTGTTCAATCTGGTTCTCAAGTCCGTCTGACGGACAACGCTGACGTGCTAGTTGTTTAGTGCTAACGATTTCTCAGTACGTTCTATGTAACAGTATACAAACATGTTGCTGCAATAATGTGGGAACCATAACTCACATTTGTTCATAAGGCGTATGCAATGGAATTCGACAACTCCGAAGAGAAAGGCTGTTGCGTTGAGAATGGTATTTTCGTACTACTTCAACTCAAACTGATTTCAAGGCCAACCCATCCAAAGCGGTATTTGAGCACTCGTAGTGGCTGATTTTGTAGGGTAGCCTGTGCGTTTCGCTGGTAATCAATGTGCAAATTTTTCAGTGCTTGTGAATCGGATTGATCGCACTAGAGACAAGAAGCTTCTGATTCATTGAATTCGATGTCACATTACATAGATAAGTGAGACAGAGTGTCTGCGTTTGCATGCACTGCCATAGAGTGACAAAGTATTTCATACCGGTAATTTGAAAGGGGTGATCGAGGTTGCAGCTTCTGCGCTGTACGATCAGGCAATTCTTTTGCCGGATGAAAAAGAGCAGCCAACGACTTATGATCCATCACGAGAACAAATTTGGTACCATGCAGATATTGATGAAACATTGTCACGCCATGTGTGATGGCTAAGGCTTCCTTTTCCAGCTGACTTTAGTTGACTTGGGCGTTCGTTGTTCAGTGTCTTAGGCGTGAATGCTATGGGGCATTCAACGTTTCCAGTCTTGTGAGGCGATGCAAGAACTACTGGTATCTGCTGACTGAAATGATTAAAACATTGGCGGCTAAGTAAGGTTTTTTCCTTGCTCTGAAATGTTTATTCACAGTATCCTGTTCATTTGCAAGGAACATTTTACGACGGAGGCGATACAGAGGGGCAGCAGTTTTGCACTGCGTTCGGAATGAATTTGATGTATTAGGTTAGTTGTCCAAGAACAGCTTGCAGTACTTAAACATTTGTACGAGAATCTCTGAATGGCATCTATACGCTAAGTTGAGGGACGGGCGACGTAAACGCCAATGCGATAGCCCACGTATTCAATTTCAGTGTTTAAAAATGAACATATCTGTGAATAACACTTGAGTCCTGCTGCAGATAATATATGAAAAAGCGATTCTGAGAGTTGGAGATGCTGTTCCAGTGTTTATCCGGACACAGTGATGTCATCCAAATAGTATGCACGGGACGGAACTTCAGACGTAACTTGCTATGACGATTTAAGGAAGAAAGTCTGATTATCCCTTAACCTCATATTTGTTACGACAGATGACGTGTGAAGGGATCCAGATGTTCTGGTAATGCCTTACACACGAGGTGCCTTATGGCCTTCACCGTCGTGAGTGACATGTATAGATTTCCAACGATGTGAACAACCTGCAGTCTTCTAAAGAAGCTCCCTGTGCAGATAGTGGTACACTAATCGTGTAGGCCGGCCGCGGTGGCCGTGCGGTTCGGGCGCTGCAGCCCGGAACCGCGGGACTGCTACGGTCGCAGGTTCGAATCCTGCCTCGGGCATGGGTGTGTGTGCTGTCCTTGGGTTAGTTAGGTTTAAGTAGTTCTAAGTTCAAGGGACTTATGACCTAAGATGTTGAGTCCCATAGTGCTCAGAGCCATTTGAACCATTTTGAACTAATCGTGTAGCGAGGAACTGTGGAACTGATGTTATTTAATTAAGTACTTCGTTCACTTCTTGTTCAGGGACGCCACTTGTATTTATTTTAGCAGAACACGAGAAACTGCAAGTTACAAATATTATTTGCCGTTTTTAACAAGTCTCACGTTATTAACATATTCACAACATTTATCTTTAACTCTATTAATTGATCACACTTTACTAATTATTAAACTGATCTGTTTCACATTTATATGTAAAACTAACATGGAACCGACCCCACCAAACAAAACATCTGCCCTCTATGGCTGCTCCCTCCGATCTGATAAGGCAGCACCACAACTTCGCTTGGCAGCCCGCTCTACGCGGAACACGGTAGACACTCGAAGAGCTTCGTCTGCCTTTTAGTTCAGCTTTTCCACGTGTAATTCTAACTTTCGAAATAAGTAGGCGATATCTTAGTATTTGTAAATACGTTTTCCAGAATGTAAAGTGCGTTTAATTCGCCGTTATTAAAATTTTACTGAGAGAATCTTAGGATTTTGGAGTGCACCCTCCGAACGTATCAGCCAATCACATTGACTGACTACGTTTCCGGCGACCTTTCTTCAAAGGAAGGTACTATCTGCTACTAGTACCTCACACCACTGATTGCGCCATATGCGTAATGCTGCAACAGCTACTGCTTTGAGGAAGGAATGTCATAGCTAGACATGGTGGCTACTAAAGCCCAAAATATGACACACCTCCTTCCTTCGGAAAATTACAAAGAAAGGGATGTTCTCGAAGAAAACACTGAGTATGGAACTAATTGAGCTTAATACATTTTGAATGAAGTTAATATGAGAATCCGTCAGCATTCACGCTATCCCCTTAATGTGATATTTTGATATAAAGTGGTTTACCATGAATTATTAATGGTCATTAATAATTTTATAATACGAAAATGTTATTCTCAGTATATATACCTATACCCTTACACCCCAAATAATTGAAAGTTAGACATATCTCTTAAAGAGGAAGATATAGCTTACAGCAACAAAAATTTGTCAACATTCAACAATTTTTTTTCTCCTAGTGAAGTAACCTAACTAGAGTGAATGTTGACATTCTTAGATAAACGGTCTTATAATACAGGATAAAAATAGCATATCCCATTGATTAACTTTTTTAATTACCTTTTAAACTGTTTCAAAATGGCGACTGTTCAACAGTAATACTATAGCATTTACATCGTATCTGGAGAAGTTTTAAACTTCTCAGTGTTATATTTCGTTTACTTTATTGCCAAAATACATATTTACAAAACTGAGTTCTTTTAGTTATCATACCGTAATACATAATATTTTAAAGTGTTTCATATAAAGAATGCAGTTTTTTAAACATTGTAATATGATTCTAACTGAGAAAGTATTCAATATAATGACCAGAGTTTGTTTGATTCTGTTGATATTTTATAGTTAAATATACCCAAAAAAATACAATGTTGAAACTTCCTGGCAGATTAAAACTGTGTGCCAGTCCGAGACTCGGACTCGGGACCTTTGCCTTTCGCGGGCAAGTGCTCTACCACCTGAGCTACCCAAGCACGACTCACGCCCCGTCCTCACAGCTTTACTTCCTTTCTTTCAGGAGTGCTAGTTCTGCAGGGTTCGCAGGAGAGCTTCTGCAAAATTTGGAAGGTAGGAGGCTTGATACTGGCAGAAGTAAAGCTGTGAGGCCTTCCCGCGATAGGCAAAGGTCCTGAGTTCGAGTCTCGGTCCGGCACACAGTTTTAATCTTCCACGAAGTGTCATATCAGCGCACACTACGCTGCACAGCGAAAATCTCATTCTGGAAACTTAATGTTATTTAGTTTTTCAGTTATGAGGGATACGAATCAAGAAAACGAGAATGTGACAAATGAGCGGTATATAGTGCTAAAGCATTTTTCGTACATTTTCTGTTGTATTAATGTAAACAAAGACTCACCAGCAGAGTAGGTGGTTCCTTCTATTGATGATTGGTGATGTATTTTCTCTAATATGAGCTTTCTTACCCGTTTTCTTGATTATAGCTCTCTTTTTTCTGCTGATTTTGTTCGCACTGTATTCACTTGGTCCAAAGCAAATCCATAAAACTTTCCAGGCTCAATTCCTGATTGTTTAATTACTTCCAGTCTACCTGTAATACCTTTAATGAGGTTATCTGTAGTTTTCAAAACCTGTGGCACCATACTCATTATACGACAAAATGTGGTGAGATTTGTCAGATTTTGTTCTAAATATCTCATTCCACACACTACTCTTCTGCAAATAGTGTTAACGTTTCTCATTTTCTCTGACATTAGATTGTTATAAAATGAGCCTGTAGATGTACAGGTAACACATGCCAAACAATTCTGTAACCTAATCCTGCTGCACTACTTTTATCAAAATTTATATTTTCACCACATGTGCAGCGGAAGCACCTTTTAATTTCAGCAAACATTACTCTTATGTCCACAACAATATTACCTGTAGCATCAGTAGAGTGTGAAGCAAGTAGAACTGTCATCTACTGAAGAAAGCCTTTGTTTCGAAGCATTTACATTATTATTTTCACAGATTTCTTTGGCTGAATGTACAGTATCCCTCAAAAGTGTTTGTCAGAGATAATAAACTAGGAACACAAATTCTATAGGAGGATATTTAAATGAAAGTACTCAATTAGTGAATCTTTATAATGTCTTCTATATTTCCCTAAGCATATTATACGCTTCAAATCTTTGTATCAATAATACAACACTAATGAAACAAATTAATTAGGCTCAAAAATATTTGGTTCTTTAAACAATAGTGAATTCTTCACCCATGATGTTCATCGGTTAATACTGGGTTGCAAATCCCTTTGCACGTAAAACTGCAGCACACTTGGATGGCATAGACTCCGTGAGTTTGGACAATTGCGACTGAGGTATCTGCTTCCATTGCTCATACAATTGTTCGTAGAAAGCCTCCGTGTTTGTACAGTTTTGTTGGTGAACACGTCTATCCAGCTATAACCAACCATGTTCAATGGGGTCTAAGTCAGGACTTTAGGCTTGGCCATTCCAATACCTTTATTTTGTGCTGCTACAGAACTGTCTTCACATGCCTATAAGTGTACTTCGGATACCTGTCACGCTGTCATTGGCAATTACGAGGCATACTTCGTCTTCTGTGGGATATCATATGGTCTGTTGATATTTCACCATACTGCAGACTATCCATTACCCCATGAATTTCGACGAATAGACTTACACCACTTCATGATAAAGAGCCCCACACCATGGTACTCTCTCCTCCGTGCTTCTTAGGTTATACTTGGTACTTTCTCTCATTCTGCTTGTTTTTCAGCCGTCAAACGTACTGTATCTTGTATGAGGAGACGAGATTAAACTTCCTTTCATAACTCCATCGAATTTATGAGCAATCTTCAGTGGCCGATGAAGCATTGTTGTTGTTGTGGTCTTCAGTCCTGAGACAGGTTTGATGCAGCTCTCCATGCTACTCTATCCTGTGCAAGCTTCTTCATCTCCCAGTACCTACTGCAACCTACATCCTTATGAATCTGCTTAGTTTATTCATCTCTTGGTATTCCTTCTACGATTTTTACCCTCCACACTGCCCTCCAAGACTAAATTTGTGATCTCGTGATGCCTCAGAAGATGCCCTACCAACCGGTCACTTCTTCTTGTCAAGTTGTGCCACAAACTCCTCTTCTCCCCTATTCCATCCAATACCTCCTCATTAGTTACGTGTTCTACCCATCTAATCTTCAGCATTCTTCTGTAGCAGCACATTTCGAAAGCTTCTGTTCTCTTCTTGTCCAAACAAATTATCGTCCATGTTTCACTACATGGCTACACTCCATACAAATACTTTGAGAAACGACTTTCTGACACTTAAATCTATACTAGATATTAACAAATTCCTCTTCTTCAGAAACGCTATCCTTGACATTGCCAGTCTACATTTTATATCCTCTCTACTTCGACCATCATCAGTTATTTTTCTCCCCAAATAGAAAAACTCCTTAACTACTTTAAGTGTCTCATTTCCTAATCTAATTCCTTCAGCATCACCCGACTTAATTCGACTACATTCCATTATCCTCGTTTTGCTTTTGTTGATGTTCATCTTAAATCCTCCTTAAAAGACACTGTCCATTCCGTTCAACTGCTCTTCCAAGTCCTTTGTTGTCTCTGACAGAATTACAATGTCATCGGCGAACCTGAAAGTTTTTATTTCTTCTCCATGGACTTTGATACCTACTCCGAAATTTTCTTTTGTTTCCTTTACTGCTTGCTCAATATACAGATTGAATAACATCGGGGAGAGGTTACAACCCTGTCTCACTCCCTTCCCAACCACTGCCTCCCTTTCATGTCCCTCAACTCTTATAACTGCCATCTGGTTTCTGTACAAATTGTAAATAGCCTTTCGCTCCCTGTATTTTACCCCTGCCACCTTTAGAATTTGAAAGAGAGTATTCCAATCAACATTGTCAAAAGCTTTCTCTAATTCTACAAATGGTAGAAACGTATGTTTGCCTTTCCTTAATCTTTCTTCTAAGATAAGGCGTAAGGTCAGTATTGTCTCGCGTGTTCCTACATTTCTACAGAATTCAAACTGATCTTCCCCGAGGTCGACTTCTATGTTTTTGCATCCGTCTGTAAAGTATTTTGCAGCTGTGACTTATTAAACTCATAGTTCGGTAATTTTCACATATGTCAACACCTGCTTTCTTTGGAATTGGAATTATTATATTCTTCTTGAAGTCTGAGGGTATTTCGCCTGTCTCATACATCTTGCTCACCAGATGGTAGAGTTTTGTCATGGCTGGCTCTTCCAAGGCCGTCAGTAGTTCTAATGGAATGTTGTCTACTCCCGGGGCCTTATTTCGACCCAGGCCTTTCAGTGCTCTGTCAAACTCTTCACGCAGTATCGTATCTCCCATTCATCTTCATCTATATCCTCTTCCATTTCCGTAATATGGCCCTGAAGTACATCGCCTTTGTATAGACCTTCTATATACTCCCTCCACCTTCCTGCTTTCCCTTCTTCGCTTAGAACTGGGTTTCCATCTGAGCTCTTCATATTCATACAAATGGTTCTCTTTTCTCCGAAGGTCTCTTTAATTTTTCTGTAGGCAGTATCTAGCTTATACCTTGTGAGATAAGCCTCTACATCCTTACATTTGTCCTCTAGCCATCCCTGCTTAACAGTTTTGCACTTCCTGTCTACCTCATTTTTGAGACGTTTGTGTTCCTTTTTGCCTGCTTCATTTACTGCATTTTTATATTTTGTCTTTTCATCAGTTAAATTCAATATTTCTTCTGTTACCCAAGGATTTCTACCAGACCTCTTCTTTTTACTTACTTGACCGTCTGCTACCTTCACTACTTCATCACTCCCAGCTACCCATTCTTGTTCTGCTATATTTCTTTCCCCCATTCCTGTCAATTGTTCCCTTATTCTCTCCCTGAAACTCTCTACAACCACTGGTTTAGTCAAATTATCAAGGTCTCATCTCCTTAAATTCCCACCTGTTTGCGATTTCTTCAGTTTTAATCTAGAGTTCATAACCAATAGATTGTGGTCAGAGTCCACATCTGCCCCTGGAAATGTCTTATAATTTAAAACCTTGTTCCTAAATCTCTGTCTTACCATTATATAATCTATCTGATACCTGTTAGTATCTCCAGGATTCTTCCATGTATACAACCTTATTTCATGATTCTTGAACCAAGTGTTAGATATGATTAATTTATGGGCTGTGCAGAATTCTACCAGACAGCTTCCTCTTTCATTTCTTACCCCCAATCCCTATTCACCTAGCACGTTTCCTTCTCTCCCTTTTCCTACTCTCGAATTCCAGTCCCCCATGACTATTAAATTTTCTCCTCCCTTCACTACCTGAATAATTTCTTTTATCTCATCATACATTTCATCAATTTCTTCATGAACCATACGTCTTAGCAATCTATAGCCTCGCCTTCCTATTATTCACACTTGTCATGGGTTTCGAGGACTCCACCTGCCATTCAGTTCTATAGCTCCAAAGCGACGTTTAACTGACGAGACATGGACCTCACCCCGTCTTTTACCTGTAGATCATCACGTATTAACTGGACTGACTTTTTGGGATCAGCCACAGATTACCTTCGGATGATCCTATCTTCTTTTTAATTGGTTTTTCGGGGCCGACCACTCTGGGCATTGTTCTCTATAGTCTCACTTTTGTCTGAAGCCGGTCTCAGACTGTTGCAAGCTATTGTGAGATGCCAAACACCTTCCCAACGAAGGACTGAGTTTGGCGTTGACTCACTGCAACAGCTCGTCTGAAATCTACTACTTATGAAGTCTTGGGAAACACTGTTTACGGCTAAAGCCCTTGCTTACCTGCACTCAGCTATTAATACACTCCTGGAAATGGAAAAAAGAACACATTGACCCCGGTGTGTCAGACCCACCATACTTGCTCCGGACACTGCGAGAGGGCTGTACAAGCAATGATCACACGCACGGCACAGCGGTCACAACCAGGAACCGCGGTGTTGGCCTTCGAATGGCGCTAGCTGCGCAGCATTTGTGCACCGCCGCCGTCAGTGTCAGCCAGTTTGCCGTGTCATACGGAGCTCCATCGCAGTCTTTAACACTGGTAGCATGCGGCGACACCGTGGACGTGAACCGTATGTGCAGTTGACGGACTTTGAGCGAGGGCGTATAGTGGGCATGCGGGAGGCCGGGTGGACGTAACGCCGAATTGCTCAACACGTGGGGTGTGAGGTCTCCACGGTACATCGATGTTGTCGCCAGTGGTCGGCGGAAGGTGCACGTGCCCGTCGACCTGGGACCGGACCGCAGCGACGCACGGATGCACGCCAAGACCGTAGGACCCTACGCAGTGCCGTAGGGGACCACACCGACACTTACCAGCAAATTAGGGACACTGTTGCTCCTGGGGTATCGGCGAGGACCATTCGCAACCGTCTCCATAAAGCTAGGCTACGGTCCCGCACACCGTTAGGCCGTCTTCCGCTCACGCCCCAACATCGTGCAGCCCGCCTCCAGTGGTGTCGCGACAGGCGTGAATGGAGGGACGAATAGAGACGTGTCGTCTTCAGCGATGAGAGTCGCTTCTGCCTTGCTGCCAATGATGGACGTATGCGTTTTTGGCGCCGTGCAGGTGAGCGCCACAATCAGGACTGCATACGACCGAGGCACACAGGGCCAACACCCGGCATCATGGTGTGGGGAGCGATCTCCTACACTGGCCGTACACCTCTGGTGATCGTCGAGGGGACACTGAATAGTGCACGGTACATCCAAACCGTCATCGAACCCATCGTTCTACCATTTCTAGACCGGCAAGGGAACTTGCTGTTCCAACAGGACAATGCACGTCCGCATGTATCCCGTGCCACCCAACGTGCTCTAGAAGGTGTAAGTCAACTACCCTGGCCAGCAAGATCTCCGGATCTGTCCCCCATTGAGCATGTTTGGGACTGGATGAAGCGTCGTCTCACTCGGTCTGCACGTCCAGCACGAACGCTGGTCCAACTGAGGCGCCAGGTGGAAATGGCATGGCAAGCCGTTCCACAGGACTACATCCAGCATCTCTACGATCGTCTCCATGGCAGAATAGCAGCCTGCATTGCTGCGAAAGGTGGATATACACTGTACTAGTGCCGACATTGTGCATGCTCTGTTGCCTGTGTCTATGTGCCTGTAGTTCTGTCAGTGTGATCATGTGATGTATCTGACCCCAGGAATGTGTCAATAAAGTTTCCCCTTCCTGGGACAATGAATTCACGGTGTTCTTATTTCAATTTCCAGGAGTGTACATGTAATCGCGGCGATGTCACGCAGTCTCCTGCCTGAACAACTACTTTGTTTTGATCCCGCGTATATGCAAACACGCCTACGAACCTGCTAGCTCAGCTACAAAGTTCTTTTGAGTGATTCTATATATTCTTATACTGATGCCCATGGAAAGAGCGTACCTTGGTCTTATAGGACACTTTATTTCTTCCATGATCATTCATAAGATCATGAGATTCAAACAGTCCCAAAAAAAAATGGTTCAAATGGCTTTGAGCACTATGGGACTTAACTGCTGTGGTCATCAGTCCCCTAGAACTTAGAAGTACTTAAACCGAACTAACCTAAGAACATCACATGCATCCATGCCCGAGGCTGGATTCGAACCTGTAACCGTAGCTGTCGCGCGGTTCCGTACTGTAGCGCCTAGAACCACTCGTCCATTACGGCCGGCTAAACACTCCCCTCTTCGTTCAGTACAACGGCAGTCCACGTAACACTCTCCGACGGTGCTTGCCCGTTAGCAACAAGATGTCGCTAATAACATGTTATGTCCATTACCCACGCTGCTATCCAGCGCGTCCTCTTTCGTAATTCAGTCTAACAGGCGTTTAGACGTAGTATCTGCTGTTTCATTCTCGACCATTATTCGAATGCCTTAGTCGTTACTTCAAAAGTAACTCTGAGTGAGTATCTATGTTCCCTAATAAGTCTTATTTCATAATTACATCGCAGTAAGTGACACGTATTTCCTCAAATACTAATTATCCAGATAAAAAGAAAGTCTGCTGCATGAGATATTTTTACTGAATTTTATGTTTTATAATGCGCTGATTTCAGAAGTGATGCCCATTTTTTCTATCACATAGGTTTTTTTTTGCAAACTAGTAAATTGATAAAAGCACTCGTTTATTCAAAATTATGAAACATAATATGTTTTTACAACCAATGAAACATTATTTTGAGACATATGGTAACAATATTATACTTATTCATGTTTTTTATGAAACCTTTTCTTCTTTTCCTTGATACTTCGCCGAGTCGTTTCCCGATTTCCATCTTTAGTTTCCAACGGTAGTCAGCAAGCATAATGACATCCCATCTTCCTTGGTACCGTCTCTCGATGTCACGGACATTCTGGTGAAACCCCTCCCCCTGTTCTTCACTGTAAGCTCCCAGGTGTTAAGGAAAACTGTCTATGTGGGAGTGTAATAAATGGACCTTCAAGCTCATCTTCCAGCCATGAGCTTCGTATGCTGCTAGCATCCGTTGAACAATGATTTTGTAGTCAGGATCCTTAGTATTTCCCAAAAACTTTCTCACTACATCCTTGAACGATACCCAAGCTTCTTTTTCCTTCTCATTCATACTTTCCACAATGTCGGGGCCAGTGAAAACTCCCTCTTTCAACTTTGCTGCTGACAGCTTCGAGAATTTTGTACTTAGATATTTAAAACAGTCGCCATTCTTTTGCAGCGATTTTACAAATTGTTTCATCAACCCCAGTTTGATATGAAGAGGGGGCAGCTAAATCTTTTCTGGTGATACCAAAGTAGTATTGATAACATTTTTCTCTCCAGGTTTTAGTTTCTCGGGGTGGCCAATCACTCTTAGTCCACTGCTGTTCTCTGGCTCTTCTATATCACAAGCATTAGATGATGGTCCTGATATTTGATTTTTTTCCAGGATAATGGCCAAATCGTTATAGTTGTCGTCCATATGCACAGAATGTCCCATCGGAAGCGATGCAAATTTATTTATATTCTGCAATAATATTACTTTAAGACTGTATTATAATTGATATGATTTATAATAATTATTAAATTTAAAAAAAACCACATAGGCTATGAACATAAATACTGCTATATACATAAAAACCTATGTGACATAATTTTCTAAATATTTTTCCTGTTTTTGAGAGGTCAAAATCTATAAGAAAATGTCAAAAAATCTTATGCAGTTTTTAGTCGCAGACCTGTGTTATTTACTCTTTAGTTTTGACCATACCAGTACTGTGCACTTTTTAGAGATACAACAGCGATTCAAAAATACTTTGAGAGAACACTAGTAATACTTTGCTTCCCTAAAATATAGACCAATACTCAGTTATAATTATATTGCTTCACTCCTTGTTATGAGTTCCTTAGCCTTTGTTACTTGTGTTTTATTGCTGTCGTTATCAGCATTGGCAGCGGAACTAATTTCGTGTATATGTCGTATATGTTGTACGTCCATCAACTTTAAGTATTATAATGTTGTCTGGGACTGATTATGTTTGTAATAGTTATACATTTGCCTTGTTTTCCTATGATTTGGTGGAGTGCATAACCTTACTTTGTCTCTTCAACTCATGTGGCCTCATACCAAATTTTACGTCTATCATGTTTACGTCCTTTGTGTACTCATAACTTCTTGTTGCCAGTAACATGTGTCTACATCATCAATATTCATGATCTAGTGGCTAAAACCACCTCACCTATTGACGTTTTTCCTCTCGCCTAAGTAATTGGCCTACTTAACTGTCACCTTATGTGTCTCAATACCATAAACCATTGGCCGACTCACATGTCGCCTTCTTCATCTCAGATACCCTAAATAATTGACCGACTTACCTTATTTCGCCTATTAATTACCCTCGCTTTCTAATAAACCTCACTCCCAGGACTATCTCTTGCTTATATATTTATATTCAGTTTTTCCCTCGGAAACCACTTCACTTCTTATTCATAATGTACAATATAACATTTATCTATTTAGTGTGCACAACCGTCATTTATCCCGAGACGACGTACAAGCTGTTGGCTTTGTCTCACCTCCTAATTCTCCATCTCAGTTCGTCCAATACACTTGCCTAATTCAGCGCAGTCATCTTCTTCTGCTGCTAATTCATACTATTAAGCAGCTTGATCTTATTATTCACCTATTCCATTCTAAAAATCCAAAACATCACATGTTAAAAATCAATTTTTGCACTTTAATATTTGATGTCGATGCTTGTTATTTGATTTGAATAAAGTATGAGTGTTTCTTAATGGAACGCTATAATGTGTTGCCTTTTCTTCATATCTGTGATTTCTTGTATTATGGCCTATCCATGTATTGTCAGTTTTCTTTTGTTTACTTATCTTTACCTGTGCTTTGCAGATGTTCGTTGCCGCGCGGAGTTGCCTCATCCCGTATAGACGAATGCAGTGTAACTTTGATAACTTTTTGCTAGTGGCCTTTGACAGAAGCTGGCTGTCAGTTTTACGTTTGTTGATATTTTGAATCCATTTAACTTCGTTACAGACCCTTGTAGTATGTTATTCCTTTCCATTTATGGTATAGTAACTTTTTTGCCTTCTAACTTTTCGTTCATAAATACAGCAGCCGCCTTCTGTTTTTTGAGCTCCAAGACCAATTCTGATTCAAGAACTCTCATGCGAATGCAGTGTATGTTTTGCATGTGTTAATGACTTTATTTACCCAAGAAACTACTTCTCTTGAGAATCGGCAAGCCACTCACATTATTTTCTGTTGTTCTGCCCAGTGTGTAGGAGTAATGCATTCAAGTTGTCGAACCAAAGTAATTGGATGTAGTTTCCCCTTAATAGAGACATGATGAAATTTACATACGTTTAGATAATCTGCTGTATCATTAACATGAATGTAACCTTTCCTTTTTTCATGTTTGTACCACATTTTGAATTTTTGCTTGAAGTTTCTTTCTAATTTCTGTACTTGGTTAGTCACTTCAATTACTTTAGGAAACTCTTCCCCCTTTTGGTCAATTTCATTCAGTCTACTTTGATTCACATTTCTGTCTCCTTTACAACAGGATGCTAAATTTGAAACCTTGCGACTAAGTACATCATGATTACCCTTAACATCATTTAATTCACTCAGTTGCTGCTTACGTCTATCATTACATGCTTCATCAGTATTAACTTTGATCTTTTTCATTTGACTAACATTATTACTTATATGGTTAATTACATTATCCTGAATCTGCATATCACTAGTTATCTCTTTGATCTTAGTATCAACGTTTTGTAAGATTTCAACCTTACAATCACCTAATTTCCTATCCCATTGTTTTGTTTCTTGACTTACCCCCTTGACATATCCCTCTGTTTTAGCTTCAAGTTTTGTAACCTTTTGATCTATAGCACTAAAATTATTGTTTATGTCTCCCAGTTACTCTGCAATTTCCCTTAACCCCGTATTAATTTGTTTTTAGTTTTTTCTAATCCCTTTTTAGTTTCTTCTTTAGTTTCTTTCAGCCCTTTGTTAATTTCTTTTATATGTAATTTTAACACTGGCATCATATCTTCCTCATCACTTGTTTCCTTTTCTGTATTATCTGCTAGTGGCCCAGTATCAGCTGATACAATACCATGACTTAACCTACATAGCTATTCTGTCGACTCATTGATAATATTGGTATCAGATTCGTTTTCCCTGGAGTTGTAATTCCAATCGAACACTTATTTCTGATCAGGTTCCACATACACCCTGTTTACATTATCATTATTCGCCACGAAAGCTCCGTTTTCACTGTCATCATTATTATTTAAATCTGTATTTTAAGTGAAATCAGAACTCTGAGTGAGAGGGTCGATAACCGCATTCGTGTTCTCAGGTCCATCCTTAAGGTTTGAATCTGTATTTTCACTTGAGTAATTCATGTGTAAATTGCAGGTTCATAAAATCGGTATCTGGCTTCACTGCCGATTATTAGTATCCGATCTACTGGATCGTCACTACTACTGTGAGATGGCACTCCTCTGTTTCTGACAGTGCATCTCAGTTCCCTTTCCTCACACGTTTTATCGAAATGAATATCATCTAAACATAATTTATTATGAAATTTTATTGTTATATTAAGCCACATAGTGAAAAATGTAACTACTTTCGAACATGCAAGGCCACGATCTTTACAATTAATGGTCTTGTACTACGATACGCAATCGTAACAGCTGTGCTAACTTCTCTTCCTCGGCGCACCAGCGCTGTGGACTGCGCCGCTGGCTGCAGCTTCGTTGAAGTAGTGTGCCGAAGACAGGACTCGTGTCGAGGCCTGCGCTGGTAACAGCGCCTTCCGCTGCTTGCTGCCGACGCACCTGCTGGTGGTCGCCTTGCTGCTCCCCGCGTTTGCCGTCTCGTAGTACGAAGACTCCTGAAGCGATGCTTTTCATAGTGCCATAGACTCTGCACATAAATTATTTACTTTATCGCCGTTTGTGGCGCATTTAGCACTCGCTATCACGACTACTAAAGAAATGAATTTTCTGGCATCAGTCATCACAGCTCAAGCAAAGCTCAAAAACAGTTCAGATCCTACTTATAACAGTTCCCTGACATTGATTTTGTTTATAAATAACTTCTCTGCTACTAGTCACGATTTTCTGTTATTAGTGTTTTACACGCCACGTTTCGAGAAATGATTCCCATTTTCAAGTGAGTGTTCTCTTTGCACTTTGCCATTTTTAGGCAATGTTTTCGATGTGTAAGGTTCTGCTTTCTTTTGTTGACTTTACGTTTTCTTATGGTCCATCTTTGCAGAGTCTCACACACTTTAAACACCACACACAGCTTTCAGTGAACAGCATATATTGAGAAAGAGTTACATCTTTGTAACTGTTTGTTTATGTAAGTTATTCTCGATGTGTACTGCACACTGAGAATTGTGTGTGAAGTTTAATCAGTGTGAGACTCTGCACAAATGGACCATAAAAGAACTTAAAGTCATCAAAACAATGCAGAACCTCCCACATCGAAAACGTAACGTAAAAATGGCATAGTACGAAGAGAGGAAAGAAACACTTGAAAGTGGGAATCGTTTCCCGAAACGCATCGTGTAAAATACGAATAAAAGAAGATCGTGACCGGTAGCAGAAAAGTTATAAATAAACAAATCCACTGTTTTCACAGTCTCAGACTTAAAAAAAATTTATAACGGACAAACTCAGTTCTCTGACAGTTCTGCAGTTATTTACTAGCGTTTTGATTACTTTAGACTTCTCGTATTTTTCCTGCGATTATTTTACAGTTCATTATTATCGCTAATAATTAAAAGCCTCTGTTCAGGAGTGTGGATCACAGGCTAGTAGTTACAATGTACAATCTCTACCTAGCTGTTATAAGATTACTAGTGTCGTACTAGGTCCTTCTATTCTCACTGCGAGCCTTTCGACATCTGGGGCGGGGCTCGGTGTGCTGCATCTTAATAAGACGTGCCGAGGGTTACATTTGCATGCACTGAGTCGAAGCGTAGATAGCGGTCTCTGGTGGCGTCCGTGGTGGTACTCATCGGAAGACGGCAAGCACTGGAGAGAGCAAGATTCGAGTGGGTGTACTTGTAGACTGTTTAATACGCCCGTCATCTGGGAGGAAGAGTGCGGTGCGCAACGTCATCTACGTCTTTTTTCCCTTTGTTTTCATTTCATCCCCCTCGTGCCATATGAGTGGCAGGATGGCTGTCAGAGGTGCTCCTTAGTCAAGCACAGGTGACACTAAGTAAGAGAAATAAGAACTAAATTAAAGGCTGGGCTCCTTGTGAGAGAATATAAAAATTTTTAAAGGTAAGGTAGCAGAAGATTTTATATAAATGAAACTTAATTTTCTTGTTTTTCATTTAAAACAGGAATAATAAAGAGGTAAAAGAAAACAATAAGAATACATTTAAAATATTTAAAACATGAAGAAAAACACTCATCTTGACAAGAATCAAAAGAAGTTGGACGCTCAGGAGCGTAGGAAGCTGTAGTTATAGGACCGATGGGTAGTATCGATGGAAAACGAATGGATGTAGGGAGACAGTAAGGGAAGAGTACTTGGTACTGTCAGTAAAGCAAAAAATTTGAAGACGAAAGAGGGAGTACGACAATAAGGGGGGAAGTAGAAATGGGTTAGGGGAGGATGGGGAGGGAAGGAGAAGGGAGCCATGATTTCAAACGTTACTTTAGATATTAAACTGACAGTTATACTGTTGTTAACTATTATCATTAGGAAAGGCTGTACAGTGTTTCATAACAAGTGTGTTACTATAAATGTCTTCATAATTTATAGTGCATAATATTTTATCTCTGTAAGTACACGCGCACAGTTTGACTTGAGAGATGGTCAATTCACGTGCGGCATGTTTGTATTACTCTCAGTGTCAGAAAGTCCACCCCCAGTAGCTGAGTGGTCAGCGCGATAGAATGTTAATTCTATCCGAGTGGCCGAGCGGTTCTAGACGCTACAGTCTAGAACCACACGACCGCTACGGCCGCGACCGCTACGGCAGCAGGTTCGAATCGTGCCTCGAGCATGGATGTGTGTGATGTACTTAGGTTAGTTAGGTTTAAGTAGTTCTAAGTTCTAGGGGACTGATGACCTCAGAAGTTAAGTCCCATAGTGCTCAGAGCCATTTGAACCATTTGTTAATCCTAAGGGCCCGGGTACGATTCCCGGCTTGGTCGGAGATTTCTCTCCGCTCAGGGACTGGGTGTTGTGTTGTCCTCATCATCATCATTTCATCTCCATCGACGCGCAAGTCGCCATGTGCCGTCAAATAGAAAGACTTGCACCCGGCGAACGGTTTTACCCAACGGGAGGCCCTAGTCACACGACATTTACATTTTAGTCTCCGAAAGCGTTCTCTAGGGCAGTAAGTCACCACATGTGGCAAGAGAGCTTCTGTAAGATTCCCTACCGGCGATGTGTGTCCCTACGTCTCACCCTGACATGAAAGCAGAATATGACTCGCCGATAGAGGTGCTCCCAGCGACAATACACAAGACAAAAAACGACATTGACTTTTCAGATGTGTCCCAATTCTGCTTACAGCATCATGGTGGATGTATCAAGGCGTGGAGGGTCAGAAGTAAATAAACGTCGTCAGATTGCATTTATCGACGTCACATGGCCCTAGAGCATAGTGTAATGGCATGGGGTGCCACTGGGATTCAAAACAGGATGACCTTTGGTACGCGTAGATGGTAATTTGAACAGAAGCATTCATCCTGATCACAGCGACGTTGGTAGCCGCCTGGTGGCATTGCGGGCACGTGAGGCTGTAACAAAAGTATGTAAGTGGAGCAAACACGGACGGGACTCACCCTAGCGAAGACATCTGCTGAAAATGGGGAAATCCATTGAAATAAGCGACGTTGACGAAGAGCTGATTATTATTACGCAGAGCCTGTGAACGAGTATCTCAAAAACGGCGAATCTGATGGAGTGCTTGCGTGCTATTGTCGTGAGCATCTACGGAAAGAGAAGGACAGTGAAACTGGCACTAGGCACGAAATGGCTTCACGTTCATGATTCTTCGCAAAAGTATTGGCGCTCCACATTCATCAGCCACTACGACTGCTGATCTGCTCTGTAAAGTAGGATAGGTGGTGGTCTGTGGCATCTCTGCCGAAAGCGCGCAATGCTGGTGCACGCACAAGTGTTTCGGCGCACACTGTTCATTATATGTTGTTAAACATGGAGCTCTGCAGTAGACCACCCATATGCGTTCACATGTTGACTCAACGATGTGGTCAGTTATGATTGCAGTAGGCGAGTGACCATCCGGATTCGACCGTCGATCAATGGAAAGTTGTCGGTCTCCGGTTGAATCACATTTTTGGTACACTAGGTCGATGGTCGTCTCCATAAACGCTGTCATCCAGGCGTAAGGCGGTTCGAAACGTGCAGCGCGCCACGGACGCAGGTTGGTGAGTGTGGTATTATGCTATGGGGCACATTCTCTTGCGCTTGCATGAGACCTGTGTTAGTAATCGATTACACGCTGACAGCTGCGAACCATCTCCATCCCTTCACGCTTGATGTCTTCCTCGACGACGAGATCATCTTTCATTAGTGTAATTCCCCCTTGCTATAGTGGTTTGAGTAGCATTATAGTGAGCTCACACTGATGTCTCGGAGATCAGATTCGTCTGATATAAATCCCATGGACCCAATCTGGGTAGCTATCGGGTGCAACCATTGCGCACCCAAATCAGCGGCCCGTTTTTACGCGAATTACATGTGTTGTGCATAGACATCTAATTCTCCATACCTCCACAGGCCTACGAACGAACTGTCAGATCCCTGATACGCAGAATCAGACGGAAAACACGCTACTAAGCAGGTGGTCATAATGTTTTGGCTCATCAGTACACATTTCTGACGTCTTAAGGTCGTATCTGTGACCTTTGTTGGAGGTCCCTTTGACGTTATTTTCCAACAAAATAAAGCAAAACTGCATGTTATGTGCACTATCAAGACCGTCCGAGATAGCAAAAGTGCTCGACCGTCGGCCTGGCCAGTGCTGTTTCCAGATATTTGACGCAATGGAAACGTGTGGTCACGGGTTAACGAAGGATTGGCGCTCCAACATTCACCAGCCACTACGTCTGATGAACTCTGCCTTAGAGTTCAAGCTGTATAGCATATCCTATTCGTATGTCATCCAAGCTCACTGCGACTAGATGCCCAGCCGGATTAGAGCCATTGCTGCTCTCAGAGCTGTCAGCCCTGTATTAAATTTCGCACGCTGTATATCCCTATTTCACCTATAAAATGAATCCTGTTTTCTTCGTACTATACTGTTGAATGCCGTCTTTCATGTTACATATTCACACATGTATCGGTAAGCACCTGCATGTCTCCAAGAATCTATAGTCACTCTTACGTTTGTAAGAACAGCTTTATCTTTGGTTGGGAATCGCAAACTCACGTCTTACGCAAGTCGCTTAACAGCGCGGGTGACAGGTGTCATCCACAAAGCGAGCGGTCTATTTGTATACTTTGTACGGTCTTTATGACAGATTTTATGATTTTTTATTAAATATAACTATAATACATTTAATATTCGTACACAGTAGAATATATTCTAACGTTTGAAACAGTTCGACCATTCGAAGAACAATATCTTCAGCTGAATTACTGGGATTACATGGTCCCTCTGGTTGCTTACCGACGTACGGTTCTAAATTCAAAGTGTAAGTTGTTTTTACATGAACCAAAGTAAACACTTTTAACCCACACTTTGCTGATTTGCTTGGGATATATTGCCTGAATGGAATGGGCAGTTTCCTCTAAATGTCAAAAGCTGTTTGTCAACAGTAAGACATTCACTAGGTGAAAAATGTTGCTGGCAATTGTTCGTGAATAGCTCAAGTACCTCTCTGATAGGAGCCAACTTGTCAGTCTCTCTGCGAACACCTCTATCACGGATATTATCAAACCTAAGACATCTCAACAGAGACCTGAATCGATATTCACTTATGCATAAATAACATGATTCAAGTCCTTTTCACTTTGAGTTATCCCACAATTTCGATATACTCTCCCTTGAATATCTCAAAGAGTCACAAAGATATAACAAACCAATGAAAGCTCTGATATCTATCGCATCTGTTTCTTTAGCATCCCTTTCCCTAGAGAAGTTACCATGAACTTCACTGAGTGATATATTAGTGCATGTTGCGATAATGCTTATTATGTTTTCATCCAAGAACAAATTCAGAATTTCTATTTCTGTCTTTTTTGTACGAGCTTGATTTTTTTATCCAGGCAAATGCGTAATAATGTTCCATATCTGCTTCTAACAATGGTAGGATATTTATTTTCCCCCTTTTACATATTCCATCTTTCCCTAAAAGAAATGCATTCTCTTGAGTTACTTCTTCCTGTGACTCATATTCATCATTCTCTGGCGTTTCTTGTACTGTTCCTAAATCATGACCGCTTTCATGAACACATTCCTCAGTGTCTCAGCCTGCGCTATCACTGCGAGCATGTTCATCACTCATCTCACTGAATCATTCCAAGCATACATTACGATCTTTACTAAACTCTGTCCGATGTTTTTTTAGCTTTTGACATTTCTTCCACAATCTAAAAGTAAATATAATACTAGGTAACACGGAAGGTAACTACAGTCAGTTTCAATAAGTCCAAATTTACGCACATGAAAGTCTTCAGGTCCAGATTGTATACCGATTAGGTTCCTTTCAGATTACGCTGATACTATAGCTCCCTACTTAGCACTCATATACAACCGCTCGCTCACCGACAGATCTGTACCTACAGATTGGAAAATTGCGCAGGTCGCACCAGTGTTTAAGAAGGGTAGTAGCAGTAATCCATCGAACTACAGACCTATATCATTGACGTCCGTTTGCAGTAGGGTTTTGGAGCATATACTGTATTCAAACATTGTGAATCACCTCGAAGGGAACGATCTATTGACACGTAATCAGCATGGCTTCAGAAAACATCGCTCTTGTGCAACGCAGCTAGCTCGTTATTCGCACGAAGTAATGGCCGCTATCGACAGGGGATCTCAAGTCGATTCCGTATTTCTAGATTTCCGGAAAGCTTTTGACACCGTTCCTCACAAGCGACTTCTAATCAAGCTGCGGAGCTATGGGGTATCGTCTCAATTGTGCGACTGGATTCGTGATTTCCTGTCAGGAAGGTCGCAGTTCGTAGTAATAGACGGCAAATCATCGAGTAAAGCTGAAGTGATATCAGGTGTTCCCCAGAGACGCGTCCTGGGACCTCTGCTGTTCCTGATCTATATAAATGACCTGGGTGACAATCTGAGCAGTTCTCTTAGATTGTTCGCAGATGATACTGTAATTTACCGTCTAGTAAGGTCATCCGAAGACCAGTATCAGTTGCAAAGCGATTTAGAAAAGATTGCTGTATGGTGTGTCAGGTGGCACTTGACGCTAAATAACGAAAAGTGTGAGATGATCCACATGAGTTCCAAAAGAAATCCGTTGGAATTCGATTACTCGATAAATAATACAATTCTCAAGGCTGTCAATTCAACTAAGTACCTGGGTGTTAAAATTACGAACAACTTCAGTTGGAAGGACCACATAGATAATATTGTCGGGAAGGCGAGCCAAAGGTTGCGTTTCATTGGCAGGACACTTAGAAGATGCAACAAGTCCACTAAAGAGACAGCTTACACTACACTCGTTCGTCCTCTGTTAGAATATTGCTGCGCGGTGTGGGATCCTTACCAGGTGGGATTGACGGAGGACATCGAAAGGGTGCAAAATAGGGCAGCTCGTTTTGTATTATCACGTTATAGGGGAGAGAGTGTGGCAGATATGATACACGAGTTGGGATGGAAGTCATTACAGCATAGACGTTTTTCGTCGCGGCGAGACCTTTTCACGAAATTTCAGTCACCAACTTCCTCTTCCGAATGCGAAAATATTTTGTTGAGCCCAACCTACATAGGTAGGAATGATCATCAAAATAAAATAAGAGAAATCAGAGCCCGAGCAGAAAGGTTTAGGTGTTCGTTTTTCCCGCTCGCTATTCGGGAGTGGAATAGTAGAGAGATAGTATGATTGTGGTTCGATGAACCCTCTGCCAAGCACTTAAATGTGAATTGCAGAGTAGTCATGTAGATGTAGATGAAAGATCGATTGAATCTAGGAAAGCAATAAAATAATACAGACTTACTTTATTTCAGATTGTGGCAGCAGAGCTCACTCGGATGACTGGTGTGCTCCAGACTATAATAATGTTTCATAAACAATGTATCTTTCGTAACTGAAAGCCAACAATGATTGGAGGTAACTGCTGGAGAGTTAATACAGGGTTTTTCAAAAATGAAAGGTATATTTGAAACGGCAACACAAACTAAACGAGCACCGATAGAAATACACCGTTTGTTGCAATATGCTTGGGACAACAGTACATTTTCAGGCAAACAAACTTTCGAAATTACAGTAGTTACAATTGTCAACAACAGATGGCGCTGAGGTCTGGGAAACTCTATAGTACGATATTTTCCACATATGCACCATGCGTACCAATAATATGGCGTAGTCTGTGAATGAAATTACCCGAAACCTTTGACAACGTGCTGGCGGAATGGCTTCACATGCAGATGAGATGTACTGCTTCAGCTGTTCAATTGCTTCTGGATTCTGGGGTACACCTGGTCTTTCAAGTGTCCCCACAGAAAGAAGTCACAGGGGTCCATGTCTGGCGAATAGGGAGGCCAATCCACGCCGTCTCCTGTATGTTTCGGATAGCCCAAAGCAATCACACGATCATCGAAATATTCATTCAGGAAATTAAAGACGTCGGCCGTGCGATGTGGCCGGGCATCATCTTGCATAAACCACGAGGTGTTCACAGTGTCGTCTAAGGCAGTTTGTACCGCCACAAATTCACGAAGAATGTCCAGATAGCGTGATGCAGTAATCGTTTCGGATCTGAAAAATGGGCCAATGATTCCTTTCGAAGAAATGGCGGCCCAGACCAGTACTTTTTGAGGATGCAGGGACGAGGGGACTGCAACATGGGGCTTTTCGGTTCCCTATATGCGCCAGTTCTGTTTATTGACGAAGCCGTCCAGGTAAAAATAAGCTTCGTCAGTAAACCAAATGCTGCCCACATGCATATTGCCGTCATCAATCCTGTGCACTATATCGTTAGCGAATGTCTCTCGTGCAGCAATGGTAGCTGCGCTGAGAGGTTGCCGCGTTTGAATTTTGTATGGATAGATGTGTAAACTCTGGCGCATGAGACGATACGTGGACGTTGGCGTCATTTAGACCGCAGCTGCAACATGGCGAACGGAAACCCGAGGCCGCTGTTGGATCACCTGCTGCACTAGCTGCGCGTTGCCCTCTGTGGTTGCCGTACTTGGTCGCCCTACCTTTCCAGCACGTTCATCCATCACGTTCCCAGTCCGTTGAAATTTTTCAAACACATCCTTTATTGTATCGCTTTTCGGTCCTTTGGTTACATTAAACCTCCGTTGAAAACTTCGTCTTGTTGCAACAACACTGTGTTCTAGGCGGTGGAATTCCAACACCAGAAAAATCCTCTGTTCTGAGGAATAAACCACGTTGTCCACAGCACACTTGCACGTTGTGAACAGTACACATTTACAGCAGAAAGACGACGTACAGAATGGCGCACCCACAGACTGCGTTGTCTTCTATATCTTTCACGTTACTTGCAGCGCCATCTGTTGTTGAAAATTGTAACTACTGTAATTTCGAAAGTTTGTCCGCCTGAAAATGTACTGTTGTGCCAAGCATATTGCACCAAATGGTGTATTTCTATCGCTGCTCGTTTAGTTTTTATTGCCGTTTCAAATATACCGGTCATTTTTGAAACACCCTGTAGGAACGTACTGAAAATGGCGCGATCTCAATCCTGCCCTGTCAGACAAAATTGAGCGGAAAAGTCATGTGGATGACGAGTGTCATCCGCAGGAGCGACGGAGGGTTAAATTCTCAGATCAGGCAGTCAATCATACTATTTGGCGTGGAGAGTCTGTTAGCAAGACCTTCAAAATTTCCGGACAAAAGGAAAATTTTCGCTTCCGCTTTGATACCGTGGACACGCTCTGCTTTCCTGCTTGCTACTGCGTGAACGTGCTGAACTGTTTAGAAAAGACACTTTGTCTTATGATCGACACATTGAAGCGACTTCGTCCAGGATTATGACTATATGGTTGCTGGCGTGCGCTGTCTTTTTATAATTAAACGTTTGATAGTTCTTCAGACTTATTTACGAAAGATTCTTTTCAATTGCATTTCATTTTAACAATGCCAATTGTTTCTTCCATTTATGATTTAGCTGGAACAAGTATAGGAATCAATGTCCATTTGAAATTCAAGTATTATCTCTTTGCTTTTCTGCTCATTAGATAATATTATGGGAGTTAATATGACTAAAGAATTTTTTTTTTTAGTACCCATGTAATCTGCGAGTCTTGAGAAGTTTCGATTTCGTTGTATTTAAACACGAGAGAGAATGTTACGATCCACATTCAGTGGAAAGGACACTTTTTTTAATAAACGTTCAAGGTAAGTGCTTGTTGCAGTAGAGCTTCAAGGCAGGTGGCACGTGTTTTGGTGTCTTTCAGTGAGGAAGACATAGACATGTAGCTACCACACAGGCTCGTTTCAATTTATTAGGAGCTGTAGGACACGGTATGCAAGTCAATTTGCTTGCACGAATCACAGCTACAAGGAATGATCCATTAAGACAGATTGGTAGAGTTACATGTCATCCATTGTAAGGGTTATGGCTTTACTTTATCTTGGGTTATTTTATGTTAAATACCTTTTTCATTATTATGTTACGCTACGGTAAACGATACAGCCTATAAGGTAAAGTTAATCAGATTATCAGATTTTGTTCACTTGTGGGGGAATGTTTTCAGGGCACTGAAACCAGTGTCGTAAGATGTGTGTTCGTAGATTTTCCCGGCGAATGAGATGCTTGAAGGTCTCTCGGGCATGCAGCTGGGTTGACTGGTCATTTTGCTGTACCATTTCCTCCTCGTAGAGGAATCTTATGTGTGTTCGTAGATTTTACCGGCGAATGAGATGCTTGACCAGTCAACCCGGCTGCATGCCCGAGAGACCTTCAAGCAGTGTCGTAAGATGTTACGAACGCACAGGTTAAAATTTAATATAGCGACAAACTTTCAATGTTTATGTGGCATAAAAGAAATATCTACACTGAAGTGACAAAATTCATGGGATAGCGATATGCACATATACAGATGTCGGTAGTGCCGCGTGCACAAAGCAAGGTATATAAAGGGAAGGTCAGGACATCTATGTTCGTTATGGAGCCGCCATATTGGGGCTAGAGCAGACGACACAGTGTTACGTCACTAGGGAAAAGAGCCGTTGCTTTCAGAAATTATTATCTTTATGAAAACAGTTTGCCTGTATTTTATGTCAGTAATGATATAAAAATAAAATGCTTACTATGTGTAAGACCAATATTGCTGATTTAGTTTGAGTAAACCGGTATGCCTTCAGATATTTTTGTACCTGCTCTCTGTAAACACTTGACGAGGAAATCTGATGCAGCATTATCACAATCAAGGCATGACTTTCACATCTGCTACAGAAGTCGCTGGACGAATTGTTACATATGTTGTGCATTATTACATGTTATCTTTATACAGAGAAATTTGTGTAGGCATAGGATATGAAAACATCACAATTTGCAAACGATTAGTTTTGAGGATATTAAAAATGCAGAGTTCAATTTAGCATTTATGACATTTATATCTGTACTGTATTCTGAGTGAACAAACTGGTCAGAGAAACTGTGTAATATATCACAGGAAAATTACTAGTAACTCATTACCTACTAAGTTGCCCCGTTTCATGTGCCTAAAAACACGAAACTGATTAAAAACAATTCTAGCAGGCGAAACAAATCTGGCCAGAAAAGCTCACTAGACATTCCATTCCACCGACAACACCCCTCAGACATTTTTTTATTAATAATATTATGCTTCAGTGATTTGAAGGCAGGGAAAATATACAGACTGTTTGAAGCATAACACACAGCTTTGTCTTCCCCAGATACCTTTAGGGAAAGCAGAATTTTTGTAATGAAAAAGCCTTTTTCCTTCCAATGTAATACAATGTACTAATTGCATCCTTAGCCAAAACTCATACATACCAGTATTGCAGTGAGAATGAGTATGGTCACATTCTGTATAACCAGCATGCCTCATATATACTTTGGTTCCACTACTTCAAACCAAACCAGTATTACAACTGACCGAGGGATCACGATTACGAAAAGGTTAACAATGAAGAAAATTCCAATAATTTACCAATATTTATTATGAAAAATGAGGATAATGAGTGTGATGCACTTGTTAAAACTGGAAGATGTTTCCATAAATTCAGACTTTATACAGAAGGCTTAGTTACACACAACCCCAAATCAGATTTACATATCCTGGAAGTCAGTTATATAGCTGCTGCTGTGTGACACTCCTAGTTTTAACAGTTGAACAGATAAAAATCCATTACTTATGGCAAACTAATATGTTGTCTAACAGTGCAAATCATTTACAGTTGACAATAACGAAAACTTCAGATTATTAGTTACTTGATCAGTATTTTCAACAGTAAATAGGTTACCAAGTTGACACAATATATGAAAAATATACAATCACGGAAATTGAAATAAGAACAACGTGAATTCATTGTCCCAGGAAGGAGAAACTTCATTGACACATTCCTGGGGTCAGATACATCATATGATCACACTGACAGAACCACAGGCACATAGACACAGGCAACAGAGCATGCACAATGTCGGCACTAGTACAGTGTATATCCACCTTTCGCAGCAATGCAGGCTGCTATTCTGCCATGGAGACGATCGTAGAGATGCTGGATGTAGTCCTGTGGAACGGCTTGCCATGCCATTTCCACCTGGCGCCTCAGTTGGACCAGCGTTCGTGCTGGACGTGCAGACCGCGTGAGACGACCAAACATGTTCAATGGGGGACAGATCCGGAGATCTTGCTGGCCTGGGTAGTTGACTTACACCTTCTAGAGCACGTTGGGTGGCACGGGATACAAGCTGACGTGCATTGTCCTGTTGGAACAGCAAGTTTCCTTGCCGGTCTAGGAATGGTAGAACGATGGGTTCGATGACGGTTTGGATGTACCGTGCACTATTCAGTGTCCCCTCGACGATCACCAGAGGTGTACGGCCAGTGTAGGAGATCGCTCCCCACACCATGATGCCGGGTGTTGGCCCTGTGTGCCTCGGTCGTATGCAGTCCTGATTGTGGCGCTCACCTGCACGGCGCCAAACACGCATACGACCATCATTGGCACCAAGGCAGAAGCGACTCTCATGGCTGAAGACGACACGTCTCTATTCGTCCCTCCATTCACGCCTGTCGCGACACCACTGGAGGCGGGCTGCACGATGTTGGGGCGTGAGCGGAAGACGGCCTAATGGTGTGCGGGACCGTAGCCCAGCTTCATGGAGACGGATGCGAATGGTCCTCGCCGATACCCCAGGAGCAACAGTGTCCCTAATTTGCTGGGAAGTGGCGGTGCGGTCCCCTACGGTACTGCGGTAGGATCCTACGGTCTTGGCGTGCATCCGTGCGTCGCTGCGGTCCGGTCCCAGGTCGACGGGCACGTGCACCTTCCGCCGACCACTGGCGACAACATCGATGTACCGTGGAGACCTCACGCCCCACGTGTTGAGCAATTCGGCGGTACGTCCACCCGGCCTACCGCATGCCCACTATACGCCCTCGCTCAAAGTCCGTCAACTGCACATACGGTTCACGTCCACGCTGTCGCGGCATGCTACCAGTGTTAAAGACTGCGATGGAGCTCCGTATGCCACGGCAAACTGGCTGACACTGACGGCGGCGGTGCACAAATGCTGCGCAGCTAGCGCCATTCGACGGCCAACACCGCGGTTCGTGGTGTGTCCGCTGTGCCGTGCGTGTGATCATTGCTTGTACTGCCCTCTCGCAGTGTCCGGAGCAAGTATGGTGGGTCTGACACACCGGTGTCAATGTGTTCTTTTTTCCATTTCCAGGAGTGTAGTAACCTCTAGAAAATAATTTTTACGACACTATGAACACAGTTCCCATTTACAAGAAGTCAGAGACAATTTCAGTGGGAGGAATGAGTAAATAAAGGTAGGTAACACCTAGGATCAAAGTATCTTGTGCCAGGACATTTTAGATAAAACAGTGACAGAAATGGACCATCAAAAGCAGATCCAGTGGATTTTCTTTGACAGTCATTACCTAATCCACCAATAGACATCTCCTCTTTCATTTTCTTTATCTGTGAAGAGAGAAGAATATGTTATATGTGCCTGCCATCAAAACATATATAAATGATAATTATTGTAACACATTTCTCATTAGTGAATTTTATTGATGATAAAAGTGACATCGGTATAAAAACTCACATTTGCTTTCAGTCTCTTGTTTTGCAACTGAAATTCTGCAACAGTATCTTCTCAAAGCGAAGCTTTAAAATATCGTAAACATATAAATTATACAGAAAACTTACGATTTTTCAGCTGTAATTCTTTTAACCAGTAATTTACTTACCTCACACAACTTAGAATGTGTTGTTTGCTTCCATTTGACTCTCCTACAGTTCTGTAACCATTTAGCTCTACAATCTTCGTCTGTAGGAAATCTGTATAATCTGATACGTTTAGACGAATTGCTGCTACAATTCGGTGCAGTACAGCAACCCATTGCTAAATACACACACTTTCTAGGAAGAAACGTTATACCCAGTACAGAAACAGTCTGCTACAGTGGCGTAATAGGCTAGACCCAAAATGGCCGCGATCGCAAAGGATCTTGGTAGCGTGACCAGACCTGTCCTAAATAGGCCTTGACGCAAAGTATAAAAGGGCATTGCAGTGGCGGAGCTGTTATTTGTACTCGGGTGAATCATGTGAAAAGTTCTCCTATGTGATGATGGACGCAGGACAGGAATTAACAACCTCGAACCCAGAATGGTAGTTGGAGCTAGATGAATGGGACATTCCATTTCTGAAATCTTTAGAGTATTCAGTATTCCGAGATCCACAGTGTCAAGAGTGTGCCGAGAATAATAAATTTCAGGCAGTGACTGACTGCCTTCACTTAACCATCGAGAGCAGGGGTGTTTACGTATACATCTACATCTACATCTACATTTATACTCCGCAAGCCACCCAACGGTGTGTGGCGGAGAGCACTTTACGTGGCACTGTCATTACCTCCCTTTCCTGTTCCAGTCGCGTATGGTTCGCGGGAAGAACGACAGTCTGAAAGCCCCCGTGCGCGCTCTAATCTCTCTAATTTTATATTCGTGATCTCCTCGGGAGGTATAAGTAGGGGGAAGCAATATATTCGATACCTCATCCAGAAACGCACCATCTCGGAACCTGGCGAGCAAGCTACACTGCGATGCAGAGCGCCTCTCTTGCAGAGTCTGCCACTTGAGTTTGCTAAACATCTCCGTAACGCTCCCCATCCAGAAACGCACCCTCTCGAAACCTGGCGAGCAAGCTACACCGCGATGCAGAACGCTTCTCTTGCAGAGTCTGCCACTTGAGTTTGCTAAACATCTCCGTAACGCTATTACGGTTACCAAATAACCCTGTGACGAAACGCGCCGTTCTTCTTTGGATCTTCTCTATCTCCTCTGTCAACCCGATCTGGTACGGATCCCACACTGATGAGGAATACTCAAGTATAGGTCGAACGAATATTTTGTAAGCCACCTCCTTTGTTGCTGGTCTACATTTTCTAAGGACTCTCCCAATGATTCTCAACCTGGTACCCGCCTTACCAACAATTAATTTTATATGATCATTCCACTTCAAATCGTTCTGCACGCATACTCCCAGATATTTTACAGAAGTAACTGCTACCAGTGTTTGATCCGCTATCATACAATCATATAATAAAGGATCCTTGTTTCTATGTATTCGCAATACACTACATTTGTCTATGTTAAGGGTCAGTTGCCACTCCCTGCACCAAGTGCCTATCCGCTGCAGATCTTCCTGCATTTCGCTACAATTTTCTAATGCTGCAATTTCTCTGTATACTACAGCATCATCCGCGAAAAACCGCATGGAACTTCCGACACTATCTACTAGGTCATTTATATATATTGTGAAAAGCAATGGTCCCATAGCACTCCCCTGCGGCACACCAGAGGTTACTTTAACGTCTGTAGACGTCTCTCCATTGATAACAACATGCTGTGTTCTGTTTGCTAAAAACTCTTCAATCCAGCCACACAGCTGGTCTGATATTCCGTAGGCTCTTACTTTGTTTATCAGGCGACAGTGCGGAACTGTATCGAACGCCTTCCGGAATTCAAGGAAAATACCATCTACCTGGGAGCCTATATCTAATATTTTCTGGGTCTCATGAACAAATAAAGCGAGTTGGGTCTCACACGAACGCTGTTTCCGGAATCCATGCTGATTCCTACAGAGTAGATTCTGGGTTTCCAACAATGACATGATACTCGAGCAAAAAACATGTTCTAAAATTCTACAACAGGTCGACGTTAGAGATATAAGTCTATAGTTTTGCGCATCTGCTCGACGACCCTTCTTCAAGACTGGCGCTACCTGTGCTCTTTTCCAATCATTTGGAACCTTCAGTTCCTTTAGAGGCTTGCGGTACACGGCATACTCTGTGTAGAATCGAATTGGTATCCCGTTAGGTCCAGTGGACCTTCCTCTGTTGAGTGATTCCTGTTGCTTTTCTATTCGTTGCACATTTATTTCGATGTCAGCCATTTTTTCGTTGGTGCGAGGATTTAGAGAAGGAACTGCAGTGCGGTCTTCCTCTGTGAAACAGCTTTGGAAAATGGTATTTAGTATTTCAGCTTTACGCGTGTCATCCTCTGTTTCAAAGCCATCATCATCCCGGAGTGTCTGTATATGCTGTTTCGGGCTACTTACTGATTTAACGTAAGACCAGAGCTTCCTAGTATTTTCTGTCAAGTCGGTACATAGAATTTTACTTTCGAATTCACTGGACGCTTCACGCATAGCCTTCCTTACACTAACTTTGACGTCGTTTAGCTTCTGTTTGTCTGAGAGGTTTTGGCTGCGTCTAAACTTGGAGTGAAGCTCTCTTTGCTTTAGCAGTAGTTTTCTAACTTTGTTGTTGTACCACGGTGGGCTTTTCCCATCCCTCACAGTTGTACTCGGCACGTACCTGTCTAAAACGCATTTTACGATTGCCTTGAACTTTTTCCATGAACACTCAACATTGTCAGTGTCGGAACAGAAATTTCGTTTTGATCTGTTAGGTAGTCTGAAATCTGCCTTCTATTACTCTTGCTGAACAGATAAACCTTCCTCCCTTTTTTTTATATTCCTATTAACTTCCATATTTAGAGATGCTGCAATGGCCTTATGATCACTTATTTCCTGTTCTGAGCTTACAGAGTCGAAAAGTTGGGGTCTGTTTGTTATCAGTAGGTCCAAGATGTTATCTCCACGAGTCGGTTCTCTGTATAATTGCTCGAGGTAATTTTCAGTTAGTGCACTCAGTATAATGTCACTCGATGCTCTGTCCCTATCACCCGTCCTAAACATCTGAGTGTCCCAGTCTATATTTGGTAAATTGAAATCTCCACCTAAGACTATAACATGCTGAGAAAATTTTTGTGAAGTATATTCCAAATTTTCTCTCAGTTGTTCTGCCACTAATGCTGCTGAGCCGGGAGGTCGGTAAAAGGAGCCAATTATTAACCTAGCTCGGTTGTTGAGTATAACCTCCACCCATCATAATTCACAGGAACTATCCACTTCTACTTCACTACAGGATAAACTACTACTAACAGCGACGAACACTCCACCACCGGTTGCATGCAATCTATCCTTTCTAAACACCGTCTGTGCCTTTGTAAAAATTTCGGCAGAATTTATCTCTGGCTTCAGTCAGCTTTCTGTACCTATAACGATTTCAGCTTCGGTGCTTTCTACTAGCGCTTGGAGTTCCGGTACTTTACCAATGCAGCTTCGACATTTACAATTATAATACCGATTGCTACTTGGTCCCCGCATGTTCTGACTTTGTCCCGCACCCTTTGAGGCTGTTGCCCTTTCTGTACTTGCCCGAGGCCATCTAACCTAAAAAAAACCGCCGAGCCCACGCCACACAACCCCTGCTACCCGTGTAGCCGCTTGCTGCATGTAGTGGACTCCTGACCTATCCAGGGGAACCCGAAACCCCACCACCCTATGGCATAAGTCGAGGAATCTGCAGCCCACACGGTCGCAGAACCGCCTCAGCCTCTGATTCAGACCCTCCAATCGGCTCTGTACCAAAGGTCCGCAGTCAGTCCAGTCGACGATGCTGCAGATGGTGAGCTCTGCTTTCATCCCGCTAGCGAGACTGGCAGTCTTCAGCAAGTTTTATAGCCGCCGTGGTCAGTGGTAGCAGGCAACTAACACTGCTTGAAATAACAGCGGAAATCAGTATGGGATGTAAGAGGAACGCATCCGTGAGTACAGAGCGGCGAAATCGGGCGTTAATGGACTATGGCAGCAGGCGACCGACGCGATTGCCTTCACTAACAGCACGACATCGCATGCAGCGCCTCTCCTGGGCTCGTGACCATATCGGTTGGACCCTAGACCGGGAAACCGTTGTTTGGCCAGATGAGTCCCGATTTCAGTTGGTAAGAGTTGATGATGGAGTTCGAGTATGGCGCAGAACCCGCGAAGGCACGTGCAAACCGTGGTAGCTCCATAATGGCGTGGATTTGTTTACATGGAATAAACTGGATAATTGACTGGAAATGGTTATGTTCGGCTAGTTGAAGACTATTTGCAACCGTTCATGGATTTCATGTTCCCAAACAATGGAGGAATTTTTATGGATGACAGTGAGCCATGTCACCAGGCCACAAGTGTCCGTGATTGGTTTGAGGAATATTGTGGATAATTTGAGCGAACGATTCTGCCACCCAGGTCGCCCGGCATGAATCCCATCGAACATTTATATGACGCAATCGAGAGGTCAGTTCATGCACAAATTCCTGCATTGGCAACACTCGCTATTATGGATGGCTCAGAATCTCTGCAGGGGACTTCCAACGACGTTTTGAGTTCATGACACATCGAGTTGCTACACTACGGTGGGCAAAAGGAGGTCCGGCACGATATTAGAAAGTATCCGATGACTTTTCTCTCTTTTTCTCTACTGACCTTTCTCTCTCTCTCTCTCTCCCTCCCTCTCTCTCTCTCCCTCTCTCTCTCTCTCTCTCACACACACACACACACACACACGCACACGCACACACATACACACACACACACACACACACACACACACACACACACACACACACACACACACACATGAGTGCGCACTGCTTTGTGTTATTACAAATGTAGCGTTTATATGTAGTAAATTGAGTGTTTACGAGGTTTTATTTTAGTTTGTAATGGAAATTTTATGTTCTATCCATACTGAGTAACCGAAATGCGATTGCTATTGACATACATTTCATAAGAAAGTACTGTTGCGGCTACTGTCAGCAAGCCCTGCTGCTTAAAGAGTAGTCTGCATGAGGTTCTGTACACCACATATCACCTTTATTACATTCTTTTGTGCAATCAACAGGTTCTTTCTCAGTGAAGATGTGACAAAGAGTATGATGCCATAAGACATTATGATTAAATTACTGAAAATAAGTGCATCTCTGACATATTCATCTCCAGAGACTGTTATTTTCTGCAAGGCAATAGCTGTAAAACGAGAACGTTTAAGAACACGTGCCCCATACTTCAGCTTTCTATTAGTAAAAATAAAAAAAATAATTAAGTTCACATTGGTACCTTCCTCGTAGACGTCCCTTTCTCGGACGAGTTTCTCGAGTACGAAGTTTAACTATATATCGGGAAAGGGTCACCTTGTCTCAAACTAATGTGTGTATCCAACGACCTGTATGATTCTCTCTAGTACTTAACATTTGCTCCTATCTCTCCTCGCATGTTCTCACCAAACCCACTTACATCCTTGATGCGACACGTTTCCATCAGATATTGTACACGCTGGTGCAGTCGCCCTCTCATATGCCTTGAAGTGAGGTGTGATTGTTGCAAGAAGAGGACTATTCAACCCTCAGTGCTTCTCTCAGATTTGCCTTGCGATAAGTATTTCATCTGTACATGATCTGATTATTGTTAGCTGAACCCGACAAGGTTTGCAATGCAGGAGTCTGACATCACAGACCACTCCTTTTGTCTTATCCAACAATCTTTCTCGTCTAATCTTTAAGCGATGTATGTGTGGGATTCTGCCCACTCGTGTAATATAGGGTGCCTAGGGAACTGTTTTCACTGATAGCTATCAACATACAAGAAAATCACATTACTAGAGTTTATTACAGTAATTGAACTGACAATACTCAATTTAGCGGATGTAGAATGATGTGTTGCAAGCAATTGGCGACATGCAGATGATCAATGCCCTTCGCTATATATACTACTGGCCATTAAAATTGCTACACCACCAAGATGACGAGCAGCAGATGCAAGATTTAACCAACAGGAAGAAGATGCTGTGATATGTAAATTATTAGCTTTTCAGAGAATTCACACAAGGTTGGCGCCAGTGGTGACTCCTACAACGTGCTGACATGAGGAAAGTTTCCAACCGATTTCTCATATACAAACAGCAGTTGACAGGCGTTGCCTGGTGAAACGTTGTTGTGATGCCTCGTGTAAGTAATAGAAATGCATACCATCACGTTTCCGACTTTGATAAAGGACGGAGTATAGCCTATCGCGATTGCGGTTTATCGTATCGCGACATTGCTGCTCGAATTGGTCAAGATCCAATGACTGGTAGCAGAATATGAAACCGGTGGGTTCGGAAGGCTAATGCGGAACGCCGTGCTGGATCCCAAACGCCTCACATCACTAGCAGTCGAGATGACAGGCATCTTATCCGCATGGCTGTAACGGATCGTGCAGCCACGTCTCGATCCCTGAGCCAACAGATGGGGACGTTTCCAAGGCAACAACCATCTGCACGAACAGTTCGATGACGTTTGCAGCAGCATGGACTATCAGCTCGGAGACCATGGCTGCGGTTACCCTTGGCGCTGCATCACAGACAGGAGCTCCTGCATTGGTGTACTCAACGACGAACCTGGGTGCACAAATGGCAAAACGTCATTTTTTCAGATGAATCCAGGTTCTGTTTACAGCGTTATAATGGTTACATCCGTGTTTGGCGACATCGCGGTGAACGCCCATTGGAAGCGTGTATTCGTCATCGCCATATTAGCGTACCACCCGGCGCGAAGGTATGGGGTGCCATTGGTTACACGCCTCGGTCACCTCTTGTTCGCATTGACGGCACTTTGAACAGTGGACGTTACATTTCAGATATGTTAAGACCCGTGGCTCTACCCTTCATTCGATCCTTGCGAAACCCTACATTTCAGCACGATAATGCACGACAGCATGTTGCAGGTCCCATACGGGCCTTTCTGGATACAGAAAGTGTTCGACTGCAGCCCTAGGCCACCACATTCTCCAGATCTCTCACCAATTGAAAACGTCTGGTCAGTGGTGGCCGAGCAACTTGTAACGCCGGAAATGCATATCCTCTTATTTCCATCTATTGTATTATACATTTTTTCCGTATTTTGTAACCTGAAGATATGACATTTCGGTGTCTTTATATATTGTAATTGTTTTACAATATATATATATATATATATATATATATATATATATATATATATATATATATATATATATGCACTTATGTCGATGTATAATTGGTTTATTTTGTAAATATTATTTGTATTTTTGCGCTGGGTCTTGCCTAGGGAAAACTATGCTATCGAACGATTACATCGACAGGTCGTGTGGAGAACCAAAGTGTTTAAGATCTTGGGTAATTGGGAAGTGTTAATTCTGCCGCATGGAGAGAGGGCAGGGCAGGGCAGAGTCTGGCTGGAGTAGGGCGGTGGAGCAGGTGTGTGACGCCCCCGCGAGTTGCCGCGCTTTCGGGGTTTGCCAGCATGTAATGTGCGTTCGACTAGCTATGATAGTTTCTGGCACAGTGTCGCTGACGGCAAACATTAGCTGCCACACATCTAGATCCTGTTTCGCCTTGTGACCGTGTCGAGAAGAAGGCGCACTAACATCCACCTTCTGCAACAGCTACGGCCGACAATAAGTGATTGTTGCCACCTCCTCGATCGACGACTTCAAACCTTCAATCAACCAACAAGGAAGACTGAAAGCACGTGAAGTTTTAGAACTGTATGGCAGGCCTCAGCTTTTGAAACTGTTCCATTTGCATCACTAACATACAGCAACTTAGCATGAACCTTTGTTGCTCATTGTCCCAATTGCAATACCAAGTAGGGTCCCTTCCTTTTCCGAAATGAACCCGAGTGTCGTTGAAATGCAAACGCATGCATTAAGGTAATATCATTCCATTTCAATGCTTTGATTTAAAGTATTCATAGCTGGCTACAATATTTAGATTACACAATCACAAATTAAGAGTGTGAGTTCTGTTACCATATTTTAGATTACATGTGACTGCAGCTCAGCTTGGTACGTAGTAAATTTTACTATTGTTAATTGTTCAAAATCATTTAATTCAAGTTCAAATTTAAATCTCTTATTTCTAAATTGCGTATATTCAAGTTGATTTTGAGATGATTGTTGAGATAGCCCAAGACTAACCTTATTTTATTTTATTTTATTTCATAGTGCTTCAGAAACGAAGTTCACCATTAATTTCAGTCACTAAATTAACTTGCAATTTTACGGTTTTATTAATTCCTTTGCTAAATTAAGTCAGAGTGTAGCGAAATTTATTACTTCTGACAAACATTCAGTTTTCACACAACACGTGTCAATCTTCAGTTGCCACGATTTTAGTGCTAATTAAAGGTGGATTAACCTTCCTTTTTCAGTTATTATAGTAGTTGTCCATAGTACTGGCGACCATAATTTTCCCAAATCTCAAATATATAATTAAAGCCAGTTATTTGTTTAAGTAACGACCGCACATTTACTTTCTTTATTAACTTTACCCTTTTTCATAATTAATTTCCACTAATTTCATTTGCAATTTTCCTTTCATTTAGATGTAACCCTTTCGTCCCTATTTACCGACAGATTAACTTCGGTGACGATTGCTTTTCCCAAATTTCCATTAAGTACACGCGGTTTTTTTTCACTGTCATTAAGGTCGATAAATGAGGGGGATGTTACACGTGGCGATCTGGTGACAGCACAATCGTCGGGACTGAGGTTGTTCTGGACACGAATTTCGCATTGTACAAATCTCTTAGCAAAGTACTGGTTAGGAACAGGTCATTACGTTAGCGAGAATAAGTAGTGGGAGGAATCAAAATTAGATTTGAGATTTGGCATTTATACTGAAAATTATTGAAATGAGTGAAAGCAACAATTACCAAATTTTGGTAGACTTGTGTACGGAACGATCGGTTGAACAGTGGGAAATGTGTACCGCGGAACCCATTGTTCAGGGGCAGGCGGCTAGCATGAAAGACGCCACAGCCGAAAAGCAACAAAGAGCAGAAATGGAATTCCAAACTTTAGAAAATGTTTCGGCATCGGAAGTAAAAATAAAATCTGAACCCCTTGATGACGAATAGGGGGGGACAATTAAAGAGGAAACCCCTACGGAAGTAAAACCGGTAGTTTACGGGAATTTAACTGATTTATTGAATGTTTTGAGTCTGAAAAAATTGACAGGAAGCTAGACAATCAGAACAAAGACATTAATGTTGTTAACAACAATGTTGTAGTTGTTAACACAAAAGTTGATAAAATCAAAGAAGATGTTTTGTGATTAATACCGAAATCGGTAATCTTAAACAGGTAATGATAGGGGTTCAGGCAGAAATTGCGAGCATAAATATTAGTTTTGACTCCGAAATAGTCCGAATCGTGAAAAGTGTAGGAAAAGCAGTTGCTCCGATAATCGAGAATAAGGTGGCGGAACAAATTCAATTAGTGAAAAAAGAGGATCAACAGAAGGTGGAAACTTTAAAGGCTTTAGTATCCGAGACAGATAGTAAGGTGAGGAAGCAGGCTAATACCTGCGAAGAAAAAGACAGGGAAGTGGAAACGCTTGCGACAACCACTTACCAAGTAATTACGACAGTGTCGGAATTAGAAAAGAAACTTGACGTAAAACAGAGCTATGTGCCAATATATGCACATAGTTCGGAATTGTTGACGAAAGAGGAGCGGCTCAACCCCTTGAAAAAAGGCGGTATACACGTGACCGATTTCATTAAAAATTGTGAAAGAGTTTTACCCAGATCATGGACTAATGAGAGAAAAATTGATTCGTTTATTGACGTGTTGGCTGGTGATGCCAAGCGTTGGGGCTTAAGCCTCAACATCACGAACATGACTTCCGACGAGTTTAAAAATTTGTTTCTGGCTGAATTCTAGTCAGAGCAAAAACAACAAAGTGGCTGGCGCGAATTTGTCGTATCAAGGCCTTTCGATGCGAATTCGAGCTGCTCGATGAAGGAGTTTTATGAGGGCTGGATCCGCAAGTTGGAATATTTGCGTGATCGCCGCACGGAATCCGAAATAGTCTGGGAACTTTACAAGAAGCTTCCAGATGAGACAAAACGCTACGTAGGAAGCACTTAAAGGACAATCAATGATTTCCTGGAAAGAGTTGAGGACGAGGACAATTGGGCCAATGATCGCGACAATGGTAGGGGCCGTGGTAACCACAACGGGTACAACAACAACAATAACCATGGGAATAATGCATACCGCATCCATGGCACCAATAACAATAATGGTTCGGACCGTAATGACAATCGGTACAACACAAATAATAACAGGAATGACGGAAACCAGTATCATACTAACGTAATAAGGCTTCGCAGAATAGTAGTGACGCCAGAGGTTGTGATCAGCCGCCTCAGTAGCATCCGGGGAGCGGATCTGCTGGGACGAGACACGGAAACCATTAGCCGCGCCGGTGAGGGGCCGACCGGGCGTGGAGAAATTTTGGCGGCCCAATAACAGGAGAAAACCCAGGAGTCGTCGTTATGAAAATTCCGTATGGCATAATCAACGGCGGGAGAGTGAGCCAGTGTTAGGAAAAAGGAGTGCGCCCACAAGTAGTAGATCAGCTGTAGACAGCAGTAGAAAATAAATTCTCTGTCACTGAGAACAGTTTAAATAGTGTTCCGGAAATCGATTATAAAGTGGCAGCTGTAACACTCACAGCGGAACCGGAGACTGAGTTTAAGAATGATTCGTAAGTGTTGAGAGAAGATCAGATGTCGGATAACACGTCCGTCATCGAGCGAGGGGATGCAGAGAGGGATGAGGTCTGGTTAAGGCAGTTCGGTCGGTTATACGACGAACTAAGAGATTATAGGGGCCTGTGTGGGAGAAGTGTTTATGAGGAGCGCGGGCAGAATTTGTCGCGTCTCGTCCCGCAGGAAGATAGTGTTTTTGAAGTGACAAAAATTTCTGGGCCTAACGGGCAGACTTTACCGAAAGTTGTAGTGGTAGAAGTAGCAGACCCATCGGACTCAAAATTCCAGTTTAAACATTGCGAAAGTATTAAGGAGAAAGATTACGAGAATTTTAGTGATAGCCAGACACGATTGGTAGAAAAGCACGTAGATTACATCGTGTATGAGGTTAGAGCTGACGCTATACGGTCGGACGGTAGCAGTGTGGGTTGCGCAGATCCAAAGGAAGTGGTTGCAGATACTACTGGGCACATTCCCCCAGGTAAATTGGCAGATGAGATCAATGAGGCCAAAGAGGAATCAACGAAGGTGACAATTAGTGAAGTGGTAGCAAAGCAACAGTCACTAGTTGACGAGTTACAGGAAAAGGTTTCGGTACTGGAGGCGAAGCTACAGACTAAGCCTCAGGACAAACGTGTTGAAATTAAAACTATATGTGAACAGAGACTGAAGAAGCCACCAGATAAGCCGGATTTAGGATCACAGCCGGATGGTTTTTTGTGGAATGACCTGGATACAGAAGAGGATTTATTGTGGGAAAATAAAGAAACAGTCGAGGACAAGTTTAGACATATAGTAGAGTCTGTTAATACGCACGACCTACAATTAAACGTGTTGATTGACACCTGTTCAGAATTGAGCGCTGTATCTGGGAAAATATTTGAGTTACTGAAAGACAGACCTGGTGTCGTAGTTATGCCAGTAACAGGAGTGAAAATTATCGGTGCTACTGGGAAGGCCAGTAAACCGATCGCAAAACAGATTTTTATCACCTTCGAGACATGTAGGGCACGATTTGAACAAGAGTTTGTCGTCTTGCCAGATTTAACCACGGAAGTAATTATCGGGTTAGATTGGCTATTAAAGTACCGTGCAGTGATTAATTGCGAAAGCAAAACATTGACATGTACGTCACAAGATAAAACGATAGTAGCTAGTTTTGACGAGGCAGGAGACGGTGTGCGTAGGCAATACCAGCCTATATACATTGTTAACTGGCCACAGAAGTAAAAGAGAGTATGGAAGAGATAATCAGATTGTCTCCTTGGATTGACATTAGTATTAGTGTGAAAAAGGTCGTTTGTGAGAAATAATGAAGCTAAAAGCCGATGCTCCCATACATCGTCATGACGCTAAAGAGCGTTTTGCTAAGTTTACAATCGGAGACTTAGTGCTTATAAAAGCTCATGAGAAATCGAGCGAGATAGACAATGAAATTTCTAAATTTAAGTGTATTTATAATGGACCATATTAAGTCATTGGTATAACTCACACAAATGCTTATTGCTTAGAGTATCCAAGCTCTGGAAAACTATTAGGTATACAGAACATTGTAGACCTGAAATTGTACCAACCAATGAATGATTAATACCACAGAATAGGTAATTTGTACAGTATGTAAATATAGAGTGAAAGATTTAAGGATTTGCCATGTTGCCATTCTTTTGCCTGTGCAAGAGATCATTAAAGAAGTTGTAATTAATAAGTAATTAATTTTGAATAAATGATTAAAGAGTAACAGATTATTAATCAATGGAAAAATCCAAGCCACTAGTTTAAGTTTTCAGCTGAGTCACAGTAGATTAAGGAATGTAAATATGATTTAGTAACTAGCTGTAAGATTTCATGAATATGTGTTTTACTAGTCATTGCCGATGTACTTAGACGCTGTTTTGCTGTTTTGAGTTTCAGGTTAGTAAATACGCATGATGATGGACAGTGTTGAGTTATCCACTGTGATAGTGTTAATGGGCTCCTTGAGATTACTCTGTAGTGAGTTTTGCGTAAGAATTCAGTGAAACGGACGTTCTGGAAGTGCCGTTACACAGGCGAGTGAGATCATGCGTGCCGCACAGGCGGGCGCAACAATACTGTCGAGGCGGAGCTGCTATCGGCTCATGTGCAGCTGTCGGCATTCTTTGTACTTGCGAGTACGGAAGGAGGAGTTGTTTTTCTTCCTGGACAGCTGATGTGAAAGAATTCAGCTGTCATTATTTATGTTTTTTTCGATCTGTTGTATTTTACTTCCTTGTTTAGCGTTAAGTAGGCTCTCTTGGCGAGAATACTGATTATGAAAAGATTATATAAAATGTGTATTCTATGTAATTAACTATTAATTTGCGTATTTTGATCTACCTGTTTTTATGGCCATGTAAATAAATTTTGTAAATAGTATACCATTTCTTGATACTGTTAGGAATTTTGCTGACTTTAGAATAGCTAAACCATTTTCTATGTTTTCTATCAATTTTAATATGTTGTCCACCTGTTTTCTTTTGTGCAAGATGACAGAGTGGAATAAGATTAGGAGCGTCTCCACTCTAATTATTATTGCCTAAAAACTGATTTATGGTTAATTAGCCTAATGCTCAATTTTCTTGGTGTTTTGGGCATATGCATTTCCGCTGTTATTTTCTTTTTTGGACATTTTACGAGTCTGTTTAGGTTACACGAACATCCTCAGACAATGTGGGGCACGTGTAACGCCGGAAATGCATATCCTCCTATTTCCATCTATTGTACTACACAGTTTTTCCTTGTTTTGCTTCCTGAAGATATGACATTTCGGTGCGGTGCCTTTATATATTGTAATTGTTTTTCAATATTCAGTTGCAACGATTTTAGTGCTAATTAAAGGCGGATTAACCTTTCTTTTTCAGTTATTATAGTAGTTGTCCATACTATTGGCGGCCGTAATTTTCCCAAATCTCTAATATCTAATCAACGCCAGTTAATTGTTTACGTAACGACCGCACATTTACTTTCTTTATTAACTTTACCCTTTTTAAAAACTAATTTCCACCAATTTCATTTGCATTTTTCCTTTCATTTAGGTGTAACCCTTTCGTCCCTCTTTACCGACAGATTAACTTCGGTGACGATTGCTTTTCCCAAATTTCCATTAGGTACATGCAGTTTAATTTTTCACTGTCATTAAGGTCGATAAGTGAGGGGGACGTTACAAACTGGCTCGTCGCAATGCGCCAGTCACTACTCCTGATGAACTGTGGCGTCGTGTTGAAGCTGCACGAGCAGGTGTATCTGTACACGCCATCCAAGCTCAGTTTGATTCAATGCCCAGGCGTATCAAGGCCTTTATTACGGTCAGAGGTGGTTTTTTTGGGTACTGATTTCTCAGGATGTATGCACCCAAATTGTGTGAAAATGTTTTCACATGTCACTTCTAGTATAATATATTTGTCCAATGAATACCCGTTTATCATCTGCATTTCTTCTTGGTGTAGCAATTTTAATGATCAGTGGTGTACAGTTTCCATGCAAGCAATTAATATAAGACACAATTGTCAGCTAAACAGTTACAATGACGGCTCGTGTTCTAGAGCGGCTGTTTTAGAGCGTATCTTTTAAAGCGGATCTTCTGGTGTGACTCGTCTAGTGCGGGTCTGATAGTGGGTCGAGGCTGGCAGGAGCGGCGCTTATATTCTCTTCGGATAGAGGCCTCTCCTGTCGTGGTGCGGTCCTAGACAGTGTACTATTGGCTGATGTCTTCCCACAGCCTTCTCTGTGTTTACAATCTTGATCTTCGTGCCGGCGCTTGTCATTACGCCGTGCAGGGAAGCAGCCTACTCATGCCGTATAAAATTCACAGCAGTTTTTCCATTTCCAGTCCGCTGTAACTGACGTCATAAATGTTGCGCAATACATTAAAAATCAAGTAAATAACCTGAAACGTTGCTAGCATGTCAGGAGTAATACTAAATCAATATGTGTTGAATATCAGTTCAATAACTTGAACCATTTTCGAAATTTGGACGGTTTTCTATAAAAACCATTGGCGCAACAGAAAAGAGCTAGAAACTTAAACATTGATATTTAGATTCCTTTTGCATCATAATTTAGTAGAAACAGTATTCTGGATCTCATAAATTAAAATTTTAGTTGAAATTAAAGATTTTCTGGTGTTTGTCTTAAAAATTAAGGAAGCAAGATAGATTGAGTAGTTAAATAAATAAAGCTAGGATGTTTAAATTTAAGTAGAAGGGAGATACGCTACAATCAGAAAGATGTGAGAAGTTTCAACTGAATAACTATAAAACTATAGCGATAGCCTATCTCCAAAGGGCAAGTTCAGAGCTCGTCTACTGCGTGTAGTGTAATTAAATTAATTCTCTCGCCCAAACTATTGGACTTAGCCACGTCAGACTTTTATTATGATTACTTACATGTGTGCTGATTGCACATTTAAATTGAGAGCTTCATTGGCCATCAGCAAAGGAAGCAATGATTTATTTGATAACTTAAAGTGGTGCGTTACTAGCCCAGCGGCTAGTCGGGACAACGAATTTAATCAGGCGTTCCCTTAGCCGTCCGCACCGCGGTTTTATATATAAGAACGCTGCGCGAGAGAAGAAAGGGCCCTAGTTGTCTTCCGGACGCTGATCTGCGCACCATCTGTGGCGGGAGTCGCGTCGCGTAGCGTCAGTATCATTGCTATAAACAGCCTCGGATGCCGTAATAAGTTACTCGGATACGCGTAACCATGAAATCGTTTTCGAGTCAAGTGTTAATTCTGGGATGACTTTAATGATCTATCTTCAGTTTGCGTATGTCGTATTTTCACGTGCCGCCGCAGGACACACATTCTACCATTATTTGGCGTGGCATTTGATGAACATTATCATCAAATTAGGGCGTGCATTCACTTAAACAGTTAATTTGAACAGTTATAGTTGCATCGGCGCATTAGACTCTGAACTGCTCTGGTAGTTGGTTTTTGTGGATTCTTTTTGGTCTGTGACTTTCAGAATATAGTGAACATTTTAGATTGAATCGCTTTTTATTATGAATCCCAGACAACCTCCTAATTCCTCAGAGCTATAAGCTGTAGCTATAAGTGTATTTCTCAGATGAAGTGGGCACTAGGAATTATGATTACAGGCTTCACGTTTTGCTAATCACTTTCTGGTTGCCAATATTGTAGTTAGAGAGCCAGTGTTGAGAACGGCAAAAAACAGCAGTAAATAAATCATAGGAACATTTTATTATTAACACAATAATTTTCACCCGCCGTCCCACAGCCGGAACATTATGCAAATGTACAGTACATGAGAGACAAAGGAAAGGCTTTAACATAAAAAAAGATGAGGTAATATATCCGCGAAGTGCATGTACGAAAAGTTTTAATGTAGCAAAGCAGAACTGCACAAAAATGCAGCTACCAAATTTACATTTGCTAAGTTTTTATTCTTCTGTGCTATTGACAGTCCAGACATAGTGGCTGGAATCTTTGCAGTTGTTCTCAGCCTATTTGGAACATACTGAAAATATTCGTTTCGCGGTGAGCTTTCGGACGTGTAAATATTCGCTAACGTTATGTTGATATCCAGCAGGTAAATGCTGGCTGTATCTGCTTGTGGTCCTCGGCCTGCCTCTGAGCACCCACTCAGAGACACCAGGCGAGAGTCAGCCCCTCTGCGTCTGTCTGCTGCTCGTCAGTCCACCAGGTAATTCTTACTCAATGTTTCCATCGTGTTGCAAACGACTTAAAATACGGTCTGCAGCGTGTGTGAACATAGGTTCAAGCGACTGCCCGACTTGAACCAATAAGCCTTATCAAAACAAACAATTAACATTTACTTTACAACGCCTACTTATTTAATAAGATCTTTATTTTTCTGAAACCCACCTCGAATGTATGTTAACTTATTTCAGAATTAAACTTCGACATAGCCCTAAACTGGTATTTCTTTACATTCCACGAATTTCTTGTTCTCGATGCATTTTGCCTGAGCTGGCTAGATGTGCAATACAATGTCGCAAATTAAAATCAGTAAACTGTATTGAGACCACACATTTAGAGAAGAAATGCCGGGGATATAAAGTATGCAGCGGGATTTTGGAACACATTTTAGTGCTCGAACATTATGAATTACCTCGAAAAGAACGGTCTATTGACACATAGTCATCACAAATTTAGAAAACACCGTTCTTGTGAAACACAAATAAATCTTTACTCACACGAAGTGTTGAGTGCTATCGACAAATGATTTCAAGTTGATTCCGTCTTTCTAGATTTCCAGCAGGCTTTTAAAACACTACCTCACAAACGAAATGTAATCAAATTGCGTGCTTATGGAATATCGCCTCAGTTATGTGACCGGATTCGAAGTTTCCTGTCAGAGAGGTCACAGGTCGTAGTAATTGACGGAAAGTCATCAAATAAAACAGATTTGATTTCTGGCTTTCCTCAAGATAGTATTATAGGCCCTCAGCTGTTTCTTATCTATATAAATGATTTAGGGGACACTCTGAGCAGCCGTCTTAGGTTGTTTGCGGATGATGCTGTTGTTTATCTTCTAGTAAAATCATCAGAACACGAATACAGATTGTAAAACGATTTAGAAAAGATATCTATATGGTGCGAAAATTGGCAGTTGACCATAAATAATGAAAAGTGTGAGGCCACCCACATGATTCCTAAAAGGAATCCGTTAAACTTAGGTCACACGATAAGTCATTCAAATCTAAAGGCCATAAATTCAACTAAACACATAGGAATTACAATTACGAATAATTTAAATCCGGAAGAAAACACAGTAAATGTTGTGGGGGAAGGCGAACCAAAGACCGCATGTTATTGATAGAGCACTTAGAAGATACAACAAATCTACTCAAGAGACTGCCTACACTGCACTTGTTCGTTCTCTTTTGGAATACCTCTATACAGTGTGGGATACTTACCAGATAGTATTAGCGGAGTACATCGAGAAAGTTCATAGAAGGGCAGCACATTTTGCATTATCGAGAAATAGGGGAGAGGGTGTCTTTGACATAATACAGGATTTGGGGTGGACACCGTTAAAACAAAGACTTTTCTCGTTGCGGCGGGAGATTTTCATGAAATTTTAATCACCAATTTTCTCCTCCGAATATGAAAATATTTAGTTGACGTCATCTTACGCAGGGAGAAACGATCATCATAAGTTAAATCAGAGCTTGCATGGAAAGATATAGGTGTTCGTTTTTTCCGCGCACTGTTCGAGAGCAGAATAATAAGAAAAATATTGTGAAGGTGGTTCGATAAACCCTCTGCAGGCACTTAAGTGTGCTTTGTAGAGTATCCATGCACATGCAGATGTATCCCTAGTTCATGTCTGTGTCAACATTAAAGCCTGCTAGAAGATGACATGCCGTCCAAAGTAGTGGCAGGTTTGTTGTGATTACACATAGAAATGTGCTATGTAAAAGCCGAGAAAGAAGAAAAAGTAACTTCACTATCAAAGAAGAAAAAAACAATGAAGGACCATCTGTTAAATTTGTTCAATTTAATTCTGATGCTAGCATTCAGTACCGCGTTACTCCAGGATGTGCCATATATCATGCTTCAATCCTTCTTGATATATCTCGACGAATTGGTAGCGATGCCGCTGCTCAAGCGTCTCTCACTTATCGCTCGCAGGCGTCCAGGTGTCGTCAGGTGCTTGGAGAACTTCTGTACTGACGCAGTGCAAGTTTCAGTTACTTCCAGGTGCTCATACTATTGTTCATAATAGCAGATGCTTTCTTGTGTGGCCTCCTCTATGGGTCTATGAGAATCTCAAGATCAGGCACATTCTGCACTAGTCAGTCAGGAAAGCAAGAAAAGTTTCATTTTAAGTATTTCCGCTCAGAATTTTATGTTGGGGGATGGGGACGGAGGGGGGCTGGGGTTTATACCGTTATCTCTTACGAACACCTAGTGGCCAAATCCATAGTATTGGGGGATACAGTCTGGATCGATACAGCCCTGCCAGTTGCCAGTTGCTTGACTCAGTTCTATTGTATCATTCCCAGGCACCTACGAGGCACAATATGTAGTAGCTGTAATCAGTTGAATTTGTTGACCACCAATACCTGATCCAATAACAGAGTGCCAAATACAAAACAATTTAGTGGAAGGCTGGTGGTACTGGAGGCGCAATTTGAAGTGGCTAGTAACCTGGTGGCGATGCAGTCATGGCTGAACTTTTGGCCTCGCCCTATTACTGATCTTCTTGGCACCCAGAAACCATGCTCTGATAATACACTCCTGGAAACTGAAATAAGAACACCGTGAATTCATTGTCCCAGGAAGGGGAAACTTTATTGACACATTCCTGGGGTCAGATACATCACATGATCACACTGACAGAACCACAGGCACATAGACACAGGCAACAGAGCATGCACAATGTCGGCAATAGTACAGTGTATATCCACTTTTCGCAGCAATGCAGGCTGCTATTCTCCCATGGAGACGATCGTAGAGATGCTGGATGTAGTCCTGTGGAACGGCTTGCCATGCCATTTCCACCTGGCGCCTCAGTTGGACCAGCGTTCGTGCTGGACGTGCAGACCGCGTGAGACGACGCTTCATCCAGTCCCAAACATGCTCAATGGGGGACAGATCCGGAGATCTTGCTGGCCTGGGTAGTTGACTTACACCTTCTAGAGCACGTTGGATGGCACGGGATACATGCGGACGTGCATTGTCCTGTTGGAAGAGCAAGTTCCCTTGCCGGTCTAGGAATTGTAGAACGATGGGTTCGATGACGGTTTGGATGTACCGTGCACTATTCAGTGTCCCCTCGACGATCACCAGAGGTGTACGGCCAGTGTAGGAGATCGCTCCCCACACCATGATGCCGGGTGTTGCCCTGCGTGCCTCGGTCGTATGCAGTCCTGATTGTGGCGCTCACCTGCACGGCGCCAAACACGCATACGACCATCATTGGCACCAAGGCAGAAGCGACTGTCATCGCTGAAGACGACACGTCCCCATTCGTCCCTCCATTCACGCCTGTCGCGACACCACTGGAGGCGGGCTGCACGATGTTGGGGCGTGAGCGGAAGACGGCCTAACGGTGTGCGGGACCGTAGCCCAGCTTCATGGAGGCGGTTGCGAATGGTCCTCGCCGATACCCCAGGAGCAACAGTGTCCCTAATTTGCTGGGAAGTAACGGTGCGGTCCCCTACGGCACTGCGTAGGATCCTACGGTCTTGGCGTGCATCCGTGCGTCGCTGCGGTCCGGTCCCAGGTCGACGGGCACGTGCACCTTCCGCCGACCACTGGCGACAACATCGATGTACTGTGGAGACCTCAAGCCCCACGTGTTGAGCAATTCGGCGGTACGTCCACCCGGCCTCCCGCATGCCCACTATACGCCCTCGCTCAAAGTCCGTCAACTGCACATACGGTTCACGTCCACGCTGTTTGAGATCCACCATGTTACGGACTTCGAGGGGCTCCTTGGACTTTGGGTAGATTAAATAGTAAGCATTGTTGTTAGGTACATCTTGTATTATGAATAGTCCATTATATATATACTTAAATTTTGAAATTTCGTGGTTAAGTTCATTTGATTTTTCATGTGTCTTCAGAAGAACAAAGTCTCCGATCTTGAACTAGGCGAATTTCTGGTTCCTACTGTGGCTTTTAGATCACGCTTCTGCTCTCTGCTTTTCTCTTTCTTTTAGCGATTCTTTCTTATGGGCTAATCCCAAATCTATACATGGTGGGAACTCTAGTTTTTCCTCAATTACAGGTTTGCTCTTATTATTGAGCAGGATTTCCTCAGGTGTGAACCCAACAGATTCATGAGGCAAGGTATTCATTACATTCTCAAATTAAAATACAAATCTGCCCCATGCTCGATGGTTATGGTGGCAATAAGTCCAACATAACCTTCCTATTTCCCTCATACACCGTTCAACAGGGTTGCTGGCTGGATGATAGGCTTCTACACCATTCTGGTCCATGTCACCTTTCCAAATTTTTGAATTGATTTGGGAGTCATTATCAGGCAGTACTGCTTTGGGTCTTCCAACGGTTCTAAAATACTCAACCATTCTATTGAATATTGACTTTGCTGTCACCTTTTTAAGGGTATATAATTTTATAAATTTAGAAAATACTTTCAGAATGACTAAAACACATGTGAAGTTACCAGAAGTTTTAGGGAGGGGACCATACAGATCCATAGACAGTAAAACCATGTTATCTTCAGGCTACATGTTCTGCATTGGGCCTTAATTAATTCTATTGGTCTCCTTAGCTCTCTGGCAGATGTCACAAAGCCTAATACCCTCATTTACTTTTTTGTTCACACCATTGGCAATCACTATAGCACTAACCAGTTTATCTAGACATTTCTTTGGCCCACTATGGCCAATTCCAGGTGAAAATAATCTATGACATCTGTATAAAATAGGGTAGCCCAGCACACCCTCCATTCTTCAGCAATCAAGTCCCTCCTCCTATACAAGATATCTTTAAAAACTTTATAATAGTTGTGGGGCGGCGAAGAAGTCGTCGAATGAGTTGTTTGAATGTTCATTTCACGTAACAGACTATTGCCGATGCAACATATGTGGGACGGCGAAGAAGTCGTTGTTTAATGTTGAATGAAAGTTGAACATTGCCACCTTAAATCACGCGAGCCTGGCAACTAATTTGGTGGCCAGTCAGAAAGCGAAGGGAAACTTACTGACCTTAGTTCCCAGTCTGCACGGCCACATTCCTGTACAGCCCAGCTAAACGAAAAATATCCATAGTTCTTCACGGGATTAGAGCTGCTTCAATAAAATTTAAAGTTCCAAACAAGATTTTATTATCTTAAAGGCTCACACAAATTACTCGAAACTTCTGAAAATGCTAAAGACATTAAATATTGTTAATTCAGCCAATCGTTTAATAGTTCAGAGGCGACTTCTACAGCAAGTTCCTCCCGAATAGTTCATTACTCTAACTAACGGTGCTCTATTAATAGTTCGCAATAATGTTAAAAAAAAAGATTAATGCTCGCCTTAAAAGTGGAGTTAGTCACCACTTGCCACGCGGAATTATACTTCACACGGACGGCACAATAACAGTTTGTTACCGAAGTCTAAACGATCCAGGACGGTGTACAGTCCTCGCGATTTTCAATGTCCGTTTACATTGCTAAGTACGCACATGTCACAGCCCGCTATGACGTCACCCGAGGCGAGGCGCGATCGGACGTTAAGCTCGCGTGGACTAGGCGTTGGTCTAATGCGGAGTGAGCTTACTACTGCCTCTGCCGCTCTTTTTATATAGCTCCGGCGCGTACCGCCAAGAGAGCATCTGTTCTTTCCGTTCATATGCAGATGCCTGCGGCCTCCAAATGACCGCTATCTCAGGCACATAATCTTAAATATCACATTTAATAATAGCTTTACAAACTTCTCAATTTTTGTATACATACATCTGAGCAGTACAGAAGCACGTAGAAAATCTCAGCCCGCTAAAATTAAAACTTTACTCTCTAGAATTTTTACAATGGAACTAACGGTAGATTGTTACCTCTGAACTATAGCTTTATCAAGACTTGTATCAGCTGTTAATTATGCTACAAGACTAAAACTTGGTGTAGCTTTGTTAATTGTCCTATCTGATCATTGGTCTTAAAGAATTTGTTTTATCATTAAAATTTAAAGTACTTAATCTATAATGCTTATGTACATTTTACTCACAAAAGTAGTTTTTACTAAATTACTAAAAAACTAGAAGAGGTAACTGATTGTGGTATTTCCATTATTATTATTAGGGTGAACTGAAGCATCCTACCAATTTTCAATATTGTAGCTCTATTATTTCGCTCCTCTGATTTTTCCGAAAAACGCGGATTCTGGAGTCAATTTTAGTTTTATGGTTTTGGAAACCAGCACCACTCATTAATGACTTCTTACTGCACCTTCTCACCAAATTTTGGCTTCCTAGCGTCATTATTTAGCGCCTCCTATTTTTCTTTCAAAACGTGAATTTTACGTAAACTACTAATTTTATAACATTAAGATTTGTTACCTGAAACATTATTACATAGAACTATACTTTAACAAAGTTTTACACACAAATCTTAATTTTTACTTTTATGTTAAATGTGGTGCAATACTATATGCAGGCGCGTTACGATGACGTGACGCTACTAGCAGTGAATTAGGGTAAGTCCCGTGCACTCGCTCGCCTCTGTATCTTATACATGATACAGCGCTTGCTTTGCTTCATCACCCCCTTTTTAATTTTCGTGAAAATCTATTTTTGAACAAAATTAAATTTCTAAAAGAACAAACAAGCGATGGATTACTTTAGTATACCTCTTTCAACTTAAGTTGCTTCTTCTTAGGAAATTCCTTATTACTACATACACAAAATAACCATATTCATATACACATAGAAAACCTAGTACAGAAGATATTCACAAATTATTTACATACATTTACATGGAAATATAAATTTTTCAATGGTTACAAAATAGTTATTTTTTTTTCTTTAAAATCAGTCTCTTCCTGAAAAAGAAAATACACACGACTTTTATCACTGCAACGCATTCACATTTTTCTTTTACTATAATACTCGGCACTGTGGTGGGTGTCCTATTGTAACACTCATTTAATTTCACTGATTGACAAAATTGTGGGAGGAAATTGTATTCACTGTGGTTTGCGTCTCTACTTCCAATCTCCCTACCGCTTGTTGTCAGTCATTCATGCAGCCTGCATGTCCCTGAGAAACAGACAATACAGTCTAAGTTTCTGTTTTCAACTTATATCTAAGGTAGGACAAAGTACATTTTATAGTTTATATTCTGGCACTATTTTACTAATTGTGAAGTTGTCAGAAAGACATTTAGCACTAAGTCGTATCTGATACAATAGCTCCTACTTTCTTCTTTCATAAATAATCTTTTAGGTTCCTAAATAGTGAAAATTCTTTTAGCAAATTAATATATTAAGATCTTGCTTCAACTTAGAAAATTGAGTAACCTTTTAGTTTTAATGTACTCTGGCTTAATTATCGTATGGATTAGTTCATCAAAGAAGTCATTTGCTGACCAGCACTTTGCTTTATTGTATGAATTACTAAAGAAATTAGTTATTTTCAGTATACCGATTCCAAATTTCTGCATTTTCCAATATTTGTGTGTTTCTGTTGTCTGTTTAACTATTTATTTGCCTCAAGCAAGATTTAGCGTTTTTCACCATTTCACGAGACGTGAGGGAATTATTCTTTAATCCTACATCATTTACTTCAATTTACTTACTTCACTTCTTCACCTTATTCATTTTCTCCCTTTTCTTCCAGATTCAAAAATACTTCATTTCTCCACTTCTTTCTCCCTTTTCCTTTTGTCAGCCTATTGACGTCCTGTTTCTATATATTTGGTGCGATCCTCACACCACTTCCACACATCTCCATTTATTTAATTCTAAAACGCCATTGCTTGCCTCTATGAGCATTACCTTCTTACGCTGTTTTCCTTCAGACAATCTTATTTCTAGCAACATATTACCTTCTGCATAATCTCTTGGATTATTCATATTCATACCGTACTTCGTATACTGCAAAGTGTCTCTCTTAGTTGTAGTTTCTAACCCTTTACAATTACATGAAATATTTTAATTTATTTATTTTAGCCATGTTTGCCTCTTATTGGTACTCAGACTTTTGTTTTGCCATTCACTAGGTAGATCCTTACTAAGAATACTTAAAACCTAATAGCATATATACAACATGAAGACATATGTGATTCTTACCTGTTATGATAGACCAGAAGAAGGGAATGAAACTTGAAAAGGAAATAAAGTTTCACCCAGCTGGGACTGCACGGTACGCCAAACCGTGTATCCGCCAAAGAGTGGCAGACTCCCTACAGTAATTAATTACTGTTAATTTTAAATTCCTTTAGATCCACAATATTTCTTAGACCTAGTTCTCTCTTACTCTTTGGATATTCCAAACGATAGGCATTTGCATGAGGTTTACTTACTATTCTAAATGGTCCATGATATACATGCATAAACTTTTTAGTTTCTGCAGAAATTTTCTTTGATTTTTCTTTTGTTTTGACCAGCACTAGCTCACCAATTTTAAAACTAGTGGGGGAAGCCCTTGCATCATGCCTCTTTTTCCTATCTAAAGCTCTTTCCTCATTCTCACTGAAAACCAAATTTTCCTGCAAGTATCCTTTATTCTTTATTACTCTAATAGGCAGTTCCCAAGTTTCATTACTACCGCCTATATGACTTCCTATAAAAGACTCTCTTATCACTTTAGAGTCAGGTAAAGTTAAAATTAAGTTGTTCTGATCAAAATTGATCTTTCCCTGGTACTTTGATAAGAAATCAGTACCAATCAACATATCAACACTTAAGCCTAGCACAATCAAACAAGGATGATCTATTACTACGTCATTTATACCAATGGGTATCAAAGCTTCGTGTTGAACTGGTCTAGAGACTTTTCCAGTAGCACCTATAATCTTTAAGCCACTTACTTTCATAACTGTTAACTTCTCTTTATTGGGTATGGTGTCAAAAAATGTTTGTGATAAAGCACTTGCTTCACTGCCACTGTCAAGCAGACAACGCACAGTGACTCCTGATATGTTTACTTTGATAACAGGGTGAGTTATTTTACATTGAACAGGTTGCTCACACACCTCGTCTAATAAATCTCGTTCTATGTTCTTCCAGCTAAAGTAATTCTGATCAGTTGCAATTACATTTACATTTACATCCTGGGGCTCATCATGCTCTATAATCTTAGCTGCTTTCTCTAATCTGTCCACTAACTTTAAATCGAAGCATCTGACGACTTTTTCTACTTTTGTTTGCTGCACATCAGCCAAACTATCCTCTACCTCTGAGCAACTGCGTCCCTGCGCAATATTGCTGTTCATAAGAATGTCGTCACCTTCAACCATTTGTGGCACGTTTACACAGCTACTAGATTCTTTCACCTCGTTACTATTTCTACCCCCTTCATTCATCATTTCCTCCTCTCTAAAGTTTTGCAGTACTGATTCTACTTCTGCTACTTCTACTTCAGCTTTTAGATTGCCATTTTCATCGAAGATGTAAGCTTTTACTTCATCATTATTCCCATCAGACTCAAACCCATTATCTATTTCTTCCCCATTATCTACCTTGAGTTCCTGTTCTTCCTTGACCCATTTTTCTAGTGTATCCAAAATACTATCCACTATTTTGTGAGAGTGGCTTAACACATCACTGGTATTATCTGTATTTATTTCGTCATCCATGTTGTCTGTCTGTGTATGTTGGCTGATTGTCTGTGTTTCCGTTACTGGCTGTGTTACTGTTACCGCCTGGTGAGCGCCAGTTTCCTCATAGACGGGATTTAGTTTCCCACACGCGGCCTGTTGTGTTCATCTATGACACCACTAGATATAGTAGCATCATGACTCCCTTCTTGTCTTAATGGCATAGGATTTACTTCTCCACTTTCGTCATAGTAGTTGTTACGAAAGCGTGGTGAGTATCTACCCCCTCTTCCTCTGCCACGGCTTTGGTTTCGATAGTTTGTTTTGGTGTGCCTAACTTCCATATTTCTAACGTTCACGTTTCCATTATTTTGTACGTGATTGTTAGAAGATTTGTTATTCTGCTGCACCTGCTCCTCAGCAGCAGCTACTCTTTCCACTCTTTCCAGATATTCAATAAATTTGTCTATATTATCTCTAGGGGCGGAAATGATCCTCTTCTGCCAGTACCACGGCAGCTTACCTTCTAAACCCATAATGATCATATCTGGCTTCATCTTTTCTGTCAAATGTGACAGTCTTGAAACCCACTTCCTAGCGAAATCCTTTACTGATTCACGCCCTGGGAAAAACTTCTTACCACTCCAGAATTCCCTTAACACATCATTTTGTTTGTTATGTGACCAGTATTCGTTGAGAAATGCAGACTTAAATTCAGATAAAGTTTTACATTTGATCATTACATCCGCTGACCATCGCAAAGCATCACCTGACAAATGACTTCTTATAAATGAAATTTTTTCTCTTTCTGACCACGTGTTGGGGAGAACATCCTCAAAGTCATTCCAAAATTCAAGAGGGTGAATGTACTTATCAGGATCAAAGCGCAAAAACTGTCGACACCCTATAAAAGCGGCGTCAACTGAAGTCACATGCTGTACAGTAGAATGACTAGAATTAACAGAGGTTACTCTATTTTCTAGGTTAGCAATGTTAGTATTTAATTCCTCTACTTGTGACTCTACTGCTTCTATCCTGGCAGAACATCTTTGTTCCACTGCACCATGAATTTCGGTACAGGTTTCTTTTACTTTCTCAATGTTTTTCTGACAAGTATCTACTTTAATTTGTACCTCTTTAACTTTGTCAGAGTAAAGTTTGGACTCGTTGCTCAATCTTTCGGACAACCTCACTTCCAAAAGTTCATCTGCCTCTTGATAATTTTTTTGAATTTGATCTATTTCACATTTGAAAGTACTATGCATTTTAGTTAACTGTTGCCCTACTTTTACTTGAATGTCATGATGAATAGCATCTATCTTATAATTCAAACTATTCCATTTTGATTGCAGTTCTTCTTTTAGTTCTTTATTACTATCCTCAATTTTATTTTCCAACCCTTTATTACTAACCTCAATTTTATTCTCCAACTCTTTATTACTATTTTCAATTTTAGCCTCAATTTTATTTTGGTTTGATTCGAGTTTGGCAAACAGTATTTGCATCCAATCCGGAGCTTCTACCTTGATACTTTGTATCTCTTGACTTGACTGAGCTGGAGATATATTGAGCTCAGTTTCACTACCTGACAAAGTTAGCAACTCTACTGGCTCCCTTTTGACTTCTATTTCACTTATTGATTGCATCCCTGCACTCTCATTTAAATTAAAGTCATAATTTACTGGTGACAAATTACGTTCTAGTTCAATATTTGAGGGAGTAATGGAACCATCCTCATTAAACTCAATTCCTGATCGTGAGGATTCTTGGTCAGAGACCGGTTCCCTTCTGAAATGTACACTACTTTCCATATCTTTTAGTTTATTAGCAGCAGTTAATAAATATTTTAAAAGTCTTTGACTTAACTTAAATGCTTGATTTCGACGAATGATGTCGTCGCGGTGTACCGGCAATCGTGATGCGACGCGTCGCAACGTATTGAACGCAGCAGCAGCAGCCGTAGCGTCGAGTACCGCCACAGGAATCGCCTACTGTGCAATAGCTCCAGGGGGGGGGGGGGGGGGCAGCAAGGCACCGTTGACCGCTCGGCGCAGACGGCAGCTGTCTCGCAGATCAGCGCAGCTCCGCGATGACGCACCGTCTTCCTTTAGTCTCAGCGCCGTCGGCAGCCGCGATCCAGCATCGTCGCCTTCCTCACCATCGTCAATAACCAACGTACAGCGGTAGACACTTATTGTTTATACACTACACCCGCCTTTACTGGTAACACTGTTCCCACACTAGTTCAATTCAGTGTCCTGTTATTGCCTACCGAGTTCGTTAATTTATACCAATCGCTTTCACACATCGAGCACTTTTATTTGCTTTTAATTCAGTTTTCCCGGCCGATGCACCATATGTGGGGCGGCGAAGAAGTCGTCGAATGAGTTGTTTGAATGTTCATTTCACGTAACAGACTATTGCCGATGCAACATATGTGGGACGGCGAAGAAGTCGTTGTTTAATGTTGAATGAAAGTTGAACATTGCCACCTTAAATCACGCGAGCCTGGCAACTAATTTGGTGGCCAGTCAGAAAGCGAAGGGAAACTTACTGACCTTATTTCCCAGTCTGCACGGCCACATTCCTGTACAGCCCAGCTAAACGAAAAATATCCATAGTTCTTCACGGGATTAGAGCTGCTTCAATAAAATTTAAAGTTCCAAACAAGATTTTATTATCTTAAAGGCTCACACAAATTACTCGAAACTTCTGAAAATGCTAAAGACATTAAATATTGTTAATTCAGCCAATCGTTTAATAGTTCAGAGGCGACTTCTACAGCAAGTTCCTCCCGAATAGTTCATTACTCTAACTAACGGTGCTCTATTAATAGTTCGCAATAATGTTAAAAAAAAAGATTAATGCTCGCCTTAAAAGTAGAGTTAGTCACCACTTGCCACGCGGAATTATACTTCACACGGACGGCACAATAACAGTTTGTTACCGAAGTCTAAACGATCCAGGACGGTGTACAGTCCTCGCGATTTTCAATGTCCGTTTACATTGCTAAGTACGCACATGTCACAGCCCGCTATGACGTCACCCGAGGCGAGGCGCGATCGGACGTTAAGCTCGCGTGGACTAGGCGTTGGTCTAATGCGGAGTGAGCTTACTACTGCCTCTGCCGCTCTTTTTATATAGCTCCGGCGCGTACCGCCAAGAGAGCATCTGTTCTTTCCGTTCATATGCAGATGCCTGCGGCCTCCAAATGACCGCTATCTCAGGCACATAATCTTAAATATCACATTTAATAATAGCTTTACAAACTTCTCAATTTTTGTATACATACATCTGAGCAGTACAGAAGCACGTAGAAAATCTCAGCCCGCTAAAATTAAAACTTTACTCTCTAGAATTTTTACAATGGAACTAACGGTAGATTGTTACCTCTGAACTATAGCTTTATCAAGACTTGTATCAGCTGTTAATTATGCTACAAGACTAAAACTTGGTGTAGCTTTGTTAATTGTCCTATCTGATCATTGGTCTTAAAGAATTTGTTTTATCATTAAAATTTAAAGTACTTAATCTATAATGCTTATGTACATTTTACTCACAAAAGTAGTTTTTACTAAATTACTAAAAAACTAGAAGAGGTAACTGATTGTGGTATTTCCATTATTATTATTAGGGTGAACTGAAGCATCCTACCAATTTTCAATATTGTAGCTCTATTATTTCGCTCCTCTGATTTTTCCGAAAAACGCGGATTCTGGAGTCAATTTTAGTTTTATGGTTTTGGAAACCAGCACCACTCATTAATGACTTCTTACTGCACCTTCTCACCAAATTTTGGCTTCCTAGCGTCATTATTTAGCGCCTCCTATTTTTCTTTCAAAACGTGAATTTTACGTAAACTACTAATTTTATAACATTAAGATTTGTTACCTGAAACATTATTACATAGAACTATACTTTAACAAAGTTTTACACACAAATCTTAATTTTTACTTTTATGTTAAATGTGGTGCAATACTATATGCAGGCGCGTTACGATGACGTGACGCTACTAGCAGTGAATTAGGGTAAGTCCCGTGCACTCGCTCGCCTCTGTATCTTATACATGATACAGCGCTTGCTTTGCTTCATAGTCCTTAATCTGGGGATACTGTATTCTATCGAAATTTACTTTCACAGATTTCCAAGTCGGATCCTCGTTTTAGTGATATCTCACGTTTTTGGAAATCTGTTCAGTTTTCTTTTTGCCTGAAACTTCCTTCATGTAATTAATTTGGTAAGTTCTATCTTCATTGCATTCCTTGGGTACCTCATCCATACCATTTTGTAATCAGGACAGTGCATCTACTACATAATTATCTGTAGCCTTTTCATAGCAGACTTTGTAATGAAATAGTTGCAAGTATCAAGCCCATCGGGTTAGCCTGTCGTTTAGAAGGCGTCAATCTTTAAGGAACGTTAAGGTTTTGTGGTCAGTGTATGTGATGATCTCATGACCCAATAAATCATTTCTAAATTTCTTTAGGCCCCATATTATGGCCAAGGCCTCCTTCTCTGGTATGGTGTAGTTCCTTTCGTGTATCGTCACCGTCCTGCTGACCAAAGCATTAGTTCTATGTTCTAAATATCCTGTGTTATTTATTTCTTGGAAAATATCAATATCAATCACATAGGCACTGCTGGCAGTATTCATATGGAAAGGTTATGATAGTATTTGGTGATGTAAAACATTATTATGTAAAAGCTCCTTTAAATTACTGAGAAATGGCTCTTCTCTGAGAGCCAGTATCCAGAAGTACTTGTATTCTGACATTATAAATGTCAACCAGGATTACGGTCTGTTTTGTGGTTAAATTTTGTCATTGTTTTGTCCCTCACAATAAATCTTTGTCGACCACAATGTCGCCCCAAGACTTGTCTTTGTCCTGCAAATCACCCATATCAGATGGCTTCTTTCATTTCTGGAGTTCAAAGCTTTTAATTACTTGAACTTTTCGTTGAAATAGTACTGTATCATCGGATGGTTCTTTCCTTCTTTGTTCACTAATGACGTCTGGATTTTGTTGGGAAACACCATAATTATTTGTTACAACATTTCAGTTAGTTGAACCATTAGTGGTTTCAGAGATACCGAAATTTTCGTCATTCGAGCAGTCATCCGAATGCTTTTGGGATCTAACAATAAAGCTTTTCCACGACAGGTGGCAAGTTCGTTTTCTTATTTCTCGTTAGATCTTAACTCAGAATAGCAGCTTTATCCTGATGAGCTATTATCCTCATCTGCTCGAATGACATCCACAGTTACTTCATACTTCGCATCACATTCGTGGGCTCCAACAACACGTAGACAATTGTCTATATTTTGTTTCCCTTCAAATTATCGTCTTTCGGTAGCAGTTACTACTGTCTGTGAATCGTTAACAGCGGTTACTTCACCATTAATGCTGAGGATTTCGTCCTCCAACATCCTTCTATCCATAATGATCTTTTTATTGGCTGCACGTGAACACTGCGCAACGATTTTTGTTTCCTCTTCCTTATTTTCGGCACACATCACCTTCTCTACGTCCCTATTATCTCTCTTACCATCATTTAACTTTTTGGTTGCATATGCTTACTTAAAATCCTCCCATTCACAATGTGTGAGGACCCTGTACAGATCTTCCATCTGCACACGTCATTCCGTCACCTCTGAAAACTCATTTCCACCAGTATTAATACTTGCGCCTTCTCTTAGTCTACGAATCCGTCCATTCTCTTCCGACTACGGAACTATTATTTACCGTAGTGGTTTCACTTCTAACCATTGTGGCGTTTACTTTCTGTTTCGCCGCTTCACACACGGCTTCTCTTGGAGCAGCTGGACCATTCGGACCAGTCATTGCTCTCTGATAGCTTATAAGTTTGCTAACGCCGGGCCCACTGCCTGTTATCCAAGGAATCACCATAGCTCGCACCTGTCGTTATACGTGCTGCGTAGCGCTTTGCCGCGTGACCGCTTTCCTGTTTCATTGTTCGGTGACTATTCCGCTAAAAGCCACTTTGTTTAGGGCAGTAAACTGTGTCCGCATCAGTTTAGCCGTCAGCATCGGCGGTATTCAGTTTTCCGTATCGTTTCGGTGTGTACTCCATGCAGAAAAACCTCTACCGTGACCGACAGAGTTTCGTCTTCCTCTGCCGCTACCTCTTCCTATTTGAAACACATGGATGCGATAACCATCGCCATAACTTTGTTCGTCATGATTACGGTTGTTTCCGTTAGTATTATTCTGTCCGTTATATCTGTTTCCTCGGCAGTGTGGTCTTCGTCTTCCACCCTTCCTAAAAACGCTAAGAAGCTTCTGTAGTTGTTTCCTACGTGCCTCTTAGAATCTTCTGGGAGCTTTTTCCATAGTACCCAGATAATTTCTGATTCTGATCGTCTACTTCTTAAGTATGTCAACTTCCAGTACAAGTATTTGCAGAAATCTTTTAAAGAATTCATGCCCCTATGATCTTGGAGCTTAGTCATGATAAACTCCTGCCATAAGCAGTCCTGCTTTTGTTCAGACCAATATTATTCTGTCAATTTCTGTTTAAATTCAAAGAAAGTAATTTGGTCAGTATTCAGGTTAAGTCCCCAGCGCTTGATATCACCTGCCAAGACGCAGATCATTGCACTTATCTTTTCCAGATCAGATAAATGATCTGGAAAAATTCTTTCGCAACTCTTTACAAAATCTAATGGGTGCCATCCGTTATGATTCTTGGGAGGATCGAACCTTTCCTCACATTCCAACAACTTGCTAAGTGGTGTTCCGTTACTAATGACACCTGCCCTGCCTCGTATTTAAATTCAAGGTTAGAAACTTTTCCTTGAATTTGCGAAGTGTTTTGATCACACTTGTGTTCGCATTCAACAACTTGTTTACTTAAAACTTATTCCGTATCTGAAACTGTTCCGCTCAAACGTTAGATTTCTTTCTGGCACTCACCTACTGTCACAGTTTTCAGGCCTAAAGTGTTTTCGTCCACTTTCGTCACTACCAAAGGTTGTCTTTTTTCCTGGATGTTAATGATTTCTAAATCGGACTTTTCATTAATATCATTAATTTGTCCCTGCATATTAGCCATGTTTAGATTTATGGAATTAATTTCATTTTTCATTTAAGAAACAGTAGAATTTAAAGTACCTACTTTTTTATCTACCTGTTCAATCTGTTAACTTAATTTTGTGTTACGAAACTTCATTTGACTTTCGAGATCGCTAACCTGCGTTTTAATCTAGATTTCAAGACTGCCAACTTGGGCTTTAAGCTGGCTTGCAATCCGATTGTGAAGACCACTGATTTGTGTTTTCGTTTGATCACGAAACATTTTTAAATTGGCAGTGACACTCAACGTTTGTCTACTTTCTTGTCCTACTGAATTTTAAAATCTTTTTTTTTTTTTCTTTCTTGAATTTCGATTCAATTTCGAGCTGGCAGTAGCGTAATAGGCCTCTCTAGAGTCTACAGCAAAGTTGAAAAACATAATGAGAATATAAACAAACAATAAAAACAGGTGATAAAACGGTGACATTGTAAAAGACTGTAAAATGGCGGAATATTGTGGAAATAGAAATATAAGAACATGGCGTTAATGATGGCGATGAAGACACACAGTAAGTAGACAGGCATAATAAAAAAACACGGAGACAGTCTGGTTTCTCTCTGCACCAGATAAAAAACACAACTAGCGGCAGTATGGTGGCTGTTCGCAACACTGACAGGGAACGAATAACAATGAACATTCATATGACGATTAGAAAACAGTCTTTATAGCAAATTTCTTTTAATCGGAGTGACCGGTTTCAATCCTTAAGAATTATCTTCAGACTCTAAAATAACATACGTACAGATAGAGGGATCCTTACAGGATCGTATATACACTGAAATACAAACTACATATAACCAGAACGGCAGGTGAACTTCCATGGAGCAAGCTGCACCGATCTACGACGCTGAACTGGCTGCTAAATGGATAGGCACGAAGTGGTCTTAAATAGGACTAGTAGCGCTCACCGTTTTGTGGATGATATCACTGCTAACCAAATGCTTATGATAAAATCACGATCCAGCATTATTTGTATAAAGAAACAGGTAAACTAAAACATAGGCTGGAGGAAAAAACGAAAGAGCTGTCAAAATTATAAAAAGTCTTCAAAAACATCAAAGACAAGCTGCTCGTTCAAAAAAAACTAGAGTCTCGTTTTTGTGAAGTGCGGAAATTTCTATTTCTTCTAGTGAATTTAATAAAGGTCCTTTAGGGGCAATGTGTAGGATTTTTAAATTATTTCGGATTTACCCTTCAGAGTGATCGCAGTCTTTTAAATGTTGACCCAATAAACATTTACCCTTACTAGTACCTGAGGTGTGTTCTTTAAAACGTACGACAAAATTGCGACCTGGCTGCCCAATATATTGTTCTTCACAAACATTACATAAGATTTTATAAATGCCAGAGTTTTGATAGCTGACGTCGTTTAGACCAATGGTATGTCTAAGTCTATTCTGAAGCAAGTTGTTGGTGGTAAAGGCTATCGTCAGTTCGGTATTTTTAAATAGTTTCTTTATTTTGTCAGAAATAATGCCCATATATATCATGTTGGAGAATTTTCGATTACCAGCTTCAGAAGTGCCATACAAATGTTGTAGCTTATTAAGCAAAAATCAGTTTCGTTGGCATTATAATCATTTTCATTAGCAATCTGATTTAGTATTGACACCTCTTTGTCGATTTCATCTGGGGTCAGTGTTAATTTTTTTAATTCTTTGGATCATTGATTGAAAAAACGCTTTTTTATATTGTGTGGATGACAAGAAGCAGCTTTAATGACATCTGTTGCTGTTGGCTTTCTATAGATTGCTAAATGACGTTTATTGTCCCTGTTTGTGGTAGTGAGATCTAAAAAATTTATACTTTCTTGATTTCCGTGCTCAAATGTGAAACTCAGTTTGGGATGTATATTATTCAAACAGTCTTTCAATTTCAGTAGTTAAAACTTCCGGGCTGAGAGGCCGTGGTCGAACAGTAGAACTTCTTCTCCCTGACGTTTCGTTGCCAGCTGCGGACAACATCTTCCGAAGCGAGTCTACGACTGGCTACCAAGCCGCGGAGGTCCTGTATATATAGAGCGGGTAGAGGGCACCACCACTCGTCACGTGATGTCAACAGTAAAACTATCTCTGACTGGCGTCATTACTCTCGATCGAAGGTAATCGATTGTCACATCTTTGATGCAAGGTTGATCGCCATATTTTATCTAACTTCAAACCTTCTTCTTTCTTGTTAAAATTATTGTGGTGTTTAAAAATCTCTATCGCCTCTCTATACATACGTGCATGATAATGCGATGTCTTAGCTAGCACGCTTGTCTCGCTAAATTTTATCTCATGGTCTCCGTCTTCGAAAACATGTTCTGCTACAGCTGACTTATCCGTGTGTCCCAATCGGCAGTTGCTCTTGTGTTCAGTCAGGCGAGTATTGATACTTCTTTTAGTTGTTCCAATGTAAACTTTCCCACAACTACACGGAATTTTGTAAACACCCGGAGTAGCTAAAGGGTGTCGTGCATCCTTCGCCGATCTTAAACATTCACTAATCTTCTTAGTTGGTCTGTAGATTGTTTCAATTCTAAACTTGGCTAGCACTTTTCCGATACGGTCCGTAATATTATGGATGTAAGGAAGAAAAACTTTCCCTGCTGAAGGTTGTTGTTTTTGCATGTTTTCGGACATTTTCTTTCTAGGGTGGAGTGCACGATCTATCTCCTTATCAGTATATCCAATTTTCCGAAAAACTGTCCGCAAATGATTTAGTTCCTCTTGTAAATACGCTGGCTCACAAATTCTATTGGCCCTGTCCACCAGTGTTTTGATGACACCTCTCTTCTGCCTGGGATGATGATTTGAACTCTTATGAAGATAACGGTCGGTATGCGTATCTTTTCTGTATACTTTGTGACCAAGAGTACCATCTGCTCGTTTAATTACTGAAACGTCCAGAAAATTAATCTGTCCATTACTCTCTGTCTCCATGGTAAATTGAATTTTTGAATTAATGCTGTTCAAATGCTTCAGAAATTCGTTCAGTTGCTCTTCTCCGTGATTCCATATCACAAAAGTATCGTCCACATACCGATACCACTTCAAAGGACTTTTTCTGGCTGACTGAAGTGCCTGTTGCTCAAAAAATTCCTTAAAAATTATAAGCAGCGACTGGACTTAGGGGGCTACCCATAGCCACTCCATCAATTTGTTCATAGAACTCATTATTATACTGGAAATAAGTCGTAGATAGGCAGTGCCGGAACAAGGCTACTATATCAGTAGGAAATATGTCAGATATGTAAGCCAGAGTTTCGTTCACCGGAACCATAGTAAACAAAGATACAACATCAAAGCTAACAAGGATATCACTGGGGCTTATAGTAATCCCCTTCAGTTTTTCGATGAAGTGCATGGAGTTCTTAATATGATGATCAGTCTTTCCGATAAACGGTTGTAGCAATGAGGCAAGATATCTAGCCAACTCTTGAGTAGGGGATCCTATAGCACTCAAAATCGGCCTAAGAGGGACATTTGGTTTATGTACCTTAGGTAACCCATATAATCTAGGAGGGAATGCTTCCGTTTTACAAAGATCTTTTTTATCTGCTGCAGGAATAGAAGACTTTTTTTATTAGTTGGTTAGTAGCTGTCAACACTTTTGTTGTAGGATCTTTGTTCAGCTTCCTGTAAATGGTAGGATCCAAAAGATCGTCGATCTTCCTGTGGTAATCCTCACTCTTCATCAACACTGTAGCGTTTCCCTTGTCAGCGGAAAGTACAATAATACTCCTGTCCTCATTAATCTCCCGTAATGCCTTCTTTTCTCCTTGGGACAAATTACTGCTAGGTGGCTTAGCTTTACGTAATATCCTTGCTGTCTCCATCCTAACTTCATCCGCAGTGTGTGATGGTAACAACCGAATCCCCGCCTCTATATTAGCTACAATATCTTCCGTTGGAACCTTCATTGGAGTAATTCTGAAGCATTTGAACAGCATTAATTCAAAAATTCAATTTACCATGGAGACAGAGAGTAATGGACAGATTAATTTTCTGGACGTTTCAGTAATTAAACGAGCAGATGGTACTCTTGGTCACAAAGTATACAGAAAAGATACGCATACCGACCGTTATCTTCATAAGAGTTCAAATCATCATCCCAGGCAGAAGAGAGGTGTCATCAAAACACTGGTGGACAGGGCCAATAGAATTTGTGAGCCAGCGTATTTACAAGAGGAACTAAATCATTTGCGGACAGTTTTTCGGAAAATTGGATATACTGATAAGGAGATAGATCGTGCACTCCACCCTAGAAAGAAAATGTCCGAAAACATGCAAAAACAACAACCTTCAGCAGGGAAAGTTTTTCTTCCTTACATCCATAATATTACGGACCGTATCGGAAAAGTGCTAGCCAAGTTTAGAATTGAAACAATCTACAGACCAACTAAGAAGATTAGTGAATGTTTAAGATCGGCGAAGGATGCACGACACCCTTTAGCTACTCCGGGTGTTTACAAAATTCCGTGTAGTTGTGGGAAAGTTTACATTGGAACAACTAAAAGAAGTATCAATACTCGCCTGACTGAACACAAGAGCAACTGCCGATTGGGACACACGGATAAGTCAGCTGTAGCAGAACATGTTTTCGAAGACGGAGACCATGAGATAAAATTTAGCGAGACAAGCGTGCTAGCTAAGACATCGCATTATCATGCACGTATGTATAGAGAGGCGATAGAGATTTTTAAACACCACAATAATTTTAACAAGAAAGAAGAAGGTTTGAAGTTAGATAAAATATGGCGATCAACCTTGCGTCAAAGATGTGACAATCGATTACCTTCGATCGAGAGTAATGACGCCAGTCAGAGATAGTTTTACTGTTGACATCACGTGACGAGTGGTGGTGCCCTCTACCCGCTCTATATATACAGGACCCCCGCGGCTTGGTAGCCAGTCGTAGACTCGCCTCGGAAGATATTGTCCGCAGCTGGCAACGAAACGTCAGGGAGAAGAAGTTCTACTGTTCGACCACGGCCTCTCAGCCCGGAAGTTTTAACTACTGACGATGCCGGCCGTGAAAGTCTACACGCTGTGAGTCTTTTAATTTGTCTATTTTGTCTTTAGTACTATTATAAAGCAACTGTGTGTCATCGACATATTGCTTGTAGTATATAATTTTACTAGTAATTTATGGGTTATCTTTGAAACATTGTACCTCAGCATAATTAACAAAAATATCTGCCAGGGTACCAGCTAAGGAATTTCCAATTGCCGGACCATCTTTTAGAAAATACATTTTACCATTGAAGGAGAAATAGTTAAAAGCTATAGTATTTTCAAGCAGTTCAATGAACTCTATGACCTCTTATATAGAAATGATTTTGTGCAATTACAAATTATTTTTAATAATATCAGTTGTTTTTTTAACTGGTACATTAGTATATCAATTTTTAATATCAAGTGAAGCAAATCGAGCACCATTTGATATGTCGGCATTGTAGATTGTTTTTAGCAAATCATAGCTGTTATTAATGTTAAAGCTTTTATCATAAACATAAAAGGATTTCAAAATATCATTAAGTTTTTTATTTAATTTGTATGAAGGACAGCTCTTACTATTCACAGTAGGCGAATGGGTAAATTTCCGTTATGAAGCTTCAGTTGGGATCTTAATTTAGGTAATTGTGGGTTCACCACCTTAAGAAACATTTTTTTATTAGGCGAATATAGTGAATTATTGTCATCGATTAGTTTCCTTATCTTACTTTGAAATTTAGGGGCTGTATCTTTACTGATTTCATTGATCCCATTTTTCGCGAAAAAAAGGCTTCGAAATGTATTGAGCTTGTTTGAGAATTACTAAGGTGTTTCCTTTGTCTGCTTTTGTGATAATAGCCCTGTCTGAGGTCATTTTTTTATTAATATTTTTAATTATGTTAAATTGACTATTTGATCTGGGTCTTTTCTTTTCATTGGTAATTAATTCTTTTGTTTTAAGGGAATTTTGCACGCTACTGATTTGCTAACTCTATAACATTTTGTAACAACCTTTACCTCAGCAATTATCCGTTTCACATTTTCGTAGTTTAAAGCTGGATTTAAATTAAATTTCAAACCTTTATTCAGTAACGAAATTTCAGCGGCAGTGAATTGAATATGAGTAAGAGACTCGAGGATAAAGACTATGCATGTTATAGGGGCGATCAGGCGAACCTTCGTTTTGTTTATGAGAACTTTTTTTTGTATGGTGCTTATATAAAACATATTCCCGTAACAAATTTATATTTTTATCCGTAAAAGAAAGTCTTTTAGAAAAAAAATTAGGTGGCTTTTCACTGCTTAACAGTATATATAAACTGTGCATTTCATTATTTAAAAAATCCTTCTTCTTGAAAGCATCTCAGATTCCATATTTTATCCATAGAAAACTGCTCTTTCGTTCTACAAATAGAATAACAGGCGAATTTGCTTTAATATTAATCTTGACATAATTAGGAATGCGTAAGGAAACATTGATACAAATGGCAGAATAAGGTTTTAGATGCACAGAGCTCCATTACATCTAGTGTTAAACAAGAAATGGTTATAAATTCATACAACAGTTAATATTATGTAAAGTAATGGTTATGAGAAATAACCCTTGCAACATCAAAGGACACAGAATCCGTTAAAAGGAGAGTGTTAATGAAAACAAAATCAAAATACTTGGTGAAGAACAAAGGGGGCGGGGGAGGGGTTTGGAACAAAACATTAAGAATACTAACATAACACATTACGGAAGATTGCTTGTTAACTAACGCCCCATGTTTCGCTTTTCTGTCATTCATATTATTATGAATAATCTTTAACGACTATTATATTCACTACTATATTTTACATTTATTTTTGACATGTCACATTGATAGAGGATGCCGCCTTTACGACAACCGTTAACGTCTACATAGATCGTCTTAGCTGCCGTTACAGCACTCTGTGCCAGCTTCTCAGAATGTCGCATCAATAGAGGACGCCGTTTCTACGGCAACCTTCAACGTCTATCAAATTTATATTTGCTAATAGCTTCTCCCTATCACTATAGCAACCTTCGACGGCTATTCCACGTCTCTTAGCCAACAGCACGTATTTTGTAAAATGTAAACTATCACGGCCGGAACTGTCATGATTAATAAAATTCTTTTCCGGGCTATTATGCCGTGGTCTGATGGATTTCGCATTGTAACCCGACGTTTCGTCCCCATCTGCGGAGGACATCTTCAAGGGGGTCCGTGGCTTCTGTTAACTTCCGAAACACACATTGTCTCACTACTGACTGCAGCAAATTTTTGTTTTCGCGTGCTCCCGCGCATAGGCGTGACGTCACACGTTTTGAATACGCCAGCGCAATTGACCGTTGTCGGTTGCCGCCGTCCGCTGTTGCTGTCATCCCATGGCGGAAGACTGGTACACATCTTCTTCAGCACCGGCATCCAGATGTCATTCAATTTCACGCCCTCCTCCTTCCTATTAAAATTCCTGGGGTGTTTCATAATCTCTATAGCCTCTCTGTAAAGCCTTTCATGATATCCGCTTGTGGCTGCCAGTACTTGAGTTCTATCAAAATAAATGTGGTGGTCTCCTGACTGCAAAGCGTGTTCCGCAACAGCTGATCTATCAATCTCTCCCCTTCTACAATTGCCCTAGTGCTCTTCTAGTCGTTTTTTTGACCGTTCTTTTTGTGGTACCCACATATACCTCCCCACAACTACACGGGATCCTGTAAATTCCTGCTTTTTCCAACGGTTTACGAGCATCCTTAGCCAATCTCAGGTGTTCTTGTATCTTCCGGGTAGGTTTGTAAATCACCGCGATATTCCGTTTTTTCAATATTTTCCCTATGCGGTCAGTGACGTCCTTAATAAAAGGCAGGAAAACTTTCGATTTTGCAAGCGCTTGTGCATTGCTATGATTTTCACGCGGCGGTCTTAACGCTCTTTTTATCTCAGCAGCCGAGTAACCATTCCTGAGTAATGCATCAGTGAGGTGTTCCAGTTCCGTATCCAGTAGCCCAGGTTCACAGATGTTCCTCGCTCTATCCGCCAACGTTTTTATGCCTCGCTTTTGTTGTGGGTGGTGGTTCGAATCCCGGTGTAGATAACGATCCGTGTGCGTGGGTTTCCGGTAAACTGTAGGGCCTAAGCTACCATCCTCTTTCTTGTAAACTAGCACATCCAGAAAATTTAGTCTCCCTTCTGCCTCCTCCTCCATGGTAAACTGGATCTTCGGATTAATACCGTTTAGATGTTTGTGAAAACGGCCTAGTTCCTCTCTGCCATGCCTCCACAACACAAACGTATCATCTACGTAGCGGAACCAGATAATCGGTTTTTTGTTGGCAGTTTCTAGAGCCTGCGCCTCGAATTTTTCCATGAAAAAGTTAGCTATAACCGGACTTAAGGGGCTCCCCATTGCCACGCCATCAGTCTGTTCGTAGAACTCATCGTTCCATTTGAAATATGTGGTCGTAAGGCAATATTTAAATAGTTCTGCAATGTCGGGAGGAAAAATTCTACTCAGCTGTTGCAACACCTCATTGAGAGGAACCATAGTAAATAGCGATGCCACATCGAAACTCAATGAGGTGTTGCAACAGCTGAATAGAATTTTTCCTCCCGACATTGCAGAACTGTTTAAATATTGCCTTACGACCACATATTTCAAATGGAACGATGAGTTCTACGAACAGACTGATGGCGTGGCAATGGGGAGCCCCTTAAGCCCGGTTATAGCTAACTTTTTCATGGAAAAATTCGAGGCGCAGGCTCTAGAAACTGCCAACAAAAAACCGAATATCTGGTTCCGCTACGTAGATGATACGTTTGTGTTGTGGAGGCATGGCAGAGAGGAACTAGGCCGTTTTCACAAACATCTAAACGGTATTAATCCGAAGATTCAGTTTACCATGGGGGAGGAGGCAGAAGGGAGACCAAATTTTCTGGATGTGCTAGTTTACAAGAAACAGGATGGTAGCTTAGGCCATACAGTTTACCGGAAACCCACGCACACGGATCGTTATCTACACCGGGATTCGAACCACCACCCACAACAAAAGCGAGGCATAATAAAAACGTTCTCGGATAGAGCGAGGAACATCTGTGAACCTGGGCTACTGGATACGGAACTGGAACACCTCACTGATGCATTACTCAGGAATGGTTACTCGGCTGCTGAGATAAAAAGAGCGTTAAGACCGCCGCGTGAAAATCATAGCAATGCACAAGCGCTTGCAAAATCGAAAGTTTTCCTGCCTTTTATTAAGGACGTCACTGACCGCATAGGGAAAATATTGTAAAAACGGAATATCGCGGTGATTTACAAACCTACCCGGAAGATACAAGAACACCTGAGATTGGCTAAGGATGCTCGTAAACCGTTGGAAAAAGCAGGAATTTACAGGGTCCCGTGTAGTTGTGGGGAGGTATATGTGGGTACCACAAAAAGAACGGTCAAAAAAACGACTAGAAGAGCACTAGGGCAATTGTAGAAGGGGAGAGATTGATAGATCAGCTGTTGCGGAACACGCTTTGCAGTCAGGAGACCACCACATTTATTTTGATAGAACTCAAGTACTGGCAGCCACAAGCGGATATCATGAAAGGCTTTACAGAGAGGCTATAGAGATTATGAAACACCCCAGGAATTTTAATAGGAAGGAGGAGGGCGTGAAATTGAATGACATCTGGATGCCGGTGCTGAAGAAGATGTGTACCAGTCTTCCGCCATGGGATGACAGCAACAGCGGACGGCGGCAACCGACAACGGCCAATTGCGCTGGCGTATTCAAAACGTGTGACGTCACGCCTATGCGCGGGAGCACGCGAAAACAAAAATTTGCTGCAGTCAGTAGTGAGACAGTGTGTGTTTCGGAAGTTAACAGAAGCCACGAACCCCCTTGAAGATGTCCTCCGCAGATGGGAACGAAACGTCGGGTTACAATGCGAAATCCATCAGACCACGGCATAATAGCCCGGAAAAGAATTTTATTAATCAGCACGTATTTTACGGATCGGATAACAGAGAATAGCCTAGAATAGTTTATTTTAAGCTAATTATTTACTACAGCTGATATTTTCTGACAAATAACTATTTCATAGCAACTCTACAATGTATTTTAACTATAACTCTTCGTAAAATCTTAGTAATATAGACTACTGTAATGCATTTTATGCTGATAGTACACACTATACTTCTGATTGGCAAGCACTGAAGCCATAGACACAATGGTGAGCGGGACTAGTCCTATTTAAGACCACTCCCTCCTATCCATATAGCAGTCAGTACAGTTCGTGGGCCGGCGCAGGGAAAAGGGGGGAGGTGAGGGAAAGGGGGAGGGCCAATGGAGGGAGAAGACATAGAAAAAAGGGGGCAGGGCAAATGCAGAAACGACCGGGGAAGACAGTGGAGGGGAAAGCAAAAGGACTCGGGGGAGAGAAGGATGTCAGAGAGAGGTTAAGTGCGGAAATAACAGTATGGGAGGGGGAGGGAGAGGGTGTCTGGGAAAAGGACAGAGGGAGGGGGGGAGAGGTGAGGATCAGAGTTGATAGGAGGGATAAATGGAGGGAGAGAGGGCATCATCCAGGAGGGGGAGTTGATTGCAGACACGTTGGGAAAGGAGATGAAGGGTGTAGTGGTGGAGGGTAGGGGGGATGCAATGGTGAAGGCACAGCAGAGGGTGCGGCTGGAGAGAAGAGGAGCACCCTGGAATTGTGGGGGATCAAGCCGGCAGGAGTTGCAGAGGATGCGGATATGTTCGAAGAAAAAGAGCAGATGGGGGAGAAGAGTCAGGTCATAGAGGATCCGCATTGGGGACAGGAGGTGTATGCGGAAGGTGAGGCGGAATGCATGGCGCTCGAGGATTTAGAGGGACTTATAGATTTTCGGGGGGGGGGGGGGGGGGGAGGGAGGCAGATATCCATGCGAGACTGGCATAACAGAGGATGGGATGGATTAAGAATTTGTAGGTGTGGAGGATCCTAGAGGGGTTCAACCTTCATGTCGGGCCAGAGACGAGTTTAAGGAGATGGAGGTGGCTGTGGGCTTTGGATTGGATAGTGCAGATATGAGGGATCTAGGTGAGGTGACGGTCAATGGTGAGTTCAAGGTAGGTGAGGGTGGGGGAAAAGCAGAGGGCAGGAGCGTAGATACTAAGGGAAAATTCCAGGAGCCAGAAGGAGTGAATGTTACGACCTATGATGGTTGCTGGGTCTTGCGAGGATTGATTTGAAGGAGCCACTTGTTACACCATGTGGCAAAAAGATCAGGGTGATTCTAGAGAAGAATTTTCGTGTTCTGACTCTAGCTCATATGATTCTTTCGGCTCTTTCTTTATTTGTAGCGAATCAAAAATGTCAACTCATTTGTTCACAAAACAACCATTGTCTACAAGGTCCTCATCATTTGCGTCATCTATTTTTTTCTTGTTTCATTTAGGATGATCTCAACATCTCGGTCTGTTCATTTATGTTTTCATGATATTCTGTGTAGGCTTCCTGCTTATCACTAGCGCCATCTGTAATCTGCTCACATAAACTACTACTTCTGCCGGAGGCATTTCCCATGGCGAAAGGCATTATTTATTTTCGTTCACTCGGTGTAGTTACTGCATTCTCACCTTTGTTCATTCTTAATGTACATTAAAATTTACTTTTGTACACAACGTCTATTGGTGTTCACTCTACTGGACATGATTGCATCCTCGCGCCACTGGACGTTCACTACTTGAACCACACTAGTTTTTCACTAAATACTTATTGTATTTTATGATCGTGAATTATAAATGTCCTGTCACGCGACACCAAGGGTAATGGTACGACCGACCACTTTAAACGATAATCGATGGTAACGTTATACCTCTGCGAGGAATTTTGAGTAGCTGTGACTGTGGGATAACCTAATGGAAATAGAACAACTAAACTGGGAATCGTGTCCGAAATACTCCAACATACTATAAACAATAGTAAACGGTGGGCCAGGAACAAACGTTCTCCCAGCACAAAAGCAAGCTGTGACAGTACAAATTAAAACAGGTCGCCAGCCTAATTCGGTATTCTTGTGTCCAAGCCAAATGATAAAGCAGAAGGTAGTACCAAGGTTAACCCAACATTCCTCGACACACACACTAAATTCTTTCCTTATATATGTTCACACTACAACACAGTAATCTAACCTAGCAGATAAATGTGCTCCTAACTAGTAACTCAGATAACCAAATGGCCAATGAGATAGTAAACAGCAACATATGCCTCGCAACAACACGTACCTCGAATGAACTAGGTGCAACATTTTATAAAACTAAATACCGAGACTAGTAGCAATACTGAGCAGTGAAAAGACTGAAATGATTTTGAATTTAAATCAGGGTTTAAATGATTCAAATGGCTCTGAGCACTATGGGACTCAACTGCTGTGGTCATTAGTCCCCTAGAACTTAGAACTACTTAAACCTAACTAACCTAAGGACATCACACACATCCATGCCCGAGGCAGGATTCGAACCTGTGACCGTAGCAGTCGCGCGGTTCCGGCCTGCGCGCCTAGAACCGCAAGACCACCGCGGCCAGCTTAAATCATGGGATCTTCTAATGATCATAATGTATAACTTCATTTCGTAATACAGGGTCTCTATGCCTGTGCGTTGACCAACTTGCATTAGAATAGATAACACAGTGAACAGTTCTTTCTTAAACTCGGTTTGAAGCAACTAAAAAGAATGTAAATCGAACTACACTGGCTCTGAAGAAGCCTTTGCATTGCTTCATTAAATAACTAGGCTGGTCCATGAGGAACCGTAAACTTCCATGATTTGAAGACCCACGCTCGTTAACAAAACTACACCAGTATGTATCAGAAAAGGTAAGTATTATTATGATTAATTACTAGTTAAGTGAAGCACAACAACCTATAACTCGTTAAATAACAAATGTGCTTTCATAAACAGTCTTTTGACCTAATGAAAATCATAAATGGCTGTGCAAATGACAACACAACGTTAAATTCAAGTTGAGCCACTTTCTCACAAGGACCCTCGGAATTAAATTCACTAGGATAGGAATCCTGTCCATGTTTGTGGTTTGGGATAAAGACGGGTGTAAGATAGAGTTGTTAGTAACACCACGATTATTAATCAAATCAAACAAAATTCACCAATACACGGTCCATTTACAGAGTGCAAATATATAAAACAATTTAGTGGAGGGCTGGTGGCACTGGTGGCGCAATTTGCAGTGGCTAGTAACCTGGTGGCGATGCGATGATAGCAATACTGTTGGCCTCGCCCTGTTACTGGTCTTCTTGGCCTCGAAATAATATTTTTATAGTGCCAAAAACTATGCTATGATAATGATACCACCAAGTTCAGGATCCGAGGCCCATAAATACTGCCCTTAAGTTCTTCTGGCCTCAAAACTTCAGGAATGTGAGCCACTATGATTCGCTGCTGCTAGCGAGGTGTTAACCACAGCACTGCTCAGCCCGGATTCCTTACTTGTCACAAAGGATGAGTTGCCACTTGCGCGCCAATCACACCTTTTCCATACGGCCAGGCTATTTCCGTAGCTGCGGGGCTTCCCTACATCTTTTACATTTAACCCTACGTTCCCTAATTGTGGACCAAGTCATTTATAGTGCATTACAAAACAATCATTTCAGTTGTTATTTAAATTCAAACATAATTTAAACAACACCGTTCAAAAATTCACGTAAGTGGAACATGTATACATAGTCAAAGAATTTCCATAACGCATACAACATAATACATAAGCAATACTACAAACTGACATCGAAATATCGATACAGATACAAAATACTTCAAAAATAGGTGTTACAATAGAAAACTAATTTTACTTAGCGAGAGCGACGGGATAGAAATTGGAGAGTAGCTGAGTGGTCAGCATCAAATATGCAGTGCTGAGGACAAATCTGTGGAACACAAGTGAAAAAAATTCAAAAAGCTCGTTCAATATGCCTTAGACAAGTACGTTCCGAGCAAGGTCTTAAAGTATGGGAACGACCCATAGCGATTTAATAGCCATGTTTGAAAACTGCTACGTCAACAAAGGGACCTCAGCATAGGTTCAGGAGAAGTCAAAATCTAGCAAACAACAGCTGAAGAAAGTGAAAATGGGCGTTAGGATAGCAATGATAAAAGTGTTATATGAGTTTGAAAGTAAAATTTTGTCAACCGTTATCAGTAACATCACTAACAGGTTTTGGTCTAACGTAAAATCAGTAAGCAGTTCGAAACCCTCTATTCATTGAATCGTGACCGTACTGGCACCGAAACGGAAGATAGCAGAGAGGAAGCCGAAATATCGGATTCGGAATTCCAAAATAGTTTATCGTAGATCGCTGGAGCAACGAAGGGTACCCAGCGACATGAAAAAAGGGCAAGTCATTCCACTTTTCAAGAAGGGTCGTAGGACAATTTCACATTACTGTTATCCAATATCGTTGACGTCAATGTATTGTAGAATTGTGGAGCATGTTTTATGCTCAAGAATTATGATGTTCTTGGAGAATTACCTCTACAAGAATGAACATGGATTCCTCAGAGATTTTTCAGAACTTAGCTCCCTCTGTTCCCCCGTGAGATCGATACCGATGCAGACACATCGCTCTTAACGCAAAAAGAATCGTCATATAGAAAGGTAATTTCAGGAGCATCCACGTAAGTGTGATAGGACCCTTACTGTTTACAATGTACATAAATGATCTAGCAATATGCGTTGGATGATCTTTAAGACTGTTAGCAGATCATGCGCCTGTCTATAAGAAAGTAGCAACGTCATAAGACATTATCGATTTGCAAAATGACATGAAGAGGACTGTTTAATGTTGCAGGCTCTGGCGGCTGGTACTGAATACAAATACACTGTCCAGTCACACTAATGTGATCCTCTGTGAGAAACCTGAATACTCACCTTTTCAGGAGCGAAGTACTGCGACACGTGCAGGAAGAGAGTCAGTGAGTTTCTCGAAGGTACCGACACGGATGTGGAGCCAGATCGTGTTCAGTGACATACATTCATACACCACGGACACGCTTTACACATACACACCACTTTAATTATTGGCGGAGGCAACGTCCTCAGCCAAGAACGATGTCCCAGTGATAAATTAATATGTTTCCCAACCTCCAGTTCCGATCAAGGTTTTCGGAATGTTTCCCTCGGTAATAAGGGGTTTGCTGAAATTGGCAAGCCCTTCCCATTTATTCCGAACTGGAATTCTCCATCTGCGCTACTATCAGCTTGCTGATGTTTGGCTGAGTAGAACTGTTACCCCTGGTCAGTTGCGCTAAGTTTTTCAGCTAAGGATCCATGGTACGAATAGCCTGATTAAGGTGGTCCCAGTGCTTCTAGATTAGTTTGGTGGCCACGGGAGTGCAGCAAACTCATTCTGGTGCTCTTCGAGCCATGTATGTACACTGCGAGCTGTGTGAATCGTGTCGTTGTCCTCCTGGTAGATGCCAATGTGCCGACGAAAAACTAAGTGCATGTAGGGGCTGGCCCCAAGGATAGATGCATTTTAGCGTTGATCCACTTTGTCTTCCAGAATGATGAGATCATTCAGAAACACCCCAGATCATAACACTCCCTCCTCTGGCCAGGACCCTTTCGATGATTGCTGCAGGGTGCCTGCTTTCAGACGTTTCAAGCCGCCCACGCAAAAGGCCATCTGTTGCTGAACTATGAAACGTTATTCATCTGAAAAGGCCGCCTATCACCACTCAGTGAACGTCCAGTGGCGGTGCTGGCGTGCAATTTTCAGCCTTAGTCGCTAATGGACGTCAGTCAAGACGGGTGCATGAACCAACCATCTGCTGTGGAGGTCGATACGCAGCAATGTTCGCTGGATAGTCGTTGAGTAGACACTGACAGTAGCCCCTTGGTTCATCTGGCTGGTCCATTTCTCAACAGTTGTACGTCTGTTCGCCTGTATATGTCTCTGCCGCCATCGTTCTCTATTGACCTCTAAAGCCCGTCGGATACCACAGTTGCCGGAGCACCAGTTTTCGATAGTAACATTTTGCCATTGTGTGGTGTTGGTTGTGTTGTTTTGCATACACCTATGACGCTGAAAGTCGATCTCTGGTGACCTACAGAGAAAAGAAGAGTCCCATATAATCATGTAAGTTAATTAATGGAAATAGTAAGTTACTGCAATGGACACGTCTTACTGACTGGAACTTAATAGGGGTGAACCAATCAAACAAGACCATATGGGTACCATGCCACACACACAGACATATTAATGAGAGGTAGGGTTACCTGATCTATAACACAATCTGCAACAAACAGATTTATTATTGTAAAGTAAAACACATGAGTTACCCACTGATATGAACAATGAACGTTTTAATACTTGGACCAGGGGGTTCTAATGGTGAAATGTAACCTTGGCACATATGGGTGGACGTGATAAATGCAAAGTTGTGCAGATTACACGCGAATACGACCACTGACAAGGTTCAAATGGCTCTGAGCACTATGGGACTTAACTTCTGAGGTCGTCGGTCCCATAGAACTTAGAACTACTTAAGCCTAACTAACCTAAGGACATCACATAAATCCATACGCGAGGTAGGATTCAAACCTGGGATCGTAGCGATCGCGCGGTTCCAGACTGAAGCACCTACAACCGCTGGGCCACTCCGGCCGGCGACCGTTGACTCTAGGGATGGTTAGTAAATTACAGGAGTAACCAGTAAAAATAAGATCGAATACCAGTGATATCGTCAAAGCACATATTTAAAGCCGATTGGCGTATTAAAACGGACTAACTGGCTCCTGAATGGAAAGACCTAATGTCACGTCGTTAGGGAATTGCCGAACGTAACATTGGTGCATCGTACCATAATGGTAGCGTAATGCGGAAGATAGTGGCAGTAGCGTTTGGAGGCCCTGAGTTCAGCTGTCTCTCTGTCCGCAGTACTCTCGTGGAGACACCTTTCTGTATCATTGCAAGGCTTGCCTCATTTGTCGTTGAGCAACAGGTCTTTAATTCACCATCTCCTAATGTGACGTGTAGTCACTCGTTTCCAGCGTGAACTCATCACGCTCCATCGCCTTGCATGAAGCGTTCTCATTGTTACTGCTGTGTAACATTTCTGCTTTCGCCAGTGTGGGAACTCGCTGGCTGATAGTGGCAAAGATTGCGAGTTCCATCTAATAAAATTAAAGTTAAGCAACCTTCTATTCTTGCGGATATTTGCTTCCCTCAGTCAGTAGTGCTCTGACCTGGAGAGGAAGGCAGGAAATCTCTCCCACTGCATGGCAAAATATTCAAAAAAACCTCTGGTAAGTCTGACATTTAGGCACGGCCGAGAAGCTGCATGCTCTACAAAAATATAACTGTAAGACCAACCAGAATGTTGGACTCTGCAAGTGAGCTGTGAGCTGTGAATCTAATAAGTGATATTCTAACAAACACTATTCAAATGCATGGAGTGAAGTAACAAAGCAAGATAAACAGCAGCAATAAAAAAAACAACGCTAAACGAAACTTAATATGCGAAAAATAGTATTGGCAAAAGTTGCGGCTGGTGAGACTCTATAAACATTAGAGGGCTGGTAATGGGTTCAGATACATACAACAAGAATAAAAGACAAAATCTATTAATGTTTCAACAGCCTAACAGCATTGAGTTAATGAAATCATGAAGCTTTATTTCAAAAAACTACGAGGCTAAGATAAAGTAGACTATGGGCAGATGTAATAATAGTAAAAAATGAATACACAAAAACATTCAGATTACTTGAATCAGATGCAAAGGAATTCGTCGCTTACATGAATTCCATGTTGCCCGATTTTTCAAACATCTTTCTTCTCTAAATTTTTAATATTAGAAGATGTATTAGAACAAAAGCGGAGCGTAACTCACTTTTCTTCTTTCAGACTCCACTGCAGCTAGTACCAGGCGCTGGATACGAACTGAACCAGCTTTTGTTCCCAGTGAATACAATTCTGCTCGGCCATGATAGTTGACAAGTACTCCTACATGAGCAATGTCCATATGTTGTGAACAAGGAATCAGCGGATTGGTAATGCCTATCCACTTGTGAGTCCTCATGCCAAAGTTCTTGTTACCTCCTCCACTCCTCGCTTCGAGATAAAAACATATATACAAGCGATTAGTAATTTATTAACAAAATGACACAGGTCTCATGGATGACAGTAACATCTTAAATGGTAAATTTTTGTTTACATACAATGAGTCATTCTCGATCCCCTCTCGAACATAAGCATCTTTCTAACAGAGTATTCTTCAAGGAAACAATATGAACACATCACTTTGAAGCGGCTAATCTTACAAGAACTCACTATATAACATATTACACAATAATAAGAAAATTGATTCGAATCATTCATACCACACATGTTTACATTCATCTCACGCCACATCAGTTTCTTAATTTCAGAATCCATTTTTCTTATGAGAGCCATTTCTTATGAGTAGTGTTCTGACATCTTTCCTTTTAATGGATTTCTATGTACACTATCCTCCAGCCCGCTTTCAACCACAGACAATTGCTACAAAGTTAGTTCAAAATTTAAAGGCAATATACTCCCTACTTCACAGAAGATCCTACTAGACGTGACTCTTTATCTTTGAAATAAAAAATGTCACCTTTTATTAATGAGGCAAAAATATACATTTGTACAACCCATTGTAATAAGTCACATTTGAAACAGCTTCAGAGCACTAAACATTTCATCGTATCATATTCTTTGTGATGACAAATATTCCTACATCTCCTGAGAAAAATGAAGAAAATATTATGACATGACTATTTATACGTCTTCCAATCTTGAATATGGCTGACAATCAGTTATTTGTGCAACTGACTGACTGTTTTTATCATTCGTTAAAAATATACGTACATCTCCTGCAACCATTACTCCTTCCAAGAGCCCTTGAGAGAATAATAGATTATTTCACAAGTACAAATGCTAGACATAGAAGTAATGTATAGAACTTAAACCAACGGAAAAATTACACACAAATAAATGTATATATTTGGACATCGTAACCACTCCTGTGATATGTGCACAATCTTACTACATTTTAATACATAGCATAACACAACAGAACATAATACAAGAAGAAATATTCTCCTCGGCTCCTATAGCTAACATTGTACAATCTCAAAATATTCATAGGCAAAACTTTAGCATCTACATTTGTGATACACAGACAAAATAGGTGGTTCATATTGATATAATTTGCAGTTAATATGTGAAGATAACAGGTACCCAGGAAAAGACAAGAAGGAAATTTAAATAACATAGTAGGACATTAAAAGTTCAGTAAAGTAAAATAACGGTGAATAAAGGTAGCTCCACTGGAACATCAAGTCATAAGTACAAAAATGTACAAACAGTTAAAAATAACACAGGCAGCTCATCTAAAGAAGGAACATTATCAAATTCCTCTTATCTATTATAATATATGGAGATACTCATTCCAAAACTTAAAAACAAGATATTCGTACACATTGACTGGCGTGTGGTTTCATCAATAACATTTACACTCGCGTCGCTGTGAAGATAAGGGAAGAAAATTGTTCAAAAAGTACAAGAACTCTGTGATCAGGCGAGTCATCACATACTTAATAAGAGTTTCGCGTAACCACAGTAGGCACAGGGACAATTAGTCCATGTGTAAAATGGAAAAGTGCAAAATTTATGAGGGATATGTCTTCATACTAGCATATATAGTGCATTAAAATGGTTTAACGTCGCTATAGAAATGGAAACACACATGATTTGGTCAAAATGTGCGTATGTTCGACAGTTTTAATTAACATATACGACAGTTGTATTGTTATTATGTTAAGTCTCTCACATGTTTTCAGAAACAGGACAACCATACTCGTAAATAACCTGTATCATTACTTCTCCTCGATGTCAACAAGACGTTAAACCCAATCTTCCTTTCTTCTTTTTTTTATTACTTTGATTTTGTGAGTTAGCGAGCATAGCGCTCTCATTTAAATGTCTGGCCGAAAGTGTCAGCCTACATGAATTGTGAAACGAACCCTGTCGTCCAAGACCACGTTCCACAGAGTGCGCAGATTCACCACGAGATGGGGAAACTCACAGGCTTCTATTGTCTATTGATGCCTAAGCGCTGTAGTGTGCGAGTGAGACAGACAACAATCTACATCATAGGGAAACCCAGTAGAGGCCGTTTGTGGCTAAGGAGACGTAGCAGTGTTAAATATGGCGGACCTAAGGTCGGCCGTAGAGGGAAACATTCATGAAAACTATTTAATTCTGTAGTAATGCAGGGAATCAAGCGACAGTAATTTTAATTTGCCATCCGCCATAAATTTTCGTGGTGATCTCAATAAGACTTGAATACTGATCATAACTATAATAGTTTAGGATTTACTGTTAAAGCGAAATTAACAAGTTTTGTAACAAAGACCTGAATGCTAAAATCTGAACGCTTCATTCGATCATAACGATCGACATTTCATGTAGAAACAAATCATTAAAATGACAAACGTTGTAAATATCAACTCCCAGTTTTATTGGTTTAAAAGATATAGAAAGATATCGTAAATTTAAATTTTGAGTATTTACAGTTAAGCATCAGATCATCGTTTCCTCCACACAAAACACATTGAACGATGACAGCATGATACCTTATTGAATCATTAAGTAATTGAATATTTCTTGTAAAGTTTAGTGCGTAATAGTTACTTTTGTTGTTTATTTATTTATCTGAAAGTGCATTGGTGCAAGGCTACTGACCGTGACATCAAAGTTAAGAAGGAAATTGTATTGGTTTTATGTAAAAGAATTTAACGTTTATTATGTAATAGATGTTATTGTTACTTTATTTAGAACGTGAAAGTGTTCGAGCTTTGATTATTTAAATATGTTAAAATGTAAAATAGTGTAGAATAAGCTGTAGCCAATCAGATGGACGGCTTCAGGAAACGAAACTGCCCCAGTCAGTTGAGCGAGGACAATCGGCGCGCGGGAAGCGCGGCCGGGGACGGACAGTCCCTGTGCAGACGCGAAAACGGACAATTCGGCTGGAAACACCAAAGGGTACAGATTGGATGCAGACGAGAAAGCGGACGCTCGGTCTTTAGGCAGCTAGGAAGTGAAATGACTCAGATAATTTCGCGCTGTGTGGTTTCGCGGGACTTAGTCTCTGAGCGGTGAGCACCCGCGCTTCCGGTGTGAACACTAACTTCATGCGTAGATAACTTGTAATTCTCGATGAGGTAGTGAATGATCGAACTGTGTCAAATGGATATGTGCTCGGGTATAACAGTAACTATAAATACGGCCACTTTCGCTGTTAGCTTGCTTTCTGAATAAACGTTATTCTAACCAAATCGCAACTGTGTGGCTTACATCCTTTATGGATCGTTAATTTTGTTGCCGATATTATTATTACTGTTATTATATGTTATATTAAGTTTGTATTTCTCAAATTTGCCATCAGCCAGACAATTTAAGCAAAGGGTCACAAGTGTCTAATTTAGGGCGTGTAATGCGACACGTGCGTTCAACCCCTGGAAGAGTTTGAGCCAAGACACTTCGACGAACGGGAACAGCACGTGAGCCCAAACATCTTTGGGATGTTAGCACGCAGTTTTCTCAGTGCTTCTTAAGCACGTTAACGTCTGATAGTACTCGTTGTAAAAGGTATGTGTTTATACCTGTTGTTTTTTACAGCCTGTCTAAGGTATTACAATATCTGTTTCAATTAACTACTGTTATGCAGAATCAGTGTGGTGATAATTGTGGAGTATGGCAAGAGCGAGTAGAATCCAAAATGTATGCGTCGCTCTGGAATGGAGAGTACATTTTTTTGGCAGTTTAACCCAGCGAGTTGGACGGGGAATGGAATCCAGAACGTTGCCTTTTGTGGGCAAGGTCTTTCAGACTTAGCCAACTGGCAAGATTCATGAGTCGTCCTCACAGCTTCAATTTTATCAGTAAATTTCTCCTAGTTTCCAAATTCCATTGCAAGAGCATTTCTAGCGAAACACAAAGTTTTAGATTCGATTCACTGTGAGGCACACAATTTATAACTGACAGGAAAAGTCTACAACTCAATTGTTTTCATTGTGGTTTAAATATATCCATGGACTCTTTTTCAGATCTTGAAGGAGTTATGGTGCTAAAGCAACTACAGAGGGAACTGAGCAGCTTAGTGATACTCTCACGTATACAAATACTTATCCCCGTGGGATCATTTGTTTCAAAATGTGACTGCCCAAACAGCCGATCATTAGTAGTATTCTCTCTTAGAAGTCACAAAGACGTGATGCAGTTTAAGGTAAGGGAACATTTTCTATTGTTTATTAGTTATTGGAAGAGAAAATTGCGGCGTAGTTAGTAGACTTTAGCTGACAGATTTAGTTTTATTGTAGGTTACAGACCAATTCATTTTGAATCTCCGAACCGCTGCTTAATTGTTTTATAGTATCTTGTGAATTTTATAAAAAGAAAATACTGGTTTCACCCACAAAGGAAGGCCATATCTTTTAACCTCCTCTTTGTAGAGAGGTCAGTCTTATAACTCATAATCGATGAATTTTTCACATCGAATGATTATTTTCCCTCGAAATACGTCCCCTAATGTATCATGCGCTCTATTTTGCATCGAAATGAAGATTAAAGGCTCAAAAAGTCTACTTAGCGAGTTCAGCTGTGGCGAAGTCAGTGCTCGTTTATTCGGAAGCAGGAGGGTAGTGGGCTTGTGCAGAGGTTCGTTTTCCCGACAGTCGTCAGCCCTTTTGTAGTATTTCCTTGATTAAGTGTTAGATTGAGAGTTTGGACAATAATACTGAGTACACTGCGCCGCCTGGAAATACTACACCGTCTGTTGGTTGTAATGACAGTATCCTTGCCAGCCTCTCACGTGCTACAGTCTCAGGGCATATTTGCGTTCGTTATGTTGTGCTGGAATGAGTTCAAAACAACGCGACGAAGTTCCCCTCTTATAGTGCACCGAAATGTACAAATAAGTGCCGGGATTGTGGAATGTGAGGACAGATAAGTACAAAAACACAAATATTGAAAATTGCTCACCAAATGCAGGGAACTGTAAGGTACAGCCAAGAAGGAAGATGCTTTAAAAATGAGTAATTAATGTGAAGTTACAAATAAAATTATATTTAGGTATCTATGTGTGTGTATACATTACTTTGGATGGTACTGTATTGTATGGTAACCGGGGGCCTAGAAACGACGGAGGGGCTCCGTCTCTGGCGCAGCAGCAGTGGTCCACAGCCCCACGACGACTACCACTGTCCACATCACCCCCCCCCCCCCCTCCCAGACACACACCGAACCCCTCTTTCAGGGTTATTGTGCGGTTCGACCCCCGGTGGACCCCCCTTAGAGAACGTCCCACACCAGACGAGCGTAACGAATGGTGTACGCGTGCGTGGAGAACTTGTTTGCGCAGCAATCGCTAACATAGTGTAGCTGAGGTGGAATAAGGGGAACCAACCCGCATTCGCCGAGGCAAATGGAAAACCGCCTAAAAAGCATCCACAGACTGGCCGACTCACAGGACCTCGACGCAAGTCCGCCGGGCGGATTCATGTCGGGGACCAGACTCTCCTCCCCAATCCGGAATACATTACTTACTCGAATACAATACCTTAATGCAGTCAGACGTTTTCATAACTACATCTCAATAGCTCTGAACTGAAAATGCATTTGTAAATTTGAAGTTTTCGAAAAAATTGCCAGTGGTAAGGTACTACAGCGTAATAGAGAAGCGGTGACTTTGTGAAAATGTGTATCTAATTGCATGGTTTTGTTTCTTGATCGTAGGGACGACCATTTCGAGTAATTTATCAAATGTTGGACCACTAACGCGTAAACAGTTACGGTAAACTTTTGTTTCGTTCAACCTCAATCCTCTCAACAAGTTTTTGTGAGCCAGTCTTTGACACACATCACAGGAGCAACGTTATGATCGTCCAACATTACGAACAAGAGTGAACGTTGCGCAATATTAGTGCACATTTTTATTGAACAAACAAGACAGAACTTCGATAATACTGCTCCATGTTATTGTGCTGTAATATTGGCCTTTAAGGTTAGTTATTGTGCAATAGTATTGAGCGTCTAGAAGCCGCTTAAAAGTTAATCACAGACTACTGTCTGCTCCTAGAACAGCACTCTCTAATCGCACAGTTTAGAGACTGTACCGGCAGCCACTGAAACACAACTGCCGCACGCAGATCCTGCTGAGGAGCGACCTATCTGTTCTTCCTAGTACGGTATTATTAAAAATCATTCCGTCTTTTTCAGCATGTTCTCAAAAAATAGGGTGATGATGTAACCTCATGACGATCATATTACCGCAAGATATAACTGTTCCTTCCAGTGGCTTCGTTTCACGTTACGTTGATTGAGCCATAGGAAGCAGATGCAATAACAAGTATGGTTCAAATGGCTCTGAGCACTATGGGACTTAACTTCTGAGGTCATCAGTCCCCTAGAACTTAGAACTACTTAAACCTAACTAACCTAAGGACATCACACACATCCATGCCCGAGGCAGGATTCGAACCTGCGACGTAGCGGTCGCGTGGTTCCAGACTGTAGCGCCTAGAACCGCTCGGCCACTCCCGCCGGCACTTGATGTTTTCTATCTATAGTTAGCTGTTTCCTCGTTATATATCGCTCCAGGAAAGTATCGCGATATTACGTATTCGTCGCTACTACTGCATGCTATGACTCGAGAAATTTCAGATTATATAAACTGACAAGAAAAACCGCAACACCTAGAAGGAACTGTGTAGCATAAAAGAAAGACGGTAGGAACTTTCCTAGACCCTCATTGCAAATTTGTACGTCGTCTGGCGATTCGACTTGTTGTGCTGCTATTCACGAACAGCATTCCCGGTGGTGTTTTCCAGCAGGATAACGCTCGCCCACATACCGCTGTTGTAACCTAACAATCTAGAATGGTCTACAGAGTGTCGACATGTTCTTAAGGCCTGCGCGATCGCCAGATCTGTCTCCAATAAAGCAAATACTGGGCGTCATCAGATTACAATAGCAGTGTCATCACCAAAGAGCATCAACCCTCCCGGTATTGACCGACTAAGTGCAACAGCTGTGGAACTACATCCCGCAAACTGACATCCGGGACCTGTAAAACAAAATCCATGCAAGTTTGCTTGTTTCCATTCAACATTTTGATGGTTAGACCGCATATTAATTTGCTACCACTTCATATTTGTAATGGCTTGGCTTATCTCGCGCTTACATTAACCTGTGATCTTGAAATGCTAATCGCTTAAATATGTTATCTAGAAACATTATTATTCTACATTAAAATTTTTTCGGGTTGCGATTTTCTACCGCTATGCAGGTAGAATTTTTCTAAATGTTCTTCATAATATTAAGACCATCGATGAGACGTTGTTTGAAGGAGGTGCTATTTTATCTTCATATTTTCCCTTTATAGTTTATGGTACCTCTTTCTTCACCTGTGTGTCTAGATTAAAAGACATCTTAATAAAAAAAATGATTTTGAAATTGTAGAGATACAACAAGTCGCATGTAACTTTCTCTTTATTTCACATGTTTCACTCGACGAACGCGAGCAACTTCAGAAACTACGTCCGCAGCTCGTGGTCTTGCGGTAGCGTTCCTGCGCACGGGGTCCCGGGTTCGATTCCCGGCGGGGTCAGGGATTTTCGCTCCCTCGCGATGACTGGGTGTTGTGTGTCTTTCATCATCATTTCATCATCATTAACTCGCAAGTCGCCGACGTGGCGTCAGCTAAAAAGGACTTGAAATTCCGGCGACCGAACACCCCGCATGGGGTCTCCCGGCCAACAATGTCGTACGATCATTTCATTTCATTTCAGAAACTACGTAGCCAAAGGTCACACTTTACAAATATCGATCTGTGTATTGCGCCACTGTGGGCTCCTGAACTAGTTGTTCAATACAATTTTCTGAGAAGGCCTTCAGTACGATTTCGAAGGGCGTTTCATGTCTACTACCAACTTTAAACATGTATTTTCACCAACTTTTCACCAACTTGGCGACGGTATATTGAAATAACCATCAACTATAATTGTGTGAGTGGGGTACATATTTGAAATGAGACTCAAATTTTCTTTCAACTGTTCGACAACTGTACCATCTGAGTTGGGGTATCAGTAAAAGGAACCAGTTATTAATTAAGTTCGGCTGTCAGATACAGCCTCTACCTATACTAACTCACAGGAATTATCTACTTCAATTTCGTCACAAGGTAAGCTACTTCTGACAGCAATAAACACTCCACCATCAACTGTATTTAATCTACCCTTTCTAAACATGGCTAGGCCGTTCGTAAACATTTCGGCTGAACCTGTTCCCGGATCTAGCCTGCTTTCTGCACCTATAACCATTTACTTAAAAAACCACCTAGTACCCTCTACACAGCCCCATTACCACTGTAGCCGCTTCCTGTTTGTAGTGGACTTTGGACCCATTTAACGGAACCTGGAGACTCACCAACCTACTGCGCAAGTCTAGCAATCTGCAACCTACACAGTCGCAGAACCACCTGAGCCTCTGATTCAGACCCTTCACTCCGCTCTGTAGCAAAGGACCACAGTCGGTTAAGTTGATGAACTCTGTCTTCATCTCGCAAGCAAAACTGGTAGTCTTTACTGCTACAGCTAGCCGCCAGAAATCAGTGAGGATCTCTTCTGACCCAGAGCGACACCCATCTTTTGTACCAACAGAAGACACCACCTACAGCTGGCTACAGCATATGCTCTTCACAGCATCCAGAAGCATCCGTTCCACATCAGGAATGACTGCTCGCAGTATACACGCAGAGTGCACATTGGGTTCGTTACCCTCCTTCGCTGCCATTTGCCTTAGGGGCCCCATTACTCCCTAAACACTGGAGCTCCCAACAACCAGTAATTTCATCTGTTGTGAATGCCCAGACCATGCAGACTGAGAGGATTCCTCTGGAATGTGACTTCATCTGGCTAGTGGACTTCGTCAGCCACAGTTAGTGCCCGAGACCTCTTCGTCAGACGAATCAGGGAAGTCCTCACATGCCGGCCATTGTGGCCGAGAGGTTCTAGGTGCTTCAGTCTGGAAACGCACAACCGCTACAGTCGCAGGTTCGAACCCTGCCTCGGGCATGGATGTGTGTGATGCCCTTAGGTTAGTTAGGTTTGAGTAGTTCTAAGTTCTAGGGAGCTGATGACTTCAGATGTTAAGTCCCACAGTGCTCAGAGCCATTTGAACCATTTGAGGTCCTCCCATTGGCCTTGTGTAAAGTCTTTCACTGCTGGCCACACCTTGGAACGATCTCCCACTCGACCACGGATGAGAGTTCAACCTCAGTGTGGGCAGTACACGGAGCGGCCACAGTAGTGGAGTGATCGGCGGACACGTGGGTCGTGCTGGAAGTCCCTCGAATCGCCCCATCGGGCCCTCCCCAGTGATGCCCATTGGCAACTGCCTGAAGCTACGTCCCCACACCAGTGCCGCCTGGAGCTGTGAGCGGAGGGTCACCAACTCGGCTCGCATCTGCTCACAGCAGCCACAATTCCTATCCATACTAAAAACGGCCTGGTAAGTATACAAACAAGCAAAAAATATAGGAGTTGACGCTAAAGAACATTGACGAAATGCTAGGTAGATCGCATTCTACGAGAAGCCGTATCAACTCACAAAATTCTAACGCGCTGTGGCTAGGAGCGCTATCACTTGGCTGGGGCATCTAGCTACTACAAGTGGTTCTTGAAGCACAAAAACAAATGCCTTGCGCGATGTAAACAGCGGTTCTGTGCACTACACAGTTAACAAAGCGCGGAACTGTGCCTGATAAATAAACAAACACAGGTGAAATAGAGGAGTTGAAGCTGAAGTACAATGCCGAAATTTAAAATAAGTTGCTTCTTATGAGAAGCTGTGTCAGCTCATAGTAATCATCAATGTGATTCGCAAACGAACTGTGTTCAAATGGCTCTGAGCACTATGGGACTTAACACCTGAGGTCATCAGTCCCCTAGAACTTAAAACTACTTAAACCTAACTAACCTAAGGACATCACACACATCCATGCCCGAGGCAGGTTTCGAACCTGCGCCCGTAGCGGTCGCATGGTTTCAGACTGTAGTGCCTAGAACCGCTCGGCTACCTCGGCTCGCAAACGAACTGTGTACTCGTCTTCATCTGCAGCAGGACCGCTCGTCCTCTCTCGCTGACGGTTTAGCCAACAATGACCTTATTTAACCTAAACAAATAAACAGAAACTTATATAATACGAGGGTCGATACAAGGGCGAGTACTTTACACTATACTGCTGTTAGAACTAAAGACTGCATCTAGTAAGCACATACACATACAAGAAATTAAAATGAAATTAAAGTAGTAATTATACAGATAAATGAAAATTATTCGCAAACGAATGGTGTACTACACATAATTCAGGAGATATGATGTCATAAACAGTGAGATGCTTGAAAAACCAGCTTTTCTTAAAATCCAGTTACCCATACTACACTCATCCAGTGCTTGATAATGGGAACGTTTTGCGATTTCCAACAAACTTGAAGCATAATTTCAAACCTTTTCTGAAAATATCCCACCTTACATGCTTAACGTTAAACGTTTAACACGTTAACGCATTTGTGAAGTAATCAGAAGATTGAAACTGGTTTATACGTGGGAGTTATATTCTTTAAAATCTTGATGGATTATTTATGTTTAGTCTAACATATAGCCTCGCAGTTTATTTTTATTCACGTGTAATGCAACCGTTCGTGAAACACTGTATTCCGTATTAGCACGTCGGCTGCACCATATCTGTGTGTTTTTTGCTCTTAAAGCGTTAAACCAAGAGATATCGTATTGTTCTTCTGATTTAAATATGTTTCACATGCAACACGTGCGGAACATCTCCGTTTCTGAGGCCACTGATCAGACGTCCTATACTGGCCTTGCCAGATGTCGCATTTCAGAGAATAAATAGGTTTAGTTAATTCTTGTGCAAACTACAAAGGCGTTTGCATTCACATTGGGTAATATAACTGTCCAAACTTTTCTATAACGATAATGTGTTGAATACTGTCACGCCACTTTACCGAGTGTTGTGGTATAGTGCTGAGGCACGAGACATACTTTTGGGAAGACTTTGGTTCAAATCGCAGTTCGGTCATCAAGATTTAGGTTTTCCAAGGTTTCTCTAAATCACTTAAGGCGAATGCCGGAATGATTACTTTCAAATCCGAGCTTATGGTTGGTCTGTAACGACATCGAAGCCGACGGGACGTTGAATCATATCTTCCTTTCCATTCGTTACATCAAATTGCCGACAAGGCTGTACAAGAGATTTTTGAAATTTTGTTGGCAGATAGTATATTCCGCCATTTTTTCGAGCAATTATGCGTGACATCAACACTTCTTCTAGTTGTAGTTGGCAAAAGGTATGCTTCAATTGATCTATAACAGTTTAAGAAAACAAAACGAAGAACAGGTTTCGAGCCACCGTCTCTGGAGGAGTGCATGAATTTGCACGCACAATGGCCTGATTGGCTAACTTAAATGATAAATACCTCGTAAACATAGCAAAGTAAGTAATAATTTTCTTAACAATTATTTCACAGCACAATCTCTCCTGCAACACAATTACAAGTTTTTCAGACTATTTCTGATTTCCCTGTATAAGTACTGTTTAAAAGAAATCCCCACAGAGCAGAAGCCGTGTATAACACTTAAGGTAGCCAGACTGTCAGCAGCTTCGAATAAAGGCAATTCGCAATCACCGTTCACGCAGGAATTCCAGGCAGGGACGCGAAGTGCTCTAGCTGAATAACAATTCAAAATCCAAGTCTGTAGGCAGGCGAAAGTCGATTGTACTTGGATAGTGGGCAATGATTGGAATTCAGACAAGTTGCCGATAGCACCTGATATCCACCAACAGCGACCTCGCCTATTTACGCAGCTTCATGTTGTTTATTGGCGAATGTTTGGAGGTGTGGCCCACTAGTGGCGTTGCTTTCTCCATCGCCACCCCGCTGAACCACAACTTTCGCTGAGTAGGTCGGACACAGGATTCCTTCTGGGCACGTACGTACGGCAATGACCCACTTTATGTCTTCTGCTGCTGAAGAATTAGCGACAGTGGCGGATACAGCGACATATTCAGAAGTTGTCGTCCTCAATCGGTGGGAGTGGGGCTGATAACTCCATCCGCACCCAGGAAGGTCGGCATTCTTCTTGACGTGTCATCTGCAACGCAGCTAAAGGTGGGGTCTTTCAGTCAGGTACGCAGCCTGCAGGGGATTGTCGGAGCACCAGAGCCGACAGACTCAGTGGTGTAGTTAAGTCGCTGCTAGGCAGCACCTGCTTCCAGTGGCGACCACCGGCGAAGAGACGAAGCCCGTGGGCCTACGTGGATGGAGCCAACCTCCAGGTCAAACTGGAGATCGTCTGTCGTATTTGCTATTATGCTGAGGGCACAGAACTATTGAAGTCAGTGGCAGGAAGTGTATCAGTTCTCGCAGCTGCCGTCAATGGATTGGCTATGCGGGCCCGTTGAAGCCCTGTGGCGCGGCACTGTAAGTACTCAAAAAATTGGTTAGCGTTTCATCATTGGAGGTGTGATCTGACGGCTTTCCTCAAATGCTCCTTAAAGGTGCACACCATTGGGCTGCAGATGGAATGTGAGATCTAGATGGCGCTTAATACCGTTTTGGGTACAGAAATGCTGAAAACTTGTGCTTTAAACTGTGGGGCAGTGTCAAAATCTGTTACCTGCGGAAGGCCCTAGATCGAAAAATATCTTCCATAATGTAATTATTATGGCTTCAGGCCGTGATTTTACTCGTAGAAGTCACAAAGGCAATTTTGAGGAAATCCTCTGTTGCGATACATGTTGCTTAAGGAAGGGCCTGCAGAGTCAAGATCTGGTCGTTGCCAAGGCGTCGGCGACGTTGGCCTAGGCGAAAAATACCCGATGAACAGCTGTCTGCTTGTGCGAAGACTTGGCGCAGACTTTTTTTTCCTACGTTTGTGTCAATTCCTGGCCAGAAGGCGTAACGGAGTATCAGCGTCTTTGTACGGTCTAGTCTCCTATGGACTCAGTCGAGTATCTTTCAGACTGGTCACGGAAAACAGTGTTGTAACGGGACATCCTGCTTTAGCATCGCTTTTCCTCGACAGTAGTTGTCAATACCAGTATTATTTTTCGAATTTTGGACAGGTTAATGTTATCCCAGCTGCTTTTCTGAAAACCTTCATGTAATTTTATACACAGTATGCTATATATTTCAAGCTAAAATTTATGAAAAGGAATTACTTTACTTTAGATGTTAAAATAATCGCTAAGTACTAGTTCTGAATGTACCGATAAACATTTAGTAACATTTGAAGTTACAAATTTCTTTGAGCACCTAAAATTTCTGTTGTCAATTACTCAATCTAATGCTGTTTATTATGTTTATTTCTGGATTCACTTATAAAATAATAATCAAAAGTAATCGAAATTCGCCTGCCGGCGTGGCCGAGCGGTTCTAGGCGCTCCAGTCATGAACCGGGCGACCGCTACGGTCGCAGGTTCGAATCTTGCCTCCGGCATGGATGTGCGTAATGTCCTTAGTTTAGTTAGGTTTAAGTAGTTCTAATTTCTAGGGGACTGATTACCTCAGATGTTAAGTCCCATAGTGCTCAGAGCCATTTGAACAATTTTTGGAATAGAAATTCACTTGTCGAGAAAAATTGTAAACCCTTTGGAATATTGTTATTACCGCAGAGTGAAGTAGTAGTAAGCATGCCTCTAATGTGATCGGACGTATTTTTGTATTTTGGCCGAACAATATAATTTCGGCTTTGTTAATGTGAAAATTCATAAGACTGTATCATATACCAAAATGTGACAAAATATATAAGCGTAACAAAAAATTCTGTAACAACAAACTACAAATTTATTTAGATCAGTTCAACCATGAGGACCTAAAATGAGAGAATTTCAGCTTCAGGAATCAGATCCCTAGAGAACTGGAGTCAACTCTATACGAAAAGCTAACTAAACTAGAAAGTTTATTGTAATCGTCGCTCGTCTCAAACTTTTCATAAAAGACTTTGCTTATTGTGGACAATAAATGGAATCAGGAAGTGTTATACCACCACTTGATGTTCACTGCCTTCCGAACTCAAAAATCAAAAACCCTATGATACGATGAGACGATGGTGCCTTGAAGAAGTGTCCTTAAGAACTGAGTCGGCATTTTGAGAGGTTTCTGTTGGAAGTCTGCATCGAACGCAACGTTCTACGTTCGCCAAGAACGTGTCTCATCCCGTAAATAACGCTATCTAACAAGCTGTATTAGGGGCAGATATACAGTGTAAATTATTAGTCATTTAGCGGTAAACAGGAGACTTCGTGAAAGTGGAACTCCGTATCCGGTCACTTTGGTAGTTGGGATAGCGTACCGGCATTTGTGTGCTTGCTGGAAAGTCTATACAAAATTGGATTGTTGTCTTTACTTAGCCGGCCGCGGTGGCAGTGCGGTTCTAGGCGCTGCAGTCCGGAACCGCGGGACTGCTACGGTCGCAGATTCGAATTCTGTCTCGGCATGGATGTGTGTGATGTCCTTAGGTTAGTTAGGTTTAAGTAGTTCTAAGTTCTAGGGGACTGATGACCTAAGATGTTGAGTCCCATAGAGCTCAGAGCCATTTGAACCATTGTCTTTACTTAAAAACAAGTCCCAAAGTCCCTGAGCTACTCATTCAGGAAGCTGTGACTTTTGGACCGACAGCGCTCTGTTTTTTGTGATGCCGCGCGGGATCAGCCGAACGGTCTGTCGCGCTGCAGTCAAGGACTGTGCGCTTGGTCACTGCGGAGGTTCGAGTCCTCCCTCGGGCATGCGTGTGTGTGTTTGTCTTTAGGATAATTTAGGTTAAGTAGCGTGTAAGCTTAGGGTCTGATGACCTTAACAGTTAAGTCCCATTTCATTTGTCTTGTGATCCACAACAAGCATAAACTGTATGGTGCACAATTGGACATGGAATTTTGATAGCAGAAAGATAATGGTGACACTTCTTCCACGATTTGTGAAGACTTTTCTAGGCTACTGAAAAAGTCTTAGAAGTAAAAGGGTGCTCAATTCCTTTACTATACTTCTGATAAGGGTTCAAATGATTCAATTGGCTCTGAGCACTATGGGACTTAACATCTGTGGTCATCAGTCCCCTAGAACTTAGAACTACTTAAACCTAACTAACCTAAGGACATCACACACATCCCCGAGGCAGGATTCGAACCTGCGACCGTAGCTGTCACACGGTTCCGCACTGAGCGCCTTAACCGCGAGATCATCGCGGCCGGCTCTGACAAGGGAACCTCCCCATCGCATCCCCCGCAGATTTAGTTATAAGTTGGCACAGTTGATGGACCTTGAAAAACTAAACATAGATCAATCAAGAAAACAGGAAGAAGTTGTATGGAACTATGAAAAAAATAAGCAAAATATAAGAACTGAGTAGTCCATGAGCAATAATGCTACATTAAGGTTATTCTGACCTCAGGAGGGCCGTGGTCCCGTGGATATCATGAGCAGCTGCGGAATGAGAGGTCCTTGGTTCAAGTCATCTCTCGGGTGAAAAGTTTAATTTTTTATTTTCAGACAATTATTATCTGTCCGTCCGATGCGAGGTAACTGCAACGTAGTATGGGGACGCTACACCTAAACAAACATCGAAACACACGACGTCAGTCGACTACAGCGCACGGAAGAGAGGGTATTCCTGATAACGAGGCTTCCTGGCTGGCAGTTCACTGTTCGCTACTTTGGACGAGAGTGCATTAAATACGTGAGTTGTTCCCATTGGAGAGGCACGTCCTTTCGTCTACTAATCGCACGGTTTTGCAGGGCGGTCGCAAAACACAGACTCTAAACTTATTACAGTGAAAAGAGACGTCAATGAACGAACGGACAGACAATAACTCTGCGAAAATTAAGAAAATAAACTATTTACTCGAGGGAAGAATTGAACTCAGGACCTCTCGTTCCGCAGTTGCTCACGATTAGATTAGATTAGATTAATACTTGTTCCGTAGATCATGAATACGACACTTCGTAATGATGTGGAACGTGTCAAGTTAAAGAAAGATGTCTGCACAAGATATTACATTATACAAAATATTGCATGCCAATAATGCTTAAGTTAGTTTTTTTCCCCTCCCTTAATTTATATCTAAAAATTCAGCCAATGAGTAGAAGGAGTTGTCATCTAGAAATTCTTTTTATTTATTTTTAAATGTTGGTCGACTATCTCAATGGCATATTTCATTCTGTCGGGGAAAACACCCTGCTCCAAACAGCTATTACATACGTGGCTGACAATCCTACTTATCTGTGGGGAACAAGCTTTAAGTATCTTGCTGGAAATGCCATCAATTCCGTAAGAGCTTTTACTTTTCAGTGAGCTTATTATTTTACTGATTTCAGAGGGTGCCTTGCCTCTTCACGCTAACATCGGGACCACGGCACTCCTGAGCTCACGTTCTCCTTGATGTTGCCTGTCTTGCACATGCATTACTCAATTTGTACATTTTGCATATTTTTTTCATAGTTCCACACATCTTCTTCCTGTTTTCTCGATTGATCTGTTTTCAGTTTTTCAAGGCCTATCCACTGTGCCAACTTATATCTAAATCTGAGGGGGGTGCGATGGGGAGGTTCCCTTGTGAGAATGTACACCCATCCTTTCCACACCCCCATTTCCCCAACTCACGCCGTGCTGAGAGGCGTCCGTCGTAATGATTAAAGCTGCTGGTAGAGGCGAATTTTAAATCTGACTTCAGCTGTAGATATGTACGGCTGCATTCTAGTGAATAGAAATTTCTTTTCCACCTTGGAGGTCTGAGAAAGATTGTGATACATGCACTTGCGTAGATAATGGCAACCTAACGATAACTTCGACATGCTGTTGCGTAGCGAATGAAACCTAAGTCCTCGATGCTCGGTTAAAAAAAAAAAAAAAAAAAAAAAGCCGCCATTAGCACAAATTGCATTCAGCAATGCCTGCTTCAGATTAGTAGAAACATTGTTTTAATATTGCGGGTACTCTTGACGCATAGTTCCTCTCACTATCACAGCATCAAGATAATTTACACAGAAGTGTGCTGGATGTATTACTTATTTCAAGAAGCGCTAGAATTTTTATAGCATGATTATGTAACGAACTATCGGGGATATGGTGAAGGGCAAATGTATCAATTTGAGGCAGTAGACCCCGGTCCGGAAACGAAAGAGTCGATATTTATAAGAGAAAATACTTCTAACCCAGGGGTGGCCAGGATTTCGACTCGCGAGTCTGGCCCTTGTCCGTGTGCATAAGCGTTCAGTCTCGCTTCAGATTTCCCCCACTGCCACGCGGCGCTTTCTGTGAGCGAAGAGGGGGAAGAGGGGAAAACAGCAAACGCGCCCCATTTAAATGGCAGTACTGTACAGTTGTAATGCATACGACTTGGTTTTATACTTCAGATTTTTCAACAACTTTCATCACAAACAAAACAGTTTTCAGTATTAATTAATTCTTTTTGCCGCGTGGAAGATCTAATACATCTAATTTTTATCTGGGACAAACTCTCGGCATACGGACAGACGCAGACAGTTTCATAGAATTTCGCGCTAAGTTGCCACGTAATCATGACTTATTTAGTTTGATAAGCGATAAAAGGTCTTTCACACAAATATGTCGATCAAAATTTGTAGCACTTTTCCAATCTCATTATGGAGACAACGAAAATACACCTCATAAAAGCAATGTAGACGCCCTGGACAGTTTTAACGTAAAAACGTTTGTAATTAAAATCGGAATTACAAGCAGGTCAGTGAGTTACAGCTGCGTATGCACATGTTTGGTTTCAACTGAAACGGCAAACGATCTCAAAAACAGCTCGAAAACAGGTGCAAGATTGACAGTGGCCTCGAAACATTTATAAAACTATCGTCGTAATTCTTGCAAGGCCACGATGAAATTTTTGAAACTCGCCCGTTTTTCAACGCCAGTGAGCGTAGGTGGTGGTGGTGGTGGTGGTGGTGGTTAGTATTTAACGTCCCGTCGACAACGAGGTCATTAGAGACAGAGCGCAAGCTCGGGTGAGGGAAGGATTGTGAAGGAAATCGGCCGTGCCCTTTCAAAGGAACCATCCCGGCATTGGCCTGAAACGATTTAGGGAAATCATTGAAAACCTAAATCAGAGTGGCTGGAGACGGGATTGAACCGTCGTCCTCCCGAATGCGAGTCCAGTGTGCTAACGTGAGCGTAGGGAAACTCATTGTATTTGTCAGAATCTGCCCCTTCTAAGACGTGATTTTCTTTTGAAATGCATTCCCTTCAAAACAGAAAAAAGTTACCTTGCTATGTCATAGTGTGAGCCGTGTGCAGTCAAGTTCACTTAAATTGTGAAGTTTGCAATCCGTTGCGGATGTTCTAATTCTCGTTCCTGCACTTCATTTTCATTCATAAATTTAACACAAGCGAGATATAAACCGAAAAATGTTACAGGCATGTTCCTTGGCTTAGCTAACGAATTTTGCAGTAATATATGAAGCCTCCATACTCTTCGTTCATTTCCATTGAAAACTGTTGACAATGAAAATGAAAAATAGTTGCCACTACAGATATTTTACTATTTGTACCAACAATTTCTTCAAGTACTCTATGCCTGTAAATTTAGCACAAAGTGCTTCTTGATTTACAGAACAATGAATCACGTCTGAAGATCGTTGCAATTCTCTGCTCCTTCATTGTCATCTAAGAGTTTAAATTCTGCCTTCATTATACTATAATGTCGTGTCGTAGCAAATAAGCACTACCTTCGCTTATGCGAATTGAAAATACTCATCCCTCTCTTGTGTTATTCCCATTCACATTAAAGGATTGTGACGACAGATCGCTAGGATCCCTCTTTTTGCGCAAACTGGCACTGGGCCTGTGAACGTCACAATAGAAAAATTGCTTCTGATGGGAAATTTCTGGCCGCTGTAATTTATCAACAGTCGCAGTAAGAGCATCAACCTTGGAGAACCCAGTCTGATATTATGTGTCCTAATTTACCGAGGATATCAGGGAGCCAGTAACTACTTAAAAAGTAATAACCTTGGGATCTATTTATACCTCAGTCATTACTCGGGAGGTGTGCCTCCTGTCGGATTTGAGTTTCTCGAACTAAATGCACTTGAGCCATGTTCCCGTTGCTCGCAGCTCGGTGGCACACGGAGCGTAGGCGTCCCCTTTTATGCCAATATCGGAATTCTGCTCTCTTATAAGGGCAGTCCCGCTGTGAGTGGGAGTTGAAGCATTCGAGGCAAGTCGGTAACTTGCAGCGTGGGTGGGCGTAATGTTCAGACTCCGTAGATAATGTGTGGATCGGAGAACAACCTCAAATACTCTGCTGATCGTTGCATTCGATGAAACTTGTAAACTGTCCTCTACATTTCGCTCTCCAGCTACAGATGCTTCCTGGGCTTGTGCCGAAGCTAACTCATCATTTGATATTGTATCTGTCCGTGTGATTGCTGCAGATCTAACTTCACTATCTGGGGCCAGCCTAATGACAACGTTATGAATCAACGAATGGGCACAAGCCTAATGCACTGAAGGCTTGCGCATTCAAACTGACTTAGGTCGCCTAATCATCTTAAATCTGCGACGCAAGCTCTGAATAACTGATTATACACATGGCGCTGCAGCAGGAAGTCTTGCCGAGTGACAGGAAGTCCACATACGTTCCTCCGTCGAGGCGTTATGGAATAATAACCCGTCCAAGTATGTGGTCTTCAACAATGCCTGCCCACACTTGGTGCTGAATCGATGCTGATGAGATGCCTCAACCATTCCTCGACGATTGTCTGTAGCCCACAGATGACGTTTAAGCATATTGGTGATTCCAGTTCTGGTAAAGGTTGCTTTGTCGGTAAAGAGGACTGAAGACAGAATTACAGTAATTGTGATGGTCTGGTGCAAAAATTATCTACAAAAGCCATCGTGTAGAGGCAAATGTGCTGCTGATAATCCTTGCACTCAATGCAGGTGATAGGTATAATAGCGGCTGGCATGTAGGATACACGTAGTCGTACTTCGGCTTACACCATGATGGCTGGCCACTTGCCTGGAGACTGTTTTAGGGTTGATCTCAATATCCTGTAGAACCCGGTCCTCGAAATCTGGTGTACCCACAGTCCTCTCGGGACATTCATCTGTCTGAAAGGACCAATTATGACACAAACGCGCAAAAAGGGCTTGAATTGTTGTGTGATATAGTTGATGTTTGTGAGGGTACTTGTTTTGGTATAGCCGTGCTGTTTCTCGCAGCTTGGCTGTACACAAACACCATTCTGACATTCTGATTACTTTCAGAGATGAATGCCGGACCATTCTGCTGCTTACAGTACACTGCGTCAATCCCACAACTTGCAACTCACAAAGAACATTCGACACATGATCAGAAGAACTTTCATTCGTCAGGACCATCTATAGTGTCAATGATGCATTTCCCATCACATGTTCATAGGACCTTTTTTGCCCCATTTCTAGTCAGGAAACCGTCTCTGTAGTTTGTCGGTTTTATTGGTTCAAATGGCTCTGAGCACTATGGGACTTAACATCTATGGTCATCAGTCCCCTAGAACTTAGAACTACTTAAACCTAACTAACCGAAAGACATCACACAACACCCAGTTATCACGAGGCAGAGAAAATCCCTGACCCCGCCGGGAATCGAACCCGGGAACCCGGGCGCGGGAAGCGAGAACGCTACCGCACGACCACGAGCTGCGGACTCAGTTTTATTAATGTTCACCATGTACAGATAAATTGTAGGTGCCCTGGTTGCTTTTACTGTAGTGGTATTATTCCTATAATTTGACTTTAGATTTCCTATTAATACAACTCGAAGAGTGCTGTAGTTGAACGTAGTGAGAAAGAAACATTGCAAATCATCCAGACGGAGGATAATATTTTCTCGGCATTGGTGGAAGACGATATAGACGTTACCCAAGTTTCGTCATTCCGTATTAAGGGATTTAGACAGCAGCCATTTACATCACATACTTCGCTTCTTGGTTATTCAGAACGTGTAACAAAATGAAAGTTGCATTAACGAGGCTAAATGCGTCGTATTACTGGATGAAATATGCTTTTAAGACCAGGAAAGGTTATGACACTGCCTTCCTGACACTGTGTTCAACAACAAAGCACTGTAATATTTAGTAGCCACGCGGTCTAAGGCGCTGTAGTCATGGACTGTGACACTGGTCCCGGCGGAGGTCCGAGTCCTCCCTCGGGCATGGGTGTGTGCGTTTGTCCTTAGGATAATTTAGGTTAAGTAGTGTGTAAGCTTAGGGACTGACGACCTTAGCAGTTAAGTCCTATAAGATTTCACACACACATGCAATATTTAGAATTTAATACAACTGTTGAGTGGATACGACAGAAATTAAGAACATGAAACAATGGTTAACGATGGACTGCTAATGTTTAGGGGCTACTGACGTGGCGGCGCCGACTTAAAGCAATATACAGCGTATGTCTGCAGGGCCACCTCCCCTTATTATACCTTCACCCTTACCTTTCACGTAGCTAGGGTACACATTGCTGAATCCATCGGAAGCACAGCTTGTGATATTTATATTGCTACCTGTAAGTCACTTTCAAGGCGAATCGGTGACTATGTTCGGAGCGTGCAAGTATATCTATATATTATCTGCAATGCCAAACTCACGTGATTCGAAGCTGTAATGTGGAGTAAAATACGCATCTCTTGCAGATAACACAGTTGGCACAAAATCGAACGCCACAGATAAATCCTACACGCCAAACATGGAAAGGTTAACAATGAAAGTATTAATAAATGTAGAGCAGATGCAAATCCGCAATGCTTATAAATTACTGGATTGATCATTAATGTTTGCGGCAGCTATCAGATTGCCAAGCACCGATGATTGACAAGAAAAATTGGGTTTTGAGTTAAGATGTGAAATAAGAGGTTTCCATGAACTGCTGGGGTGGAGGCTCTCCTCTCATTGTCAGTAGAACGGGTCGTCTTCCAATCCTGCCACGTGGTTGAGGGGCTCTTAGGTCTTCATTGAATTTACAGACCTTTCTACACCGTATTTTACCAACATTTAATAACGTGTCCAAAATCTGCTCCGAGTGGAGGCCCTGTTTTACAGTCGGCTCTGCGCATGCTGATTCATGAGTACCTAGAAGGTTTCAGAAGCGACTGCGTGAAAACTACCTTGCATATTAATAACGCATACACATCACTAGATAGTGTGTCCCTCCACGTTTTTAATCCGAATAACAGGTGCTCAATATGGGCACTGGTCGTTGCGCAGATCTCGTGAGTACGTGAGTGCAATTCATTGCAGTTGCTGCCGCTGCCGCCCGGTAATTATCCCACTGCGAACTAATTAATTGCGGCAATGTATAGGAGATGATTTTTCTACGTGTTCTGAAATTTCTGCCCACTAGTGGTGCGCTCTGAAACTACACCATGGCGCCTATTACGAATCGAAATTCGGAGAGATGCTGCACCCACTGATATGTGGCGTTTTTCTGTATCTCTTGTAGTTTCCACGAAGTCATCTTCTGAAATCCAGACGGTACTTATGAATAATCTTGTACATCATTTTACAGCACCTTAATGGGGCAATATGATGAAATTGGTGGTAATATTTCTGGACTCAGGTGTTCCTCGCCCTTGCCAGAGAGCGTCTTGCCAGATATAAAGGCGATATACACCTCTCCAGCTGTCGGTTCCAAAAAAGACTCTGGGGTATTAAACTTGTCTTTATACTGCATTCTTGGACCTTTGTTCGTACACTCTGCAATTCCACGAGGAGCAATGAAAATTTGTCACTAAATGTATAGGAGAGGGATATCGATTGTTCTACCATAATGGTTCTCCCCATGAGGATACCAATCAAAATTTACAGTTGGCCTTATACTTTAGTATTCTGTTTACAAGCATAATGTATTCCAATTTGATTAAAATATGGCAGTTAATAATGAGCAGATGTAATCTAACGTACTATCACGTAGCAAACTCTTAATACAGCACTCTTGTTAGACTCCTCATAATTGTTTTTTAGGCACGTTCATAATCCTCAGCCATTTATCAACAACATCTGCACATAGAACTCATTCAGATTTCTCCATGCAATACGATATTCCGTTTTCAGTGACTGTCAAAGAGGTTTCTTTCGTTTTTCTGTCCCGACAGATGGAGTGCGCGGCAGCGGCTAGCGTCACTGGATGAATCGTTGCCGGTCGATAGTCCGAACCCGAGCGTCCCAGATATTTGATATTTTTCATTTCTGGAAATTTCTAGAAATTTCATATGCTTGTAATCTGTATATTCTGGGATATTCTTTGTGTAAATAAATATGTGCACTCTCCTTCCAGGAGTTCAGTTCTGTGTTGGAGCTCCGTTATGTTCGTAATAAATGCGCTTTCGGTTTTGAACTTGTTTCTGGCTACGACGTAGCAGGTTGCTTGCCATGACTTGCCAGCCGTAATAAACTGTTCTCAGGAGGACGAGCACACATACTTACGCTTTTCGTGTTTTCTCTAATTCACTCAACGCAAAACGACACTACCGATTTCCAAATCCAGTCAGAGATCCTGCTCCCTGTGTAACGACCTCGTCATTGGCAGGATGTTATACCCTGAACTACCTTCCTTACTTCCTTCCTTGCACTCTCTTCTCGGAATGTTATGCAACTGCATGCCGTTAAAGTTCGTTAATAACTTCCTGCTCGGTCCTTTCCGGGCACACACTGTCAGTAGCTGCACGAACTTTGGTGTAGTGCACACAGTTTGTTTGCCCTGTTAACTGGCAGTTGACTGCACTGCGCTCTCCGCCGTAATAAGAGCATCACGTTCTGTTGTGACACTGCTTGCTAGAGTGCCCTTAAGACATGTGCAGCAGTGCATCGCTGGACGAGTATACAAGACTTTTACACATCGTCAGACACGAATATATTTCTATTTTTGTCGTTTCAGTGCTTTATAGTTACGAAAAACAGATGATATTTGGTCTCTTTTGAATATCTTTTAAATTTCCCAATTTTTGGGTCTGTGTACTGGAATCTCGGAAAATATCTCCCTCGCCTACTGTTCTATGAACATTTTAAACTTATGCCCTTTGTGATAGTCATAAAATTTGTTGCATATTTTATACTACGACCTTGGGGTAGACGAATTTGAACAATATGACTATCTTTCGCGATATCACTTACAATTTTATTACATTATTTATTTGCGAATTCAAAATGGTTCAAATGGCTCTGAGCACTATGGGACTTAACCTCTGAGATCATCAGTCCCCTAGAACTTAGAACTACTTAAATCTAACTAACCTAAGTACATCACACACATCCGTGCCCGGGGCAGGATTCGAACCTGCGACCGTAGCGGTCGCGCGGTTCCAGACTGAAGTGCCTAGAACCGCTCGGCCATTCCGGCCGGCTATTTGCGAACTCATTTCATTTGGCAGAATCAGTGCCATCAGTCTAATCAGAATCCATTTGTTTGTAAACACTGCAATACACGTTGTACATGAGCAGCACATAATTACAATTATACTAATTAAAAAGTGATAATAAATATGGTAATTAATATATGGTATTTCATAAATATCAGTCTATTTAACACTATGTGAAATTTCCTCATTAACGTTTATTGAAATTGAGTAATGACATACTAAAGTAAGTGCACGTTGTTAAGAAAGCGATTACTGAGATATATGCACTGATTAAACCCTAAGCATCAAAAGCTGTGATGCGAAGAAATTATTCTTGTCTTTCATTATTCCTAAATTATTGTCTGTTGAATAATTTTGACGTTGAGTTTATGGAGTTATAGTATTGGATGCTACCTTCTTTGGGACTCGTTCCTCTTTGGTTTGGTCCAGATCGACGAAACAACTCTATTGATACTTTTTAATAAAAAGATATTTGTTCGATTTTCTGTTTCCCTTGGTACGGAAATACCGCCCATGGCACGCACATGAATCGTAACGTATCTGGAAGCATGAGAAATTTCAGCCCTAATATCTGATCTACATTTACTTACATACTCAGCAAGCAACCGTACGGTGTGTGGCGGAGGGAACGCCGTACCATTTCATTTCTTTTCCTGTTCCATTCGCAAGCAGATGGGTGGAAAACGACTGTCTCAGATCACCGAAGTTAAGCGCAGTCCGGCTGGTCTAGCATTTGGATGAGTGACCATCCGGTCTGCCGAGCGCTGTTGGCAAGCTGGCTGCACTCAGCCCTTACGGGGCAAACTGAGGAAATACTTGATTGAGAAGTAGCGGCTGCGGTCTCGTAAACTGACTTACGGCAGGGAGAGCGGTGTGCTGACTACATGTCCTTCCATATCCATATCCAGTGACCACCTTGGAGAATTACAGAAATCACTTCTGCTTTACCGGATGACATTCCGTCAGTTACTACGAACTGTGACCTCTCTGACAGGAAATCACAAATCCAGTCATATAACTGAGACGATATTGCAAGAGCACGCTATTTCACTATAAGCCGCTTGTGTGGTACAGTGTCAAAAGCCTTCCGGAAACCCAGAAATACGGAATAAATTTGAAGTCCCTTGTCAATAGCACTCAACGCTTCATGCGAGTAAAGAGCTAGTTGTGTTTCACAAGAACGATATTTTCTAAATACATGTTGACTATGTGTCAATAGACCGTTTTCTTCGACGTAATTCATAATGTTCGAACACAATACAGTATATGTTCCAAAATCCTGCTGGATATCGACGTCAATGATCTGGGCCTATAATTTAATGGATTAGAACTATCTTTCTTAAGTACTGGTGAGACCTGTGCACTTTCCTGTCTTTGGGTACGGATCTTTCGTCGAGCGAACGGTTGTATATAATTCTTAGGTATGGAGCTATAGCATCAGCATACTCTGTAAGGAACAGTCGGGACCAGAAGACTTGCTTTTAGGAAGTGATTTAAGTTGCTTCACTACTACGAAGACATCTACTCCTACGTTACTCATGTTTGCAGCTGTTCTTCATTCGAATTCTCGAATATTTGCTCCGTCTTCTTTTCTGAAGGCATTTTGGAAGGCTGTGTTTAGTAACTCTGATTTGGCAACACTGTCTTCGATAGTATCTCCATTGCTATCGCGCGGAGAAGGCGTTGATTGTGTCTTGCCGCTATCATTCTTCACATACGACCAAAATCTCCTTGGTTTTTCTGCCAGGTTTCGAGAGCAAGGTTCTTTGTTGAAACTATTACAAGAATTTCGCATTGAAGACCGTACTAAATTTCGAACTTTTGTAAAATATCGCACACCCTTGGAGATTTTGCGTCTGTGTAAATTTGGCATGTTTTTTTCGTTGTTTCTGCAACATTGTTATGACCAGTTTTGTGTACCAAGGAGGATCAGCTCCGTAGATTGTTAATTTATTTGGTATAAACCTCTCAGTTGCTGCCGATACTATTTCTTTGAATTCAAGCCACATCTGGTCGACACTTATATTGTTAATTTGGTAGCAGCAGAGATTGCCACTCAGGAAGACGTCAAGTGAATTTTTATCTGTTTTGTTAAATAGGTATATTTTTCGTTTATTTTTAGAGGATTTGGTGTTACAACGTGAGCTCTCGCTATGACAGCCCTGTGTTCCCCAATCCCTGTGTCTGTTTTGATGCTCTTTATTAACTCAGGATCATTTGTTGTTAAGAGGCCAAGTGTGTTTTCAAAACCGTTTACTATTCAAATCAAATGGATCTGAGCACTATGGGACTTAACATCTATGGTCATCAGTCCCCTAGAACGTAGAACTACTTAAACCTAACTAACCTAAGGACAACACACGACACCCAGCCATGACGAGGCAGAGAAAATCCCTGACCCCGCCGGGAATCGAACACGGGAACCCGGGCGCGGGAAGCAGAACGCTACCGCACGACCACGAGATGAGGGCTGTTTACTATTCGCGTGGGCTAATAAGGTAGCTGCTCAAAATAATGTTCAGAGAATGCGTTGAACACAATTTCGAATGATGTTTTATGCGTACCTCCGGAATTTAACATGTATTTTCGTCATGATATCGAGGGTAAATTGAAGTCACCACCAACTACAATAGTAAGGGTCGGGTACGTGTTTGAAATCAAACTCAAGTTTTCTTTGAACCTTTTAGTAAATGCATCATCTGAATTGGAAGGTCAGTAAAAGGATTCAATTATTATGTTATTCCGGTTGGCACCAATGACCTCTGCCGATACTAGCTCACAGGAACTATCTACTTCAATTTCGCGACAAGGTAGACTACTTGAAACATCAGAAAACACGCCACCGCCAACCGTGTTTTTCCTATCCTTCCGGAACACCGTTTGGTTCTTCGTAAATATTTCAGCTGAGCTTATATCCGGTGTTAGCCAGCATTCAATGCCTATAACAATTAGAGCATCAGTGCTTTCTATTAGCTCTTGGAGCTCTGGTACTTTCCCAGCACAGCTACGACAATTTACAACTATTTTGGTTCCTGTATCTACGTTCTTCCTGTGTTCGGCCTGCACCCTTTGTGACCGAAGCCCTTTTTATCTTTTCCCCTGCTACCCATGTAGCCGCCTCCTGCGTATAGTGGACTCGTGACCTATTCAGCAGAGCCAGAGATTTCAGTGAAAAAACTGTAGGTATAGAAAGCTTTTACAAAACAAGTTACAAACAAAAGACACAGTGATATCTTGTCTTTTTATTGCACTTTGCATCAGAGGAGCCTTTATAAAGCCGCACTGGACTTAAAGCATGTGGATGATCCTGTTATTAATGCTGTGAACACAATAACAGCAAGGGCACTTCACCATCGAGAGTTTAAACTTTTCCTTGAGGATATGGGGGCAGTATATGGTTCAAATGGCCCTGAGCACTATGGGACTTAACTGCTGAGGTCATCAGTCCCCTAGAAGTCAGAACTACGTAAACCTAACTAACCTAAGGACATCACACACATTCATGCCCGAGGCAGTATCCGAACCTGCGACCGTAGCGGTCGCGTGGTTCCAGAGTGTAGCGCCTAGAACCGCTTAGGCACTCCGGCCGGCGACAGTATATCAAGACGTAATTTACAACAACAGTGAGCTTCGGTAAAACCTGGGAAAAGTGTTTAAAAGTGTCTGGGTATTACAGAATGAAATCCTTTTATTTGTGTTATTTGTGGATGATTTTGTTACAGAAATAGGACGTGAGGAGTGGAGATATAAGACGATGTTTGCAGCTGATGTTTTAAGAAATTAAATGAACTAGATGAGACAATGCAGGGAAAGGGTTATTGACAAATGAAATGTGGACACGTTAAAAATCATTCAAAGCAAAACTAGGTCTATTTACAATGCCAGAAGGTCGTTGTAAATTCTGTCATTTCTCTTCATTAAGAAAACAGGAAGTGCCTGAAAGCGTTTCTGTTAACATTAGGAGCCATCTGGTGGACGACTGAATCAGAAGATTTCAGGACGTAAAGAAAACTGAACCTCAGTTCAACTTTCTATCTTATGCCATCACTGCTGATGTTGACACAGCATCTGAGTAGCTGCAGCTTGAACCTACTGACGGACAGTCAGATTACACTGTGAAAGAAATGATTAATTCTGTGACATTAGCTGACTTCTGCAAATCTTTTGTCAGATGAAAAAATTCCCATGTATGAAGAAATTTACTGGGGAAATATTCTCCATATTTGGATCTATATACACTACTGGCCATTAAAATTGCTACACCAAGAACAAATACAGATGATAAACGGGTATTCATTCGACAAATATATTATATTAGAACTGACATGTGATTACATTTTCACGCAATTTGCGTACATAGATCCTGAGAAATCAGTACCCAGAACAATCACCTCTGGCCATAATAACGGCCTTGATACACATGGGCATTGAGTCAAACAGAGCTTGGATGGCGTGTACAAGTACAGCTGCCCATGCAACTTCAAACCCGATACCACAGTTCATCAAGAGTAGTGACTGGCGTATTGTGACGAGCCAGTTGGTCGGCCACCATTGGCCAGAAGTTTTCAATTGTTGAGAGATCTGGCGAATGTGCTGGCCAGGGCAGTAGTCGAACATTCTCTGTACCCAGAAAGGCCGGTACAGGACCTGCAACATGCGCGGTGGTGCATTATCCTGCTGAAATGTTGGGTTTCTCAGAGATCGAATGAAAGGTAGACCCACGGGTTGTAACACATCTGAAGTGTAACGTCCACTGTTCAAAGTGCCGTCAATGCGAATAAGAGGTGACCGAGACGTTTAACCAATGGCTCCTCATACCATCACGCCGGGTGATACGACAATGTGACGATGACGAATACACGCTTCCAATGTGCGTTCACCGCGATACCGCCAAACACGGATGCGACCATCATGATGTTGTAAACAGAACCTGGATTCATCAAGAAATGACGTTTTGAAATTAGTACACCCAGGTTCGTCGTTGAGTACACCATCGCAGGCGCTCCTGCCCGTAATGCAGCGTCAGGGGTAACCGCAGCCATAGTCTCCGAGCTGATAGTCCATGTTGCTGCAAACGTCGTCGAACTTTTCGTGCAGATGGTTGTTGTCTGGGAAACGTCCCCATCTGTTGACTCAGGGATCGAGACGTGGCTGCACGAACCGTTATCATATCGACTGCTAGTAATACGAGGCCGTTGGGATCTAGCACGGCGTTCCGTATTAACGTCCTGAACCCACCGATTCCATATTCTGCTAACAGATCTCGACGAACGCGAGCAGCAATGCCGCGATATGAAAAACCGCAATCGCAATAGATTGCAATCCGACCTATATAAAAGTCGTAAACGTGATGGTACGCATTTCTCCTCCTTACACGAGTCATCACAACAACATTTCATCAGGCAACGCCGGTCAACTGCTGTTTGTGTATGAGAAATCGGTTGGAAACTTTCCTCATGTCAGCACGTTGTAGGTGTCGCCACCGGCGCCAACCTTGTGTGAATGCTCTGAAAAGCTAATCATTTGCAAACCACAGCATCGTCTTCCTGTAGGTCTGTAGCACGTCATCTTTGTGGTGTAGCAATTTTAATGGCCAGTAGTGTATTTGCTCTTATTGCTTGAAACCAACAACAGTAAATATGTATGCTATTTGACAGACGTTAACTTGATAAGAACCTCAACAAGCAGTCTTACTCCTGATTTTAAAAAAAGTACAAAAATCTGAAAGGATAAATTTGTCTCGTTAAACTTGTTCTAAAATTAAATGTACATGCAGATGTACACTCCTGGAAATTGAAATAAGAACACCGTGAATTCATTGTCCCAGGAAGGGGAAACTTTATTGACACATTCCTGGGGTCAGATACATCATATGATCACACTGACAGAACCACAGGCACATAGAAACAGGCAACAGAGCATGCACTATGTCGGCACTAGTACAGTGTATATCCACCTTTCGCAGCAATGCAGGCTGCTATTCTCCCATGGAGACGATCGTAGAGATGCTGGATGTAGTCCTGTGGAACGGCTTGCCATGCCATTCCCACCTGGCGCCTCAGTTGGACCAGCTTTCGTGCTGGACGTGCAGACCGCGTGAGACGACACTTCATCCAGTCCCAAACATGCTCAATGGACGACAGATCCGGAGATCTTGCTGGCCAGGGTAGTCGACTTACACCTTCTAGAGCACGTTGGGTGGCACGGGATACATGCGGACGTGCATTGCCCTGTTGGAACAGCAAGTTCCCTTGCCGGTCTAGGAATGGTAGAACGATGGGTTCGATGACGGTTTGGATGTACCGTGCACTATTCAGTGTCCCCTCGACGATCACCAGAGGTGTACGGCCAGTGTAGGAGATCGCTCCCCACACCATGATGCCTGGTGTTGGCCCTGTGTGCCTCAGTCGTATGCAGTCCTGATTGTGGCGCTCACCTGCACGGCGCCAAACACGCATACGACCATCACTGGCACCGACTTACATAGGGAGCAACGATCACCAAGTTAAAATAAGGGAAATCAGAGCTCGTAGACTCTCATCGCTGAAGACGACACGTCTCCATTCGTCCCTCCATTCACGCCTGTCGCGACACCACTGGAGGCGCGCTGCACGATGTTGGGGCGTGAGCGGAAGACGGCCTAACGGTGTGCGGGACCGAAGCCCAGCTTCATGGAGACGGTTGCGAATGGTCCTCGCTGATACCCCAGGAGCAACAGTGTCCATAATTTGCTGGAAAGTGGCGGTGCGGTCCCCTACGGCACTGCGTAGGACCCTACGGTCTTGGCGTGCATCTGTGCGTCGCTGCGGTCCGGTCCCAGGTCGACGGGCACGTGCACCTTCCGCCGACCACTGGCGACAACATCAATGTACTGTGGAGACCTCACGCCCCACGTGTTGAGCAATTCGGCGGTACGTCCACCCGGCCTCCCGCATGCCCACTATACGCCCTCGCCCAGAGTCCGTCAACTGCACATACGGTTCACGTCCACGCTGTCGCGGCATGCTACCAGTGTTAAAGATTGCGATGGAGTTCCGTATGCCACGGCAAACTGGCTGACACTGACGGCGGCGGTGCACAAATGCTGCGCAGCTAGCGCCATTCGACGGCCAGCACCGGGGTTCCTGGTGTGTCCGCTGTGCCGTGCGTGTGATCATTGCTTGTACAGCCCTCTCGCAGTGTCCGGAGCAAGTATGGTGGGTCTGACACACCGGTGTCAATGTGTTCTTTTTTCCATTTCCAGGAGTGTATATAAATGACCTAGTGGATAGTGTCGGAAGTTCCATGCGTCTTTTCGCGGATGATGCTGCAGCATACAGAGAAGTTGCAGCATTAGAAAATTGTAGCGAAATGCAGGAATATCTGCAGCGGATAGGCACTTGGTGCAGGGAGTGGCAACTGACCATTAACGTAGACAAATGTAATGTATTGCGAATACATAGAAAGAAGGATCCTTTATTGTATGATTATATGATAGCGGAACAAACACTGGTAGCAGTTACTTCTGTAAAATATCTGGGAGTATGCGTGCGGAACGATTTGAAGTGGAATGATCATATGAAATTAATTGTTGGTAAGGCGGGTACCAGGTTGAGATTCATTGGGAGAGTCCTTAGAAAATGTTGTCCATCAAGAAAGGAGGTGGCTTACAAAACACTCGATCGACCTATACTTGAGTATTGCTCATCCGTGTGTGATCCGTAGCAGATCGAGTTGACGGTGGAGATAGAGAAGATCCAAAGAAGAGCTGCGCGTTTCGTCAGAGGGTTATTTGGTAACCGTGATAGCGTTACGGAGATGATTAGCAAACTCAAGTGGCCGACTCTGCAAGAGAGGCGCTCTGCATCGCGGTGTAGCTTGCTCGCCAGGTTTCGAGAGGGTGCGTTTCTGGATGAGGTATCGAATATATTGCTTCCCCCTACTTATACCTCCCGAGGAGATCACAAATGTAAAATTAGAGAGATTAGAGCGCGCACAGAGGCTTTCAGACAGTCGTTCTTCCCGCGAACCATACGAGACTGGAACAGGAAAGAGAGGTAATGACAGTGGCACGTAAAGTGCCCTCTGCCACACACCGTTGGGTGGCTTGCGGAGTATAAATGTAGATGTAGATGTAGAACACGGCTATCTTTTCATGGTACAGTGAACACACTGATTTATTCAATATCTACATCTACATAGATACTCTGCAAATCACATTTAAGTGCCTGGCAGAGGGTTCATCTCTATTATTCCAAACTCGGATAGCACGCGAGAAGAATGAACATCTACATCTTTTGGTACGAGCTCTGATTTCCCTTATTTTAACTTGGTGATCGTTGCTCCCTATGTAAGTCGGTGTCAACAAAATATTTTCGCATTCGGAGGAGAAAGTTGGTGATTGGAAGCTCGTGAGAAGATTCCGTCTCAACGATAAACACCTTTCTTTAAATGATGTCCTTCCCAAATGCTGCATAATTTCTGTGACACTCTCTCCCATATTTCGCGATAATACAAAACGTGCTGCCTTTCTTCGAACTCTTTCGATGTACTCAGTCAGTCCTATGTGGTAAAGATGTGGTAAAGATCCCACACCGCGCAACAGTATTCTAAAAAGAGGACGGATAAGCGTAGTGTAGGCAGTCTCCTTAGTGGGTCTGTCATATTCTGTAAGTGTCCTGCCAATAAAACGCAGTCTTTGGTTAGCCTTCCCCACAACATTTTCTGTGTCCCTTCCAATGAAGGTTGTTCGTAATTTTAATACCTAGGTATTTAGTTAAATTTACGGCTTTTAGATCAGACTGATTTATCGTGTGACCGAAATTTAACGCGTTCCTTTTAGCACTCATGTGGATGACCTCACACTTCACGTTATTTAAGGTCAACTGCCACTTTTCACACGATTCCGATATTTCTTCTAGAACGTTTTGCAGTTTTTTTATCTTCTGATGACTTTATTAGTCAATAAACTACAGCGTCATCTGCAAACAACCGAAGACGGCTGCTCAGATTGTCTCCCAAATCGTTTATATAAATAAGGAACAGCAAAGGTCCTATAACACTACCTTGGGGAACTCCAGAAATCACTTCTGTTTTGCTCGATGACTTTCCGTCAATTACAACGAACTATGACATCTCTGACAGGAAATCACAGATCCAGTCACATAACTGAGACGATATTCCATAAGCACGCAATTTCACTACGAGCCGCTTGTGTGTTACAGTGTCAAAACCCTTCTGGAAATCCAGAAATACGGAATCGATCTGAAATCCCTTTTCAGTAGCACTCAGCATTTCATGTGAATTAAGGTTAGGTTAGGTTATTGTCGTTTAACGTCCCGTCGACAGAGAGGCCATTAGAGACGGAGCACAAGCTCAGGTTAGGGAAGGATGGGGAAGGAAATCGGCCGTGCCCTTTCAAAGGAACCATCCCGGCATTTGCCTGAAACGATTTAGGGAAATCACGGAAAACCTAAATCAGGATGGCTGGAGACGGGATTGAACCGTCGTCCTCCCGAATGCGAGTCCAGTGTGCTAACCACTGAGCCACCTCGCTCGGTGTGTGTGAATTAAGAGTTAGTTTTGTTTCACTAGAACGATGTTTCCTAAACCCATGTTGACTGTGTGTCAATAGACCGTCTTTTTCGAGGTAATTCATTATGTTCGAACACAATATATGCTCTAAAATTTTGCTGCATATCGACGTTAACGATATGGGGCTGTAATTTAGTGGATTACTCCTACTACCTTTCTTTAATATTGGTGTGACCTGTGCGATTTTGCAGTCTTCGGGTACGGATCTTTCGTCGGGCAAACGGTTGTATATGATTGTTAATTATGGAACTAATGCATCAGCATACTCCGAAAGGAACCTAATTGGTATACACTCTGGACCAGAAGACTTGTTTTTGTTAAGTGATTTAAGTTGCTTCACTACTCCGAGGACATTTACTTCTACGTTACTCATGCTGGCAGCTGTTCTCGATTCGAAATCTGGAATATTTACTTCGTCTTCCTTTGTGAAGGCATTTCGGAAGGCTGTGTTTAGTAACTCTGCTTTGGCAGCACTGTCTTCGATCAACAAAGAAATAAGTGTTTTGAAATTCTTCGTTAAACAAACGGCATTCATCACTGATTTTACGTTGTTTTTTTTTTTCGGAGTGTTCATGGTTCCACTGTTGCTTAGACAAAAAAGAAATAACCCAGGTCAATCGCAAAAGCACTGTCCGTCGTACTATTCACTAACACCAAGTTTTCACTCGGCGCTATGCCTGATGCTCCCATTAGCCTGGCTTTCCACTGCCGCCGTCTTGGTCCGACTAACAGGCTTCCGTAAGGTTGTACGACTACGGCCTACCACTGAAGCTCGTCCACTGCAGCCAATTAACATCTGCCACACGACCAGCCGACTATCACTCGTGAGGGAACTTAACTTCTTGCACACTCGTCTCCATTCCTTCATTGTACAAATTTGTTGTACTCTCTACGAAAACCCTCCTTGGATCATATCATTTTCTCCCTAAAACATAAACTGAAAGAAAAGAAAGCCAAGTAAGGTCATAGCTAGACAAGAAATTTAAAACAATACAAATAATAAACTGACTCATGAATAAAATCATCAACGAGTAACAGTGTGTTACATTCTGTAGCCATATCATTATCATTAAGACTCTTGGGTTTTGTGTCAGATGATCACATTGAAACTACGCTATGTTTCCATGGAACACCTGCTTACCACCTTCAGGAGATGATGCTGACTATCAACGTGATTGTTGTAATACCTTACTGCAGTGCCTGTGTTGTTAACAAGACCGATACAATGTTCCTTCGGACGTGCATGCGTCTACAGCCGTTATGAAATACATGAAATGTATTCACAGTTAGTGAAAATTTGTGACATACCGCGACTCAAACCCAGATTTCCTGCTTTATACGTGCAGTCGCCTTAACTGCCTTGGCTATCCGTTCACGAACCACGGTCAGATCCACACCTCCATATGTCGTCGTTCCTGCTGCACAACGTGTACTCGTATACACATTACATAATTCCCCTACAGGGAGGACTTTTTAACTGAAAGTCGCTGCCTGGTATTGGCAGATCAATACGACATTGCTCTGCCTCTTTTATTAAGAACAACTAATAGTGTTCTTTCGGACATGCATCGTTCTTCCTAACAGCGTCTTTGGCCTGGACTCTCTTTGACTGGAGTAGGACTGTTTTAAGTGATGAGTCCAGCTTGGAATTCAGCCAAGAAGACCAGTGAAGACGTGCTGGAGACTCCCTGGACTGTGGGGCAATACATGACTGTCGCCCACCATACAGCCCGATAACCCTGAATGATGGCCTGCGGTGCCATTTCTTTCCATGGGAAGACCCCTTTTGCTTGTCATTCGCAGCACCCTTACAGCATGAAGGTGTGTCGACGGTATTCTATGCCCTGTTTTGTTTCCCTTTCTGTCAAGCCAGCCTGGGCTTACATTACCAGCAACGTAATGCCCGCCCGCACACAACGAGAGTGTCTACTGCTTGTCTTTGTGCTCGTCAAACCCTACCTTGGCCAACAAGGATCTGTCACCAACTGAAAATTTTTGGAGCATTAATCGCAGGGTTCATCAACCAGCAGGAGATTTTGACGATCTAACGTGGCAGTTGACCAACATTTGGCACGATATCCCCGAGGAGGACATCCACCCACTCTTTCAATCAATGGCAAGTTGAATAGCCACTTGCATAAGGACCAGAGGTGATCCAAAGTATTATTCACTTGCTCAGTTTGCGCTACGGTCGCAGGTTCGAATCCTGCCAAGTGCATGGGTGGGTGTGATGCCCTTAGGTTAGTTAGGTTTAAGTAGTTCTAAGTTCTAGGGGACTGATGACCTCAGAAGTTAAGTCCCATAGTGCTCAGAGCCATTTGAACCATTTATTGCTCAGTTTGTGAAGTTCTTCCTCTTGAATAAATAATCTAAATTTTCTGAAATTGTACTTGTTTCTCTGACTGTACATCTACATTACATCTACAGATTTCCGCTCCATTCGGATAATCTCTTCGTGGTGCGTTGTGTTTTTCTTTAATTTCTATTTTTTTGGAGTGTAAAATAACTTTATTGGAAACAATATGGAAGGAATCAAATCTAAAGAATAAGTTTTCTGGTGCGGAGAACAGCGAGTCATAATAGGACAAGGTAGCAGTTGAGTTGTAGGAAAAGTGGTGGAGGGGGGGAGAGATAATTGTTTAACGTGCTGTTGACAACGAGGCCATCAGAGACGGAGCACAACCTCAGGTTAGGAAAGGATGGGGAAAGAAACTGGCCGTAACATTTCGTTGGAACCATCACAGCATTTGCCTCACGCGATTTAGGGTAATATCGGAAAACCTAAATTAGGATGGCCGGGCGTGCCTTTGAACCGTCGATCTCCCAACTCCAAGTCCAGTGCTGGAAAGGAAACACTAATAGATACGGATTAGAAAGCTATGAACTGAGGTGGAAGTACAGGTTCACTGTTGGATGGAATGTAGACAGCTACGACATGCTGAAAGGGAAGCTACGTCGAAGCCTAATGATATGCGTAGCTGGCATCTCTTTCGTCTTAAATGAAGATTATTTTTGTAAAATGCGCAAGTTACTGGTTCGTATATCCCAGAGTCGCATGGTTGAGATGGAGGAGGAGATAGAGAAAAATTTAGAGTTATTCTTAGATGCTGTACTGTTAGATCTTGTTTTGCAATTATGGAACGATGATAGCTGTTTGATATGCAAAGAGGGGTATTGACGACATTAGTGATTCAGAAGCCAAAAAGAAAATAGATAACGTGGAAATCGCGTCGCCTATCCGATTGCTTCCACCTTAACAGGATAAGGAGGACTGACGTAATCGAAGTACCGTATATTACGCAGACACATTATGCAAGCATTTATGGCTTGCTCGAGTAGCTTGTAGCTTTCACTACATTTGTGGCCTACTGAACTACGATGGTGTGCAAAACGTAAGGACGAAAGTAACTTTCGCATGATGTGTCATTGTCAAGAAACATAACCAGCGAAACTTGTAGAAATAACTCCTACTGTATAATACAGAATGTAGATGGAGGAAGTACGGACAGCAACGCATGCTTTGCAACGTGCTCCCATTCTGGCCACAAGGTTTGTATGCAGTACTTGTGGTAGGACGTTCCAAAAATCAACATCCGCGGTTGATAACTGCTGTATGTTCGCTGGTACGTGTGGACTGTTGCAGTAGGTCTCCCCACCGCATCCCACACGTGCTCGGTGGGATTTAAGGCAGGCTTTTCCGTGGCTGGATATCCTCTCGTTGTAAAAGCTTCTCCAACTGTAATGTTCGATGCTGTTGAGCACTGCCATCCATAAACATGAATTCAGGGCCGAATGCCCCCCTGAAAAGGTGCACATGGTGAAGTAGTACAATGACACAATGATGTTGACCAGTGAATGTACCGTGTTCAATGATTTGGAGGTCGGTACGCCCATACAAAGTTATGTCTCCCCACACCATATTTGGGCACCAAAACGGCCATGTCCGCCAATGTACCTGGGTGCAAAACGTGTTCCCACCTCTCGCCATATGATGGCACATACAGAATCACTACTCAGACAGACTCTGCTCTCATCGGAAAAAAGGTAGGCTACCCCACCCGTCGTTCATTCAGTGGCAATGCTAGTACGATAACAAAGCCGGTACAAGCGTAGTTTGCATTGTTGCCAAATTTCCTCCCCATCCCCCAACCTGGTACAGGGTTGTAATGATAGATGGGGCAACATCACAATTTAACTGTGAAAATTAATCAATGTTGCTTTGCAAATTAGCCCCAACCCACACCATCTTCATCCCCTACCCTTCCCCTGCATCTCTCTGACCTACACTATTAGCAGAAATTTAGAATTTTGGCAGGAATTCCTAAGCTTGGCGAGAAATTCAGTAAATGCTGGGGCTTTCAGAAATGGTGGGAATTTCTTTGTCCCATAAGTATGCTGATGTCCCATCCCCACTCCCTATCCAGGAATTGGCGGTCAATACAAAATGATAGGTGCCCCTTCTGGGACTCCAACCCCAGTCCTTCTGGGTGGAAAGCTCAAGTGCATCCCCATACACAGGGAAATAGTCTTTCTCCACCTGCAGGAGAGGAAGGTTAGGTTAGTGTACTTTATTTATTTTGGGTGGAAAACTGAAGTAAAGATCAGTCCTAATTACGTAATTAATCGTAAAGATTGGGCATAATTATATATCTATATACATATCGCTACACAGGGAGCGCCTAAAATAGCAATACATCCCAAAAGTTGATGATCTCATACAACTGGTGTTATACAGCTGGGAAAAAAATGCGCAATACCACTTGAAACTAGCAGCAGATGTACAGAAAATAAATAGTAACTCTACACAGGATAATCCCTTTACCTACAAGTCGAAATAAATCTCTCTACTCTACTTGAGAGCTGACGGAAAAAGACAGGACTGGAAGGTACTATCTTTATTTCTGGTGGGAAATGTGTTCAACTGATGAGATGTTGATGTTAGGTAGAGAGGAGTTTAATGACTCCATCCCATGTAAGGATACAACTGAGGGCTGTATCTATAGCCTCATAGATGACGAACTGAAGGAGGTGATAATGGATGAGCGTAGGGGGAATACTTTCAGCAAATAGTGGTGATGGAGCAGGATTTACTGAAGATGCATTTAACAACTCAGAGATACTATTGCCTTTGCTGGAGCTGTTCGTGTTTATGAACTCTGCACGTCCAACACCACCCCTTTTTACTGGCTGTATGTGTGCTTCGCTGTTTGACGACAGAGTTCGTTACAGACATCTCCCGCTGCATTGACGTATGCCCTACTCGACAAACACCTTGGTGCTCCAAATTCAAATAAATGGTGCTCTCTATATTTCTCAACAAATTCGTCCTATTCCACTGCCACCGAGAGGTCACCTTGGTATAGCTGCTGTATAACTTGTGCGTTGATACATAGGAAGAAGGGACAGGGCAGCAAACCATCACTGAAGTGTAAGAAAAGCAATACATGCTACCACAACTGATGGAAAATGCTTCACTGTGCTAGTTACACGTCGAAGTTGTCGTGAAAATACCAGTACTCATTTATAATGGGACATAATACAACACACGAACTGTAAATTGAGAAAAGTCATTTTAATAACACAGCTAAAGCAAAAATTTATTCCAAAAGATTGCACCGGGATAGACGAGGAGCATCTGTGTGTGTGTTCATCTCGATGTGCGGTCGCGAACTAACCAGCTGAGCCAGTCTTTCCTCTCTTCATACCACCACTCATCCATCCCTTCCTACTGTAGGTAGAGATAGAGATACAGGCTTGTTCCATCCCCTCGATAACAGTACACAAAGACATCCATCTGGTAGCAGTGTTGTACTGTCTCTGGTCTGTGGAAATCAGACACAGATGAACAAAACACTCAAGAACAGGACGCTTTCTGAAAACTGATGAGCGTAATCCTCAGAGAGAGAGAGAGAGAGGCACTCCCTAGAACAACAGCGAAATTCTGGAGAACTCTCCAGAATACTTTTTGTAACATCCGTTAGTTTGGAAACGGGCAGCTGCCACTGCCTCTGCTTGCCGCAGCTCCTGCCTGACATGGAAGCAGTCTTTTGTTCACTGTGGTCGGAGGCTGCGTCTCTGGCCGAGCACGCAAATGGGACAGTCACCGCTATCGATGCCGACAGAAGGATGTCTTAGCTGCTGTCAGTCTTCCAGCTTATATGGTCGTGGTGCGCAGATGAAGTGTTAAGAACGTAAACGTTTCATGGAGGACAACTATACATCTCGTAAGGTTCACCAGCAGCTAACTTGGCTTAAGTTAGCAGATAAATATCTCTGTACAGATGTCTCTCAACATACAAGAGACAATAAGAACTGTACCAATGTAGCCACTGAACAACTGTTCTCTAGTTCCCCTTTTGTAACTTACAGTATCGAAGCTTATTACAGGATCGTCTAATGTTTTCTCTACGCAATCGATGTCATTTTTGTGGATTTGTTGAATACAATCGAGAGGAGGCAGATTGGTTTAAAGATTTTTTGTTTTCTCTACCACCATTCTATAGCTACGTCTATATCTGTTCTCTGCAAACCGTTCTGATAGGTATGACGAAGGTTTTAGAAGCCCAATTTCCTTCGAGAGCATTTACATTTCGTATGCACATAACTTAATTTTCATAGTATTTAAATTTGTAGGGGACGACATACATTTCGTATGCACATAACTTAATTTTCATAGTACTTAAATTTGTAGGGGACGACATTTAATAATACGGTAGCTGCACGTGTTTTCCACTCACTATTGTACATTGTTGTGTGTTCATTTGTTTGCACTGTGTTTTGTGGATTTTGTCAACATCGTGAATGTAATGTATTTTTCAGTTAACTTTCACGTTATACTGCTACATTAGAATTTAATGTGAAATGAATATAAAATCCGCAAGCTGTCGAAGAAAAAATGGGCTTCCGAAAGTCAAAGAAAGCGAGTATTGAAAGTGATACGAAGCTTTTTGTGGCTGAAACCTATGATAACGAGAAGAAAATTTATTTACTATTGAAACTTATGAGAAAGGCCATTAAACTCCCTACGTAACATGTATAAAATACGACCCTCCGTAAAGGATAACGTGTTTTGTCATGTCTGTCAGGAAATTTTGATGCATTAGAGAGCCTGGTTAGATATCTAATGTTGTTTTTGTGGTCGTTAGTCCTAAGACTGGTTTGATGCAGCTCTTCACATTAGTTTATGCCGAGCAAGTCTCTTTACTCTGCGTCGGTCTTGTAACCACCATCCAGTCGTAACCTCAAAATTTGTTCTACCAACCTAGTGTCTTTTTAGTCAAGTTGTTTCATAAATTTCTTTCCTACACGAACTGTCTTACAATCTCTTCGTTAGATACTCGATCTACGCCTCAGATTTTCGGCATTCTTTTGTTTAATCCACAAACCAACCCATCATTCTTCTGTAACTCTACAATTTAAAAGCTTCTATTCGCTTCCCGTCTGAAATTTATTGTCCACATTTCACATCTATGTAAGTTTACACCTCACTCACTTTCAGAAAAGAGTTCCTAACATCTAAATTTATATTTGATATTAAAATACTTCTGTGATCAGGAAAGCGTTTGCTGCTATAGCCAGTTTGCATTTTACTCAACTATACTACCTTACACCACACTCCAATGTAATACGGTCAGTTATTTTGCTGCCCAATGAGTAAAATTCGTCCAACACGTTTAGTAAATCACTATCAAATTAAATATTCGCAGCATGATATGATGTAGTTAGACTACCCTCCATTAGCCTACTTCAACTTTTGGTAACATTCAGCTTATAACCCGATGCAAAGACTTCTTTTCGTCTCCCAGAAATTTATTTCCCTTCTCTATTTACTTGTTGTTTTCTTTGCCGTTTGCTCAGTTTACAGACTGAACAACATGTGTGATAGTCTTCAACCACGTCTTACTCCCTTCTTAACAACTGACTCCCTTAATATTCCTCGACTCCTATAACCGAACAAGTTGCGATTTGGGTAAATTTCATTCAACATTAGCAATAAAAAAAAGAGAAGCCGAACTGCTTTCACAAAACTTTATAGAATCACCACTGGTGATGTTTTAGCAATAGAGCTAAACGTGTCTGAAAAAAACCTCCTTAATTTGCAGCACTTGTTGTAATAAAAGATTTCTGTCTTAGCAAAAGCTCTAAGGATGGATATAATGGAATTGCCCCGATGCATCTTCTTGACTTGACTTGTTTGGGGGAAGAGACCAAACAGCGAGGTCATCGGTTTCGTCGGTTTACGGAAGGACGGGGAAGGAAGTCGGCCGTACCTTTTCAAAGGAACCATCCCGGCAGTTGCCTGGAGCGATTTAGGGAAATCTCGGAAAACCTAAATCAGGATGGTCGGACACGGGATTGAACAGTCGTCCTCCCGTATGCGAGTCCAGTGTGCTAGCCACTGCACCACCTCGCTCGGTGATGCATTTTCCTTCAAGATTTGTTGGAAGCCTACTACCACTGACGCTATAGTACATGACAATTCTCAACACCCAGTTACCCATGAACATACTGCCTTTCACTCACCGATACATTGTTTAATGTGTATTACTGTAATCATTAATATATTCGAAATTGAATTAAATACAAACAGCATCGAACAATAAGTGCAATCCTGTATTAGTGGGCTCTATAATGCTTAAAAAACAGAAACAACAGGTCTTTTCTCTTCTGCACCCTGTGGTTGAGCCACCAACTGCAGATCGCAATAAATGGTGCAGGATTCCACATTCAGGAAAAGTCTCTCTGAATGTGGCCAGAAAGTTTAAATTCAGGAACTATAAAACATAATTTTATGTACACAACACTATTTGAGACATTTTTACCAATGGTAAAGATAACACTTGAATTATGAAAAGAATGGAATATACAAAATCACTAAAATTGTGGAATATTCTGTTTAGGTCAATCTGGCAGGGCAAAAGGCATCCGCTTGAAGGAACACAATAGAAGTTGTAAACTTAGAAAAGGAGATTCTACTCCTGTAGACAATCTGTGTAAAGAAGGCCCTAGTTACAAGGTGCAACATGAAGTATTACATCACATCCGTAGAGGGAGGAAGATGAACTACCTCAAAATAATGGAAATAAATGAGGCTATGTCGATATTCCGAAGCTTAGTATTGAATGATCAACCTCAGTTCCGTTACTGCCAATACCATACAATACCCCATTCAGACCAAACTATAAATCATCCCTCCTGCTCAAATGCGCGATTTTTATATTACTTTAGTTACTATAGTTTCATTGTCTTGTTCAAAAGGTTTACTTTTTATAATCACAGCTGCTTTACCTACATGTTTAATCTCACTGTGGTATCTTACGAGTTTGTAAAATTGGACCTGTTAAAGACGAGATTGTTTTGCTCAGCCACTGCCTTGGAACATGTTACCGAAGTTTATAGTTCAATTTATTTCTTTCGATGAATAATTGATGCAATTTGCTATATAGTTCATTATTTAAAATCCCACATATTTTATGTAAGTTTTCACTTAAATAAATTTTTCTCACTTTTGTCCAATATCAAAATAAACGACTGCCATCATCTGAATCCTAATAACATCTTTTGTAGATGCGCTACTGTAAAATACTTGATCCCGTAAAAAATTATCACACATACATATTTGTCTTCGGTCATGAAAATGACGTTACGCCCGAAAACCGGTTTCTAAAGTAAAATAATACACATTGTACAATTTTACACCAGCGTCGTGTGTCTTTCCATTCATAATATTCTCTCGGAGGTGCTAGTCTCACAGCAGCGACTCCACAAGGTGTAGAAAGCAACGTTGATACTTTTCACTGCTCCGAGAGGCACGATCAAATATCGTAATTGGTACTAAAAGCCAGGGATCAGAATTCAAACATGGAGCGGTCACACACTCTTAAATTATCATCCCCCATTCAAATATGACTAGTGACCATCCCATTAGCCGTGGTTCGTGACTGCTATAACAGCATCGAAAACATTTCTATCGTACGATAAATGTCGACAATATATACTGCTGTTAAAGGGAGAAACTACATGCGACAGTTATAATAGGCCACATCTTGCAGCACTGATTAGCCAAGACATTATGACCACCTACTTAATGGTGTATTGGTTCACGTTTGGAACGCAATACAGTAGCTATTCAGGGTGGCATGGATTTGACAAGTCTTTGGTACCAGATATCTACTCACAGGTCACGCAATTCTTGTAAATTACCGGCCTGTGGCTTGTGGGCCTGTAGCTGTCAATCGATAGCGTGACAGATGTATTCCATCGGTATGAAGTCAGGCACAACTGTTGGCCGAGACGTGAATTCACTATCATGCTCCTCAGACCACTGCAGCACAATTATGTCCTTGTGACACGGAGAGTTATCCGGCTGGGAAATGTCATCGCCGCCGGGAAAGGCATCAAGTATGAAGGGATGCAGATAGTTCGTAATAGTGTCCACGTAGTCCACAATAATCTCGGTATCTTCGATTGCCATCAAAGTTCCCATGCAACCAAAGGTGGATGTCCTCCATAGTGTATCCACCCCCACCGGCCTATGTCATTATCAAGGTGAGCGGCTGCTCGAAACATGCACACAAATTAATGCAGACTGGAGCATAACTGAAGGGCAAGATTAACGTCCTTGCATCTGCTGACAACATTGCTCTATTATCTGACTATTAAAATTAATTAAAACTCTTACAACACAATTAATACATGTTGTAAAAGGCTTCGGTCTTCAGATGAATACAGACAAAATTAAACGCCTCAAATCAACATGTCATCCAGTAAATATTAATGCAAAGCAAATTAAAAACATAACTGCTTACACAAAAATATTGTTTTGGCACACTCCTCATCGCTGACAATTTCACACAAGCCCAATTGAATCACGATTTCGAAATGTTAACAAATGTTATTACAGCCTATGATAGTTTTCAAAACCAAGAGAGTTTGTAGACAATCTAAATTTTACCTACACGAAGCGCTGATCGTACCAGTTTTAACATGCAGACATGAAACCTTTACTTTCACAAAAAAAGAAAGCAAATCAAGCTTAAGTGATCGCAAAACCTTAAGGAGTTGATAAGGATCCATAAGAGACAGCGGTATTGATGGTGTTCATCGTTTTTATTAACAACGAATAGCAGCAGCAAATTTGAAGGAAAGACGTTGTAATGGATAGGGAATATCGTTACAGCATCACCCAACAAGAATATTAAAAGCATAACAAAAGAACTTCCCTCAGGAAGGCTTCCTCTTGGACATCCTTGCAAGATACCGGGTGATAAAAAAGTCAATATAAATTTGAAAACGGAATAAATCACGGAATAATGTAGATAGAATGGTACAAATTGACACTCATGCTTGGAATGAGATGGGGTTTTATTAGAACCAAAAAAAAATTACAAAAGTTCAAAACATGTCAGACATATGGCGCTTCATCTGATCAGAATAGCAATAATTAGCATAACAAAGTAAGACAAAGCAAAGATGATGTTCTTTACAGGAAATGCTCAATATGTCCACCATCATTCCTCAACAATAGCTCTAATTGAGGAATAATATTGTGAACAGCACTGTAAAGCATGTCCGGAGTTATGGTGAGGCATTGGCGTCGGATGTTGTCTTTCAACATCCCTAGAGATATAGGTCGATCACGATACACTTGCTACTTCAGGTAACCCCAAAGCCAATAATCGCACGGACTGAGGTCTGGGGACCTGGGAGGCCAAGCATAACGAAAGTGGCGGCTGAGCATACGATCATCACCAAACGACGCGCGCAAGAGATCTTTCACGCGTCTAGCAATATGGGGTGGAGCGCCACCTGCATAAACATCGTACGTTGTAGCAGGTGTTTATCAGCCAGGCTGGGGATGATGCGATTCTGTAACATATCGGAAACCTCTCACCCGTCACGGTAGCTGTCCAGCGCCATCTGTCGGACATTTTGTGAACGTTGTTTTTTTTTTTTTTTGTTCTAATAAACCCCCATGTCATTCCGAGCATGTGTGTCGATTTTCACCTCTCTATCTATATTATTCCATGGTTTATTAAGTTTTCAAATTTATACTGAGTTTTTGATCACCCAGTGTACCTTGAAAATATTTGAAGTGAAAATGCATGACAGATAAGATGCCGAAAAACTATTTTTGAGGACAGGGAAACTTTTCTCAGTATTGTTAGTTATAACGGCAAAGAGATTTTATGGCTTGTAAAGCTCAATAAGAACGATAATAATAACGTGTAACGAATGCATCCTGAAGGTTTTCCTATATGTGATTTACACCCACTGTATTGTGCTAATGCCAAGTAAATAAGCGAAGTACACACTTTCTTATTAGTACCAAGCCGTATCAGCTGCAATAAATCATACCTGAGTGTATCATAATAGTACCTAATTTTAGGCTGTAGGTGATATATTTTTTTTACGCACTTCTGCAGCCCATGACATCCTAACGCAAAGAAAAGGTCTCCAGTATGCCCCCCCCTCCCCCCCGAGACATCTAAGCTTCTCTCCCGTGGCGAAATCCTCTTTCCGACAGACGTTACGAATTCTCGGAAGATATCCGGTGGCCGCGTGGGCACACAGCCTCCCGACTGTCACCCAGAACATGTGTCTCCTGCCTTCTGCTGTACCGCCAACGAGAAGCATATCACACGCGACATAAACAAAAGATTCTGAAGTCGATTTCCTTCACTTCCTGGAACGAAAGTGAAGTTCTTTGTGTAGAGGTAAGATGTTTCCTTTAATCCCCGTGTATTACACCGCATCTGAAGAGCAAATGTTCTGTTTCCCGGTAAGAATGAGAGCGAAGGAAAAACAAAGACAAAGGAAAAAGAGAACTCTTCCAAGAAAAGAAACTGAACTCGTCACAGTATTTCTACGTGGGAACTGGAAAGTGAGCTTCTAAGGTTTCTGTATCGCCTTGCTTATGACAGACGAGATATAAGAATTAATGTACATCGGAACTAGACCCTTCACAGAGCATTATGCGGTTTTAGCAATCGTGGTGGTAAAAAGTGTGCCCAAACTTCAGAATAAATGGCTGTACTGCCGACTAGTTATGGAGAAACATTGCTCAATAAACTACTTAGTCCCAGTTAGCAAAAGATGCAGGTGTGAAGACAGTGTCTGCAATTAACTGTATTCTAAACAAGTGAGTTAAGCTTTCTTTAGCATTATTTATTAAAAGAAAGTGAAAATTTCTGTAACGTGACTACATATGGCTGACTTCCCTGGATATGAACTGTTCGACACACACGTCAAAGTACGCAAAAACAGCTAAAATTAAAGTTGAGTTTCAGTTGAAAGCAGTATTCCAAGAAATATTCTATGTTCATCACAGAGCAAGTATGTTCAGAATTAAAGTCCGAAAAACTCATTACGGGACTATTTGAATGTTCGTTACACAAACGAAGAATCAGATGTTCCCAGTGTGGTTTACCCCGTATTCCTGCCACTTTTTTCTAAGCGCAGACTATTTCACCATCCGAATGACACTTTGTATGTATTTAATTACCTCTTTCAATTATTTCATATAGAGCTAATCCCCGCTCTGTGTCATTAGTGGACCATCTTCCATTGTGGTAGTAGTGAAATCATTCTAGATCTACATACACACTCCTAAAGTCACCCTACATTGCGTAGCGATGCTGCCCTGTAATATTATTAGCAGTTTTCTTTCCTGTTCCAATCACAGACAGAAAGAGGGAAAAATGATTGTCTCTACGCCTTATTATGAACCCTAAATTAATCTTGTAGTCCTCAGTCGAAATGTATGTTGGTAGCAGCTGAATAATTCTGCAGTCATCTTCACAGGTTAGTTCTCCAACTTTTCCGATAGTGTTTCTCGAAAGGAACGTCACATTCTCTCCGAGGATGCTCATTTGAGTTACTGAAGCATGTACGTAAACTTTCGTGTTGTTCGAACCTACCAGTAACAAATCTAGCAACCCAGCTCTGAGTTGCTTTTGTGTCTTCCTTCAATCCGACGTGGTCCGGATTCCAAACACTCGAGAAGAACTCAAGGATAGGTCGGACCAGCGTCCTATATGTGATCTCGTTTACAGATGAACCACACTTTCCTAAACTTCTCTCAATAAACCGAAGGCGACCATTCGCCTTCCCTGTCACAATCCTCACATGTTCGATTCGTTTCATATCGCTTTGCAATGTTGCGCACTGATATTTATACGACATGACTGTGACAAGTAGGATAGGACACTAATAATACTGTAACCGGACATTAACAATTTTGTTTTTCCTATTCATCCACATTAACCTACATTTTTCTACACTTGGAGCCAGTTACCATTCATCAAATAACTAGCATTTTTTTTGGTCATGTTGTATCATCCTGCATTCACTCACCATCGACACCTTTCTGTACATCAGAGCATCATCAACAAACAACCGCAGATAGCTACTCACCCTGTCCACTACACCATTTACAGGTTGTTTCAAAAATGACCGGTATATTTGAAACGGCAATACAAACTAAACGAGCAGCGATAGAAATACACCGTTTGTTGCAATATGCTTGGGACAACAGTACATTTTCAGGCAGACAAACTTTCGAAATTACAGTAGTTAAAATTGTCAACAACAGATGGCGCTGCGGTCTGGGAAACTCTATAGTACGATATTTTCCACATATCCACCATGCGTAGCAATAATATGGCGTAGTCTCTGAATGAAATTACCCGAAACCTTTGACAACGTGTCTGGCCGAATGGCTTCACATGCAGATGAGATGTACTGCTTTAGCTGTTCAATTGTTTCTGGATTCTGGCGGTACACCTGGTCTTTCAAGTGTCCCCACAGAAAGAAGTCACAGGGGTTCATGTCTGGCGAATAGGGAGGCCAACCCACGCCGCCTCCTGTATGTTTCGGATAGCCCAAAGCAATCACACGATCATCGAAATATTCATTCAGGAAATTAAAGACGTCAGCCGTGCGATGTGGTCGGGCACCATCTTGCATAAAACACGAGGTGTTCGCAGTGTCGTCTAAGGCAGTTTGCACCGCCGCAACTTTACGAAGAATATCCAGATAGCGTGATGCAGTAATCGTTTCGAATCTGAAAAATGGGCCAATGATTCCTTTGGAAGAAATGGCGGCCCAGACCAGTACTTTTTGAGCATGCAGGGACGATGGGACTGCAACATGGGGCTTTTCGGTTCCCCATATGCGCCACTTCTGTTTATTGACGAAGCCGTCCAGGTAAAAATAAGCTTCGTCAGTAAACCAAATGCTGCCCACATGCATATCGCCGTCATCAATCCTGTGCACTGTATCGTTAGCGAATGTCTCTCGTGCAGCAATGGTAGCGGCGCTGAGGGGTTGCCGCGTTTGAATTTTGTATGGATAGATGTGTAAACTCTGGCGCATGAGACGATACGTGGACGTTGGCGTCATTTAGACCGCAGCTGCAACACGGCGAACGGAAACCCGAGGCCGCTGTTGGATCACCTGCTGCACTAGCTGCGCGTTGCCCTCTGTGGTAGCCGTACTTGGTCGCCCTACCTTTCCAGCACGTTCATCCATCACGTTCCCAGTCCGTTGAAATTTTTCAAACAGATCCTTTATTGTATCGCTTTTCGGTCCTTTGGTTACATTAAACCTCCGTTGAAAACTTCGTCTTGTTGCAACAACACTGTGTTCTAGGCGGTGGAATTCCAACACCAGAAAAATCCTCTGTTCTGAGGAATAAACCACGTTGTCCACAGCACACTTGCACGTTGTGAACAGTACACATTTACAGCAGAAAGACGACGTATAGAATGGCGCACCCACAGACTGCGTTGTCTTCTATATCTTTCACATCACTTGCAGCGCCATCTGTTGTTGAAAATTGTAACTACTGTAATTTCGAAAGTTTGTCCGCCTGAAAATGTACTGTTGTCCCAAGCATATTGCAACAAACGGTGTATTTCTATCGCTGCTCATTTAGTTTTTATTGCCGTTTCAAATATACCGGTCATTTTTGAAACACCCTGTATGAACTCCCTTTTATGAGTGCTGGGCCACGTTGGATGCAGTGCAAGCTCAAACTGCTCTATCCAAGCAACAGGATGGATTGCATCACTTGCGTCTTTACATACGTCGAACTTTCTCAGCGAAAGAATGTTTCAGAAATCGACTTCCTGCCTTTCTTTTCGCAGAGGTCGTTCACATGAATTCCTTGTTCGCCCCCATGAATTTCCGGTGGCATCGTTACTGCTAAAGTCCCATCCGTTCTCATGCCCAGAGTCTCTCTCAGCACTTCCGTGTGCTTTATTTCGTCCGACCACCCCTCGAACATGTTCTATGCGTGTTTAGAGGTCTCCCACACGTTCAATCAAATCACGGACTACCCCCACTTGCTGTCGATTGCTTAGTAATTGTGCAGAAACTTGAGCAAAGACCGCACGTCTTCGGTATTCTCGCTAATACCTGCCCCGGAACTGTTGCCTACCATTTCGATGAGCTTCACAAGCTCATTTCTCAGGTCTTGGGTTTCCGAAGCATTTTCTTGTTTGTTTCGATCCAGCTCTTGTGGGAGAGCACTAATCGCGCCGCTGTTCATGTCCACTTGGGTCTTAAGAGCCTCCGGACACTGTGCGCTCGCTACCTACACCTCTCACAATGACTCTGTACGGTCCCGTTCCGACTGAGTTTCCAAAGCCTGGAATTTCTCAATCATTATGAATGCCATATTAAGTCTTGACTGTTCGTTTTCAATGTGGCCGAGACGTTGCTTCACAACACTAATAGCTTTCCCTATTTATATAGCTATTTCGTCTCGTAATGTGGTTTGAAATTCTTTCAAATTGGTTACTACGTTATTCTCTAGTTTATCGAATCGCTTTACTGTCGCCTCCAATCGCTTTTCAGTTCCTTTCGTAGATTTATGTACCTCGTCAATTTCACTTAATTGCTCTATCATACTTAGCAAGAGCGCGCCCATGTCTATCAGCGCACTGTTAAGCTGGCTATTGGGGGGTTCATTACTCTTGTCACGCGTACTTTATTTATTATGTTCCCTCTCAAGATCCTCCTTGTCCTGTAATTTCTGACAATCCGGATCTGCACAATTTTATACTTTTTTAGTTTGCTCAACTGCGTTCAACATCGCGTTTTCTATGTGTTCCAAAGGTTCATTATTTACATTCAGACCTACACTATTGTCGTCCTGATTATCACGACTGTTATTTTTTGCACGACTACGCGTATTCATAATTTTAAAATTCAAAAATTCACACAATAAAAAAATTGCTTCCGCGTCCACTGACAACGACAACACACGATTATTATACTGCGCGCTAACACAATTTGAAATACGGCCTGTACTTAATTTGTCACGCGCAGAAGAAAACCAACAACATTTAAAACGTCACACAAATTGAAAAAAATACATAAATACAATAGATAACAAACAACGCTGTTCACAACGTTGAGAAAAACTCTTTCTCTCAAGCAGCACAGAAGTAATTTGAGTGCTGTGGAAAAATTTGCATATAGTCAACACTCTGCTAAATCTAACTTGCATATCAGAATTTTACAGGATTAGCTCATCCTAGGCCAGGGTCGGCCTGCTATAAACGGATCGTAGCCAAGGCTCGGCGTACGTTACGTACCAAGAATAATGGAGATGTAACGCTTGAGGGCAATTTCTGGTTAAGCCACATCACAAGGACAATTACAAAATTAAAAATGATAGGGCTGCCACCAGCCCAGACCTTGCGAACAATTAAGAAAAGACCGAACTGGAAATTATCATCTTAGTGAAATTAAGAATCTAATTATAAGCATGCAAATTTTGCAAAGAAACTAACAGGATGAACAGCATTGTGTGTCGTACATCAATGAGCTTGTTTAATTAAATCCCTCAATTTTAAGACAGTACACCCGTTCACTTTGATTTTTTCTCCCATTTTTGTTGCACAAGCAAGCACATTAACTAAAAAAATCTGGGAAGACAATGTCAATTACAAAAGTGGAATTAATGAGAAAGATAAGGGATGCAGAATTTATCTTTTACGCAGCATATTTATTTCATGACTGAATTTGATGCACATCCTATGAATACACATGACTGGTGCCTGAATAAAAAAATTAACTAAATAATTCGCAAAAATGTAGAATAGCGCAATTAAAAAGGAAAAAACGCAAAAAAGTCAAATGGAACATAATAATTCTATTATTCCATTCACATACACACGATAGAAATAGTTCAGAGAGATACCTATCACCTTTATGTTCATGCCCTAGCTTGGACGGAGGGTTATCCGGTCCGCAAGGTTTTGTAGAGTAGATATACGACATGGAAACCACGCCTGCCGCTTACGAACGGCTGAACTTCAACACGTGGTAAACTTGAGTGCGAATTAACTGTTCAGGAATTAGACATTAAACCAAGTACAAATGTAAGACATTTTAATAGTGCAATACCAGAATGATTTTACCACTACAAAATAAAATTAACTCGGCAAGGCAGAGCCCTCCCGTCCCCCAACCGTTTCAGCTTACACGTGGTCCATTCAGAAACAAGCAATTACAAACATTTCCTCTAGGTGCATGAAAAACTGATATTTTACTGAAATTGTAACACACGAAACAATTAAACTGGTAATATGAAAACCTATTGCAGTGCAGTAGTAGACCAGAAGGATCATCGGTTACCAAACACGAGGTGCAAGACGAACACAAAGAGACAATAGCATCTTCCACGAAAACACGGAAAATAAGATCAATAAAAATCACACTCGCTTGAAAACACTATTATTCTTAAGTTCACTCAAAGTTTACTGACCAGCGTTTACTAAACATATTCACTGCTAAAAATGCGACACCATGATGTCCGAAAGGAACAAAGCAACTTTCGCAATTTTAATTTCGACCACCATCATCACCGATTTTTCTTAGCAGAGTAATTATGCCACATTCCGAAAATACATAACTACACACGCTTCAGTTAAGTTGATGGACTTAAATATTCCATGAGTTTAACATAGGGAAGTTCTAATTCGACCTACTTCCTATCAGCAGAAACCTTCTCTAGGAGCTACCAAGTGAGTCACCAACCGCTAGCTGCAGTGTGTCCTTCCTCCACCGAGCTTCGCCTAACTACCGGTGCAACGGAAGCTACCAGAGGAGTAGGCTTCCAGCACCAACCTGACAGACAAACCAACCTCAAACTAAAAGGGGTAAACCTCTCTGTCCAGGTACTGAAATCCTAAGACGTTCATCCTGTGCTACCCTCATAACGCGATCAAACATCACCTACTCATAGCAGACGACAACCAACACAGCATCCCCCACAAAAGAAACCCGAAAACACACGTAGAAACACTCATTCAGTCACTTTCACGCAGACATAAGGTAGGGTGAAAGGAAAACGTAATAAATACAGGTCATGATTTCCTATGGAACATAAGAAATCAAACTTAACATCATTTAATAAGCTTTAGTTTGAGTGCTCAGTCTTTCTAGAAGAGTTAATAAATTAAACTATAATCAGTCGGTGGACAGATTAGGATGCACAGAATCCAGTGAGACAAGCGTCCTATGAAACGACTCCACAGAGACGTTTCATCACACCGAACGCCCCAAAAAGACTGTGCAGGGAACCTTATTACCATGCTATGACGTTACCCAACATACTTTTCAACTTGTAAAATTCACAGAAAAAACCTATAAACTCAGTCTACCATTAATTGGAAAACTCAAGGATATATACAAGTTTATACTAAAACCATTGTAGTGTGACTTTACGTGTGGTGATAATTTAGAGAATTTAATGTTGACATCATTCGGTCGGCAATGGAACAACAGTTGTATGGAAAGTACCACAAAAGAAATGATGTGTGTGTATGATCCTAAATATTATACACAATAAAATATTTTATCAGTAATCATATTTAATTAATGAAATGCAAAACTTTTAGTGATAGTTAATTGTGGTTTTAATTTACTGAATTAAAAATGAACCTCATTTGCTCAGTGAAAGGGACATTATGTCTGTGTATCATATATTCTTCAGATGTTTTGCAGTATCATTATGTTGTGGTATTTAGAAAACAGATCAATGTTAAATAGTATACATAAAATCATAGTAATAAACGTAGTAGAGTCATGAAAACAACTTTCTGACGTGACACAAAAAACTAAGGTTTAGTTTGATTGCTCAGTCTTTCTGGGAGAGTTAATAAATTAAACCGCAATCAGGCGGTGGACAGAACAGGATGCACAGAATCCAGAGAGACAAGCGTCATATGAAACGACTCCACAGAGACGTTTCACTGTTTACATATTTCTGTATTTGAATAAACAGTTAAAAGAAACTGCTGGGATATATAGAAGAAAAAACATCTCCTTCTTAACCAGGAGAAATAATAAAATAGTTCTAGATACCATTGAGAAGAAAGAGGTATCGGAAGACTACATTAAGAACCTCTTTTCAGATGATACAAGAAATATTGAGATTCCTAGGAATACCAATTTAATAGGACCTCCAATCATGAAATAAGAAATCGAGAAAGCCATTAAAACCTCAAAAACCAATAAAGTCACAGGGCGTGATGAAATTCCAATTGAATTTATTTACCTCCTTGATAAAGAAGGTATCAAAGTCTTACACAAACTGTGTCACACTTACGACACTGGTGATCACCCTGCCCATTGGCTACTATCAACTTTCATTCCCTTATCAAAGGAGAGGAATGCAACAAAAGTTTGAAAACCACAGAATAATTAGCCTTATGAGCCACTCTTTGAAAATAATTCTGAGAGTCATCCATCAAAGGCTATACAAAAAATATGAGAAATTCATTAGTGAGAGACAGTTTGGATTTAGGAAAGGTTTAGGTACAAGAGAAGCAATATTCGCACTACAAGTTCTAGTAAAAAACTGTTATGATGAGGGTAAAAATGTAGGCCTCTGTTTTATTGACTACAAAAAAGCATTCGACAGAGTACAGCATCATAAACTAACGGAAATTCTCGAAAGAATTGATATAGATGAGAAAGATATCCGCTGTATGGAGAATTTATATTGGAATCAGATTGTGCAGATTAAATTTGATAATTAGGTCACAGATTTGGTCAATATATGTAGAGGAGTCCGACAACGATGCATACTGTCACCCCAGTTATTTAACTTATACTCTCAGAGTATTTTTCAGGATGCGCTTGATGGTGTAGAAAAATGCATAAATGTTAACGGAGTCTATATCAACAACATTCACTATGCTGATGACACGGTACTGATAGCTGATAATTTAGATGACCTTCAACAACATGTCAACATAGTAGGAGATTACAGCAGTACTGTAGGTCTGAATATTAACATCAAAAACTAATTTTATGATTGCCACACGAGAGTGCGACTCGTTTAAAGATGGAAATCTACGATTTCAAGGGTCTGTAATACAAAGAGTCAACAAGTATAAATACCTAGGAACCTAGTTTTACGAAGATTGGCGAAAAGACTTGGAAATAAAATATCGCGTAGAGAACGCCCGAAACGCTTTCATAAAATTTAAGAATATTCTTACAAACACAAACCTTAGAGTCCGATTTGTAAAATTCTACATCTGGTCCGTGGTTCTAATGGCTCTCAAGGATGGACACTAAATATGACAACAACGAAGACGTTAGAGGCCTCTGAAATGTGGATTTATTGAAGAATGCTTAAAATACCGTGGACTGTAAGAATAACCAACACCGAAGTACTGGAACGGAAGAACAAGTAGCGAGAAACGTTGGCAATGCTTAAAATAAAGAAAAACTGTGTACCTAGGACATATAGTACGGAACACCACATATATGCTTTTGCAGTTAATAATAGAAGGGTAGATTGAAGGACAAAGGAGACAAGGGCGAAGAAGAACATCCTGCTTGGACAAGATAAAGCTGTGGACAGGACTACGGAGTGTAGACCAGCTATTACAAACTGCGGTTCACAAAAGTAAGATACAACATGTGGACGCCAATATCCATTAATGGGAAAGCAGCAGCAGCAGCAGAAGAAGAAGAAGACGAACAAGTATTTCAATACGTATGACTATACTAGCTTCTTCGGCGCTGAATGAAGAAAGACGAACTTATAGTACCCACCATGGAGTCGGTGCATCGCATGTAAGCTTTACAAAACATGACCACGACCAGTAATTTAAATCGTCTAGCAGTTAAACAATACCTGAAGCAAAAAAAAAGTTGCTTGTACCTACAACGTGAATCGCCCAGTTACGTGTCACCCCAGCCTTCCAAAAATGACATCTGAGATATGGCGTGTAGATGGTCTTCCAGATGGGTAAGAAAAACGTGGCCGCGCGGGGTACCCGCGCCGTCTAGGCGCCTTGTCACGGTCCGTGCAACTCCCGCCGTCGGAGGTTCGAGTCCTCCCTCGGGCATGGGTGTATGTGTGCTGCCCATAGTGTGTGTTGTCCATAGCGTAAGTAAGTTTAAGTAAGATTAAGTACTGTGTAGGCTTAGGGACCGATGACCTCAGCGGTTTGGTCCCATAAGACCTTACCACAATTTCCAAATTTTTCCAAAAATTTCGTTTCATTGATGTTTTCCCGTGTACTATTAGGGTGTAGAATTCACATGTGTGAACTTAGCTACCAGTAGCCCAGAGAAAATAGAGTAGTGTGCTGCCTACGAATACCTTAACATGTGGTGTGGGAGGTCAATATTGTCCTGTGCTTTCCGAACACTGGCATAACGCGCATCTTGCATCCATACATGTCAGCGCCATATCTCAACAAATGGCTAACACGTGTCTTGCCGCATTGCGCTCTTGTTCCAGTTTAGCGATATTCAAATCACAGTAAACTATAAGTATCCGGATATTTGTATGAGAACTAAATCTATTGCTGGAATCGGAGAGCCTTCGACATGCTGCATTTTGAAACATAGTGCACTCACGAAATACTTGAGGACGTTGCACGGATGTTGTTCACGCTTATGTAACCTGCTCTCTTGGCTAGCATATCGCAAGGTATGCTACACACGATTAGTAGTCACTAAACACTGGATGTCTTTTAACTGTATGTCCATATACACAGAGGCATCACGGACTTGTCACAGAGATACCGTATGCATACTGTTAATTCAGAAACATAACGTGAAGTGTTGATTGGTAGTTCGTAGTATTCTGTTGTGATGACGCCGCACAACTAAAACATCACAATCCACATAAAATAAGAAGAATTTGCCACATGTGGGCAAAATTAGATAGTGTTTCAGTCTCATAGTTGGTCGAGCATGGGTATACGTAAACCTCGGACTGGTTTACCATCTCGAGAGTAAAATGGGCTTCCATCATACTTTCTCGTCATAATTATACCCCACATCTATCAATCCAACCTGTTAAGTGACCGAGGCTGACGAACAAATCCCATTTACAGTAATACACCACGAAAATCGGAAACGTGTTACGCAGGTGATAAGTAACTATAGATCGGGTCAAACATGACGGGTAATCGTACGTATTTTACGACCGCTTATTGACATTAGCATAGTGTGGTGGAACTGCAGTGCGTTTATGCGTATAACGTTATCTGTTGTAGTGTTAAAGAACTAAGCTAACACATCTAAAAGTGGCATCATGGTCATGTGACCAGCGTATAAGCTCTTACTAGCTAATGTCTTAAGTTCTCTCGACACATTGACCCCTTTGTGTATGTTTATCTTTGCAAGTAAGACACTCGCGACTCTCCTTTGTTAGCAGAGATGTATAGCTACTCTCTGCATTCCCGCAGTTACTGTCATGCAGACAGTGACTTACTAGATTTTCCCCTGATTCTTAGCGCTAGCGCCGGCCACTGAGGTCGAGCGGTTCTAGGCGCATCATTCCGGAACCGCGCGCCTGCTACGTTCGCAGGTTCGTACCTGTCTCGGGAATGGACATTTGTCATGTCCTTGGGTTAGTTAGGTTTAAGTACTTTCTAAGTCCAGGGGACTGATGACCTCAGATGTTAAGTCCTGTAGTGCTTACAGCCATTTGAACCATTTTCTTAGCGCCAGCAAAGAAAACCACTAGGATGTTGATGCTTTTGTCAGCCATAACCGCAAATAATAAACAAGTTTTCCAGTATCACTATCGTACTCGGTTCTTCACTCTGTAGGAAGTATCTCATCGAGTGGAATCTATTTCCACGTAGACAAAGTTCTGCACGGAAATCCTGCAACGAATAGCAAGTCGTCAGCAACTTCCAGACATTAACAAACTTTCCGTTACAAACTGACAGTGTTGTGCAGCATACAAATCCCATATTGAATTTGAGATGTAATTTCGTTGTGAGAAATAGATAGTCATCCAAGAGGACAACATTGAATTCTAACTAGAGATTTTGTGCAGTACAAATGTCTGTATTGATATCTTGATGTCTTGTGTAATCGATTGACAGATTCTAATAATTAAAACCACAGGGACACGGAACATAGTTTTAAAGCCAATTATCGGCCCTGATAACCGAGAATGTATGTACTGTTACACAAGTCAACCCCCAACTCGCATGTATTTAATTCTCCACAAGGTATTGCCTTAGAGCCCATATCAGTGTCTCAAGCCATATGTATATGTTGGAAAAACAGAGGAAGGCGTTTTGATATAGCATTTTTAGTTAATGCATTTTTGCTGATGACGATTATTCGAAATGGTGGCAAAAATCTCTAGGTGCAGAGCAAGATTGTAAACTTCTGGACGCTTGTTGTACAAGTCATGTGTTGAAAATGTAGAACTTGCAATCTAATTACGCTACACTGAAAAGACAGAAGTCATGGGATAGCGATATGCGCACACACAGAGAGCGGTAATATAGAGTGCAAAAAGCATGAAAGGGCAGTGCACCGGTGGAGCTTTCATTTGTACTCATATATTCATGTGAAAAGGTGTGCGACGTAATTGCGGCCGCACGACGGGAATTAACAGACTTTGAACGCAGAATGACAGCTGGAGCTAGGCACATGGGACATTTCATTTCTGAAATCTACAGAGTCAATAGTGTGCCGAGAATAACACATTTCAGGCATAATCTCTCACCACAGGCAACACGGTAAGCGCCGGCCTTCACTTAACGACTGGCAACAGCGGCGTTTGCGCAGAGTTGTTAGTGGTAACAGAGAAGCCTCTCCTGGGCTAGTCACGATATCGGTTGTGCCCTAGAGAACTGGAAATTTTCGGCCTAGTCAGATGAGTTTCGATTTCAGTTGGTAAGAGCTGATAGCAATAATCGTGTGTGACCCAGATCCCACAAAGCCATGGATCCAAGTTCTCAATGAGGCACTGTGCAAGTTGGTGGTGTCTCCATAACGGTGTGGGTTATGTTTGCATAGACTACACCGGGTCGTCTGACCCATCTGAACCGACACTTGAGTGGAAATACACTACTGGCCATTAAAATTGCTACACCACGAAGATGACGTGCTACAGAAGCGAAATTTAACCGACAGGAAGAAGATGCTGTGATATGCAAATGATTAGCTTTTCAGTGCATTCACACAATGATGGCGCCGGTGGTGACGCCTACAACGTGCTGACATGAGGAAACTTTCCAACCGATTTCTCTTACACAAACAGCAGTTGACCGGCGTTACGTGGTGAAACGTTGTTGTGATGCCTCGTGTAAGGAGGATAAATGCTGCTCGCGTTGGTCGATATCCTATGACTGTTAGCAGTATATGGAATCGGTGAGTTCAGGAGGGTAATACGGAACGCCGCGCTGGAGCTCCAATGTTAGGCGCGTAATGGGGCCCCTTAGGGATACGGCGGCTAAGGAGGGGAAGAAATCCAGTGTGCACTCCGTGTGCATTCCGGGAGGAGTCATTCCTGATGTGGAAAGGGTCCTTCCGGATGCCATGAAGAGCACAGGGTGCAGCCAGCTGCAGGTGGTGGCACATGTCGGCACTAATGACGTGTGTCGCTTTGGATCTGAGGAAATTCTCTCTGGATTCCAGCGGCTATCTGATTTGGTGAAGGCTGCCGGTCTTGCTTACGAGATGAAGGCAGCATCGTTGACAGAACCGACTGTGGACCTTTGGTGCAGAGCCGGGTGGAGAGTCTGAATCAGAGGCTCAGACGGTTTTGCGACCGTATTGGCTGCAGATTCCTTGACTTGCGCCATAGGGTGGTGGGGTCTCGGGTTCCGCTGAATAGGTCAGGAGTTCACTACACTCAGCTGGCGGCTACACCGGTAGCGGAGGCTGTGTGGCGTGGACTGGGCGGTTTTTAGGTTAGAAGGCCTCGGGAAAGTGCGGGATGGGCTGCAATGTCAACGGGTGCTTGGCAATTACAGGACGTGCTTGGATCAAGGAACAGTCGGAATTATAGTTGTAAATTGTTGTAGTTGCGCTGGAAAAGTCCCTGAGCTTCAAGCGCTAATAGAAAGCACAGAAGCTGATATCGTTATAGGTACAGAAAGCTGGCTAAAGCCTGAAATAAGTTCTGCAGAAATGTCTACGAAGTCTCAGACGGTGTTCAGGAAAGATAGATTAGGCAGAATTGGTGGTGGAGTGTTTGTGTCTGTCAGTAGTGGTTTATCTTGTAGTGAAGTCGAAGTAGATACTCCGTGCGAATTGGTATGGGTGGAGGTTATACTTAACAGCCGAATTAAGTTAATAATTGGCTCCTTCTACCGACCCCCAGACTCCGATGATATAGTTGCGGAACAGTTCAGAGAAAGTTTGAGTCTCGTAACAAATAAATACCCCACTCATACGGTTATACTTGGTGGGGACTTCAACCTACCCTCCGTGTGTTGGCAAAAATACTTGTTCAAAACCGGTGGTAGGCAGAAAACGTCTTCTGAGATTGTCCTAAATGCTATTCTCCGAAAATTATTTCGAGCAGTTAGTCCACGAACCCACGCGAATTGTAAATGGTTACGAAAACACACTTGACCTCTTGGCCACAAACAATCCGGAGCTGATAGAGAGCATCATGACTGATACAGGGATTAGTGATCACAAGGTCATTGTAGCTAGGCTCAATGCCATTTCTTCCAAATCCATCAGAAACAAACGCAAAATAATTTTATTTAAAAAAGCGGATAAAGTACCACTAGAAGCCTTCCTAAAAGACAATTTCCATTCCTTCCGAACTGACTATGTGAATGTAGACGAGATGTGGCTCAAATTCAAAGATATAGTAGCAACAGCAATTGAGATATTCATACCTCATAAATTGGTAAGAGATGGAACGGATCCCCCGTGGTACACAAAAAAGGTCCGAACGCTGCTGCAGAGGCAACGGAAAAAGCATGCGAAGTTCAGAAGAACGCGAAATGCCGAAGATGGGCGAAATTTGGCACGTACTTCGATGCGAGATGCCTTTAATAGGTTCCACAACGAAACATTGTCTCGAAATTTGGTAGAAAATCCGAAGAAATTCTGGTCGTATGTAAAGTACACAAGCGGCAAGACGCAGTCAATACCTTCGCTGCGCAGTGCCGATGGTACTGTTATCGACGACTGTGCCGCTAAAGCGGAGTTATTGAACGCAGTTTTCCGAAATTCCTTCACCAGGGAAGACGAATGGAATATTCCAGAATTTGAAACACGAACATCTGCTAGCATGAGTTTCTTAGAAGTAGATACCTTAGGGGTTGCGAAGCAACTCAAATCGCTTGATACGGGCAAGTCTTCAGGTCCAGATTGTATACCGATTAGGTTCCTTTCAGATTACGCTGATACTATAGCTCCCTACTTAGCACTCATATACAACCGCTCGCTCACCGATAAATCTGTACCTACAGATTGGAAAATTGTGCAGGTCGCACCAGTATTCAAGAAGGGTAGTAGGAGTAATCCATTTAACTACAGACCTATATCATTGACGTCGGTTTGCAGTAGGGTTTTGGAGCATATACTGTATTCAAACATTATGAATCACCTCGAAGGGAACGATCTATTGACACGTAATCAGCATGGCTTCAGAAAACATCGCTCTTGTGCAACGCAGCTAGCTCTTTATTCGCACGAAGTAATGGCCGCTATCGACATGGGATCTCAACTTGATTCCGTATTTCTAGATTTCCGGAAAGCCTTTGACACCGTTCCTCATAAGCGACTTCTAATGAAGCTGCGGAGCTATGGGGTATCGTCTCAGTTGTGCGACTGGATTCGTGATTTCCTGTCAGGAAGGTCGCAGCTCGTAGTAATAGACGGCAAATCATCGAGTAAAACTGAAGTGATATCAGGTGTTCCCCAGGGAAGCGTCCTGGGACCTCTACTGTTCCTGATCTATATAAATGACCTGGGTCACAATCTGAGCAGTTCTCTTAGACTGTTCGCAGATGATGCTGTAATTTACCGTCTAGTAACGTCATCCGAAGACCAGTATCAGTTGCAAAGCGATTTAGAAAAGATTGCTGTATGGTGTGTCAGGTGGCAGTTGACGCTAAATAACGAAACGTGTGAAATGATCCACATGAGTTCCAAAAGAAATCCGTTGGAATTCGATTACTCGATAAATAGTACAATTCTCAAGGCTGTCAATTCAACTAAGTACCTGGGTGTTAAAATTACGAACAACTTCAGTTGGAAGGACCACATAGATAATATTGTCGGGAAGGCGAGCCAAATGTTGCGTTTCATTGGCAGAGCACTTAGAAGATGCAACAAGTCCACTAAAGAGACAGCTTACACTACACTCGTTCGTCCTCTGTTACAATATTGCTGCGCAGTGTGGGATCCTTACCAGGTGGGATTGACGGAGGACATCGAAAGGGTGCAAAAAAGGGCAGCTCGTTTTGTATTATCACGTTATAGGGGAGAGAGTGTGGCAGATATGATACACGAGTTCGGATGGAAGTCATTAAAGCATAGACGTTTTTCGTCGCGGCGAGACCTTTTTACGAAATTTCAGTCACCAACTTTCTCTTCCGGATGCTAAAATATTTTGTTGAGCCCAACCTACAAAGGTAGGAATGATCATCAAAATAAAATAAGAGAAATCATAGCTCGAGCAGAAAGGTTTAGGTGTTCGTTTTTCCCGCTCGCTGTTCGGGAGTGGAATAGTAGAGAGATAGTATGATTGTGGTTCGATGAACCCTCTGCCAAGCACTTAAATGTGAATTGCAGAGTAGTCATGTAGATGTAGATGTAGATCCCAACGGCCTCGTATCACTAGCAGTCGAGATGACAGGCATCTTATCCGCATGGCTTAACGGATTGTGCAGCCACGTCTAGATCCCTGAGTCAACAGATAGGGACGTTTGCAAGACAACAACCATCTGCACGAACAGTTCGACGACGTTTGCAGCAGCATGGACTATCAGCTCGGAGACCATGGCTGCGGTTACCCCTGACGCTGCATCACAGACAGGAGCGCCTGCGATGGTGTACTCAACGACGAACCTGCGTGCACGAATTTCAAAGCGTCACTTTTTTGGATGAATCCAGGTTCTGTTTAGAGCATCATGATGGTCGCATCCGTGTTTGGCGACATTGCGGCGAACTCACATTGGAATCATGTATTTGTCATCGCCATACTGGCGTATCAACCGGCGTGATGGTATGGGGTGCCATTGGTTACACGTCTCAGTCACCTGTTGTTCGCATTGACGGCACTTTGAACAGTGGACGTTACATTTCAGATGTGTTACGACCCGTGGCTCTACCCTTCATTCGAGCCTTGCGAAACCCTACATTTCAGCAGGATAATGCACGACCGCATGTTGCAGGTCCCGTATGGGCCTTTCTGGCTACAGAAAATGTTGGACTGCTGCCCTTGCCAACACATTCTCCCGATCTATCACCAATTGAAAACGTCTGGTCAGGGGTGGCTGAGCTACTGGCTCGTCACAATACGCCAGTCACTACTTTTGAACTGATGTATCGTGTTGAAGCTGCATGGGCAGCTGTACCTGTACATGCCATCCAAGCTCTGTTTGATTCAATGCCCAATCGTATCAAGGCCGGTATTACTGCTAGAGGTGGTTGTTCTGGGTACTGATTTCTCAGGATCTATACACCCAAATAGCGTGAAAATTTAATCACGTGTCAGATCTAGTATAACATGTTTGTCCAATGGATACCCGTTTATCATACGCATTTCTTCTTGGTGCAGTAATTTTAATGGCCAGTTGTGTAGTTATTTTCGTCTACTTAAAGACCATCTGCAGCCAATCATGGACTTCATGTTTCCAAACAGCGATGAATTTTAATGGATAACAGTGCGCCATGTCACCAGGCCACAGTTGTTCGTCATTGAATTGAAGAATATTCTGGACAATTCGTGAGCCCAACATGGATCTCACGGAACATTTATTGGATATAATCGAGAGATGAGTTCCTTCGCAAACTCCTGCACTGACAACACTTTCGAAATTATGGCCGGCTATAGAGGCAGTACGGCTCATTATTTCTGCAGGAGACTTCTAAGGATTTGTTGAGTCCACGACTCATCTAGCTGCTGCACTACTCCAGATCAGTGGAGATCCGACACGATACTACGAGATACCCAACTACTTTTGTCTCTTCACTGTATTTTCTGTAGGTCTGCTGTGGAGTTGATATATCCCCAGGCCGCGTTTCGTGTTATATCTCATTCCACTTGGGACTGCATCGACATATTTTACGAGTCGAAATACATATTACTTGCAGCTTGTATGTACTTACTGAGAAAGAATTCCACAGTATTGGAAAACCAAATAAAGAGTATCTTACAAATAACTCTACACTAAAACAACTCAAGGTAAGAGGACATTGCGCATGTCCTCGAACTTTTTTGCTCCTGTATATTCCTGTGCACAGAAGTAACAATTAAGCAAACTTATGAATACCTGCCAGTTTATGCTAAAATAGAATCTAGACAGGAACTGAAAGGAACATGCGTTTTTACCCTGTGCAAAGACCAACAAATGTTGTTGACACTGTACTCCGCTGTATTTTGTGCCAGTCACTTCCTTGTAGTTTCAATCACCTAATACCTTACAGAACTGCAGCTGTGTGGTGTTTAACAGTGTTCTGCAGTTTATCTACTGGGATAATAATCCTCTAAGAATGATTAATGTGCTATGTATACGAACAAGAAAACTGGAAATGGAGGACGTCGAAGTGAAGAAATGGAAAACGCGATACTGCATAGTCCATACATTGTGGGAATGCATGTGTAATATCACAAAACGCCATTTCGTGATTCGAGTTCCCAAAATTATGTGTATGTGCGCCTGTGGGCGGCAGACTTCTTCCGTACAGAAATCTCCAAGTCCTGACAGGCTGGGTCCCGCAAAAAGTTAGGCTGTGCGATGTTACTTCGCGATATTGAAGCAGCCAGTCGGCCACTGGTCTACGTATCAAGAATTCCGGAAACGTGAATCATGCCACGGCTTTTAACTATTGAGGCTTCGCGTGTGTGCTACCACGTCGTAAGTAGTATCTAGTATCCCGTGGAAGCAGACCGGGGCGTAATGAGCCACCGGCTTTCCTACTAAACGCATTGCACATGCTCGGGCACTCCAGTGCGTATCATGGAGGCTAGAAAAAGAGTATACGTTCCAAATAAGGTACGCACATCAGTTCAGATATTAAATGATTCTATACACGAAGGCCGGCGTTTGAATACACGGGGGTGACAAAACAGTCATGGGGTACGTTATAATATTGTGTCGGACCTCGTTTTGACAGGTGTAGTGCATCATCTCACGGTGGCATCGACTCAACAAGTCGTTGGAAGACCAATGCAGAAATATTGGGCTATGCTGCCTCCAGATCGGACGGTAACTGCGAAACTCTTGCCGGTGCCGGATTTTGTGCAGGAACTCATCTCTCGATTATGTCCCATAAATGTCCAGTGAGATCCATGTTGGGCTATAGAACTGTCCAGAATATTCTTCCCTCCAATCACGAACAATTGTGGTCCGGTGACATGGCGTATTGTCATTCATAAAAATTTCATCGTTGTTTGGAAACACGAGGTCATCTGAATGGCTACAAACCGTTGGCAAGTAGCTGAACGTAACCATTTCCAGTCAAGGATCGGTTCAGATGGACCAGAGGACTCAGAATATTCCATTTAAACACACACAACACTATTTTGGAGCCACCACAATCTCGCACAGTGCCCTGCTGACAACTTGGGTCCATGAGGTTTGCGTCACACTCGAACTCTACTATCAGTTCTTACCAACTGAAATGTGGACTCATCCAACCAGGTCACGGTTTTTCTGTCATCTAGGATCGAACCGATATGGTCACGAGTCCAGCAGAGGAGCTGTAGGTAATGTCGTGCTGTTAGAAAGGCACTCGCATCGGTCGTCTGCCGCCATACGCCATTAACGCCAAATTTTACCGCATTGTTCTTACGGACATGTTTGTCGTACTTCCCACAATGATTTGCGCGGTTATTTCAAACAGTGTTGCTCGTCTGTTACCACTGACAACCCTACACAAATGCTGCTGTTCTCGGTCGTGAAGTGAAGGCCGTTGGCCACTGTGTTGTCCATGGTGATAGCTAACGCCTGAAATATGGTATTCTCGTCACATTCTTGACGCTGTGACTCTCGGAATCTTGAAATCCCTTACGATTTTCGGTATGGAATGTCCCTTGCGTCTAGCTCCAACTACCATTCCGTGTTTATAGTCTGTTAATGCGGCCATAATCACGTCGAACGTTTTTTCACATGAATCAACTAAGTACAAAAGATAGCTCCGCCAATACACTGCTCTTTTATACCTTGTGTACCCGATGTTACTCCCATCTGTATATAATAATATCACTATGTCATCACTTTTGTCACCACAGTGGATTTCAGCAAGCTGCTCTGGAACACATCCCCTTCCAACGTAGTACAGCCGTGTAAAACTTTAAGTTAACCATTTCTGAAAATGAATTATCATTATAAATTGTTATTCCATTGGCTTTAAACTCTGAAAACGTTTGTTATGTTGCTAGGTGTACAGCATCTAGCCCACCATATTTAATGCAATGTAACTATCCTTTTTAAACAGATAATGCAGTCAATAATCTCTGTTCCGACATTCTCGATTAGTCGTCTGGTGTATGGTTACTTACCATTGCAATTTACAGTAAATGCTAATACCTAATATTCCCCAGTTGTAACCAGCTTCCTCCAGAGACTGTGTTCCAAAAGGGTCAAATGGCTCTAAGCACTATAGGAGTTACAATCTGAGGTCATCAGTCCCCTAGACTTATGACTAATTAAACCTAATTAACTTAAGGACATTACACACATCCAAGCCCGAGGCAGGATTCGACCTGCGACCGTAGCAGCAGCGCGGTTACGGACTGAAGCACCTATAACCGTTCGGTCACAGAGGCCGGCAGACTGTGTTTAAAGCAATATGTAAAAGCTGCTTTCGCATTGCAGTAGCTTCTTCTTTTTACAATTCCAGTTTATCTTCTTGCTTTATTGAAGTTGTCTTCGTCACATACTCCAGTTATTCATTTATTGACTTTGATGTCCTCCATTTCGACATTTTCTTTTTTATATACATAAAATTGACCATGCTTAGGGGCTTAGTACACCAATAGACAAACAGCAGAACTCTGTTAAACAGCATACAGCAGCTATTCCGTAAGATATTCGTTACCTATTACGCTGTGGAAGCGATTGCACAGAGTAAAATGAAGCACGTTGCAAATACTGTTTGTTGATATTTGCACAGGGTCAAACACATGATCTACTCTGTTCCCAGCTGTAAGATTATATTTTGGGGTAAATTTGTAGACATCCATTCGTTTGCTAGATTGCTACGTCTGTGCATATAAATAGGTACGGACAAAAATCACAATGACTTGCACATTCTCCTCTTACCTTGTGTTATTTTAGTATAGTGCTATTTGTAATATACTCTTTATTTGGGCAGCAATTGTAGTTGTAGGCTCTCTCAATACATACGAGCTGCGTACAATGTATATTTAGAATAGTAATATTTTTTGATGAAATCTAAAATGGAGCGATTTTATAAAACGAAAAGTGGCCCTCTAGGTATGGTATCCATTTCGCAGCACACACACACACACACACACACACACATACACACATACACACACACAGATATAGTGCAATTAAATTACTATTACAACCACATTTAGAAGACATGCTCCAAGCAACATGTAACCTGAAGTGTTATCATCTTGGTCTACACCTAGATATTTTCGCTGCTGATTTGAATACTCATTATTAGCAGAAAAGTATTAGCGATGCGGATTATATTGTTACACTTAAATGGATTCCGGTATTAGAACCACACATATAAAAATACAATGACAGACTGATGTTTTGTCTACAGCAACACCTCCCGGAGAATTAAATTCATACGAGTTACGGGTTGATTTGTGCAGAAGTACTTACTTGGTAATCAGGACTGATTGTTGGTTGCAAAAATATGCTGTTTATGCCTAAATTTTTGATTATTTCTACGTGTCAATCATTTACAATGACTAACAAAACATCGGTAGGGATACTTGTATTGGACACAATCTCTTAATGGAGCTCTGCGTTGTTCTGCTGGATGAGTGCCTGTTTTCCATCAGCAAATTTCTATTTAAAGTTCAGTGTGGGGACTATATGCTACGTAACACTGTCTGTTGTTAACAGAATTTTGTAATATCTGGAGCGAACTGATGAATGGATATTGGTTGTGGGATTCCTGTATAGAGTTATTAGTTTGTCTACTTGGAAAGCGATTTGCAAGTTTTGTTAATGGGATCAGATACCTGCTATAGAGTCAATACGTGGTACGATAATGAAACTGAGAAACAAACATTATTTGCGGTTACTATGGCTTGCAAAAGTATTAACTTCCCACTGCTCCGGAGAAAGTCTAGTAACAGTCATTCTCTCAATAACAGGAATTATGGGAATGCAAAGAATAACTATACATATCTGCTAACAAAGGAGAGGACTGGCTGTCTTACTGTTAAAGACATGTATCTAAAGGAGTCAATGTATCGAGGATATAAAGCATGAGTTATTAAGGGCAAATAAGCTAGTCATATGATCATGATGTCACTTTTCAATATGTAATATGTTAGCTTAGTGTTATAATGTTGCAATAACACACTGAAGGAAAAAAATCATAGTCCCACAAAATAATTAACGTAGAGTGATGAATTTCGGGAATACATTTCTCTAGGTAATATCCTTAACTGATTAACATTGTAAGATCACAGGTTACTGTAAGCATGAGATAAGCCACCGTAAATTTGACATCCTGGTACATTAATGAATGGTGTGATCAGAATGTTGAATGCAAGCATGCGAAAGTGCATGTATTGTGTTGCGCATTTGCCGGATGTCAGTTTGCGGCATGAAGTTCCATGCCTGTTCTACTTGGTCGGTCAATACAGGGACCGTTAATTTGGTAGTTGATGACGCTGGAAGTGTCGTTCGATGATGTCCCATATCTGCTCGACAGTAGGCAGATTTGGTGATCAATCAGGCTAAGGCAACGTGTCGACACTCTGTAGAGCATATTCGGCTATGACAGCGGTATGTGCGCTAGCGTTATCCTGTTGTAAGACACCCCTTGGAAGATGAATAGTAGCACAAAAGGTCGAATCACTAGACCTACGTACAAATGTGCATTCAGGGTGCGTGCGATCCACCAAAGTGCTCTTACTGTCATACGAAACCGCACTCCACACCCACGAGTAGTCCTGTGTGTCTAGCACGCAGATAGTTTGGTTGCAAGCCCTCAACGGGCCTCCTTCTAACCAACACACCTTAAATGGCACAGCAGCAGAACCAAGTTTCATCAGAAAATACAGCACACCTCCATCCTGCGACCCTCCCCCCCCCCCCCCCCCCCCCCATGAGCCCCACTTGCCATCATTTAAGTCCCCAATGGTGACGGTTTCGGGTTGGCGGAACCCACGCTACGGGGCGTCTGGCGCGGAGATGTCCATAAAGTGACCGATTTGTAGCAGTTCGTTGTGTCTGTGTCGTGCCAACTGCTGCTCAGATAGATGCAGTATGGTGCACCAGAGCCATAGGCCGAATACGGTCTTCTCTTTCTGTAGTGCCACGTGGCCGTCCGTAGCCCGGTGTTCTTGCGATCGTACTTTCTCGTGACCATTGATGCTACCAATCATTCCTACCAAGTCTTTCCACAATATCGAAGAAGGAACATGCAGATACCAGAAGCCCTCGTTCAAACTCAGTGAGGTGTAGGTAATGGCGTCCTTGTCGCCTTGAAGGCATTCTTGACTGACATCAATTCACACATCCGGTCTCAAAGGTAACTAACTCTTACGACCGTTACAGCATCTATTTAAAGCAAACCTGATTTGCATCCTCATAGAGAAGCTTCTAGCGCCACTCTTACGCAGCTGGCGCGAAATCTGCATAGACATAATGTTTCAGATGTGGAAACACGTCTATCATTTTTCGTATATGTCGCACAACTCCTCCTTGGTGTTGCGACAATTTTTTCTGTCAGTGCATCAGCGCACGCTGAAATGAAATGCCTCCGAGTTATTTATGTGAAGACTTAAAGCTTCCTCAATCAGAAACGAATTTCATTAACATTCTACATCTTTATTTTATGTCTAGATATTTATTTTCCAACATAGTCACCCTGGCGACGAACACGTTCCTGCCAACTTGATACCGTCATTTTAGAATGAATCTATATCTGCATTTACGGCACGTGATGGGGGGTACCCTGTTCCACTACTAGTCATTTCCTTTCCTGTTCAACACGAAAATAGATGGTGGGGACTGTCTACAGGGTGTTACAAAACGGCACGGCCAAACTTTCAGGAAACATTCCTCACACACAAAGAAAGAAAATACGTTATGTGGACATGTGTCCGGAAACACTTACTTTCCATGTTAGAGCTCATTTTATTACTTCTCTTCAAATCACATTAATCATGGAATGGAAACACACGGCAACAGAACGTACCTGCGTGATTTCAAACACTTTGTTACAGGAAATGTTCAAAATGTCCTCCGTTAGAGAGGATACATGCATCCACCCTCAGTCACATGGAATCCCTGATGCGCTGATGCTGCCCTGGAGAATGGCGTATTGTATCACAGCCGTCCACAATACGAGCACGAAGAGTCTCTACATTTGGTACCGGGGATGCTTAGACAAGAGCTTTCAAATGCCCCCATAAATGAAAGTCAAGATGGTTGAGGTCAGGAGACCGTCGAGGCCATGGAATTGGTCCGCCTCTACCAATCCATCGGTCACCGAATCTGTTCTTGAGAAGCGTACGAACACTTCGACTGAAATGTGCAGGAGCTCCATCGTGCATTAACCACGTGTTGTGTCGTACTTGTAAAGGCACATGTTGTAGCAGCACAGGTAGAGTATCCCGTGTGAAATCATGATAACGTGCTCCATTGAGCGTAAGTGAAAGAACGTGGGGCCCAATCAAGATATCACCAACAATGCCTGCCCAAACGTTCACAGAAAATCTGTGTTGATGACGTGATTGCACAATTGCGTGCGGATTCTCGTCAGCCCACACATGTTGATTGTGAAAATTTACAATTTGATGACGTTGGAATGAAGCCTCGTCCGTAAAGAGAACATTTGCACTGAAATGAGGATTGACACATTGTTGAATGAACCATTCGCAGAAGTGTACCCGTGGAGGCCAATCAGTTGCTGACAGTGCCTTCACACGCTGTACATGGTACGGAAACAACTGGTTCTCCCGTAGCACTCTCCATACAGTGACGTGGTCAACGTTACCTTGTACAGCAGCAACTTCTCTGACGTTGACATTAGGGTTATCGTCAACAGCACGAAGAATTGCCTCGTCCATTGCAGGTGCCCTCGTAGTTCTAGGTCTTCCCCAGTCACGAGTCATAGGCTGGAATCTTCCGTGCTTTCTAAGACGCCGATCAATTCCTTCGAACGTCTTCCTGTCGGGGCACCTTCGTTCTGGAAATGTCTCGATACAAAAATACCGCGCCACGGCTGTTGCCCCGTGTTAATCCATACATCAAATGAGCATCTGCCAACTCCGCATTTGTAAACATTGCACTTACTGCAAAACCACGTTCGTGATGAACACTAACCTGTTGATGCTACGTACTGATGTGCTTGATGCTAGTACTGTAGAGCAATGAGTCGCATGTCAACACGAGCACCGAAATCAGCATTACCTTCCTTCAATTGGGCCACCTGGCGGTGAATCGAGGAAGTACAGTACATACTGACGAAACTAAAATGAGGTCGAACATGGAAATTAAGCGTTTTCGGACACATGTCCACATAACATCTTTTCTTTATTTGTGTGTGAGGAATGTTTCCTGAAAGTTTGGCCGTACCTTTTTGTAACACACTGTATATGCCTCCGTAAGAGCCTTTATTTCCCGTGTCTTATCTTTACGGTCCTCATCCGCAATGTTCGCGGCTGTAGAATCATTCGGCAGTCAGCTTCCGATGCCGGTTCTCTAAATTTTCTCAGCAGTGTTCCTCGAAAAGAATGTCGCCTTCCCTCCAGGGATTCCCATTTGAGTTCCCCAAGCATCTCAGTAACACTTATGTGTAGTTCTAACCTAGCGGTAACGAATTTAGCAGCCCGCCTCAGAACCGCTTCGATGTCTTCCTTCGGTCCGACCTGGTACGGATCGCAAACACTCGAGCAGTATTTAAGAATAGGTCGGATCAGCGTCCTATATGTTGTCTTCTTTTTCAGATGAACCATACTTTCCTAAAATTCTCCAAAATAACCCGAAGTCGACCATTCGCCTCCCCTACAACAGTCCTCAAATGCTCATTCCATTTCACATAGCTTCGAAGCATTACGCCCAGCCTGATTTTGTTGCCGGAGTCACAATCTACGCCCAGGATGATTTTGTTGTCGGAGTCACAACCTCACCACTGCTTGGACCGCTTTACCACTATCAAAGTGAAGTCCTCTGAGCCATTCTTTAGATTTTCCCAACAGATCAGAATCGCATTGGGCCAGGTCAGGATTGTCTGGAGGATAATCGACGAAAGTGAACCCAAGGCGTCGGATTGCTGCAAATGTCACAGCACCCCTGTCTGTTATGGCATTCTCATGCACGAGGAGCTGGTGCACCATGCGTGGACGAACTCTACTGCAATTAGAAACATGATTATAGTACGTTGTTTCTCTCGCATCGATTTCGTTACGTTATACGCTGCCATGTTACACGCTACAGTTTGGAGCCCTATAGCAGCAGAAGCGGAAAGTTCGCCGACCAGTGTGCATGACGTGTAATACCTCAACCGGCATTGAGAACAGAATAAAAAAATTCGAAGATATTACCTTCCAGCATACCCTCGCATATGTACCGGGTGATCAAAAAGGCAGTAGAAATTTGAAAACTGAATAAATCACGGAATAATGTAGATAGAGAGGTACAAATTGACACACATGCTTGGAATGACATGGGGTTTTATTAGAACCAAAAAAATACAAAAGTTCAAAACATGTCCGACAGATGGTGCTTCATCTAATCAGAATAGCAATAATTAACTTAACAAAGTAAGACAAAGCAAAGATGATGTTATTTACAGGAAATGCTCAATATGTCCACCATCATTCCTCAACAATAGCTGTAGTCGAGGAATAATGTTGTGAACAGCACTGTAAAGCATGTCCGGAGTTATGGTGAGGCATTAGCGTCGGATGTTGTCTTTCAGCATCCCTAGACCTGTCGGTCGAGCACGATACACTTGCGACTTCAGGTAACCCCAAAGCCAATAATAGCACAGACTGAGGTCTAGGGACCTGGTAGGCCAAGCATGACGGAAGCGGCGGCTGAGCACACGATCATCACCAAACGACGCGCGCAAGAGATCTTTCACGCGTCTAGCAATACTTCGTTTTTTTTGTTCTAATAAAACCCCATGTAATTCCAAGCATGTATGTCAATTTTACCTGTCTATCTACATTATTCCGTGGTTTATTACGTTATCAAATTTACACTGACTTTTTGGTCACCCGGTATATGTGCTGCAGTTCCACCATGCTATGCAGATGTCAATATGCAGTCGTAAAATACCCGAAATTACCCATCGTTCCGGCCGCGGTGGCCGAGCGGTTCTAGGCACTTCAGTCCGGAACCGCGCAACTGCTACGGTCGCTGGTTCGAACCCTGCCTCGGACATGGATGTGTGTGATGTCCTTAGGTTAGTTCGGTTTGAGTAGTTCTAAGTTCTAGGGGACTGATGACCTCAGATGTTAAGTCCCATAGTGCTCAGAGCCAGCTGAACCATTTTTTACCCATCTTGTTCGAGCGAATCTATAATTATTAATCAACTGCAGTACACATTTCGCATTTTGGTTTCGTTTACGGACTACTAACGATGTGTAAAGTCCCTTGGGAAATTCATGCCTCTCAAGCCAGCAGATTTCGTAACCACGAACGACATCTGTGCTGTGTCACCAGGGTAGCGTTCATCTCACGCTAGGTGAGGAGAACCCTACGTCATAGTGAGGTAACACTACGTCATCGTGACGTAAATAACCTAAATCTCTACATGAGTGCGTAAATCGACCTTTGCGGTTGTGCTGATAACGTCAAAGCCAAATGTAAATACATGTGTACAAACGAAGTGACAGGAGTTATCTGTTACGCTCATCCCAGTTGAATTAATTATTAAGCTGTAATCCCAACAATCTGGGATGGTATTATGTGTTTCATGAACATAATGCATGTCTTAACAAAGGAACCATAACGAAGGTAAAAGAAAGGAAACAATTTAGTCAATTTTTTTAATCCGGTGAATCGTGCATAAATCGTGTGGATAGAAACGTGAAATAAATAATTATTAAGCTGCAATCCAAAGAATGTGGGATATTATCGTGTGTTTCATGTACATAACGAATATCTGATTGAAGGAATCATAACTACACTCCTGGAATTTGAAACAAAAACACATCGTGAATTCATTGTCCCAGGAAGGGGAAACTTTATTGACACATTCCTGAGGTCAGATACATCACATGATCACACTGACAGAACCACAGGCACATAGACACAGGCAACAGAGCATGCACAATGTCGGCACTAGTACAGTGTATATCCACCTTTCGCAGCAATGCAGGCTGCTATTCTCCCATGGAGACGATCGTAGAGATGCTGGATGTAGTCCTGTGGAACGGCTTGCCATGCCATTTCCACCTGGGCCTCAGTTGGACCAGCGTTCGTGCTGGACGTGCAGACCGCGTGAGACGACGCTTCATCCAGTCCCAAACATGCTCAATGGGGGACAGATCCGGAGATCTTGCTGGCCAGGGTAGTTGACTTACACCTTCTAGAGCACGTTGGGTGGCACGGGATACATGCGGACGTGCATTGTCCTGTTGGAACAGCAAGTTCCCTTGCCGGTCTAGGAATTGTAGAACGATGGGTTCGATGACAGTTTGGATGTACCGTGCACTATTCAGTGTCCCCTCGACGATCACCAGAGGTGTACGGCCAGTGTAGGAGATCGCTCCCCACACCATGATGCCGGGTGTTGGCCCTGTGTGCCTCGGTCGTATGCAGTCCTGATTGTGGCGCTCACCTGCACGGCGCCAAACACGCATACGACCATCATTGGCACCAAGGCAGAAGCGACTCTCATCGCTGAAGACGACACGTCTCCATTCGTCCCTCCATTCACGCCTGTCGCGACACCACTGGAGGCGGGCTGCACGATGTTGGGGCGTGAGCGGAAGACGGCCTAACGGTGTGCGGGACCGTAGCCCAGCTTCATGGAGACGGTTGCGAATGGTCCTCGCCGATACCCCAGGAGCAACAGTGTCCCTAATTTGCTGGGAAGTGGCGGTGCGGTCCTCTACGGCACTGCGTAGGATCCTACGGTCTTGGCGTGCATCTGTGCGTCGCTGCGGTCCGGTGCCAGGTCGACGGGCACGTGCACCTTCCGCCGATCACTGGCGACAACATCGATGTACTGTGGAGACCTCACGCCCCACGTGTTGAGCAATTCGGCGGTACGTCCACCCGGCCTCCCGCATGCCCACTATACGCCCTCGCTCAAAGTCCGTCAACTGCACATATGGTTCACGTCCACGCTGTCGCGGCATGCTACCAGTGTTAAAGACTGCGATGGAGCTCCGTATGCCACGGCAAACTGGCTGACACTGACGGCGGCACTGTACAAATGCTGCGCAGCTAGCGCCATTCGACGGCCAACACCGCGGTTCCTGGTGTGTCCGCTGTGCCGTGCGTGTGATCATTGCTTGTACAGCCCTCTCGCAGTGTCCGGAGCAAGTATGGTGGGTCTGACACACCGGTGTCAATGTGTTCTATTTCCATTTACAGGAGTGTATCACGAAAGTGTCTAGACATTTTTCTAACCTGAATTTTTTTTGAAGAAACCGATGAATCGAGTCTAAATCCTGTGGATAGAAACATGAAATAATTAATTATTAATCTGCAACCCATTGAATGTGAGATGTTATTGTGTGTTTCATGTACATAACGAGTATCTGAATGAAGAAACATAACCATAACGAAAGTGTCTAGGCATTCTTTAGTCCGATTAATCGTGCATAAATCATGTGGATAAAACTTGAAATATGAAAAAATTAAAGTGTTTCGTTTTTTTATAAAAGCCAATGAATTTTACATATTCATGTGGGCAGAAACGTTAAACTGAGAAACTGAAATTCGAAGTAATTCCGAATGTTGCTGGAAATATTAAACCATCTAGGTCAAATTAATTTTGCCTTCATGTTGTAAATCAAATAAGAACAATGAACAGTGCAGATTCAAGACGCACACAACAGTCGATGCATACAGAATTCACTCAACAGTCGATAGGACAACTCGTGAAACTCATGATGACGCGTGCCTACGTCACGTTGACGTAGGGCTCTCCTCGCCTAGCGTGAAATGAATGCTACCCTGTCACCAGGTGTTCTGAGAGTGATTTTAAGAGGTTATGTATTGATGGCTTTCCCATTCAAGCAATAGCTTCAGTTCTCAAAGAAATATCCAGATACTTATATTTTATCTTATTTGCCTATTGATAAATTGGACAGGGAGTGCACTGCGTTAAGATGTGTGCTGACCACACATGATATCTGTGGTATCGATAGCTACGATGCCACAACGTAGGTGCGCTCTCGTAGGTTGGCACTATGAGAGCGGACGAACAACGCCGACGCTGTGGAGCTCAACGAGCGTCGCTCAATATTCAGCAGATTTGGTCGAGAGCAGACGACCTAGCAACTCAGCTTTTACTTGTAGGGTGGGGGTGGGGGGGGGGGGGGTCTTGCCATTATAGACTTTGCGTTTGTAAATTCTAGTAACTGTTAGCTTCGATACATTAACCGCTTCGCACTTACGTGCTCTTCTGTACCAAAATTTAAGTAATGTGTTTGTATCTGTTTATACACCAGTAAAGGTGCTTTAACTTTACTTGCAGTACCGAAGTACTTCGCCTTTTTCCTGCTCCTACTCGCGTCCTTCACACTCGGCCTATTTTGCAGAAGCAGTTCACAGGTGCAGATCCACGCGCCGCCTATCCAAGCGGGATACAAAACTATCAGTTTACTGTATGAAGATGTAAGGGAAGGGTGATGGTCATGTTTTGTAATGCATACAAACAACACATCAAAGATTTGGGTGGTCGTAAAACTCTCTTTCTAGAGCACACTATAGAGGAGGCACCCATGCAATTACTCAATAGGAGACCTGTTATCTCATCGTGAGCAGCTACTTCTATTAATTTATTTACGCTTACGTTTTGCCTGTCGCAGAACTCTTTATGGCTCGTCACACATGAGAAGGGCTATATGCAGACATGATAACGTCATTTAGGTGCACCTATGGTGCAACACTACAATATCTTCTTCTTTCTATGTGTTGAGTAAATGCTTTAGTTATAAAGTGAAGCTCAACACACATAATTGGATCTGTCATATGGTGCAAGAAGTGATAGAAGCTCCTGTACAATTGTGTCTCGAATATGTCGTTAAATTATAGTAACTATAGACAGGTAGATAATAGCTTGTGATGATACACTGGTTGTTTTCTCATAAGACCTTCGAAATAATATTGCTTCATGACAGCGTAGTTCAAGAAATAATACGTTTCTCATGTTATGGTAAGATAACACATGTGTAATAGCATAGGTGATGGTTTACAGACGTCAGAAGACTGAATGTTCGTCCGGACAAGCTGGGGCTTGCAGAAACACTTAATCGACAGTTTTAGCAGACAACGACTCGGTAGAAATGCATGTGTATAGGGACAGAAAACATCGAGCTCCCTAATCAACACATGCGTCGAACATGTACTCTAACATACGGGATCACCAATGTCTACTCACATTCTCCGAACATTTACAGTAAATGTCTTACACGGTTTCCATATTTGTGATGTGCAAACAGATCCCGTTAGATACGAAAGCCATTAACTGTAGTAATATTTGTTACCACTTGCAGATTCAGTCATTTTTGCAGAATTCAAACACATACCACAATGTCAAAATATAGTGCTTTAGTAGTTACAACCATTTTTGCGTAATATGCTGTGACATCACACACACTGCATTGTCAAAATATCTCACCCCGCCATTGTTTTAGCTCTGACTCTCATTACAACCCATATGGATCCTAGTGGTGCAGCAGTCACTAATGCACAGCACTCTGATACTTTAATATTAATTCTTCTTTGCAAAAATGGGCTCATTTACACATCTTCCAATTCGTTTCTGGCTGATACATCTGTATTTTGGTTTATCCTGCCAGATTCATCAGTTTATGGTTTCTTATCCTACCGAACTGTGAATTTAATAGCCAGTTATACCAATTTACGATTTGGCATCTACCAAATCGCCAGTTTTACCAATTTGCAGATTTGGCATCATGCCAAATTACTAATTACACACGCAGTTCAGCGTTTTCCGGATTTGTTTGTCAAACAAATTGCCTATTTTACAACCAGCTTTACCCATTTCCAGAATTAGCATCCTACCAGTTTACCAATTATATAACCAATTTACCAGTTTCCGGATTTGGCGACCTAGCATACTGCCAATTTTACAGCCAAGGTGGTGGACACTGAAATTAATTCTAGGGACGTGTTTGCTGTAGTCTCCATACTTATGATGTGCTTAAAACAATCCCCAACACTTTGCTGCTAGATTCCAAACTTGAATGCAGCCATTAATTATAGTGATCTTGCCAATGATTTTTATAAAGTAAGATATCCCCCTTTCACATGTACAATTATCATAATACTTTTCTGAGTTACTTAAAAATGGATAGTTGTGACTACCTAACAAGCAAAGCATGGCTTCTATATGAAAGGAGACTGCTAGGAAAACAGAACTGTGAATGTGGGCAAATATAAGACAGTTGGGATTGACTGTATAACAACTTTATATTTAGAATCAAAAGCCTGGGAGTGACAAAGTTATTGGTAATCACATCATACATTTTATCAAGTATCCATAGGTGCAAATATGAGGAAGTTTTAGGCCTTCGTTGCAGAAAGGACATGATACTCATATTACCAGGCTAAAGGTTACAATACGCAACTACAGAATGGATCATATGCTTCACCCTGTGCTTGACTGTTTAAGTCTATGAAACACCAACAACAGTATTTACAATGTGCTCCAGTCTACTCTATGCCAGTTGCTTCCATGTGGTGTCAGCTTACGAATAACTTACAGAACAGCTGCTGTCAGGCACTTAACTCTGCTTCTCACCACAACATCTGACTGACAAATAATTTCGTCTCTGCTGAACACTAAATTAACTATGGGTCTCAACAGTACATGATGAACTGACGTAACACGATGCCCATGTAACGTCCCTGTGACGCCGGAGTGATGCTGGTGTTAGAATACTGTAACAATGAATTTACGCCAGCGAATATGCCACATTTATGCCACATAGGCCACGTACACCCAGGTCCTCTCACTGGATTTGGTGCCATTTAACAAATATTTTGCAGACTATTCTATGGCATCCTTGGTTTGCACCGTGTGCTTCTCACCACAGTGTTGCGTAATTTGAGTAACTAGAAAAATTATTTTGTTGTGAAAAATACCTGAGCACTGAGCGAAAAGGGACAGAAAATTGCTCAAAAGCATTGGGAGTCACCTCATCCTCAAAGTGTATATGGTAAATGATGGCACTCACACAATCAAATTGTAAAAATTAAAGCTGCTTGAGGGGTGAGCGTTGAATTTGAACCCCATTGGCCTGATGGCAGTGCTCTGGGGCTCTGTGGCCCCAGCACAATTGAATGAGAGCATGATGACGTCGACGCAAATACGTGACGCTTTTGGCCATGTGGGTGGAGTCTGAGAGGGGAAGGGGGGAGGGAATTACTGGAAGTGGGAGAGCGGAACGAATTCCTGGAATGCTGATGCAGTTATCGGCGATTCCAGGAATTTTGATGCTGACGTCAGCATTGTAGGAATGTCCTCTGTGTCTTGGTTATCTAGATACTGCAGTGGCTCTCAATAGTCGCTATTCCATTATGCGCAATACCTACGGCAATTTTTGTGTGAAGTATGACGCATGTGTTAACACATTTCCCATTTATGCCTACCGCCAGTCTTTGTATCAGTATTCTGTTCGTGGTCTCCTTCGCAGAAGTCACTCTTTAATGACATCAGGCTGCATCCTTGAGTTGACTCTAACGCTTATTTCGTAGCATCTGACAATGGTGATGAAAAAGAATTCAGTTCCAGTGGAAAGATACAGAACGTTTCACTTGTCTTGTGATCGTAATCGGGCGTTCCCTTACATTTATGGCCCGCGACTAATGAATTCCCAAATGAGACCTGCTGCTTCGTGTATTCATCGTCATATATTGAAGGGATGGATACTGTTTGGCGGTCATCAGATATGAATCACAGCCATTACCTCCCCAATTCGTTGCCGTGGACTATGGAAACACAAGATGTATTTATCTTATTTTCTCAGTGTATTTATTTTATTTACTTGAAACGTTGTTGAAGATGAGTACAGCAATGAGCTCACGTTGAGGAAATTCCAGTAGAGAAGTAGGTTGGAATCTAGGAATTACTTAAATGTCCTCAGGAATTTGTTGAATATCTGTACGGGGAAAGGGAGATAGTGAAGGGAAACGAATCGATAGCAGAAGATAGACAATGGGAGCAAAACAGAAGCTGTAAGAGTTGATGAGTTGATGTCTTTCACAGAGACATTCTTCACTCCTTCCGATCTGTCTATGTAAGCATAGACCAGATGTGGTTTGATTCGATGAATCACATTCAGTTTGAGAGATGTAATCACATAAATTAATAAGCGATGGCACTGATTGCCAATGGTACACAAAACGGGTCAGAACACTGTTAAGAAAGCAACGAAAAACGCATTCCAAATTTAAAAGAACGCAAAATCAACAATATCAGTGACGTTTCACAGAAAGTTGAGATTTATTCCGAACTTCAGGGGGAAATTCTGTCTAGAAATATGGCAGAAAACCCAAAGAGATTCTGTTCGTAAAGTATAGCAGCGGTAAGCCGCAGTCAACGTCTTCACTGCGCGGTAAAAATTGTGATGTCATCGATCACTGTGCTACTAAAGCAGAGTTACTAGAGACGGTTTTCCGAAACTCCTTCAACCAAAAAGACGAAGTAAATATTCCAGAATTAGAATCTAGAACAACTGCCAAAAAGAGTAACTTACAAGTACATATCCTCGGTGTAGCTAAGCAGCTTAAATTACTTACTATAGACAAGGCCTCTAGTCCAGATTGTGTACCAGTCAGGTTCATTTCAGAGTATGCAGATACAATAGCTCCATACGTAACAATCATAAACACTCACTCTCTAATCGGAGGCTCCGTGCCTAGGGACTGGAAAATAGCACAAGCCACACTAATACCCAAGAAAGGTAACAGGAGTAATCGGCTGAATTACTGACCCGTATTATTACGTCGATTTCCAGTAGAGTTTTGAAACATATACTGTGTTCGGACATTATGAATTTCCTTCAAGAGTCCGCATCTCCTGGTCTAGTGGCTGGCGTTCCTGCCTCTTGGTCCCGGGGTCACGTGTTCGATTCCCGGCCGGGTTGGGAATTTTCTCTGCCCGGGGACTGTATATTTGTGTTGTCCCCGTCATTTCACCATCATCATTCGTGAGAGTGGCTGTACTGGACTGTGTAAAAAATTTGAGTCTGTAAAAATTGGGACTTCGTAAGGGCTGTGATGACCGCGCAGTTGAGCGCCCCACGAACCAAGCATCGTGATCATCATCATCATCATCATCCCTCCAAGAAAATGATTTAATAAGAAACAGTCATCACTTATTCAGAAAATATCGTTCTCGTAAGACACAACTCGCTCGTTATTCTTACAAAGTAATGAATGCTACCGACAGGAAATGTCAAACTGACATCATATTTTGAGATTTCCAGAAGGCTTTTGACACCTTTTCTCGCAAGCGTCTTCTAACCAAATTGCTTGCCTATGGAGCATGGCCTCTGTTGTGCGACTGTATACGTGAGTGCCTGTCTGAAAAATCATAGTTCGTAGTAATTCACGGGAAGTCATCGAGGAAAACAGAAGCAATATCTGGCGTTCCCCAAGGAAGTTTTATTGTCCTATGCTGTTCCTGATCTACATAAACGACTTTTGAGACAATCTGAGCAGCCCTCTCAGACTGTTTGAAGGCGATGCTGTCATTTACCGTTTTGTGAAGCTATCAGATGATCAAAACCGTTTGCAAAACGATTTAGAAAAAGGTATCTATATGGCACGAAAACTGGCAATTGACCCTAAGTAATTAAAGGGTGAAGCCATCCACATGAGTGCTAAAAGAAATCCGCTAAATTTCGGTTACGCGATAAATCACGCAAATCTAAACAGGAGGTAATGTCGTGGGAAAGCAAACCAAAGACTGCTGTTTATTGGCCGAAAACTTGGAAAGTGTAACAGGTCTACTAAAGGGACTGCTTGCATCACGCTCGTCCGTCCTCTTCCGGAGTACTGCTATGCGGTGTGAGATGCGCATCATATGGGACTGCCGGAGCATATCGAAAGAGTTGATTAGGTCATCTCGTTTTGTATTATCGTGAAGTAGGCTACAGAATGCCACGGACATGATACGTGGATTGGTGTGGCAATCATTAAAACAATGATTTTTCCCGTTGCGGTAGGATATTGTGAAATTTCGGTCACCAATTTTCTCCTCAGATTGCGAAAATATTCTATTGGCATCACTTACATAGGAAGAAACTATGATCATGATACAACAAGAGAAATCAAAGGTCACACAGAAACATTTAAGTGCTCGTTTATCCCGGCACGCCGTTCGTGAGTGGAACGGTAGGGAAGTAACTTGAAGGTGGTTCGATGAACCCCCTGCCCGGCACATAATTGTGAATTGTAGAGTGATGATGTAGATACAAATGTAGAACTTGGAACCGTGATACTTCGGCGCAGAATCTTCCACCCCTCCCCCCCCCCCTCCCCCCCCCACGCTCCCTACTTACGACGTATGTGTGGAGTAGGAGCACTTGTCTGTCACTGTGTAGGCGTTACTTTGCATGCGCCTCTTCTAGGAGGCAGTATGGATACTAGCTTCCTCTGCGGTTACAACTCGTGTTATTGCATCACTAACCGTCATGCAGTAAAATAGCAAAATGTCATCTGTTACGCAGAGCTGAGAGTTTGCCAGTGGCATGTTTCTGCGCAGTAATCATCTGGCACCAACGGCACCATTAGTCAGGTTTGTAAACATCCGTATTTGTACTGAATCCTTGATGAATATGCCCCAGAAGTTCGATGTATGGATCATAATTTTCATTTCATTACAGTCCATCGAACAACCATTAGAAATGAAATGATAGGCAATAGGTTTTGGCGATGATTAGGAGACGAATATGCCGTATACGGAACTTCTCGGACTACATCTTGGAGGATTTACTGGGAATTCCGCTGCCTGACGACAGATGGTTCCAGGTCGAATCCTGTCGTTAAGAAACATTGTGCTCTGCCTAACCGGCGTCTTTCTGTAAATGTAGCGAATGCAGATGGCAGATCTCATATTGATAAGGCGAACTTCCTCTACGGACGGTGCAGACTTCCAGGAGAAGTGCAGATGGTCAAATGAAGCTTGCGTTGTGATCTAAGAGTGGACGAGGCATGCGCCTGCAAGATATTACAGGAGTTTAGTGTACTTCGGCCAGTATACACCTGAAGATGGCAGGTCTCTGTGCAGAGATTGTCGTGGAGGCAAGTCACAGACATAAGGCAGTGCTCTCGAAATTTAATAGCAAAAACTATTCCCCACGATAACTTTTAATATCACGTTAGACAGAATCGAGTGTCCCAAAAGGGTACATTTTAGGAGAATGTGTTAAAACCAGTTTCGTGCTCCGTACTGGGAATGCGTATTGTTTAATGATACCGTACAGTGTGTTTCAAGAAGATTTATCCAGTTCCACAAATCTGTATCTAGCATATGGGTGAAGAAAGAAGCTTGAAACAAATTGTAACTTACGCAATGCAAAGAGAAGTTTACGTTGGCGCCAATTGTAATAACATTAGCCGTTTAGTGTTCTCCGTTTCAAACGGAATAATTGCAAATAGAAACCTACAGGTCGTCGCAGTGTGCTCGTTTAAGACGCAGAGTGCATTCAGCAGTTTTGCAGGTAGTCCAGAAAACTCTACTCATCGTATCAGCTGACAATTAGGCATTCCATATGGCGCCGTCTGGCCTAGTTTGCAGCAATGTCTTTGCGTCAAAACACACATGCTGCAGTTGCTACACGCCCTTCGTGATGGTGATAAACAACAACCTCTGATGTTTCGAAAATTCGTTTTAGGCCTGCAGAATGAAGAAAACAATTTCTCTCTTACGTTTATTGTTCACTGATGAGGCTACGTTCTATTCAAGTGGAAAAGTGAACCGCAACAACGTAAGAGTATGGGGAACACAGTGGTCACATATCATAGTCGACCACGAGTGAGTCTCTCAAAGCCTTCATGTAATTTGAACCGTTTCTCGAGAGATGATTTTAAAGAAAGGAAAGAAGTGGTTCAAACGGCTCTGAGCACTATGGGACTTAACATCTGACGTCATCAGTCCCCTAGAACTTATAACTACTTAAATCTAGCTAACCTAAGGACATCACACATATCCATGACCGAGGCAGGATTCGAACCTGCCACCGTAGCGGTCGTGTGGTTCCAGACTGAAGCACCTAGAACCGATCGGCCACACCGGCCGGCGATGATTCACTGTCTACTCTTTTTTACGGTAAAGATGGTTATAGGAATGATGTAACTGGATGTCTCTGAGATCTTGTTCTTTCCAGAAGTGTGACAATTTAGCGAAATTTCATTATTCAACACAACAGAACGGAACACTCCCGCACTGGCCCCGCTATGTAAGAGCACTTATACTGTCTGACAGAAAAGAAATGTGAGGAAGCCAAAAAAATGGTCGTCTTTCAATGTAACTTCGTACACATACACACCATCGGTGGGTACGTAAATGATAAGAGCTATAATTCTCTGTGACAGGTAGAACTACCACCAGAGTGCACTAGTGTTTTTTGTCTTTAGTGTCGTCACAACGCCTGAACAGCATGAGATGTTGAGTAAACTCTGTGAAGGACAAAGAGATGCCACACATTCGTGTAAGAGAGCGTTGTCAACACTTGACAGGGTTCGAAAGTGGCCTCATTATGGGTCTCCATTTGGTCGGTTGGTCGAATCTTGCAATATCCATATTCGTGTGGTATTTGGATGTGACTTTCGTCTGGTGTTGGACTGCGTTGGACTGTGAGAGCAGTCAAATTCGTCTAGGTAGCTGTCGACTATGTCTGACTACCACAAGGGAGGATCGCTGTATTGCGGACCATACACATCGTAACCTCTACACAGCTCTGCCTGAAATCCTATGAAGATTGCTGTCATATTGCATCATTGCTCACCACAGACTAGCAACAAGCGGATTAGGCAATTACCATCCAATACGGGAGGCTGCCCTTAACACATAAACACAAATTGTTCTGTTTTGTAGTGGTACTGTGAGGAGGAAGCATCGACTGCTCCTGAATGGCATGGTATTGTGTTCAGCGATGAATCACAGTTCTGAACTACCCCAGATGCGAATCGTCGGTGAGTATAGTGGCGACATGGGAAGGTGTTCCATTTTTCCAGTATTTTCGAGAGGGACAGCGAAGTTACTCCCGGCATCACGGTGTGAGGAGCGATATGGTTTGACTTTAGGTGACAGCTTGTAATGTTTGAGAAAACTTGTAAACCACAGTGGCATGTCATGGATATCTTGCATCCTCATGTGACAGTATCGTGGTGCCATTTTTCAGCAGGTCAATAGTCTTCCACAAATGACAGGTGTTCCTATGCTGGCATGATGTTAAGGCACTTCCGTGGCCAGCAAGATCCCTAGATGCGTCACCTATAAGCCTTGTGTGGGACCAGCTTGGATGTCAAATCTCAGCTCCAGGAGAGAATACATCGGCTGTATGACACTACTCCCAACAAAATAAGTGGATGCGTCCAGGCCAAATGGGGTGCAACGTTATACGAATAAGAACTCTCACACTTCAACGGCGTGTTACTTTAGGAAGGTGCGGATGAACGTTTCTTTGTAGAGATGAGTGGAGGAGTAGACAATATAGGCAGCCATTCTGTTGCCAAACTCTTAATTAACAACCACACGAACGCAGAGCAGAGTAGCAGCAGCGGGTAGACAGTAGAAAACAGTGAGCGATGAGTCAGGTGGCAGTCAGGGATAGCCTCACAGGCCCGGTGAGACTACCCGGGTGTTAAACACGGAACTGCATACTAGAGAGCAGCATCGTTAGGCCGACTGAAACTCACCCCTCCGGCCAAACAACAGAGGTGGCGGCAGCATGCCAAGGGCCTGGTCCCACGCAATAAGACGGCCGTCCCTGCTTCACGACGCAGAAAGGGCAAATGTAGTTCCGATATAAGCATGAAAATTATTGGAAATTATCACAGTTGGCGACGAGTTTGGAGAAGAGCCGTGTTTCTGTGTCGCCTGGAAACTTCTGGAGTGAAGGTCTATGACTGGGGTCTTGCTGTTGGCAATGTGGCAGTTTATAAAACTGCTGAAGCTTCCCGCGGGCTGTTCCACTTCCAGGTGGTTGACGCGTTGGCGCGGCATTACAGAAGTGTCGGCTTCTGCTTAACTGCAATATCAGCAGAAGCGTTATTCAGCGGGAATACTGTAGCTACGATCCGTTTCACCTCGGGCCTGTTTTCCAACCTACTAGAACTTTAGACAACTACATTTCCCCCTCCTTGGATTCATCCAGTCCACCGAATTATCGCTTAAGAGTCTGGCTGCAACAGACACACTGATTCCTCCATCATAGTTTCTACATTTTACATTATACTGCATGAAGTCGGAGTAGAACATTTTTACCGGTACTTTTCCTCTTTGTCTTTCTTCCCTTTTCTGTTACATGTAACACTCGTGTGATGCTCGGACATGGAGTTTGTAGGTCCACCTTTGTTTTCCCATTTTTTTTGCACAGCGCAACTTCACTCACTGATGCTGAGTCTCTTCTTCACTTGTGCCTACACTACTATAGACCCACAGGTTAAAGGAAGGTAAGGGTGGGATTTGGGCGACTCTACATCTTAGGTGGAAGTAAACAATACTTTTTATCAGCAGAATCACACAGGCAGCTGATGTGCTAATTCCTATGGTCATGAGTTGGTGGCAGTTTTCTGACAATATTTTTTTCACACGATCGAGCAGATGCCCCATCGTCACGTGACAGTTTTGTGTTGCTTTCATCTGGTCCAAGGAAGATGGATGGGTTTGGGTTGGGTCTAGTTGACATTTAAGTAGGTTAGATATTCCTTTGGAAAGATCTGGAAGGATAGGTGTGGCAAGTAGATTAACGGGTAATTGCTATTGAGGGTGGTGATTCTGGTTGTGGTTGAAGGTAACCAGAAAGCAGTCCCAGAGATGTCGCATCATGCAACACTTACCAATCGTCCCTGTCCCTCCAGTGTGCGCCTCCAAAATGACGCTTTTCATAGCAGGTGCAAATGACAACTATCGGTTTTAATACTGAGAATAGCTAGTGTGTCCTTGTCTTTCGAAATAATTCGGCTTTACCAGTAATAAATTCCCTGGACCACTCGGCCACCGGCTTCTCAGAGTGATAGTTGGCGCGCACATGACCAAGCGTCTACCTGTATTCGTTTTCTAGGGCAGAAAGTGACTTGCCCAGTGTGCACTGCAATGGTTACGTGATGGACAGCAGCACTTTCTGAAAAATCCCCTATCGTATTACATGACTAAACAGGCCTAGGGAATTTCCGTTATGACGAGTGTTTAACCCCAAAGCTAAACGCCGAAGTATGTCATACATATAGATACTCACTCTCATTTACCGTCAATCCACTTCTTGATACAAGTATGCACATTTATTTATTTACCGTATGATGAAAAAAATACATACATACAATACTTGTGGACAATGTGTATAATCAGAAGCTCGTACAATCTTACATCTGCATGAAATTAATTCTGTGCCACATTGATGTATTGCATACCAGTGTAATAAAACACTCACCAAATAAAACCGGTTTTGTGCCTCCGTTCCTATCCAGGGTGAAACACAAATCGTAGACAGATTTTATGGGTCACCACTCAACAACATTAAAGCACTTTACACCATCGAGAGTGAGGAGTCGGGCAAACGATGTCGGCAGAAGGCGAGGCAGCACAGTGCCTCAACCCCTGCTGGTAGGCAGCAAACGGGTCCCAGAGAACCGAGACGCATGCAGTGTTCAGAGGCAGATGGTCGGCCAAGAAATCTCTCGCTAAAATATTGTTGAACCAAACTGTAATCACCAATGTGACAGAAAGCGAAATATTTTGTACATTCGCTTGAAATACACTCATAGCTTCAGCACCGAGACAAACGGGGGCATAAAAACTTTGTCGACGCATGCTTTCGGTACCAGACGTCGTATTAGCTAGTCTCGCATTTTACTTCAAGACTACATTCATAGTCAAGAGTGATGTACTCAGACTGTAATCAAGAATTCCTCCAGGAAGTGTCACAGTCTACAATGTTGCCAGAACGAGCATATTGCGGGACATAGAATTCTGAGGGGAGCATGACAGTATTGCCCACCTTACATGAACGACTCGGCGTTCAGTTCTCTTGTCTAAGAGTGTATCTACAACGCATATTGCATGCTGAAGACCCAGAAAAATTAACAAAACAAAATTAGTTTATGAGAGTAGCATTAGTTACAGCGTTCGAAGTATTCATAGTATTGGATACGTGTGTGTAAATGCCTCCCAATGCCTACTCAAGGAAGACAAGTATACACAGTCCTGCTTCAATATTATAAATACACCTCAGTTTGTGGATCAACTCAGCTTTCGGTTGATAATCATTTTGCATATTTAGCAGTACTGCACCCATTGGTGTTAAACTCGTTTTCAACTAATGATTCCCATAGCTACAGGAACACTACTTGTAATACCTCTTAGACAAAATACTTATGCAGTGCTATCAGACGAAAATATCAACCTGACACAAACTGTGGGAAGTTTGTTTTACAACCTTCGTACCTGGATGAAGAGCTTTTCCTATTGGAGATATCTGTGAACGTTGCTGCATAAGACGATTTAAGAAGAAACTAAATTCCTTCAGCTACGATAATGTTTAAAGAAATCGTCTTAACGGCACTAAATCGTAGTTTTGTGAATCGTTTACTGGCCGTACTCTGCCGCATTTCTCTGGCTGGAAGGCAAAAACTTTACTGAAAAATTTTACACAAGCAAAAGCGGGACGAAGTGTCTCCCACTGGAAGGTCATGTCGTTTTATTTAAATGATTACAAATTCAGCTAAAACGAACTTTGAGGTTGTCAGTATAAGCACATTACTATTGTCAGTACGATGTTGCACTGCCCAGCGCCTGTAATGATAAAGGTCCCGTTTAGATCAGGCATATTGTATACAGGAGTGGAAGAGAGAGCACCACTAAATTCTACAATCCGTATGCATTGCATACACACAGGAATTACTGTTACAGTGTACTAAAGCAGCTCAACGAGTGAATTTCCTGTGGAAAAGAGCACTGGCAAACAATCTTCGCTTCATTACGTTACTTAAACTGGTGTCACTCACCGCTACAATTTATGGTCAGCGACTAAGTGTAAGGTCAATGAGTCGGATGCGGGTTTTGCAACTGTGAAATACTTTCCTACATTATAGAAGCGAATATTAAATTTTAACTAATATTGCGAAAATTTTGAACTTGTATAGCTTAGAATGAAAATCTTTCTGTTTATTGAAAAGGAAAACAAATTATTTTCTAAAGCATTCTCTGTCATACACAACTTGAAACAAGTCACGTCGACCAAATCATATGGGAGAAGTGACAGCGACGTATATCGGAGGGCAACAAGATCCCTTGGTTTTTGGTTTGGCAGTTTTCGAAAGCCATTTCTAGGCGCAAATAAATGAAGAAAGGCAGAGCGTTTTTGTTATCAATTAATGTCTTCCTCAATTACTTTAGTTTTAATGTAATCTACGAGTAATTGTTGATGTTTGGTATTAACATGAAAAGGATTCCGTAGACAGGGAAAGAACCGCTTCTTGGGCAAGTACTTATATAATGACCAACAGGCATTAAATGATCTTCAAGCACATGTGTTCCAGCAGCGGTATGAAGAAAATGATAGTAATAATGACGGTAATAATCGAATTATCCGGTAACTTCACACTTCATAGCGGATTTTCTCGAACTAAAAAATTTGCTGAATTAGTGAAAATTTCAAAATGGCTTCACACCGAGGCTGTGATGCCGAGAAGAGCCTTTACATACTGCTGACATGAGAGTAGCATAATCTCCGCGTCAGGAGCTTGCTTCTACTTAACTATTTAACAGACTTGCATTTTTTTCCACCGTGACTAATTCTGTAAGCTAAGCACATTATCCGTTACAGCACACTCCTGGGGATGGGCAATGTGGCTACAATGGTCTGGTGGAACGAAGTATCACAGGTGCAATGCGTGGGTCCAGGCATTTACTTTGAAGAGGCACAAACAGATTAACTTTACCTCTGGTAACCTCAGGAGAAAGACGTTATAATCCAGAATCCGCATTAAACATCACGTTCCTTCATTACCAACTGGGCAGAGCCGGTTTACGTAGGAAAATGACATAGACGGAAGTCATGGTAAACAGAAATATTGTCGCCATTAAACTCACTTACATTAGAAAATTTTATTTTATTTCATGAACCGATAGCCATTTAAAAGAACAAGGCTGTTATTTTACTTGTACTTGATTGAGCTAGAGACGTTGAAATATTTGGTGCTGGACTCTGATTCGAATTCGTATCTCCTCTTCCGAGGTCCTGAATCTCTCGGAACAGTATAGTTCAATCATTTCGTTCCTTTTCCCAAAACTGCAATCTTCTCTAGGTCTCCTCCAAAGGTAAGTATGTGGGTCCGAATCCTGATCCATTAGAAAAATATTCATAATTTCATTTCAAGCTCTATCACGTGCACACCGGACTACTAGTGAAAATGAACGTGCGTTTTTAATGTCTGTTCAAATGTTGCCAACAATCGTAATAGCTGTCGTCTTTCCTGGTCAAACAAGCACACATTTTACTGTTAGTGAGCAAGAAATTGATACTTAAGCTATATTCGTGGATGATAAAGAAGGACGGTAGGTGTGCGGTTTGATTGTCGCTCAGACACAAAAATTTGTATCCTTATTTTAGATTCAAACACCTAGAAGCTGGTAAGAAAAACCGATAGGTACCATTTGATTTTACTTAGTTAACAAACCGATTACGTGTTGGGTTCGTATCGCCGCCACAGAACTTCACATCATGCGCTTCATCTTTAAATGCATGCACACTTTGTTACTTCTGAATGGAGGTATATCAAAAATCTTTCGTGGTTAGTTAACAGGGACGAAAGGGTCTTGATAGGAGTCCCGGTTTATTACGAAAACTGTCATCTTTTTTTCCCAAGTTTAGATATGGTTACTGATATCGGCGAAAATTTCGGTAATCCATGCCTCTTCGTGGCTAGTCAGCAATATTATATGATTAGGTTAGATTAGATTTAATTAGATAAATACTTGTTCCATAGATCATGAATACGACATTTCGTAATGATGTTGAACGTGTCATTTTATTTATGAAATGTCACATTTGAAGACCACTTGAGTATGACACAGCATACCAATCAAACACAGACTCAATCGAAATCTAAGTCAGTAGTATTTTACCAATTTGTGCCAATTGAGGCACGCTTGTATACAGATACTCAGTTTTATTGAAACAAACTCTCGTCGTAAGGTTATTGTGGGTAGTTTTATTTTATTTCTTGAAACACAGTGCACAATTATCGTAGGCTTTCTTGTAGCGTTGTTAAAACAATAGTAAACATGAGAGAGAAATTATCATCAACGCTATATGCGAATTCTCTGATCTTATCTATAACAGTCTGACAATGCACATGCAGTTTATTGATTATATGTATGTAGAAAACTTGTTCTGAACTAAAGCTGTCAAACAAGATTTGATGAAGAATAAAATACCCCTACCACACGACACCTAATGTAGAAAATACTTTTCTGATGTATTTTGGCACGATGCACTCTCCCCATGAACAATACAAAAGTCTCGAGATGCATCTGCTGCCAGGCTATCTAATAAACCTGAAAAGAGCAAAATGCCGCAAAAGTTAGCCCTTCTCCACATGCGACTGTTTTGGGTTGAGAAGTGAAGGGAATTATGTTCAAAGTTCCATTACACTGATAACTTCAGCAGACAGCAGAATTGCGTTTCGAAAAGTGTAGCAGTGAATGTACGCGAACTCACGACGTCTTATCTACAATGCGCGACGCTTACTGTTATGCTGCTAGCTCACACACAGCTACAGCAGCTCCAAAAGTCAACAGAAAGTCCTCCAAAACTTTCGCATTCCACAGTGCTGTGAAATAATCCATATGGCCGGATCTAGGTTTCTGAGAGACAGACAGTTACAGCTTTTCTTTTGCACTGCACGACGTTTTCAGCAAACAGATAGCGCAATAGAGTAGCTCAAGTGGGAAGGAACACTTCCTATTTAAATTTCTGCATGCTACACTTTTGGCCCTTCTGTGTAGGTTGCAGTTACGGGATTTTATTTCCTTGATAACAAAATAGAACCGAATATATGCAATGGGTAGCCGAGGCAGCTAGTTCATAGCGATTCGGTCAACCAAGTGAATTAATGTAGTGAACATGCTGCAAACCACTACAGGGAGCCTCGGTGTCAGAATTCTCATCCAGTGCGGCGCAATGGCGTTATGATAGAAAAATGAGTCATGGAGAAGAGCGTTTGGTGGTCTGTTCGATTGATGAAAGGTTTATATACTTATGGTCTGGGTTCGATTCCAACTTCTGCTCATGATATTTAATAAGAAGAGACAGATTCTATTCTCTTCTGCCTACGCCAAGTGAAGAAGGTATAATGGCATTGTGGTTTGAAATTCACGCTAAGCATGATATTTCTTATCTACCAAGTAGACATTAGGTTGAACCACAATAAAGTCAGCAGTCGCGACACGTAGAAACGGAACTGGGAATGCAACTCAGACCACCCTGAACACGGAATTTAATTCCTTCGTGACAATACAGCTCGACTAAAATTTGTTGTTTGTTTTAAACTGCAGATTCCTCAACATCTCCTCATATTGTGTGTGAATGGGTTCGATTCCTGGCTCGGCACTAAAGTTTTCGTTATGTATTATCAAGCTTAGCATGAGAACACCTACCTGCTGGTGGATAATAATTTTGGTTTTTAATGTATTTTCATTCTTTGTCAACACTAACGATATCTGACGTTAATGACGCCCAGTAAGACACAAAACTATTAGCGAGATCACTGTAAGTTCAAGGATTTTATTCCGAGCTGCTGGTGGCGAAAAATTCGGTAGCTCACGACTCTTTGTGTGCAGTAAACAACGGTATGTGTGGGGTTCGATTCCCAGACAGCACTGAACTCTTCGTCATATTATTTCTAGTTCAAACATGCTGACATGTCGCTGATGGTGTAACAAACCCATATTTAACGTTCGTTTTCTCTAGAATATAACAGCAATAGGTGCCAGGTAGGAGTCCTGGGAAGGAAAAAGTTAATGTTCCGTCTCGCCATTTCAGTTAAAACATCTAGCTACTGTAGAGAAAATCCGATATGTCACAGTTGATTGTGCATCGATAACAATCCGATTAGGTTCTGGGTTCGAATCCCTGTCCATCACAAAGCCTTACCTCACGGCATTTCAAGTAAGTTTCTTGTGAAGAGGCAGTATTTAACATCTCTCGTAGTTGGTTAACAAGGACAATAGATGCTGGGTAGGAATTCGCGTCTGTTAAAAATGTTTACGTTATGTAATTTAAAGTTGATATTTGCTAACTGATAATGTCTAAAATCGAGGTATATAACTCTCTGTATGCCTAGTCAGAAATGACTGTTAGTTTCCGTCAGTCACGAAATCTTTGCTTAGTCTGCATGACCTGGGTTTGAATCCATATGCAGATCGAGACGGTTCGTCGTGTTATTTGAAGTTCATACATATTCTCAACTAGCTGCTCGTGAATAACTTAATTTTTTTATGACATTTTGTGTTAAATAGTAAGTACGGTATGCTACTTTATAGAGAAAATCATGAATATGACAAACTTAATACGTACATTACCTACAGGGTGTTGCAAAAATGACCGGTATATTTGAAACGGCAATACAAACTAAACGAGCAGCGATAGAAATACACCGTTTGTTGCAATAAGCTTGGGACAACAGTACATTTTCAGGCAGACAAACTTTCGAAATTACAGTAGTTACAATTTTCAACAACAGATGGCGCTGCAAGTGATGTGAAAGATATAGAAGACAACGCAGTCTGTGGGTGCGCCATTCTGTACGGGGTCTTTCTGCTGTAACTTCGTGATGTAGCAATTTTAATGGCCAGTAGTGTATTTTTGATCACAGATCTACAAACTCCACAGTCAGAAATCCATTCGCCCTGTCTTTCATAAAGCCAATATCTTTCTTGCTCTGTGGAACAATACCAGAAGGATTCTCGGCTGTGTATGAGGATGTGGCGAATTCATCACCATGGCACCTCACTATTTCACGTGGATCGCAGTTCGTAACTCAACAGATGAAACTATCTGTATATTTAGGATCTGCAAAATGAGTTTTCGCAAATTCATACTGAAAGGGGTATATCGGGAGTTTGGATAGGTCTAGGTGCACATCCCCAGATAAATAGGTTCCGTAACTCTACTGCACTCTTCGCCATATCCACAGCTACAAAGTTCTTATTTAATGTGGGGACCCACTAAAAATTTGGTCTGGCGCCATGTCATCTATTGCGCGGCTCCACTGCCGGAATTTCAAATTTTCCCACGGGTATGGGTGTGTGTTGTTGTTAGCATAAGTTAGTTTAAGTAACGTGTGAGCCTAGGGATGTATGGCCTCAGCAGTTTGGTCCCTTAGGAATTCACACATTTGCTAGGCAATGCACTTTCTTATGCCATAGCACCCATTCTATTCGGTTATAAATAAAAATTTCACGTCGTTTCCTCAACATTCTCCGCTGTTTTCCCAAAACTTGATTTATTCATTAATTTATAAAGGTCTTCCTGAAAGTCACGTCGCAGAAGCTCTCTGTCTTGTATTCAAATCAGTATACTCCTTCAACCAGGGGTCTGCTTGAAGTAGGTAGCCCGGGTGATTCTAACCAGCTCCATCCCCAAGCTGAGGCACTGCTGGAGATTACATTAATGAATAATGTATCTCCACCTCAAACTAATAATGTATGTGAGTTCTGACCCGACCACATACTCTACATAAGAATCAGCCATGGTACGCCCCACAAGTTTTCCACCTAAGCCCTTCTTTTCGTCTTTAGGCACCCATCGAAACTAACCAATCAGAACTGATTGTTGCATGGCGTGCCTGTATATGTTATTTGCATCCAAGTACATTATGTAACACGAATCAAGGGTTGCATTGAACCTGCCACCCGACCGTGGGGTATTTGTCTTGGCATGAGTATGGACACATTGGCAACGTCTCCCACAAATCCCTCGCTTAAAGAAAAGGATCATGTCGGCATCGATCAATAACTCAATGTGCACTTTGTTTTTTTTGAGCATTGTGTCCCAAGAAAACCTAGGTGTCATAAAAGGAGGGATTAAGAGAATATGAGGTTATGCGTAGACTCCCGAATTTCTTGAAAACGTCCGCAAGCAAGGACACATCTGTGTCCAAGTAAACCCGTGTGTACTCTCCAGAAGTTCAAATGGCTCTGAGCACTATGGGACTTAACGTCTAAAGTCATCAGTCCCCTAGAACTTAGAACTACTTAAACCTACCTAACCTAAGGACAGCACACACATCCACGCCCGAGGCAGGATTCGAACCTGCGACCGTAGCGGTCGCGCGGTTCCTGACAGTAGCGCCTAGAACCGCTCTGCCACTCCGACCGGCTCTCGCCAGAGGTGACGATGCTGAATTCCCGTCAGACATTCATGGGATGCCCACACTCTGCATCCATTATGGCATCGCCTGTAAGGTTGCTGGAGAGTGCCGTTATGTCGAGTAGAGTTCCGTTCAGGTTTGGCATACTAGACACATACTCGTATGGGAAACGCCCATTCCTATTTACAAGTTGAAACTTTTCCTCGTCGAAAAATGCAGCTCGAGTGATATGCAAATCTTTCCGAGGTAAAGTTTCAACGAGTTTCTGGAGTGGCGCCTGCATAAAACGTAGCATGTAAAGGAAGCGGAGCATAATTCTTAGCGTCATTCGTTTGGAGAATGCAATATATACGTCACAGGTAGGACACTGACCTGATTCGTTCTCCAAGAATCCTAAGGAAATGCAATCCGAAAACAAAGGAAGTAGGTTACAGTACGCTTGTTCGCCCACTGCTTGAATACCGCTCAGCAGTGTGGGATCCGTACCAGATAGGGTTCATAGAAGAGATAGAGAAGATCCAACGGAGAGTAGCGCGCTTCGTTACATGATCATTTAGCAATCGCGAAAGCGTTACGGATATGACAGATAAACTCCAGTGGAAGACTCTGCAGGAAAGACGCTCAGCAGCTCGGTACCGGCTTTTGTTGAAGTTTCGAGAACATACCTTCACCGAAGTGTCAAGCAGTATATGGCTCTCTCCTATGTATATCTCGCGAAGAGACCATGAGGATAAAATGAGAGAGATTAGAGCCCACAAAGAAGCATACCGGCAATCCTTCTGTCCACGAACAGTACGAGACTGGAATAGAAGGGAGAACCGATACAGGTACTCAAGGTACCCTCCGCCACACACCGACAGGTGGCTTGCGAAGTATGGATGTAGATGTAGATGTAGATGCTGGTATCAGCCAACTGCTCAACAAGAAAGTGAGAAACATGTCCGCTTAAATTGTGGACGACGACGGGTATCTGCCTTGGTAGCTGGTACTTCAAATTGCACTTAGTGTGAGCTGCGCCACGGAACTCCCCACTAAGATGACAGTAGTCCCTACGAGGATTTTATGCCTTTCTAACAGCCGGCCACACATATGGAAGTCCACAGCGATACAGTACATATCTTAATTCTTCTTCGATGTGGTCATGGGAACGTTTTCGCTATAGAGCTTATCAACCTCCCATGAAAGTTTGTCGAGCTCAGTGAGCAGCAAAACTGCAGGTTTACTTCCGGCAGAAGATTTGTAGCGGTTAACACTTAAATCAAAGTACGATACAATGTGGTACGCAGTCGCATATAGTATGTGCTTTTTTCTGTGAAGGTGGTATGTGTGGTCGTAGGGTCACCTTCACAGCGGGTCAGAGGAACGAGGAGGCATCAAAAGTCAGCGTACATTACAGACGGACATCTCTCCTGGTGGTGAGCATTTTTCAACTTTATGAAGTTGCCTGCCTAAAAACTGCACGCGCCTGTCGGCTTATAAAGGACTAGACATTCCCAGTCTCAGAACATGTACTTTGCTCGTCATGTATCTCTTGCATACGCGAGTTGTGACTTTCACTGCGCCACAGTCATGCGATTGTGAGAACATATTTGACCTTGATTCGTTTGAAGTGTTTGGCTTTCAAATTCAGGACTGTACCTCGCGAGATCAGAGAGGACGGGTTGGTAGAGGAGGACGAGAAGGAGGAGGAGACGCTGCAGAATCGGGCCAGCGCGAGCAGTTCTGCTGCCTCAGCCCTGACCCGCTGGCCAGAGTGAGTGTTGTCCATTGACGCCAGTGCGGAGGTGGTGCGGGGGCGACGACAGGGGCTGGATGGCTGCAGCAGCAGTGGCAAAGGCTTCTCGCACGGCGACTAGCGGCGCCTTTGCTGATGAAGCATGCCGCACAGGAACCCGCCTCGATGTTACAGGCTTCGCCGCCCCCGGTACCCGGCTCATGGTGTATTGTGGAAACTGTTGCCCTGGCGCAGCCATTCTAGAAATGAGAAAGAGTAACGAGCACAACTAAGTTTAACGCTCTAGACATTACATACTGCTGCTGCTGCTGCTGCAAGGAAAGAAAGAAAACATATGACTGCATAACTTCGTGATGTAGCAATTTTAATGGCCAGTAGTGTATTTTTGATCACAGATCTACAAACTCCACAGTCAGAAATCCATTCGCCCTGTCTTTCATAAAGCCAATATCTTTCTTGCTCTGTGGAACAATACCAGAAGGATTCTCGGCTGTGTATGAGGATGTGGCGAATTCATCACCATGGCACCTCACTATTTCACGTGGATCGCAGTTCGTAACTCAACAGATGAAACTATCTGTATATTTAGGATCTGCAAAATGAGTTTTCGCAAATTCATACTGAAAGGGGTATATCGGGAGTTTGGATAGGTCTAGGTGCACATCCCCAGATAAATAGGTTCCGTAACTCTACTGCACTCTTCGCCATATCCACAGCTACAAAGTTCTTATTTAATGTGGGGACCCACTAAAAATTTGGTCTGGCGCCATGTCATCTATTGCGCGGCTCCACTGCCGGAATTTCAAATTTTCCCACGGGTATGGGTGTGTGTTGTTGTTAGCATAAGTTAGTTTAAGTAACGTGTGAGCCTAGGGATGTATGGCCTCAGCAGTTTGGTCCCTTAGGAATTCACACATTTGCTAGGCAATGCACTTTCTTATGCCATAGCACCCATTCTATTCGGTTATAAATAAAAATTTCACGTCGTTTCCTCAACATTCTCCGCTGTTTTCCCAAAACTTGATTTATTCATTAATTTATAAAGGTCTTCCTGAAAGTCACGTCGCAGAAGCTCTCTGTCTTGTATTCAAATCAGTATACTCCTTCAACCAGGGGTCTGCTTGAAGTAGGTAGCCCGGGTGATTCTAACCAGCTCCATCCCCAAGCTGAGGCACTGCTGGAGATTACATTAATGAATAATGTATCTCCACCTCAAACTAATAATGTATGTGAGTTCTGACCCGACCACATACTCTACATAAGAATCAGCCATGGTACGCCCCACAAGTTTTCCACCTAAGCCCTTCTTTTCGTCTTTAGGCACCCATCGAAACTAACCAATCAGAACTGATTGTTGCATGGCGTGCCTGTATATGTTATTTGCATCCAAGTACATTATGTAACACGAATCAAGGGTTGCATTGAACCTGCCACCCGACCGTGGGGTATTTGTCTTGGCATGAGTATGGACACATTGGCAACGTCTCCCACAAATCCCTCGCTTAAAGAAAAGGATCATGTCGGCATCGATCAATAACTCAATGTGCACTTTGTTTTTTTTGAGCATTGTGTCCCAAGAAAACCTAGGTGTCATAAAAGGAGGGATTAAGAGAATATGAGGTTATGCGTAGACTCCCGAATTTCTTGAAAACGTCCGCAAGCAAGGACACATCTGTGTCCAAGTAAACCCGTGTGTACTCTCCAGAAGTTCAAATGGCTCTGAGCACTATGGGACTTAACGTCTAAAGTCATCAGTCCCCTAGAACTTAGAACTACTTAAACCTACCTAACCTAAGGACAGCACACACATCCACGCCCGAGGCAGGATTCGAACCTGCGACCGTAGCGGTCGCGCGGTTCCTGACAGTAGCGCCTAGAACCGCTCTGCCACTCCGACCGGCTCTCGCCAGAGGTGACGATGCTGAATTCCCGTCAGACATTCATGGGATGCCCACACTCTGCATCCATTATGGCATCGCCTGTAAGGTTGCTGGAGAGTGCCGTTATGTCGAGTAGAGTTCCGTTCAGGTTTGGCATACTAGACACATACTCGTATGGGAAACGCCCATTCCTATTTACAAGTTGAAACTTTTCCTCGTCGAAAAATGCAGCTCGAGTGATATGCAAATCTTTCCGAGGTAAAGTTTCAACGAGTTTCTGGAGTGGCGCCTGCATAAAACGTAGCATGTAAAGGAAGCGGAGCATAATTCTTAGCGTCATTCGTTTGGAGAATGCAATATATACGTCACAGGTAGGACACTGACCTGATTCGTTCTCCAAGAATCCTAAGGAAATGCAATCCGAAAACAAAGGAAGTAGGTTACAGTACGCTTGTTCGCCCACTGCTTGAATACCGCTCAGCAGTGTGGGATCCGTACCAGATAGGGTTCATAGAAGAGATAGAGAAGATCCAACGGAGAGTAGCGCGCTTCGTTACATGATCATTTAGCAATCGCGAAAGCGTTACGGATATGACAGATAAACTCCAGTGGAAGACTCTGCAGGAAAGACGCTCAGCAGCTCGGTACCGGCTTTTGTTGAAGTTTCGAGAACATACCTTCACCGAAGTGTCAAGCAGTATATGGCTCTCTCCTATGTATATCTCGCGAAGAGACCATGAGGATAAAATGAGAGAGATTAGAGCCCACAAAGAAGCATACCGGCAATCCTTCTGTCCACGAACAGTACGAGACTGGAATAGAAGGGAGAACCGATACAGGTACTCAAGGTACCCTCCGCCACACACCGACAGGTGGCTTGCGAAGTATGGATGTAGATGTAGATGTAGATGCTGGTATCAGCCAACTGCTCAACAAGAAAGTGAGAAACATGTCCGCTTAAATTGTGGACGACGACGGGTATCTGCCTTGGTAGCTGGTACTTCAAATTGCACTTAGTGTGAGCTGCGCCACGGAACTCCCCACTAAGATGACAGTAGTCCCTACGAGGATTTTATGCCTTTCTAACAGCCGGCCACACATATGGAAGTCCACAGCGATACAGTACATATCTTAATTCTTCTTCGATGTGGTCATGGGAACGTTTTCGCTATAGAGCTTATCAACCTCCCATGAAAGTTTGTCGAGCTCAGTGAGCAGCAAAACTGCAGGTTTACTTCCGGCAGAAGATTTGTAGCGGTTAACACTTAAATCAAAGTACGATACAATGTGGTACGCAGTCGCATATAGTATGTGCTTTTTTCTGTGAAGGTGGTATGTGTGGTCGTAGGGTCACCTTCACAGCGGGTCAGAGGAACGAGGAGGCATCAAAAGTCAGCGTACATTACAGACGGACATCTCTCCTGGTGGTGAGCATTTTTCAACTTTATGAAGTTGCCTGCCTAAAAACTGCACGCGCCTGTCGGCTTATAAAGGACTAGACATTCCCAGTCTCAGAACATGTACTTTGCTCGTCATGTATCTCTTGCATACGCGAGTTGTGACTTTCACTGCGCCACAGTCATGCGATTGTGAGAACATATTTGACCTTGATTCGTTTGAAGTGTTTGGCTTTCAAATTCAGGACTGTACCTCGCGAGATCAGAGAGGACGGGTTGGTAGAGGAGGACGAGAAGGAGGAGGAGACGCTGCAGAATCGGGCCAGCGCGAGCAGTTCTGCTGCCTCAGCCCTGACCCGCTGGCCAGAGTGAGTGTTGTCCATTGACGCCAGTGCGGAGGTGGTGCGGGGGCGACGACAGGGGCTGGATGGCTGCAGCAGCAGTGGCAAAGGCTTCTCGCACGGCGACTAGCGGCGCCTTTGCTGATGAAGCATGCCGCACAGGAACCCGCCTCGATGTTACAGGCTTCGCCGCCCCCGGTACCCGGCTCATGGTGTATTGTGGAAACTGTTGCCCTGGCGCAGCCATTCTAGAAATGAGAAAGAGTAACGAGCACAACTAAGTTTAACGCTCTAGACATTACATACTGCTGCTGCTGCTGCTGCAAGGAAAGAAAGAAAACATATGACTGCATTGTTTTATAATTAGAGTGAGTGTGTATTACCTATTTCCCTCTGGCTTCTTGACTTCTCCCCCATCTCCTCATGACGACGAAGGTCTCCCTCCGTCTGCTCCACCAACTGTTGATTTTGTAGTTGCCTGAACCCCCACGGATACTTCGATCCAGCTCCCTATAACGCCTACAACATAATGATCTAACAATAAAAACATATACACACAAGAGCTACAGAAAATAAATGTATTTTTTAAAATAAACACTTACATGAGCCCCCGAATAAATCCAGCACACCAGCACCTACAACTCCCTGGTCGCCTTCTTTGCCTCGCACGAAATCATATAAAACAACCAAGAATATGCTCTATATGACACATAAAATGAAATTTAATTATGTATATACAGTGCGATAGAAATGAAAATATATATATATTGAAACAATACGAAATTCTTAGTGAACGAGAAACAAGTAAAATTTATCGATTTTGATCCTTGAAATCATTTACAACAATAAAAACATATTATGCAAATGACGAGACTTTTAGAAAGAAGCTATGTGTTCACGACATATACTGCAAAAATATGAAATTCTTAGTGAAAAAGGAACATTTATCGATTTTGGTACCTCAAAATCACCTACAACAACATATTACATGTTACCGCTGGAGGAGCTTCAGCCACTGCTGTTGCTGTTGCTGCTGCTGGTGGTGCCAATGCTGTTGCTGCTGGAGCAGCTGCAGCCACGGTTGTTGCTGTTGTTGCTGTTGTTGCTGTTGCTGCTGTTGCTGCTGTTGCTGCTAGTGCCACTGTTGTTGCTACCACTGCTGTTGTTGCGGGAGCAGCTGCAGCTACTGTTTATGCTGTAGCTGCTGGTGCCACTTCTGTTGCTGCTGGAGCACCTGCAGCCACTGTTGTTGCTGTTGCTGCTGGTGCTGCTAGTGCCACTGTTGTTGCAACCAATGCTCTTGCTGCTGGAGCAGCTGCAGCCACTGTTGTTGCTGGTGTTGCTGGTGCCACTGCTGTTGCTGCTGGAGTAGCTGCAGCCACAGTTGTTTCTGTTGCTGCTGGTGCTGCTAGTGCCACTGTTGTTGCTACCACTGCTGTTGTTGTGGGAGCAGCTGCAGCTACTGTTTATGCTGTAGCTGCTGGTGCCACTTCTGTTGCTGCTGGAGCACCTGCAGCCACTGTTGTTGCTGTTGCTGCTGGTGCTGCTAGTGCCACTGTTGTTGCAACCAATGCTCTTGCTGCTGGAGCAGCTGCAGCCACTGTTGTTGCTGGTGTTGCTGGTGCCACTGCTGTTGCTGCTGGAGTAGCTGCAGCCACTGTTGTTTCTGTTGCTGCTGGTGCTGCTAGTGCCACTGTTGTTGCTACCACTGCTGTTGCTGCTGGAGAAGCTGCAGCCACTGTTGTTTCTGTTGCTGCTGGTGCTGCTTGTGCCAATGCTGTGGCTGCTGGACCAGCTGCAGCCACTGTCTTTGCAGTTGCACCACGGCATTCATTTCATCCATGATTTGGTGTTGGTGATTATGCATTGAAAAATGAGAAGAAATGCTTTCAATACTGCGTAATTCTCAGTGGAGGAGGAAAGTTACAGTTACCGATCTGAATCTGTACTTACGGGTAACTCTCCGTCCTGCTCTAACCGTCTCTGACGCACTGGCACTACCGATAGTGCTTGATGCCGCTGAACGCTACATGTTAAATGAACCAAACTAACGATTAACGCACACGAACGAGACGGCCTCACACAACGATGGTTGACGACGGAATGAAGGCGACTGGAGATGGGGTGGCCTAAATATACCCGTTGCCTCCTCCACCCTCCACTTCCCCAGGGAGTCGATACGAAGGCAGCATCACCTCACCTGCAGATGGATGCTGGTCTGAACCCTCTGGACAGGTGGGAGCTGGTCTGAACACGCTGGACACGTCGGTGCTCGTCTGCTAGCACAGCCTGTTGTCGCGTCCCAAGCGTGGGTTTTGCGAGGGATTGAGCGACACGGTTCGTAAACGGGAATTAGCCGGTTGACCTAATTGAGAGGGAGACTTTTGATCTGGCTAAGATGTTAAATTCCCTGGTGTGAAGGTACAAGGCTAGGATGTTGGTAGAAGTAAACTCGTATGGACGTTATAAAAGTTCGAATTTATTCATAAAGAATACAGATCACCCTAACTGCGTAGTGATTGTACCTACAGAATAGCCAAGCCCATTACAGACACGGTGACTGACTTCCACCGTTCTGGCTGCCTGATAGAACTTTCCAGCACTTTGCTGCCCACACTAGCACCCTACGTCAGAGTCCCGCGGTCGCTGCCTAAACGCTCATCGGCGACTATCTCCAACTGTCTGCCTGCAGCCCGCACACAGGCCCAAGTCGGCTGCTACTCACGCTGACTACCGTCGCTGCCTAAACCCGAGAGAGAGAGATCCCCGGTGCGGCGTGCCTCCGAGTTTTGTTAGCTCTTCCCCTTCGACCCCGCCAGCGCTTGGCATGACGTAGCGTCGAGTGCAACTTTTCCTTATTAGGGATTGTTTTAGTATTAACTTCAGTACTTTTCTTCAGAAGCTGGGTGGAGGGGTAGAGGGGTCTCTCCCTATATGGTCACGCACTGCGTCCTGAGCCCTTCATTGGCTCCTCATGACGTAGTGCGGTCCCCACCTAGGGCCCTCTTTCTTTCTCTCTCCGCTCCCAGACTTCTCCCTCTAGCCAAGAGTGTTGATACTGCAAGTTATTGCTTATTGAGGGACCTGCCCAGAGCGCCCTGTTTATCTTAAGAGCTGAGTCTGCTTCCTTGCTTATCACGCGCAGCTGCCTGGCCGCTTGGACCGCCGCCTCAGCTATCTGGCTGCGTCGTTATCTTTTGTGACCCCTCTGACACGCCTGGCGTCCCCTGTTAACTCTATCTCCCCGTATGATTTCTGGTGTATCGTCTGAGAACAACTGCATTTAGACTTGGCTTTTCTGCGGTTACAACACCTCCCCCGCCAGGGAAATTGGCGTTACTCCTCAGAGTAGCGTCAATTGTGACTCTTTTTTTTTCATTACATGCTTTACAGATTTGTTTATTACATTAGCATCTGATATGTTATATTTTTCATTTTCATTTAGTAAAGTGAAATTCATTAAACACACAATAATACAATTACATTATACATGCCTAACATTCAGTTATGTCAAAAGCATTTGCATTAAAATCAAAAGACATTTTCATTGATACATACATTCACATTTCAATTAGAATTACATTTAAAATACAGTTACATTTCAATTACACATTTCAAATACAGTTATTTAACGTCTGTTTCTGAAAGCGACCGTATCACCTTGGTCTTTTCCACATCTTTCATAAAATACTATCTCTTCAGGTTCTTTATTACTGTGTCTTCTAGCTGAACTAGTCTCTGGGTATTGGTTCACTTTGGTATTTCTTATACATACTTTTCCACAACAATCACTGTCTTCAAAATATTTCCATATACTTTTAAAACAGTCTTTACAACGTTTACAGTTTTTACGACAGCATGTTATTATGATTAGAATAACTATTGATATGGGTACATACGTAGTTATGGAGTAATGTGTGAAGTACCTGGAGTACTTCATTTCCTCCTCTTGTCTCTCTACCATCTTCTGGACATCATCCAGTCTTTTTCCTGCGACTTTCAAGTCGTCTAACTGTGTTATTACCTGGTCCAATGGCAAATCTAATGCTAACGTTGAGACATTCCTTTTTTCCTTGTTTACCACGCGACAATCGAATTCTAGATTGATCTGCGGAACTATGTCTTTCTTCGTCACATTACTCTGGATCACTCTATCTGTTTGTATGAACACTCTAGTGCCATACCCCTTACATTTACTGTAAAAACTAATTTTTCCTACCCCTTTTTTTACTAGGTCCTTTGGTGGTTCCCTTCCACACAATACTGTTAAGCCTTCTTCCTTCGGTGCTACATATAGCCATTCGTTACTGTTTAGATGAGTCCAAAGGCTCTGATTCAGTGCGACTATTTTTCGCACACAATCTTCCGGAATTTCTCTTACCGGTTGCAACAATTTGGCTTCGCACTCTTCGTGGTCGAATGTTGACAGCAAGGCGAATGCTTGTTTGCACAGTCTCCTATTTTTACTTAGCTCCTTGCATTTTAGTTCCTCCGCAGAAAGTTTCGCGTACTGCCTTTTGGATTCATCTATTAGTAAGAATTCTTTCTCTGGCTGTATGTACACATATTTACCTTTCATGTTTAGAATTTCTTTTGGTAGTGGGAGTACTCTATACAAATTGAAATTGTTATTATTTATTAATGGAATATTAATTACATATCCTAGTATGCTACCCGAGATGAAAACATCTAAATCAATTATTCTTAACAATAGATAACCTGAGGACTCCGTAACAGGAACAGGAAACTTTACATCTTTTAGTTCTTCCCGTATTAAACTTAGGTATTTTACAATTTGGACTGGATTAATTATATGAGGCTGTAGTATTCCCTTCTGAGCATTTACAATGGCATTTATCATTTGTTCGTATTCCTCTTAGGTCTGACCAAACACTGCCGATAGTTGTAATACTTGCTCTGTTACTGTGGCGAAGGACGCTACACGTTTAAATCCTATATCGGTTTCCTTCACGTATTCCTTCATGAATCGTTCTAGTCTTTGCATACCTGTCTTCAGAACGTGCTCATTTGACTCTAGTGTATATACCGTCCTGTTTACTCCCGCCAATGTGGCTCTTACCACTGCCACCTGTTCCTTTGTTAGCCTCAACAACCCTTCTGAGTTTTTCTCCATAGCGTCTATTCTTTCCTTATAGTATGCGTCATCTGCTTCGTCCAACGTCCCGAACAGTATTTTACTTACCTGCCCGACGAAGTTGAATACTCCTCTCTTCCTTCTGGTCTCGTGTTTCGTTAGCTGCTGTACTAAAAGTTGCAATCCTGTGATTTTTTCCACATGATGGGTTACTTGTTGGTCTAGTACCCTGCATTCTATTAATCCTACATTTAATTGTGTTAGTGTTTCTCGGCACCTTTGTACCGCTGCCCTGCCATACCTCTCTGCATTCTGAAACCTTTCTGTTATTATATCTAGATTTACGTATGTGACTATTCTCCATGTGGTACTGTATATTTCTACCTCTCCTCTATTATCGTAATATAGTCCTGATTAACTCGGAAATGGCGTCACTTGGTACTCATTTGTTGCATGCTCTGATGCAGTGATGTAGTATGCTGTTATCACTATGACGAATTTCACGACCTGCCACTTGAGTGCCATAACTGAATTTTAAAAGAATTGTTTCAGCCTGTTGGCATGTACTTTTGTTTCCTTATTTCTTTTAACTTTTATTACTACGTTAGGACCTTCCACTTTTACTACTTCAAATGGACCTCTCCATTGTGAATCTAGTTTCCGAGATCTACCCCGTCTCACCGACTCATCGTGCAGTAATACTTTATCTCCTACCTTGAAGTTTTTTGGATTTTGTTTCATGTCATACTGTTCCTTACTGATTTTCTTACTTCTTATAATCGAGTCTCTGGCCACTCTGTGGGCTTCCTGCATTCTCGCTCTTAGTTTATTTACATACATTTCATAATTGTAACTTACCTGCTGTGTTTCTTGCTGCAGTACTCCTGGTATGTTAACCTTTCTTCCGTATAGTAATTCAAATGGTGTGTATCCTGTGCTGCTGTGTGGTGTAGTGTTCAACACAAAAATTGCATACGGTACCCATTTGTCCCAAGAACTTTGATCTCCTGTTACAAAGTGTCTGAGATACTCTACAATAGTTCTATGACTTCTTTCTAGTGCACCATTTGATTCAGGGTGGTACGCTGTAGTATTTATACGCTTTACCTTCAACAATTTACATACACTTTTAAATACATCACTCAGAAAGTTAGACCCTTGATCTGTTAATAATACTGATGGAATTCCATACCTTAATACTACGTTTTCCACAAATGCCTCAGCTACTGTTTCGGCATCTTGTTTGTCAATTGGGATTGCTAAGGTAAATTTACTCAGATCGTCTTGGAATGTTAACATGTACCTTTTTCCTGTATTAGATACATCTAGTGGACCCACTATATCCATCGCACACTTTCCGAATACTGTTTCTGCTGTGTCTGTAATTTCTAAGGGCATCCTAGTTTTCATTTGCGTGTTTTTATTCTTTTGACACGATGGGCATTTCCTAATGTAATTTTCAATGTCACGCTTCATTCCGCGCCACTGCTTGTATGCTTTAATTCTTTCGAGTGTCCTGTGCATTCCTTGGTGACCTCCCAAGGGATTGTCATGCATTTCCTTTAGTATATTTTCTTTTTCTTCGGGACTAATTTCCTCACCACTATCCGTTTCCTGTTCTATTTCACTCGACACTTGTGCTTGCCGCACGTTTACGGAACTTTCTTCCCCATTTGCTTTTGCTGCCGAGATCTCTGTCTCCACCTTCTGCTTCGCATCTATCTCTTCCTTCCCTTCATGCCTTATTCTACTCAGCGCATCCGCATTACTATTTAACTTTCCTGGCTTGTATATTACTTCATAATCATACTCCTCGAGTTTCAGTCTCCACTTCAGGAGTCTCGAACTCGGATCTTTGACACTAAATATCCACGTTAGTGGCTTATGGTCTGTCACTACAGTGAACTTTCTGCCATATACATATGGTCTGAACTGTTTTACTGCGTAAACTATAGCCAACAACTCTTTTTCCGTTGTGCTATAATTTAGTTCGGCTTTGTTCAATGCTCTGGATGCATATGCGATGGGCAAGTCTTCGCCAATCTTCTTACCTTGCGATAACACTGCACCCAAGGCTGCGTTACTCGCATCCGTTGTAATGATGAACGGTTTCGTAAAGTCAGGGTACTGAAGCAACGGAGGGTTTATTAATTTCGCTTTTAGTTCTTCGAACGCATTGTTCTGACGTTCGCTCCATCGGTACTCCACTCCCTTTTTTAAGAGCTCATGGAGAGGTTTCGCAATCTTGCTGAAGTTAGCAATGAAACGGCGGTAGTAACCTATCAATCCGAGAAACCCTTTTAGTTCCTTAGTTGTCTTTGGCTGTGGGAAGAAAATGGTTCAAATGGCTCTGAGCACTATGGGACTCAACTGCTGTGGTCATTAGTCCCCTAGAACTTAGAACTACTTAAACCTAACTAAGCTAAAGACATCACACACATCCATGCCCGAGGCAGGATTCGAACCTGCGACCGTAGCAGTCGCACGGTTCCGGACTGCGCGCCTAGAACCGCGAGACCACCGCGGCCGGCGGCTGTGGGAAGAACTTCACCTTCTCCACCTTCGCCATATCTGGTGATATTCCTCTGTCAGTGATGCAATGACCTAGGAAGATTACTTCCTTCCTCAGAAATTCACACTTGTCTGGTTGCAGCTTCAAATTGTGCTCTCGCAACCTGTCAAATATTTCCCGGAGCTTTTCGTTATGCTCCTGCAGGTTTTTCCCATAGCATACTATGTCGTCTAGATATACAAAGCATTTCACTCCTTGTAAACCTGCCAAGACTGTATTCATCAGTCTCTGAAAACATCCTGGGGCTCCCTTCAGTCCCATCGGCATTCGTTTGTATTCGTAATGCTGATAGTTTGAGCTAAATGCCGTTTTCTCTCTGTCCTTCTCGTCCGTCAATATTTGATGGTACCCGCTTGCGAGGTCAAGCGTCGAGAAGTACTTAGCTTGCCCTAACTGATCCAGTATCTCGGAGATATTCGGTAGTGGAAATGCATCGCCTACAGTGATATCATTTAATCGTCTGTAGTCCACTACGATTCTCCATTTCTGTTTGCCACTAGCGTCTAGCTTCTTTGGAACTAACAGTAACGGTGCGTTCCAAGCGCTCTTACTCTCGACAATTATGTCATCTCTTAGCATCTGCTCTATTTGCTCCCTTAGCACTTCCTTTTGCGCTTCCGGGATCCTGTACGGTCTAGCGTTTACTACCTTTCCCGCGTGTTCCGGTGCAATCGGTATTCTGTGCTTCACTGCGGAAGTATAGGACAGGTTGTCCCCTGGTAGATGAAATACATCTCCGTATTCCGCGCAAACCTCTGCTAGAGCGCTTTTCTCTTCAGCGTTCAAATGATCCATTCTTAATTGCCTTCGCAACACACTAGTACGACTTTCTGTCTTTCCTATGAAATTAGTACAACATTTTACTTCGCGTATTTTCCCTACTTTTTCTAATTCTTCCGTCATTAACCTGACGTTTCCTAACTGCACTCTGTCTTCTGACAAGTTTAATGCACTTACTATGCATTTCCCATTTCGCACTTTTACTAACGCTTCAGGTACATGTACCCCTTGTGCAATCTCCTGCCTAGGAATAATCATTTCCTTTTCGATTCCCCTTTTTACATTTCCTTCCACCTTTAATAACATTATTTTTTCCTCTCGGGGCCCTATTTCCCCGCCTACTTCTGAATCTTGTTCGTTCTCATGTCCCTTTGGCTCTTCCTCTACTACTAAGGGTATATCTCGCCCTTTTAGTCTCACTATTTTACCTGCATAGTCTAACTTAACTCTATGCTCTGTCAAGAAATTTCTGCCTATCAGTCCGTCGTACGGAATATCTAATCCTCTCCCGTACACGTGAAATTTTTGCCCTACTTCCTCAGAACCGTCCACACTTAAGTGTACCTGTACCGTACCTATTGTGCTGATGGCCTCACTGGTTACACCTTTTAGCCGAAGCCTTTCCGCTTTATTAATTGCAAGTGTACTATTTATCGGAATACTCGTTCTCTTGAGCAGACACAACTGTGCTCCTGTGTCTATTAGCAACTTCAAATATCTTTTTAATTCTATGCAGTATAAAACCAAAACGTCATTTTCCGTTGCACAGTCGATTACCCTAACTGAGGGTTTACCTATCGCAACAAGGCCCGACTGTGCGGCCTTGCCGCCTCTTAGTTTCCCTGCACCACTTTACCGGTTTTGCTCGATACTGGCACCCTGCCTTTTCTCCATGCGTGCCAGGGCCCTGCGTGACAATCTTTCGCGTAATGTCCCGGCCGCTTACACTTGAAACAAGCAACGTCTTTTACCCTCGTACACGGAACTCCACAGTTCCCTGGTAGATTACATTGTGGGCACCTCCACTCTCGTAACCCTCCATCAGCTTCCCTATGATTTCCTCTAAAGTCTCTTGTATCTATCGGCTGAATTTTTCTTAATCTTACCCGGCATTCCGCGTCTGTATGTCCTGGCTTGTCGCACCCGTAACAAAAATTCGTAAACTCTTTGCCCGTCATTATCCGTACTCTTCCCTCTGGCCTATTCTTTCTACACATGCTTACCATGTGCCCTCTCAATCCACAATTGAAACATTTCAAATCTCTAATATCTCTGGTATTCTTCACCGTTTCCTTTCCCCGGTTGAAAGTTACTCTTGGGGCTAGTCCCCGCTCTTTCATTGACAGTATTGCACTTTCTTCTTGCAATGCTAGTTCCACGGCCGCTGCTAGCGTGATTTCATCGCCTCTACTTCTTACTATCGTCTGTATTCTATCATTGCTTAACCCTTGTATAAAGCATGCTCTTCCTAGTGAATCAACCAGTTCTATTGCGCCCTTTAAGTTCTCCCTAGCCGTAACTCTGCTTACTGCTTCCCTGAAATCCCTTTGCATTTCATCTATTCGGCTTGCCCATGTCGCAATTGGCTCTCCTTGTCCCTGTCTCGATTGAAATATCTTGCACGCTTACTCGCATAATTTTCCTCTAGAACATGTTTTACTTCCTGCCATGTCCCCGTGCGTTCCCTTACTTGCAGCCTCGATCTGGCCTCTCCGGTTATTTTGGCTTTAACAAACTTCAGTAACGTTTCGTGTTCCTCCGGTTTCACAAGTTCAAATGCAGCGTCTACATTTTCAATAAACTCCCTAAGATCTCTCTTACTTCCTTCGAACACTTTTGGAACTATACACAAGGCTTCTTTCACTGATATCTTATCGCTACTGGAGGATGACGGAACTTAGTTAGTTTGGGCCATCTTACCAACTTAACTATGTTAGCACTTTACAATACAAGATACAAAATTCTTAATATAATTTTATATGTACCGCTTCTCTTGTGGTGCGCCGTCTGTTCCGCTGATCCGCGTTGTCCCGCGTTGTGCCGCGCTGCTCCGCGCTGTCTCTGTGCTCTCTGTGCCCGCGCTGTTCCGCGCTGCCGCGATGCGTCGGCCGCCGCTCTGCTGGGCTGTGCCGACCCCGTCGCTCGCCTCGGCTGCCGCTGCTACGGCTGCTGCCGCTGCTCGGCCCGAACCCCCGGTCTCGAACGCTGGCTGCTTAGGCACCTCTGTGCCTCGTCGCTCCGCGTCGTGCTGCCGCTATCCTGCGTTGCCCTGCACCCGCGAGGACTACTTCTCTGGACTCTGTCGTAGTGGGGCTACTAATGCTGAAAGTTGCGAGTCGCCACAACTTCCTGCTAATTGCCACAGTCGCTGTAGCAAAATCTACTGGCTCCTATCTCCTTTTTGCCTATATGCCTTTGTGGTACCCCACACCTGGCACCAAAACTTTTATTTATGTCGCGTCCCAAGCGTGGGTTTTGCGAGGGATTGAGCGACACGGTTCGTAAACGGGAATTAGCCGGTTGACCTAATTGAGAGGGAGACTTTTGATCTGGCTAAGATGTTAAATTCCCTGGTGTGAAGGTACAAGGCTAGGATGTTGGTAGAAGTAAACTCGAATGGACGTTATAAAAGTTCTAATTTATTCATAAAGAATACAGATCACCCTAACTGCGTAGTGATTGTACCTACAGAATAGCCAAGCCCATTACAGAGACGGTGACTGACTTCCACCGTTCTGGCTGCCTGATAGAACTTTCCAGCACTTTGCTGCCCACACTAGCACCCTACGTCAGAGTCCCGCGGTCGCTGCCTAAACGCTCATCGGCGACTATCTCCAACTGTCTGCCTGCAGCCCGCCCACAGGCCCAAGTCGGATGCTACTCACGCTGACTACCGTCGCTGCCTAAACCCGAGAGAGAGAGATCCCCGGAGCGGCGTGCCTCCGAGTTTTGTTAGCTCTTCCCCTTCGACCCCGCCAGCGCTTGGCATGACGTAGCGTCGAGTGCAACTTTTCCTTATTAGGGATTGTTTTAGTATTAACTTCAGTACTTTTCTTCAGAAGCTGGGTGGAGGGGTAGAGGGGTCTCTCCCTATATGGTCACGCACTGCGTCCTGAGCCCTTCATTGGCTCCTCATGACGTAGTGCGGTCCCCACCTAGGGCCCTCTTTCTTTCTCTCTCCGCTCCCAGACTTCTCCCTCTAGCCAAGAGTGTTGATACTGCAAGTTATTGCTTATTGAGGGACCTGCCCAGAGCGCCCTGTTTATCTTAAGAGCTGAGTCTGCTTCCTTGCTTATCACGCGCAGCTGCCTGGCCGCTTGGACCGCCGCCTCAGCTATCTGGCTGCGTCGTTATCTTTTGTGACCCCTCTGACACGCCTGGCGTCCCCTGTTAACTCTATCTCCCCGTATGATTTCTGGTGTATCGTCTGAGAACAACTGCATTTAGACTTGGCTTTTCTGCGGTTACAACACTGTGTCCTGGTGGTTGTGGGTATTTGGTATTCGACAAAACCGAAGATGAAATTAAATGTAGGTAAATCTCTCTCCATTCTGCAATAACTGTACGTTTAGCTTTCAATGTGTCTAGGGTTGCCATAATTTACATCTGACAGCAAGGGTCATTTCTGTCAAACTGACAAGAAATTGACATAATCTGAGAAGGAGAAATCGGGACGGAGCGTGCTACTTCTCTTATCTTAAAAAAGTGAATAATTGGAGCAAATGCCGCTCGCAGTTGCGAACAGCTGCAGCTATATCAAAAACAACACAACTTCAACAGATCACTACGTATCTGTTTGATAGTGTCAGGCGCCAACAACTGTTGTTGATATTGTTATGCTCAATTTCATATTGTTTGCGGCTTCGGAAACGTTAAAAGGTTAGGAGCTTAGCGTGAAAGTCTAGTACACTGATTTCAACGATATGATGCTGTTTCACGGTATGACTGGTCACTGCTAATTTCCTGCTGCTACTAATTGTCCCTGTTTGAATTAATTTGAAACAAAGTAACTGTCTATTTCTTTAAGTGCTTCCAGAGTGTAGGTTAGATTTGTTCTTTACGTTAGCTAAATGATCCTTAATATCTGCTCTTTCGCCATCATCAATAATATCATAACACTTACAAATTACACAATCTGCTTCATAGTCGCGCATCCCTCGTTTTATGAAGAACAATTCATTTGAATACTTTCCTTGGAATGAGCACTTCCTCATTGGCATTTTCAGTTTAGTTGAAGCAGTCAAACACAATAATAACATATTAACCGCTATACGACTCAGAGAAACAGGGATTCACGTTGCTGCAAAGCATAAACTAAAGTGAGATAAGTTACAGTGATGGTGGTCCATCAATCAGGCATCGCGCATTCAAGTCAAAGAGCTTAAAGCAGGGATCCTTCTTTTAAATGAGTTAATCTCTTTTAAACACGGCAGGAAGCAAATAAAATCTGTGGGATATATATCACATAGTAATGGATTAAGTTGTGTAGGGCACATGTAGTAATGAAAATCGTTCACGTAGCGACGACTCTTAATCAGTTTCAGACAAGTATCCGAGATCACATTACACTCATTTCTTGATTTCACCCGCTCAAACACGTTTTAAGCAGTAACATTCTCTTTTTCCAACGAATCTGTAGTCCTCAAGGCTAATTGCTGTAACATATTGAGGAAGTAAGAACTCTAGAATACTTTTTTTTCTACTGTGTCGCTACAGCTCTTTTCTTGAATTAGCAGAGTTGTGCAGTCACTGTCCCACTCTAATAGCGATAACTAAAGCATGACCATACTTTGCACAATGCACATACTACCACTCTTTAAATTCACTATTAGAATTACGGCATTACCTTATTCACAGACATCCTACAGGCACTTGAACTTGAATAACTGAAAGATGATGGATTCATAGTGATAAGTCAGTTACATACAGCTGGTGCACTGAAAGGGACAAATAGAAGTCTATTATACGCTTGGAATAAAGCATTCTTAGCACTCAAGCCTATAGGACGTTTCTACGTAACATGGTATTCCTTTTTGAAAATTTAGCTCCCGCACACACATGCTATAGGATCAAAAAGGTATTTATCTTTAAACACCCGTTTCTCGCACATGTAACAAACAAAATATTTTTATGACGCTCTATCAGGTTCTTTCGTTTTTCATAACAAATTCAATTTTGTCAGCTGCAATAACAGATCCGTCTAGTGGTGTTTCTCCTTTTGCTACAAAGTGTTTAAGAGGTACGGTGCTTTGCAGCAGGATCTTAAAATGTGCTTAGACTCGATATACAGCAGTTTTGCGGTTTTTCTGCCCATGTGCTTCGCCCCAGAAATTAAGTCCGAATGGATTTGGTCTAGTACATACTGCACTCGCAATGATTTCTTAGTCAGGGAAAATTTATAGTATCTGAGTGGTTGGTAGGTCTACGGTAACAGTTCATGGAATGCACTGACACAAACCCCGATTTTGCAGTCCGAATATACGTAGGACGCCACTGTGTGCTGCCTGGGTTTACAAGTATTAAAAATACGAAAACGTTTCGTGGATGTGGTGAAACCGATAAAATAAAAAAGACACAACGACAATTTTAAACTGTAATTATATCCTGTATTCATCGATAAATATGTGACTGCGGGAGGCCTTTTTGCTACTGGGAAATGCGAAAACGACATGCAACTGATTAGAGTGCGGCCGCATTAAAAAAAAATTTATACACCTATAAAATGTTCTCAGAAATATTATGCTTATTCAACGTAGAAGTACTGTGGCTTATTTTCTGACGTATTACCAGATGTTTGTGGGAAGTAATCAAACTATTATTCGAACAAAAAATTAGGATGTCTAGTTGTAAGGATAGGATAGATTTAAAGTAGTGAACTGTGATTTCAACGCACTGAAGAATACATCAGAACGTAACGGATGATAAATTCACTTCGTAAACAGCTGCACAATACTGAAGTGAAAGGGTTCAATCGGATCTGCTATAGCGTACAAACATAATGGGCAATACTTCTACATCTATACTCCGCTAACCACCAAGCGGTATGTGGCGGAGGGCACAATTCGCGCCAAAGTTATATCCCCCCCCCCCCCCCCCCCGCCGCTGTCCCTCTCGCGGATCGCGCAAGGTATAAACGACTGTCTGAACGCCTCAGTACGAGCTCTAATTTCCCTTATCTTTGAATGGTGATCATTGCGCGATTTGAAAGTTGGTGGTAATAATATATGCTCTACTTCCTCGGCGAAGATCGGATTTCGGAATTTAGTGAGCAGTCCCTTCCGTTTAGCGCGTCATCTCTCTGCAAGTGTGTCCCACTTCAAACTTTCATTGAGATTTGTAACGCTCTCGCAATGGCTAAATGTACCAGCCACGAATCTTGCCACTCTTCTTTGGACCTTCTCAATCTCTTGAATGAGACCCAACTGGTAAGGGTCCCATACAGACGAACAATACTCTATGACTGGATGGACTAACGTCTTGTAAGCAATTTCCTTTGTTGAAGGACTGCATCGCTTCAGGATTCTACCAATCCAAAGTTCGCCTTGCCCGTTACTTGTGTAATCTGATCATTACATTTGAGATCATTTCGAATAGTCACATCCAGATACCTGACGGATGTTATCGCTTCCAAATACTTGGAATTTATTTTGTACTTGTACATTAATGGGGATTGTCGCCTTGTTATACGCAGTAGGTTACACTCAGTAATATTGAGAGATAACTGTCAGTCATTACACCACGCATTTATTTTCTGAAAATGTTCATTGATTTGTTAACAACTTTCGTGTGTTACTACTTTCCTGTAGACTACAGCATCATTGGAAAACTGTCTAATGCCGCTGTCAATACCATCAACCAGATCGTTAATGTAAGTTGTAAAAAGCAGCGGACCTATTACCCTGCCCTGGGGCACACCTGAAGTTACGCTTTTTCTGTTGAAGTCACCCCATTCAGGACGACATACCGCTCTCTGTCTGTTAGAAAACTTTCTACCCAACCGCATATGCCATCAGATAGACTGTAAGCGCGCACTTTTGGAGCAAGCGACAGTGCGGAACTGAGTCGAACGCCTTCCGAAATTCGAGAAATATGGCATCAACCTGGGAGACGGTATCTAGAGCCTGTTGTATATCATGCACAAACAGAGCCATCTGTGTCTCGCAAGACCGCTGTTTCCTAAAACCATGCCGGTTTCTGCAGATGAGCTTCTCAGAGTCTAGAAAGGTCGTTACGTCTGAACCCATAATATGTTCCATGATTGTACAACAAATCGACGTTAGTGAAATTGGCCGGAAATTATGTCGATCCGATTTTCTACCTTTTTTATAGATTTCTATGACATGGGCCTCCTTCCAGTCCCGAGGAACTTTCCGCTATTCCAATGATCCCTGATAGATTATGGATAAGAATGGTGCTATATTTGTAGCATAGTTAACAAATAATCTTACGTCTGGGCCAGTTGCCTTCCTGGCGTCTAAGGATCTTAACTGTTTCACAATCCAAAATGCGCTAATCACTATGTCGGCCATCCTTGTGTTTGTTCTACAATTGAAAGGGGGAATGGTGCTGCAGTTCTCTACCGTAAACGAGTTTTTGAAAGCTAGGTTTAGAATTTCGGCCTTCTATTTATCATCGACCATTACATCACCCGTACTGCCAACAAGAGAAGGTATTTAATTATTTGTACCGTTCATAGATTTTACGTACGACCAAAAGTTTTAGGGTTCTTTTTAAAATATTAAGATAAAATATTGCTTTCAAATTCGTTAAAAAAATTCCTTGTTGCACTATAGACTGCGATGTCGATTGTAGACACTAACCCGTATCGGTGATGTTTTTCCCTTTCATTCGGGAGAGTGCTACTGATAATCACGTAGTGCCGGACGCCTGTGCTTTACAACACTTGCTTGATGGAGTCTAGGCAGGATATAGCATCTTCCGGAAGCGCTGTCTGGAAGATGTAAATGTCAAATAATTTCTAAGAACTGAGGAGCATCGAGACAGTTAGCCGGTGTGAGTGTGGGCATACGATAATTTTTTCGGGTGCTGCTACACGTATTAACGATAACTGCACTGCTTGTCAGAAAGGTGTATACATTATAGTGTAAAGTTACTGTGGCATATGCTCCGGCATGTGCAAGAACAATGACTGTGTGTCCTTTCGTGAGAGAGCTACAGCGGTAAGGGTATGAGAGAGAGTTTACCAGGAAAATTATGTGCGCTATAGATATTAGAAAGTCCGCACCTCGTGGTCTCGTGGTAGCGTTCTCGCTTACCGAGCATAGGGTCCCGGGTTCAATTCCCGGCGGGGTCAGGGATTTTCGCCTGCCTGGACATGACTGGGTGTTGATGTGTCGTCTGCATCATCATCATTGATCCCCATTACGGTCGGAGTTTTGCATCAGCCAGAGCATCCCAGAGCTCCTGACTGTGGATAATGTATCACAGACACAGTCCCTTTGACTGTTCAGAGCTGTCGGAAGAAGGCAACGGCAAACCACCTCCATTAGGACCTTGCCTACTACGGCGGCTCGTTCCCCTACGCTCTGTCAAAAATCATGGGACTTCATTTCCGTATATATTAAGATTTAAACGTGAGATTCGTTCTAGGAACACGGCCGTCAAGAAGAGACATTTCCAGTACATAGCCCAATTTCAGACTACAGGAGCAATCATGTTATTTAATTGCGGGCCCTCTGACAAATATTTACCTGGTTCCTAATACGCCTCTGAGTCTTGTGATAGCCGTAGAAAGCACAGCAGTAAGCAAACACGTCGGGGCCGGAAACAATTTCTCAGTCGACGCCTTTGCTCCGTGCTGCAGCTTGAAAATGTATTGTTCGGAGAGTCCGATCCGAGAAAGCTTCTTGTCTGCCGCAGCTTATGACATTTGGCTTCCCACTTGATGAGAGAATAGTGACCAAGTACCCAGTTTGCGACGAGCCACCTTCTGGAGCGTGTGAGTTGCGAGTATACTCCGTGGAAAAGAGAGAGGATTAAATATGAGGAGTGTTTGCGCAGGGAATATTGATATCGTTCGAACTCCTACCACTCCAATCATCCCCGGCTGACGTGCACTTCTGCGGCTGAGGTGATGACCCGCGTTTACAGCTTTACTTTTCTCCAGTCTCTGAGTGTTGCCGCTGTATCGCGCCACAGTGCAATGCATGTAGACTTCCAGAGGGTAAGTACATCTGGTGCGCGAGGGTTTTAGCTATCTCAGGCATCTAGTCGTGAATGAATCGTGTTTCTTAATGCATCGCAATAGTATTTGTTGTTGTTACTATCCTATCATACGGGAGCCCCATTCAGAAATGGCTCTGAGCACTATGGGACTCAACATCTGAGGTCATCAGTCCCCTAGAACTTAGAATTACTTAAACCTAACTAACCTAATGATATCACACACATGCCCGAGGCAGGATTCGAACCTGCGACCGTAGCGGTCGCACGATTCCAAACTTAAGTGCCTAGAACCGCTCGGCCACTCCGGCCGGCCGGGACCCTTACCTCCCTCCTTCTTCGTCCTGGTGTAGCTGAGAGAACCAGTCAACGTATGAATTCTTAGTAGTTTTAAAAAAGAAAATACAATTAACAGACCCGTAGTGGTTAGGAACTCCACAACCGTGACGGTAAAAACTCAAGTCGAAATTTGAAACTCTAACTATTATTTCAAACATCATCACTTCCAGCAGTGACGTCACAAGATAGTAAGTTTTGAATATTTAATGAAATTCCTACTCAAAACGATAACACTGTTTTTATGCACGCAAACTACTGTGCAGCGTTCACCTTTTTTTAATTTCGAGTAGTTATAAACTGTGTGAAGCAAATTGTTTACACGCCTATGGTTCAAATGGCTCTGAGCACTATGGGACTTAACAGTTGAGGTCATCAGTCCCCTTGAGCTTACAACTACTAAACGTAACTACCCTTAGGACATCACACACTTCCATGCCCGAGGCAGGATTCGAACCTGCGACCGTAGCGGTGGCGCGGTTCCATACTGAAGCGCCTTGAACCGCTCGGTCACACCGGCCCGTTACACGCCTGTATTAACGTTTTAAGTAATATTTTCTGTGGCACATTTTCTGAAGGCGAACTTGTGACACGTTCAAGATATTGAAATTCTGCACCAGATTTGATAGCTCCTGAAGTAGTTCGTGAAGTATACGACAAAAAAGTACACCAGGACGGCTGGAGCAGTTTAGAGTCCCTGGAGGTATGAAATACGCCATGCTATGCTAGTTCCTGTGTTATCTGCAAAACTAACTACACCTCTCTCTCTCATTTTGTATGCAACGATCTTTCTTTTTTTCTTTAAGTGTATTTCGAGTCAGCCTGCTACTTATTTTGTGACGTCAGTACGTGCGTGTGAAATAGCTGCCGCATCCACCTTACAACCCTCTTTTCACGATCATGTGACCGGAAATTAATTATTTAGTAACTTGAGCAGTATTTCAGGATCGATTCCCAGTCAGGTATTTGCTTTGGAAGGAAGGCGCCGTCCGACAGCTTGTTTCATGCACTTGACCACTTGATGCGGCAGAGGAGGCCTACAGGAAGTGTGCTTTTGCTCCCGGGGATTAGCTCGCTGCTACTAGCAGTGGCCCGTAGTTCCCAGTCCCCCAGCGCACAAGCCGGAGCGCGGAGCTACTTACACAGGCCTGCACAGTGAGAGAGCTGACGGCCAACGCGGTCTCTGGGGTGCGTGGGTGGGGCAGCCGGCGCTGCCAGCTCAGCGCATGGCTTCTCCCAGCGGGTGCAAATCTGCTGCATGGTGCACGCATGGGAAAGTTTTTCAGATACCTTTAAGCGGTCTGTGACAGTGTAATTATGTGTTTCCTTTGGCGATCGGAATAAAAAATGAGTTGTAATTATTTAAATACACTCCTGCAAATTGAAATAAGAATACCGTGAATTCATTGTCCCAGGAAGGGGAAACTTTATTGACACATTCCTGGGGTCAGATACATCACATGATCACACTGACAGAAACACAGGCAACAGAGCATGCACAATGTCGGCACTAGTACAGTGTATATCCACCTTTCGCAGCAATGCAGGCTGCTATTCTCCCATGGAGACGATCGTAGAGATGCTGGATGTAGTCCTGTGGAACGGCTTGCCATGCCATTTCCACCTGGCGCCTCAGTTGGACCAGCGTTCGTGCTGGACGTGCAGACCGCGTGAGACGACGCTTCATCAAGTCCCAAACATGCTCAATGGGGGACAGATCCGGAGATCTTGCTGGCCAGGGTAGTTGACTTACACCTTCTAGAGCACGTTGGGTGGCACGGGATACATGCGGACGTGCATTGTCCTGTTGCAACAGCAAGTACTCTTGCCGGTCTAGGAATGGTAGAACGATGGGTTCGATGACGGTTTGGATGTACTGTGCACTATTCAGTGTCCCCTCGACGATCACCAGAGGTGTACGGCCAGTGTAGGAGATCGCTCCCCACACCATGATGCCGGGTGTTGGCCCTGTGTGCCTCGGTCGTATGCAGTCCTGATTGTGGCGCTCACCTGCACGGCGCCAAACACGTATACGACCATCATTGGCACCAATGCAGAAGCGACTCTCATCGCTGAAGACAACACGTCTCCATTCGTCCCTCCATTCACGCCTGTCGCGACACCACTGGAGGCGGGCTGCACGATGTTGGGGCGTGAGCGGAAGACGGCCTAACGGTGTGCGGGACCGTAGCCCAGCTTCATGGAGACGGTTGCGAATGGTCCTCGCCGATACCCCAGGAGCAACAGTGTCCCTAATTTGCTGGGAAGTGGCGGTGCGGTCCCCTACGGCACTGCGTAGGATCCTACGGTCTTGGCGTGCATCCGTGCGTCGCTGCGGTCCGGTCCCAGGTCGACGGGCACGTGCACCTTCCGCCGACCACTGGCGACAACATCGATGTACTGTGGAAACCTCACGCCCCACGTGTTAAGCAATTCGGCGGTACGTCCACCCGGCCTCCCGCATACCCACTATACGCCCTCGCTCAAAGTCCGTCAACTGCACATAGGGTTCACGTCCACGCTGTCGCGGCATGCTACCAGTGTTAAAGACTGCGATGGAGCTTCGTCTGCCACGGCAAACTGGCTGACACTGACGGCGGCGGTGCACAAATGCTGCGTAGCTAGCGCCATTCGACGGCCAACACCGCAGTTCATGGTGTGTCCGCTGTGCCGTGCGTGTGATCATTGCTTGTACAGCCCTCTCGCAGTGTCCGGAGCAAGTATGGTGGGTCTGACACACCGGTGTCAATGTGTTCTTTCTTCCATTTCCAGGAGTGTATTTCACACACAGTGATTGATTTCCACACAAATTTCTTAATTAAACTATATTCTACACACCACCTTGTATCCTGAATATTATTTAAATAAACAGTATTCCATTCACTGCATTCAATTTCCTTACAAATCGTCGAAATAAGTGAATGAACTGTATTCCAAACAGCGCCTTGTGTCCCATGAACTGGCCAGCCGTGGTAGCAGAGCGGCTCTAGGCGCTACAGTCAGTAACCGCGCGACCGCAACGGGCGCAAGTTTCGAATCCTGCCTCGGGCATGGATGTGTGTGATGTCCTTAGGTTAGTTAGGTTTAAGTAGTTCTAAGTTCTAGGGGACTGATGACCTCAGAAGTTAAGTCCCATAGTGCTCAGAGCCATTTTGTCTCATGAACTGTTAAAATAAAAAATACTCCATACACTGCAATTGGTTTCCCACCAAATCACGAATCAACGGAGTCCTTTCCCAGCCTCTTTTCAGGTAGGGGAGGCGGGAGGGAGGGCTGGTGGTTTTCCCAGATAGCGATGGGTTATGTGGACCACACCGTGGTTCACTTCGAAAAAAAATCGATTTTAGGTTCTCATCATATTTCGATAGATTTTTTTTATTTAGGTTTTATTTAAGTACATTTAAAAGCACTTTCCTACAATGTGTGTTTATGTACCACGCGCACTTTTCTGTCACCCACTTTTCTGCATATATTTTAGGTCTTTATATTCCCTACATTGCACGTTAGTGATTTTTTTCACTCCCGAGTGTGTTGGCTATCCTTGGAATGCAACGGTCGGTATTCTTTTGTTTCTGCTGTTTGTAAACAACACGCTTTCAAGCACGCGGTTAGTTTTTTTCAGTTGTGATTGCGAGTAGTTGTTATTTTTACGTTTGCAGTGCTTGTTTACGTGAGTTTGGTTGTGTTATTGAAGATGACGAAACGTAACGGCATTTTCTAGAAACGACAATTTAAAGGAAACAAGTTTAGAAAGCTTTCTGTACAAGAGGTTATGTCGCCTGGCAACGATGCCTGTGATTGTAATTCTTCAACAAATGCATCATCGAAGAAGCTCTCGCTATTTCAAGAAAGTTACAACGAATTTACTGTAAGTGACGAGGGATGCAGTAACATTATTATAAATCTGAGAATATTATCAGCTATAATTTCTGAATTTGTGCAATGTAGACAGTGTGGTGAGTCACAGAGTGTGAAAATTTGTGAGAGTGCCAGTGGGAAAAAAGGCCTAGCAATTGCTTTGGATTTAATTTTAACTAAATGCTCAGCTATGATTTTATTTATGACTTCTTCAAAACCAGATGCAAGTGGCCCTTATGAAATAAATACTAGATTAGTTTATGCCTTACGATCCATTGGCAAGGGCATGGCTGCAGGGGGAACATTTTGTTCAGTGATGAACTTACATCAACCACCAAATAAATGTGAAAAACTTACTGTCATATTAGAGATAGTTGTATGTGAGGTCAGTGAGGAAAGCATGATACTGGCTGCTAGGGAAGTAGTGGAAGAGAATGATGGGTGTTCGGATATTGCAGTTGCACTTGGCAGTTGGCAGAAAAGAGGAGATACTTCTCTGAATGTAGACGGGTGTAGACGGGTGTAGACACCAGTAAAGTGTTAGATGTGGAGATAATGTCTAAATATTGCAAATGTTGTAAATTCAATGAACATAAAGAACACAACTGTGTGGCTAATTATAGAGGAAGAAGTGGTGGTATGGAAGTTCCTGGAGTACAACAAATATTTCATCGCTCTGTAGAAACAAGAGGCGTACGGCACATCAAACATCTGGGCGCTGGTGACAGTAAGGCATACCACAATGTGGCATATGGAGATAAAACATCTTTTAATGCTTTTCGTAGTGGAACATATACCGATCAGATCGTAACTGCTTCTTTCATGCACCCTCAATGTGATAAAATTGCTTTCCTGCAATCAGGTATTCAAAAATATCCTTCTATTCCAGTCTCAAAAGAAAACTTCGAGGAAGAAATTAATTTAATCGAAACTGTAACAGTTAATAATGCATCTCCATATGGCAACCAAAAGAAGAAGTTCTTTTCTATCCCACCTCCTATCAGATTCAACGATTTCTTCGTAATAAATAAAACGGCAATGTCGCCTTTTCAATCATTAATCCACACACCAAAAAAAGCTGTTGCATCACCTCGATTCCGAGAGTTCGGGAATCTGTACAGAAAATTGGAATAGAGATCAACATAAACATCATTTCCACCCTTTTTATAGCTCATGAAAACCACACATTGCATGTTGTACCACCATACAGCGAGACCTTCAGAAGTGGTGGTCCAGATTGCTGCACAAATCCGGTACCTCTAATACCCAGTAGCGCATCCTCTTGCATCGATGCATGCATGTATTCGTAGTGGCATACTATCCATAAGTCCATCAAGACACTGCTGGTCCAGATTGTCCCACACCTCAACGGCGATTCTGCTTAGATCCCTCAGAGTGAGTGGTGGGTCGCGTCGTCCATAAACAGCCCTTTTCAATCTGTCCTAGGTGTGTTCGATAGGGTTCATGTCTGGAGAACATGCTGGCCACTGTAGTCAAGCAATGTAGGTATCCTGAAGGAAGTCATTTACAGGATGTGCACGCTGGGAGCGCGAACAGTCAGCCATGAAGACGAATGCCCTGCCGATATGGTTGCGCTATCGATCGGAAGAAAGTATTCACGTGTCGTACAACCGTTACAGCGCCTTCCATGACCACCAGTGGCATACGTCGGCTCACATAATGCCACAACAAAACAGTAGGGAACCTCCACCTTGCTGCTTTCGCTAGACAGTGTGTCTAAGACGTTCAGCTTGACCGGGTTGCCTCCAAATAGGTCTCCAACTATTGTCTGGTTGAAGGCATATGCGACACTCATCGGTGAAGAGCATGTGATGCCAATCCTGAGCGTTCCATTCGGTATATAGTTGCGCCCATCTGTCCGTGCTGCATGATGTCGTGGTTGCGAAGGTGGACCTCGACATGAACGGCGGGAGTGAAGTTGCGCATGGTTCAGCCTACTGCGCACAATTTGAGTCGCAACACGACGTTCTGTGGCTGCACGAAAAGCATTATTGAACATGGTGGCGTTGCTGTTAGGCTTCCCCCGAGCTATAATCCGTAGGTAGCAGTCATCCACTTCAGTAGTAGCCTTTGAGCGGCGTGAGCGAAGCATGTCATCGACAGTTTCTGTCTCTCTATATCTCCTCCATGTCCGAATAGCATCGCTTTCATTTACTACGAGACGCCTGGACACTTCCCTTCTTGAGAGCCCTTTCTGCACAAAGTAACAGTGCGGACACTATAGAGCCACGGTATTGACCGTCTAGGCATGGTTGAACTAAAGACAACACAAGCCGTGCACCTCCTTCCTGGTGGGATGAATGGAACTCATAAGTTGTCTCGGATCCCCTCCGTCAAATAGGCGCTGCTCATGCATGGTTGTTTACATCTTTCGGCGGGTTTAGTGACATCTCTGAACAGTCAAAGGGACTGTGTCTGTGATATAATATCCACAGTCAGCAGTTCTGGGAACCGGGGTAATGCAAAACTTTTTTTGATGTGTGTAGTTTAAAAAAAATCACAATTTAAAATTGACCTGTTCCCGTCTGGAAAACTCTGGTGCCCACAAAGGTTTTTTGTGACACTTTCTCTTCTTACTACGTATGAAAAACAGGACGAGCCTTTACTGTCAGATACAAGGAACATCTTTTAAGAAAAAATGGCACTAGCACCCGCAATTCGTCTTTCGCCGACCACCTTCTGATTGCAGGTCACGCATCCAAAGCTATTCATGATGTCAACATTTTGCACACTGAGAAGAAAGGCCGTAGATTAGATGTTCTTGAAGAATTAGAAATTTTTAAACATCTTTTTCGTAATGGTGGTCTCATTCTTAACGAGCAGCTACAGCTAGGCAATAAAAGCTTCTTCAGTGGTATAAAGTCGTTACTTGATATTCGATTTCGCGTTCCCCCGTGTAATTAGCGAAATATTTTTTCTACCTAAGTTGACAGATAATTTTTTGTTGTTTAAAAGTTTACATTAATTGCATATCATGTTATACCATTCTTTTCTGCTCGCTGAGTTGTTCAGCTCCGTTTGTATTTCTAAAACGGCGTTTTCAGTCTTTAAACTGTATTTATAAGCTCTTACGTAGACAATTTGTTACAGTGTATGCTGCTGCCAGACAAAATTATTGCCTATTACTTCATGTATAAAATAATATTCATCGTAACATTCATCTGTCTATATTTTGAATGTTAAGTAGCCTGCTGCATCTGCGGCTACTAGATGACAGTCTTGGTGTAATGTTCACCTTCCCGCAACTGCTAACGCGGGCGCCTCTGTCTGAGGCTAACGTAGGTCGACGCAAGTGATCCTCCTGCATACTAAATCATTCTCATTCCTTGTAGTTGAAGCACTTAATCCCAATTTTTATATTTAACTTCTATCCGAACATTACCTTTTAATTCATTAATGTCCAATACGGAATGCTAATTCCAAGCTTGTTTAATGACGTCCATTGCGTTACAAATTACACAAGCAGCCCATTTCGACATACAGCGTGCGGAATAACCAGAAACGCTAATCGGATTATTTCTAACCAGCGTTCAGTTAAGTCTGGCGCGGATCTAGATGCATGGTCGTTGTTTAAAACTAAACTCGTGATTCGCGTAGATGAATGTTCGGATTTAGATGCGTGATGGTTTTCTGTCTACTTTATGTGTTTTATCTGTATGTGTAGGTTGGAGACAAAATTCATTTTTGTGCGAGATCTTTTGTACTCTTCGAACAACGATTAAGAAACCAGAAAGCAAACCATTTAGAATAAAGGTCGTAAATAAAACAAATACGCTCATAATCAACCCCAACACTTTTATCGTTCTAGCTAAAGACACTCGCATATTCACTAACTCAATAACATCATTATGCCATGTTCATCGAAAATATCTATTGTATATGTGATTAAATTTTTGATATCCGTTTTTTAACGAAAGGAGTCTTAGCAGTCCTCATTAAAGAGCAGGTCTTAGTATAACAAAGTAGGCAATGTTTCAAAGGTCGGAAGTGAAGAGAGTATCACCTTTAATACTTTACCTTAGTGTACAAGGAGTCTCTCTGTAAAGTCGGAATGCACGAATTTTCCTTCATCCTGCATGTACTTCAAAATGACTCCGTAACGTATGATATAACAGAAAAAACGCAATATGGTGTTTTGTTGCAGAGGCTGACAGATTCTACATGTTCGAAGGAAGGCGAAACGTGTCTGATCACAGTGGAAGAGGAAATTCATCTGCACAAGCTGTTTGCCACCATCGTCCTCTCTAACTACACAAACATATTTGCTGCACATTGCTCGCCGGCATTTCGAGCTGACTTTTCTGCGCTTCTCACCACCGATACTGACGGCAGCACTACCTCATACAAAACGGAACGACACCTTATGACACCGGTAGAGAACGAAAAAAGACCGTGGCGTGTTGTTAGCTTACACGTAAGTATGTGTGAAAATGTGATTATATTGCGATGTTTGATATACATGATATGTTACAAAATGTTTTATAGAATATTTACAAACAAGAACTTATTTCAGTTACTTTATATGGTAAAGTAAGGTTATCAACGCTCAGTCGTTTTATATGAATTACTCCTCTATTCTTTCGGTGTCATCTCCGCTTCGAGAAACTGAAATCGACTGATACTTCTCACATGTGTGGACGGCCAGAATTTCAGGAAACTGCTGTTAAATAATATGCAATAACGTCTTCTTAACGCCTAAACACTGAATGTTTCCGAAAGAACAGTGATCAGTTGAGATACTGTGTTACATTCCGCCGAAGATTTAGCCGTGAAAGACTTGTATTGAACGGGTTAATGAAGCTAAAAAATTCGAAAAGTCATCTCTTACTGAAACAAAATTGTGGAAACTCACCAAAATAGAAAGAAGGGAGACTAAATGACGGAAGCACATCCTCATATGGAGGACGGCGAAATACCCCCCAAACATAAGGGAAGGAGATGTACGAAATGTCTCCCGTGGACCAACGGTCGATGCAGCCTCTGGGCCTGAGTAGATGACCATGTTGGGAATGGTCTCCAGAACTGAATAGCGAAGGGCAACGGAATACCACACTAGATTACTTTCCTTGCATAACGGAGATTAATTTTGTACGCATACTATTGCTTCCTCTCACGTTAAATCAATGTTCGAAGATAAAATAGTCCCAATCACTTATTCTCAGAGATGAGGGGGGTTGAAGGGCGGAGGGCGGGTGGACAACTTGAAAACAGGCTTAGTCACAATATCAAAACAAGAAGAGTTGAGAACATTGTTGTACGTAGGAAAATAAAAAAAATCCTAAGAGAGAGAGAGAGCAAAGAATAATATGAACCTGGGAGTCAGTGAGAGAAGACAGAACACTTTGCGACTACAGCTAGTGACTCCTAAGATCCAGGATTCCGACACTACACTGTGACGATGGGGGTGGTTGAAATTGACTTCAGATCCAACAATTCTGAGTCATACAAGGCCCTTTCTCCGTGTGGGAGATTTATTCAGCAATGTTTGAGGCTCTTCGTCCTAGGCGCGGTCACGGATAAAAACGATACAGTAAGATGCCGAACTTGGAAACATTGTCCAACAAAATCCTCTTAAAATGTATTCATTCGATGTGGCGGACAGGAAAATTTCCCAGCTCGTGGAGAGAGGCAATTCTGATACCTACCCTCGAACCAGGAAAAGACGGAGCGTGTCCCAGTTATTGTGGGAGCGTCGTTAAACGAGCTGTATAGCGATTGGTCAGCCGTGCAGCTTCATAGGTGCTCTCAGTATGGATTCCGGAGATACCGATCCACTGTCTACAACCTAACCCTGTTAGAGATGTCTATCTAACAGGTTTCCCTACGTAAATCGCATTATATAAGTTTTTTTTAAATATCAACAAGACATACGACACTACTTTTAGGCAACGTATTATCGGACAGCTCCACCAATTTGGTTTTCGTGGTCACCTTCCAATATTCATTCGGCTCTTGTTACCAAAACAATTTTTCAGGTATCGAGTTGGTTACGTACTCTCATAGAGATGTGTCGTCACTTACAATTTCATTGAAGCGGTAGGAGGAGTGAGCTGTGAAGACATGTTTTACATTTTCTGCAGATAAATGTGAGAGTGTGTGTAAATTTTAATTGTTCTCGTAATTTTAATTTAAATGACTATCCTACATTTTAATGTCTTCATGATCTTTCTGGGCCTTATTTTTTATTTTAAGCTATCGTGTTTACCGCACTTAAAAGATATGAAGGGAGGGACCTATAAAACACTTCATACCTTAAGATGCGTTAGCCACAGGTCTTGGGGAACGGAAATGGAGCGTCTACTCCGCTTTTATAGGACTTTCGTTAGCTCACGGCTAGACTATGGGAGCAAAGTTTACGTATTAACCACACTTTCTTACCTGGAGATAGTTGGCGCAATCCACAATGACGGGGTTAGGATGGCCACAGGTGCTTGGTAGACCAGCATCACATACAGTCTCTGTGCTGAGGCTGAGGAACGGCCGCTAACAATCCATAAGAAACTCATGGTGCATAAAGCAGATCAGTTCTTCGTTGCTCCCAGTTCACCAGTGTACCATGTCATTGTTAGCCTAACTATGGGACGGAGCGAGGTGGCGCAGTGGCTACCACACTGGACTCGTGTTCGGGAGGACGACGGTTCAATCCTGCATCGGGCCGTAATGCTTTAGGTTTCCTGTGATTTCCCTAAATCGCTCCAGGCAGATGCCGGTATTGTTCCTTTGAAAGCGCACGTCCTTCCCTAGACCGATGAGACCGATGAGCACACAGTCTGGTCTCCTTCCCCAGACAACCCAACCCTAGCTATGGAACGCCTTTCCTCCAAGTGTCTTCGAGCAACAAGGTCGTTCAGGATCTGCGAGAAGAGTGTGCCAAATTCACATGAGTAGTGGAACAAAGCGGTTTGTGCCCCACTCTGCAGTGTTTGCCAAATTTAATCAAGATGGCGGCGATGACGTCATCCAAGATGGCGGCATGTAGACTTGGCAACAGCGCATGACATCATCCAAGATGGCGGCTTTTGGTGGGAAGATAGGCCAATTGGGCTATGTCCACTAACCTAACCTAACCCCTGCCCGTCTAAAAAATTGGCGGCAAATTCAAATTCCAACAGGATAATGCATGCAAAACCTTACTTTTCTTTACTATTATTCATTATCATTTATTAACATTCATTATCATTGATTATCATTTATTATCATTCATTATCATTTATTATAATTTATTGTTATTTATTATTGTTTATTATTGACCTGCCTCCACTAGAAAATTCCCTCCAAATTCAAATTCCAGCATTATAATGGCTGAAAAACCGTTCTTGTCTTTATTATTATTGATTATTAGTCATTATCATTCATCATTTATTATTATTCATTATTATTGGCCTACCTAAACTTGAAAATGGTGCCAAATTCAAATTCCAACTCGATAATGTCTCGAAAACTGTACTTCTATTTATTATTTATTCAAGATGTCTGAGTTCGGTGGGAAGAAAGCTATTTGCGTTACATCCATAGCAAAAAATCTGTCACAAGTACAAATTTCAACACCATAATCTATCACACATACGAACTTTCGCCGTCACCTATCTTTGTTCACTGGTAAGGTACCAAAATCCCGTCAAATAATAAAGTGCACTTATAGTAACCTAAGTCACTGATTTTGGCGGTGGAAAGGGCCTGAAGTCTTTATTTCAAGCAGAACGGTCTGTATTTGTTTTTCAACACAATCAGTACCCTCTTCGAGATCCCAGTGCAGTCGCCACGACGTCCACACTACAACTGAATTGGTTCAAATCGTCGCTGCACCTGGCCCCGTCTCCCAAGCGCCACAGTCGCCGAGTGAGTGGTTGCATAGCCCCGCGCGCCACAGTTAAGGGAGCTCTAGGCCCGCATGTGCTGTGTCCTACGGCGACTCGCTGGGGGCGGCCCACGCTAGCTGCTGGACTGGTGATCGCTCCCACGTCGTAATCATGTTTTCGCTGGACACACTGGAACTTGCCGACTTTGACGTCACAATGGTCCCTTGTCCGATCACAACGTGTACTCATCGCCTACGCACGTTTCCCGCCAAAATTGCGTGCCTCGGAGCTGAATCACACAACGGTTGGCCGTTCCACAAAGAATGCCCTGCCACACTTTTTGCGCGAAAGTTGTTTCCTTGGGCAGGTTCAAACCTGTCGATGTCAACCGTTCACCGTCCACCACATGTCTTTGTGCGACCGAAAACGCCGTGCTACACTTTTGGCGCCAAAGTTTGCTCGACAGTGGAATCCGCCATGACTGTATAACAGCACGTTTGGTCGCCACAAGAATGCTCGTTAATTGACCCACTCGCGCACGCGTCATAAGTGGACACTCGCTGTGCCGCCGCCCCGCTTACGTCACACACCCTCCATACACGCGACGGACATAGTCTTCTGTAAATATACTAACTCCCACATCGCTCATCTAAGTTATCAATTACCTAAGTACTTAATTCAATTTCAATTTTAACCATATTACATAATTCAATTAACAATTTCGTATACATATGCAAACGTTTTCAACTACATAATTTCAACTACTTTTCGAGGACCAGACCGCCACCTCTTCCTAGGAACCAGCCCCGAGTTTGAATAATGGCAGTAAAGAAAGGTCACTTCCGCTTTCTCTACAAACCTAAGAAAATTGTTGGAACGGAGGGGCACTTGTACTAACCCCAGCCACCTGGCCGCCACTTCCCCCTATGAACCAGCACTAAGTTTGATTTCTGCGCCGGCCGTGGTGGCCAAGCGGTTCTAGGCGCTTCAGTCCTGAACCATGCGACTGCTACGTTTGCAGGTTCGAATCCTGCCTCGGGCACGGATGTGTGTGGCGTCCTTAGGTTTAAGTAGTTCTAAGTTCTAGGGCACTGATGATCTGAGATGTTGAGTCCCATAGTGCTCAGGGACATTTTGAATTTTGCAGTAAACAAAGCTCACTTCCGCTTCCGCCACCAACCTAAGAAAATTGTTGCAAACAAAGCTCATCACCACTAAACTAATCCACCAGAACTCAACCTCTTCCAACGTGTTTCGGGTAAAAGTACTCATCTTGTACTAGGACCATGTATGGAGGAACGAATTTACTTTATTTAGAAATGGAGTATATCTATCACACCGACATGTCCCACGCCATACAAACCTGCAAAACACTTCTACATAACTCATTTATAATGCTCTATACACACTCTTGCTAATTGTAAACAGTTACAAATAACGCATAGCACAGCCTACAGACATGGGAACCACTCGTAAATAATTCAAAACATTTACGTCCAAATAGCCAAACAACTCCTAATTTTCGGAAATAGTTTCAGTGCTTAGGCTGATGGAAGGAGGAATGAGTGTACTTCATTTATTTGGGACATATCTTTTTGAAACTTTTGCACCTCATATGTTTCGATATGTAAGGCTGACCTTAGGCAGGTTCTGAACTCCAGTAGTGCACTACACTTGGCAACACAACCAAAACCATCAAGATATTTATTCCAATCCAGACCTGTAACTCCTCTACAGACAAATTTGTCCAGTTATTTGTTGACTCACTCACAGTCTGATCAGATTGCTATTTGTGCGCAAAAATCGCTCAGACTGCGCTGTTCTGCTCGGGGCAGTAGGAAGGACTGCACTCTATTTATTTCAGGCCCTTTTATTTAGTCGTGGAGTATATTTGTCACAAAACACCCTCACTGATCCCGCTGTGGTCATCTGACACAGGCCACAAACACGTAAACAACTCCTAATTTCACCACACACTAGCAAACTGCTCTTAAATAACGCAGTTCACAATATCCGCAGACGAGCTCTCTACTCTTAAACTCTCCAAATAAAGCACAGCACAGAGCACAGACATGCTCGCAAAATAGTGAAACAGACGCGCCCAAACATCCCCAGCTGCCAAACCGACCAAAAGTCTCTGCTCGACCTCCCCCAAACATGACCTCGTCACAGTCGCATTCGCGCCAAACGCCGGAGAAAGTTCATATCACCTATATGTCTTAGATTACGCTCCAAGCAAGGCAGCGCGCGCATGCGGTCGGTGGGAGGAGGGATTCCGGAGCCTCCACCCAAGTTCAGCTTCCGCGCTCGCTCGTGACAGCCGACCAGAAACGGCACTCTCCTCTGACACATGTGAAAGCTGCATTGTTCTTCTCATGTTTACCGCCGGTGTCTCAGGTCTGGACCTGCCCTCACGTCTGTTGTCAGAATAGCCAACAGCTCGTTGACACACACGATTAACGCCACCGCGAAAACACTTACAACGGTGACGGAAAACCAATCACTCTGATCTGCTCTGCAGCGGCGTGTAATGATTGACAACACTCTATTTATTTTTTCAAACAACTTATTTAACCATACAGTATATCCATCACACTATCAGAAAACACCCACCCAGATTTGACCTAGGCCATGTCGCACAGACCGCAGATACGCACCCAATCATAATTTCAGTACACTCAATAGCAAACTGCTACTAAATACTTCTTTACACCGATGTGTAGATACGCTCAGTACTCGTAAACTATCCAAATAACGCATAGCACAGACTGCAGTTGCGCTCGCAAAATAACTCAGCACACGTGCGCAGGTACCCCCCTCCGCACGCTGTGCGTAGGCGACAGCACGCGCGCTGGCCGGCGGGGCCAGAGCTCCCTTACCCGTGGCGCGCGGGGCTATGCAGCCGCTCGCTCGACGACCGTGGCGCCTGGGAGACGGGGCCAGGTGTAGCGACGATTTCAACTAATTCAGTTGTAGCGTGGACAGCGTGGCGACTGGGATCTCGACGATGTGTACTGATTGTGTTGCAGAACAAATGATGACCGTACTGCTTGAAATAAAGACTTCAGGGCCTTTCCACATGCAAAATCAAAGGACGTGACTTAGGTTACTATAAGCGCACTTCATTATTTGATGCGATTTTGATAGGTTACGAGTGAAGAAAGATAAGTGACGGCGAAAGTTCGTATGTGTGATAGATTATGGTGTTGGAATTTGAATTTGTCACAGATTTTTTGCTATGGATGTAACGCAAATGGCTTTCTTCCCACCGAAATCAGACATCTTGAATAAATAATAAATGGTAATAACAAGTAGAAGTACGGTTTTCGAGACATTCCCGTGTTGGAATTTGAATTTGGCGCAATTTTCTAGTGGAGGTAGGCCAATAATTGTTGTTGAGGTCTTCAGTCCTGAGACTGGTTTGATGCAGCTATCCATGCTACTCTATCCTGAGCAAGCTTCTTCATCTCCCAGTACCTACTTCTGTCTACATCCTCCGGAATCTGCAGAGTGTATTCATCTCTTGTTCTCCCTCTAGGTTTTTTACCCTCCTCGCCGCCCTCCAGTACTAAATTGGTGATCCCTAGATGCCTCAGAACATGTCCTACCAACCGATCCCTTTTTCTGGTCAAGTTGTGCTACAAACTCCTCTTCTCCCCAATTCTGTTCAATACCTCCTCATTAGTTATGTGATCTACCCATCTAATCTTCAGCATTATTCTGTAGCACCACATTTGGAAAGCTTCTATTCTCTTGTTGTCCAAACTATTTATAATCCACATTTCACTTCCATACATGGCTACAGTCCATACAAATACTTTCAGAAACGACTTCCTAACACTTAAATAAATACTCGATGTTAACAAATTTCCCTTCTTCAGAAACGCTTTCCTTGCCATTGCCAGTCTACATTTTATATCCTCTCTACTTCGACCATCATCAGTTATTTTGCTCCACAAATAGCAAAACTCATTTACTACTTTAAACCTCTCATTTCCCAATGTAATTCCCTCAGCATCACCCGACTTAATTCTACTACATTCCATTATCCTCATTTTGCTTTTGTTGCTGTTAATCTTATACCCTCCTTTCAAGACACTGTCCATTCCGTTCACCTGGTCTTCCAAGTCCTTTGTTGTCTCTGACAGAATTACAATGTTATCGGCGAACCTCAAAGTTTTTACTTCTTCTCCATGGATTTTAATACCTACTCCGAACTTTTCTTTCGTTTCCTCTACTGCTTGCTCAATGTACAGATTGAATAACATCGGGGAGACGCTACAACCCTGTCTCACTCCCTTCAAAACCACTGCTTCCCTTTTGTGTCCCTCGACTCTTATAACTGCCATCTGCTTTCTGTACAAATTGTAGGTAGCCTTTCGATCCCTGTATTTGACCCCTGCCACCTTCAGAATTTGAAAGAGAGTATTCCAGTCAACATTGTCAAAAGCTTATCCCCAGTCTACAAATTTTAAATTGTTGCAATGGAATAAATACATTATTTGATGATCGCAACTTAATTGCGTCGAATGAATACTCTAACAGTACAGGCTCCCAACACGCAATACATGAGGAAATGGAGAGTGCACATATGACGCCAGTAATAATGTGTCCACATGTATTTAACATTGTACCCACCTTACATTGGAAGTAAATTTTTCATAGGAGGGTACCCTCAACCAAGTGCTGTTCGGATGGTACTACCTTCTTCGGAATATTTGATTGAAGTTTAATATTTGGCATATCTTTTGCTGTAGTTACAGCATTTTTCGTTTGACATATAGTATCCACACAGTAAGTGGCCTTTAAAAATATCAGAAACATACATTTGGGGAGCCACAGAATGTGTGTGGTCCATGCATCAACCTTTTCATTCCAATGCTTCAAACCAGCACCACAATTAAAACACACTGTTTCATCATCATTGCCAGTGTAAAACTGCCCGATGCTAATCTATCCTCCTACGTTCTGTGTGTTGGCCATGCTGGTCCCATCGTGATTTTAGCTGAAGTATATTGAGTTGTTTGTTATGTACTGGAATTCAGACGTACTTCCCTTTTGTCAGGTCTACCACCTCCTCCTGTACAGGGTGAATCACCTAAAATTCACACAAAACATATTTCGAAAATAGAAAGTGCTTTAAATGTGCATTTTTCACAGAATGGATTGGCAGTCAGGGCCTCGTGTTGTTAGCAAATATGCAGATGATATTAATACTTATGAAGTGCATTATTGTGCTAACATACACGTCTTTAAATGTAACAATGCCTATTGACACTAACAAAGAAAAATTAAGGGGAATTAGAATGTCAGCTGTGATTGTTGCAGATTCTATTGATAGTCTTTTACGTTTGAAGAATTTCCACAGCGATACTTGTGCCATTCAACCTTCGCTAATTATAATTTTGTTATATTTTCTTACAGTGTGCTTGTGTGTTCGTTGAGTGCACTGTGCCTTGCTAATCAGTTAATGTGTGACATTCCAAGCAGCAAGTCACGAGTGGATGATGGCACTTACTCCTGCAGAAAAAGCCAACACGCTCATGGTGAATGAAAAGCGTAGCAAGAATACAGTTCTTTCTTGCACAGTGTATATGACAAGATGTCAAAATAGGCATTAAATATCTGCACATTTATTTATCAACCTCTTCAACCAGTAATGTGGAAGTGGTAGTGTAACACCCAGACATCTCCATGGATGTAGGTTCCATCCTCATCACATCTCATCCATCAAGAGCTGCATGGAAACGATTATGAGAATCGTATTAACATCTGTACATGGACAGTAAGACAGGATCCTCTAGATGTATCATGTGTATTGTTTAGTGATGAAGCCATAGTTACTACTCACAGCCAGGCAAACAGCTGAAACTTTCACTGTAGGTCTGTTGACAATCCCTGTTTCACAGTATCAAAGGTGAACAAGTGCTCATATCTCACAAGACATGCGACTTAGAGCCCTGGTTCAAATAACTTACGGGAATGTAGCCGGGTGACATCGTCAGCAGCCACCGATATTTCGACATGAGCACATCATGCCATTCTCAAGGCAAAACTGCCTAAAGATAGGATGTGTGCCGGTCGAAATATCAACCCACCTGCATTCCCATAACTCATTTGTATACTATAAGCGCCGAGACGAACTCAAGTCTCACACTGATTTACAACCCTTGTGTACTTGACATTTTTTCTTAGTTTGGTGCAAGGAAACTGTCAATAAAGTTTGTCGATGATTCCTTCGGGACATCCTGTATACAGTGGAATTGGAGAACCAATGGTTCAGCATAGCAATACGATATGTGCTGCGACGTGCTGGTGAAACCTAAGAGACAGGTCGATTCCGCAAGGCTCTTCTCGATTTCAGGCAAGGCCGAGAACCTGATAACCAACGACTCGGCACCGTTTCCGTTGGTACCTACTTAGGCAAGCATAGAACAGCTGGTTAGCAGCCAAAGCTCTGCCACGTCTCCGATGGACCAGAACGCCAGTATGTCTGTTCATTTTCTGGACCCTGTGTGCACATCAGTTTATTTACGGGACGATTGGGATTTTACCACATATAAACTGGCTCGCAAAGAACCATGGATGCAAATGGCAGTCCTCCACTGGCGCTTTAATCGACATATTATGAGTCTTCAAAATTATGTGTCCCATTTTTCAAGACGTGCACAGATGCCGTATGCTGAAGACTGGAAGTGAGGAGGTGGAATATAGGAAGTGAATAAATGAATAAAAAGTGGTTTTTATAAAGAAATCCAATTTATTTACACAAACACTATTTCGGTTTGTTCCCGACTTGAATACCGGACCATTACAATATGCTGCGACAATCACACAGCCTGCAATACACAAGGAACACACGGCACGTGGTCAGAGCATCTGCTGCAACGCTGCTTCCTCTCCAGGTATAGTGGGGCGATGGAGTGGCGCAGCACTCAGCAGGCTCACTTGACTGCGTGGATGACAAACGCACAAACCACAAGATCTGGAATCTTTTTCGAACGATTTGAAAGGAACTACCATGTTAAAAATGTGTTTCTCGCTCATTTAGTAGGTTTGTTCGTCAGCTGCATGACGAACTGCTTAGCATTTCGTTAATCGTCATATTTATTGTGATATATCAGAATTAAGTAAACTACTTTATGAACACCGAATAGTTTTCAACGAAATATAAAGGTGCTATGAATTTGCGTTTGCTTCGCATTGGGACATATGTTGTTGGTACCAAATGTATTGAACATATTGAATTATTCTTTAAACCTGGGATGGGATCTATAACTCATTGTATTTTCCAGAAAGTTAATTGTATTTAGTACACTCTATTCTGTTCACATGTCCAAACCAGAGTGAAATATTAGTAAGATTCTGGTATCTCATAAACAGTTTAACGTATCGAAACCAACTTTTAACAGTCATAGCATACAAAGCGGAGTCTGTGTTTCCAAATGGTTACTGTGTGTAACCTGATATATAGATAACTAAAGATTTTTTCAATAGAAGAATGTAATTTCTTAAGGGTCATCAACAGTTCGTGGAAGAAAAGCTGTTATAAGTTCCTAGACACTAGAAAAAGTTTTTGGGATAGCTTTGACATTCATAATAGTATTCACAACCAGTGTAAGAATTTTAGAGTCAACTGCGAAAGTGTTGTAGCACTATTTTCAACAACTCCAAATGAGAATCCCTTCTGAACATAATTTTCTAAGTACTGTAAATGATTTATATAACATACCGAAATTTCCAGATACAGTCGCTGATGTTTATGGAAAATACGTTTGTGTTCAGTGCCCAAAACTGGTTCCATATTTTATTGTATAAATAGTTTCTTTCAACTTTCCTACAAACAGTTGTAGATTTCCACGGAAGATTCATTATAATCAATGTTGGAGGACGGAGAAAGGGAAACGAAGTTGGTACATTTCGTTCTTCTAGTGTATTTCGCTCGATGCAAGTAGGGGAGCTTAAGGTACCGCCAAACTTTCCACTAAGAAAGACCTCAATTGTGTGGCCTTTTGTATTGACTGAAGATAAGTCATATCCAATGTTGAGTTATTTTGTGAAATCTTACACTCGATGGCTTTTAGAGCCAGGGAAAAAATATTTAGACAAATGCTTTTCCACACCACTACGATTAGCTGAATGTGCTTTTCAGAAACTTCACCAGAATTTGCAGACGATACTGTGAAATCTCCACACCGCTATAACTGACATAGATAGATCCCTGAATATCGATGAGCAATATACAGTAGAAATCTATCATTCTATGAAAGCAACTTACCAGGCAGGGTGGAACTTAAATAGAACTTCAAATGAATTGTCTAACTTAGACGGCTTCGAAACCTTTTCATAACACATTGAAACAAAATTTTCATATATTTGTTAGCTAAACTAATTTAACTTTATTATCGTCCTCGCTTTAACACAATGAAAAAAAAAAGAAAGCCAGAGAAATCTTATTCTGTACATGTAGCACGTAGTTCTGCTGCCACATCATCAGATAACTCGTCCAAAATGAATCAGTTGTGACGATAGTTGTTTTGTTGGTCAAATAAAGGACGCCCAAATAAATCAGACGGTATCACGGTTTTCCCCCCATGAACCATGAACCTTGCCGTTGGTGGGGAGGCTTGTGTGCCTCAGTGATACAGATAGCCGTACCGTAGGTGTAACCACAATGGAGGGTTATCTGTTGAGAGGCCAGACAAACGTGTGGTTCCTGAAGAGGGGCAGCAGCCTTTTCATTAGATGGACTGAAAACAGTCTGGATGATTGACTGATCTGGCCTTGTAACACTAACCAAAACGGCCTTTCACTGCTGGTAATGCGAACGGCTGAATGCAAGGGGAAACTACAGTCGTAATGTTTCCGAGGGCATGCAGCTTTACTGTATGGTTAAATGAAGGCGTCCTCTTGCGTAAAATGTTCCGGAGGTAAAGTAGTCCCCCATTCCGATATCCGGGCGGGGACTACTCAGGAGGACGTCGTTATCAAAAGAAAGAAAACTGGTGGTCTACGGATCGGAGCGTGGAATGTCAGAGCCCTTAATTGGGCAGATAGGTTAGAAAATTTAAGTAGGGAAATGGATGGTTTAAAGTTAGATATAGTGAGAATTAGTGAAGTTCGGTGCCAGGAGGAACAAGACTTTTGCTCAGGTGACTACAGGGTTATTAATACAAAATCAAATAGGGGTAATGCGGGAGTAGGTTTAATAATGAATAGGAAAATAGGAATGCGGGTAAGCTACTACAAACAGCATAGTGAACGCATTATTGTGGCCAAGATAGATACGAAGCCCACACCTACTACAGTAATACAAGTTTATATGCCAACTATCTCTACAGATGACGAAGAAATTGAAGAAATGTATGATGAAATAAAAGAAATTATTCAGATAGTGAAGGGAGACGAAAATTTAATAGTCATGGGGGACTGGAATTTGAGTGTAGGAAAAGGGAGAGAAGGAAACGTAGTAGGTGAATATGGATTGGGGCTAAGAAATGAAAGAGGGAGCCGCCTGGTAGAAATTTGCACAGACCACAACTTAATCATAGCTAACACTTGGTTTAAGAATCATGAAAGAAGGTTGTATACATGGAAGACCCCTGGAGATACTAAAAGGTATCAGACAGATTATATAATGGTAAGACAGAGATTTAGGAACCAGGTTTTTAAATTGCAAGACATTTCCAGTGGCACATGTGGACTCTGACCACAATCTATTGGTTATGATCTGAAGATTAAAACTGAAGAAACTGCAAAAAGGTGGAAATTTAAGGAGATGGGACCTGGATAAGCTGAAAGAACCAGAGGTTGTACAGAGTTTCAGGGAGAGCATAAGTGAAAAATTGACAGGAATGGGGGAAAGAAATACAGTAGAAGAAGAATGGGTAGCTTTGAGGGATGAAGTAGTGAAGGCAGCAGAGGATCAACTAGGTAAAAAGACGAGGGCTAGTAGAAATCCTTGGGTAACAGAAGAAATATTGAATTTAATTGATGAAAGGAGAAAATATATAAAAATGCAGTAAATGAAGCAGGCAAAAAGGAATAAAAACGTTTCAAAAATGAAATCGACAGGAAGTGGAAAATGGCTATGCAGGGATGGCTAGAGGACAAATGTAAGGATGTAGAGGCTTATCTCACTAGGGGTTAGACATAAGAGAAAACTTAAGAGACCTTTGGAGAAAAGAGAACCACTTGTATGAATATCAAGAGCCCAGATGGAAATCCAGTTCTAAGCAAAGAAGGAAAAGCACAAAGGTGGAAGGAGCATATAGAGGGTCTGTACAATGATGATGTACTTGAGGACAGTATTATGGAAATGGAGGAGGATCTAGATGAAGATGAAATGGGTTATATGATACTGCGTGAAGAGTTTGACAGAGCACTGAAAGAACTGAGTCAAAACTAGGCCCCAGGAGTAGACAACATTCCATTAGAACTACTGACAGCCTTGACAAAGCCAGTCCTGACAAAACTGTACCATCTAGTGAGCAAGATGTATGAGAGAGGCGAAATACCCTCAGACTTCAAGAAGAATATAATAAAATCCAATCCAAAATAAAGCAGGGGTTGACAGATGTGTAAATTACCGAACTATCAGTTTAATAAGTCACAGCTGCAAAATACTAACACGAATTCTTTACAGACGAATGGAAAAACTAGTAGAAAGCGACCTCGGGGAAGATCAGTTTGGATACCGTAGAAGTATTGGAACACATGAGGCAATACTGACCCTACGACTTATCTTGGAAGCTAGATTAAGGAAAGGCCAGGCTACATTTCTAGCATTTCTAGACTTAGAGAAATCTCTTGACAATGTTGACTGGAATGCTCTCTTTCAAATTCTGAAGGTGGTATGGGTAAAATACAGGGAGCGAAAGGCTACCTACAATTTGTACAGAAACAGATGGCAGTTATAAGAGTCGAAAGACATCAAAGGGAAGCAGTGGCTGGGAAAGGAGTGAGACAGGGTTATAGCCTCTCCTCGATGTTATTCAATCTGTATATTGAGCAAGCAGTGAAGGAAACGAAAGGAAAATTCGTAGTAGATATTAAAATCCATGGAGAAGAAATAAAAACTTTAAGGTTCGCCGATGACATTGTAATTCTGTCAGAGACAACAAAGGACTTGCAAGAGCAGTTGAACGGAATGGATAGTGTCTTGAAAGGAGGATACAAGATGAACATCAACAAAAACAGAACGAGGAAATGGAATGTAGTCGAAATAAGTCAGGTGATGCTGAGGGAATTAGATTAGGAAATGAGATACTTAAAGTAGTAAATGAGTTTTGCTTTTTGTGGAGCAAAATAACTGATGATGGTCGAAGTAGAGAGGATATAAAATGTAGACTGGCAATGGCAAGGAAAACGTTTCTGAAGAAGAGAAATTTGTTAACATCGAGTATAGATTTAAGTGTCAGGAAGTTGTTACTGAAAGTATTTGTATGGACTGCAGCCATGTATGGAAGTGAAACATGGACGATAAATAGTTTGGACAAGAAGAGAATAGAAGCTTTCGAAATGTGGTGCTACAGAAGAATGCTGAAGATTAGATGGGTAAATCACATAACTAATGAGGATGTATTGAATAAGATTGGGGAGAAGAGAAGTTTGTGGCACAACTTGACAAGAAGAAGGGATCGGTTGGTAGGACATGTTCTGAGGCATGAAGGGATCACCAACTTAGTAGTGGTGGGCAGCACGGAGGGTAGAAATCGTAGAGGGAGACCAACAGATGAATGCACTAAGCAGATTCAACAATGTAGGTTTCAGTAAGTACTGGGAGATGAAGAAACTTGCACAGGATAGATTAGCATGGATAGCTGCATCAAATCAGTCTCAGGACTGAAGATCATACCAACAACACCCATAAAGGCTTCTACTGATGCCATTCTCTCACCAGTACAACAAAAGAGACACAAGTGTCAGCAGTAGTACTGACTACTACGCTCGCAACAGCCGAATGCTGTCACCATGTCAGATCACAGCCGGAGTCACTCACTCGCTCTGGACACAGTTCTCAGAAACAAACATGTCTGATCCGCTCAGCGTCACTCTGTGTCTCTCTGCTCCGCGACGCTTGTGTTTGCATCGCCTCTACTCTGAAGTGACGAAAGTCAGCGAATAGCGATATGCACATATACAGATGGCAGTAGTACCGTGTACTCAATGTATAAAACGGCAGTGCCATGGCGGAGCTGTCATTTGTAAATGATTTATGTGAAAATGTTTCCGACATGGTTATGGCAGCAAGATGGGAATCACAGATTTCCAACGCGGAATGGTAGTTGGAGCTACACACATGTGACATTCCATTTCGGAAGTCGAAAAAGGATTCAATATTTGAAGAGGCACATGGTCAAGAGTATGCCAAAAATACCAAATTCCGGATATTACCTCTCACCATGGACATCGTAGCAGACGACGGCCTTTACTTAACGAGCGAGAGCAGCGCCCATTGCGTAAAGTTGTTAGTGCTGACAGACAATTGACAGTGAGTGATATGACCACCGAAATCAATTTGGGTTATACGACGAACGTATCCATTAGGACAGTGTAGAGAAAGCTGGAGGTAGTGGAATATGGCAGCAGATGACCTTCGCTAACAGCACACCATCCCCTGCAGCGCCTCTCCTGGACTTACTATCGTATCTGATCGGCCCTGGACCACTGGGAAACTGTGGCCTAGTCAGATAAGTCTGTCATTTGATAAAAAGAGCTCATAGTGGGCTTTGAGTGTGTCGTAGATTCCACGAACCCAAGTTGTCAACAAGGACTTGGGGAATTAGGTGGTGTCACCATGATGGTGCTGGCTGTGTTTACACGGAATTGACTGCATCCTCTGGTCCAAGTAAACTGCTTCTTGACTGGAAATGTTTATGTTCGGACACTTGGAGGCCATTTTCAGCCATTCATAGACTTCATGTTCCCAAACAACGATGTCATGCCACAGGGCCAAAATTGTTCGCAATTTGTTTGAAGAACATTATAGAGAATTCGAGCGAATGACTTGACCACCCAGATCGCCCGACATGAATACCACAGAACATTTGTTGGACGTAATCGAGAGACCGGTTCATGTACAAAATCCAGCACTTATACACTTCTGCAATTGTGGATGGCTATAGAGGAAGCATGGCTCAGTTTTCCTGCACGTGACTTCCAACGGCCTATTGAGTGCGCCAGGCTCCTGCACTACGCGTTGAAAAATGTCAGACTCGATATTAGAAGGTATCCTATGACTTTTGTCATTTAAGTATATAGTCGCGCCCATTGAAAGTACTGCTTGTTTCTCCAGAGCTGCTCTGCACACTGCTGTACAACGGTGTGGCCATGCCACACTGCTCCACTATAAATGCAGTCCGAATGATCGTAGTACGCTACATTACAGATCGTAAGGTGGTATATGGGTACTGTGCAGCTGATCATTTCAGTCTTTGTAAATACATTGTAATAAGTTGGTATTTCCACTGTTATTTTTGTTAGCTGTAACAGGTGACAGGTGTTGATTAGTTTGGGGTTGAAAGGTATGAATCGGAGTAGATTTGAATGGTTTATTTTTCTAGTTTTGATATCAATCGACATAACCAACGACAGGTTGGGGTCCAGCACAGGTTTCTATCCAATGGAATGGAGGTATTGCATTGTAGTAGGGATCACATACTTAGGTATCAAGGTAACTCACGGACTAGATCCTATCTGACAGAGGTTTCATACAGTACTACAGTAGAGGGCTGACACGTTTAGTGTAGACTGTCTCTCTTTAGTAGATTTGTTTGCACAGTTCAGTTGTGTCCTCTAAGAAACCACCAGTCCTATCTGATAGGGATTCTTTACAGTACCATTGTCAGGGTGGCAATGCTCTAGTAATGGCGTGGGAGAGGGCAGAAAATCAAGTCGTATTCTGCAGTGGATAATGGCCAATAAGATGCTGCTTTCAAGTATGGCGGCATCATACACTTGACTCTCTGCTTGCAGGTGGAGGTGGGAGGGGGTGCTATTCACTGTGCCTGGTGAGGGGTCGCACTGCAGATGTGTCACAGTGAACAGTGGTATCTCCTGTCACTATACTGTGTCCAGAAGATGGGGTGACTTGGAGTGTCGCAGCAGGGCGGCACTGGTGGGCGAGTATACTAGCCTTGTAAGCAGTCAGGCAAATCCAGCACCTTCCATGAAAACCCTGACATGATAAGCAAATCCAGTAGTATGTCACATAGATCTGAATAAATCGTGACATTAAATTCACCAAAGTAATACGAGTAATGTGTGAGCAAATGGAATACCACATACTAACACAAGAATGCCTAAATGCATGTCATACCTTCCCACCGTGAGACTGACGCAGTTCCAAGGGGAGAAACGAGAACAGAGGCCGAGAGCAGAACTGTGTTAAGCTAGACAGCCTTACGATAAGGGACAGACACCCACATCGCCAGCTAACCGCTAGGACCACCCTGCAGCCTATGTTAAAAGCTAGAGCCCTCCAGAAAAACAGTATAGATCTTACAATAACACCAAAAGGGCCACACCAGCCGCAAGTTTTAGCGTGAGACTTTTTCGCGTCTCTGTTATGTTGCAAACGTTAAAAACTCTGCCCCACTACGAAAGTAACCGACAGGACCACCCCCCAGCCCATATTAAAAGATAGAGCCCTCCAGAAGATCAGAATAGGTCTTATGATAACAATAAAAGGGCCACACCAGCTGCAAGTTTTAGCATGAGACTTTTTCGCCTCTCTGTTACGTTGCAAACTTCAAAAACATTGCCCCACTACGAAAAGTATAACGTTTCTCATTGGATAGACAGAATTTTTGTAGGCGGAGCTTAAGGTTAACATTGAGACCCTGATTGGTCAGATTAAAACACAGCCAGATAGTTTTTTAAACCAACTTCGGTAAATTGTAGTAAGGAGAAGTTAGAAAGGAGTTGCTTCCGAGATGGCGAAAGTGGAGCTGCGCCGCCTGCTGCCCCCTGATGCTGCTTAACCAACGACAAGGTAATGAACGCACGCGATGCCGCATAACAGCACATAAAGCATCACTCAGAACTGCGGAAGTCTCATCTGTTACACCCCCGTTTTGCGTAATACTAGTGTCGATCGTCAATTAAAGCTCATGGTATTCGCATTTACTACATAAGTTATAATCTGAAACTCAATGATTTTCCTGTTATATAATTTTTGAGAAGCCACATCAGCCAGTGTAATTTAAGAGAAGTTAGATAAGTAATTAAAGATAATTGAGGGTCACTATAGACCATTTTGATAGTTTTCTCTTTTGTGAAACTTAATTTAAACCTAGATTATAGATGTGATATGGCGTAGGTCATCCTTCGACCCATTGTAGAACTTGGAAACCCATTCAGGGAATATTCGTTCACATTTTTGTTGAGCGCATTTGGTTTTTACAGGGTGTTTCAAAAATGACCGGTATATTTGAAACGGCAATACAAACTAAACAAGCAGCGATAGAAATACACCGTTTGTTGCAATATGCTTGGGTCAACAGTACATTTTCAGGCAGACAAACTTTCGAAATTACAGTAGTTACAATTGTCAACAACAGATGGCGCTGCGGTCAAAGAAACTCTATAGTACGATATTTGCCACATATCCACCATGCGTAGCAATAATATGGCGTAGTCTCTGAATGAAATTACCCTAAACCTTTGACAACGTATCTGGCGGAATGGCTTCACATGCAGATGATATGTACTGCTTCAGCTGTTCAATTGTTTCTGGATTCTGGCGGTACACCTGGTCTTTCAAGTGTCCCCACAGAAAGAAGTCACAGGGGTTCATGTCTGGCGAATAGGGAGGCCAATCCATGCCGCCTCTTGTATGTTTCGGATAGCCCAAAGCAATCACACGATCATCGAAATATTAATTCAGGAAATTAAAGACGTCGGCCGTGCGATGTGGCCGGGCACCATCTTGCATAAACCACGAGGTGTTCACAGTGTCGTCTAAGGCAGCTTGTACCGCCACAAATTAACGAAGAATGTCCAGATAGCATGATGCAATAATCGTTTCGGATCTGAAAAATGGGCCAATGATTCCTTTTGAAGAAATGGCGGCCCAGACTAGTACTTTTTGAGGATGCAGGGACGATGGGACTGCAACATGGGGCTTTTCGGTTCCCCATATGCGCCAATTCTGTTTATTGACAAAGCCGTCCAGGTGAAAATAAGCTTCGTCAGTTAACCAAAAGCTGCCCACATGCATATCACCGTCATCAATCCTGTGCACTATATCGTTAGCGAATGTCTCTCGTGCAGCAATGGTAGCGGCGCTGAGGGGTTGCCACGTTTGAATTTTGTATGGATAGAGGTGTAAACTCTGGCGCATGAGACGATACGTGGACGTTGGCGTCATTTGGACCGCAGCTGCAACACGGCGAACGGAAACCCGAGGCCGCTGTTGGATCACCTGCTGCACTAGCTGCGCGTTGCCCTCTGTGGTTGCCGTACACGGTCGGCCTACCTTTTCAGCACGTTCATCCATCACGTTCACAGTCCGTTGAAATTTTTCAAACAGATCCTTTATTTTATCGCTTTTCGGTCCTTTGGTTACATTAAACCTCCGTTGAAAACTTCGTCTTGTTGCAAAAACACTGTGTTCTAGGCGGTGGAATTCCAACACCAGAAAAATCATCTGTTCTAAGGAATAAACCATGTTGTCCACAGCACATTTGCACGTTGTGAACAGCACACACTTACAGCAGAAAGACGAAGTACAGAATGGCGCACCCACAGACTGCATTGTCTTCTATATCTTTCACATCACTTGCAGCACCATCTGTTGTGGTTGTTGTACTATTGTCCCAAGCATATTGCAACAAACGGTGTATTTCTATCGCTGCTCGTCTAGTTTTTAATGCAGTTTCAAATATACCGGTCATTTTTGAAACACCCTGTATCATCCTGTATTAAAACATTTCCTTTTATCAATAGTGCAATTTATAAACAATGTTTTTGGAGTAGAATAAAATTTCCAATGGTAAATATAACTGCGTTTTCGACATAATTTTACAAGCTAACTAAAAATAGGAATGCCTTGAACCCCTTCCACTAAATTTAGTTACTATTAAGATTCTTTTACAGGTAGTGCAGTGGAGCTGACGCTGAAATCATTAAGTATTTGGTTATATCATCACTATCCTCACTGAACTCTTCTGAACTCTACATGTCATGTGTGGTGTGGCGTCTCCTTACCAGCAACAGGTCCCGGTTCAAACTAGTCAATTCCCTAAAAAACAAGCTGAGTGTCATTGCGCAATAGTGGTAGGGAGACACGACCTAGAACAACAGACACAATGTAGAATGTTAGAGCCTGAGCAGATGGAAAACAAATTGGATCTTCCTCGATAATCATTTTACCTTACTGGAGTGTTAAATTGTGTTTTGTAGCAATCTTACTGCAAGATCATTAAAATGAAAAATTATGGAACCCTTAGAAAATAGAGGTGGCATTGTATAACAGGCTGAGAGAGTGGTAAACAAGACAGAGTTTAGACGATTACCTTTGACATTAGCAAATGGTTGTTAAATCACGTTATATACCTACATTATTGGAAAATCATCAATGTGGAAACCATCAGAGCGATAAAGCTTGAGGCCTTTGTTTAGTATAATACAATGAACAGTTATAATGACATGATACACCACCTCTGAATAATAAATTTCTCTAAATTCAGCTGTTCGTATGACATTCCCCAGCTATATTCTTAAGTGAGGGCAGCAGACACCGGGAAGGTGAGATCACACCTACTGTAAAGGGTGGTGGAGCTGTCAGAAGGGATGTGAACCATGGAAGGGTGTTTCTTGTCCCATTGAGCCTGAGGCTTGTGTAAGGGGATTAAGGTAAGATGCTGTGCTTGGTGCAGTCCTCGCAGTGTTGTGTTAACAGCTGTCGGTGATGAATGTAGCAGTATGTCATGGTAAACGTACGTTCTCCAAGGTGCGGAAATTCATTACAACATGAAGAGTAATAAAATAAGAGTTCTGGCACAAAGAGCATTTCAGGCTCACATTTCTAATTCAAAAACCCGAACTCAATTTCTCCTTCCATAATAAAAAAAATCTCGTTCCCACATCCTGAAATAGAAAAATTCTGTACCTTTCATATCAAATAGAGAAAAAATAAATTAAATTTTACATAAATACAATGGAAAAGATGGACAAAGTTGAGCTGTTTAATAGTTTAGAAAAGCACAGTAGACGATATTTCAATTTAATTCAAAGAAAAATAAAAAATATTTAAATGCAATAATGTGAGTTTAATAATCTTTATTTACATTTTTACCTTGAAAAACAAAATGCAATCCTACTAATTGACCTACTTTATCTTAGCAATTCTTAAAGATTTTAGTGTATCAATCTGAAAGTACAACTAATAAAATTTTATCTCCAAATTTAGATGAAAATATATCTGCTTTGAAATTTCATATGATTTATGTTTTTTAAATACTGATAATTTTGTGAACACTTCTGAATACACATTGTTGTAATAGTTAAGTTCAGTTAATAGATTTTCTGTGCTACAGTTCATTGGCATTTTAATTTATATAGAAAAGAATTTAAAAAAATTGAAAAACGAAGAACAAAGAAATTAAACATTTTTTATTTTGAAGAACATATGTTTTCTGATTAAAAATTTTGAGTAAACATTCCATTTAATTAATCAAATTTCTTTCACCATAATAATATAAGCAATTGCATCATCTGGAATATTCTCATTAAAGAATGCACAAAATGTCAATGTTGTCTTTTGCATAGTTACAACATTCATTCTTCTAGACATATTAATTACAAAAATTAGATGATGTTCAACAAAATTGAAAGGACTTACACTTACAACATTATTTAAGTGAATTATTCTTTGAAAATAATGGAAAGTGTCATAACCTTCAAAAAGTTTTTTGGTGGATGAAGATTCCACAATTTTTGTCCATAAACTTCATTAATTCAATTTTTAATTTAGGTTTTTTTTTTTATTTTACATGAATGAATAAAGGAGAAACAATCATTTGATTATTTTTTTCGATTACTTTGGAAAACACGAAAAATTAGGTAAGCTATATCTACTTCTGTTGAATTATAGCAATTAGCAATATCTAGTTCAAAATTTCTTTTTCCTTGTAATCCAGCAAATTCTATTGTTTGAACTTCAAAGGGTCGATTGGAATATTTGGATTTTTAAGTCTTTCTTGTTCCAGTTCAAGTTAAAATCCTAGTTCGTATTCAATAACATGAACAGGAATATCCATACCTTTACAACAATTTTACCTTCTTTTTAAAGAGTAGAATTATCAATTTCAGTAGTCCAATGGAGAACATAGTCTTGTTGAACTTTTCCAGACCTCCAAGTAAAAATTGCCGTTAAATAATCTTCAAACGTAATTTCTTTATAATCAAAAAAATATAATTGTAATGGATAAAGATCTTCATTTTGTATACATTTTTTTATATTGTTAAGAATATGTCCTTTCATACCTAATTTATTCGAAAGTCGAGAAGTTAATCGAATAAGAGCTGAAGAAGGAAGAAAAGTATATTCATTTCTAGAAAAATATTGTTTCCTTTTTTAATTGTAGTAACAACAAACAACCTTAAGACATTAATATCAACCAGATTATATTTGATTTTCCATCATATGCAGAAAAATCAGTCCCATCTGTATGAACTATATCCAATGTTATGCAAAGTCGTGAGCAAATTAGGAATAACCAAACCATCACCAATATCAATATTAATTTCTTTTTTCTTGATGGGCTGATTTAGGGTATCATTAGTCTTCCAAAGAAGTCAATCAGAATTATAATTTTTGTCAGTTATTGTTATCATTAAATTTTGAAGAGTATTGAAAATTGGTGTCTTTATAGGGTGATTTGGCTCATAAATTATTAGACCTCCGAATTCAAGAATTTGGCTTAAACGAAGCAATAATATTAGTTCATCAATGAAAGTAATCATTATGTTTAACAAACATTCCATCACCCAAATTAAAATTTAACTTTGATAGCTCAAATGAAATAATTTTACAAAGAGCATTAGCAACAGTTTTCTTATTAGGCTCAATAAATAGATTATGTAATCCTAGCTATTATTGCGATGTGTATTTTTTATTACATTCAATAAAAATTCTATTTAAAACTTTATTCTCTTTAATATGAGTATTTGCATTTCAGATTTTTCTATATTTTTCATGCTGTATTGATCAATAGAATTTTCCATTGTTTCTCCATTGCAGTAACGTTTATTATATTTCAATGTGATGTTTGGAGTTAAAAAAAATGAGAAAAAGACAACCAGTGAAACAGGTATTAAAGTTCTACTTAAAAAAGTTAATTGTTTCTTCAGAACAGAAGAATTATAGCTCAATTTAAATAATCTAGTCATTTATATAAGTAATTTTGTACATAAATGACAGATATGGGAACAAAAACAAGAATACCAGAAACTAAATCAAAAAACAAACACCATATACTTTTACCTAATTGAATCCAATGTGCAATAATTTGGCTGAGTGGATGTGGAACAACAAATTAATGACTGATAATTACAATCTAGGACTGGGGTGGCTAATTGAGAAAAAATTAATCACTTGTATCTTTAATCAATTAGTTTATTTCAACAATAACTTCAAGAATTTATTTTTTAAATGGAAAAATGGAGAATAAAATTTTTCAAAATTGTTTGCTTTATTGAAAATATTGATGAAATTATTGTGTTAGATGAATGTGAAGAAAATTCAGTTGTATTTGATTACCTCATTCTCAAAAATTGAGATATAGTAAGAAAATATTTTACGAGAGGATTACATCAAGGAATAGTTTGTTTTATTTGACTCAGACATATTCAGAAATGCCTAAAACAGATAGTCAAATATAATCCAAGATTTTTCAACAAAATGATCGAAATTTAAATAGTACTTATCATGAATTTGTTGGAAGCAGTTTGAAGTTTGATCAATTTAAAGAATTATGTAGTAAATAGGTTTTGTCACAATTGATATGTCAAGGAAAAATAAAGAAGGTAAATACAGAGACAAAAATACAGATTTTTTTAACATTGAACATAAACATAATAATATAAAATATTATTATTATTGTTTTATTCTAAATAAATGTTGGCAAAATACAATTGTTAAAAAGTCGAGACAAAATAAAAAATTAAAGCATAATAAAAGAAGAGTTTAATCAATGGAAAAAACGATTCAGAACGGTATATACGAAATTAGAAAAAGAATATCAACTAGTTATAGATACAATACAAAAAATTGAAGAAGCAATTGAATGTTCAACTGATAAAATTTTCAAAACAATTGAAGAAAATAGAGAAGTAGAAAAACAAATGGTTCCTTATAATCAACATAATTTTGAAGAGTTTAACAACATTCCTACAATGAAACATTATTAAAAAGATAGATGAGACTTCACACCAGGCAAATAGAAATAAATTATTCTTTATTGGAGTATGAAGAAAAAAGAAGAAATTAAAAGAAAAAGGTGTTAAAAGTAAATATAAGTCAAAGAAAATTATAATATATTAACACAGGGAAGAAAAAGTTTTTGGATTAATGCTTGTTGGTAAAATTTCAAGGAGACAACTTAACAATAGGTGATAGAACATATGAAGGAACAGATGGAATTAGGAATCTTTTAACAAAAAAAAACTATGTATGATATTACACATTATTTACTGATTCTGATTTATTGAATTATGCAGATATATTGATTCAATCTGGAACATTATGGTCTGACAATAATCCAAATAAAATAAAATCAAATGAATGTAATAAATACAAATATTGGATAAAGAAATTTTCGACGATTATCTTTCCAAAATGTTATCACATTGCGATATGGATAAAAAGTTAGTAAAAGTCTATTTAAAACAATATTCAGAAAAACCAATGAAATTTATTTGGATGAATGATGTTAGACAATTAATTGACAGATCAGAAGCTAATCATGGTGAAGAATTAGCAGGAAATATAAATTATCATAATGAAAAAGTTGGCATAACAAAAATATTTACAAATTTAGTGTTTTCATTATCAAGAATCCAAAAGATATTCCACATGTAATCAGATATTTGAATAGTTTAACACTTACATTGTGGGAACGTGAAAAATATGGAAAAGATTTAGTAAACACAAATTAACTTTTGAGATACATCTTCCATGCTCTAAATTTTGTTGTCTGGGAACGAAATTAGAAGAAAGATTTGCTAGAGATGATCGGGAAATTAATACAGTAGATGAAAAATGTAAAGAACATGATACTGCTTACAGAGATAATAAAGATTCATATAAGACATATTAAGCAGATAAAGTACTTCAATTGTTCCCTAAAGAAAGAATGAAACCTTACTATGCTTCTTAAGGTGGAAAAATTGCAGCAGCAGTAGTTAGAGGTTATTATGTATGGAAAAAGAATATTAGGAATGGGCTTAGCAGTTGATTAAAACGAATGGGGACTACAAAATTTTTTATTGTATTTTAGTCTGTATAAATGAACAACTTTTTGATCGATTATACTTTGTCACGAAGTGGCTAGACTAAGCCAAAGGCAAATTTCTTTGAATATACAAGTTTTTTAATCGACTTGGTTGTTTTGAACTTTATCAATACATTCTATTAAATCTCATTTACCATCGTAATAATAACCTTGTATGTTTTTTGTTATTTCATGTAGTTCTATGTATTCTTCGTTTAAAAGTGCTTTATTCTGTATTTTATATGTTTCCGATATACAGAAAAATAATTGTGGCTGTGTACTATCTCGCTCGTATTATTTGTCAGTTATATAAAAACAATTTCACTAAGAAAATTCAGTTTGGTGACTGTAGGAAAATACAAACAAATTAATTTTATTGAATTTTTTTGGTTGTTATATTAATTCCATTTGATGAAGATTCATTATATTATTAATAAGTTTCTCTTGTGTATAGTTATCTAAAATATTGAAATAATTTCGACAGCAAACAATTCTCAATTTTCTTTCATTTGTTGATATTAACTTATTGAATTTGTGCTGTAATTAAGCCTTAACATCTCTTCAAAGTCTTCTTTATTATTGATCAATTGTTTATTCAGATTTCTTCACTGTTCGCTAATCTCATAATAATTATAAGCACTGTTATTATCCAGCAACGTTAAAATAACTGAAGTTGTTCTTAAATTTTCATCATTTGGTTGTGAAACTACATTTGGCAAAAGTGCATCAATTTCTCTGTTTCTCCTGTTTCTTATATCAAGAGCTGTATGATCTGTTCCTTCTTCAAATTTCTATTCATTTCTCATCCAATTTACTAATCTCTCACAAATGTTTTATCTAATTTCTGTAGGCATCAATCATCTCTTTTCTTATTTTATAATCACAATGTTTTTAAAATTTGGTAAAACTTCATGAGCAACCCACTTTTTAATTTTTTTTGCTTATTTATTTTTTGACTTTAAAATTGAAGAATATCAGCCAAGTTAAGTGACAAATATTGACTCTTTTTTCATTGTGTGTTGGGTGGATTGTTCATCTACTTCACAAAAATTCAACTCTTCGTGTCATCAATACTTATTGCTTTTTTTAAATAACTATATTCTAAAATTTCAGCTACACCTTTTGCTTTAAACCATAGTTAATTATCTTCATCAGTAATTATTAAAATATTTTTGTTTATACACACATATATATATATTAGATCAACAAGCTGCTCCATTTATATCTATCAAAATTTAATAATTTCCTTAATTCCACCAACTTTTTTCGTTATAAATGAAAATCGAGAAAAAATTATTCGTCCACTGTGCAACCAAGGAAAAGAAATTTATGACGAAATTAAAGTAACTTGAATACAAAAATGGGCTGTAAAGATGGCATACGAAAGATATAAAAAGAGTGTACACATCTGGCATTATAAAACATTTGTTTTCGATAAATCAGGAAAACAAATTAAAAATGCTTCTAAGTATGTTCATAACTGTGATCATTCGAAAAATGAGAAATTTGTGTTACTTTGTCAAAAACATAAGGAAAGGGAAATTCAAAAATTTCAATATTTTGTAGAAAAATTGTCTGAAAATATTATTTAGAATCACATAAAAAAGGATCAGATCATGAAAAAGTATTTTTATTTTTTATTTTAATCATTGATGCAGTGGTGTAATTCTTTTGAGATATCATTTTTATTTTATTTTCAAATATTTAGTAACTTTAAGAAATCATTTTTACCTTCTGTACATCTGTTTAGTTTTTTAAGAAATCATTTTCTCATCTTTTATTTTCTATTGATTTAATTTGTAATATGGATATGGCAATGTATTAATCCCATCTTGTAAAGCAACTCGTTCACAATCATCAGAACTTAAAACAGATTTTTTGCATCCAACTGTTTACAGTTCACGTCTTAATAATCTGATCTAATTCATTTTAGTGTAATGCTTTAGTTTGTGATCTAAAATGTGTTTATTTTCATTGTAAATGATTTCATTTTTCACAACTGATTTTCTAACGTCTTTAGACTTTTTCTCTTGTTTTTTGCAAACTGTATAGGTATATATTTTTAATCTTAAGCTAAAAAGTTCTTGCATGATTTTTCCACTATTTTCAACTTCTAATTTTCCTAAAACTTTCATGTTAACTTACAGAATTCCATATATCATGCCTCTTGGATAATAATTTGTACTAAATTCGTCTATCATTGATTTCATATCTTTACAGAAATCATCATTTCTTATATCATAACTGAAAGAATCAGTATCCATAGAGCATAAATCAATAATTTTCTTCATATTTTGGTTTCATAACATCATAATGAAAGTTATAAATTTTTATTTCGGAATACCTAGAATGTTTATTCCCTATAAATTAGTTTATCATACATGATCACTATTTTTTGTCTGAAGTGCAACTAAATTTTATGCAAATGTTGTAGTGTGTCCAAAATTTTGTCTTGAAGTAAATTTTGTACACCTTCCTGGATCTTTTAAGGTCATAATATTTAGTCGATCTAATATTTTACTTTGTTTTCCCAAACACTGAATTATTTATGAACTTTTTTGCCAGGCTTCTTTCTCATTTTTGTATTTATGTTAATATGTTTCTTTTACCAATCTGATTGTTCAAATGATTTTAGTCCAAGATTTAAGTATTGTTTAAGATTTCTATGGTAAACCACGTATTTCTGTTTGTCATTCAGAACTGTCAATAATTAATTTCCTTGTGCTAGCACTGAAGGTAAATTAATACTTGAAACATGTAATTTACTTGGATATACTATCAACTTTGAAAATATAGCATATTTATGATCATCTGCAATTTTAAGAATTTTTTCAGCATTAAAACACGATTATTTAAATGGAAAACATTGTGGCATTGACCAACTATACAAATTATTTGCATCTAAGTATGCAACATAATTCAATAATTTTATGGTTCAAAATGTTTCATTTATTTGTTATTAGATTTTGCCTATCTTTTAATTCTTTGAGAAATTCCACCTCAAATTCTTTTTCTAGAATCAATCTCATATCTTAATCATGTAATAAATCTAGCCCAATTTTTTTTCATTTTTAACATCTAATCCCAAGCTAGTCCTGGAACTATAACATACCATGATGGATCAAGTTTATGAGATTTAATACATGTATCTCTAAAATTAAATCATATGATTTATTACATAATCTTGTATATTCATCTAAATTTTTGATACTGAACTTCTTTCAGACTATTTTTCCTCTTTTATAATCCTCATCAGAAATATCTGATTCATTAAGTCTCGATTAAAAGCACTCATTTTTTGGACTAATTTGTTTCTTGCACTTTTTCTTCTGAGTCAATCTATTTGTAAGGATAAACTCATTTTTATTTATTAAATCTACTTGTTTGCATTCAGAATATTTTGCTGTTTCTCCAAATTGTTCTTTTGTGAGGTTGAAGCCATATATTTGAATGTAAGCATAAATCTTAAGTCTAGTCCATCTTTAACCTTTTTACTAAATGAAATATTTATTTGTTGACTATCTGAGATTGCATCAATATCTGCATTGTGTACTGCTAATTCTTTGATAAACAAAAGAACATCATAATTTATTAAATTGGGAATATAAACTAGACGAAATTTAGTATTCCTCTAAATAAGAGTGCCGCTGATGACCTCAATGTTGAGCGCCCATAAGCCACCCCAATAAGATTGCACTTTTAATTTTTTTCATTTGCAGCTCCGTGATATTTTCCTGTTAACAGACAATGATCGTTTTCCCTATTCCTGCAAATTTAAATTCTTTTTCACAAATATGGCAAATTTCTCAATTTTTAAAATGAGTACATCTTCTTTAGTCAATTTGAATTTAACATTTCATTCATAATACTAGCAGCTTCTGTCGATTTTTCTTTTAACATTTCAGCATATATTTGTGCTGTATCTTCTTCAACTTATATAACTGTATTTTTATAGTCACCATTCGAATATCTCACATAATATCTGAAAGAAATTGGCAAATGTTTTTGATATTTATTAATGTATCTTTTTTCTGGATTTCAGTGACAAGTGTTAATATTTTATAATAGACAATTCATATCTACATAAACTACTAATGTAACCATTAATAAATTATTATTATTTTTAAATTCAGTGTTTTGTCCTGTAAAGAGCATACCTATTTTTATATCTTTGTGTTATTTACAATCGATTTCTTGAATGCCTAGTTTCTCTTCTGCTAGAAGTATCTTCAACATCTATCACAAAGATAAACTCTTCCGTTGTGTTTGCTTGTTGATGTGCTACTTAATCTGAATAGATTTTTATCCAACAATGATGCAAATTATTTTCATCTCGTGTCAAAAGAAGATTTACATGTTTTTCTTGATTATTTTGTGTATGGTGAAGCGGATATAAAGTACTTTTTCCTCCTTCTTCACCACTTCTTTGATTGAAATATTTAATTCCCTTTCATATTTTGGACTGTCTGTTAACTGAAATGGAATATAAATTTTCTCCTTTTGAAAAATTTCATTTTATTCTAAGTCAATATTTTTGTATTTATTAATTTTTTCTGCATCTCTTTCAGTAGGATGTAAAGCTGATTTTATTGAGTAAAAAGGCATTTTTGATCTGTGTTTTTATACAAATTACTGCTTTTTATCACTAATTACTTTTGGTTAATCGATATATGAAGAACCATAATTTGATTAAGTCTATTAACATATAACTCTAAATTGTCTATGTAAAACAGAGACCAACAAGATTTAATTCTTTGCATATCTTTCATTTCCGTCATTACCTCATATGTTTAATTTTGATAATAAGCTTATAAATCTGTTGTTCTTAATATAACTTCCTTTGATGTTTAAAAATTAAATTTTTGGATTCCCTCTTGTCTTTTAAAGATACAATAAAATTTCATATTAACATTAATCTTCTTTGCCATAAAATATACTTTAATGTGATGATTATTTCTTCTTTAATTTGACTACCAAATTCTTGTGGCGCAACAGTATTATCTACTTTATCCAATCCATAAGTTATCAACCTTGATTCGATAGCTAAACATTTTCTATAAATTCATTTGAGTGAAGTGAAAAATCAACACTGAACTCTGGTAGGTTTTCCTGATAATAGTTTTCCTTAATTACTTGCTATTTATGGACTAGACATTTTTGAAGATACTTGTTGTTAATAATTTTGCCATCAGATCTATTAATAAGATTGATTAGTTATTGTTTATTAAGTTTAAAGTATTTTTGTAAGTTTTTAGTTTTGCAGATTTGTTTTAGTTCTTTTAATGGTTTTTACTTAAATTCTAATACTTATTCATGTTAACTTCAGTTCCTTTGATAAAATCAGTTAATTGGTCTATTCTAAATTTAGAGTTTTTTTTTGTTTTTAACTTTACAGACTTCACGAAGTTCTTTTAGATTGTTCTTATTCAAGCTATTGCAGTCATCACTGATTTTATTGTCAACAGATCTTGCAATAAGATCAATAAGATTTGCTTTCTAAGCTTGAATAATTCTTCAGTTTTTCTGTTATAGCAATTGATCGAAGTTCTCTTAAATTGTTATATTTTAGTTCTTGCTTCCTCGTATTTTTACTCATTTCTTTCCTTCTCAAATAGTCAAGAAACTCCCACACATCGTATCTAGCTACATTTGAATTTCCATTTTTTTGCAATAACTTTCTAAATCTTTTAAACTTAATCCTTGCTTTCCTTTGCAATAATTTTCTAAGTTATTAAACATCTCGACATTGTATGCCATTATCTTCTATTGTATGTAGAGAGAAGGAAATTAAATTTAATCGTTTTTGATTCAAATGTGTCTTCGCGATTTGTGGTTTTCTTGCTTGCATTCATAGAGAACATATTTTAATAGTTTTAAAATTTCGAAAATCAGGCAGAAGAATTTCTTTTTTTTTTTGGTATAGGCAGTTGAGGTTTCACAACTCTAATCTTTCGATATAGGTAACTAAGGTTTGGCAGCAATAATTTAGGGAATACAAAATTTAAGGGTTTTGAGAAGTTTAAAATGATAAAAATTGAATATGTATTTTGCAGGTTGGGTGGACGAGATTTTTTGATTAAGGGGGGGGGGGAGAAATAATGAAGTCTGGGTTTTTGAATTTGAAATTTGTGTATGAATTGCTATTTGTATCAGAACTCTTGTTTCATTACTACTAACATTCTGCACAATAAGATTCCACTGTCCATAGTGGGCCGCAGGATGCTGATTAAAACCTTTGGCAACTGTATATAATACAGTGATATAAGAACCATCTTCTGACACATGTTTTTCATTTAATTAAAATGTTGTGCCATTGCCATAGAGAAATATTGAAGCTCTTAAGAAAGTTGAGTTATAGCAGTAGTTCATAATTGTCACATTATATCTCCTAAATTATGTGGAATACAACAACATAATTTTAAAGTCTGCAAATTTTCAGGCCTGAAAGAGAGGAAAGCATTGTAAAGGCTTGATTTTATTTTGTTGAAAGTCAGTGGGTGCTACAGCTTCTCTTAGAAGTGAACAGTGAATCCCAGTGTGCTGCAAAGCCTTTTCTACTAGACACACAGCAGTGTGGCACAGCACTTGTAGCAGAGACAGTGAAGACAAAATATGCAGCAAAGCAGATTGACTGATTAGTTCAATGGACTAAATTTTAATTGTCATTCACAGTACTGATCATAATAATATCATCATCTAACATATTAAAGCTATCGTTAAGGAATTAGTACAAATATATTTGCAAATGCAATAGACTAGACATAATAATGGACATTCCTGCTTACTTACATTTCTTCCGATATCTGCCCAAATTAATTCTTTTTAATTTGATTTTTCAACTAGGTGTTGGCCATATTCCACAAAATATGCTGTTTGGATATTTACTCCATAAGTTACTCATCCTCTGAATCAGAGGAGATATCAGCCAACATTTCTGGTGAATGATTGAATAATTACATTTGAAGAGTTAGTTTCTCTGTCTCTGCCCATACATGCTGTCATGTAGTGGTGCTCAGTTCGACTTCCCCCACTCCTCCAACCAAGCAAATCGCTTTGTTGTGCAGGACATACTCTTCCCAGAACACATAAGCATTTCACATAGGTAGAGCACGCAGTGGCAATGTGTTGTCCAACACTAGGAAAATGGCCTGGTATGTTTGCAGTCTATGAGTGTGTACATTTATTCCACTGTGACACATGACAGCCAATGTTAGTCAACATGTTGCCAAGTCTGTTTCGAGTATGCTACATATGTTTCGTTGGGAAACCTTACAGCTCCAAAAAGTCCTGGTCTCTTCCCATGAGATTTCTATGTTTTTGGAGCCCAGAAGAAAGACATTCGTGGCCGCTGATTTGCTTCCAAAGAATGGCTGCATGCTTGGATACAATCAACGTTTTGTAGGCAACTGCCAATATTTTTTCATGAAGGCATTCACAACCTTGTCTCTCAGCTGGATAAATGTAATAACAGTTATGGCGATTACTTTTGAGCTAATGAAGAGCTTCCTTCCTTTTTTCCGTGTGTGTCGTTTTCATTTGACTGCTCTTTATTGTTACAGTTTCTTCCATGTTCGACTTGGTGGTCTAGCATTAAAGTGCGAGCCCGGAGTCAGTAAGCTCATGGGATTGAATAGAGATCAGACAACAGAATGCTTAAGTCTGCTCTTATCCTTAGCCTTCTCCTCTGAATGCTGTTACGATACGCCAGGAACGAGACGTGGGTCGGATTCAACTTGAAAGTGTATGGGCGTGTAAGTCACCGGAGTTGCTTCTAATTGAAAGAACGTGCAGTCAGGCAACTGAGGGATTCCGAGCACATCATGATATAAATTTACTAGCTTCTTTGATACGACCTCCAGTGTATCCGACCATCTTACATTACGTGCCTAGTGACAGTGCATATATACCACCTCGCATTTGTAAACCTGTAAAATACGAAATAGTCAATCCGGATTCAGTTCCTTTTTTTTACGTTTCCCTCACCATTCAAAATACTCTCTCCTCATCAAGTAAATAATAATAAAATCCGAACTTCAAAGTGGAAAGTCAATGCCAGCAAGTTTAATTTGTCCTCTTCTGTCACACAGTTTTCCATCCATACACAAAACCCAAGTATGTGACTTCATTTTTTAAAAAAAATGATAGTTGGTATCCAATCATTATGAGCAAAAGTCGGTTAACTGTAAGATACGAAAGGTGGCTGATAGAGTCATGTATGAGAAATTTCCTTTTGCATTCACACATTTATTCATCTTTTTCTTAATTCTCTATGCTTTTATGAAATGATAATTAAATCGAAATCCTTAGCTGCTGACAGGTGTTGTTAATACATCAATGGGGACAGCTGAAAATGTGTGCCTCCGACTGGGACTCGAACCCAGGATCTCCTGCTTAAATGACAGACGCTCTATGCGTCTAAGCGAATGCAGGGACTTATCCCTTGAACGCTTCCCGTGAGACCCCTATTTCCAACTGTTCAAAACCTACATTCGTAGTATTCTTAGTAGATATTTGCCCATTAACTCACTACTCGCGCCAGACAAGGCTCACGAGTCCCGTAAAATTTGGGGCAATGTGTGCGCTTTCGCAGAGAAGAAGGTCAATGGCCGGGTAGCCTTTAGCTATATGAAGATGGTATCTGTTCCCGAAAGAACAGACACCATTGATTACCCTGCAGCTTCTCTAGAATGAAATGATAATTAAATCGAGACCCTTTACTTTTTTCTTCTGCTTCTTAAGACACCACTCAGTCTTTTTACTTCTATTGTTCCACCTAAGCACAATTCCCACACACGATCCAGTCACATTAACGTGACCGTCACGTGTGATCATCGTCAACATACAGTTACCACTAACAGATGGCAGGTGGCAACACTAGCAATGAAGAATATATAAAGCGTGTCAGGGGAGAGTGGAGAACTGCGCAGTTGTCGTTGCAATACGGAAACGAAGAGTTCATCTGACGCCAAAAAGGGTTCAAATGGCTCTAAGAACTATAGGACTTAACATCTGAGGTCATCACTCATCTAGACTTAGAACTACGTAAACCTAACTAACCTAAGGACACCACACACATCCATGCCCATGGCAGGATTCGAACCTGTGAGCGTAGCAGCAGCGCGCTTCCGAACCGAAGCGCCTAGAACCGCACGGCCACAGCGCCCGGCTCCCAGAAGGGCATGATCGTTGGCTTTCGGACCAAGGGTGGAAGCATATCTGGAATGGCTAAGTTTGTAAACTGTTCGTGTGCCGCCGTGGTTAAGGTATAGCATGCATGGCAAAATGGCGCTATCCAAAACCAGCATGGAGGCAACTATGGTGCACCACTGGCCATAGGTGACAGGGGAGAACGACAGCTGCAGTGATGTGTACGAGCGAATACACGCGCAACTGTTGAGCAGCTGGCTGCCCAGATGACTCGGGAGACTACCAGCAGCGTCTCTTCAATAACCGCCCAGCGGAGTTACTGCGTATGGACCTCTGTAATAGTGGCCTTGTTCATGCACCCATTATGACTGCTGTTCATCGACAACCGAGGCTGAAATTTGCACGCAAATAACGCAACTGGGCTCTAATGAATAGCGACTGGTGGCCTTTTGAGATGAATCACGTTTTATACTCCATCAGACAAATGGCCGTTAACGTGTACGACGTAAAACGTCTGAAAGGAAACACTCTGCAACATTTATGGTCTGGGGAATGTTTTCGTGGCATGGCTGCATTCAGTTTCGTCATTATGGAAGGCGCTATGGATCAACACAATTGCGCTTCTATCCTTGGATACCTTGTCCACATGCAGTTTGATTTTCCTGTATGGCATCTACCAGCTGGATAATGCAACGTGTCAAGCAGCTCGCAGTGTATGTGCGTGGTTCCAAGAGCACCAGGATGATTTTAACGTAGTCCCCTAACCGCCAGACTCCCCCGGCTTTAATCGAATTGAAAATCTGTGGGACCACTTCGATCGGGCTGTTCACGGCATGGATCCTCAGCCGAGAAATCTACAGCAGCTGGCCACAGTACTAGAGTCCGCATGGTTTGTGACGTACCAGACAGTTTCCAATGCTACGCTTTATTAATTTGTCTGGAGTTCAGAGACCTTGACATTGGATATCAATGCACGTGGAAATCAACGGTACCTAGCAAGCAGACTTATCAGTCGTAGGGGACTTACGAAACATAATGTGGCACATCGTGTCATCCCCAGCAAGCTGTCCCCCCCCCCCCCCCCGGGGTACATCTCTGTGAAAAAATAATAGGGAACAGTCGGCCTAGGTCCACAGAGGCAACTATCTGGAAGTTTTGCATAAATGAATAAACGCGAGAGTAATTGGAAATACAATTGATTCGTAAAAGCTATCTTATGTGAAATAATATATTGTTGCGTGAAACGGATGAAAAATATAGCACAGGAGTTAATCAATTTGGTTGCGTCTTTTGAAGTAGCAAAACTTACTAATGGCAGTTTGGCTAAGTAAGTTGCCACCATACCCCTACATCTGGAAAGTACCTGCTTCATCTTCAAAGCCCCTACAGGATCGAAAATCTTATAATAAGGAAATAAAAATAAATGTCAGCGTATGATGGCCTAACAGTCCCTACATGGCAACCATGAATACGATGGCAGTATCGCTGAGAAAAATTCACTGTAATACATAAGGAAAGAATAAGTAAAATATGCTCCACCGGTCACATACCTTGGTATTTTGAACCGAGACATTGTGGTTGAGCGGCATTCACACGTCAGAAGATGCTTGGCATCCCTCTCCAACCACTCCCTCTACTTTGAACCTACCATTAATAGCATTCACATTCACCTTATTATTGTCACGCTCCTCTGCATCAATTTTTGTTTGGTTTGTCTGAAGTTCTTTCTTGGTGTTGAAACTATAATCAGTAGATATTTATATTAAGAATGTAAGGAAAAATCATATCACATCTTATTTTGGAACTACAGCAAAAAGCAAGAACGGTTTCTCTTGTTTCGTTGTGTTTCCCATTGGTTGCATTTCAACAGCTCTATTTATGATTTCATTGTAACTTTTCGCTACAATGAATGAAAGTGCATACAAAACTGTCTGTTTTGAGAAAAAATCTCGGTCATGGCATGTCGGAAAGGACGCTTTCTCTATATCCCACGATAGCCGTTTTCACTTAATTACTATGTACATACTTAAAGAAACGTGATTTATAGAGCTGTTTATTTTTCAACAAATGAAGGATTTATATTAACGCACTCGCTATCCTATGAACTTCCAGGTCGTACTGCAGAAGCTCCGACAATACCGCCGACAATGCAGTTCATCACTCTGCTGTACTGATTTCTACACTCTAAATGTTTCACATCTGTTTCACTTACTATCCTATGAACTTCCAGGTCGTACTGCAGAAGCTCCGACAATACCGCCGACAATGCAGTTCATCACTCTGCTGTACTGATTTCTACACTCTAAATGTTTCACATCTGTTTCACTTACTAGTGACCCCTGCATAGGTCCGGTCATAAAGACGTATCCACGTCAAAAACCTTATGAGTATGTGTGATATGTGAAAATAAGACGTCGTGAATGGAGGACATTGAGAAAAATGTTGAATATGTCTGAAAATGCCAGGTTGGGAAGAAAGGGGTCTGATTTTGAAATTTTCGCCCGAGGCAGAAAAATCCCAGGAGTCGGTGGATCAAAATGGTTCTCAGCACTATGGGACCTAGCTTCTTAGGACATCAGTCCCCTAGAATTTAGAACTACGTAAACCTAACGAACCTAAGGACATCACACACATCCATGACCGAGGTAGGATTCGAACCTGCGACCGTAGTGGTCGCGCGGTTCCAGACTGTAGCGCCTAGAACCGCTTGGCCACTCCGGCCGGCCGAAAGGCTACTGGATTCATAGATTGCCAGGAGGATCTCCTATTTAGTGATGTGCATGGTGTACGCATTGCTATACACCTCAATTTAACTGAGTGCATTTGATATATTGATGAGAGGGCCGAATCACATTTAAGTGTGCACCAGTTGTCCGCCTGAGCTAATTGGGAGGAGAGTGTAGTAAATATTTCAAAAATTTTTGTGGTGTCTGATCTTCACCCTCTGTTTTTACGTTGGACGTCTTACTCTGTTAAAGAGTGGCCGGCTTACTCCTGTCTAGTTCAGTGACCATCCACACCTTTCTTTCTTACATGAAATTAGACTTTTCCATTTTATTTTTATTTTTTGTCAAAAGTACTTACGGTACCATGATTATAGTAATTCCGTTCCTCCATCCTTTACACTCAGTTCATTGCAAGTCATCGTAGTACTGAAGCACATATGTGAAGCAGAAGCGCCTTCTGAGACATGTTTAAATGCTTACCCCATTCCCGGTACGTGCACGCTGTGAATATTACTCCGGTAAACAATACAGTAAATGAGGCTCCAAGCGCGGGATCCGTAACAACAGCACAATTCACTTATTCGTTGGAATGAATGCAGGTGATTCCGCTCCAGCGGCAATAAATGCGGACCTCTGAACAGAGATCTAATTCCGACCAACTAGCACAAACCTGTTTAACTTAACCAGTCAAATATTACAGCTATTCACGCGTGTCGCGTGTTAGATTTGGCAAATCGGGTTTACAGGTTCCAGAAAGCCTTTCGACGTGCACGCTTATGAAGGTCTCATGATTATCTCACATGTGCATTGACATTAAAACTGAATTCGTGCCTATCACATTATGTCCAGCGCGAAACAAACTTGACAAAGGTTGTCATCACAGCCTACTGACAAGTAATTAGCTGCATCCGGACGTAGTTTTTTAAAACAATGTAACGTGACTATTAAACATTTTTCTGATTCTCGTCATAACAATAATGGAATTCAGTCGTGTGTGCGTCAGAGTTGCATGTTAGAAGTTGTTTTTCAGCAGACAATGAAATAACAGAAAGAAGGTCTGACACCGTTAGAGTACTTCGGAAAGTTTAAAAACAATTTTAACCTAAAAGAAAAAATCTCTGTGTGAATCCTAAGGCACAGAAAAAAACCTTAATAAGGCTGCATTAACGTAACTTGAGAAGCATAGAAATACAGGGTGAGTATAAAGTCTTTCCCTGACTACAAAAATTATTTCTAAGCAATTAAACTAGATGCAGGTGTGTGATTTGTTGCTAATGATTGCGTAACTTAAAAAGTTAATTTTTTAAAAATTTTTTAAGGGTACAGATACACACGTGCTCCTCTTGTTGCCCGAAGGACGTCTGGAAGAAACATAGTTTTTTCCGTATATTTACAAACATCTCTTTTGTCACTACCTACACAAAATCTCGTGTCCTTGTCCTAAGAGTTTACACATCAGCCACTGATTTAGAAATATATTATTTTTAAATCACTTTCTTCACTTGATTTATGTAACCATATTCGTCATTTGTTGCAGGATCCATACTTCACTATAATAGAAGAGCTGAATGGTGTAGTTGTTAGAGTTGGAGGATCCATCGGTGAGGTATGGAGGATTCTGGAGACCACCCTCAATATCACGTAAGATATTCTTCTATATTTAATATATGTTAATTTTCCCCTCTTTCATTGAGTCACAGTTTAGTAAATTAAAGAATTTCGCCTGTTTTTGTATTTTTGAAAACGGATTGTCCTCGGATATATCGCAAACTTTGATGCATCAGCAGGGGAAAATCTTCCCAAGTTACTGCTAGAAAGAGCAGATAAGCTGTTGTTGGAATCTCACTTAGACAATGAATTGATATCATTTAGTTCCAGAAGGCACGTAAGGATTATGGTCAAAGTAGAAACGGATTTTAAATCGTGCTCTGGAGAAGTATGTGCCTAGTAAGTGGATTAAGGACGGAAAAGACCCACCGTGGTTTAACAACGAAATTCGGAAAATACTGAGGAAGCAAAAGTTGTAGCACTCTCGGTTCAAAAGAGAGTGACCACAGGCAAAGATCAGTAGAGATTCGTGAGTCAATAAAAGGATCTACGCTCGAAGCATACAACAGTTAAGCGTTTCTGGGACTATCTTACGAATGAAGTACAATTATGTTCTGCAAAATTCGATGTTATTTACATTTAAGTCTGATTAGAGAACGAATGATGAAATAAATATTTGGTTGTGCTTCGACTTAGGCACGAACCTAAGAGGACAGCTAAAATTTCTGCATGTGAAAAATAGAACAATAGCATTTATATTGTCTTGTGACACAAATATTTCGCTGTTTATTTATGAATATGTGGTGATTATCAAGTGTGTGGTTAGGCAGAAAACTAAGAAGACAGTTTTAATTGCTGCGACTAAAACGAGCAACAATAAAATTCATTATCTTCCTTCTTACAAATATTAGGCTCTGTGTTTCCGAATGTGTAGCGATTTCCGAGTGTGTGGTTAAGCAGGAATCTAAGAGGACAGCTAAAATTCGTGCGAGTGAGACGAGAAGCAATAACATTCATATTCTTGCTTGTTATGCAGTCCATACTAGTTGAGCGGATGTTGATCTTGAGCGTGTCGTCAAAATGACGTCACGTTCGCAGAAAGTCTTGTGAAATGAGTGTTAGCTAAGCCGACTAGTCCGGATAGATTCCCATTTCGGTGTTATAAACAATACTGTGCGGCGCTGGCCCCTTACGTATATTTCATTTATCGCGACTCTCTCACCCACCGCAAATTCCCAAGCGCATGAAAAAAAGCGCTGGTGACTACTGAATATAAGAAGGATAAAGGAACGGACCTACAGAATTACAGACCATTGTTCTTAACATCGGGTCGCTGCTGTAGAATCCTTGAGCAGAGTCTGAGATCGAATATCATATATTTCCTTGCGGACAGAAAGTTTCAGTCAGCTAATCAACATGGTTTTAGAAAGCATCACACGCGCGAAACGTGATAAACTGCAATCTATGTATGAAGAGCAACGGGCAGGTTCCGTGTTTCTATATTTCCGGTAAGCATTTGACAGGGTGTCCCACTGCAGACGGTTAACGAAAGTACGAGCATATGAAATAGGTTCCCAGTTACGTGAGTCGTTCGAAGACTGCTTAAGAAATAGAACCCAGTACACTGTCCATGACGGTGAGTGTTCATGAGAGACATAGGGATCGTCAGGAATGGCCCAGAAAAGTGTGATTGGATCGCTGTTATTTTCCGTTTACATAAATAATCTGACGTGCAGAGTGGTCAGTAATCTGCAACTGTTTGCTGATGTTGATTAGTAGGGAAAAAAACGTAATGTTTGAATACAGCACTAGTACTGTGCTGCTTGAAATAGTCACGTCTGGGTGTAACGGTCCAAAGTGATTTGAAATGGAACGAGCATGTGTGGACTGGAGTACGGAAGGCTAATGGTCTACTTCGGTTTATTAGGAGAGTTTTGAGAAAGTGTGGTTCATATGTAAGGGAGACCACGTTTAGGACGGTAGTGTGACCTGGTTTCAGTACTGCTCGAGTCTTTGGGATCCGCATCAGGCCGAACTAAAGGCCGACTTTGAAGCAGTTCAGAGCTGGGCTACTAGATTTGTTCACGGTAGGTTCGAATAACATGCAAGTATTACGGAGATTCTTCGGGAAATCAAACTGGAATCCCTAGATGGACGACTATGTTCTTCTCCAGGAACACTATAGAGAGAATTTACAGAATCGAAATTTGAAGCTGACTGCAGAATGATTCTACTGGGGTGGTAAGTTCAAATGGGAACACACTGCTGAGGTCATCGGTCCCAAGGCTTACACGCTACTTAATCTAACTTAAATTAACTTACGCTAAGGACAACACACACCACGCACACAGGAAGACTCTAATCTCCGTGGGGGGAAGCCGAGCGGATTCTCTTAAATTCATAGTACATTTCGCATAAGAACCACGAAGATAAGGTAGGAGGAACAGGGCTCATACGAAGGAATATAGTCAGTCATTTTCCCCTCGCTCTGTGAAAAAAGAAGTAGTGAACGGTCGCCTGTGTTCCACGGAGGCAACTGTCTGGAAGTTTTGCATAAATGAAAAAATGTGAGAATAAGTTGGAAATACAAATCGTCCATAAAAGCTATTATCTTACGCGAAATAAAGCACTGGAGTTAGTAATCTTGGCTGCGGATGGAACAGGAAAGGAAATGAGTAGTTGGGGTACAGGGCACGCTCCGCTACGTACCGTACGGTGTCATCTAGATTACGTATGTAGATGTAGATGTAGAACTTGAATGAATTAACCATATTTTAACATTATCCACTTTGAAAAATTTTAGGTAGCTGTTTTCAAACGTTTGTATGTGATTTAATACATGACATTCTGCCATAGATATTTTTCTTTACTTCGAAAAACAATACATTTGAGGTGCAAACTGTAACCTTCCGACTGTGTCCAAGAAATTTCGCCTCTAGAAACATTGTCCTACGGTGACGACACAAATCTAAACATTACTGACTTATTTTATTACCTTTCTATTGGTGTCTACCGTTGACAATGCAGGAACCAGCTTACCAACTTGCATACCAAACACGCCTTCAGCCGATCGCTACGCACTAACACTGTTGTTGATTACTACTGGACCCCAACGCGATGTTATTCACCATGGTGTAACATTTGTGGACGAACATGTGGCATTCAATAATTAATACAACACAGTTTTTTCTGTGGCAATTACTTTTTTAAAAAATGCAATCTTTGTAGTGGGATATCGTGGTATATCCCCCTATAGCTTCATGACATCGGGTAGGTGTCGGCACTCTACATAGTCCCCAAACTGGTGCCTGGAACAGAAGTGCGTTCCAAGCAGAGAGCAGTCTTTGAGTTTCTTTTGGATGAAAACCACCGCATTGCAGGTATTCACAGGCGCTTGCAGAAAACCTACGGAGACCTGGCAGTGAACAGAAGCAAGGTGAGTCGTTTTGTCTCCAGTGTGCCGACTGGCCGCACACAGCTGTGACTCCTGCAATGCTGGAACGTGTGAAGACTCTCATTCAAGGTGATCGACGGATCACAGTCAGCCATCTCGCTGCTCAACTGGACTTCTTTGTTGGCAGTGGTGACACACTCGGCCACCAGCTTGGATACTCATAGGTGTGTGCCTGCTGGGTCCTCGCGGCCTAACATGATACCATAAAGAGCAACGGAGGACCAACTGTGAGGAATTGCTTGGGCGTTACGAGGCTGAGCGCGACATTGCTTTGTCGAATAACGTCACAGGCAATGGAACATACATTCATCACTTCGAACCGGAAACAAAACGACAACCCATGAAGTAGCGCCACGCCAACTCTCTTCCGAAGAAAAAGTTCAAATCTGCACGCTCAGCCGTCAAAGTCGTGGGAACGATCTTCTGGGACACTCAAGGGGTTATTCCGTTTTAAGTCCTCCCTCATGGTGCAACGATGAACTGTGAAGTGTACTGTGCTAAACTCAGGGAATTGAAGAACGACTTCAGCCTGTTCATCGCCACAAAAATGCAAACGATCTTCTCCTTCTCCATGACAACGCAATGCCTCACCCAAGTCTTTGCACCCGTGATGAGCTCGCAAAACTTCATTGGACTATCATTCCTCGTCCGCCCGACAGCCTGGATCTCGCACCTTCTGAACGCCATCTATTTGGCCCGGGAAGCAGTGCGTGCGTTATTCGGTGGTTATCAGTGCAGCAAGTCGTTGCATCTGACGTCGTCCAGTAAAGTGTTAGCATGCAGGCATACAGGCCATTCCTGTAAGCTGGCATGAACGTCCGTTTACAGATGGTGTTCGAAGTGATTACCATTGGTATCAATGCAATGCTGCATCTTCTTATCATGGATTGAGTGGTATTCCTTGTCACATCGGCACTTATCGAAGCACATGCTCTGACAATTCTCTCTCGCAAATGTTAAGGTGTAGTCTTTATAAACAATGTCCCTTACGAATCCCCACACAAAAAATCCCGATGTTTCAAGTCTGCGAACGATCCGTCCATGACACATCTCCTCCGCGTCCAATCCCACGATTTGGGAACGGTCTCTAGAACTCGTTTCTAGCCGTCAGTGAAAAATGTGCCAGACACCCATCGTGTTGATACCACATTCTGTTCCTTATTCCTAAAGGTATTTGTTCCAATAACAGACCTAATGTTTCTTGCAGGAATGTGCTATACGTCGTACCATTAAGATTTCCTTCGATGAAATAGGGACCTGTAATTCTGTCCTCCAGAATCCCACAACATACATTCACCGACCACGGTTTTTCGTGTGCAGCTTGCCGCAACCAACATGGATTTTCAGTTGCCCAGTAGTGCATGTTATGCAAATTATCATTTACATGGTTCGTGAATGTAGCCTCGTCAGTAAATAAAATCAAATTAATAAATGTGTGATCCTTCTGAGTCAGTAGTTGAGCCCATCGACAGAATTCAGTACCAGTACCAGTTAATTCTTGGTGTATACTGATATGGTAAGGATGATATTTATGGCGATGCAGAACACGAACAACACTACTCTGGCTCACACCAGATTCCCTTGCAATTTGACGTGAACTATCACAAGGCTCTCGAACCACAGTGGAAAGAGTATAAATTTACGTTTCCTCGTTAGTAACTTTTCTTTGCTGGATATGTTTCTGATGCGTTAAAGATCCAATTGTTCTCAATCTACCATACACATTTTTAAATGTACGACGTGTAGGTTGTGTACGTTGAGGGTAACTTTCAGCATATAAAGCTCTAGCTGTCACTGAATTTCGTTGGCATTTTCCGTAAATGAGAAGCCTATCGACTTGTTCTTAGAAGGAATACACATTCGCTTGATTCGACGATACTAGTCTTACTGTTCCTATTGGTGTTGCACAGCGAAACCGTCGAATGGTGTTTACAAATCAATGGCACGTCAGATGGATACAGCTTATTCGGCTAATGTTCACTATTTGCACGAGACAGGAGAGAGAATTGTCAGAGCATGTGCTTCGATAAGTGTCGAAGTGATAAGGAATACCACTCAATCCATGATAAGAAGATTGCAGCACTGCACTGATACCAATGGTCATGACTTCCAACACCTTCAGTAAATGCCAACTTGGTGACCTTCGTTGAACTTCAAACACCTTACTGTTACATGTCATTGAATCCGTCTCGATAGCCGCTATCAGAAAATAAGTACCAAATTATAGCATCCCATTCAAACAACAAAGTTGAAGCGACCCCACCTAGCACCAAAACACCAACGTCATATTATGGCTCCCATCGTCCCACGCAACTTTCGTCCAACAATCTTTTCAGCTTCTCTCATTCTTTCGGAGTTATTCTAGGTGGCAATAGTTAGTGACTCACCCTGTATAAAACAGGACCCTGGGCAACATGGCGTTGGTGAGCAGCGGCGGAAATAGGTGTGTCCGGTATGCAAGACGTGAAAGTGGTTCTTGCAGTGTGGATAGTTGATTATAATTGTGATGTTCGATAAGGACCATTAGTCGACAATGATTTAGATTTAATGGCATTACAATGAGAAGTATAATAAATGGTTCAAATGGCTCTGAGCACTATGGGATTTAACATCTATTCTCATCAGTCCCATAGAACTTAGAACTACTTAAACCTAACTAACCTAAGGACATCACACAACACCCAGCCATCACGAGGCAGAGAAAAAAATGAGAAGTATAGTTCTATAGACAAAACCAGAAGATGATTTCTTACATTCTCAGAATACGTTGTTAGTAATTAAGATCAATTTCCATGGTTAAATGCCATGCTTAATGTATATATGAACTAACACTTTAGTACAGTCAGTCACAACCGCGCATTTAGACCTCCGATAGCCTATTTGAGCATACATCTGCCACCTTCAGATCTTCCAGCGTTATTAACACATATCACTGCATTTATCAAGTTATGACAAAATCATGAAGTGTATACAGAGTGTGGCGAAGTATATTTACATATGTTAGAATTCAGGTATGGTACAAACATGTTATAGAATTAAAAATATTTTCCTAGATTTTTAATACGAATAACTGTTAGTACGGATTATTTCTCAGTTACTTGGTGTAATCGAAGATATTTAATGTGTGTTGAATGAAGTTGTCAACAGATTGTCTAAGTATGTGTACTTCGCTGAAAAATCATTTAAATTTCTGAAATCAAGATTTCATTTAATATTAAGCAGACAGATGTATTCCCAAGGTCTGTGGATCAAGACCGTAACCAAGTAATAGCTTAAGTCGTTAACGTTGTATCCTGACATTCCAGCAATTCTTTAACAGGCTCTCGAATTTCACTGTAGAAAGTTTGTTGAATTGCTGTAGATCTTAAAATGATGTTCATCAGACAGCTTTTAAATAGCGTAACTTTTCCTACTTTTATTGTCGATATAAGCAGTATGATGATTAGTTCCAGTTTTCACGTGCGTTAAATGTTTACAAATAGACGATCCCACACTCCTACGAAACGGTTTGACAATGCCAAGCCAGTCACAGTACACTTGCACATACGGAGGCTAGCAGTGGAACATCACAGTTGCCTTTGAATTACATAGTTAGTGGACGCATGAAGTTGCACGACGACAGATAATTGTGCTCAGAAATGTATTTAGTTGACACGGAGAAATTTAACACAATATAAACTGCTGATAACTTTAAAGTACAGAGCGATCGATGACGAAGGTGCGAAGTGAAATTTTTCCAAAGAGCTTTCAGTAACATACAGGATACCAGGTTCTTGCAACTCTGAGACATCGATGTTGGGTATGCTAGTTCGCGCGGGGCTGACTATTTTGGGATGGCTTAAGAACGTTCAGTTGCGTGGATAAAGCTAGGTTAGATTTAGCTAATTCAGATACGATTTATGTTACTACATGCAACATGAGTAGAGTGGTAAATTTTGGCACCTACGAGGCATAATGGCACAAATGAAGAAAGTAATTCGAGGTGTATTCGATATTTGATTATAATTATACCTGAAATTAACTAACTACTTTACAGAAATTGAAACGCGTTATTTTAAGGTCGGAATACCAGTCTTCTTAATGAGTGGTGTCAACATGCTAAACTCAAGGGATTAGCTCAGTCCAAGTTACCCATTTCATACTATAGTTAAGTTTTCAGTTCTTAATAACTTGTAATTAACACAGTTTCGAGCAAAATCAAATACACTAATGAAATCAGAACAGTGAAAAGAAAAACAAAAACAGATATTGGGCAGCCTTTGGTCAGCATCTGTTCTCCAGGTTAGGGACAGTTGAGAATTCCTCCAGGGTTAACAATCGTGCAAACCTGTGGCCCTAACAATAAGGGTCACTCCATTTATAATATTATCAAGCATGGAAGAGTTCAATGTGAAATTAATTACCCCATGGAGACACTCCACTTCACCAAAGTGAGTAAGCTGAAAATCAGTTTCTAGGGAGTCTGCAGCTTTACACAGAGAAGAGTCGGAGCGTCTAGGAATCTCAAGCAAAATGAAATATAAGACACTAAGTTACGTAGCTACTTTCACTGCAAATTTCTTCTAAAAACTGAAAACTAATACCTCTTACACATACCCTCAAAAAACCACAAAATTCTCATAACGGTACTACAAGAAAAATGATTCATGCATCAAACAATTTCTATTCTGGAGGTTTGAGAATACAGAAAGGAAAGGCAGGCAAAAAGTTATGAAAAACACACCCCATTTTGGAACTGGCTTCATAATATTTAGGACTCCTGTCATCTTTGAATCACAGTCTGAAAGACTCTCCACATTCCCGTTCAAATCTATTAACAGAATATAAACCACTGAGAATGCTAGTGTCACCATAAATTAATGACATAAAAAGGACAAATCAAAGGTGGAAATCTCTGGGACTGAGTACAAGACGTTGTGCAAAATATTCCAGAAAAAACACAACATCCTACTCATGGGAGACGTCAATGTCCCGGTAGAGAATGAGAAAAAACACATAAAAATTGTCAGAGAATACGCAGCACATGACAGAACTTACCAAAATGTCGTCAGGTTGATAGAATTATACCAGGCACTACATGAGTTAGAAATCCACAGCATTTAAAAATATACCTAGAAAACAGAAAACGTGCGTCTCACCAAATCTATATCTAGGAGAATTTCAAATCGATCACGTGACACTCAAATGGAAGTGCCTTAAAAAATACACGAAATAAAACAGTCCTCAGAGGAGCCATCCCAGGATTTGATCACTACCTTTCTAAAATAAAGCTCAAAATCTTCCCCGACCCCCTCCCAAAAAGAAACCCAAATATACAACCACAAGAGCAGAAGTAGTGATCGAGAAAAGGTACTAAGCTTCCGCACTCAACTGGACACATGCAAAGCCAAAACTGCGATCAAATAAAAGAAAGCCTGACAACTAAATTCGAACCCAAGCGCCCATAAACAAAGTCAAACAACGTGCCTGTTGGATAGAAAACTGTGCCCCATTCCTTGATCTGCAAAGAAAAGGATGACAGCAGTGGCAGTTACAGAGAAACGAACATAAAAGGCACAGCTCAAGTGTAAGAAAATTAGCGAACAAAAACGAATCACAAAAAAGAAACAAAACAAGAAGAGAAATACCTCTTTAAAGATCAACGCAGACTTCATCAAAATACCATAAGGAACTTTTAAAAGCAAAATAACCAACTAAAGCTCAATGAAGTTACATTTCCAAGACAAAAATGCGAATATTGCCAACAACCACAGGCACAGTTGCAAAATATTAGCAGAATAATTCAGAAACCTCCTCAGCTCTGAGAAACCCATGGAAAAATTACCAACCGTACTTCAGAACCACCCAACATTAAGGAACTACGGACAGTCACAACGCATCTAAAAACTATAAAGCCTCCGAAGAGAATCAAGTAATAGCTGAACTTCGGGAAATTGTCAAGATCAGTTCTCTACACTCTCTCCAAAATATATCTGAGCAAATTTCGATAAATGAAAGAGTCGCAGACGAATGCAAGGTTGCCCTCATCCACCCACTCCATAAGAAATGGTCCAAAACAGACATTAACGTAAAAGGTGTTTTCTAAAGTCCTACTAAAGAGAGAAGAACCCCAACTGGACCACCCACTTGGAGAATAACAAGCGGGTTACAGGCAAGAAAGAGCCTGACCACAACAAACTCTAACCATAAAAACCTCATGGGCTGCCAAAAACTAAGAGCAAAATGGTATGTTATTACTAATACTGACTTTCGAAGAGCATTGAACATAATAGACTGGGAAACCCTAACATCTATACTAAAAGAATTAATCCTAGACAACAAAACCACTAACGTATTCAGGAAAATCTTTATCAAAACATACCCCAGAGTTAAATGGAAGAACTCTCCGATCCGTTTCATGTAAAAACTTGCTTACGGGCAGGAGATGGACTCTTCATACTGCTGTTTAACTCTTTGTTAGAAAAAGCTTTCAGAGAGTGGGACACGATGACCCATATTGGAATACGACTGGAAACATAAAAGAAAGGTATCAAAGTCAGTTGCCAAGTCTCTGCAGATGATATGGCCCTACTAGCCGACACCTGGGAAGAAGCCAAAGAATAGACCCTCTAACTACAAAGAGCAGTAGAGAAAACTGGTATCACATTATCCTTCGAAAAGACAAAAGTAATGAAAAACAAAAAACAACAGTGGAAAGATCATAATGTGGGAGGTCAATAATAGAAATAGTTAAGGAATGCAAATACCTTGTATAATGGATCAACTCTAATGCCTTCCAGAAAAAGGCTATGAAAAGTAGAATAAATGAAGCTGAATGAATTGGACTTCCAACTCATCTAAAACACTCATAACAAAAACGCCATTTCATGGAATGCAAAAACAAGGCACTATAACATAGACTCAAGCCACAAGTTCTATACGTGCCCTTCACCAACAAAGGACTAGGTGAAATTTTGAAGTTCAAAGAAAGGTAGATCTTAATGAAAATTCTACGTCCCAATTTCCATAACGACAAAGAATTCCACATCTGAAACAAAACCCTTTACTAAAGAACCGAAAAACTGTCAGTCACAATGAAAAAAGAACTGATTTTTATAAATATAATGAATTTAAACAGACATTAAAATATTTCTTTGGCTGCTTCCGCAACAAGAAGCAAAACCAAATTTTGCTTAAGGAAAAGGAGAAGGACTTAGAAGAACACCAAATCACAGATAATATGCGCACAGATAAAACTGCTAAACAAAATATCCAACGATAAGAAATAGAAGTTCCAAGTCAAAATCAAAACATAACGAGCAATCCACATCTCTGAAGAAGGAAAGGAAGCAAGATCAGAATGAATGAAAAAATACTGGGCTATTAGGAAGGCGTATAACATTAGAAGTGATTGACCTAACGTACCCCAAAGAAAGAAGATGAACAGGTATAGTAAGACCAGATGGAAGTTCCTCGAGCTCGCTTTGTTTCAATGTATAGCAACAACACTTGGCTCTGGTATGCTTCCTGCTATGAAATCTGTAATTCCGGCAAACAAAGAAGACCTCCCCCCCTCCACACACACACGGAACAATAGATGGGAATAAGCCTGGAGTTTGATTTATAGTTGACCGACCCATTAGAAACTCTGCATAACTTCCTGTTGGACAGGAGGTGCATACGACGTCGGTTGTTATGTTTTCAAAGAAAATGCTCCTCCGTTTACTCTAAAGCCAAATGTATAGGAAGCGATTTCAACCTCGCTTCCCTAGAATGCAAATCTATTCTGGGAATAATCTTTGCACCAAGAATGGTGACAGGACTGACCTCTGTTCCCAGTAGCGTCAGTATGAAAAATCAAGTGCTTTACAACATAGTATGTCACATTGTATCATCACAAGTATGACAGTATTGATGAGCAGATGATTAAGGACGCATAAAATTTCATAGAAATAGCCTTTTGTTCAGCGCTCAATATAGCCGTAATTTAAGGTGGTTTAGCATCAACCATCAGAGAGCCGTGTAAAATGATAAATAGTTTACGTCACAATTTCTGTGACATTAGCTTTCGATAACACGTACATCCATTCAAAACTTCCTTTTTAAATATGATAAAAAAAAGTTATTACAAATGAAAAATAGGACACACAAAATGAGGGAATGGGCACTGGTATGATCCAAAACGTTATCAAAGTTATTTTTCTTGTTGTTACTGATATCTTCAATTTCTCTCCACTCAGCGAGAGTTGCTCTTTATAGAAAGAAAGCTAATTCGAGCAACAACCTGCAGCATCTAGAATCTTGGAACCCTGTACTCATGACCTGCTAGCAGACAACAACATTCGTGATAAATCTTCTTGGACATAAAGTCTTTGAAGAGATCTTTAACCCTAATGTAGCAGTGCCAATAAAGCAAGAGAAGTTTACTATTTTTCTAACCTGTTTTTGTCTCGATCGCCACAATTTTTTTAACAATCACTATGCAGTACGCGTTTCAAGATATCCCGATTACGAGATATGCGGCACAACAAGAGCACTGAATCAAAATATATCAAATACGTAATTTTGCAAACCAGAATCAGGACGCAGGAAAAGCCACTAAAATATATCAATGCAAAGTATTGCATCCTGTAGTACGTACTGCACCACCGTCAGCACCCTACTAACCTGGCCTAATGGGAGACTGTAAGACAAAAATATGCGTCTTCATGTTACGTCAACGTAAGCTATCCATGTGGTGGTGGTGGTGGTTAGTGTTTAACGTCCCGTCGACAAAGAGGTCATTAGAGACGGAGCGCAAGGGATTGGGAAGGAAATCGGCCGTGCCCTTTCAAAGGAACCATCCCGGCATTTGCCTGAAACGATTTAGGAAAATCACGGAAAACCTAAATCAGGATGGCAGGAGACGGGATTGAACCGTCGTCCTCCCGAATGCGAGTCCAGTGTGCTAACCACTGCGCCACCTCGCTCGGTAGTTATCCATGTGAACTGAAGAGGTGTTATAGCCAGAAGAGTTTTCCATCATTGAGTCCTTCGTCTGTTGCTTACTCCCCTGTAGATTAATGTTACATTCCTGTTTCACTAGAAATCTGCGCGGGTGTATCGGCGATTGAAAGTAATAAAACCTACTTTATGGATAAAAGCCTGCACCGATGCAGATATTTGCAGATATCCACAATAATAATGACTTTGAGATTGAAAGTTAAAGTACAGTGTTAATAGAAAAAATTCGCCTGTTTTTGCGATGAAAGGGATCGATAATAACGATAATTATTGTTTAATTGATTATTATAATCTTTTCTGGACTGAAAGCCCCATATTAGCTCGTATGTGGGGTATCCTGAAGATGAAAGATGAATTGCTGATATCTGCAAGAGCTAAGGACGGCGTCATAGAGATGTACTTCATTTTCTGAACAATTATACGTACGTTATACTTCCTCGTTGTATTTCCTTGCTAAGTTACGTCTGAATGATACTTCTTTCATTTTCATTAACAAATGTTACTAACGTAGTTACCGAAAGGTGGCACAAAATGACCCAAAGGCTATAATAGATCACTTGCTCTATTTGAATCTTCATTTCACAGTCGGATTCCTGATCGTAAACCAAATAAATAATGTTCCATAGAAAATCAGTGAATCTGTTAACGTTCCTCTTAAATATAATTAGAAGTACAAAAAACAAGTCTTCTTACATTCAACAATTTAACACGCTAATATGATTAGTTACTATGGGCATTAGCGTACATTTTATCAACAAATTACACTGAAGAGCCATAGAATCTGGTACACCTGCCTAATATCGTGTAGGGCCCGAGCGAGGGAGTGCCGCAAAACGACGTGGCATGGATCTGACTAATGTCTAAACTAGTGCTGGAGGGAACTGACACCATGAATCCTGCAGGACTGTCCATAATTCCTTAAGAGTACGAAGGTGTGGGGATCTATTCTGAACAGCACGTTGCAAGACATCCCAGATGTGATCAATAATGTTCATGTCTGGGGAGTTGGTGGCCAGCGGAAGTGTTTAAACTCAGAAGAGGGTTCCTGGAGTCACTCTGTAGCAATTCTGGATGTATGTGGTGTCGCATTGTCCTGCTGGAATTGCCCAAGTCCTCCAGAATGCACAATGGACATGAAAGGATGCAGGTGATCAGACAGGATGCATACGTACGTTTCACGTGTCAGAGTCGTATCTAGGCGTTTCAGGGGTCCCGTATCACTCCAACTGCACACGCCCCACACCATTACAGAGCCTCCACCAGCTTCAACAGTCCCCTACTGACATGCAGGGCCCAACTATTCATGAGGTTGTCTCAACACCTGTACACTTCCATCTGCTCTATACAATTTGAAACGAGACTCTTCTGACCAGGCAGCATGTTTCCAGTCACCAACAGTCCAATGTCAGTGCTGGCGGGTCCAGTCATAGCTTAAGGCTTTGTATCATGCAGTCATCAAGGGTACACGAGTGGGCTTTTGGCTCCGAAAGCCCATATCAGTGATGTTTCGTTGAATGTTTCGCACGCTGACACTTGTTGATGTCCCAGCATTGAAATCTGTAGCAGTTTCAGGAAGGGTGGCACTTCTGTCACGTTGAACGACTCTCTTCAATCTTCGTTGGTACTGTACTTGCAGGATCTTTTTCCAGCCGCAACGATGTCCGAGATACGATGTTTCACCGGATGTCTAACATCCACGGTACACTCGTGAAATGGTCGTACGGGAAAATCCCCACTTCATCGTTACCTCGGAGATGGTGTGTGCTGTCGCTCGTGCGCCGACTGTTACACCACATTCAAACTCACTTAAATCTTGATAACCTGCCATTGTAGCACAGGAATTGATCTACCAACTGAGCCAGACTCTCGTTGCCTTATACAGATATTGCCGGTTGCAGTACTGTGTTCTGCCTGTTTACATGTATGTGTATTTGAATACGCATGCCTGTACTAGTTTCTCTGGCGCTTTAGTATATATGACTAACAAAACATATGCAGTACGAATTCTGGGACACAAAATACTCCAGCAGTACTCAAGGAAGAGTAACAGATAAGATAACACGATTTAAGTGGACAGTTGTTATCCAGTGTACATTTTGGCTCATATAACGGTCTTATCTAAAGATCACAGATAAGGTAAGGAGATATCTGGTTACTCCTCCAGTGTCTGATTTCAGAGTGGAGCTAGTTGTATTGAAGGTCATACCCTGTCCTCTCCACATGAGGCACCGCTGATACCTCTACATGGTACGTTACGGGCCATCCAGTGGAACCCAATCCATACAGAAGCACCTTGGGCAATTGGACTAGTTATATCCAAGATCATCAACACGATACTGTCACATGGTCTTTTGTAATATAAAACTAATGAGAAACGCATACCATTCACGACCAAATGGCAGGTAACCCCTCTCCCTCCCGCCTGGACCAATAAGATTTAAGCTTTGCCTCCCCCATCTCATCCTTTCTAACTAGTTAGTTGCCTAAATTGAAGGGAGAGGAGGGAGAAAGGAAAAGGAAGCCGCTGTTGATGTTAACTGCATCTGGACTTTATGCAAAATGTATGGGGAAGAGTGAAAATGTACACCATGATAGCATTCGAACCCACGATTTCCTGCTTACTTTTTTTTACTGTAACCACTTTTTTAATACATCACGGTGCTACTTTACACAAATGAATAAAGGAATGCCGTTCCTCTTCGGCGACATAACCAGAATAATAAAGGTAGTCCTGTTACGACATAAGGATGCTCCATGCTATAGCCTGCTGCGGATTTTCCGATGATTGTCGTCTCGTTGCTGTGTTTTTTCCCGTTGTTTGTTCAGTCTCATTAATAAGAGGAACTGGAAAGAGGTTCGAAGGTTATCTTCTCATGTCATGGATAATCCAGCTGCGAGGCGGGTTATGTTACGCGCTCCAAAGGAAATGAGAAAAATATTGTCTTTGTTAATGGTTCTTGACGATCGCACAATGTCGTTCGTTGAGGTGATACCAAAAATCGGGTACTGTCTTGTCGGTATTGCCAAATAGGTAGTGAACAGCGTGGCCGTTAATCCACGTCACAGAGTTCGTTTTTGCTCTCGGAAAATACACTCCATCTGAGAAAGAAGTGATCGTGTAGTTATCCTGTCGGGAATCGTGCGTGTGAGAAATGCCAGTATCTGACGGCCCGCATTTGAAACGATGTTCATCCGTGTCAATCGCTTGGGCCTGTGCCACACATGCGTGAGGCGGCGAGGTGGATGTGATGTAAGCGGGACTGGCACAACTGTTTCCCATTAACAGTTATATACCATGCAGATTGCACGTCAGTATGAAGGGTGGTGGTATACACTGCCTGCCACATAGCACGACACTTTGTAGTGGTGTGTTTGCTTTCAATCACATTCGACGTCTTGTTCAGTTGCATGGCGGTATATTTCGCCCTCGTCGTCATCAAGCGTGTGGGTAGTAGTGCGGTGTGGATCTAGCTTAATTCAAGGAAGAATTGGGTAATGTAGAGGAAAGGTGCTGGGATGTCCGATATCATCACAGGGGGCGTGAGTGAGGTGGGTCGTAATGCTTCCAGTAATAGACTTGTGAGGCACGTCGGGCTTCGTCACCACAGGTGCAGGTGGCAGCTGAAGAACAGGGCCTCCGCTGTGTTCTGAACATGACAACGGCCTAAATCCTCTCTGCTCCTCGGGAGGGTTAGGAACTCGTAACGAATCTTAAATAACATGCTCGTACTAACAAAGGATCCCAAAACCCCCAACATGTGGTGAGCCAGAGTAGGTGGTATCGGAAGTATCTGTGCAAAATGGGGGATGTGTGACACCAAATAGACGTTAGCATATCGTGTCCGTTGCAGGAGGTCTAGATTTCTAAGACGGTGCTCACTTATTCCTGCTCTCATCTGATTCAATAAACGCCTGTAGTTAAGGGCTGTCGAGCGCTTCATGTAGGATGTGACATGAATGCCAAGACAGTGGACTGTGTCACTGATTCGTAGCGGTGCGACGCTTTCGTCGGATAGACCTCTGCCTATAGACAGAGAGTGCGATTTGTGGACATTGAGACTGCTCCCCGATGCCGCGCCGTAGGTCGCCACCCACGCCAGTACTGCATGAACATCATCATTACTGCGAAGAAAGAGTACCAGATCATCAGAAGAGGCAGTACAGGAAAAAGTGTTCCCCCCAAGGAACATCACAGTCAGTCGTTTTCGGAGACCACAGAGTAGTGGTTCCAGGACGAGGGCGTACAATATCGCCGAAAGAGGGCAGCCTTCTCGCACCGAGCGCTGGATCCATATCGGCGGCGTGACACGGCCTTTATGTAATACCTTGGACGTCGCACCGCGTAGGAGACGCATCACTACCCCAACTATGATGTCCGGATACCTCATGTGTCGCAGTACCTCCATAAAGTCGAGTGAGGCCAAAACTCCTGGCATTTGGCGAGCGTTGGCTAGCGAGATCATATCTCGATATTGGTTCAGTGCAGTGCGAATATTGTGTTCACCTCCTAACGATGCCTGGTCCTGAGACACAGCACAATGGACCGATCGCTTTAGGCGTACTGCCTGAAGCCGGGGGAAAATCTTCATGTCACTGGGGCGATAATCACTGATCCTGGATCCGCCTCGTGGTTTGTGTGTGGGCACAATCAGTCCTTCTAGGAACGCCCCAGGGGTCTGCGTCGTGGAAAACATAAGATAGGGACAAATATCAGTCAATGCTGGTGCCAGAAATTGCTGAAGTGTCCGATAAAATTCCAGAGGAAAGCCATCAGGTCCGGGGACGTATGAGCATCCCCCGCCTGTATTGCTTCAATGATTTCCTCCTTCATTACATCTGCAGTGGTTGGGAAGGGAGTGAGACAGGGTTGTAGTCTCTCCCCAATGTTATTCAATCTGTATATTGAGCAAGCAGTGAGGGAAACAAAAGAAAAATTCGGAGTAGGAATTAAAATCCATGGAGAAGAAATAAACACTTTGAGGTTTGCCGATGACATCGTAATTCTGTCAGAGACAGCAAAGGACTTGGAAGAGCAGTTGAACGGAATGGTCAGCGTCTTGAAAGGGGGGTATAAGATGAACATCAACAAAAGCAAAACGAGGATAATGGAATGTAGTCGAATGGATATACATGGAATTGTTCATCCAAAGAAAAAGAACATTAAGAGATATACTAATTTTGCTCTCAAGTTTTGAGATATCATCAGTCTTAATTGGTAATCCAAAACCTTTCAAGTTTTTGGTTAGTACTTATTGCTAAATTTTTATATTTAATAACTATTCTGGGATTTTTGTTTATACTTCATTATGCAGATTTTATATCCACTAGAAAATAGCTTTGATCGTTATTGTTAACACTAATAAAAGAGTTTTTGTTTATTTTTTTCTAATTTGATGTAATCTGAGCCTCTTACCGGATCATAGCTGTTAATTCTTAATTGTATTTCATTATTAATGTTTAAACAGAACCATCAGCTTAAAAATTAGTCATTTGCATAAATGTTCTTGTTCCACATCCTCAAATTTTTTAATTACATCTTGTTTTGCAGTAACCCTATAATTTAGAGTTTGATAGCCATATTCATAAACATCATTATTTGTTGTCATTTTGTATTCACAGGATAAATAATCATTTATTTTTAAACCTTTAACTAATTTTGATATTTTCTTGAACTGCTTTCATAATTTTTGCTTCCACTACAATTAAGCAATGATCAGTCTCAATTGAACTAATATTATTTTTGAAAGATATAGTGTGCACTCTTTTTTAAAATGTGTTACCATTAAATAGTAATAGACAGTTGTCATAGATGGCTTAGTTTGAAATATTTCGCCATAGTTATGAAAATTAGGAAGTAGAAATGGATTCCCAATTCTTCTGTTTCCTCCAAAGTGTTGATTCATAATGTTTATAACATCCACAGATACTTTGTAATTCACAAAAATCATGAAGTTCATCTACAGTGAAGATACTTTTAACAAGGTAATGAACTTTAGCTGCACTTGGTATATTACATACTTCTGTATCAGAAAGATTATTATTATTAAATCCTTTATATTTAATTTAGCACTTCTTTCTTCCAGGTACTGAAACATATTCATGAGTTTGTTTATTGCTTCTTTTTGGATAAATAATTTTAGATTCATTATTGAGTAAAAAACAAATCCTGTTACCATAATTTAAATATTCACAATCATTAGTATTGGATAAAAAATTAATTTTAGCTCATTAATGTATTAAACAAACTAGAATCGTTCTTTAACTGCTTACTCAAATATAAAGAAATATTTATTATTATTCCAAAATAAAACTTTATATAAAAATGTAAGTATGAGATTTGGTTGAACTAATTTGTAAGATAAAAAATGTGTTAGGTTTGGAGAAAATTAAAATTTATAAATGTTTAAAAACGCTTTGGGAATTCCAGCACAAGAATCTCATTATTTTAATGTTTTTTCTTTACGTTGTAGTCTAGTTTAATATTTCCACTTTCAAATTAATGAAAATCATGCACATTAATTATTTACTATTCATAACAAAAAATTCTGATTTCACAATCGACCCTACGAAAATTTTTTCCACCATGTGTAATTTTAAAATATTCACTGCTGCTAATAATATTTAAAAATTTTATTTCAAGGTCACTATTTCTTAAACAAAATAAAATAACTTAGCTTGTTGACTTTCTTAATAAATAATTATATTTTATATAGAAACATTATCTGAAATTTTTAGAATTGAAGCTCATCCCAGTTATTGTAATGTGGTTAATCCGTTTCTAAGTTAAATTTCACAATAGCATAATTAAAAAGTATGAAATTATTGTATTCAACAGGAAGATTTATTTCTAAATCAATACTTTGTTCAAATATAAACAGGAACAAATAAAGATATTTTCATTCATAAATTATAGGTAAACAAAGTTCTGAGTTATGTTTAAAAAAATAGTATTAATTTATTGCTGTATATATTTATTTTTTCTACAAATGATCCATTGCCAAATTTATAATTATATTTATTAATTTAAATGAAACAATTTTTTGTTTATTATTAGCCATGCTGTCTTGGCCAGCTTCAATAGTTGGATCATGAAAGTCTAAAACGTTTGTAATACTATCTTTTGTTTCAAAATTTTGTCTTCTATGATGTGAATATTTGGTTATTTAGATAAATAAACTTCTTTAAACTTTTAAAACTATATTGACCAATATGAATTTTTATATTTTTTCCAGCCCAATAAAATTTATTATTTTTGAAGTATTATAAGGGCTTAAAAATTTCTATAAAAACCAACTACACTCTATGAAGACCATTGCTAATCACACTTAATGATGCACACCATATGTGATCGTAGTTCAGTAGTGTCATTTGATACAGTTCCTCAGCATCACTGTCCGCATCTCGTGGTCATGCGGTAGTGTTCTCGGTTCCCACGACCAGGTTCCCAGGTTCGATTCCCGGCGGGGTCAGGGATTTTCTATGCCTCGTGATGACTGGGTGTCGTGTGATCTCCTTAGATTGGTTACGTTTAAGTAGTTCTAAGTTCTTGGGATCTGATGACCATAGATGTTAAGTCCCATAGTGCTCAGAGCCATTTCAACCATTTTTGAACCTCTGCATCACTATGTTTATCATCAGCAGCAACTCTTGATTTCCCAAAGCTAAATAAAGCCCTCGACAAGACTTCCATGTATGACACACTCACTTTTGACTGGGTCGGTGACTCAGGTTTTTCTTATCTCCTTGAGTTCTGCAAATAAATTTCTTTGCCCATGTATTATCTATTGTAGTGGCCACATCATCTTCACTTGCAGTTCACTTCAATTACACATCATACTTACAATTTCCTCTCTTTCATTTCATCATTTCATTGGTTTTGTTTTGTCAACATTTTGTTTTTCAAAGACAATTAGAACAGATGTTGAAAGTCTTTCTCCAGTCGATGAATCTGATGAAGACTGATATTGCTCCATTCTGTTAATTTGTACATGGTCTGTATATGAACTGCATTCAAATAAACTTTTTTATTTTTTGAGTACAACTATACACTTCTTGTTAATTTTAGTGCATATTTTGTACATTATGCAAAGGGGGCACATAGATCTACATATTTTATCTCTAATCCAGCCATTACTTTTTGGAGTACTGTTATTACCACCATTGTTTCAGTTTTAGGGAAATGCCTTCCTCTGCAGACAATTTCAAACAGTTATGTAGGTGTCTTTTGTAAAATATTCAGATTTACCCATTTTCATTGAATTCGTTTCAGTCTACCTATCTCTTCTTTCATCATACTTTGAACGGATCTCAACATCTCATTTGGCATTAACTCTACAATTTCATTATTTTAGTTATTATCTTAGTATATCTTTGCTTGGTCTCTTGGTCTCTACAAATGTTTACAGAGAGCTTAACATTTGTGGTTAATTATCTCCAGGTGTTAGTTAATGTACTGTGTGGCACCTTAACTGAGGAATTGGGTGTCTACCCAAGGTCAATCTCTGTTTCGTTTTCTTCACACTCTTAAATTTTAAATTTTTGTTGCAATGTTTCATTGTACTTTCTAATACACTGTTGAAGACATTCAATAGTAGTCTCATGGAATTCAGTATATTCTTTCAGACACCTATTATCCCACTAATTATTAGCCAAGAGTCCAATACTCTTCCTATTGAAGTCGCATAACCAGCCATTGCTGCATTTCTACGTAAGTGGCAAATGTTACAAATGGTGTTGTTTTAGTACCGATCTGCCTTCATAAGTAAATTCAGTTTTTGTGTGCTGTCACCATGTTCGGTTTCAGCTGACAACAGAGGCTGTTTTTAGAATGTGAACTGTATTAGTGTTGTTGAAATTACAGTCTGTTAAATTTTACGGTTCATTTGAAGGGATATGATTTGTAGGTATTACCAGAATGAGATTTTCACTCTGCAGCGGAGTGTGCGCTGATATGAAACTTCCTGGCAGATTAAAACTGTGTGCCCGACCGAAACTCGAACTCGGGACCTTTGCCTTTCGCGGGCAAGTGCTCTACCAACTGAGCTACCGAAGCACGACTCACGTCCGGTACTCACAGCTTTACTTCTGCCAGTATCCGTCTCCTACCTTCCAAACTTTGGAAGGTAGGAGACGGATACTGCAAGAAGTAAAGCTGTGAGTACCGGACGTGAGTCGTGCTTCGGTAGCTCAGTTGGTAGAGCACTTGCCCGCGAAAGGCAAAGGTCCCGAGTTCGAGTCTCGGTCGGGCACACTGTTTTAATCTGCCAGGAAGTTTCATATCAGCGCACACTCCGCTGCAGAGTGAAAATCTCATTCTGGAAACATCCCCCAGGCTGTGGCTAAGCCATGTCTCCGCAGTATCCTTTCTTTCAGGAGTGCTAGTTCTGCAAGTTTCGCAGAAGAGCTTCTGTAAAGTTTGGAAGGTAGGAGACGGATACTGGCAGAAGTAAAGCTGTGAGTACCGGACGTGAGTCGTGCTTCGGTAGCTCAGTTGGTAGAGCACTTGCCCGCGAAAGGCAAAGGTCCCGAGTTCGAGTCTCGGTCGGGAACACAGTTTTAATCTGCCAGGAAGTTTCATGTAGGTATTACGTTGGCATTAATGGGTGCTAAATGGTCGTCTTCTCTATGTACACACCTATTGCAGGCTGCATTGCACACAATATTTATCTTCCGATTTCCATATAATTTTCATATTGGAAAGACACTTAGAGCTTAGTTTGGGAATGGAAAACATTTTCGATATTCACAGATGATGTTGGAGTACTTTACTATATTGTTTTTGTTGCAAATTTCACAGTCAATAAAGGAAAAACATCTGTTGAACTATGTGACATGGTAAGCTGCATGTCTTTTTCATAGAATGCCGTTTCCTTAGTCATTTCCATACAACATGACCACAATACAGTTAACTGTTATCATAGTAGTCAGTCAAATACTGTGCAGTTCTCTTCACTACGCTGTAGTAGCATCTAGCCCTCAGCTGTTCGTTTCATCTACCATGGATAATTTCTATATTTCTCCTCTTACTATTGTTGTATATAATTGTAATCGTTTTTTCATAAATTTAATTTGTTTAATATGACAATCTTCTATTAATTTGATTCTTAGTTCGGTTCTTCTGAGCCCCTTTTATAAATTTGTAATTGCAAAGTGTCCTCCATGCTATTTCCACAACTCGTTGGGAAGCCTGAAACATCTTCATTCTATGGATGCCAAACCAAAACCACCATCTGTCTCAACATTGAATGAAGAAAAAATATCACCTCCTAAATAGACCATAACCATTACTGTCTACTGTTGGGCCAGCTGGCCAAGGGTGGGGATGAGTGGTGGGCCAGTGGGGTCTAGTGATAGACATGGTGGTCGCTGAGAACACACTTTATTGGGTTTAATAACAGTATTTCTCTCTCATAAATGTAAACGGGTATGCCCCACTCTGGAGCAACACGCCGGGGCAGTTGGTACGCAGCTCGCCACACCTGAGACGGACACTACTTGCGCCATCACCTGGCAGTGCTGCCATCAGGCCTGGGAATCTAGCCGATGGGCCATCAGTAGGCTATTGCTCTGGCGGTGGTGGTGCACACGTCCCCACATCAGCGCTCTGATGACGAATGCCCAGGCCCAGATGACCCAGGTCTGACTTGCATCCTGCAGTGATGAGGGATGACTGCTGTGCATGGGGTATGACACTGCCTTCTGGCAGGAATCTGGTGGTGTCTGGCATTGACAGTAGGTCCGTTGCACTGTGGCAGCAAGTCCTCCAGGGTGGACTTGGTGTGAGAGGCAGCTGCTCCATCCCAATTTTGAACCCAAGGCTGCAGCTGTTAGAGCACTGTTGTCTCATTGTCTAGCATAATTCTGCAATTGTGGTAGGTCTACTGGTATCTGAATGCCTCTGTTTCAAAATTCACAGCTATTTTTACTGTTCCAAGACATATTTGTTGCACTATATCCTAGCTCTTTGTCACATAGCTCATAACAAATTTCTTATCCTGGAGCGGTGACTCTGTGCTCCCCTCTCTAGCTATTGTGACTGTACAGTGCAGGTTTCACAAAACATACCTAGCCCATCTCACATTACTTCTTCACCACACTGTGCTTAATGGTTGGCAGTAGTTAATGCAGCGCTCCAAGGCAGCTTCTTCCAAATTTCACCTAAGACTAGTTAGTGGTGCTACTTAGCCCCCCTCCACAGAAATGTCCCAGCCGCTCAGGTCTTGCTCAGGAGTGGTTCACCACTATGGAATATTTCCACAACCAAATTACAAAACAAGTTACACTCTCCCAAGTAGTTACTGAAATACTATACCTTCCTTACGCTACATTAAACTTTATGGTTGCTTCCTTGTAATTTCTTCAGCACTTCCATTTCTTTTTGTATATGTGCCTACCACATATCCTTGCTCATTAAATGGCTTAATGTATACATCTAATGTTCTTTAAGTCTAGCATATCCATGTTTAAAACAATACACTCCATCTCACACCCAGGGGATCTAGTCTAGTGGGACCCGGGTTACCAATGGATTGGGTTGCTGAATGGCTCTCCATCTCAAATTGATTAAAGCTGTGGAAAACAAAAACAGGGTCACTAAAACTAGACGCAATGTATTCCAACTAAGGTCTACCACACGTCGCGAAATGCCAATTACAGCATGATGCTGATGCAGAGAATCTAACCCTACGATCGTGGTGTAACCCTCACTTACTTGAGACACCACTTTTACACACAACCTAAACTTAGTTGGTTTCAACTTGAAATTCACCATTAATGACCCCAGTCGCTGTATGTGGTCATCCCCTAACCCACACAAATTATTATTTGGTGGCTCCCATTGCCTCCTACCTACTAAATCTCTGGAGGCCACTGACACATGAGCCCCTGTGTCTAACAGAAACTTTTATCTTCTTCCACCTACTATACCCACTATGGCACATTCCACCTCTGCATTCGTATTTCCTGTATTCGTTTTAGCTGGGAACGCCTTTTTGCGGTTCTGGAGTTCCTTTTTCGGTTTAACGAGTGGTTATGACCACCCTGACCACCCCTACCGTTACTTCCATAATACTGCTGATAGTTCATACCACCCTTTTTCCTTCGTGGCTCGTGGCACTGCCTCTGCATGTGCCCTGTGTGCCCCCAATTAAAATATTTTACATTGGCCATATACACACTTCGTCTATCGCTCACCACTGTTTAAATTCAAATTCTATCGCCAGCCGCAGTGCTGCATGGAGGTCCTTATGTGCACCAGTGCATACCCTCCTAGACACATCCAGTACTGAACCACTCAGGAATGCATCTAGTGTCTTTTGCCTGGCATCCTGTAACAAATCCTGGTTAGCCTCATTACTCTGTATAATTCATACATACATACATGTATTTTCCTAAGTCTGTCTGAAAAATCCTCAATGGCTTCGTTAGACATCTTAGAAGTAACATTTAGCTGGTCACGAAGAAACCACACACTATTCTGCTTCTTGTACCCCTGCAATAATCCCTGTGTTAACAGCTGTAGCGTCTCGGCCTTGTGTCTAGCTCCTGCGCATCGTACAATGGACTTAGCTTCTCCTGAAAGGTGCAACTTCGCTACTTGCAACACCTGCTTGTCCTATCAGTCCCCTATCTTAGTAGATGACAATAGTTCCTCCACAAACGATTACACGCTCTCAGATGCGCTACCGGAAAAAGGAGTGAATAATTCCGCAACAACTGGATCTAATCCTAGATTCTGTGTTCTAAACAATCCCAACTCCTCGTTCCCCGCTGTCAGCTCATTATTTGCAAACGTATTTTCTGCTCTTGATCGTGCTTCTTCATTAACTAACGTTTGCGTCTCTGATTACACCATTGCACTACCCTTACTCATACTTCGTAAACTCAAAAATAATAATAAAGCAACCATGCTTTATTAAAAACACGGCAATACTTTTACATTGCATCTAATCATGAGCCACCTGGACTTGCAGCACTGTCTCGTTCTATGGCCAAAACAATGACACGTAAAATGTACAAGAGCACAGACTCGATACAAGGTGCAGAATACCTACGTAAATTACGATGAGTACATCACACAGGTACTAACCATTGATCCTTATATTTCCCTGGGAATTGACTAATATCCATCGCTTCTTCCAGCCTCACAAAAGTAGCTTTGAAGTTCCAGTGACCCTCAGTTTTCGAGTCCAGGTCTGTCACAGAACAGAAACAACAGTTTCACTCGCCCCCTAACGAAGATACTCTCCTGACACCACTCTGTAGAGCACGGCTGTCCGCTCCCATAGCTGAATGGCCAGCGTGACAGACTGCCGTCCTAAGGGGCCCGCGTTCGATTTCTGGCTGGGTCGGGGATTTTCTGCGCTCAGGGGCTTGGTGTTGTGTTGTCTTCACCATCATTTCATCCACATCGGCGTGCAGGTCGCCCAATCTGGCGTCGAATGTAATAAGACCTGCACCAAGGCGGCCGGACCTGCCCCGTAAGGGGCCTCCCGGTCAATGACGCCAAACGCTCATTTCCATTTAGAGCACGGCTGGCTGATCGTGGGCCTGAGTGCTGAGCCGGTGGGGCCTAGTGAGAGACTAGTGACTCTTGAGACACGCAGTTGCTTTTAATTACAACATTTCTCTTTCGTCAATCAGAGGCAAACATGCCCCACTACGGCGTAGCAGACTGGCTACGGTCACAATGTGGCTGGCCCACAGCCCAGATGGACAGTATGTTCGTCGACGCCCAGCGGTGCTGATGTCAGACCTGGGTAGCAATTTGGTGGCCGGTTAGTATGTCAAGATTCTGACATCAGCAGCATGCTCCTTCTTCTTACTGCCTCAACCCTTTTGTGCAGTGATGAGGGAAGGGTGTCATGTCCATGGCATGACCAGCTGCCTACTGGTAGGAGTCTAGAAGCTGCAGGTGAAGATGGCAGGTTTGCTGCACTGTGACACCCAGTTTCCAGGTTGGCATTAGTGTGAAAGGCTGCTGCCCCATCCCAGTCTTCAACCAATGGCTTTCAATGGCGCCCTTCGTCTCATTGCGTAGGGTAGCCCTGGTGTCGTGGTTGTACTGGTGTGTTATGAATGACTCTGTCTCAAAATTCACAGTTATTTACATCCCTCCGTGGCCCATTCGTTGCACTATTGCCCAGCTCCCGTTGACGTAGTTCTTAACATAGTTCAAGTCGTGGTGTGGTGATTAATAGCCAGCGATAGCTAAAGCAACACTCCACAGCAGCTTCTTACTAATTTCATCTAAGACTAGGTGGTGACACTACACTAAGATCACAATTATTTGTTTTATTCAATGAAAGATTTTGATCTCTGTTATGAACACCAGATTGATTTAAATAGGAATGTGCATATTTAAGAGTAAAAAATTAACATAAGTTAACATTATAAGTAGTAGTTCTTTCACATTATCTGAGAAGCATCTAACGAACAACATATCTGTCTCTTTGACGTTAATAAAAATTGTAAATAAAATATGTAGCTATGATTGACATTTTCACATAGTAAGAAAAAAGCACTAGAGCTTAAACATGGGTCCACCGTGTAATGTTATTTAAAATTATAAATACTAGCTATCAAATAGATGTGTGTTACAACTGCATGAAATGCCTTGTTCAGTTACACTTTGCAACTAGCGTGTTGCTAGGAAATAATCCGATGTTTCCAAAAGCAACTGTTCTGTAAACTGTAGCTCATTAACCCCCACATGCACCTCCGTGAATTATCAATTCAAAGATAAAGGAAACACACAGTTTGTAGGACCTCTGAATGCGTGGTTGAATTTCTAAGACTTGGCTGCTGTAGAGTCTAGAGGCCAGCAAAGCACACTTGTCGCATTTACCCTAAAATCTAGTCATAAAGTTAAAAATATACGAAGGCGGGAATCTGCAGTGAAAAAATAATATTAGTTACATTATTTTAAGGTTTCACGAAAATGCTTTTATTTACTTTTCTTCAACATTTATCACAGCTTATAAATTGTTTATTAGGAGCAAGAGCTTAAATCTAAGGAGAGATATCTTACACAACGTATCGCATCAGATTCTGGAAAAATCTTGGAAAATAAATCAAAGATTGTTTAGCGCAATTTTAGAGTTTAAGTTCCACAGTTGTGAACTAGTTAAAATTACAGTTTCAGATTACTTGCAAATAACCACAGTAAAGTTGGAGGATCAAGACCAGTTCGTCTACCATGATACATTCAAAGTTCACAAGCTAAAAATATTTTGAAGTATTCGCTATTAACTCATGTGAGCATGGCAAATCTGCTATTCAACACTTAGGAAAATCTCGACAGTCCCATAAGGCGACCTACTGGCGTTAATACTGACTGGACTCTCCCAGAAAACGACAGCCAATCAACTTCCCCTGAAAGCATCGACTCATCAACTGATCGCCATTAACCAACTGAGCCCAAAGTCAGAAGCCTATACCTGCAACCCACTTTAGAATAATTTATCAGCCAACAAGTAAAAGAAAGTAGCAGCCTATGAGGGGAAGGGTAGGACAAAAACTGAAATGGTGCCGACAACACCTATGGACAGTTCAAGAAATTATCGATTTTGCTGCGCCTATAGTCATTTGGACAGTAAGACGATAACAGACGCTTAACTCATTCCAAACATCACGAAAACAATTGATAATGTTGGACAGCGCCGGTATTTCCCGATGATGAATTTGAGGAGCATGTACAATCAATTGGAGGTGACTCCAGAAGACAGATGAAAGACTGTTTTCGTTGCCTTGCAGCCATTATCAGTATAGAGGAATGCCGTTTCGGCTGAGGATGGCCCCAGAAACACTTCAGCGTTTGTTAGGCGGCGTGTTGAAGGGATTAAAGCCTCATCAGTGGGGCAGGTGTGCGATAAGTCACCAACCAGCGGCGAAATGTCGCCATAGTGGGAGGGGTGACAGCAGTGGTGACCGGATCGATGGGTGACGTTGACGGAGGTGGCTGTGGTGTGACGACCACGGCGATGGAGGTTAGTAGGTGGGTGACAATGACGACGATCCACAAGCGGATCTGAGGTGACAGGTCGTAGGCAATGGAAATCATCAGCCGCTGCTGATGGAGGATTCCAATCCTCGTTTGTCTAGCGTGGCTGTCTTAACTTCATTACATGTTCCAGACTTCTATTTGAGAGCTGTCATTTATAATTTTAAATAAAATTTTACTGTGGATCCTTGTTAAAGCTCCAGCTCTTTTTTTAGTTATTTAATCCACCGTATTTTTGAATGTTAAACATATCTCTGGCCATGTAAAACGCCATTGTAAACTATGCTTACCGCACGTGACACTAGCGATCAAGTCCCCTCAGCTGTTTGTACTGTAGCTGTAAATGAATTGCGCTCTATTACGGTCCATGAGCGTTTATTACAATTTAATCATGCTTTTATTCTACGTGACAATGCCAATCATAGTCATAAATATCATTTTTCTTGTTGTTAGCATGAAGGAGACAGGTATGTTGCTCGTTACATGCTTCTCAGAAAAAGTGAATGCGACTACTTGTAATGTTGTTAACGTATCATACTACTTTTACTCATAAATATACAAATTCTATTTTAGATCAATATGATGATGATCGTCGTCACAACGATCGAAATTGAGTACTGAATAAAACAAATGTTTATGATCATAGACTGTTTTGGTGTCCACTTATTGTCCTATATAGGATGACTGTTACGTTCATGGTAGCCACGTCAGATGTCATTATAATCGTTATACAATTATCTCAGTGCGCTTTTTAGAGAATTTCGAAGCGCATAAAGTACCAGGACCTATGATGGAAATAGCTGCAATTTTGAGTTACACATAGAAGAACAAGCTACAAATATCACAGTTCACAAAGACAGGCAAAAAACGAAAGTGAGATGTTAAATCAAAGTTCTTCTAACAGCTAACTTTCTATACGCTATATTCTATACACAGTAATTGCCCGAGACGTACTACATTATCTTACAGAGCATTACGTGGAACATCTTTCCTGGTCCGACTATAGTACGAGTAGAGTTCATACGGAAACGTAACCTCCCTAAGTAATTTAAACTTAAAGTTCTTTTTCGTTTCTGATTACCTAGTATTGGCACATGCTTGTAAAAAAAAGCCAAAATCCTTCTTCTGTTAGTGTGGAAATTGGTTGTGTTACAATCAGCATCCCCGCCAGCTCCAGTTCAAATGGTTCAAATGGCTCTGAGCACTCTGGGACTTCAAATATGAGCTCATCAGTTCCCTAGACTTAAAACTACTTAAACCTAACTAACCTAAGGACATCACACACATCCATGCCCGAGGCACAATTCGAACCTGCGATCGTAGCGGTCGCACGTTTCCAGACTGAAGCGCCTAGAACCGCTCGGGCACTGCCGCCGGCGCCAGCTCCAGTATTTACTGCACGATTAGATGACATTTATTCACATCTTTTCAAACATATAATTAACAATACACTTACCATTCACTCTGTAATTCGTTCTGCATCTTAAATATTACATAATATCAACGGAAGTCCGCATTAGAAGAGAGTGAATGCTACATCACCTTATTATTATTCCAAAGCTGAATATTTCCTGTGCAGAGGCCGGGTGTATGACTTCTATCGTAGCATGTGATGCTGGCTGTGAGAGGTCAGGGTGAATAGCACTTCACATTCCAGTGCGTAGCTACCGTAGAGTGGTGGCAGGGGCTGGGTGACAGATCGCCATGGAAACAGTGCTGTAGGTGGCTTAGGCCGATTAAGCGCGCCGGCGTCAGCTGCAGCCGTCAAAAGGACGGAGCGCTGCGGGTTCCCTCAGGCGACGGTGGCAACCGGAAAAGTATAGCTATCAGCGCTGACTGTACTGGGCCAGGCGGGATCGAACAGCGACCTACACCACGGATGCTAACGGTGGCGAATGCCCGCCTTGTGCTGTGGCAGACAGCGACTGCACACACTGAGGTGATAAAGGCCATGGGATATTTCCTAATATCGTGATCGTGTTGGACCTCCTTTTGCCCGGTGAAGTGCAGCAACTCGACGTGTCATGGCTCACGAAGTCGTTGTAAGTCGCACACAGAAATCTGGAACCATGCTGCCTCTACAGCCCTTCATGATTTTTGTGCTTGAACTGACCTCTCGATTATGTCTCATATATGTTCCATGAGATTCATGTCAGGTCATCTGTGTGGCGAAACAATTCCCTTGAATTGTCCAGAATCTTCTTCAAACCAGTCGCGAACAATTGTGACCAAAGGACATGGCGCGTTGTGATCCACAAAACTTCCTTCGTTGTTTGGGAACATGAAGTCCACGAATGGCTGGAGATGGGCTCAAATTAGTCGAACATAACTATTTTCAGTCAATGATCGATTCGGTTGAAACAGAGGACTCAGACCATTCCATGCAAACACTGTCCACACCATTATTAAGCTACCACCAGCCTGCACAGCGCCTTGTTGACACCTTCGGTCCATGACATCATAGGGTCTGAGTCACACTCGAACCCTACCATCAGCCCTTAACAAGTGAAATTGGAACTCATCTGACCAGGCCACTGTTTTCCAGTCGTCTATGTTCCAATGGACATGGTCATGAGCCCAGGAGAGGCGCTACAGGCGATGTTGTGCTGTTAGCAATTGCATTCGAGTCGGTCGTTTGGTGCCATTGCCCATTAACGACAAATTCCGCCATAATTCGCACATTGATTCCTGTGGTTATTTTACGCAGTGTTTTTTGTGTGTTACCCCTAACAACTCCACGCAAACGCCGTCTCAGTCGTTACGTGAAGGCCATTTGCCAGTGCGTTGTTCGGTTAGTGATAATGCCTGAAATGTGGTATTCTCGGCACACTCCTGTCACTGTGGGTCTCGGAATACTGAATTCTTTAACGACTGAGTGTCCTACGCATCTAGCTCCAATTACCATGCCACGTCTAAAGTCTCGTAATTCCAGTCCTGCGGCCATAATCACATTGGAAATCTTTTCACATGAATCACCTGAGTACAAATGCCAACTTTTCCAACGCAACGACCAAATACCTTGTGTCTGCGATACTACCGCCATCTCTATATGTTCACCTCGCTGTCCCATAAATTTAGTTACTTCCATTTATGCCAGCAGAGGTCGATGAACAGGGACATTGCTCGCATAGGCGGCTACGCTGGGTAGGTATATAACCCAGACTCGAAACCACAGCTCAAAAGGGAAGCTGCCGTCAGCAGATGGTATTCACCCAGTGGGTCGCTTGCCGATGAGAAGGCGTCAACTCGGCAGCATTTACACTCGGCACAGGTATCAGACTGCAGCTGTTGATGGCAGAATCTGACAATGATAGAATGATGGTTCATCTTGGAGGGTAGACGGCCGTAGACCCCGCCTCGTAACCTGCAGCCGGCAATAACTGCATAACTCAAAACGTATGTCTGAATTTGCTGTATATATAAAAGCCTGGTCGGCTAGTGTTTCTAAAGAGTAGGACTTCTGGGCAGTACGTCATAACAGGTTTGAGGTGCTGGATGTAACAAAAAATGGTTCAAATGGCTCTGAGCACTATGGGACTTCACATCTGAGGTCATCAGTCCCGTAAAACTTAGAACTACTTAAACCTAACCAACCAAAGGACATCACACACACCCATGCCCGAGGCAGGATTCGAACCTGCGACCGTAGCGGTCACGCGGTTCCAGACTGAAGCGCCTAGAGCCGCACGGCCACAACGGCCGGCTCTGTATGTAACACTTGGGCTATGGCTTTATAGCCAACGTCTCCAAAATCTCTGTCAATGGTGTAAAATGTAGCAACACCTCCTTCCAGAGGCTCTGGCCGACGTCTTCTGTATTTTCAGGTCACTGAATGCTTGTTATTCTGTCAAGACGCCTAGTAACTGAGGCGCCTTGCGATACCCTCCTTATGATATAGTTTTGCCTATTTGGTAGCAAGAACTGTTCGCTACACCAGTTCGAACCGTTGTGCACAGGTAGATATGTATAACTGAAACATTACTGAATTTACAGTGCCATATTTTCGTACATAGACTAGTTAATCAGGAAGTTCACCCCGATGATTAGCAAATAAGATATGAAAAATTCAATCGAGCATATCACTCCCAAGTGACAAGTGTCACAGAACGTGGAATCGTCACTCCACAGTGCATCTACGGACTACGTTAACGGAGAGGATATAAATATACTGCCTCTTGAACAGAAGATCCAATATTGTTACTCCAAGCGGTCGCAACATGCTCAATATCATTATTGTACAGTTTCATTTTTAGTCTCATTTGGCGCCAGCCAATTTGGTTTAGTATTTGCTTTGTTCTGGAAAAAATTATGGACACCCCATATCATCCTGATTAGACGGTTTTGCACTGAAGCACCAAAGAAATTAGTATAGGCATGCATATTCAAATACAGAGATATGCAAACAGGCAAAATATGGCACTGCGGTCGGAAACACCAATAGAAGACAAGTGTCTGGCGCAGTAGTTAGATCGGTTACTGCTGCTACAATGGTAGGTTATCAGGATTTAAGTGAGTTTGAACGTGTTGTTATAGTCGGCGCACGAGTGAGAGGACACATCATCTCTACATCTACATCTACATCCATACTCCGCAAGCCACCTGACGGTGTGTGGCGGAGGGTACCTTGAGTACCTCTATCGGTTCTCCCTTGTATTCCAGTCTCGTATTGTTCGAGGAAAGAAGAATTGTCGGTATGCCTCTGTGTGGGCTCTAATCTCTCTGATTTTATCCACATGGTATCTTCGCGAGATATACGTAGGAGGGAGCAATATACTGCTTGACTCCTCGGCGAAGGTATGTTCTCGAAACTCCAACAAAAGCCCGTACCGAGCTACTGAGCTCTCCTGCAGAGTCTTCCACTGGAGTTTATCTATCCGTAACGCTTTCAGGATTACTAAATGATCCTGTAACGAAGCGCGCTGCTCTCCATTGGATCTTCTCTATCTCTTCTATCAATCCTATCTGGTACGGATCCCACACTGCTGAGCAGTATTCAAGCAGTGGGCGAACAACCGTACTGTAACCTATTTCCTTTATTTTCGGATTGCATTTCCTTAGCATTCTTCCAATGAATCTCAGTCTGGCATCTGCTTTACCGACGATCAACTTTATATGAGCATTCCATTTTAAATCACTCCTAATGCATACTCCCAGATAATTTATGGAATTAACTGCTTCCAGTTGCTGACCTGATATATTGTAGCTAAATGATAAGGGATCTTTCTTTCTGTGTATTCGCAGCACATTACACTTGTCTACACTCAGATTCAATTGCCATTCCCTGCACCATGCGTCAATTCGTTGCAGATCCTCCTGCATTTCAGTACAAATTTCCATTGTTACAACCTCTCGATTCACCACACCATCATACGCAAATAGCCTCAGTGAAATTCCGATGCCATCCACAAAGTCATTTGCGTATATTGTGAATAGCGGTCCTGCGACACTCCCCTGCGGCACACCTGAAGTCAGTCTTATTTCGGAAGACTTCTCTCCATTGAGAATGACATGCTACTTTCTGTTATCTAGAAACTCTTCAATCCAATCACACAATTGGTCTCATAGTCCACATGCTCTTACTTTGTTCATTAAACGACTGTATCGAACGCCTTGCAGAAGTCAAGAAACACGGCATCTATATTCTACAACTGATAGACATTATAGATATAGGTCTATAGTTCTGCAAATCTGTTGGAAGTCCCTTCTTGAAAACGGGGATGATCTGTGCTCTTTTCCAATCCTTTGGAACGCTATCCCTGTGTCGTCTATTTCGATATCTACCATTTTTTCATCTGTGCGACAATCTAGAGAAGGAACTACAGTGCAGTCTTGCTCTGTGAAACAGCTTTGGAAAAAGACATTTAGCATTTCGGCCTTTAGTCTGTCATCCTCTGTTTCAGTACCATTTTGGTCGCAGAGTGTTTGGGCATTTTGTTTTGATCCACCTACCGCTTTGACATAAGACAAAAATTTCTTAGGATTTTCTGTCAAGTCAGTATATAGAACTTTACTTTCGAATTCATTGAACGCCTCTCTCCTATCCCTCCTGACACTACGCTAGGCGTCGCGTAATTTTTACTTGTCTGCAAGGCTTTGGCTATGTTTATGTTTGCTGTGAAGTTCCCTTTCCTTCCGCAGCAGTTTTCTAACTCGGTTGTTGTACCACGGGGCCTCTTTTCCATCTCTTACGATCTTGCTTGGCACATACTCATCCAACACATATTGTACGATAGTCTTGAACTTTGTCCACTGATCCTCAACACTATCTGTACTTGAGACAAAACTTTTGTGTTGAGCTATCAGGTACACTGAAATCTGCTTTTTGTCATTTTTGCTAAACAGAAAATACTTCCTACCTTTTTAATACTTCTATTTACGGCTGAAATCATCGATGCAGTAACGGCTTTATGATTGCTGATTCCCTGTTCTGCGTTAACTGTTTCAAATAGTTCGGGTCTGTTTCTCACCAGAAGGTCTAATATGTTATCGTCACGAGTCGGTTCTCTGTTTAACTGCTCAAGGTAGTTTTCAGGTATCGATGGAGTAGGGATTTTCCCGTACGCCTATTTCACGAGTGTGCCATGAATATGAGGAAGCCGGTAAGACATCAAATCTCTCACACCACTGTGACCAGGAAAAGACCTTGCAAAAACGGGACCAACGACGGCTGAAGATAATCGTTCAACGTGACAGAAGTGCAACCCTTCCTCAAACTGCTGCAGATTTCAATGCAGCGTGCGAGCCGTTCAACGAAACTTCATCGATATGGGCTTTCGGAGCCAAAAGCCCACTCGTATTCCCTTGACGTCTGCTCGACAGAAAGCTTTACGCCTTGCGTGGGTCAGTCAACACCGACATTGGACTGTTGATGACTGAAACATGATGCGTGACCGGACGAGTATCATTTCAAATTGTATCGAGCGAATGGACGTGTACGGGTATCGAGACCCTGCGTATCAGCAAGGAGGTTTAAAGCTGGTGGAGGCTCTTTCATGGCGTGGGGCGTGTACAGTTGGCGTTATATGGGACCCCTGGTACGTCTAGAAACGACTCTGACCAGTGAGACGTACGTAAGCATCCTGTCCCATCACCTGCATCCATTCACGTCCATTGTGCATTGCGACGGACTTGGTCAATTCCTGCAGGACAATGCGATAACCCACACGTACAGAATTGCTACAGAGTGGCTCAAAGAATGCTCTTCTGTGTTTAAATACTTCCGCTGGCCGCCAAACTCCTCAGACAAGAACATTTCTGAGCATATCTGGGATATCTTGCAACGTGCTGTTCAGAAGAGGTCTCCACCCCCTCGTACTCTGACGGATTAATGGACAGCCCTGCAGGATTCATGGTGTGAGTTCTCTCCAGTACTACGTCAGACATTAGTCGAGTCCATGGCATTTCATGTTGCGACACTTTTGCATGCTCGCGCGGACCCTACACGATATTAGGCCAGTTTCTTTGGCTCTTCAGTGTACGTTATAAACATTTTCCACCTCAATGCAAATATTCCCCTGAATATGTAATAAGACATTAATGAACGAAAACAGGTAAAGTGAGTAAATTTATTTGACGTTACGAATTAAAGAGTGCTATTATCTGCAATGAACTGATTCAGTGCATAGACTTTTAAGATGGTCTGTATCACATGGCAACAGTTCAGGTTGTTATAGTATAAAACTCAAAGATTTTCGATATTCTCTTTAATTTATTCATTTTCCATTGTACCTTATTACTACTGGTGTGGTCAGACCTTAGGCAGAACAAATGAGCAATAAATGAATCCGCTAAAGGACGATGCGATTGCTTAGCAATCAGGCAGCCCGTGGGTGGTGCGCCATTAGTAACGAGGCAGCGAGGGGGCGCACCTGCACTGGTGGTGGTGATTGATCGCACTCGCGCCTGCTTCGCGTCTGACGTCATGTTGCAAATTGCGACGCATAACTGAAATAATCGGCCACGGTGCTCGCCTCACGATGGCACTGCTGATTCCGAATATATCCGCCGATATGATTGCACCCCTACCACTGCCCAGAGGAACATGCCGGAACTATTGGTCCACGATAGATTTCTTTTGTGAACATAATGAAAGAAGACTGCACCAATCGTTGTATATATTTGAATTTTGGTTATCGGTTTCAGTATGCTGTGCAGTTCATTTTCAGATCAAAAAGTAGAAAAAGGATGAAAAATGTGCGATAATACAGAAATCACACGACTATAACAGTAAAAGATACGCAACCAATAGTCCTACGTAACAACATAGCCATATGTCAACGTAACCCACAACAGCGAAAAGTAAACTTACAAGCACTGTCTGAAACACTCATATGGCATGGTCGGATGTCACCGTAACTTCGTTCCACCAGCAGGTATGTAAATAGAGTCGTAATCCTCTGTGACCGATAGAGCGGCTAGCAGATTGCATTATTGTTGGTGTTTAGTTTTGTTACCAGGCTTGGTAGGCTATAAGGGAGTCGGCGGAGGGGTTCTAAGTGCTTCAGTCCTGAACCGCGCTGCTGCTACGATCGTAGCTTCGAATCCTGCCGCTGGCATGGATGTGTGTGGTGTCCTTAGGTTAGTTAGGTGTAAGTAGTTCTAAGTCTAGGGGACTGATGGCCTCAGATGTTAAGTCCCATAGTGTTTAGAGCCATTTGAACCAACTATATAAGGGGTATTAACAGTGTCAGATATTAAGGTACGACTGAAAAGAACACGGAGATGTCGCGTACTCATGTGAGACAGCGTTAACAGCATCTGACAGAATTGTAAAGAGCCCTCACTTTGGGTCTGTATTGGGCCAGCTGGTCAAACTGTGAAATATACAGATTTGTGGGGCATGTGGATGTGACAGTCACGTGATTTGGGACTGTAGGGGACGCTTACTCGTCGTAAATGTTCCGGTCAACTAGGTCTGATTACCACAAGGACGGATCGCCGTGTTGTGCACCAAGCGGACTGCAGTCAGCCTCTTCGCATCTGCACCGGAAATCCGAGAACAAATAATGCACTGCCTGCAACATTTTGTTTCGTTCCATACGTGGAGAACTATCGTCGCATGTGTAAAAGGTTGCGTTTAGACCGGTTCCATGACGAGGTATCATACGCTGCTGATAAAAAGCTTCCCAGTGTAATTAGCAATGAATCGCAGTTCTGCACTACTCCAGATGGCCATAGTTGGCGAGTACGGCTGGAATCTGGGGAGAAGTCACATCCTTCCAATGTTTTGGAGAGGCACAGTGGTGTTAGACCTGCTAGATATGACATCAGATCACGACTGGTAGTGATTGGGGCAGCTCTTATGGACCGAGCGAGATGGCGCAGTGGTCAGCACATTGGACTCGCATTCGGGAGGACAACGATTCAAACCCGCGTCCGGCCATTCTGATTTACGTTTTCCGTGAGTTTGCTAAATTGCTTCAGGCAAATGCGCAGATGGTTCCTTTGAAAGGTCAGGGCTGACTTCCTTCTCCATGGATCCAATGACTTCGCTGTTCGTCCCCTACCCCAAATTAACCAATCAACCAACCAAATCGCATGACACAACAATACGGCACGGACGTTATGCGTCCTCACATGTCTGATGCGACAGTATCGTGGTGCCCTTTTCAACAGAACAACGCCCGTCCGCTCACTGCACGTGTCTCTACGAACTACATGAAACTGAGGTACTTCCGTGGCCAGTAAGCTCCCAAGATCTGTCCCCAACACAGCTTGTGTGGGACCAGCTTAGTTGTCAACTGCGTCCTACTGCCAGTATCCAGGATATCAAGGACCAGTTACCAGAGTTGTAGGCCAGTTGTTTCAGGGGAGAATACAACGGTTTTATGATAGCCTGACCAGCCTAATCTTTACAGGCATCCAGACCTGAGTCATATGACAAGCGTTTCAGACTACCAAACTGTTTGTTCAAAAATGGTTCAGATGGCTCTGTGCACTATGGGACTTAACATCTGTGGTCATCAGTCACCTAGAACTTAGAACTACTTAAACCTAACTAACCTGGGGACATCACACACATCCGTGCCCGAGGCAGGATTCGAACCTGCGATCGGAGCGGTCACGCGGTTCCAGACTGAAGCACCTAGAACCGCACGGCCACACCTGCTGGCAAATTGTGTGTAAATCTGACTTGATTCTGTAACCACTAATATATAATCAGATGCCCTCTCAACCTGTGCAGTTCTATTTCGTTTCCTCTTTCCCACCTAGGTGCTTTACACTTTGTGATGTAAGTGCATAGTATTATTTAAATATAGTAAAATAAAGAAATAAAGAGTAAAATTACGTAATCAATAAATAACAGTGGTTGATACTCAAAACAGGTGCCGAGTCCAACACTGCGTGGGAACTAATATCAGGATACATAAATTCTCAGTATAATGAAAGTGTTAGTTACGAAAACCCTCATCATATGCATCAGGTGAGTCTGCACGTTATGAAAACACGAATTATTGAATCAACGGTTTTTTCCCTCCAAACCCTTAAGTCTGATAGATATGTGGACAATGTACTTAAATCTTTTCCCAGAGAACTAACAACTAACGAAAAGGTCAACAGTTATTACATGCAAGACAGTGCAAGATTACAAACTGCCAATGCTTCTATGACACTATAGAGAGCTATTGCTTTTTAGTTTCCTGCAGCTCTGCAGCAGTTGCTTCTGAAACACCAGGGTGAAACACGGAATGATGTAATTATTTTCACATGCATCTTTCGAGGACCTCCCCTTACTCGTGTAACTCAGCTAACTATTACGGCAGAGTATAAGGAATGGACTAAAGCGCACCTCACGACCGAAAACTGCGTCGCCCGTATGGCTTCCGGTACACCTCCAGACACTGAGTCGTTCGTCATCGACTGTGTACGCATAAACTGTTATTACACTTTACAATTAAGATCTTGGGTGGGAGAATTTATTAGCCCCACGTTTTGAACCTAATTTATTATCAAACTACGTTAAGCTCACTTCAGGAAGCTATTTGTTATAGTAATGGAGTTATTATACCTCTTGCGTTTCAGAGTACGACTACGCAAAAGGTACAAAGCATACAGTAAACACATTTCAGTGAATAGAACACCACACCAGGTTTTCAAATAACTTTATTTGTGCTCAGTTGGGGCAACGTTTGCGATGCGGCAAATGTCAATACGGGCAGAACAGCATGTGCGTGCACGTAGTTGTCTAGGCGCGCAGTCCGGAACCGCGCGACTGCTACAGTCGCAGGTTCGAATCCTGCCTCGGGCATGGATGTGTGTGATGTCCTTAGGTTAGTTACGTTTAAGTAGTTCTAAGTTCTAGGGGACTGATGACCACTGCTGTTAAGTCCCATAGTGCTCAGAGCCATTTGATTTTTGCACGTAGTTGAGACTGCGCAACAACAGACAGCTTTGTAAATCGTTGACAGGGTTGCCTATCTGCAGTCGCGAACTAATTCTATGTGGCTATATGGAACGGTTGATTAGTCTACACATTCTGACAAGACTGCCTCCTGGTAGTGCGCTCTGAAACATCTGTACTGCGAGTATTACGCATTGAATCTGAGAAAGCTGTTCTATGTGCAGGTAGCAGTCGTCTACTGAAACTCCAGACATACTTATGAGCAACCCTGTGCTGTTTATCTTGGAAGGCTACGTTATGTCAGCTGTATTTATTAATTAAAAATAAAACATTAATTTCAGTATATGCCACCAATAAAATTAAGGAGTTCAGTTCGTCAGCAAAATCACAATAACTCTTTCAGACCTTGAGGAAGGAAATTTTTTCTTGATGTGGTCATGCATTTAGGTGATTTTTAATGATTTTAAATGCAAGATTTATACAAAAATATGTACCCGTTTTCAAAAAACCTACTTTGTACTTTTGGCTTCATTTTATGGACTAAAAAACTAATTAAGAAATATTCTCTATTGTAATAAGTAGTAAAATGATCATTCAATAATTACAATGCAAAAACAATTACATTGTTCAATTACACAGATGAATATAGCGAACCAACTGCCCTCGTGCATTGTAGTGGTCAAGAGGTGCTGCGCACTGCTACGTTAACTGGCTGATATTTTCATAGTAATGCCCAACAGTTGGCAACACTTGCGCATGATAAAAAGGTTGATCATTCACAAACGTGTACCTCATGTTGCCATTGAGAAAAAGTTCTTCAGTTACAGCTAAGACACAGAACAAGTTAATTTACACAACTGTAGCCACAGGGCCAGCAAGGGTTCAAGCACATATTAATTTGTACAAAATTAATTTATTTTAGGCTAAACCCAAATACATGTTAATTATCTGGATGTGTTGAACTAAGACAATTGATATAATTCCATGACTTAATATGATGAAAATAGGCAATTTACACATTGGCCACTTTTGTTCTGTTTAATTGGATTTCCAGTTTTGGATTTGTAGATATTATCGAATCCTTAAAAAGAGCACCAACATGAGGAACGTGTAATCACAAAGCTTGGTGTCAGTGGCTTGGTTGGAAGAAGCAGATCCATTTTTTTTTATTTAGCGTCTGATGCTGATACGTGAGTGGGTTGCAGACTTTTTAAGTAAAAGAACTCAGTACATTGTCCTCAGCAGCGAGCGTTCATTACACACAAGAATATTCTCAGGAGTTCCCCAGGGAAGTGTGATAGGACTGATTTTATTCTCTGCAAATATAAACCACTTAACGAACAGGGTAAGCAGCAGTTTATGGCTGTTTCCTGATTACGCTGTGTTGTACGGGAAGGTGTGGTAATTGAGTGACTGTAGGAGTATACAAGGTGACTTAGACAAATTTTCTGGTAGGCATTATAAACGACTGCTTCTCTAAACGAAGAAAAATGTAAGTTAATGCAGATGGTTAGGAATATCAATCATGTTACGTTCTAACACAGTATTAGAAGGGTGCAGTTTGACACAGCCACATAGGTTAAACATAAAATTTTGAATATTGTCAGGGTAAAACATGTATCAGAACTGAGTACAGAAGGTCAACAAAACAGTCAAAAACTGAGAAATTTAGAATATTGCGCAAAGAAATTAATTAGATGGATGTTTACAGTATAAAAGACACAAATGTAAAATACAAAACATTCATTAATAAAGTTAGCACCTTATTTGAAAATTGTTTTCCCCTGAAGGTAACTCAAATTAAGCAGGAGTCTAATAAGAAACCTTGGATCACACAAGGGATAAAGATATCATGTGAGACAAAAAGGATACTCTATCTGATACGTAGGGACACCTTTGATACTAGCATTATAACTCATTACAAAAATTACTGAAAAATATTGAAGAAGGTTATCCAGAAATCTAAACACCTGCATTATGAGAAGAAGATAAATAGATCCTGCAATAAAATAAAAACAATACGGGATATAGTTAAATCAGACATGTAGGACCACAAATGAGGAGGAACAAATAGCTCTGAAAATAAATGAAACCCTGGTAACAAACGTATGTTGTGTTGCAAACAATTTAAACAAGTATTTTGTCTCTGTTACAGTTAGCGTTGGGTTGCCAGATTCAGTAAATAATGCAGTGGAATATCTGAGACCAGTGCACACAAGCAATCTCAGTAAAATGGAATTGACACTTACTTCACCCAAAGAAATAGAATGCATCATAAAGTCCTTGAAATCAAAGCATTCTGGTGGTTATGATAACATATGAACAAAGTTAATAAAAGAGTGTTCATGTGAGTTTAGTCATATCTTAATTTATTTGTGTAATCAATCACTTGTCACAGGAACATTCCCAGACTGGCTTAAATATGCTGAAGTTATACCTCTCCACAAGAAAGGGGCAAGGAAATGCCGTTAAGTTACTAACCGATCTCACTTTTGCCAGCTTTTTCAAAAATCTTTGAAAAGGTTACTTTCAAGCGTCTATTTAAGCACCTTAGTGAAAATAACACACTGTCAAAGTCACAGTTTCGGTTTCTTAAGAGTTCTGATATTGAGAAAGCTATTTACACTTACAGCGAAAATGTCCTTAATTCATTGGACAACAAATTAGAGGCAACTGGCATATTCTGTGACTTGTCAAAACGGTTTGACTGTGTGAATAACAGCATTCTTTTAAGTAAATGAAAACATTATGGCGTCACTGGTAGTGCTACAAAGTGGTTTCAGTCATATCTTACTAACAGTAACACTTCAGCAGGAGGCAATCAGACATCATCTGACTGGGAAGAAATTACATGTAGTGTTCCCCAAGGTTCCATACTAGGTCCACTACTATTTCTTGTGACCTGTCATCTGTTACATTACCAGATGCCAAGTTTTTGCAGATTATACAAACATCGCAATAAATAGTAAATCAAATATAAATTTAGAAAGAGAAGCTAATCAAATTTTTACTCACATTAGTAAATGGTTCATAGCCAATTCACTGACAATAAACTTTGAAAAGACCCACTATATGCAGTTCAGAATTTCCAAGAGATTTCCTTCTGGTGTGTGTATAAAATATGACGACATGGAAATAGGAGAAGTTGAGAGTGTAAAATTCTTGGGACTACAACTTGATAATAAATTCAGTTGGGAGCAACATACTAACGAACTGCTAAAGCGCTTAAAGAAGTCTGTGTTTGCAATGCGAATGATGTCAGACATAGGAGATATAAATATAAAAAACTGGCATATTTTGCTTATTTTCACTACATTATGTTATATGGTATCATATTTTGGTGTAAATCCACAAACAGAGACAAAATTTTTAGAGTACAGAAGCATATAATAAGAGTAATGAGTCATGTAAATCCAAGAACATCATGCCGAAACCTATTCAAAGAATTGGGCATATTAACCACAGCTCCTCAGTATATTTATTCCTTAATGAAGTTTGTTGTAAATATTATAAATAATACATCTCTTTTTCCAACTAACTGATTAGTACACAGTATCAATACTAGGTATAAGAACAATATACATTAATATTTAAAATCACTTACTATTGCCCAGAAAGGAGTCCAGCATTCAGCAACGCATATTTTCAATAAGTCACCAGCAAACATTAAGAGTTTAGTTTTAGAGAAGGCACAATTTAAACATAAATTAAAAGAATGTTTATTGACCAACTCCTTCTAATCCATCCATGAGTTTCTCAATAAGCGCAGTAGACTATTTTAATGAAAATTTATCATCCTTTAATTTTTGACAGTACTTGGTTGTAACAGCCAAGTAACTACCTACTGTGTGAATGATGGATGTATGGAAAGCAGATGTAAGTCTTAAGTCTGTAAATAGTGGAAGTTTAATTTTAAATCTTGTACATAATCTGAATGTTCTTAATTGAGGATCACTGAAATGAATAATTTACTTTAATTTTTGACAATACTTGGTTGTAATTAGTAAATGTGTGAATGATGGATTTAATGAAAGCTGATGAAAGTATTAAACCTGTAAATATTAGAAGTTTAAATTTAAGTCATGTACATAATTTTACTGTTTATTGACTGAGGATCATTAAAATTAATGAAACTCAAGTTTTTCTATTTATATTTTTGTAATGAGTTTATCTGACATGTTCCACACTCAGGACGATTCCCTCTTTTCCGGGTCTATGGAATGAATAATTAATCTAATGTAATCTAATCCAGGCATAAGGTTGCAAAGCGATATAAAATGGAATAAATAGGGTGTGGGGAAGGCGAGTGTTTACTTCTTGTTTGTGGGAGAATTTTGGGAAAGTATAGTTCATCCATAAAGGAGACAGTGTATAGAACGTTGGTGCGACCAGTTCTTGGGTACTGTTCCAGTGTTTGGGATTCCTACCAGATCGGATTACAGTAACACGTAGAAGCAATTCATTGTTATCTGCAGGTTCGATCAGAACGCAACTTTAATTGAGATTCTCTGTGAATTAAAATGGAAGACGATGCTCTTTTCGTAAGGCAGTACAGGGAAACTTTAGAGAACCGACATTTGAGGTCGACTATAAAACGATTCTACTGCCGCTAACGTACATGGATCATGAAGATATATGCGAGAAATTAGGGCTCGTACGGAGGCTATTAGAAAGTAGTTTTAACTCTATTTTCGAGTGGAACCAGAAAGAAGATGACTTGTAATGGTACAAGAGACCCTCCACCATGCACCACAAGGTGGTTTACTGATTATTTATGTAGATGTAGATGTAGGAAGTAAAGTTAATAACTCAGTTTCCACTACACAGTAAGCCGCATCCTTGAGTTCTTATTCGATGGGGAAAGATTTCTTCTGCAGGATTTTGTGTATCTGCTCTATTAAAATTGTGTCTTAGGTTCCACTGCAGTGACACCAGTCTTTCTTCCCGTATTGGAGCCAGCCTGTTTCGGATGTGTGTGTGAATCCAATTGCGTTCTGAATCATTTAATGGTACTAATGGCAGCACATTTAAAATTCTGGATGCCAAAGTGCATCAAGGTTGCTCTGTGCACAGTCCTCGCCACCACCTCGATGGAGACATATGTTTGGCAGTATCACAGAGACGATTATTCAAAAAGAAAGCAATACCAGCTCTGAAATTCCCCTAGAGAATTCAAATTTATGGCAATTGCTTAGTATTGCTGCATACTCCAGAGCTTTACTTTCCTCATTTGCAGTAGGAGTTCATCCTTTGTACTGTGGGTCTAAATGTTTTTCACATGACCCTTTGCTATTTTCCACAGCAGCTTTTATAACTGATTAGTTATCTTCAGAAAATATTTTTCCCAGCACTATATGTCTATATGTCATCTCGAATCGCAGTCAGAATTTCATATACTTTGACAAAATGATATTACGTGTTCTGCTCGCGCTATAGAGTCAAGCATAGGTTCCAGTCACTGCAAAGCCTCTTCCTGTTTCTGCCATGTTTCCCTCTAGCACGGCTCTCTTCACAGCCTTGTCGAGCTCCTCATTAGGACGACCAATTGTTTCCCTGTCATGTAGCGCGCTAGCAAAACATAGTGCCACTCCAAACTATCGCGTCCAGGATGGAAGTTTGAGTATCACAGCTAATGCACCGTGTTTCACTTTTGAATTGGAAACATAGTTGTACTGCAGAGATTTCATAATGCTTTTTGACCACACAGTTAAGTTCATAAAGCATAACATCTCTTATCAATAGATTGATACTGTGTGCTGTGCAACACATGTTGGCGATACGTGGAGATCATTGCTGTGAAAGGTTGCCAACAGCCTCCATATTTCGAGTATTGTCTGTTATAACAGTGACGAATTTTTAGTGGCCTATCTTATTGATAAAGTTGGTGGTAGTATCCGCACAATATTGGGAAGTTTCTCTCTGCTCTCCAGGACGATTTCTCTTGTAAAATCTTGGATCTGGTGGGTTTATTAAGAAATTAACCACACTGGCTCGCAACATCCATCCAGCCATCTACAATTAATACAAGTGAGTGCGACTTCAGGTTCTTTTGCATATACTCTTCCTGCAGGCATCGGTATTCAATGTCTGGAAGACCAGCTGCAAGTGTATGACGCAAAGGTGGCTCATAAGTAGACCGTATCTTTTGGAAGGTATTTTGCCTTTATTCCGATTCTAATAGCGAAAGCGACACACTCACATACACTGCTCTAGCAATAGTTTCGTCAATGCTTTATCTGTGAAAGTCACGCATGGAAAGCCAGACTGTGGTAAGTGCAATGGTACATCAGTTGGCTTAGATGACTCTACAGACCATGACTTTCTCACTGTTGCAGAAGCACAGGCTCGACACAGATCCTTTCAACCTCTATCTGGGACTATCTCTGTTTCTTTCTTGTCGTACGTTGTGATGAAACTATGCATTTAGTAGAATGATAAGTTTCATCACCTTCATTGAGATGCTAGCACAGTCGAAATGGCAGTGCATAATGACCGAGCTTGTCAAAATCTTTATATCTGGCTTCTGTTTTCCCATCTACAGTTCGTGTTTCATTCTAACGTCAGACAGTGTCATGAGGTCACATTCCTGCTGAATGCTTATCAACTACGATGGCCAAAGATACTAAAGCTGGGCAACGAGTAACGAAACGTGACACTGAATCGAAGACGTACCTCCAGCACCTTCTAGCTCTAGCACTTCCTCTAATGAACTTTTCTACATCTCGAGGTGCTTCCCTACTCCCAGGACACGTCAGACCTGGAGGTTGCTGCACTTCAAGCTACCAAATTAACCTGTTACAAAACTGTATAAAACCGTGCTTACTGTAATTAAATCACCTAGTATAGTATTATTATATCTATAGCAGGGGTCGGCAATTAGTTTTAGTAGGGTTCGGATTCGGTGTAAAAATTTTTGCGGAGAGCCAGAAAAAACTAATAATTAAAAGGTACTGTTTTTTATTTTGTTTCAAGTCAAGTTAGTTTTAAAAAAAGGGTAAACCAAGTAAAATAAGTAGTTCTCAGTTAATATTGTAATAAATTCAATGTGAGAAATCACATCGACGGTCTAGAGCCAGTTTTTTAAAGCCCGGTGTACGAGGGGTATAGCAAATGCGGGGTATGTCTTCAAGGTGGGCTTTCGTCAACCTTGACCGATATATGTTCTTTGAAAAATTCATTTTGGAGAACGACGATTCGCATATATATGTCGAACCAAACATAGTGGCCAGATTAATAGCTACTTCCTTACATTTTCATATTTTTCTGAAACGTGTTTACCCCAAAATTCTTCAGTGGATACAGTTTTATACATTTGGAAAGAATATCTTCTTGTAAGTCGATTATCTCCACTTGAAGTGAAGACTTTGAAACGCTGAACAACTTAGCAGCCACATCAGTCCATTCTACCCATGCATCAACTTGATAAGGAAATTCTAGGAATTGAGAAAGCTTTCCAATTTCTGAAAAGTCTTGAAATCTTGTAGCAAATTCGTCCCTTAGATCGGACAGAAATCTTACAAACACTGCAATCTCGTTTTCAGAGTTCTCTTCTTTATACTCAAGAATTGTTGGGAAATGAATAAATTCATGCCTTGCAATATCGTTTTGAAAAATACCGGCTTACGACCAAAAGCAGACACGCTTTGTATCAGAACACATATTAATTTCCCATTCCCTTGTAACTCTGTGTTGAGCGCATTTAAATATTTCAGAATATCCTTCAGAAAAACAAGTTATCATATTTCGCTCGTTTGTTATGAGCTCTAAGTGCTTCTTTGCTCCCTGCGTATCCAAGATTTGCAACAAGGGGGTAACTTCTTCCTATATTAGCCAGAAGCATTGAACAACTTGACCTTTACTTAAACAACGAACATTGTTGTATTGCAATAAGGCAGAATACGCTGCATCACATTCTGAAAGAAACTTCTCGAACTTTCGGTGTTGAAGAGAAGAATGAGATTTCATAAAATTAATCAACTGCACCAAGCTGTCCATTACTTCTTTCAGGGTAGCACTGAGTTTTCCACAAAGAGCAGTATGTTGAATTATGCACTGATACGATATTAGACCTGGATTCTGAACCCTGATTTTCTTTATACACCTTTTCCTTTGCCAATCATCGCTCGGGCGCCATCAGTTGAAAGCGACACTATTTTATCATAACGAATGTTGGAATTATTAATAAATTCGTCAATAGCTTTGGATAAATCTTCTCCTCGAGTGTTACCTTTCAAAGGCAATATTGCGAGCAGTTCTTTCCTCAATATCTTATTTTCAATGTCGAAAAATCTCACGAAAATAGATATTTGTTCATCACCGACAATGTCACATGATTCGTCAAGTGCAATGGCGTAGCATGGCGACTTTTCCAAAAGTTCAAGCAGAGTGCTTTTAATATCAGTAGCTAAAATTTCCGTTCTTCTTGTATTACTTCTTGCCGACATTGGAATACTTTGAACTGCAGCGACAACATCCTTGTTTTCTTCAAAAAGTGCCGAGGCTACTTCCAACATACATTCTTTCATTATGTCAGAATCTGAAAATGGGTTTTGGTGTTTACAAAGTGTCCAGCACACACGTAACGCTGCTTCTGCCCATTTTTCTTGCTCACTCATGCAGCGAACCAGCAATTTCGTGCCTTTTTCGTAAGAAGTACGATATTCCTGTAATTTAAATTTAAATTTTACCTTGATAAGTTTACAAAGCAGTTATACATATCACATTTATACATTATATAATAGCATTATATTACGTGTAGTTTTTCTTTACGAGCCTCACTGCCAGGAGGAAAGTCTTGTGGAATTGCTGATGAGTTGTTTCATAGCGTCGCTTTAAATTGCCACTTTTAATAACAGCGACAGTTTTATTACATATTAAGCAAACTGAAACCTCTTGAGGCCTATCAGGCAGCGTAAAACAATATTGTTCAGTCCATTCAGTCAAAAATCTCCTATTTTCAGTGTCCACTTTTCACTTTTTAGGACCCATTATTAATGTAGGTATGTATGTACGGAAAGGTTTTTCACACGACAAATTGTAAAACAAATGAATAATTGCTCTGCGTCCTGCGTGCGATTGACGAAACGAAGTAAAGAGCGACCGCCCACTGTGCTCTCTTTGACTAAAACGACAGGTTTGGACATGCTTAACAAATGAACGAGTGAGCAGTGACACGTGGCGGGAGGCGCTAATCGCCGAGAAAAATAGCATGAAATGGATCGACTCAACTAAATGATTTGCTAATCTACCCGACAAAATTTTTGTTTTTTAGATACGTTTAGTTACTAGATTATTCAGTACTCGACTAAATTACTAGTCTAGTAAGAAACGAGGCGCCGGGATACTTAGTTGAACGTCGGACTGTATTTAAGAATATTTGGCGGTCCGAGGTTCGACCTTCCGCGATCCGTATACAGACCCTGGTCCGCCTGTTGCTGATCTCTGATCTATAGTTTGGATACGTAAACATAAATGATTCTGAACAACAATAAATACCATTTCTTTCGGACATGTTATTTAATTCTGTCAAATCTTTTTGAAAATATAGGAAAGCTAACTTAACCTTGGTGTCCACTGCATAAATCATGTATACCAGTTCACTATACATACAAAGCTGGTCTAAACTGATTTATCGATGAATATGATTATGGGAAAATCACTTACATAGTCAAAATTAATTTACACAAATCTATTTATTTAAAGAAGGCGACGCGTATGCCAGTACTGATGGTGATCTCACCAACCATCGAAGCAAGTCAAACTACAGATGACTTTGCTGACCAAAAATTCACACCCTAACGAGATTCAGTCTCTTACAGGGGAATTACAAGAAAGAAATTAATGCAGTAATGCAGCTTATCTCCATGATAATGAAAAGAGGCTAAGATTTACCCAGGGGCGCTCGCAGAGTTTCTTGTCAGTAAACTGATATTGAATCCTGTTTTTAAATTCCCAAATTTCAATCGAACAAAATATGCAAATTCTCCTAACAGAATATAATCCCCAAACGAAAATTTATTCTCATTTTCATTTTAAAGATGGTACTCAAATTAAATACAGGTGCTGATGGACGAATATCGAGTAGATAAACTGATCCATTCAGAGACTCTAGAAGTCTTCATTCCATATAAAACAGCTATCATTGCCAAAAAAAAAATACATATCAGAACTGTCCAAATCCACTGGAATAAGGAAGGAATTGTAGCAAACATTAACCTCCCCAATGCGTTTCATATACAATGCATTGCTAGATTTCACAAAAGAAATTCACATATGGGGCTATCAATGTTGTGGCGTAACGTCAAACTTCGGCACGACGAGCTAGGAACGTTACAGCTGTGAAACGACGTCAGCCAATAGCACGCTGAGCGACCCCTCTGTAGGACGACACAGACAGCAGCGGCCTCTCCACGAAGAGAATACAAGGCCCGCGCCGCCTGGCCGCGGCCCGAGTTGAAGACTAACCGGTCTACGAACTCTGCAGCATTGGCTTAGAAACTGTATTGTTTCACTTGTATTACGAATTCAATATTCTGAACAGATTGCTTATGTTTCATGTCGCCCTTGCTTCAATTGTGATCTAGGCGTCCTTCATCTCCAGAGTCCAGAGACTATTACTCCAACGTGTTCAAGCACGACGCTTTTCTTGTGGTGGTGCAAGGAGCTCACGAAGATACTACTAGCACTCGTTTGCGTGTACACTCGTAAAGCACAGCACATGGACGCTTAGGTTTGGCTATCGCTCACATGTATGAAGATTCCACACGCCAGTAGATGTGGGCGTAAACCAATTGTGTCGCAATACCTAAAAGAGGCTAAGTGTCCCCCAGCGGCGCTAGCACATTTTCGTGTCAGTAGGGAGCAAACAAATGTACATATTGAATCATGTTTTTAAATTCCCAGACTCTCATCTATTTCGTCATTTACATTATTTTTGTTGGTCCCACCATAATCCCTGTTCACTCTTGCCATTACAAAAGGTTAGAACGCATAAAAACAAATTTTGATGTTTATTTGGCATTATAATTATAACTCATTCAGTGAATCTACTTGGATGTAAATTAAAAGATCAGAAAAACAGGTCATTACATTCAACTTGGTCAAATTTACTTTCATTGCAGTGAAAGCTTCGTTGACCTTTCATAACAATAGCTCTACAACCACGTTTTGTAGGAATTGCGAATGATTGCTTCAAGCGATTTATTTATTTATTCTCGTATTTGAAACATACATATTATACACAGTTATAACTATATTACTTTCGCCGAAAACTTGGCCAAATGGGTCTACGCTGCTTCAGACAAAATGCAAAAGCAGCAAGTGCTACAGAACGCAATGTTGCGGCGAGCATTATTAGCCCCGTAGTTCGTTAGGTAGACTGAGTTTCCCGCAAAGCTGGCATACTACCTTTCCTCCAGCGATACAAGGCCTGGCAATAAAATTTAATCTTTGCTGTCGCACGCCTCAAAACCAGCACATCAGGTATCTCGAGACTTATGGCAGGGACGATACCTGGAAACACAGACAGCCGTTGTGACTTCTAAGAGATTGGGGAAACTCATTTTCAAGTTATTGTGGTTTCAGTCTATCACATAAAAGCAATCATTATCTCTCTGATCATCTGTCACTAATCAATAACTATCATGACATATCATTGAACGTTACCATCGTCAACGCTATACGTTGGGGTGCAACAATGAAATAAATGTAATTGACAAGATCCATTTGAGGTTTATGAAGACGTACGCACCTAGTGACGATAAATTTTCGAGACGAAACAGTCACCATGGCTGTCCTTCTCGCTGGGTGACGTACTATGTAGTAGTTTCATCCCTCGGTCGGCGGCTACCCTATTTCAATTTAGTATAGCTAATTACACTACTGGCCATTAATATTGCTACACCAAGAAGAAATACAGATGACAAACGGGTATTCGTTGCACAAATATATTATACTAAAACTGACATGAGATTACATTTTCACCAAACTTCGGTGCACACAACAACCACCTCTGGAAGTAATAACGGCCTTGATACGCCTGGGCATTGAGTCAGACTGAGGTCGGATGGCGTGTGCAGGTACAGCTGCCCATGCAGCTTCAACACGATACCACAGTTCATCAAGAGTAGTGACTGGCGTATTGTGACGAGCCAGTTGCTCGGCCTCCATTGACCGGACGTTTTCAGTTGGTGAGAGATCTGGAGACTGTGCTGGCCAGGGCAGCAGTCGAACATTTTCTGTATCCAGAAAGGCCCGTACAGGGCCTGCAACATGAGGTTGTGCATTGTTGTTGTTGTCTTCAGTCCTGAGACTGGTTTGATGCAGCTCTCCATGCTACTCTATCCTGTGCAAGCTGCTTCATCTCCCAGTATCTACTACAACCTACATCCTTCTGAATCTGCTTAGTGTATTCATCTCTTGGTCTCCCTCTACGATTTTTACCCTCCACGCTGCCCTCCAATGCTAAATTTGTGGTCCCTTGATGCCTCAAAACATGTCCTACCAACCGATCCCTTCTTCTAGTCAAGTTGTGCCACAAACTTCTCTTCTCCCCAATCCTATTCAATACCTCCTCATTAGTTACGTGATCTACCCATCTAATCTTCAGCATTCTTCTGTAGCACCACATTTCGAAAGCTTCTATTCTCTTCTTGTCCAAACTAGTTATCGTCCATGTTTCACTTCCATACATGGCTACACTCCAAACAAATACTTTCAGAAACGACTTCCTGATTCATAAATCTATATTCGATGTTAAAAAATTTCTCTTCTTCAGAAACGCTTTCCTTGCCATTCACAGTCAACATTTTATATCCTCTCTACTTCGACAATCGTCAGTTGTTTTACTTCCTAAATAGCAAAACTCCTTTACTACTTTAAGTGTCTCATTTCCTAATCTAATTCCCTCAGCATCACCCGACTCAATTCGACTACATTCCATTATCCTCGTTTTGTTTTTGTTGATGTTCATCTTATATCCTCTTTTCAAGACCCTGTCCACTCCGTTCAACTGCTCTTCCAAGTCCTTTGCCGTCTCTGACAGAATTACAATGTCATCGGCGAACCTCAAAGTTTTTACTTCTTCTCCATGAATTTTAATACCTACTCCGAATTTTTCTTTTGTTTCCTTTACTGCTTGCTCAATATACAGATTTAATAACATCGGGGAGAGGCTACAACCCTGTCTCACTCCCCTCCCAACCACTGCTTCCCTTTCATGCCCCTCGACTCTAATAACTGCCATCTGGTTTCTGTACAAATTGTTAATAGCCTTTCGCTCCCTGTATTTTACTCCTGCCACCTTCAGAATTTGAAAGAGAGTATTCCAGTCAACATTGTCAAAAGCTTTCTCAAAGTCTACAAATGCTAGAAACGTAGGTTTGCCTTTTCTTAATCTTCTAGGATAAGTCGTAAGGTCAGTATTGCCTCACGTGTTCCAACATTTCTACGGAATCCAAACTGATCCTCCCCGAGGTCCGCATCTACCAGTTTTTCCATTCGTCTGTAAAGAATTCGCGTTAGTATTTTGCAGCTGTGACTTATTAAACTGATAGTTCGGTAATTTTCACATCTGTCAGCACCTGCTTTCTTTTGGATTGAAATTATTATATTCTTCTTGAAGTGAGGGTATTTCGCCTGTCTCGTACATCTTACTCACCAGATGGTAGAGTTTTGTCATGAATGGCTCTCCCAAGGCTGTCAGTAGTTCTAATGGAATGTTGTCTACTCAGGGGGCCTTGTTTCGACTCAGGTCTTTCAGTGCTCTGTCAAACTCTTCACGCAGTATCTTACGTCCCATTTCGTCTTCATCTACATCCTCTTCCATTTCCATAATATTGTCCTCAAGTACATCGCCCTTGTATAAACCTTCTATATACTCCTTCCACCTTTCTGCCTTCCCTTCTTTGCATAGAACTGGGTTGCCATCTGAGCTCTTGATATTCATACACGTGGTTCTCTTGTCTCCTAAGGTCTCTTTAATTTTCCTGTAGGCTGTATCTATCTTACCCCTAGTGAGATAAGCTTCAACATCCTTACATTTGTCCTCTAGCCATCCCTGATTAGCCATTTTGCACTTCCTGTCGATCTCATTTTTGAGACGTTTGTATTCCTTTTTGCCTGCTTCATTTACTGCATTTTTATATTTTCTCCTTTCATCAATTAAATTCAATATTTTTTCTGTTACCCAAGGATTTCTAGCAGCCTTCGTCTTTTTACATACTTTATCCTCTGCTGTCTTCACTACTTCATCCCTGAGAGCTACCCATTCTTCTCCTACTGTGTTTCTTTCCCCCATTGCTGTCAATTGTTCCCTTATGCTCTCCTTGAAACTCTGTACAACCTCTGGTTCTTTCAGCTTATCCAGATCCCATGTCCTTAAATTCCCACCTTTTTGCAGTTTCTTCAGTTGTAACCTACAGGTCATAGCCAATAGATTGTGGTCAGAGTCCACATCTGCCCCTGGAAATGTCCTACAATTTAAAACCTGATCCCTAAATCTCTGTCTTACCATTATATAATCTATCTGATATCGTTTAGTATCTCCAGGATTCTTCCATGTATACAACCTTCTTTTATGATTCTTGAACCAAGTGTTAGCTATGATTAAGTTATGCTCTGTGCAAAACTCTACCAGACGGCTTCCTCTTTCATTTCTTAGCCCCAATCCATAATCACCTACTATGTTTCCTTCTCTCCCTTTTCCTACTGACGAATTCCAGTCACCCATGACTATTAAATTTTCGTCTCCCTTCACTACCTGAATAATTTCTTTTATCTCATCACACATTTCATCAATTTCTTCATCATCTGCAGAACTAGTTGGGATATAAACTTGTACTACTGTAGTAGGCATGGGCTTTGTGTCTATCTTGGCCACAGTAATGCGTTCACTATGCTGTTTGTAGTAGCTTACCCGCACTCCTATTTTTTTATTCATTATTAAACCTACCCCTGCATTACCCTTATTTGATTTTGTATTTATAACCCTGTATTCACCTGACCAAAAGTCTTGTTCCTCCTGCCACCGAACTTCACTAATTCCCACTATATCTAACTTTAACCTATCCATTTCCCTTTTTAAATGTTCTAACCTACCTGCCCGATTAAGGGATCTGACATTCCACGCTCCGATCCGTAGAACGCCAGTTTTCTTTCTCCTGATAACGACGTCCTCCTGAGTAGTCCCCCCCGGAGATCCGAATGGGGGACTATTTTACCTCCGGAATATTTTACCCAAGAGGACGTCATAATCATTTAATCATACAGTAAAGCTGCATGTCCTCGGGAAAAATTACGGCTGTAGTTTCCCCTTGCCTTCAGCCATTCGCAGTACCAGCACAGCAAGGCCGTTTTGGTTAATGTTGCAAGGCCAGATCAGTCAATCAACCAGACTGTTGCCCCTGCAACTACTGAAAAGGCTGCTGCCCCTCTTCAGGAACCACATGTTTGTCTGGCCTCTCAACAGATACCCCTACGTTGTGGTTGCACCTACGGTACGGCCATCTGTATCGCTGAGGCACGCAAGCCTCCCTACCAACGGCAAGGTCCATGGTTCATGGGGGGTGGTGCATTATCATGCTGAAATGTAAAGTTTCGCAGGGATCGAATGAAGGTTAGAGCAACGAGTCGTAACACATCTGAAATGTAACGTCTACTGTTCAAAGTACCGTCAATACGAACAAGAGGTGAGGGGGACGTGTAACCAATGGCACCCAATACAATCACGCTGGGTGATATGCCAGTATGGCGATGACGAATACACGCTTCCAATGTGCGTTCACCACGATGTCACCAAACACCGATGCGATCATCATGATGCTGTTAACAGAACGTGGATTCATTCGAAAAAATTACGTTTTGCCATTAGTACACTCAGTTTCGTCGTTGAGTACACCATCGCAGGCGCTCCTGTCTGTGAGGCAGCGTCAAGGGTAACCGCAGCCATGGTCTCCGAGCTGATAGTCTATGTTGCTGTAAACGTCATCGAACTGTCCGTGCAGATGGTTGTTGTCTTGTAAACATCCACATCTGTTGACTCAGGGATCGAGACGTGGCTGCACAATCCGTTACAGCCATGCGGATAAGATGCCTGTCATGTCGACTGCTAGGGATACGAGGCCGTTGGGATCCAGCACGGCGTTCCGTATTACCCTCCTGAACCCATCGATTCCATATTCTGCTAACAGTCATTGGATTTCGACATACGAGAGCAGTAATGTTGCGATATGATGAACCACAATTGCGATAGGCTACAAGCCGACCTTTATCAACGTCGGAAACGTGATGGTACGCATTTCTTCTCCTTACACGAGGCATCACAACAACGTTTCACTAGGAAACACCGGTCAACTGCTGTTTGTGTATGAGAAATCGGTTGGAAACTTTCCTCATGTCAGCACGTTGTAGGTGTCACGACCGGCGCAAACATTGTGTCAATGCTCTGAAAAGCTAGTCATTTGCATATCATAGCATCATCTTCCTGTCGGTTAAATTTCGCGTCTGTAGCACTTCATCTTTGAGGTGCAGCAGTTTTAATGGCCAGTAGTGTAGTAATGTCCAGAGTTCGTTGATATGCAATATTTCTTTCTTTATGAACTATACATTGCTCACAAGTACTAAAATACCGAATATTCTGACCACAGAAACAGAAAATTTAATTTTTCTTTATATAGATTCCTACTGTATTTAATACGAGGGGCGTCCATTAAGTTAGTTCAAATGGCTCTGAGCACTACGGGATTTATCCTCTGAGTTCATCAGTCCCCTAGAACTTATAACTATCTAAACCCAACTAACCTAAGGAGATCACACACATCCATGCCCAATGCAGGATTCCAACCTGCGACCGTAGCGGTCGGGCGGATCGAGACTGTAGCGCCTAGAACCGCACTGCCACTCCGTCCGGCGTCGAATAAGTAATGCAACACATTTTTTCTCGGCCAATTTTGGTTACCAAAATGTGGTATTTGTTGTCTGAAATTGTGAAATATTCCCGCTTGAGCCCCTATAGTTTCATGAACTTCCGGTAAGTGGCGGTGCCATACGTCTGCAACGGAGGTGCGTTCCAAGGAAAGAGTTGTCACTGAATTTCTTTTGGCGCAAAGCCAGAGCATCGTAGATATCCGCAGGCGCTTGCAGGATGTCTATGGTGACGTGTTAGTGAGTCGTCGGGCGAGGCATCTGCTAATCTGCTATCATCGCAACAAGGTCGCACAAACCTGTCTGTTCTCCGGCTTGCCAGCCGGCCGCACACAACAGTGATACATGCAATGTTGGAACGTGCTGACACTCTCATTCGAAGTAATCAACGGATCACAATCATTGACCTCGCTTCACAACTGGACGTCTCTGTTGGTTGTGCTGACACACCAGTTGGTGTTCTCGAAGGTTTGTGCATGCTGGGTTGCACGCCGCCTAACAGATGACCAAAAAGAGCAACGAAGTACCGTGTGCGCCCAGTTGTTTGCGTGTTACGAGGCTGAGCGAGACAATTTTTTTCCAACATTGTCATAGGGAATGAAACATGGGTTCATCAATTCGAATCGGAAACAGAACGGCAACTCATGGAGTGGCGCCATATGACACCTCTGACGAAGAAAAATTTCAAAGCCGCACCGTCAGCTCGTAAAATCAGGGTGACGGTCTTCTGGGACTCTGAATGGATTATTCTGTTCTATGTCCTCTGTCATGGTGCGAGTACCACCAGCGAAGTGCATAGTGCTACTCTTCGGAATCTGAAGGATCGACTTCATCGTGTTCATCGCCACAAAAATGCAAACGAACTTCTCATTCTCCCTGACAATGCAAGGTCTCACACAAGTCTGCATACCTGAGAAGAGCTGAGAGAAGTTCACTTGACTGTTCTCCCTCATCCACACTGCAGCCCGGATTTCACACCTTCCGACTCCCTTCTGTTGGGCCCAATGAACGGTGGGAAGCAGTACATGGATTATGGGAGAGCTACTGACGCAGCAAAACGTTAGGTCTGACGTCGACCAGTAGAGTAGTACCACTCTGGCTTACGGGCCCTCCCAGGAACGTGGAGTAAGGCCGTCGCACTGAACGGAGATTATTTTGAAAAATAGTGTTTTGTAGCCAAAAGGGTGGGATATGATATGAGGCATCGAAATCCTGAATGAAACCTACCTGCTTTCAGGAAAAAAAGGGGTGCATTACTTACTGAACACCCCTCGTACATTTTTAGTAAGCGGATCATCTTAGGTTTGGTTACTTCCAAGTGATGCCACTAACGTGTTTAATAAAGCTGTTTCGAAAATATTATTGAAACTGTAGCAACCGTTCCTCAGGTTGCATGACATTCAAGAGATCACAGCGAAGCCGACGCGGGCCACTCCCTCTGAATAATTTAAAGTGGCTCGAATTTTAATTGGGTATGATATGCGGTGTATTCCGAAAATATAAGGAACTAAAATTCTGCTTGGTTAAGTGGGGTAAGAGGTCTGAGTGCACTTACAAAACCCCGTGACAGATTGCATTCCGCCTTCTCATTAGCGTACGAATAAGCTACAGCATATGAGTGAGTTCCCTGCCATACAGTGCAGCAATGTATTGATGTATCTGAACTTGTAGCATCTCACACGAGATAAAATTGTGAGTTTAGCTATCACTTTCAAAGATGCAATTCAAATTACGTCCGAAAATTTTGGTATATGCACACTTCTCAAGTGTACTACAATTTCTGTACTATTTTTGAAGTCACGTGGCACATAAACGTATATAATTTCCATACAGCAGCCCTGCTAAGCTTCTTAAGTTTGGCCACGAAGCTTTGGGCTCAGATGGGATGCAAAACAAATACCTGAGTGTAACACTTTCTAGGGATATGAAATGAACTGATCAGACAGGTTAAGTTCTAGGCTAAAGTAGATAGCAGGTTAGGTTAGGTTAGTGTTTAACGTCCCGTCGACAACGAAGTCATTAGAGACGGAGCGCACGCTCGGGTTAGGGAAGGATTGGGAAGGAAATCGGCCGTGCCCTTTCAAAGGAACCATCGCGGCATTTGCCTGAAACGATTTAGGGAAATCACGGAAAACCTAAATCAGGATGGCTGGAGACGGGATTGAACCGTCGTCCTCCCGAATGCGAGTCCAGTGTGCTACCACTGCGCCACCTCGCTCGGTAGATAGCAGACTCCAGTTCGTTGCTAGGATACTGGAAAAATGTTGTCAGTCACTTCAGATCTGGTTACAAAACATTCTCGCGACGCAGTCAAGGGTATTGTTAATTTTTATGGAGCCTGTAGCAATTGGTATTAACTGGAGATACTAAACACATACAAAGAAGGGCAGCACAAATGTTTGTCCCACACATGTCAACACGGTGACGCTGACAAAATGTGAACTGGCAGATTCTTTTTGGTTCCACACGAAAGCTGGCTTACAACGTTTCAAAAACCAGGATCCAGTGAGGAATCTAGAAATATATATATCCTGAAACAGAAGTGAAGCATCCACGAGGGGGAGAGGAAAATGAAATGAAATTCCACGGTTTGAGGAAAACTATGTTCCTCCTTCCCGCATATTGATCCTTTTTCCTTGTGAATATGTGAAAGTTGTGTCGCAAGTGTTTTTGCGGATCGTAAGTCAGTCGTATGGTTACCTGCATAACGCAGTTTTTGTGTTGTATGACAATGATGAGAGAAAGAAGAGGGAAGCCCGATGTCCCCGCATAGCCAACTCCTTTGGAATCGCATCAAAAAGGACCAAGCTTAACGTCCCCATCCGACGGACAGATCACCACCAACATAGTTACATACCCTCGCTTAATGGGACGCAGTGGAGAGATTTGGAATTTAATATAGGGCACTGGCGCAAATGGAAAACTCATTTCTCCGCTCACCGGACAATTACTGAGAGTGAAAAGTTCATCTACGACGAGGATTTGAACCAACATATCCCCGAGTCGAGGGCCAGCATCCAGGCGTGCGTTGGCGACCTCTGCTACGGAGGCTGATACATATCCCACATTGTTCACTATCTCTGGCGTCACTAGGTCTCCTACTACATTATTTTTATCTAGGCGCTTCAGTCTGGAACCGCGTGACGGCTACGGTAGCAGGTTCGAATCCTGCCTCGGGCATGGATGTGCGTGATGTCCTTAGGTTAGTTAGGTTTAAGTAGTTCTAAGTTCTAGGCGACTGACGACCTCAGCTGTTAAGTGCCATAGTGCTCATAACCATTTGAACCATTTTGTTTATATCTGTGGATCAATACCTAGGTATTGGTAAATACCGTTTAGACAGAAGTCTATCGGTCGTAGCCCGCCGTACCATGGCCTCCCTGGTTCCCCGTGTTAATAACGTTGGATCCTTTTGTGAAGGGATGTTTAAATGCTTTGGTGTATTCAAGCCCAGTTGATAGTGTCAATGAACACCGGGAACGCACTGTGGAGGGTTGTCAATGCATTCAGCAGACGTCTGGGATTTTTGAAGGTGTACCCGTGTCTATGAGAAGTGTTGAAGCCTATCTGCACATGAACCGTGTCCTTGTAAAACACTTGACACAATGTGTTCCTTCTCAAATTTATATCTGTAATTGGACACCTGCTTGCTTTTCCTTGGGCCTTTGGCAAGACCTGCAAAATAAATCTAAATCTATTGATACTGCAATGGGTTCTTTCCTTGTTTTTCTTTCAAAATAAGTACTACATAGGTATTCCTCTCTAATAGAAATAAATTTCAAAATCTGTTCCAGAACTAGATATTAAAAGAAGAAACAATTCAATTCCATGAAATGTTAATCCTGAAATACTCAAAAGATTTTAGAAAAAGCATAAAGGACCAGCTCAAGCCTTAATAAAAATGTGTTATCTGTTAAACTGAATGGAAAGAATAAAAATATAAATTTTTTGTTGGTTTTTACAGTGAAAAAACGGATTATTATTTACAAAATATTTCACTATCCACCGGAAAAGGGAAACAGAATACGAAAAAAAAAGATCTAATTTTGTCTTGTAAACAATAGATTTCAGCTATCACTCGTCCTTTTTACATTTTATTGGCAGATCTAGACTTCATATAGAAACTAGATATTCTCAATGCACTACAATTTTTGATCAATGCATTTGATACCTGTTGGTCGGGTTTCATCCAAAGTTCATACTCTCTGTCAACAAAGTAGATTACTTACAAACAATCGCCTGACATCCTACAATATTACTCAAGTGCGTGGAACCCGTACCAAAGACGACTGTTGTTGTTTTTACTCTGAAGACGTGTTTGGTGCAAGGTTCTTCATCTCCGAATAACTACTGCAACTTGTATATTTCAGAAACTGTTTACTACATTCAGCTCTCCTGCTCTCTCTACAATGTGTACCCCACACACATCTCTCCAATACTAAACTGGTTATCCCTTGATGCTTCAGAAGGTGTCTTACCAACTGAACCCCTCTTTTAGTCAAGTTATGTCACAAATTTCTTTCTCCTCAATTCTATTCAGTACCTCCGCACTGGATACATGACCTGCCCATCTAATCTTCATCATTATTATGCAGTATCCCATTATAAGAGTTTATATTCCATCCGCGAGATCACTTTTTACCAGTTTTTCATTCTTCTTTAAGTAAATCGTGTTAATATGTTGCAACCATGACTTATTAAAGTGATAGTTCGGTAATACTCAAACCTGTCAGCACTGGCTTTCTTTGGAATTGAAATTATTACTTTCTTCTTGAAGATTACTACTATTTCATCCGTCTCAAACACCTTACTGACCAGGTGGAACAGTTTAGTCATGGTTGACTCTCCCAAGTATACCAACATCTTTGAACGAATGTCGTTTAATGCAAGTTCCTTGTTTTGGCTTATGTCTGTAAGTGCTCTATCAAATTCTTCTCGCTGTGTCATATCTCCCATGTGATCTTCATCTACGTTCTATTCTCTTACTATAATATTGGCTTCAAAGTTCACTTCCACTGTATAGGTGCTTTATATAGTACCAGACGATACTGAACGTATAAAAAGAAGAGTAGCATGAATGGTCACAGTTTTGCTTGGCCAGTGAGAGAGTGTCACGGATATGTTTGGAAAATTAAACTGGCAGGTACGTGAAGATAGACGGAAACAATCCCGTTAAAATCTACTTAGAAACTTTCAAGAACCAACTTTAACTGATGACATCGGAAGTTCACTGAGGCTTTTTGCAGATGATGCTGTGGTGTATCGAGAGGTTGCAACAATGGAAAATTGTACTGAAATGCAGGAGGATCTGCAGCGAATTGACGCATGGTGCACGGAATGGCAATTGAATCTCAATGTAGACAAGTGTAATGTGATGCGAATACATAGAAAGATGGGTCCCTTATCATTTAGCTTCAAAATAGCAGGTCAGCAACTGGAAGCAGTTAATTCCATAAATTTTCTGGGAGTACGCATTAGGAGTGATTTAAAATGGAATGATCATATAAAGTTGATCGTCGGTAAAGCAGATGCCAGACTGAGATTCATTGGAAGAATCCTAAGGAAATGCAATCCGACAACAAAGGAAGTAGGTTACAGTACGCTTGTTCGCCCACTGCTTGAATACTGCTCAGCAGTGTGGGATCCGCACCAGATAGGGTTGATAGAAGAGATAGAGAAGATCCAACGGAGAGGAGCGCGCTTCGTTACAGGATCATTTAGTAATCACGAAAGCGTTACGGAGATGATAGATAAACTCCAGTGGAAGACTCTGCAGGAGAGACGCTCAGTAGCCCGGTACGGGCTTTTTTTAAAGTTTCGAGAACATACCTTCACCGAAGAGTCAAGCAGTATATTGCTCCCTCCTACGTATATCTCGCGAAGAGACCATGAGGATAAAATCAGAGAGATTAGAGCCCACACAGAAGCATACCGACAATCCTTCTTTCCACGTACAATACGAGACTGGAATAGAAGGGAGAACCGATAGAGGTACTCAGGGTACCCTCCGCCACACACCGTCAGGTGGCTTGCGGAGTATGGATGTAGATGTAGATGTAGATGTAGATACTGGAATTTATTACAACCCCCATCGTATCGCTAAGGCAGGAATAGTGACGACAAAATTAGACTAGTTACAGCACATGCATACGTGTTTGTGGATGTAGTCCCCATCTCCTCTTGTGGTTTCTGGAGCACCATCTTTGGGAACTTCGACTCCTCACGTTCAGCGAGGGAAGCAGCATCCTCCTGCGGCATCTACCAGTAAGAGAGCTCTTTTTAGAGAATCCTCTCCCCAAAAGTTGCAGACCAGTGACCAGAGACCATCCAATAGCTGAAACCACCTGGGACTGAGGATCCCAGGGCAGATTATTCGTCTTCTGCTCCTCTCTTCACAGCAGACTGACCCTCGCTGCTGTTCTGACTCTCTAAGGTAGTTAAGCAGTAAGAGACCTTAGGGGAAGGGTACTCCAGTGACCCTAGAGATGCCAGAATCTCCCACACCATCGGACTCCGAAATTATGTTCGTCAACGTTGTTCCTCCTCCACCGTCAATAGACAATGATCTTTGGGTATCACCTGACCTTTGGCTCCCTAACGCCTAATCTGGAAGTCCTCAACATCATAATTCAATAAAGTTGCAATGTGTATTATTGTCACCTTCCAGAAATACAACAAAAATACCCTGTTCCGCATTCTGTGTTGCTCTCTAAAAATACATGTTACTGATTAATGGTCTTCAACCCTTCGAAGATACTGAGCTGTCTGTCGGAACCATATTGGCACCGAGGGAGCATCTGGAGTATCTACACGTTGGTTTCCACATGTGTCGTCAGTGACTGCATTCCCCTCCTTACAATACTGGGAGCTGTGCGGGTACGGAAGACCACAGCGTTTGCTATTTGACCAACTATTTAGCTGCGGCCCGGCAGTTACGTATCTCGTGATGGCCACCTTAATAAACCATTCCCCCCTTTCCCCTAATAGGGGATTTTGATGCATACTACCCCTTGCGAAGGACTGTCACATCGTCTGTGAGGGCCCTACTGACAGACCTTCATTTTTTTAGATCTCGATCTGTGTGTTCTCTGTGATTGTACTTCTGCTGACTATGGTAGCGTCCGTGACATATTTGCGGCCATCGATCTTACGATTCCTGCATCAAATCTTGTGACTTCGAAACAAAGATTGCTGTACGACGTTCTATGTGACAGTGATTACTTTCCGGTGACCCTGTCACCTCCTTGTCATGGCCCGACAGATCAATCGCCATGTTGGGCTATCCAGAAAGTCACGTGGCAAATATATCCCTCTGCTGTCACCATCGTTCCCCCTCTTTCATGTTGCATCGACTAGGGTGCTGAAGATGATCATCAGCGTCATTGGCAATGTGATTCCCCTCTCTGCATGCCTACTCCACTGTTGGCCGGACCAAAGACACTGCAACAGCTGTTCAACACCGTCGAACAGCCCTGGGACATCTCAGGCGACATCCTTCTTCAAGCAGCTCCGTGGAGGAGAAGAAAGAGGAGACTAGTGTTTAACGTCCCGTCGTCAACGAGGTCATTAGAGACGGAGCACAAGCTTGTATTAGGGAAGCATGGAGAAGGAAAGGGGCCGCAACCTTTCAAAGGAATTATCCAAGCTTTTTCCTCGATTTAGGGAAATCACGGAAATCCCTAATCAGGGTGACGCGACGCTGATTGGAACCATCGTCTTTCCGAATCCTAGTCCAGTGTGCAAACCACTGCGCAACCCTACTCGGTAAGCGGCTCCGTGCAGAGGTTTCAATACCTAATGAAGCTCAGCAAGATGGAATGCTGGGAGCTCTGCATCTGTGTGTGTGTGTGTGTGTGTGTGTGTGTGTGTGTGTGTGTGTTTTTGGATTATTGGCGCTCAACGGCAAGGTTATCAGCGCTCTCACGAGAAGAAGTAGAAACGAATGTGATTAAAGCATTTAAAACATTGTAAAACAAGAAAGAGTAAGCCTTACACAACTTCACCCACTCACTCTCAACCTCACTCACGGTCACCGGCACAATGACACTATCTCACGCCTTTGAGAGAGAGTAAATATTGTCAGATGTTGTAAAACAGTCAATTGAAACACAAGTAACATGACAGGAAAGCTTAAACAGTTATACAGAAATATGTGGCTGGATAATCACTTTCAAAAAGATTGATGTGACAGGCAGCCTAATAACACATTATAAACTTCTCCCTAAAATTTTATGGAACAAGCCCCACATTGCACAGAACCTTAAAAGCCGTACCAAATCAGTGTCATTTTTACATAAAACAGAAGTCAAATCTGTCGGTAAATTACCTGTTGCCCTCTTATCTGGATATAAAGCACAGTCTACTATACTGAAGTGTGGCACACTGTGATATCCAGCACAAGTACCACACATTGGAAGGTGCTCTCGCTGGAGAAAGAAACCATGTGGTAGAAGGATGTGTCCTAAGGTTAAACGAGTGAGAAGGACCTCATCAACTCTATGTGGCTGGATGAAGGTGCGCCATGGCACAGTTACTGACTTTACTAAGCGCAGCTTATTGCCTCTCAATTCCAGCCAGTCTCCGTCCCAACTATGCATGATTCTGTACCTCAACAGTGAGGTGATAGCATGTAGGAGGATGACACACTGAATCCTTCGATTACCGCGATACGTGTTCTTGATTGCTACACCTTGGTACATGTTTCCCTTGATACATACGTGGCCTGGTACTAAGCACAAAGACGCCAAACTCCCAAGCCTCTGTAGTTGGAGAAGAGCGTCCTGGATACTTTGTACTAATTTATCTGCTGCATACAAGTGTTGTCAAGGGCACTCAAGGTGTCGGAATATAAGAGATAAATAGCAGTCGCAAGACATCTCATTCTCTCTAGTGCCTTGTAGATCGTGTGTAAATCTGCATCGAAGAAAGTGAGTTTTCGAGATAATTGTATCTTGATGACACGATCAGAGAAAACAACAGACCAACCAAGGGGCTATGCAGTTGTAGTGCTCAATTAAAATATCATTAAATATCGTATTAAAAACATGCGCAGGAGTGCAGCCTCCGCTGCTCTGCACTAAATTTAAAATTACTCTGTGCTTCTGCAATGAGAAAGGTGGCCGACAGTTCTAAACCAAGATTTAAGTTAGTACTTGTACAAATCAACTGACTCCAGAACTCGCTTCACACAGATTACAAACGGCCTAGTTCCTCTTGCACGTTTTGAGAAAAGGTGGTTCACAGCTAGGCGAGGAACAGTAGGGCCTGCTGGCGAATTTGGAGCAGCGAAGATTGTATGTGCTTGACGCACTATGAGGAGTTGGCACCAGAGGGCGTGTGGCCACACCCAATCTTCAGCATAGGTACTAGGTATGGGGCTGTTACTATAAGCATTCATGGCCAGCCTGATCCCCTCATAGTGGATAGCGTCAATGTACTTCAGTTAAGAAAATCGGAGCATTGTGCACGCATATTCTAGCCGTGATCTCTCGATAGTGTTTTAAAACGGGAGCAGACGTGCTCTGTGCGGTCCCCAAGACCTGTGGCTAAAGACACTTTAAAATATGAACCACTTTCTTTGTCCTTGCCTTCAGATCGATTACGTGAGGCAAACACAGCAGGTATTAGTAAAAAATGGAGCCTATAATCCTCACTGAGATTTTGAAATGTAAAATGGGCTCCTCTCATAGTCAGATGAATAAAAAATATGACGAGATTAAAATTAACACTTTTCCGTAGAAAAAGTAAGACCGGTCTTTGCAGCCCACTTCGCCAACCTCTACACTGTAAGTTGTAACTGACGTGTCGCTGTTATAATACTGTAGGAGGATCAAGTTACTGCAAAACCGTCAACAAATAAGCAACACTGCACAGGATTCCTTGTGTAGACTTAACACAGTTTATGGCTTACAAAAAATGGCAACACTTAAAATACTTCCCTGGTGAACATTCTACTGCTAAAAACTACCTAACAGCACGTCCCTAACATGGTACCCAAAAATGAGTTTTGGTAAAAAGGACTGACGTAATATAAGCCGGTGCCTCCCCCCCCCCCCCCCATTCTTGCAGCGGTGTACCGTAGGTCTCTAGAAGAGCGTAGCGTTCCAAAGGATTGGAAAAGGGCGCATCTCATCCCCGTTTTGAAGAAGGGACGTCGAACAGATGTGCAGAACTATAGACCTATATCTCTAACGTCTATCAGTTGTAGAATTTTGGAACACGTATTATGTTCGAGTGTAATGACTTTTCTGGACACTAGAAATCTACTCTGTAGGAGTCAGCATGGGTTTCGAAAAAGACGATCGTGTGAAACCCAGCGCGCCCTATTCGTCCACGAGACTCAGAGGGCCATAGACACGGGTTTCCAGGTAGATGCCGCGTTTCTTGACTTCCACAAAGGCGTTTGATACAGCTCCCCACAATCGTTTAATGAACAAAGTAAGGGCATATGGACTATCAGACCAATTGTGTGATTGGATTGAAGAGTTCCTATATAACGGAACGCAGTATGTCATTCTCAATGAAGAGAAGACTTCCGAAGTAAGAGTGATTTCAGGTGTGCCGCAGGGGAGTGTTGTAGGACCGTTGCTGTTCACAATATACGTAAATGACCTTGTGGGTAAAATCGGAAGTTCATTGAGGCTTTTTGCGGATGATGCTGTAGTATATCGAGAGGTTGTAACAATGGAAAATTGAACTGAAATGCAGGAGGATCTGCAACGAATTGACGCATGGCGCAGGGAATGGCAATTGAATCTCAACGTAGACAAGTGTAATGTGCTGCGAATACATAGAAAGACAGATCCTTTATCATTTAGCTACAGTATAGCAGGTCAGCAACTGGAAGCAGTTAATTCCATAAATTTTCTGGGAGTAGGGTTAGGGGTGATTTAAAATGGAATTATCATATAAAGTTGATAGTCGGTAAAGCAGGTGCCAGACTGAGACTCATTGGAAGAATCCTAAGGAAATACAATCTGAAAACAAAGGAAGTAGGTTACAGTACACTTGTTCGCCCACTGCTTGAATACTGCTCATCACTGAGGGATCCTTACCAGATAGGGGTGATAGAAGAGATAGAGAAGATCCAACGGAGAGCAGCGCTCTTCATTACAGGATCAATTAGTTACGGAGATGATGGATAAACTCCAGTGGAAAACTCTGCAGGAGAGACTTTCAGTAGCTCGGTACGAGCTTTTGTCGAAGTTTCGAGAACATACCTTCACCGAGGAGTCAAGCAGTATATTGCTCCCTCCTACGTATATCTCGCGAAGAGACCATGAGGATAAAATCAGAGAGATGAGAGCCCACACAGAGGCATACCGACAATCTTTGTTTCCACGAACAATACGAGACTGGAATAGAAGGGAGAACCGATAGAAGTACTCAAAGCACCCTCCGCCACTCACCGTCAGGTGGCTAGTGGAGTATGGATGTAGATGTAGCTCTTTGGTGGAGCTCTCCTTGAATACTGTACCTCCATGTAGTGTGTCACGCCTTAGTGATGTCAACAACCTTCACTATAGAATGCTGTCTTCGTTGAAAAACCTACTGGGTTGCTCTGCTAGAGTCAAATTGTCGACAGTGGGTCAGTAGCACCTGAATCCACTCTAAGAGCGGCTAACGAGTTTCCCGGTCTCTAATATCGAGAATAGACGACTGTTGACCATTCGTTCCAAGCCCTTTCCTACACAGCTCGTAAGGCGATGCTCCGGTAACTATTGTGACAGCTTCCGTCTTTTCCTGGTTTCAGGAGAGGGAGCAAAGTAGCTCCTCTCAACGAATTGGGAAAGTGTCCTATCTGCCACATCGAATTACAAGCTTCTAGTCGTATTTTCTTTGTCACTGTTTGCAAGTTTGACAGCATGATGTATTGGAACGGTCGTTATCAGCCGCAGTAGCACGAGCCTTAGATAGTGGTGAACGAGCCTTCACTCAGTTCAGATCACTCCTCTCCATGATCGTACGGTATCGGCAGAACGTTGTATCCTTGTTGGTTCAAATGGCTCTGAGCACTATGGAACTCAACTGCTGTGGTCATTAGTCCCCTGACTAACCTAAGGACATCACACACATCCATGCCCGAGGCAGGATTCGAACCTGCGACCGTAGCAGTCGCACGGTTCCGGACTGCGCGCCTAGAAACGCGAGACCACCGCGGCCGGCTGTATCTTTGTTGTCTGTGGCAGTATTGAACACAAATTTCTCTGCCATTGACTGGGATTTGTCACTGGGTGTTATTTGGGGACACCTCTGCTTCAGAACCGCTGCTATAGGCAATTGACTGCATTTACCAGAAGCTTTCCATGACTTTTTCTTTCTATGCTTGGTTATGCGGCGAGATTAGGCTCTCGATACTCCAAAGGGTTTCTTCTGTTAGACGGAGCTTAAACGGTCACAGAGCAGGATGCCTGACGTGGACATCCACCAACGGTACAGGCTGTCTTCTAAGAATACGTTAGGACTGTGGGGTAGATGGCATGGTTCATTACACGTATGATGTTACGCACCAGTTCCTGGTCACTGCGTCAGTGCTCAACCACAGCCAGTTGGTTGAACAGCGTCCAGTTTGTTCTACGGGTCACCAATCATGGTAGCTTTCTGTCAAGGATTTTTCCACCTGTAAAGTGTACCCAGAGTGGGAAGAGGCCACTGGAATGAAGATCATGAGTAACTTCTCACTGAGTGGAATCTAAGAGGGGTGGAAAGCAGAAAGAGAAGACAGTAGCTGAGATGACCCTGTAGCAGCACTGAAACGAGTGGGTTTGCGCGTGTTGAGGACACACACATCATGTGGCATCATGAGACTCTTCAAAACTCGACCCTTTCGACAAGTAGAGTTTGAGCACCATAATACGTTATTGGCACACAAGTATCTCAGTTGGAGGAATGGTGAGCAGAACTGGTCTGTAAGAGCTGTGGGAGCCTCAGAACCTGTAGCATTTTATGGTGGCAAGTAAGGGAGGATACAGTAATCTTTTGACCTACATGAATTTCAACACTAACTGCTTGCAGGTCTGTGTTATTTGCAGATACAGATACTCTCCCTTGGCCCTTTCCCCACTCAGGTCATCTTAGTGGTAAAGGGAATAAACTTGTAGCCCAGAAGCGTACAAACACAGGGAACGTTACTCCACAAGGAATTTCGGTTCTATGTATTTTTATCAAAAGTTAGGTGCAAATTGTATCTCTCTTGTTGATTACAGAAGTTTACGATAAGCTTGTTTCGTCATATGTGCCATTATAAAGTGTTTGGTTAGATGGAATGACATCTATGATACATCTTGTAACGTAATTTCTGTATAAGTTTTGTGTTATTTAATGTTCAACTTTGGTATGTGAGCCATTATGTCCAAATGGTTCAAATGATTCTGAGACTATGAGACTTAACTTCTGAGGTCATTAGTCTGCTACAACTTAGAACTACTTAAACGTAACTAACCTAAGGGCATCACACACACACCCATTCCCGAGGCAGGATTCGAACAAGTAACCGTAGCGGTCGCGCGGTTCCAGACTGAGGTGCCTAGAACCGCTCGGCCACAGCAGCCGTCCCCTGTCTCTCCACCTGGGTGGACATCCAACGACAGTCTGAGGCTTAGTCATGATGGTTACTCCATGTAGCCTTCGTATTCCATTGCTTCCACAGTGTCATCATTAGGACCGTTACATACACTACTGGCCATTAAAATTAATACATCACGAAGATGACGTGCTACAGACGCGAAATTTAACCCACAGGAAGAAGATGCTGTTATATGCAAATAATTAGCTTTTCAGAGCATTCACACAAGGTTGGCACCGGTGGCGACAGCTACAACTTGCTGACATCAGGATTCTTTCCAACCGATTTCTCATACACAAACAGCAGTTGACCGGCGTCGCCTGGTGAAACGTTGTTGTGATGCAGCGTGTAAGGAGGAGAAATGCGTACCATCACGTTTCCGACATTGATAAAGGTCGGATTGTAGCCTATCGCGATTGTGGTTTATCGTATCATGACATTGCTGTTAGCGTTGGTCGAGATCCAATGCCTGTTAGCAGAATATGGAATCGGTTGGTTCAGGAGAGTAATACGGAAAGCCGTGCTGGATCCCAACGGCCTCGTACCACTACCAGTCGAGATGACAGGCATCTTATCCGCATGGCTTAACGGATCGTGCAGCCACGTCTCGATCCCTGAGTCAACAGATGGGGACATTTGCAAGACAACAGCCATCTCCACGAACAGTTCGAGGATGTTTGCAGCAGCATAGACTATCAGCTCGGAGACCATGCCTGCAGTTACCCTTGACGCTGCATCACAGACAGGAGCGTCTACGATGGTGTACTCCACGACGAACCTGGGTGCACGAATGGCAAAACTTCATTTTTTTCGGAAGAATCCAGGTTCTGTTTACAGCATCATGATCGTCGCATACGTGTTGGGTGACAACGCGGTGAACGCACATTGGAAGCGTGTATTCGTCATCGCCATACTGGCGTATGTCCTGGCGTGATGTTATGGGCTGCCATTGGTTACACGTCACGATCACCTCTTGTTTGCATTGACGGCACTTTGAACACTGGACGTTACGTTTCAGACGTGTTACGACCCGTGGCTGTACCCTTTATTCTATCCCTGCGGCACCCTACATTTCAGCAGGACAATGCACGAACGCATGTTGTAGGTCCTGTACGGGCCTTTCTGGATACAGAAAATGTTCGACTGCTGCCCTGGCCAGCACATTCTTCATATCTCTCACCAACTGAAAACGTCTGGTCAATGGTGGCCGAGCAACTGGCTCGTCACAATGCGCCAGTCACTATTCTTGATGAACTGTGGTATCGTGTTGAAGATGCATCGGCAGCCGTAGCTGTTCACGTCATCCAAGCTCCGTTTGACTCAATGCCCAGGCGTATGATGGCTGTTATTACGGCCAGAGGTGGTTGTTCTGTGTACTGATTTCTCAGGATCTATGCATCCAAATTGCGTGAAAATATAATCATATGTCATTTCTAGTATAATATATTTGTCCAATTAATGCCCGTTTATCACCTGCATTTCTTCTTGGTGTAGCAACATTAATGGCCAGTAGCGTATATAGACGGTTTATGGCTTATATCAATCTGATACCTCTTCCCTTTAGGTTTGTTTCTCAGAGGAGACTTCATAGTATGGAGGTTGCACACACCACATATATGTTATTTTTAGCAAAGCCAAATGTGACTCCCAGGTCGTTCTACATGGTTAGCATATCAGTGAGCTCAGCGTCCGTTTTCTTGGCACAAGCTTGGCGAACCCAAGTTTCCTTAGGTGGGTACTGGTGAGGGTCGCCAGTTCTCTGTAACTGTTAACTCTTGGCATCCTTCAGCAAGTACAGTGCAATGCTGTAGTGTCACAGGGAACAAGGATCTTGGCTTAACCCTCCAGATCGTAATGATGATAAGAACCTTTATTTCATGATGTGCTGCCCGCCGATGAGATGCATGGCTGCTGAGGCAGAATTTTCGTTACTGGGGAATCTCTGGGCAACCTGACGCTCGTCAATTGTAAAAGGGCTGCGTACGGATTGTATGGACACTTATTTCTCTAGCTGTTCGTGGAACTTCCATGAAGCCTAAATCCCATTTTTCTACTCCCAGCTGTTTGTATGTTCGATTAGACAGTATCACCACCCAAACCCCAAAGAGACCTCTAGTAGTTAGCCCACCTGAGATCTCTGTAAATATGGTTGACAGTGGCAGTAGTAATGGTCCACATCCTTTGGTATATAATATGTTTATTGTTGTTATACGTATCGGAGGTTCATTTGAAAAACTCATGGCTTTCTACATCTATAAAGCCCCAGAGGAACTTACAAGGCAACTTAAATCTGTCAAGAGGATGCGCAATGGTACACGCCTGATTGGGACACTGAAAGCAAAGTACCGAAGTAAACAACTCATTAAATTCCAATCTACTAGCGACAGTGAGTTGGGCACTGTGCTAAACTACTGTATAGGAGTTGTAACGTGCTGGGAAATTGTAGGTATCGATACAAAAGGACTCCAACAGAAACGGGAAAGGGAAAGAGAGACTGGAGTTCGGAATTTTGTGAAAAGCTGATTATGAGCTCCAGAAGTCAGCATCATTTATCCTGACATTCAGATTACCAAAGATGCCTGAATATATTGTAGCAGGCATTCTCCACCTTAAAGATACGCCCTATGTACCTAATCCAGTGCGCTGCTTTAAGTTTCAGACAGAAGAACAGTTCTCACGATAAACCGAAGAAGAGAATCAAAAACAGATTTCTGTTAAAACGGCCTTACTACCGTCCGTAAAATTCAGACTGGAAACGAAAACCAAGACCAAAACGATCAGGTCCGGAGTCATTAGACTATACGATCTTGGCCCTGTCTGCTCCATCATTCGATGACCATACTATGCATTTTAGGGTAGCCGTCGTCTGTGTGAGAGAATCGCGAGTCCCTCAAGTAAATAAAGATCTCAACGACCTCCCCCCTCCCCCCCCCCCCTCCACAACATTTTCCCGACCGAAGGAGGGATGGCAGGGGGAAAGAGAGAGTAAAACCTCACCGTTGAAATAGCTTCCAAATTTCAATGTACCATTCGGCTTCAGGACACATGTCGAGGAATTGCAACTATGAGCTCAGGTAGACCAATGTGTATCCGCTGCAGTTTGCTGTGAGACGAAGCGGCCATTTGGATGCATTTTAATAATCTTTCTTATGTCTTGACCACACTTTTTTATGTCAAAAACACCTAACACTTCTCATCATTAACAAAGGCAGTGCTATGCCAATTACATAAAATTACTCATTAGATATATTGTATCACGTCAATATTGTCAATCATGAGACAAGACACTGCCTTTGATAATGACGGAAAGTTGCACCGTGTAAGGCATTTTTGGAAATAAAAAATGTGTGGCCAAGACATAAGAGAAGTTATTAAACTGCAATGTGTATCTGTCTTCAAGAGACACACTTTGAACTCTATGACACCCCTGAGCTATGTGGCTACATTCTCCACAAAGAGGCGGACTTTTTGGAGCAAAAGGAGGAGTTGCTATTTTCGTAAAAAATGCTTGCAACTCCTCGCTTCACATCCTCACTACTAGCCTTCAAGCAGTTGCTCTCGCAATGCAAGGCGTTATCAAATTATGACATATTCACTCTACATGCTCCCACATGAGATGTTAGACCAAGACGAGCTTCCCCAATCCTTCCTCCTCTGTTCCAAATTTAACGCACGCTATGAGATTTGAGCCTCTGCAACCACTCGCCCCAGAGATAGAGCAGTTAAGACCCTTTGCATGTCCTTATGTGGGCACTTGTTGAACATGGGGCTGAGCAAGCACTTCAGCACTGCAACAGGGTCCGTCACTGTTATCGATCTCTCGGTATATTCTCCAAGCAAGTTGCAAATGACTCTTCGACTGTTGGAGGTGCTGACAAAGAAGTGAGGATTTAATTTCTCCGTCGAGAAGTCTGTGTGCAACTTTTTAACCTTCCGCGCTCTGTTTTAATCTCCTGATTTGCGGACAGGGAACACTGTTCTCACTTTTAAAGACATGGTGGTTTTTGGGCTTCACATTTGACTCTCAACTTACGTCATTGCTATGCCTTACGGATTTGAAACTACGGTCGCGAAAAATATTCATTATTTTGAAGTGTCTTAGTCACAGCTTTGCAAAAACAGACATAATGTCTTATGGGATAACAGCAATCAGTGATTTTATAATGTTACTTAAAAACCATGAGGGACGGTTTCTTAACATTTTGGAAGAAATTGAAATATACACCCACAAAAATAAAGATCCGGATTTAATCCTCAACGAGCAAAGCGAATTAAATCATAACGCCTATTTTAGCATTTATGACGACCTACTAAGATGACAACTGTTGCGTGTGGAGATCCAGGTCGAGGGATGAGAGAAGGTGCGCGGTGGAGAAGCCGGAAGACGCGTGCAGTGCCTGGCGTCGTTGACGGGGCCCTCCTGTGCGGCCCTCTTGCCCGTGGCGATGGACATCAGACGACTGCGTGGACCGCGGCACAACACCGAAATGGCGGGAAATACGGAAGCAGACCGTAGAAGAAAACAAGTTCACACCATCACCATAAATATATAAATCGCCCTATGTTTTTTAGAACGTATAAAAATTATAATTTTACTGTTTTTTATTAATGCTGACAAGTACAAATTTTAACCTTGACATCTACATATTTTAATTAAGTATTTTTAATTAATAAAAAAAAGATCTACTGAATATAGTATGTGCAAATGGAATGTAACAAATGTACCAGACGCCACCTGTCGGTAATAGTGTTATAATTAATATAAATGACGTGCACTGTGCCAACCAATTTTATGTGACGTAGCATGTGAAAATTGCTGGATTTGGACGGGTTACTCCTGTAACTGAAATATCAGGTACGCTCAGGTACATTTGATGTTGATTAGATAGGATGAAAAAGATTTGCTTCCGTGAAATAGTAAATTAGTATCATTATTTTTAGAGATCTGAAGATAGTTCTGAATGAACCGAAACCGGTCATGTGAATAAAAAATTAGCAATCAAGACGGTTTTTAAGTAACATTAGTCACAGCTCATGCGGAACAAACCGAATTCGTCTACTCCAGTTTTATAGGGTATTCGTGTGATCTTGGCTTGATTATGGGTGTATGGCGTATGTGTCTGCACGACTCTCCTAATTAGAAGCTAATAACTGTGTTCGTAAGCACAGTTGCAACGTTAGAGTTGTTACGAAATGCACAGCACCCCTCCCAGAATATCAGAAAAGGCGACGGTTTTTGACAACATAGAGCTACCAGCACCACAAAAGGCAGAGTATGGTAAGCAGCCCATCTCTGCCATTGCCACTGAATCGAAAGCTCGTATCAAATCTTGTGATGATGATGCTGATATCTTGGTGTGGGCACATGAGACGAGTGTGGTTGAAAGGAGCAAGGTGATTAAAGGAATAACTATGAGACAAACAGAATTAAGTCCTAAAAACACACACTCACTCACTCACACACACACACACACACACACACACAACAAAACGCAGAAATAACTTACACTGTGAAGTTGGAAACGGACAGTGAAACGGAAAAAGCAAGAGAAGGGAGTGAAAGCATATAGCAGATTGTCGTGGCTGGCCAATTTTTGAAACAACATGGATGAGCCGCCACTCATTGCACGCCACAGGCATGCCAGAGAAGGAAGTTATGTGTTAGGAGACAGTGACCAGTTCGGATGCTGGTCGGGGTCACATCTTTCTGCCTGTGACTTTCCTAAGGTTCGCCATAGCCAGGTAATTGGCTTCATCAACCGCAGTTTAATGTTCTTCATCGTCAGATACTTCTGGTCCTATACTTGTGTGCATCTCTGACGCAACAGTGAACTGACAACCTTCAGGGGATTGGTACATTGTGTCACATCATGTGCAGCCCTGTAGGCCTACTGTGTGGCTAAGGTGGCCTAATTATTGGCCAAAGCTCCCCACGTGCTCCAGTATCCAACGGAATGATTCCCGTTTCCCCTGCCGTTGAAGGGAGTATAGTTTGTTATGTATTAGCTGGACCAGTTTCTTTGCTGAGAACATGTGGTGCAATCCTGTTGAGGCACCAGTTCCCTTAGGAACCGGAGCAGATGAGAAAAGATTTGTCTAGAAGTTGCTTCGTCTGTATAAGTGCCTTCAGCATCACTTAGTGCTCTACATTAAATACAATATAGGTCTGGGGAAGGCGAATCCGGAATACACGGTAAGGGAACACTACCAAACAGCCAAAGGAGTCATCTCGCTTGGAAACATCAGTGTACACAAATTGAAAACAGTAAAGCCAATGTAAAATTTTAAAAACAGAGATCGAAACTAAAATCTGGAGTGAAATCTTTCTTATACTACCATAGGTCTAAAATAATTTAGATCTTCTAGAGGAGTCTGCTACAGACTTGATGAAAAACTATCAAACCACGCAAAACTATCTCGAAAAGGAAATCCTTGAAACAAATCCCATAGCACCTCACTGGTCATTGTTGATTATGAAAGAGCCTTTCCATTGGTGGCCGGGCAGCGGTTAGTATGCACGTGTGTAGGACGTTGACAGGGTTTTATAGGTCAGTGGCACCATGAGGTGTCATCGACTGATGTGAAGCGTTGACTCAGTAGCCTCAGTGCAAAGACTCGGCATGGGGCTGGTTCTAAGGGCCCCAGTGACCACTTCCTTCCTGACGCAACACGTCCAATATTAGCTTCCGTTTATGTAAAGGCATCGGTTTTCTAAATAGGCATTTTCAGAGCTGAACCAAACAAAGTAATGAAAGTGGGAGATCGTGGAAGCGGTCGTTTACTTCAATCATAAATATATGTCCACGTGATGCTAAAAGTTATTATCATTATATAAAGAAAAGTATTGTCTTCTCAACAATTTCAAATCGAAGGCTGCACTATTAATTTTTATACATGAAATTACTGAATTTACTCTTGGCGATGCAGCGTGGTATTAGCTGAGCGGTCTAGGCGCTGCAGTCATGGTCTGTGCGGCTGGTCCCGGCGGAGGTTCGAGTCCTCCCTCAGGCATGGGTGTGTGTGTTTGTCGTTAGGATAATTTAGGTTAAGTAGTGTGTAATCTTCGAGACTATTGACCTTAGCAATTAATTCCCATAAGATTTCACGCACATTTGACTTTGAACTCTTGGCACTTTTGTTGACCATGTCTGCAGTCACTTTCAGACCTCAAAGCAATCATCAGATTAACACGACTGAATTTTGAATTTCCGGTGTATTCATGAATCAGCACCACAAACTAAAAACACGGAATAATTGGCGGAGTTTGAATGTGACAAGTGGCGTATTTACGTATATAAAAATAATGATAAGTTTTTGTACATACTTTTATAACCACAATCGATCTGACAAATCTTACAAAAATGGACAAAAATAAATCAGAAAAAGGGAAGGTGTTTGATTGGCAAAGCATTTATTAGGGCCAAAACTATACAAATTATCCCCTGAATTACTCTCTCTTACATCGCAATCTAACTTTGTGTACACGAATCCACTGTGAGGCCCAAATCTATTCAAATGGAATCAACTATGACCAAGTGCACCACAAACAATGGTTCATGGAGAAGAGAGAGCGGTGAATATCATTTAACAATCCTAGGGTGCCACAATACATTACTCTTTCACCTTGGTTCAGGCGGCAGCAGAAAACGGCACGCTGTGGGCGATGAGCGGCGCGGCAGCTATAATGTTCTGACGCGTCCACGAAAACTTGCAAACTACACAGGGAGGCTTTCTGATTATTAGAATGCGGCAAACTTCCCTATGTGAGCCTTAAATCCAGTCAGAATTCAGTGTGATGTGCACCTGTTCGCTATTCTCGCCATCAAATTGGACTCAGGGCACGACTGCGCCTGTTGGAATTATCAAACGCCAGACGGCCGACTAAGGAAGAATAAGTTCACTCTCGTGACACACTATATGTCCGAGATGACACGCAATTCCATTGTCGGCACAGCTGGAAACTGCTGCTGACCCGTAGTCCACACCAAGTCGCAGACCACAAGTCTCACCCACTAGAGAAACATCTGAAGTTCTCCACCAGGGCAGGACCAGAAGACGAAAAAGGCAAAGAATCACAATCACTTTCCACTAAGCCCCTGTAAGGGACCCGAATTAGCAGAAGAAAATTCCTCCGCGATATGCAAACCAATTTAATTATCCTCTACTGATTGAATCTCCCTTCTTGACTGTTCCACTAGCCTGTTAGCTAATCCAACAGCACCAGGCTTCCCAAGCAGGAGGAGCAAGCCTTTGCTTTGCATATCCTCAGAGGAGCCAATCAGCAACTCAGAATCTCTCGTGTCTGAAAAATAAGATTTTAGACTGGGGAGCGTCCTTCTCACGGTAAGCATGGCCATGTTTCGGGAAAATGTCTACCTTGATGGGACCACAGTCCCCAATTTATGGAGAGATCTAATCTTTCCAGGCCACTCATTTCCAATTTCTTAAAGAAGAGTATTAGGCTTCCCGGACAACGTGCCCGTGAAATATATGTTGTTGCTGCTCGCTAAAAGAACCTGGCGACTTCCTGGCATGAGGGGAATTACAGTCTTGCCCCCGCTAAACATGTGCACCAGCCACTCTGTTCGTACCGTCGCAGCTTCTAACATGAGAATGCTTGAAATTTTATGACCGTTCAATCATTTGCACAAAAGCTGAGATTACAGCAGTCTCTTTTAAATGCTTTCCTTCACCCACTTTCCACTAACTGGCCACCTACACAGCAGTCTGTCACCTGGCCCAGGTAAAATGTAGCGACCTGGCACCCTCCTGCTCTGACCCTAAATGGGAAGAGTGGAGTCCCATGTCCCAAAGACTCTGTGCAGACCCAGTTTACATAGCGCTGCTTCCCCAAATTCCTCGCACAACCAGGTTTGCTGGACACAACATTTGTGGCTCGCAATCCATGTTTGTCTCAGTTCTCCATCACCTCCACTACAGCCCCTCAGATACAAGGTCACTCCAGGCTACACGTTCAGTTATATGAACATTCTGCCCATAATTTCCTCATGTAAGAAAAAGTAGTAAACCACACATACCAAATGCAGCTCTGGGGAAAACAGAGATCGTGACCTAAACATGACGAACATAAATATGACCAACAGCGTAGTCAAAGTGAGAGAGTAGAATGCTGCCGTCATCTACCTCCCCGTTATCGGATAATTTCTGGATGGGGAGAGTCACACTTCAATAAAGAGGTTATTGTCGCATTGGGGCAGAAGTAATTAGTACACTATAACTGGCTCTTTAAGCATGACATGCGGGATATGACAACTTTGCCAAACAAACACCAAAAAGAAAAGGAAACTACCTTGTCTTGTCCTCATTCAAGCAGGGATCATACACACACTCACTGGTGGATGCCTGCAAAATTTATGTGATTTGCTGGCTGTCGAAATTGCTCCTGTGGACCCACAGATCTTTTACATATACCCCTGGCCATAAATACAATGATGGAGCTGTTAAAAGGACATGCAAATTTTTAACTAACCCATTCACACCGAAGCTGAGGTCATAGATGATTGGTTTCTGTAAACACAAACAGTATCGTTAAGCATCGAACATTCTCTGCCCCAGAGATTTTGTTATCCCTGCCCAAGCATTCACAGTAACTCAGTGTTCCATAGAGACAATAACATGACAGATCCTATACAAACATTCACCAAAACTAGGTATTTAGTATAACAGACTAAATGGTGTTAACACAAAATAAACAAAATGTAAATGTCATGTGTAACATTACGAGACTTTACGCCAATGACAAAGACAAAATAAATACCTGAGTTAATTTCAGAAGGTGGTTTGAATATTAGTGTGTTTGCTGTGTGTGATCTTTTATCAATCTTAGATTTTAGATGAGAGTGACCTTGTACCCCAGTACACATCCAGAAATGGCATTGTTCCTTAATCGATTGCCTTTAACTTAATAAAATAAATACACCAAGGCAAACAAAAGTAAGAATTTTAAAAGCACAACCTTTTAAGTCCCCTGCTCCTCTCTCGTGAAAGGTCTTTAGGGTGTCCAATGTTAACTTTAACATTCGATGGACAAATAAACACAGCACTGCATTCAAGGCATTTGTAACAGATGGATGTTGTAGGTGTGGTGCGTTTGTGCAAAGACAAGGGTTATCATGAGTGGTGGCAGCAGTGTTGGGGCAGGACCAGTCTCCAGGCTAAGACAGCAACAGGTAGCCATCTGGACTATTAACAGACCAGAGATGGGGCAGAAGATGGGAAATGGTTGCTCTTGTTGAAGACAGTCCTCCAACAGCAGTTGTCAGTGTCGTGGCAAGTGCTCCAAGATGTCAGTCGCTTGGTCTGGCACTCTCCAGTCCCTCCTTTCTATTCGGCAGTGGTGATGCATTCAGGTCAGGTCCCTCTAGACTCTTGTGTCAGACTGCAGTGGGCCCAGGTGGTCGTGTGGCGTCAGGGGCGATCCTGCGTTACCTGCTGACTGTGGGTAATGAACTCCTGCAGTTGCATTTACTTTCCATTGGCACGAGTCCACCACGCGGGATTAGCCGAGCGGTCTTAGGCGCTGCAGTCATCGACTGTGCGGCTGGTCTTGGAGGAGATTCGAGTCCTGCCTCGGGCATGGGTGTGTGTGTTTGTCCTTAGGATAATTTAGGTTATTTAGTGTGTAAGCTTAGGGACTGCTGACTTTAGTAGGTAACTCCCATAAGATTTCACACACTTTTGAACACTTTTTGGCACGAGTCGAAGGGACAAACAGGACTGCGTCCACACCTATGACGCCCTTGAGCTGCCCTAGCATCATCATGTCCGCTAGCTGCCTGCGTTGTCGCCTCAGGGTGGGATCGCCTGTAGCTCATAGCTGTTGACCTGGTTGTACGGTGACGTTACTACAACTGGTCTCTCACCTAGGGATGTCGCCACTAATCTAAAGTGACACTGGCGGCCTCATTCAAGGTCTCGCTACGACACCCAAGCTCCACCAGCTATGTTGTGATATGGGTGACTGAACTGCACTGAGCCACGTCCAGTCACAGTCTCCTACTCACTTACTGTTTGGAATGCGGTAGTCCTCTGCACAATCCTTATCACATATTTTAGTGCCATGTTTTTACAACAAATGTTTACAAAAATACATACATAGAAAATCATAACAAATATATGAACTGATGATCATTAAACTTTAGAACACTATTACTGGAGAAAAAAAGTGCCTCGCTGATATATTTCATTTAAATAAAGAGCGAAACATCGATAATTAATCTCTTATCTAGGAAACTGATCATTTTCTAGTGGTGAAGCCGTTGCTGTCGTGCATGTCAGCTAAATGGGCTAAGCTGCCTCAGCCTGGACATTCCACATTCATGCTTTAAGCACTCTCACACTATGCAACATTTACTTCTAGTTATTCTACCCATTACCAAGTTTATCACCACTAACTCGTTCTACTTTACGATACTCAGGACTTTGATACTTCTCCTGATGCCAACTTATTTGGTCGTGACACTGATGTGGAGGATCTGGGTCGGATAGTGCTCACCGCCATCTGTACACTTCTTTCTGTGCTGTCAGCGTATATCAGACATCGGCATAAATCCACCTTACTCTCTGAAACTGACAAATAACTCTCAAAAATCGACATACAGATATCATCGATTAACAGCTGCTGCAATGACATAAAAATAAGACGTCTTACTAATAATTTCGTAGTGCAGAACGATTTGTATCTTCTGTGTTCATCTGGTCCCATTCAGCATTTACTTTCCGTCCATCGGAAAACGTACTACCGTGACTCGCACTCCACGTGCTCACGCCACGTAACACAAAACTTTGCCGATGACGCACCTCTGTCGCTGGCGATCCGCAGACGATATACTTCAAGACAAACATCATCGCACTACTCATGATAATCCATAAACGGTAACCACAGACGAAAACGAACCGCAGCCGTTGTGGCCGAGCGGTTCTAGGCGCTTCAGTCTGGAACTGCGCTGCTGCTGCGGTCGCAGGTTCGAATCCTGCCTCGGGCACGGATGTGTGTGATGTCCTTAGGTTAATAAGGTGTAAGTAGTTCTAAGTCTAGGAAACTGATGACCTCAGATATTAAGTCTCATAGTGTTCAGAGCCACTTGAACCATTGGAAAATGTTCGACCAGCGAAAAATATCGCACCATCGGTGATTATCCATGAGTGTAACCACATTCGAAAACCACCAACGAGAATTCATAGTTCCACTGGCGATAGCCCTATTCGAACCACAGCCTCTGACATGGACAACTCATGTCCATCTCGCAAGATACCCCCACCGGTATTGGTGGCATGACCAAAATCAAGCTAAGACCCACTGTCAGATCATAAATCAACTTCTGTGGCACCACTACCGCCTCCTCCCTCCGAATGGTGGAACAGACCGTGCATACCCCTCACAGACAGTGCACACAGTATTAACGGAAGAAACCATTACTGCAGTCAAAGATGAATTCTGAGAAGAACTGTGTCTGCAAGACTTGTACAGTTATTTCTGGAGGAAAAAATTCTCATACCTTTGCTGAGGCACGACGAGCTAATTATACAGCAATGTTCAAGTGTTGAATCAACCAGTTTTGTCGTAAACCCAAGATGTTTCCGCCCGGAAATCGTCACATTTCTATCCATGAAATAAATTTCTATCGGAGAAACATGGGAGGATACCAGTACGTCACAAATTTGCGATTAATCATCAAAGTGAAAATGCTGGGCAGAAAACTACGAACCCCAAACTCTTTGATCAGATGACACAGGAGAAGAGCTTATCCGTTAAATACAATAATAAATCATGCAAAAGGTGTAAACAAATAAAGAAAAATACAGAAAATGACTACGTAAATGAATTGGGAGCAAATGGTACTTAACACTAACTTAGTGGTATAACTGTGCACGTTTTATTGTATGTAGGGTTTCACATGTCAGATGTGATGACCCCTAAGAACTTCTAGGATTTCAATGTTTCGAGTTCCGCTGTGTTTGGATGAGCTATCTTGCGACCTCGAACAGGCCCGATATAGATTGGGTAAAATTTGTGGCATAGATACTTTTGCTTACTCTATATTCAGAAGCTTTTGAAGACGTGTTACCGAGCTCTCGTGTCCCATGCATCTTTTCTCTTCGCACCTGCCACCCGCAGACGTTCGAGAGCCAGTTCTACATTATATTTACGTTGTTTCCAGGTTCGAGGTGGAAAGTCAGTTACCTCGCGAATCGGGTCATTGGACTGCCCATATCTTTGCACTGCCAATGTTGCCACTGTAGTGACTTGGCGTGCCCTTTCGCGCAAAGATTCGGCAGAGATTCCAGAGGCATTTCGTTGCTCTACCCGCCGGCGACGATTGGGGATGCCTTATGGATGCTTAGATTGGTCTTACCCTGTGCCGTTTCAACGTGGCCTTCCATTTGTTTGAGCTAAACTGGGGTCCATTATCGAAGATGATTCTGTCCACATGACCGACTTGTGACAGAAAGTTTTGCAAAAATCTTTGCTGACACTTTGCGTGGTGGCTTTCTTCATTGGCGTCAGTGTGACGTATTTAGACGTTAGCTCCACAACTACTATGTAGCAGTACTCCCTACTCGTCTGTGTGAGAGGTCCCATGAGATCTGTTGCGGCCATATGCTTTAATTTCGTCGGTGATAGGGTACTGTGGCGCCTGCATTGTCACAATTGTGTGCATCGACTTCTGACATGCCTTACACGTTGCCAGTACTGTTCCTATCCTCCTTTACATTCTTTAAAACAGCACAGTGTGCGTAGCTTCAGGTAACACTTTCTGGCACCGAAGTGCGCGTAACTCAGGTGTGCGTGCAACATCACTTTATTTTCGAGTTAATCGGGGATGCAGACGCGCCTCAATGCACCTTGCCCTTCGCCACAGTAGGAAAGCACGCCATTGCGTAACAAATAGAATTGCCTAATCTTTGTTTCTGCCCGGTCTTTGACTCACCCCATCAAGACTGACAGAGGTGAGTCTTTCTCCTGTTCTCTCCCGATATCTTTCAAGCTCGCGGTCACATAAATTTGCAAAGCTACATTTTTATGTGGCATAGACTGAAGTGTTCCTCCTGCAGTGGAGTCCCACTATTTCTCTCCAATCCTATAGGTGATCGTGACAGCGCCTCAGCGATGATATTGTCTTCCCCAGATATGTGAGTGATTGTAAAATCAAATTCTTCTAGTCCGAAAGCCCATCTTGTCAGTCTTTTATTGCAGAGTTTTGCTGTGAGAAGAAACTCTAACGCCTTGTGGTTGATGTAAGTCTCGTTTTTCGACCATACAGGAAGAATATGAATTTCTCGAAGCCACAGACGATCACCAGTGCTTCCCACTCAGTGACTGAGTAATTTTTTTCGCATTTTCTTAGGGCTCGGCTTTCGAAAGCTATGGTGTTGTATACCGTATTACCACCTTCTTTGTACCTCTGGAAGACAATCACCCCCAGACCAAAATAGGAGCTTTCCGTGATCATACAACATTCCTATTCTAGATTGGAATGAGACAGTATTGGCGCATTAACGAGTGCGTTTTTGAATTTTTCATCCTCACCCACTTCGTCCCACGCCCATGTAAACTTCTTTGTAGTGAGTTGGCAAAGCCGTGGTGTTGTCAACTGTTTTATGTATATAACCCTCTTGCAGAAATTCACAATACCAAAAAACCCACGGAGTTGTTTTCTGTTGCTGGAATAGGAAATGTCGTTGTTGCTTCTATTTTTTATGGATCCGACGAGATTCCCTCTGCCGTAATGATGCGGTCCAGGAATCTGACCTAGGATTTCCGGATATATGATTTGGTAATATTTGCAGTAACACCACACTATCTGAAAGTACGGAAGATTTCCCCTGACGTCGTGTTGTGTTGCCTCCACGTCGGCTCTGCAATCAGTACATCGTCCACATAGCTGGTGATCCTTCGCTTAATAGTAGCACCAAGAACTCTGTCTAGTCCCGTAATGAAAGCAGCAGAAGACACTCAGACCAAATAGTAACCGTTTGAATTGGTAGCATTTAGCGTACACAAGAAATGCCGTGTATTTCCGGCAGCCAGATCGGAAGGTTATTTACCACAAGTTTAATCTTAAATCGATCGTGGAGAAAACAGTGACTTCGCGGAAACTTTGCAGCAGCTCTTCTAGCCTTTGTGGTCGATCCGTTTTCGATTCAATTATCGTGCTCATTTGGCGCGAATCTAGCACCAAGTGAATCGTGCAGTCTTGTTTCTCAACCACAGTGATTGGAATACTGTACGTGGAGGTCGCTGGTTCGATAATATCATCATACAGAATTTTCTTAATATCAAGTTGATTTTCTCCCGGTATGCCAGCGGTATCATGTACGGAGGAACAAAAAACTTGATGTGGTCACGTACCCGGAACGAATATTAGAAATTTCTAATTACACCTGTCTTTGGCAAGAACACACCTGCATTCTCTCTTAAAAGCCTCTCCAAAACCTCCTTGTCACGCTTTGGGATATTGTCTAGGGTACTGAACGTGCAATCTGTTGCATTGTGCACTCTTTCTTAATTTGTGTTGCCTCTTACGCTGTCGGTCTACTTTCGTATCGACGTGGTGGTCCTACTGCTCCTTCCCCATTGGTAGTGCAGCTCAGGTTTAAACACTCCACGGGGCTCCGTGCTCGTATTGCACGATCCGCAAATGATAATCTGGCCACGTCCTCTTTCTGAAGGATTAGTTCGCCTTTTCCTACATCCAGAACGGCCTCCTGTTCCTTTGAGAAGTCCGTCCCAAACACTATCTGTACACACAGAGCAAGGTCGACCATGAAGTTTGTCTCCAGCGTATGTCTTTGGCAGTTAACCACCAATCGAGTCTGAAACTGCCTCTTCGTGTGCTTTCCCGTCAAAGCACCTTATATTCTTGTTTTAGTGATTCTGAGCGCAGGCGGTGGGTGTTTTCAATGCATCTATTTTATGCACTCTCTGATATGGCTGCAATGTGGCTCCCACTACCGATAGTTTCCGCCAGCCCCATGTCACCTAATATTATATGACTGATGGGCTGTAAATTCAGTCTGCTAATAACCTCTTTATTCTCACTTAACAACCCTCCTATGTCTCAATGTTCCAATAAGTTAATGTTGTCCGTACCGATGTTATGTTCGGCTTTGTTTTGGATTGAGGCCTCAGCGGCCTTCTGTCAGATCCTACGCGGACTTCTGCTGCGGTATGTTTGAGGGATTAGGTTGTCTGATTTCCACTATGTTGGTCTGGTGATTACGTAGCGGTCTTCGCCTACCAATCCCTCCATTATTCCTTGTTTACCCTGTGAGTTCCAAACCGGCTACTCGAAGTGGTTAGGATATTCCATTTCCCTTGTTTTCCTGTTTCTGTTTTCGTGAAAGTTAACGCCGTTCGTCCCCCATCTGCTTCCATCATTCCACTGAGGCTCATTATTAAATCTGTGGCATTGACACTGATTTCGTGTTGACCTGCTTCTATTTCCATTCTGTCTGTCATTATTTCCTCCAGATGCACCTTATGTATTTCGTTCATTATGTCTCATTCGGTCCCTCGCGCTTTATGCTCCTCGACAAAGTCTAACTTTCGTAGAGCTCTTTTGAATGACTCTATTGTGTCATTAAATTTGCCAATGAGCAGTTCCTGGTACCTCGATGGCAATTTCATGTAGTAGTGTCCAATTATCCCCTTATCATTATCACTATACGGTTGGTCCAGGTAACGATTCTTGTTCACAAGTGTCTCGAAAAACTTTACCAGACTGCAGCAGTAATCCTTCCCCAATATAATCTCCTGTTTAATGCGTTTTTGGGTGTTCTGTGACCAGTAGGTTTTTAGGAAAGCCTCTCTGAATTCGCCGAAACTTCGACAATTTGCTGCAACGCAGAGAATGTGCTCTGCTATTGAAACTTACAGGTGTCCACAGGTAACTACCAATTTATATACTAGTGGCCATGACTCGGGTAGTAGCCTATCATACTGCGAAATCCATGACTTGGAATGAAATGAATTCTGGTTCTCTTTGTAAACCAGAAAAATTTTGAATTAAGAGAAAGTTTTTTAAGTAAAAATATTCGCAATTTTGCAGCACTGGATTTTCTCTAAATTCTGGCGCGCGTGCGCCCGAGATTTCATTGCCGCCCAATCGCTGAATGCTGTTGTGCCCTCGTTTTGTGTCATCAGAGTCATGTAGCAGTGTTTCCACACTTCGGAGACGCGTGCAATTGTGGTCTGGCTGAGGACTTTTTGTGCTAAGCGCCACTGACTGCACGCACTCGGCCGAGCGTCATACTCCGGTAAGTGGACTCTCCTGCCGTTTATCGGCCTGAGCCGTGACTGTGGCTCCTGGGTGGGTTGCAAAACTTCCTGTTTGACATTTCTGGTGACTAGCGAACTCATGGCGACGTGCTGTTGCTTCTGGCTAAATTTCTACGCTAACGACCCTTTCGCACATTTGTCTCATCTCTTCCGCAAGCTCATTCTGCTGTGTAGTGAGATGTGTTTGCTCGTCTTTGATTTCTAACATTTCTTCCTGTATCTTTTCAACTATTCTCTGTTCCTGCTATTAAGAGCAGAAATAGCCTTTTTTGTTTGCGCTCGCTTCGACCTTCGATAGCGCTGCCTGATCTCCCGCAATATGGGCTTTTTTTCCGCGCATCTCGTGCCACTTATCTGGCTTTCCTAGCCTCACGTCTGGAATCTACCGCTACTTCTCGCTTCTCATCTGACGTTTTACTAATGTCTTCAACATCTGCTTTTACACTCTTAACTTCATTCGTGACCTGATCTACGTCTCCGACAAACTCATCAGCCCTCCTTCGAATTTCTATTTGTTTCATTACTTCGTCCTGTCGCTTTTCTCCTTGACTTGTCGCTTCTGAATGTCCCTAGCCTCATTAATGAAGATCTTCTGTCTTTGGTCTTCTTCCTGCCGTCTCTTTCCTTCCTTTCCCTTCCTCAGTTTTTCCTTCTCTTGTCGCCTTTTCTCTGCCTCTTGCATGAATTTAATGATCGATTCTAATTGTGCACTTCCAGTAACGTATCCAGGACACTGTGCTCTTGACTCAATTGCTCTATGGCGCATTGCCCTCGAAATCGGACTGTTACTTTCCCTGACTGTACCTCTTTCCATATTTACAGAAACTACGAGACCTGCCATCACGGAATCGTTTTCACATTCACTTCCTGAGTGAACTGAAACCTCATCGTCGGAGTATTCTGCATTTGACATCTTCCGCCGTCCTATCTTTTCCTGGGTCAATGACTGGCTCGTATTCCATTTTGGACAACATTAGTGCGCTGCATTTTTCACCTATACACACGAGGTTTGCTTCTCGTAAGCATTCAAATGAATGTTTTTCCGCAAGTTTCTGACTCTAATACGTCACGCACCACAACTATTCTCTGACCTTCTTGCAAATAATGCACACATTTATGCCTAAGCCATGAAACAAAAGTTACTCTGAATTGTAGTACACGCCCCATAAAAAATAACTCCACAAAAGCTTCCTCAACGCTGTAAACAACGATGCAGCATCAGACAAGAAGTGATGTAGAAAACACTTACAAGACATAATGAGAAATAAATGGTTCATATGGCTCTGAGCACTATGGGACTTAACATCTGAGGTCATCAGTTCCCTACAACGTAGAACTACTTAAACCTAACCAACCTAAGAACATCACGTACATCCATGCCCGAGGCAGGATTCGAACCTGCGACCGTAGCGGTTGCGCTGTTCCAGACTGTAGCGCCTAGAACCGCAATGAGAAACAAAGACAGATAACACAGACAATACATACACTGAAATAAAGTGACTACAACATACTACAAATAACTGAGACATAACGCATTGCACCAAGACCGAGTCTAAGTGTTCTCAGTGCACCATAGTCTCCCTTTTGCAAAAAAGAAAAAGAGGAACACGCAAGATAAATGACTGACTACCTCACGAAAGTGACATGAATCGGGATCTGGTCGAGGGTGGGCAGTTTGAAAGCGGGTGCTTGTTTTAATCATAAATACATTTCCAAGTCATGTTAAATGTTAGTATCTTTATGTAAAGAAAAGTGTTATCTTCTCAACAATTATCAAATCGTGAGCGACACCCTTAATTTTTATGTATGAGATTAGTGAATTTACTAATTGGACTTTTGTTGCTTATGTCTACGATCAGTTTCAGAACTCAAATTAGTCATCAGATTAACTAATTTAATACAATTCAAATTTTAATTGCTTGTGTATTCATGTGTCACCACAATAAAATAATAACAGTGAATGACTGGAGGAGTATCAATGACACAAATGACGTATTTAAATTTATAAAAAAATGACAAGTTTTTGTACATACTTTTATAACCACAATCGAGCTGATAAATCTTACAAAAATGGACAAAAATAAATCAGAAAAAGGGATAGTGTTTGATTGGCAAAGTATTCATAGGGGTCGAAATTATACACATTATCCTCTGAATTAATCTCTCCTAGACCAGAATCTGCTTTTGTGTACACGAATCAACTGTGAGGCCAAACTTTATTCAAATGGAATCAAGTACGACAAATTGCACAACAAACTATGGTCCACGGAGACCAGGAACCTGTGAATATCACTTAAACCTACGCTGGTGCAGCAATACCTTGATTCAGGCAGCAACACAAAACGGCACGCTGTGATCGATGAGCGGCGCGCTGCTGCAGCTGTAATGTTCTGACGAAAACTTGCAAACTACGCGGACAGGCATTCTGATTATTAAAAAGCAGGAAACTTCCCTATCTGAGCCCAGAAATCGTGGCAGATTTCAGTGTGAAGTGCACCCGTTCGCTGGTCTGGCCATCCAATTTGACTCACAGGCATGAATGCGCATGCTGGAATTGTCAAACGCCAGACGGCCGATTAAGAAAGAATAAGTTCACTTTCGTGACACACTGTACCTCCGAGATGATACGCAGTTCCACTGTCGGCACAGCTGGAAACTGCCGCTGACTCGTAGTCCACCCCAAGTCGCAGACCACAAGTCTCACCCACTAGAGAAACATCTGAAGTTCTACACCAGGGTAGGACCAGAAGACATAAAAAGGCCAAGAATCACAATCACTTACCACCAAGCCCCGGTAAGGGAGCCGAGTTAGCAGAAGAGATTCCTGCGCGTTATGAAAACCAATCGAACTATTCTCTACTGATTGAATCTCCCTTCTTGCCTGTTCCACTGGCCCTAGTAGATAATCCGGACACAGCATCAGGCTTCCCAAGCAAGAGCAGCAAGCCTTTGCTTTTCACCTCCTGAGAGGAACCAATCAGCGACTCAGAATCTCTCTTATCTGAAAAGTAAGATTTTAGACTAGGGAGCGTCGTTCTCACGGTAATCATGGCCATGGTTCGGCAAAAAGCGTCTACGTAGACGGCATCACAGTCCCTCATTTATGAAGAGATGCAGTCTTTCCAGGCCAACTATTTCCGGCTTCTGAAAGTAGGCTGTTAAGCTCCCACACAACGTGCCCATGAAATATACTTTGTTGCCGTTCCCTAAAAGAGTCTGGCGACTTCCTGGCGTGAGGGGAGTTACAGTCTTGCCTCCAGCAAACATGTGCACCAGCCACTCTGTTCGTGTCGTCCCAGCCTCTAACATGAGAATGCTTGCCATTTTTTTACTGTACCACCGTTTGCGCCAAAGCTCAGATTACTGCAGTCTAATTTTAATGGTTTCCTACTGCCACTTTCCGCCAATTCGTCGCCTTCGTAACGGTCTGTATTCTGGCCCGGGTAAAAGGTTTGCGAACCGGCGCCCTCCTGCTCCTACCCTGAGTGGAAACAGTGGAATGCGACGGCCTGAAGTCCCTCAGCACTTTCAACTCACAGAGCGCTGCTTCCCCAAATCCCTCGCACAGCCTGGTCGCTGGACACAACATTTATGGCTCACATCCATCTTTCTCCCTGTTCCCCACTATCTTTCACTACGGCTCTCAGGTACAAATTCTCTACAGGGTACACATGCAGTTATATGAACATTCTTCCCGCAATTTCCTTAAGTAAAAAAGTTCATAAACCACACATACCAAATGTAGTAGTGGGGAATACACATATCTTGACCTAAAATATGAATATTACTGTGATCGACAGTGTAATTAAAGTGGGAGAGTGGCGGGCCACCTCTCAACTGCATTGCCTTACAGATAAGTTTTCCTTCGCTATACGAAATATGATTTGTTGTTTTTAGCTCCTCTACCTTCCTTTCTTCAGTGTTGACACTGCAATTCCTAATCCAGCCAAGGTGACTCCCAGAGGAGTTACCACTCTTCGGAGAAGATGATTAAGTGACTGCTTCGAGGGCGGAGTTATCACTGTTGCCGCAAGTGGCTTCTCCCTTAAAAGCTAGAGTAGTGTGTCCAAAGCCACAGCATTTAAAACAATGCATTGGGGTGGGTACGTAAACTAGCCTTGATATGCTCTGGAAGCATTCAGCTACTCAACATAAGACTAAAGGCATCTGATTTCACCGGTTCACTATCTACCCTTTCCATCATATTTTGCACATCAGTCTCTCCTTCTTGATTATTCTTCGTGATATCTATAATACCTCTACAGTGCACAACACATTTCCTATAGTTCAAGATATTATGTACCTCTGATTCGGTGGAATATTCCCAGAGGGAATTAGCTGCTTGAAATTTTGTTGCTTGTTGTGACCAAGATGTTCCAACCAACAGTCTCCCATTGTCAATCGCTTTATACATTTTAAAGTTCGGCAGTGCGGTCTACACCCATTTGACTATAGAAAGGTGAGCCTATCTCAAAACGCCCATCTTTTCGTAAGTATTAAAAACAGAATGAGATTTTCACTCTGCAGCGGAGTGTGCGCTGATATGAAACTTCCTGGCAGATTAAAACTGTGTGCCCGACCGAGACTCGAACTCGGGACTTTTGCCTTTCGCGGGAAAGTGCTCTATCAACTGAGCTACCGAAGCACGACTCACGCCCGGTACTCACAGCTTTACTACTGCCAGTATCCGTCTCCTACCTTCCAAACTTTACAGAAGCTCTCCTGCGAGTTCGAGTCTCGGTCGGGCACACAGTTTTAATCTGCCAGGAAGTTTTATTAAAAACAGATTCAAGCTAGCAGAATGTGTCCTTTTTCTATAAATTGAAGTATTTGGAACAGTTACTGTTTCATGAGGACTCATTACGCGAGCCCTCTTGTAGGGTGGCGTGTTGATATCCACCAGCAGTTCATCCAATGAGGTGGGAGTTTATTATGAAAATTTCGAGATTCCGTTTCAGTCCTAAGAGCAGCTGGGGAAATAAGGACCCACCTAGAGCCCTGCTAATCTGGGTGAGACTTATGTAACTGATACGCGGCAGGTTCTTCAGAGGTTGTCCGCTCACGACGTTCTACCACAAGAGATATACTCTCTTTGGCGCCTAGCACACTTTGAGACTGAATTTTTGTGTTTATACCATCCTGTCCATACCAGGTGGTCAAGCCAACGTCACTGTTCCCTGTGAAACACAACACTGTTTCGCTGCGCTGCATTGTAGTTGCTGAAGCCTGTACACATCTTACAGTTACAGAGGATTGGCGGTTTTCATCAGTTTCCAGCTTACGAAATCTGTGTTTTCCAAGCCCGTACCCAGAAACGAACGCTGAGCTCCCTGAGGTGCTTGCCATTTAGGATAGCGCTGGCGAATACGTGTCGCTTCATCGAAAACACCACGCATGCGGCGAGCATTACCCCCTGGTAGTATGTCTTCTCCTTAGGATTGCATGCTTCTTCTTCTCAGGCATCGGCCAAGCTCTATTGTGTACTGAGCCAGCAAAAATCAACAACTGTTTCAGGTCTCTTCCTTCATGGTTGTATTCGTACTGATGTGTCAGTTCTTGCTGAAGAGCTCACAACCTACTTTGTACCACTGTCAGCTTCCTGTACTTACGCAGATCGCTTCGTTCAAAAAATGTTCAAATGTGTGTTAAATGATATGGGACTTAACTGCTATGGTCATCAGTCCCTAAGTTTACACACTACTTAACCTAAATTATCCTAAGGACAAACACACACACCCGCACGGCAGATCTCTTCGTATCACACTGCTCTACACAGTGGTAACTAAGCCCTGCTCATTTCAGACTGGACTACTGTTCCCAGGTTTATGACAGAGCAGTATCTTTCGCTTTGAAATTGTTTGACAAATTATATCATCATGTAGTAAGACTAGCCACTAGCACCATCTGGACTACTCCCTCAGACAGACTCATTGCTGAAGTAGAGAGGTTGCCTCCTCAGTTGCGACAGTAACCAACTGTCACTCACTTACGCAAACACCGTAATATTTCCTAGTTATCCAATTCTTTTCTCATACAAGGGGTGTCGACCCTCTGAAATTCATATCCAGTTGGTTTTCCAGTTGTAAGGTGCCTTGAGACTCTCTGTTAAGACAGCCTACCCCTCTTACACTGCCGGCCGAAGTGGCCGACCGGTTCTAGGCGCTACAGTCTGGAACCGCGCGACCGCTACTGTCGCAGGTTCGAATCCTGCCTCGGGCATGGATGTGTGTGATATCCTTAGGTTAGTTAGGTTTAAGTAGTTCTAAGCTCTAGGGGACTGATGACCTCAGAAGTTAAGTCCCATAGTGCTTAGAGCTATTTGAACCTATTGCACTGTGCACCCGTGTACTCCACTGCACTTCCCCTTTGTTAGTACCGAGACCACTAATTAGGATCGATCTATTTCAAAGACCTTAGGTTACAGGCACCCCCACGTCCTTTCGTCTACTGTTCTTCTAGATTTTAATAGAGTATCAGGATACTACCGTGATTTGCAATGACAGCTATGAAACCATGGATAGAACGGGATATACTTTCACGTCATCCAACAGTCAGGATCGCCAACAGCGTTGTCGCAGTGGTCACACCTGTTCCCATCACATCACCGAAGTTAAGCGCTGTCGGGCTAGGCTAGCACTTAGACGGGTGACCATCACGTCTACCGAGCGCTGTTGGCAAGCGGGACTCACTCAGCCCTTGTGAGGGAAACTGACCAGCTACTTGATTGAGAAGTAGTGGCTCCGGTCTCGTAAACTGACATCCAGCTGACCACATGCCCCTGCATATCCGCATCCGGTGACTTTTGTGGTCTGAGGGTGACACGGCGGCCGATCGGTACCATTGGGCCTTTCAATGGCTGTCCGGGCTGAGAGAGAGAAAGAGAGAACAGTCAGGACCAAAATTAGTTGTTGCGAACATGTACTGTTTTTGCAAATGAGGTGATAGCCACTAAAAGAATCCTAAGTTTTATTAAAAAGACCTGCCTCGACCGCGTTTTAATGTGTAGTGACTCAAAGAGCAGTCTCCGGTTTTCTCATCGATATTACTCTTGTAAACCTGTGATATCAGCCGTCCATGGTATGCTCTCTAACATTGCTCGTAGTACCTGTTCAGTTGTCTTTCTCTATGTGCCAGGCACGCTGGTATACCAGGAACGAAATAGCACACAGTTGAGCTAGAGAGGTGCTTACTCACTCAACATTCACTTCGATGGTTCCAGGTACGCATTTACTTATTTTTATAAGGCATCTACGAACTTGGAGATGGAACAACATGTGATGGTCTTATGGCTCCTCCAATAAATTCGCGCTATAAGGAGACAATGGCTACTTGGCAGTCTTGCTTTCGATCCTCCCGGAAGGAATCCACCGTCTCATCGACCATATCAGATAAACCCATTGTTTTATCTTACGTAATGAGTTACCCCCACATTGTGGGCTGAAGCCTTACAGACAGCAGCTCACATCCTGGTGAAAACTGCCCCTCCTCCCCCCTTCTGGCGCTCAAAGCCAGGCATGGTCTTCCTGATTACTTGCGCCTAATTTTGGCGGGAGACATCTGGACAGTGAGACTGTTTCTTCACGTACACTGAGAAAGTGGTTTTCATTGCCCAATCAAGCCATTAACTTGCTTCCGGGCAGGGTCAGGATGCTTCCCACTGCTTGCTTGTCCGTGGAGCACTTGACACTCTGTCAGCTGAACTCGTCATCCATCTTTAACTCTGTTTATAATTACTTTTAGATGTGGTTAGCATTTTTTTGACATACACACTACTCCACATTATATAGCTACCCTTCATGTATCACTGTGATGGAGGTAAGTCTTTTAAGGATACCTTATTTTTCGTAGCAGGAAATGACGAAAGAACAGTAGAACGTAGAAAATTGAAAAATGCTATCTAACTTCAAGGAAAATATATACAAACTTAGGTTTTGCTGGTAACGTTGTAATTTTGTTAGTATGGTGAAGAGCCTGAAAGGTAACTTGAAAGGAATGAATTGTGTCTTAAGAAGGCAATAAAACTGAATCAACGATGACGGACTGTAGTTTCATTAAGTCAAATAATGCTGGAAGAATCGCACTGGTAATGATACGATAACAATAGTTTACGACCTGTTACTAATTTCATAGGAAATTAACTGACGATGGTAGAAGTAAAGAGCACATTAAATGGAACAAAATTCCTCTGTAAAACGAAATATTTCGCTTCAGATATGAATTTAAGTGTTGAGAGGTAGTTTGAAAATACATTTGTCTAGAGTGTAGTGTTTTATGGAAGTAAAATGAGGGTAATCATTAGTACAGAGGAGAACAGCAGTTTCCCAAGTGCAATGATACAGAATAATGCTGAAGACTGGATGGGTAGATCGGGTAACCATGAAAAGATACTGAATCGAATCTGGGAGAAAAGATCTCAGCGGTGTTACTCGATAAAAAGAAGGGATAGTTTGATTTTAAATATCTTCAGGTGTCAAGTAATAGTTAATATGGTACAGGAGGGTGTAAATAACAGCAGAATACATAAGCTAATGTATGTTAGGTGAGTAACCGGGGACAGCAGTTACTCTGCGATCACACGCAAGCCTCGTATTTGGTAGGTTGAGTAAGTAACATGAATAATTTGCGAAACAGAGAAAAACCGTAATTAGATGCAATATAGTCGACGTCTAGTATAACACAGTCTTAATAGCAATCCACACGAAGTCCAGGTAACAGCTGGAAGATGGGGTTATTAGCAGTAATAACGCGCGGCAAAACAGCATTGTGTAATACGAAGAGACGAGTGTCATTCTAATACTGCTCTGCCGGCTATATGACCGCGCTTCGGCCGTTAGCTCCACGTACGGATGTGGTGATAGAGCTGCTCGTATTGCGGCTGGATGCCAGATTAGTGGGCCAGCGCTTTAACAATATCTTTGCCACCCTCGGTCATATCTGCGGTGGAGTCCGCCGTAGATAGTAATGAGGAATGTAGTGTCAAACCTTGGCTTGGGTACAGTAAATAAGTTCAAATGCACGTACGTTTTCGTAGTTATGTCAAGATGACGATCTTGAAAATTTCTCGGGTATTCAACCGGGTTGCGTCGTCCAGAAGGCGCGATATTTCGGTAAGCCGACTTCTTGTCATCTTCAGGCATCGTTGGTGATGACAAGATGTCGGCTTGCCGAAATATCACGCCTTTTTGACGACTCTACCCGGCTGAATATCCCATAAATTTTCAAGATTTCTGTACGCCGGGAACACCTCAGATCACACATAGAGGTGACGAAGTTTGCAAAAGGATAGATTAGCATGCAGATCTATATCAAACAAGTCTTTTGACTAAGGGCTATGTAACTTCACGTACTTTTTCCCTTATCAAATACATAGTAACTTAATCCTTCCTCAAATGGGTTATCTTTTTTATTGTTACGCTTCGAATGGCTGGTTGTGTCCGTCTGCGTGACCTCGACGCGCGACCTTGATTTTGGCGATCGTTTCATAAATTCTATGCTCGAAACAAACTGTAGTATTTAGTTTCACTGTTCTCAAGAGCTCTTTGCGATTAGGACTCGTTATGAAACTGGAAAGTCACTTTACTGATAGCAAATTTGACAATTTATGACCATGTTTTTACCTCTACAGAAACTATTATTCAAGGCTATCGTTTAATTTGTCGAAATGGTTGGGTGGACATGGGGTTCGGTCCTTCCCACAGAAAATGCATTTACGAAACACTTCACTGTACTGTCTATCTGCGGTAGTATCGTTTTGGTAAGTGAGTTATATTGACCAAACAAACAATGCTCGTATGAAGCGTCAAGATAAGAGCAGCAGCAAACTCACGTTAGTATTTCCATCTAAAATAAATACTAAATATAAAATATAACAGTCACCAGTCCTGATAGGGCCGATTACGTTTATAGCTTTTGTAATGTGCTGAAATATTTTAATGAAATTATTTTTTTTTCAATGTCAATTGTATAACAAGTTGGATGCCAGCAAGATTTTTACTAGGTAGGTTTCTAGTTACCACATTAAAAAAAAACTAACATTAAATAATTATTAAAAATGATTTAACATAAACTTGAAATATGACAAGAAAATGAATTTAACCATTACAAGTCGAAAGGAGACCACCCCAAATATAATTCCTCATTTCTGGTTGTTAGTACAACTATGCACGTTGTTTAGTAGATGACAAATTGACAGTCCTTTCAGATAACGTTAGTTACCAAAATCACTGTTTCTCAGGAAATCATTTCTTTTTAAGATGGCACATGAAATATAAAACGTAAATTGTTCTGGGTAACATTAAAACAGAGAACTCCTGAAAATCGATAAACTATATTGTTTGAAAATTCAGTGGTCAGATACGTTCACTAGCATGACTGACACCCCCTATGAGAGTACATGAAATTCTGGCCTTGTAGCAGTCCAGCAGTTGTAATCTGAGGTGATAAACAATTCACCACCTATAATTCAGTCTCACTCCACTCCTAGTTCCGTTCTGTACTCGGCCGCTAAGAGCGTCAAGATCATCCAGAAAACGCTCTCTGGAAAAAGACTGTGTTTACCTGGCTTACGTGGATGATGGATTACAAACACAGATTCGTCATAATATATTTGCCCCTGGACTAGAACAATCATTTACACTTTACATTACACTGCACTGCAACTAATAATACTTATATATAAATATAGCATTCACAGTCGGCACAACAGTGCTCTATCTTCCTTAAGAAGTTAGTATCGATCATAATAATATCGACTCTCAATTGAATAAAACTTTATCATTTTAAAATTTTTATTCTCTAGTTACGTTTCATCTTGTCGTTATGTTAAAATTATCACAACAACAGCCGATGAAACCTAATTCACAATGGGCAACTTGAAATTAGAACGCCAATCCTTCACAAATATTAAGCTCATTTTCTCGTATAACATAGAGTTATGATCCACAGTAGATTCTAGATTCTTTCACAGAACATTATTTTTGGTAACACAGGTATAAATCTCGTTTCATGCTCCGTTTATTTCTCATCTTTTTTATCATTAGCAAAACGCTTGTGTATTACTTAGTGGCAACACCGTATATTACTTGATGTTTTCGTGTCTTAACAACTTCTTTAGATTTGGAGCATCAATTAATGTTGTCAGTATTGTATTGTTTTGATTCATTATGACTTTGCTTCAGTTTGAAGCCTTTGTTGATGTGAGGAGACGCAGTTACACTATGAACTATTAGTGGATTTCCTGTGTGTGTGTGTGTGTGTGTGTGTGTGTGTGTGTGTGTGTGTGTGTGTGTTTGTGGGTAAGTACACGAACGTCCACAGACAGGGTATACAATGAAAGTGATTATGAGGGGGTTTAGAAACGATGCCTTTGGCAAGCCCCACCTACTAAACAAACCCTCATTGAATTAGAGAAAAGCACTTTCAGCCTCGAAAACAGACAGTATTGTGGACATAAGAAAACGTGTGCCGACTTCGCTCAATCAAGTGAGTATTCTGCAATGAAATACAATCATAAAAGAGCAGTTGGACTTTAGGTACCGCGGTCAACCATGCATGACCCAATTAAAAAAAAATATAAAGAATTTAATATATTCGTAACTGAAATATTTGACAACAAGATGGGCCAGCGATTCGCAGACTGGAGTATTATGTTCGGATGTATGAGTGCTATCACATTTCTCACAGGTGGAATGCGGTTTTCTGGTCTAAGGATAATCCCCATTGTGAGTAGAATTTGAAAGAAAACTGTCTCACGTTGCATGTACTGGGAAGTAGTAGAACAACCTTTGTATGCCCCCCCCCCCCTCTCCATTATTGCCAAATGTATTCAAGATAGCGGATACAAGATGGCGGCGATAGATATGGCAACTTCGTAATGATGTTACAGTGGGAAGCTCAAATTTTGGCGGGAAGATAGGTCAATTGCACTACCTCCACTAACCGAGCTCTGCCTCCAGCTCAGTTTGCATTTGCTTCAAGTGAGCTAAAGAGGAACAAAAACAAAAATAGGTATGAAATAAGAAAATTCTGAATTGCTACTTTACAAGAACAAATTACAATGAAAATTATACTCACAAGGCACTTCTGGCTGTGATCCCAACACAGGAGGCTCAACTTCAAGAGCCCGCCACAGTCCAGCCCCCTCCTCACACTCCAAGACAAAATCCTGGAGTTGTGCTATAACAAGAAGACAGAATTAATAAGGCGAATTTAAGATACACACACGAAAATTTACACTCAAAATAGAAATTATTTGTAGAGAGAAAACAACAAGTACACACATAGAGACAATGGAATGCACAACAAGGCGGACAGCAGGGGACTGAGGACAACGGAGGTTGTTTGTGGGTTTATATATAGAAAGAGGCGACCAATGAGAGAGCTTCATTTGAATGTTCAGCCAATGAGAAGCTTTTATGGAACGTCACTATTTCAGGAAGGGCTTGATGAGACTGTCGTCTCTCTCTGTCTCTCTCTCTCTCTCTCTCTCTCTCTCTCTCTCTCTCTCTCTCTGCAAGTAACAAGAATTCTTTTATGATTAACTGTGTTTTTGCAAGAGTCACATACATGATGAAGGCTTTTAGCGGTGAGAAGTTTACCACTTCTGAGACGTATGTTGAAAGCGCGAACTTACTATTTCCAGAGAGGGTAACATGGGATGCCTCGTTAGGACCATCAGGAAGAATGCTGTCAGTGTTATTCTGGGCTATTTTCGTTAAGAGAACCTGTTAGGGTAAGAATTTCTATTCAGACAAGCTGAAACGTCACGAAAGCTACAGCAAAAGAGACAGTCTACTATTTCTGTGACCCTTTACCAATTCTGAGAAGAGACTGATAAGTAATGGACAGGGAGTCCCATTAGGATCGCAAGGGAGAAAGCAGCCGATGTTTTTCTGGGAGGCATTGGAACAGACTTCTATAGCGCGACCTGTGACGTCAGTATCCACAAGTAAGAGGTTTCGCGCCAGCAATGGTAAACACGTGTGCGCGACACAAAGGGTGACTTGGTGCTTATTTACATTCTCATGTGACGTCAGTATAACACTGGAAGAACTGTAGACACGACTTTCACCCTCCGTCGGCAGCGGCGTGACAGCGAGGGCGATGGCTCGCGCTCCGGCCCTGGCTTGTGTCCAGCTGGCCTTGCAAAGCACATACAGGAATTGGTACAGTTTGCTGATACGTTGCGCTCTTTGTTCAATATGAGCACCACAGTCGTCGACAAGATGCCGCATCTGTAAAACAACCTAATCGAGAGTTTCTCGTTACAGTTAAAATAAAATCTGGGCAATGTGTTCCTGTATCCTGGACTTCAGATTAGGTAGAGACCTAACTTGTCCTGGTAAACACGTTCGAAAGGTCACATTATTTCAGCTCAAGTGATCTTGCAGGCTACGATCTGGAAAATCTCGGGAGGTAACACAATCGTGGAAGGTTGCATTATGTAGACCTTTCGATGGACACGAGGCGTTGCCCCATCTTGCATAAAAACAGTGGTTTCCACACAGTTGCGCTCTTTCAGTGCAGGAGTCACATGCTGTACAAGGAGGTCTCCATAGCGTGGAGATATCATGGTACATCTTACAGGACATCTGAGTGTATTATCTTTGAAGAAGAACGGACCGAGGATAAAGGGGTTTGTGAATCCACATTATATAGTCACATACAGCGAATACAATGTCTCTTCATGCAGAATATGTGGTTTAACATACCCCAAATTCTTCGGTTCTGTGTATTCACTGCTCCCTGTAGTTTAAAATGTGCCTAGTCTCTCCATAGAATGTTGCCGGCTGCTTGTCAACTTCGATCAGTGCCAGAAAACAAATCGCAAATCCTGAAAGTTGCTGCGGATCATGAGGTTTACTTTCTGCACCAGCTGGATCTTGCACGGGAACCAGAGTAAAATAGACCGCAAGGCTTTCCGTGCTGTTCACTATGGGATGGTCGATTCTGGTGACACTGCACGAACACAAGCAACACCCAGGCACGTGCTGCATGATTATTTACAGCAAGAGCAACCTCATCAATAACATCCACGGGGTAGCAGATCTTTCTCATCCGGGTTCCCTACCAAGCTCACCTGCGCTTTTTATTTTCATTATCATCTTCTTTAAACGATTTTATGACATCAGACCTCAGAGTCTTCAGTCAGCGATACTCTCTCAATGTAGCACTGTCACTTACAAAAAATAGTTTCACTAACAGCACACGCTCTCTCTTCTCGATAGCGATAGTGTTCACTCGCGTTATGGCTTGTCAGATGACAGCGTGGATGGCATACCGCCATTGCGCCAGATTTGACCCTGGTGGCCACAATTGGAACTAATTCCTTCTAGTGAACAAAGTATCCGCATTAGCATATCAAACAAGTCTCGCTGCTACACGATAGTTACGCGCCAGACTGGACCTCCGTGAGTACCCTCTTTCAGTATAACCATAAGGTACTTCGAAAAATGTAAAGGCCATGGAGACGTATCATTATCTGTGTAGGGCCCGGTGGTAGACATACAAATCCGCTGATTACTAAGTCTTTATGTACAAGCGCTCTTATACTCTGTACTGTTATGACCTAGGAATACAAGAGCTTCTCGGACGCACCACCTCTCGAGTAGACAGCCCCGAACAATGTAATTTATAAGTATCGTTTACGCAAAAGTCTGCTGGAAATACACTACTGGCCATTAAAATTGATACACCAAGAATAAATGCAAATGATTAACGGGTAGTCATTGGACACATACATTATACTAGAACTGACATGTGATTACATTTTCACGCACTTTGGATGCATAGATACTAAGAAAGTAGAACGCAGAACAACCACCTGTGGCCGTAATAACGGCCTTGATACCCCTGGACATTCAGTCAAACACAGCTTGGATGGCGTGTACAGGTACAACTGCCCATGCAGTTTCAACGCGATACCACAGTTCATCAATAGTAGTAACTGGCGTTTTGTGACGAGCCAGTTGCTCGGCCACCACTGACCACACATTTTCAGTTGGTGAGAGATCTGGAGAATGTGCTGTCCAGGGCAGCAGTCGAACATTTTCGGTATCCAGAGAGGGCCGTACAGGACCTGCAACATTCAGTCGTGCATAATCCTGCTGAAATGTAGGTTTTCGTACGGATCGAATAAAGAGTAGAGCCACAGGTCGTAACACATCTGAAATGAAACGTCCACTGTTCAAAGTGCCGTCATTGCGAACAAGAGGTGACCAAGACGTGTAGCCAATGGCACCCCATACCATCACGCCGGTTGATACGCCAGTATGGCGATGACAAATACACGATTCCAATGTGAGTTCGTCGCAATGTCGCCAAACACGGATGCGACCATCATGATGCTCTAAACGAAACCTGGATTCATCCAAAAAAGTGACACTTTGAAATTCGTGCACTCAGGTTCGTCGTTGAGTACACCATCGCAGGCGCTCCTGTCTGTGATGCAGCGTCAGGGGTAACCGCAGCCATGGCCTCCGAGCTGATAGTCCATGCTGCTGCAAACGTCGTCGAATTGTTCGTGCAGATGGTTGTTGTCTTGCAAACGTCCCCATCTGTTGACTCAGGGATCTAGACGTGGCTGCACAATCCGTTACAGCCATGCGGATAAGATTCCTGTCATCTCGACGGCTAGTGATACGAGGCCGTTGGGATCCAGCGCGGCGTTCCGTATTACCCTCCTGAATCCACAGATTCTATGTTTTGCTAATAGTCATAGGATCTCGACCAACGCGAGCAGCAATGTCGCGATACGATAAACCGTAATCGCGATAGGCTACAACCCGACCTTTATCAAAGTCGGAAACGTGTTGGTACGCATTTCTCCTCCTTACACGAGGCATCACAACAACGTTTCACCAGGCAACGCCGGTCAACAACTGCTTGTGTATGATAAATCAGTTGGAAACTTTCCTCACGTCAGCACGTTGTAGGTGTCGCCACCGGCGCCAACCTTGTGTGAATGGTCTGAAAAGCTAATCATTTGCATATCACAGCATCCTCTTCCTGTCTTTTAAATTTCTCGTTTTTAGCACGTTATCTCCGTGGTGTAGCAATTTTAATGGCGAGCAGTGTAGTATAAGAGGAAATTAACGAAGGAGGGTCCTCATTTCTATATACAACTTTTACCAGCGTGGCGGTTAACTTAGCAGTAGTTTCAGGTGAAAATGAGTTAAAAATGAGCGCGTCCTTATTAAGGCGCCATTTCAGCCCTGCTGCGGCAGCGTGCAGGTCATTTAGTAGAAAGACGGCGGGTGGGAAATTAGAAACAAGGCGGAGCTGGCGAGTGCTTAATTAACTGCCAAGCGAATGCCTTCGCCTTCCCTCACAGCCGTCCTGAAGCATTACCGACGCTTTTGTTGATTAACATGCGCGTTATTAAGCAGGCACGAATTTCTTCTGGCAAGAAAGTGAAAACTACAAATTAAGTTTCAGTCTTCAACAAGGAAACTTTACAAGCCGTACGAAATTTACTGCGAGCTAACAGATAGCGTCATTTATAAACAGAGGCTTTCCTATTTTACTGACGTAAGTATCCTTACTTTTGTTTCGATAACCACAGTACCAATCTACACCAAGTATTTGATAATTTCGCCCTGACACAAAATCTGCTGGGTCGAGGACAGCTTCATTAATCCCCATATCCGGAATCCATAGCTTGCCCTGCAGACAGAAGAGCGCGTATGCATATTCGAGCAAACGAGTCATCTGTCCTTTGAACAACAATGAATGCGTGCCAAAGTTTGTGTTTTCGTTTTAATTCTTTTATTGAATCGGTTCACTCTATAATTTACATTTTTATGAGTAACTTGAATAGAGTACAAACAATATAATGCATTAGACTGAATAGTTTCGACTTCATATATCAGTTACATAAACAAGCAATATTGCGCAATACCTCGGAAAAACTGTTAAGAGTATTGATTTTAAACTCCACTAGCAATCCCGCCCGGATTCGCATGGGTAGCATTAAGTACGTAGGGCCAGGCGACTTTGCTGGCGAACCGTATTCTGTTTGCAGGCCACAGCGTAGAATTATGAATAAAATTCAGAGAACAGTGTTAAGTAACTGAACATCAACCCTTTCATATAACTTACACGATGCAAGCAACGCACGGTACGAAAGTTGAGTGGAGGTTTGAATGTTACGTGCTCCATACTAAATTGGCGTTGCGAGTGCCATCACATGGTAATGATGGGAGCACATCACGCTGTAAGTAGTTGCTTATAACCAACGTAAAAAAAATGGCTCTGAGCACTATGGGACTTAACTTCTGAGGTCATCAGTCCCCTAGAACTTAGAACTACTAAAACCTAACTAACAAAAGACATCACACACATCCATGCCCTAGGCAGGATTCGGACCTGCGACCGTAGCGGTCTCAGGTTTCCAGACTGTAGCGCCTAGAACCGCCGTGCCACCCCGGCCGGCTTAACCAACGTAAATACTGTACACGGATCATGGGTGTATGTGTGTGTGAGTGGTTCAGTATGTATAGGAGGTCGGCTGACGTTGCGCAAATAACAAAAAAAAAGAAGAAAAAACACGCATGATCTACATGTTGAGCTCAGCACATCTCTTGTGAAGCTTACTAGTCACTGTCAAGGGCGTAGCCATAAATTTGTCAAACGTGGTGGGGGTCCACTTTGTTAAAGAGGACTTTACAAAGGCTCATTTTTTCATTTATTCTGAAAAAAAGTTTATTTGTTTTTAGTTTTGTGTACATAATTTGCTTTTGTGAGGCCTTCATAGAAATAAAATATCTTCTAAGAAACTGAACAAGAAAATCTTTCCCTAACAATGTATAACATATTTGTTCTCGGCATTGCGTGGCTATTTATTTATTCCAATCTCTTACGTCCAGTTTCTCATCTCCCCTCTCTGTCCATCTCCTCCCCTTACCTTCCTCTGTCTGTCTCCTCCTCCTTTGCAGTCTCTTCATCTCCTCCTCTCCCCATCTTAGTGCCTGTCTCTTCGTGTCCCTGTCACTGTCCATCTCCTCCTCTTCCCTTTCTCTGCCCATCTCCTCCTCTCCACTCTCTCTGTCCATTTCCTCTTCCCCTATTTTTGTCCATCTCCTCCTTCTATCTGTGTTTATCTCCTTCCTCCTTGCTGCCTGTTAATCTCCTCGTCCTTACTTCTCTACCTATACACTACTGCATGTACCTGTAAAATTGTATCATTGTGCAACACATAGTTGAGGAGATACCAAGCCATAAATATTGAGCTGCCTGAAAATGTAACTGCAAGGTGAAATGCGCTTGACATACAGTTGAAATACATGTACAAATATGCGTTACAAATGTGTGAAATATATCTGACATGTGCATATGCGAGCAAAGCCAAGGGTAAAAACCCCCTTCTATACCGCTGGACCGATTTCAATCAAATTTGGCATAGATATTATTTTCAATGCGGAAAGAAATACTTTAGGGGTTGTACCACCACCCTCCTATTGTAGTGAGTAAGACAACGTGGAGAGAAGAAGGAGGTCGAGGAGATGGACTGACAGCGAGGAGGAAGGACGAGTTAGGCATAGACAGGTAAAGGAGGAAACGGACAGTGATAGGTGGTGGGGGCTATGTAAGTAGGCTGTTTAGATGTTTATGTTGGTAACGCCACGCAGAGCTCTGCTTGAAAATCACAGGCTGTGCTGTGTGCAGTCTGTGGCTGGTTTGCATTGTTGTTCGCTATTGTAGTGTTGGGCACTTGGATGTTAATAGCGCGTAGCGTTGCACAGTTGGAGGTGAGCCGCCAGCAGTGGTGGATGTGGGGAGAGAGATGGCGGAGTTTTGAGAGCGGATGATCTGGACGTGTGACCCCCAGAGACAGTAAATTTGTAAGGCTGGATATCATGAACTGAGATTATATATATATATATATATATATATATATATATATATATATGCTAACTATGCCTATCAGTAGATAGTGCCTTCAGTAGTTTGAATCTTTTATTTAGCTGACAGTAGTGGCGCTCGCTGTATTGCAGTAATTCGAGTAACGGAGATTTTTGTGCGGTAAGAGATTCATGAAAGGTATAGGTATTGTTAGTCAGGGCCATTCTTTTGTAGGGATTTTTGAAAGTCAGATTGCGTTGCGCTAAAAATATTGTGTGTCCGTTTAAGCACAGTCATTTATAATTTCTGTAAGGGGACGTTTCAGTGGGAATAGACAGAGAGAGGGGAGAGGAGGAGATGACAGGAAAAGGAAAGAGGAGGTGATGGACAGAGACAGGAGAGACTGGGAGATGGTCACGGAAAGGAAAGGAGAGGAGATGCAAAGGAAGAGGGTTGAGGAGGAGATAGAAGGAGAGGAGGAGATGGACAGTGGGGAGGAGCACGTGGACAGAGATATAGGAGCAGGTGGACACAGAGGGCCAGTAATACGGATGGACAGAGAGAGGGGGAAAGAGGGAGATGGACTAGCACAAGATTGGCGTAAATACATACCTGTGCAACGCCGGGTACTCAGCTGGTTTATTTACAAAACAAAACGGAATACACAGATTCTATGAGCTATAGTTTTGAGATCTTAACATTGGTTCACGCATTGATTTCAACCAGACTACTAATGTATGCGACTTCATAAATGATCATCCATGATAATACGATTATACAGTTTTTGATTCCAACAAACTCTTCTCTGGTGTACGAAATACGTTGTCACTTACATTACATTTACTTACTAGTAAGTTACAGTTATAATAGTTAGGCTGACTGTTCCAAAGATATTAAGAATAACACATTCCAAAGTAGAATATTTCTCTGATACTAAAACTTGTAGATTGCATGACAATAAAAGATGGAGTTCTCTTTGGTCGTCTCATGATTGGTCATCTGATAGTGCAAGATTGTATTCACATTTTAAGTTTTAATTGTGCATGGAATTCCTGGCATCAGTTATTATTATATGAGAAGAGAGTAAATAGATTTTTGTCGTGAAAGGATAGGGAGATGTAGGCTCCAGTTGGTTCGGACGAATTCAAGCAGCCCGCTGGAAAAATCGTTTAGAAACGAACGGACTATAGAATGTGCTGTAATCAATACCCCTTCAGCTGTCCATAGACCTATCCCCGTAGTTCCGAATTGGAAATGGTTTTCAAAATTAAGTACTGCCCGTGTGACCAGATAGGGTGATATTTTGCCATGTGGACTACTAATGATAGAATTTTGAGCAAAATTTTTGAAAAACTGCAACCATCGTCGTTTTCGCTTCATTTTTGTAGATCAATGAGATTTTTGGGCGACACAAGCAAATCCAAGTGCATTTTAATGAACTTTAATTTAATGTTATTTGTAATGATGTTTACCGCTCGACTGCCTTGTGAAGTACTGAAGTATTCCAATCGCAGAGATCTACCAGTCTCCAAATAACGACTCCAATGCAAACATTAAACTGTTATAGATAGATAATTATACTGTTACAGTAGTGCGTACATATTTTTAACATACCACAACGCTAGACGACGAATCAGAATGAGTTTTTCTCTTCTTTCTTGTTACAAATTCACCCACAACATGTCAGAATCGCGCACAGCACAAAAACAATGAAGGCAGCACTTACATTAAATTTAACTGCAAGCAACAAAACAAAAACTAAGTGCAAGTAAGGTTAACAACGTACAGTAGTTGGTCTCGGCTAAAGCAGGCATGGGCGACAGTTAATAATACTATCTCTATATCGATGGTTTAAATCTGTCGATAGTTTTGGTCACTATCAGCAGGGCGTATCCCATTTTCCGTCGTATAATTAAAAATCAAAATACCTTTCCACTATACTTCAAGGCAACTAGGTCATGTGTAATTATTTTATTTAGGTAGTGGGGTGGGTCCGGGCTGTCAGACCGCCTCTTTGGTTACGTCCTTGTCACTGTGACGCATTGTTGACACTCATTCTCGCAGTTCCTTACCGTGGACTCTTTATTGCAAAGAATCTTGTACCCATCTAGCTTTTATTCAAGGACGAAAGAACGCTGAAAGTTGAGTCATCTGTTGCGCCGCTGCTGAAAAAACGTACTGCATGTAAAACAACCAAAGATGCTGAAGTAGTTTTCCGGAAAACTTATTACTTGAATCATAAACAATAAGGCACCACGTATTTTGGATTCGCTATGCAACTGTTGTCAGACTATTACAGGGGAGTGTTGGTTAATATATTTGATTATTTCAGATTGTCATCTCACATCACATTCTGATGATGAGGTGGTCATCATACGTTATTGGTCATATTTGTCGGAGCGCTTGAAAGCTGAGTAACGCACTGCCCGTTGTTCGAAGAATTTTCAGTGAATTATGGTTCAAAATAGTTCAAATTGCTCTGAGCACTATGGGACTCAACTGCTATGGTCATCAGTCCCCTAGAACTTAAAACTACTTAAACCTAACTAACCTAAGGACATCACACACATCCATGCCCGAGGCAGGATTCGAACCTGCGGCCGTAGCAGTCGCACGGTTCCGGACTGCGCACCTAGAACCGCGAGACCACCGCGGCCGGCTCACTGAGTTATGACTTGGAATGTTGATTACTAATGTCAGGGAAGCAAAAATTGGCGTTCTGAAATTGTCGCAATATTTTGAAATGCAACCCTCAACCATCTGTATAAGTATTTCGAAATTTTGTATATTTATCAGCAAGAAATTTCTGAATCCCATTCAAGAAGATTGTACCCTTGTCTTTACCATCTTTAAAAGCTCTAAATCTCTTTATTGCAAGTGGAAATTCGTTTACGACTGTTCTGCATAATTTAAAAGTGCGAAACAAAAATAACTACCTTCCCACCATGCAGAGGTTTGTGTTTACGTGTATGTTTGACTCAAGGAGAGAAGAAAGCGGGAAGTTCAGCCATATGCTGCGCTGCTGTAAGATTTCCTTAATATAAACGAAGGAAAGCTGCATCCCATGCTGCGTTTTATTTCATGCGTAAGGAATGGAAGCTCACAGGTTTTGGATTCGCATATTTTTTCACTATACAATTTGTCTGACACAGTTTGAATCAACTGGATGGCACTTAGGCTACATAAAAGTCCCCAACCAGTTATACAACCTGGAAAATGGGAACTACAGTCTAACTTGGAATCCGAGTCACTATTCGTTTGAGCCGAATCCCCAGATAATTGAGAGATGAATGCTAGCTTAAAAGGCAGAGTGAGGAGAAAAGTGACCCCACTGGCATTCGTTTTCATAACCCTTCTATTTTCAGAAAATGCAATACAGCTAGACAAGCACAGCAATTATGAGTTAGATTACGCTTTCTGCTCCCTCACACGTCACTGCTCTCCACAACTCAACTTTGTTTTCTAAAATTCAGACAACTTGTGCGAAATATTTATAAATGTACAAAAATGTGAATCAGTGTATGTATTAGTCAAAATCGGATCAAATTCGCTACAGTAGTTGCTAAGATTAGCCTGCGCCTACAGACGGACGCGAAGACGCGACTTTAATTAATATACGCACATAGAGATCTGGTATCAGGGTAACAGTGTGAGATTTACAGAAGACAATGATCTTACCGGAAAGTCAGTTTCGGTGGTACGATAAGGTTTCTGGGAACTCTCTCCGTGCACCAGAGGCAATTGGCCTTATCTTCAAGATCACCCAGGGGAACGCCTCCCTGCGCACGAATGCAGGTGAGTTATGTGTCGTACATATAACGATGTAACCTGGTACTCTATCCATTCAAGTTGAGCATTTCTGTGTGATAAAATTGGAGGGGAAATAAAGGTCATCATACTCCTCTCTCCTCCCAATCCCCTTTCCCTCAGACCCAAAGCGAACATATTAGAATGGAAGGAACTTCTTCCCACTCCTCACGCTCTCTCTAGTTCAGTAACACGAGCCTCGTTATTCGTGAACCGTTCGCCGTAGTTAGAGGATCATCAGCAACAGATTTATCCTACTTAGAAATTGGCATCTAGTGTTACCATAATTCATCAAGTAAGGAACTTCGACATAAAACTTGACGCTGAATTACTATACTTTAATGACGTCATGGCATATTCTGAAAAATAGTGATTTATATTTATGTAATTTAAGCGATAAGACACTCTGACAGTACACTGTGTGCTTAGTATGTAGCTGAATTACTAAAACTTAATTATGTCAGGGCATATTCAAAAAGACTGTGGTAAATAATATCACACTTTATGACTCACAACACTTTTATGTTACGTTATGTGGCAGGCATGTTGCTGAATTAATATAAATTAATGACATAGTGACAGTTTTCTGTCCATCCCGTAGTAATTTGCTGTAGTTTTACAGTTTTTCTACAAATACGCACGTTTCTACTCTAAAGTATATGTAAATACATGATAAGACAATGAGCATTCTGTGATACGTAAACGAATAAAGCTATATCCCCCGTTAAACAAATATTACAGTGTGACATGTCAACAAATTCACCGATAGCACGCGTTAAACAATTAGCATACCGCAACAACTAAGTACAAAGTCTACTATAAACTCGCCCCTCTATTATTAGCATGTGATATCACTACTAAGTGGACCTTGAGGGTCTGGACACTATAAAATTAAAGAAGACAAATAAATAATAATGACGAAAAAAGTCAAAACGCACAGAACATCGATAAACTGCCCTCTAAACAATTTCCCTCCCATAGGACAGAAACGTAATTTATTTAAAAACAAACAAATTTTAAAAAATGTAGGCGCCCATGTGCAGTCTAACAGATAGCTGCGTTTGGGTCAACTGATGCCACCGCTCATGTTATACAAGTCACCTCCCGGCTACGCTAGAGTCTCCGGACATGATAGTGGTCAGCAGATCGCAAAAATTTCGGGGCGCAAATTGTAATTTCTGTTCTCAGTTTTTTTGAACAGTGGCCAGGCAGTAGAGACTGGCTCTGACCATGTGCTAATTAAATAAGCCAGTGGGCACTGTTGTTAACATTGTGTCAAAACAATGCAGACAGACTGGGCTTGCGACATCGACCACAGCCAAGGCGCAGAAATCGCTACTGTTGCAACACAATGTGACAAAGAATGGTGTAACATTTTGTAACTCTAAGCACTTGCATGCTTCCTAGAAAAGCAAAATCACGTGCTGCAAATTTAACCGAAACTAGCGACTAGTGCTCGGGCCAGGGCGAGTTAGAAAAAGCTGACGGACCAAGTATATGGCAAAACTATTCGAACCGCTCTCCTGGCAGGAATACAAAAAAAAAAGACATGATTGTGTTGCGTTTGACGGCCGGGAAGCCCCATCTGGGGAAGTTCGGCCGCCGTATTAGAAGTGTTATTTCAAATGACACCACACTTGGCGACTTCCGTGTTGGCTATGAAGATGGAATGAAGAGGCCAACACAAAAACCAGGTCACCAGCGGCATGAATCTCCAACCCAGCCAGGAATCGAGCCCAGGCCAGCTGAACTGTAGGCAAACACGTTACCTCTCAGCTCAGCAGACAGACGGCAGGACTACAGAAGCGTAGCTATAAGGGTATAAATAATCCAGCTTAGGAGCCCAAAGCGTTCGGTCATGTCCCCGTTCTGTCTGTGTCTGGAACCGGAGAGAATGATGCCCTTTGAGTCTCATAGAAACCGCAGCTACCATGGGAGATGAAGATTGACTGGTTATCTGTCCGCTGATAAACTCATCGAGTTCCGCCTATAGGCGCGCCATATCTGCGGCCTGGGGGCCACGGCTCTTTAGGAAACGTCACCAATGAAGGGACTTGGTGTACGGCCAGGGGCCCTATTCTATATCCTTCACATCGATCGGTGTAGTTTGTTCGTTTTGGTAGTGACGTCATTTTCGGTTCTTTATGGAAATATCCTATTCAGTAAGCTTCTGAGGTCCTCCCACCGATTTTACGACAATTGTACCGAGAAGTTTTGGATTTCGGTGTGGCCTTGTTAATCAGTGAGATGCAGTTTATGTACACCTACAATTTGTTATTTTAAACATATTTAGCGGTTTTAGCTTATGATTTAGTGATTGTGTTGCTAAAGAATCACCAGAGGACGCATCCGGTTGGAAAGTGAGTTCATAATAGACTATTTTCTTTTGTTGGAAATGTGGTTGGGTTAGATTGTTACTGTGAAGGATTACATCCAAAAAGAAAACGTTTTCGGTCAATATTCTTTCAAAATACGTGTTATTTTAATGCAAATAAGAGTTTAAAGATCATTAAATATCAAGACATCGGCTCTGCTTACGTATAGTACATGTATGTGAATGGACATTGTTAGTGACTTTGTGTACTTTTTCCCACAAATGGTTTAGTTAGTAATTATCGAAACGTGTTTACAACTTTCAAGTAACAATGGCAAGCAAGTATGCAAAGCCTGATATAAGAAATCTTCCAAACTCTTACGCATTTCTGACTTACACAGCATTTTTTGGCAATGAAGACAGCCTACGTGGGTGCCTATTCTGTATCTTTCCGCCATTGTGCCGATCGTTTCGGTACTCAAGAGCACCGAACGGTCTAGCACTCGAAGTAAAGTTCCATCTTTATTCAGTATGCATTTCGGCAGTGATACCGTTCGGGTCTAGAGAACCGAAGCACTGTTGTCGGTTCGTGTCGCGCAAGCCAATCAAAAGCAAGCGGCCGCACATCCGCGCATGCGCACTGCAGCGCGCACAGCGCCACGAACACAAGGCGGCCAGCAGACGACACAGGTGCGCTATCCTTCGTAATACCGAAAATTGCGTTTACGTTGTCGTAACGCATGACGCCGCATACCATCGAACTGATGTGCCCACTCCTCCTTAACGGTATCAGGCGCAGCATATCCATTTCCATAGTGTGATTGTCACTCTGCAGCGGAGTGTGCGCTGTTATGAAACTTCCTGGCAGATGAAAACTGTGCGCCGGACCGAGACTCGAACTCGGGACCTTTTCCTTTCGCGGGCAACTGCTCTACCAACATAGCTACCCAAGCACGACTGACGCCCCTTCCTCACAGCTTCACTTCTGACAGTACCTCGTCTCCTACTTTCGAAACTTTACAGAAGCTCTCCTGCGAACCTAGCAGAACTAGCGCTCCTGAAAGAAAGGATATTGCGGAGACATGGGTTAGCCACAGCCTGGGGGATGTTTCCAGAATGCTGCAGAGTGAAAATCTGGTGAATTATTTCTGGCAAGAAAAAATATAAAGTTCACTGTCGGTTGTTTCACTCACAGCAATTTCATCTTTAACAATTTCATATTTCGTATTTTAAACACACAGAAATCACGAAATCATTACTGAGGAAGTGCGCTCTTACATGTAAGTAGTATTGCAGAAAAATCTTAACTTACACGAATGACAATGTTTCAGAACGTGCTGCATATATGAAGAGGAAATAAAAATACTCCCATCCGTGTGCGAACCCATGTCTTTATGTATAACAATCACGCGCGATAACCACTTGGGTACTCTAAACAACAGCTATGCGTGGCTGAATTCTTATACTATTGCGGAGGAACGTAGGCTGTCTTCGTTCCCAAACGATGCTGCGTAAGTCAGAAATCCGTTATAGTTTGGAAGGTTTCTTATATCAGGCTTCACATAATTGCTTTCCATTGTTACTTGAAAGTTGTAAACACGTTTCGATAATTACTAACTAAAGCATTTGTGGGAAAAAGTATGCAAAGTCACTAGTAACGTCAGTTCACACTCAAGTAATATACGTAAGCAGAGTCGATGTCTTGATATTTAATGATCAAGTCCTTACACAAACAACGGTCGGCGGCTAGTAACAGTCATAGTATTGTGACTTGTGAAATTTTCCTGACGTATTTCTACTTCCACTTATTTTTGGGTTTGCAGCCACGATCTTTCGGCCCAGAGACGTCCGGCCATCCTCAGGTGAGTAGATTAAGTATTGAAAAGACCTAACGTAGTCATGGTCTTTACAGCGAATTCCGCGCATGCGAATCGTACTGGCGGTTTACGGAGCATGCGGTAAGAGGTGACATGCGCGAGGCAGCCAAGTTGTGTGTGCTGCCCTCAGTGGTGAAGTAAGAACGAACTAATCACTGACTATCGACTGAGCATGTCTATTCAGTTGTGACCGCATAATTTTAATAATTGGAATCCAATTTTTTCCAGCTGAAAGCCGTTATCTCGATTCATTAAATTTTCAGAAAGACGTATTTCCCCAGATTCTTTAATTACTGAGTACGATAAGCTGGAAACCGCTGCTAAAAGTTTGGTATTATTGTATTCCATTGAACGTCCCATGGAAATGCAATGTTCTGCTACTGATAACTTGAAAGGTTGCCGTAGATGGGTGTGTCTTTCGTGTTCTGCACAGCGTTCTGGACCGTTCGAATCGTCTGTCCTATATATGCAAAGCCGCACTCACAGGGAATTTTATAAACACCCGCCTTCCACAATTGTAAACCGTCTTTAACGGATCCGACCAAGGTCCCGCTCTTTGCTGGTGGACGGAAGGTGACATTAATATTATGCTTCCTAAGCATTCTGCCTACTTTAGAAGACACGTTCCCGGCATATGGAAGGAACGCATTTGATTTGTAGTCGTCATCAGTCTCCTCAGAGCTTTGCTCCTTGTTGTTGTAATTATGCATGGCCTTCGGTATTTGACGCGAAGTATAGCCATTCTCTTTAAAATTCTTCTCCATGAGCACTAATTCTTCAAGTTTACTATGGAGATTGAGAAAGATGGGACTTTACCCTTTCTAGACGTGTAAGTACGCCGTAAGAATGATGGGTCTTTGGAACATTCGGTGTACAGAAAGCCCACACATACAGATCTGTATCTTCAGGCGTCCAGCTGTCATCATCCCGCACAAACCGCCGGTGTTCTTAGTACTTTAATTCAACGGGCGCATGCAATATCGGATGCTGTTAGCCTTCACGAAGAAGATAGGTAAGTCTCCACTAAAATTATCACATCATGCCTTCTCTGATCCCTAGTTTACCTTCGTTATTTTCTGAAAATCTCATTCCACAACTACGAAACTGGCAGATTCCTATGATTTCTGCATGGAGGTGACACTGAATGTAGCATATTATGAATACATAGGGTAAGAAAAAGTCCAGCGCTATTGTTGTACACTATCGGCGGAAACATTAACTGCCATAAAATACCTTCGAGTAAGCATCTAGAGTGAGTTAAAGCATATGTCGGGTTAGGATCCATTTACAGGATTCATCCTCGAATTAAGTACGGTACAAAACATCTTTTTCGGCCTGAGAACATTACCAGGTTTGATTAGTAAAAGATCTGTGCTTTTTTGTCGTAGGACCACGAGAATATTACAAGATGGTTAACAACAACAAAATAACATTAAATACAATGAGAGAGGCATTATGCATCATGCAGAGGAAATTTGTTATGCGTATGGGTGTGGCAATCATACCGCAGAGCTTACGGTACAGATGACTTGTCAGTTTTATTTTGTGATGACGCGACGCTGTTGGCGTTAGATAAATTATAGTTACGTATGTAACGCGTCTGTGAACTGACATATTTGCCCATACCGTGTTCCAGTTTAAGTTTTCTGCTTGCTGGAGTTTTTTTCTGAACGTTTTCGATTATTGTCTTTGTTATTTTTCATTGGGATTATTCACTAATAACTACATTGCGGTTTGTAATGCTCGAGATATAGTTTGTGACATCTGTCCAACCCACGTTCCTGTCGCGATACCCTCATGCAGTCTTTACTAAATCCGGCCGACCTGCAAGTAGTCTCAGCACATTTACTAGATTTTTCACGACAACGGATGAAAATCTTTTCTCTCAATCCGTTTAAGATAGGTCACCTTACCTGATCCCTATCTATTCAACTACCATTTCTCTGGTACTGATGATAGTTAGCTCGTGTACGTTTTCCCTAATTTCATACTCACTTCCATTTCAACACGGTTACTAACGGGATGTGCGCTTTGATTGAGCAACAAGTGCCGTGTTTTATCATTGCTGATAGATGTCCCCCACTGCTTCCTTTTATAGATGTTCATTATGTCCGATAGTTTTACGATGTCTTGGGATTTCTTAAGTATACTCCACTACAAAAAAAAAAAAACGACGCACCAATAAGGAGTTATGCCAACTGGTTACACATTCATATTCATACAGGCATAGACGGAAAATGTAAAACTGTAAACTGTGGCGGCTGATGGATAAATGTATGATACAGCAGCACAATTCCCTATGCACAGCTAGCAAGGACCGTAAGCAGGATCATGTCGATACCAGGGCATGAAGTCTTTGCAAATTTCATTCCATGTACTCATCTGGACCGAAACTACGCCTCGTAGACAGGCGTGTGAACAATATGCGGAAATGTCAGTCTCTGAGAGAGGACATGTAACTGGGCTCAAAGAAGTCGGTTGAAGAAATCGACGAATCGCACGATATTTGAATAGGAGCAATGACACAAGTGCACGATGTTGACATGGATGGGTGAACTATGGCTGACCACAGCTTCAAGAAGGAAGCGACTGACCTACAGCGACGACTCAACTTGATCACCAAGCAATCACTGGCCGGTGTGGCCGAGCGGTTCTAGGTGCTTTAGTCTGGAACCGCGCGACCGCTACGGTTGCAGGTTCGAATCGTGCCTCGGGCATGGATGTGTGTGATTTCCTTAGGTTAGTTAGGTTTAAATAGTTCTAAGTTCTAGGGGACTGATGACCTCAGATGTTAAGTCCCATAGTGCTCAGAGCCATTTGAACCATTTGAACCAACCAATTGTCAGAGAGGCACTCAGAGCCCCGGATTCAACATTATCATGGATCCGACATGCAAGTGGTGATTCAGTGAGCACAAGAAACAGTAATAGGCGGCTCATAGGAAAGGGGCTGAGCTCAAGGCGCTCCTTGCGCCGACTACCATTGACAGTTGTTCACCAACTAGCTCGTTTGTTGTGGTGTCAGCCACAATAAGCATGTAATACCATCAATTGGAGTATAATTGTCCCGCTCCCAGCTGAGTCCATATGACCAACGGGGACGTGTCTGGATACGCCCCAGACAGCGGATGATACCAACCTGTCTGTCGCCAGCCATACGGCCCGACAACCGGGAGTGATGGCCTGGGGTGCCATTTCGTTGCACAGTAGGACTTCTTTGGTTGACTCCACGTTGCCCTTACAGCTTAATAGTGGATCTACTATATTATGCGCCCCTTTCTTTTGCTTTTCATAGCAAGCCATTCTGGGCTTACATTTCAGCAAGATAATGCCCACTTGCAGACGGCGTGAGTTTCTACTGCTTTCCTTCGTGCTTGCCAAACACTACCTTGTCCAGTAAGGTTTTCCAATCTCTCCTCAATTAAGAATTCTTGAAGCATTATGGGAACGGCCCACCAACCAGTTCGGGATTTTGACGATCTTATGTACTAGATGGACATAATTCGTCACAGATCCCCTCAGGAGGACATCCAATGGCATTATCAATCAATGCCAAGCCGAATAATTGCTTCTATAGAGCCCAGAGGTGGAATAATGCATTCTTGACTTGCTCAATGTGTAAAATTCTTTCTCCTGAATAAATCATCCAATTTTTCGGAAATTATCATCATTTGTTTGCGTGTACATGTATATCCCATGTACCGATTCGTCTCTTCTGAATAAATCATTCGTTGTGCATCGCGTTTTTCTTTTTTTTTCTCTTCTCTTAGAGTGTGTTGTAGCAACACGCATTGGCAGTGAATAGTCTTGGTATGTAAGTCATTACTATATGAATTAATGGGATCTTTGGTGCGACATCATAAGCGAGTGACTGTGTGTGAGATCTCTCTCTAAGTTTTTATATATTTTTAGGTTTCAGATACATATTTTAACGGTTTTTGTGGTAATATTTACTATATAAGTGACTTATTAGTGGTTTCTTCATTCACCTCTGCCTTTCTTGTATTGTGATCTGATATTTGTGAGTGCTTCGTATCGAGCAACGTAACGTCTTACCTGTGTTTACATTCCGCGCTGACTAGTTGCAGCTGTAGCGGCGCATCGAAAGCTAAATACTAATTAATTGTTTGTGTATAGTGGTTTATTTAGGAACTTAAGTAGTCTTCAACCGGTGTTTTTTGTGTTTTCTAGTGAAATAATTTCAGAAGAACCTTTTGGGAACTGTTTTCAGCTTCGTTACTGTGTCATTAGACGTTCGATTCTCTTTCTGTATTAGTCTTTTGTTATATTCACATTTCTTGTTTATTAATACAGTTAATAATAGTAGTTACTTCCCTTGTAGAGTAAGTTTGTGATTATTGTAGTCAGGTTTTTAACATCTTCTTACTGTAGTAGCCAACTTGAGGAAAGTAAAATTTTACCATGAATGAGGATTGTGGGCTTTGCCGTAGGTTCGTGAGTAGTGGATTGCGGTGTGAGACTTGTTCGAAGTCTTTTCACTGGGGGGAATGCAGTGGGGAAGCCAGTGTGCATTCTGGTGAGATCCTCTCCTGGAATTGCAGGTTATGTATCAAGAGTAAGTTGATAGAGGAGCAGGAGCGTAAGATCTGTGCCCTTCAGGTGCAGTTGAAAAACGCACAGGAGGGGTTAGATAGGATGAGGAGGGAGAAGGGGTATGGAAAATGGGAGCTGGCTGTTGGCAAGAGATCTGCTAGGAGAAGAAGACTTTCAGATAATTTTACTATTGGTGTTTACAACAGGTATGACCAACTGTCAGAGTCTAGTGGAGAGGCATCTCTAGTAGCTGTAGATGTAGGAAGTATGCACCAGACCTCACTAGTTGCTGTGGCTAGAACAGTTGCAAAGTCGAAGAGGAAGAAGAAGGTTCTGCTGTTACGTAGTTCTCATGGCAGAGGTGTAGGCCAGCAGTTGCAGGAAGTGCTGGCGAGTGAGTACCAGGTCACCGGCATTGTGAAGCCTAATGCAAGATTGGCTCAGGTGACTGTTAACATAGGGGGGTTATGTTGGGATTTTACTAAAGAGGATCAGGTAGTGATTGTGGGTGGGTCTGGTAATAGTATTGATAGGGACGGGGGGTATGACATAGATGGTGACCTGGAAAAGATAGCCTCTCAGACTGGCAACACGAATGTTCATTTCGTGGAACTGTTTCAGCGTCACGATCGGCCGCATCTTAATACAGCCGTCAGGCGTAATAACATGAGACTTAGGGGTGCGCTGATGACAGAAAGCATGGGTCACATTTCAGTGATGTCGGTGGAGTCTATCAGGACGGGTTTCACTAGACATGGCCTGCATCTCAACAGGTATGGGAAGGGGAGGTTGGCAAAGCTTATAGATGACAGCATAGGTGGGGTTGGTGGGATCACTCATGGGAAAATTGCTGCAGTAGTGGGTGTTAGAGCTGCCCCTTTTTTAGATTGAAGTCCGTTGATAGGTATTCCTGCTTAAGGGAAGTCTCTCTAACAAAGGAGCCACTTTTGACAAAGCTTAGGTATCCGAGTAATGAAGGAATTAGTATATTTCATCAAAATATACAAGGTATTAGGGATAAAGTTAGTGAACTGCATATAGATGTTGACTCTGAAATTATTGGTATATCTGAACACTTCTTAAATAAGGAGATAATTCAGAGGCTTCCTTTACCAGGATACAGATTGGCTGGCAGCTTTTCGAGGAGCTCTTTGCGGTATGGGGAGTAGCCATGTATGTGAAAAACGGCATCCCATTTCAGTCAATTGATGTTTCAAAGTACTGCACTGAAAAGGTGTTTGAATGTTGTGCAGATGTGGTTAAATTTAATGGAGCTTAACTTCTAACTGTTGTTATTTATAGATCCCCAGACTCCGTTTTCACAACATTTTTGCTAAAGCTAGAGGAGGTTCTTGGTTCACTTTATAGGAAATACAAAAAGTTGTTTATATGTGGTGACTTCAATAGTAATTGTATCAGTGATTGTGCAAGGAAGAGGATGCTGGTAGACCTCCTTAATTCATATAATCTTATGCAAACCATATTCATTCCAACGAGAGTGCAAGGGAACAGTAGAACAACCACAGACAACAATTTTGTTCATTCCTCATTACTAGAAGGGCATTCTGTTAGCAATAAGGTGAATGGCCTTTCAGATCATGATGCACAAATTTTAACTCTAAAAGATTTTTGTGCTGCAACACGTGTTAAATATAGTCATTAGCTGTTTAGGAAAGCTGATCCAGTTGCTGTAGAGACCTTTGTGAACCTTATCAAGGAACAAGAGTAGCAAGATGTTTATAGTGCTGATAGAGTAGACGATAAATATAATGATTTTCTCAATACTTTTCTCGTGCTCTTTGAAAGTTGCTTTCCGTTAGAACGTTCAAAGCAGGATACTAGCACAAACAGGCAGCCTGGGTGGCTGACTAGAGAGATAAGAATATCTTGTAGAACAAAGTGGCAATTATATCAAAACGTTAGAAACAGTCAAAATCTAAACGCAGCAGCCCATTACAACACTATTGTAAGGTGCTTATAAATGTTATTAGGAAGGCAAAAAGTATGTGGTATGCAGATAGAATAGCTAAGTCTCAGGATAAAATTAAAACCAAATGGTCAGTCGTAAAGGAAGTGGCTGGTCTGCAGAGACAGGTTGAGGATATAGAATCAGTGCGTAGTGGGAATGTTCGTGTTACTGATAAGTCGCATATATGTACAGTATCTAATAATCACTTTCTGGATATAGCAGGTGAACTAAATAGAAACCTAGTCCCAACAGGGAATCATATAGCGCTCTTAGAAAAAAGTGCTCCTAGACTGTTACCTGAAATGCTCCTCCATGATAGTGACAAGAGGGAGATTGAGTTAATAATTAAATCTCTAAAGACCAAGAACTCTCATGGATATGACGGGATATCTAGCAGAATACTGAATTATTGTTCTATGTATGTTAGCCCAGTACTTAGTCATATCTGTAACTTTTCCTTTAGGAGTGGTCGCTTTTCTGACCGATTAAAGTACTCGGTAGTGAAGCCACTTTATAAAAAGGGAGACATTGATAATGTTGACAATTTTAGACCTATTTCTATGCCATCGGTGTTTGCTAAAGTTATCGAGAAGGTTGTATATACAAGGTTACTCGAGCATTTAAATTCACATAATTTGCTGTAAAATGTTCAGTTTGGTTTTAGAAATGGTTTAACAACTGAAAATGCTATGTTCTCTTTTCTCTGTGAGGTTTTAGACGGAATAAATAAAAGGTTGCGAACGCTAGGTGTTTTCGTTGATTTAACGAAGGCTTTTTACTGTGTTGACTACAAAATATTGCTGCAGAAGTTGGGCCATTATTGAGTAAGGGGAGTAGCTTACAGCTGGTTCGCCTCTTACTTTAAGAACAGAAAGGAGAAGGTAATTCTCCGCAATATGGAGAGTGGTAGTTATGTTCAGTCCCAATGGGGCACTGTTAAGTGGGGGGTTCCCAAGGATCGGTGCTGACGCCATTGCTGTTTCATATTTATATAAATTATATGCCTTCTAGTATTACAGGTGATTCAAAAATATTTCTGTTTGCTGATGACACCAGCTTGGTAGTGAAGGATCTCGTGTGTAATATTGAAACAGTATCAAATAATGTAGTTCATGAAACAAGTACGTGGCTTGTGGAAAATAATTTGATGCTAAATCACAGTAAGACTCAGTTTTTACAGTTTCTAACTCACAATTCAACAAGAACCGATATTTTGACCAGACAGTTCAAGTTCCTAGGCGTTCGGATAGATAGTTAGCTGTTGTGGAAAGCCCATGTCCAGGATCTTGTTCAGAAAACAAATGCTACTTTATTTACCGTTAGAACAGTATCTGAAATAAGTGACACTTCAACACGAAAAGTAGTCTGCTTCACATATTTTCATACGCTTATGTCGTATGGTATAATTTTTTGGGGTCATTCTTCTGATTCAAAAAGGGTATTTTTGGCTCAAAAATGGGCTGTTCGAGCTATATGTGGTGTAAGTTCGAGAACCTCTTGTCGACCCCTACTCAATAGTCTGGGAATTCTGACATTGCCCTCGCAGTATATATTTTCTTTAATGTCGTTTGTCGCTAGCAATATTAGCCTATTCCCAAGAGTTATCAGCTTTCACTTAGTTAATACTAGGCAGAAATCAAATCTGCATGTGGAATGCACTTCCTTGACTCTTGTGCAGAAAGGAGTGCAGTATTCTGCTGCATCCATTTTCAATAAGCTACCACAGGAACTCAAAAATCTTAGTAGTAGCCCAAACTCTTGTAAGTCTAAACTGAAGAGTTCCCTCATGGCTCACTCCTTCTATTCCTTCGAGGAGCTCCTGGAAGAGCTAAAAAACTTAGCAAATTCCGGTGTTACATTGTTGATTTTCTTTATTTAAACTTACGACTTGTCACCTGAATATGTTTTTTTATATTTCATTTTATCTCTTTCTAATATCGTGTTATAATTTCATGTATTGACTCGTTCCATGACCATGGAGATTTCTCCTTAATTTGGTCTCACGGAACAATAAATAAATAAATAAATAAATAAATAAATAAAATAAAAAAGTTATACCAAATGTTCAAATGTGTGTGAAATCTTATGGGACCTAACTGCTAAGGTCATCAGTCCTTAAGCTTACACACTACCTAACATAAACTATACTAAGGACAAACACACACACCCATGCCCGAGGGAGGACTGAAACCTGCGCCCGGACCAGCTGCACAGTCCATGACTGCAGCTCCTTAGACCGCAAAGTGATACCAAACTGCATTATTCAAAAAGGTTAATCCTATATGGCAGAACATTGTACTAAGAAATGCACCTGTAAGACGTCTGTTAATTTACAGCAGCAGCAATTGTATTGTTGATAGTGGTAATCTGAAATGCCATAAAACACCTCTTAGGTAGTGATGGCCAAATTATCGAAACCTCTGTCTACATCAGTGCTCAGTAGCTAGAATGTTCATTCCTGATACTGCAAAAAGGAAAAGGCCACGTGTCCTAAGAAGCAAATTCTACCTATGCTGGTTTGGCTGGGTATTCAGTAAGTATGTTTTGACCTGTATATGTCTAAAACAGTGATGCATCAGGTGGCGGCTGTAGTAGTAGCTCAAAGTTCGTACCACCCCACATGCCATTGTTGGCAAATTTATTCAAGATGGTAGATCCTAGATGGCGGCAGTAGATATGACAACAGTGCAAAGACGTCATGACGGGAAGTTCAGACTTTACCGGGAAGATAGGACAATTGGGCTACCTCCACTAACCTAACCCCCTCCCCTCCCCCCATTCCCCACAAAATGGCAGGAAGTTCAAATTCCAGCAGGACAATTCAACACACTACAGCTCTCTCCACCAACCTAAGAACATGGCAGGGAAAAAGGTCACTTGGGCTACCTCCAGTAACCTAAATTATCTGACCGCCACCTCTTCCTAGGAATTGGCGAGGAAAGGACTTAGTCTATGCTGAGATGCTGGATAGGATGGATATATGTCTTTATTGTACATGCAGTGTTTATTTAAACAATTTGAAGCAGTAGCTCCAGCCAGTGTGGTCACCATGAGGTCTGGAGTCCAACTGTCCTAGTACACAGTGCTGTCACCGGAGGTTCCTGTCGTCCCTTCTGTGACATAATCCGAGATGGCGATCTGGGGGAGGAAAAATGGCGGGAAGAGGCCTCAGCTTGGGCTGGGCTGCTGGAGAGCGGAAGGAGTGTACTTGTTTATTATGGAACCGCCCTGGCGTGCTTGACGTCGCAATAAATAGTCTACAGACCTGCAAACTACTCTTAAATCACCGAAATAATGCAGTACACGTATGTGCAGAGACGCAATCAACTCGTAAATTGTCAAAATAATGGATGTAAAAGGTTCTGCAAACACGCTTACTATTCGCCAACTGTCGAAGTCGTGCATTACACAGCCTGCACACCTGTTCACAAAATAATGCAACAGACTCGAAACCAACTCGTAAATTGTCAAAAGGAAATGCATGTGTAATGCTATGCAGTCACGCTCACAGTGCTTAAACATCCGGAAATAATGCAGTGCACAAACACTCAATGCACATAAGAAACGCTTTCGAACTATGATTATCTGTGACACATCAGCCATCCAAAGAACTCCAATGTGCACACACCAGGCAGCACGTTCACGCTATCACATACACGAGACACCTGGGTTCTGACATCACAGGTCATGCAGTAGATATCTGTTCCAATGCTTCTCAGAATAGCACAGGGTGTATTGTTACTAGCGATTATAATATGACATGCGAACTATGTCTAGGTGTGCATGCTTTTACTTCCCCACTATGGCTGATGAATCGCCCCGAAATGTTCACGTGGCGACTCACCATCTAGAAGGTTCTCAGTGTTATACTGATGTCACATGGCTAAGTAAATAAGAGCCACGTCGACCTGTCATAAATTAATAAAGTGCAGAAGAAATCGTTAATGGTCGCTTTTATAGGAGCTTTCGTGATTTCTCAGCTTGTCCGCAATAGAACCTGTTCACGAAAATAGTCCCGAATAACGCCTAATGCTTTCCTCCTTATGGTCTTAACATGGCAGCCGTCCATCAGGTGTTACCTTTCCTTTCAACATATTTCTCAGAAACTCAAACGCTCTTACCGCTATGTAGAGACTCCTACGTCAAAGGAAAAAGGATCACTTCTGAATGAACGGAGCTCTTACTGAATTTACCCCACCAATTTAATGATGCTGCTAGTGTGGAAGCACTGTCCATCTTTTTCTTTCTTTCTGCAGGAGACACTTTCAGGGGCCAAACTATTTTTTACAGATCGCCATATTTCACTTACAGCTAAACCCTGCAAAGGTGACCTACAGATCGTCTAATATGGTAAGACAGTTGATCCATTACGCTGCTGTGCCACTGAGAATGGAAGCTTCATGGTTGATTATTAGAGGGTGAAACCGATCTGTCCCGGCAATATATCACCGCGTACTGTGTCGATGAAGTAAACATACAACTCGTATCCTGCTGCATACAACCGCCAGCAACTTATACGTATACTGCGAAGACAACATAAGCACATGCACCGTAATTACACTCCACACTGCACTAGATATTTTCCGCGCGTTTGCACAGTCATTTACTCCTGATGTGCGACCAGAGCGCCAAGGATGGACCGAAGTTACTCTCAAAACCCTTCTACAAAGTCAGAGTCGGCTGCCCCTGGCACAAAGGCGATACTGTTTCTGGCCCCGACCTGCTTGCTTGCTTGTTTTTTACACCCATCTCCATATTCTGAGAGTATGTACATCTACATCTACATCCATACTCCGTAAGCCACCTGACGGTGAGTGGCCAAGGGTACCTTGAGTACCTCTATCGGTTCCCCCTTCTATTCCAGTCTCGTGTGGTTCGTGGAAAGAAAAATTGTCGGTATGCATCTGTGTGGGCTCTAATCTCTCTGATTTTATCCTCATGGTCTCTTCGCGAGATGTACGTAGGAGGGAGCAATATACTGCTTCACTCCTCGGTGAAGGTATGTTCTCGAAACTTCAACAAAATCCCGTACCGAACTACTGAGCGCCTCTCCTTCAGAGTCTTCCACTAGAGTTTATCTATCATCTCCGTAACGCTTTCGCGATTTCTAAATGATCCTGTAACGAAGCGCGCTGCTCTCCGTTGGATCTATCTCTTCTGTCAACCCCATCTGGCACGTATCCCACACTGCCGAGCAGTATTCAAGCAGTGGGCGAACAAGCATACTGTAACCTAGTTCCTTTGTTTTCGGATTGCATTTCCTTAGGATTCTTCCAATGAATCTCAGTCTGGCATCTGCTTTACCGACCATCAACTTTATAAGATCAGTCCATTTTAAATCACTCTTAATGCATACTCCCAGATAATTTATGGAATTAACTGCTTCTAATTGCTGACCTCCTATATTGTAGCTAAATGATAAGGGATCTTTCTTTCTTTGTATTCGCAGCACATTACACTTGTCTACATTGAGATTCAATTGCCCTTCCCTGCACCATGCGTCAATTCGCTGCAGATCCTCCTGCATTTCAGTTCAGTTTTCCGTTGTTACAACCTCTCTATATACCACAGCATCATCCGCAAAAAGCATCAGTGACTTTCCGATGTCATCCACAAGGTCATTTATGTATATTGTGAATAGCAAACGGTCTTACGACACTCCCCTGCGGCACACCTGAAATCTCTCTTACTTCGGAAGACTTCTCTCCATTGAGAGTGACGTACTGCGTTCTGTTATCTAGGAACTCTCCAATCCAATCACACAATTGGTCTGATAGTCCATATGTTCTCACTTTGTTCATTAAATGACTGTGGAGAACTGTATCGAACGCCTTGCGGAAGTCAAGAAACACTGCATCTACCTGGGAACCCGTGTCTATGGCCAAGTACATACATACTTTCACATGGTTTGCAGAATATCATGCCATTTTTGCGAGACACTGGTACATATACCCCGTAGACTGTTGTACAAAGCCTGAGTCGGTTCCCCTCGACACAAAGGCGTCACCATTTCTTGTCCCGACGTGCTTGCATGCTTGCTTGCTTTCTACAACAATTTCCAGTCTCTGGGATTACATGAACACATGTAGTTTCACACACTTTGCGAGAATATTATATCATTAACGCGATACTTCACGACAGCAAGCTCGTAGCAATATCGCTCGTATAGCAGTATTACTCGTGCAACGTAATTTCGAAGATATAGACTGGAAATTAGTTCTCTAGCCCTTTGACTGCTGAAGGCGCGCCACCTGCTTGGCGCGCTGAGGCGGCGTAATCCGTCTACCGCGCTGCGTGCCTGCCTGTCGGATCGGCCCGCGCTGCTCATCCCGCCCTGTGCTGAATATTTCTCGGCTGAATACGACTCGCGCAGAGCCACCGTGAATTTTGGCAAGTTTGAGCTGTAATATCTCGGGCAATTGTTTTTGTAAAGAAATAAAATTAGGCCATCTTGTATGACTTTACGCGTTCTCTTTAGAATAATAATGAAAAGAATTTTACGATCCATATTGAGCCAGAAAATTGTAGGTAAATAGGCCAAAAAATAAGGCTCGCGAAGAAATTTCGAAGTTTGGCTTCTTGCATCTCCTGAACTAATGCTATGAAGAACGTGAAACTTGGCATGTAGTAACCTAATAACACAAGGTTCTTAAATATAATGTTTCATTTCCATAGTACTTTTCAGTACTGAATGAATTAAGCACAAAATTGAAGATTTTGTAAAAACGACAAAAATGCGGTATTTTCGTTCCGAATTTGCTAAAAATGGTATTTGCAACTCCCTAATGCTGCCACTGGATATTTCTCCAGTATTTGTAATGCATTCTGTCTCGATGCCACGTCAGAGGTTCTGCGATATATCCACTGGGTTATAGGAAAATGTTGATTGAGAATGGTCACAAAGAGTAGATGGTGTGCTGAATGAGGTCGTAATAAATGTAGACGGCCTTTTCAGATCTCTAGTGTCACGCTATCTGCTAGAAATGCTGTCTGGGATTTGGAATCAAGTCTCTCCATTCAATTACATACCTACCTTGGGTGTTATTGAGAAGCCCTTTAATGACTATAGCCACTAGTGAATCGTATTTCTCATACTCTCATAGATCGAAACGAGTCACCTTTCTCGAATCTATCCGCTATAGTAAAATTACAAAGTCGTTTTAGGTAGTCCCTATGCCTCTGGCAACTTTGCACATGTGGTCGTTCCAATTTAAGTCGGAACTGAGCAGAAGTCGGAGAGAGCGACATCCATCACCTTCTGCAACCCGTGTAGAAAGAGAGTGACATTAGTTAGGGCGACAGGACCATGTTTTCACTATTTGGTGGAAATGGGAACAAGTTGTCGTAACCCTGCCAACCGTTTACCATGTGTAATGTCAGCACCAAACGAAGCCTGTACCCGCAACACCAGGTAGTAGAAAAGACAGTATGGGAACTGGGAGAAGGACAAGGATTTTGCTACAGCATTGTAATGCAGCCCCAAACTATGTACACATACTGCAGTACAAGTCAGATTCGCTTCCCTCAGGACCCATTCACCTCTATCATTCCAACATGCTATCCTCGTTATTCTGTACCATCCAACAGAGAAAAACGACGAATAATGAGACCTCCAATAACTTTATCCAAGAGAGAACTCGATAAAAATTTTCCTGTATCTCTCTCCTCCCATATATCTAAAACAAATACCATCTGTGTGCTATACTACACTTCACAATCAGAAAAATAGTGCATTTGCGCTAGGTGTTGGTAGCTGTACTACATTTACAAGGAATGTTAGAACAAAGAACGAGAGGTGATGTTATAATCGCATGGGTAGAAGTGACATTAATAATAGAATTCCTAAAAATGACGTTAAGTGCGTAGACTTTAAATTGAGAGAAAATACACTGAAATGTGGTGAAATTGAGGAAGCACTTGCGTGTCTTCTGGTTGGTGCAGAACAGTTCTTATACATGGGAGCAAGTGTGCGTCTGCAAGAGGAATCGGAGAAAACATCGACATGGAAGCGAAGGGAACCAGAGAAACAGACACTTTTTTCTGTCGAGGCAGCATTCTTCTGTATGCCTCTAGAGGTAACAGTGATACAGGGAGTTAACTACTGTATTTGACGCTTTTGAGGAAGACAGAGAAGTATCTGCCTGACAGGGCGACTGTTTTGTATCATTGTAATAAATAAACTACTTGAAATCCGTCCCTCAATAAATTGTACGCATTATTTCGACAGTTTATAATTATGGAGTGTGTCTGCACATCAGTGAACTGCATTCTTTCGGTGATTTAAGAGTGGTTTGCAGTTCTGTTGGCTGTTCAGTGTATTATTTCGACATTTTACAATTAGCAATGGTATTTGCAGAGCATTATACATGCATTATTTTGACACTTTACGAGTTGTTTGAGCATCCTTACTTCAGTATACTGCATTATTTATATATTTTTCGAGTAGTTTTCAGATCTGTAGACTGTGTATTGTGACCCCGAGCACGTCAGGGTGAGTGTTTTGTATCAGTGTAATAAATGAACTACTTGAAATCCATGCCTAAATAAATTGTTCCAAAATAAATAAAGTACACTCTTTCCTCTCTCCAGCAGCCCAGCGCAGGCTGAGTCCTTTCCCTGCCATTTTTCCTCCCCAAGATGCCCAGCTTGGATTACGTCACAGAAGGGACGACAGCGCCCTCTGGTGACGGTACTGTGTACTAGGTCAGCTGGACTCCAGACCTCATGGTGAATACACTGGCCGGAGCTACTGCCTCAAATTGTTTAAATAAACACTGCATGCAAAATAAAGACTTATTTCCATCCTATCCAGCAGCCCAGCACAGGCTAAGTCCTTTCCCCGCTAATTCCTAGGAAGAGGTGGCGGTTGCATGACTTAGTTCAGTGGAGGAAGCCCAAATGACCTATTTTTCCGCCATTTTCTTAGGTTAGTGAAGGTAGCCGTGGTGTGTTGCATTGTACTGCTTACTGCTGGAATTTGAACTTTCTGCCATTTTTTGGGGAATGGGGGGTGGGGGTGGGGGTGGGGAGGGGTTAGGTTGACGGAGGTAGCCCAATTGACCTATCTTCCTCGCAAAGTTTGAACTTCCTGCCATGACGTCATTGCGACGTTGCCATATTTACTGGCGCCATCTTGGATCCTCCATCTTCAATAAACTTGGCAACAAAGCAATGTCGAGTAGTATGAACTTTGTCCTACTGTTGGCAGTCATGTCAGGTGGCGGACATCGACCCATAGACCCAGGCAGCCTCCAGTTCTACATTTCGACCAACAAAGTGGTCTCATTGACACTGAAGATTCACACTCAGGTGTCCCACATCCAGTTCCATCTGAAATACTCGCTGTCTTCGCAGAGGTCAGCTACCATTCCCAGTTTAGGCGAAAGTAGTCAGCAGCATCGGTGTCGGCCTCAGGAACAGGATGTGTAGCAGCAGTGGTACTGCCTCTCGAAGACTTATGACAGAGTCCAGGTCATGCAAGTGAAGTTTCCAGCTGACCTGCAGGGTGACGGTGGCCTCCACGCCCCATGAAGTCAGCAGCAGCAGCGTCCTTGCAGTCAGACTTGCGCTTCCACAGACGATCTAAGAGAGCTACGAGTGCCGAGGTTTGACCTCCATAGCACCCCTCTCAACAGAATAGCTGCAAGTGACACAACGGCCAAGGCTAAGCACTAGGCAGTCGGCACTCAGCATCCAGCAGACATTTGTTAAGATGCGTTTCACGTGTGGTATGTGGCAGTGGAGATGGCTATGATATCATGTGTCCTGGTTTTGTCTCGCTGTCAGCTCTCCTAGAGACTTCATCCTTTCGCAACTTCACCTTCCAGAGGCTCTCTTCCGTTGGTTTGGCACCTGCATGCTTATTGTTGCGTTGCACCTAGGCTTCCTTGTGACACTCTGCTTCGCCGATGGTATGACGGTATCTTCCAGCCTGCATGATGTTATTATGTTTCCCTTGAAGACCTCCGCGAACGATCATTCCCCTGTGGCGTAGCAGCTTCCATGTCTGCTGTAAATCGGTCAGCACTTCCTCCTCACTCGCAGCCTACTGGTTATTGACACAGGTGGTTGTGCTTCCAGCAGTTCCCAAGACAAACCTTGGGAGAATTTTTAGTCTCAGCTGGGGATAATATACAGGGGTGCAACAGCTGCTGCATCAAATATTTTTCATTTACCAAATAGCATAAAATGTCTGACAGGCAGCGAAACAATTTTTAAGGCTCATTTAAAAACTTTTCTCCTGCACAGCTCATTCTATTCCACTGCTGATTTCCTTTTCAAAAGTGGCAATCACATAAAAAGAAAAAAGACTGTAGTTTCTCTGAGTAGAACTAAAAACAATAATGCTTTCATTACGGTTAACACTGTTCATATATACCTGTACTGTAAACTGACCCGTTTCACATCATTTCGATAAAAGAATCGCTCAAATGATATATAGAACATGTAATTAACTATTTAACTAACTATTTTGGGCTCATGTGTTTCGGCATGCTTTTTGTTATGTCTTCTTCAAATATTGGTTCTGACAAAGCAATAATACCTTTGTATGATATATTTGCATACAATCCTATAGTGACTGGACTGCTTTTGTATAATCAGATCATTGGAAATAATCGTCTATCCCTTCCCACACATTCTTTCCTCTTCGCAGACTAGATATTACTTACACATTTATGTTTACATCTTTTTTGTTTATCTTGTGGGGTAAATGCTTCGCCTTACATCTAATCGATGCACAAAATCCTTTCATGTGATGGTTTCTAGTTCGTTTCCCCCAACTCTAAATTTTTCTTTTTGAATTCTTTTTAATGGCTTGCACGATCTTCCCCAGTCTCTACTTTCACTTGCAGCTCACACGTTACTAGGTAGTAACATTCAGTACTCTTTCTCCGGGCATCCCTTAGCCTGGAGGCTACATTTCATATAATTTCTGGATATCAGGTTTCACGAGGTTTCCCCACCAATTAACCATGTTACGAAAGGAACTTTCCTGTTTGACTCATGAATGGTGATGAACACCGAATTTTCACTTTATCCATGATATCTGGAGTATGTTACAATTTAATTTCCACTATCCTCTATGTCCCTAATGAGCAAACTATCATGTACGTATGTGGAAAGAAGTAATTAAGTGCCCTTAGCATACTCTATCAGATTTTTACAACAGTAAACCTCTCCATTATACACAATGCCTTTAATACAGTTACCGCCACCTATGGAGGAAATTTAAGAAACGTATAGTGTATAAAACTAACACTTATATCTTAGCTTGAAAGGTACATTACATTCTTCCACAGCTAAGTTAAACGTACTGCAAAACCTCAATCCTTTATCAACGGTTGTGATACCACACACTGACTGAATAAGTGCTTGGAGAAGAATACCTCACGTAACCCATTTTTCGAAAAAAGCAGTTTCAGCTAGTCGTCCATACATCTTCCCGCTCTAGGAAGGCATTTAGCATAGTAATACGATCAGAATGCCAAACACTAGCAAGTTCTTTTTGTTGATGATAATTGTCCGTTACACTAGCAAAAACCTCTGGGAAGATGAAGCTGTTGCCAGCCATAGTTGCTAATGCATAACCGCAAATAGCTGGCTATGTTTCCCAGTATAATGATCTTAGCCAGTGTTGGTTCAATCAGCAGCTTAGAAAGATCATACCCCAGTAAGATGGTTGTTCGCCTGTGTTGAAGTCTGTGTTGAAATCTGTGATAGCAAAGATAGACTGCAATACACTGTTTGGTGTTGCCCAATGTCATTAAAAAACATTCAATTAAAAAACTACAATCTCCTAAGGCATATATACCCATCCTGGTGCTGAAACACAGTTAGTTTATGAAGAATAACCAGTATTCCAACACAGTAATGGAATCGAAAGTGCAACAGAGATTTTGGTATGGTCTACAGAGACATCCAATCCTATTTTTAGTAGTAATACTGTAGGCAGTATTGCATCCAATCATTATTAAATATTCTGTTAAAGCTATGGCCTTCTACAGCATATAGTGCTCCTTCTATTTTTAAATACAATTTGCTTATGAACAATAGCATGTACTCCATTGGAACAACGGAACTGGATGCGTAACACAGAACTCCACCAAGAGATAGTCTACAATACGACTGGCAGTATCACTCTTTGGTTCTGCCTCCGACCACAACCAAATATTCCGGTAAAACAAGTCCTTACATCATACACTATGGCGATTAAAATTGCTAGACCAAGAAGAAATGCAGATGATAAACGGGTATTCATTGGACAAATATATTATACCAGAGCTGACATGTGATTACATTTCACGTAATTTGGGTGCATAGATCCTGAGAAATCAGTATCCAGAACAACCACCTCTGGCCGTAGTAACGGCCTTGATACGCCTGGGCATTGAGTCAAACAGAGCTTCGATGGCGTGTACAGTGTAGAGCCACGGGTCGTAACACATCTGAAATGTAACGTCCACTGTTCAAAGTGCCGTCAAAGTGAACAAGAGGTGACGGAGACGTGTAACCAATGGTACCCCATGCAATCAAGCCGGGAGATAAGCCAGTATGGCGATGACGAATACACGATTCCAATGTGCATTCATCGCGATGTCGCCAAACTCGGATGCGACCATCATAATGCTGTAAACAGAACCTGGATTCATCCGAAAAATAACGTTTTGCCATTCGTGCACCCAGGTTCGTCGCTGAGTACACCATCGCAGGCACTCCTGTCTGTGACGCAGCGTCAAGGGTAACCGCAGCCATGGTCTCCGAGCTGATAGTCCATGCTGCTGTAAATGTCGTCGAACTGTTCGTGCAGATGGTTGTTGTCTTGCAAAGTCCCCATCTGTTGACTCAGGGATCGACAAGTGGTTGCACGATCCGTTACAGCCATGCGGATTAGATGCCTGTCATCTCGACTGCTAGTGATTGCAGGCCGTTGCGATCCAGCACGGCGTTCCGTACTACAATCCTGAACCCACCGGTTCCATATTCTGCTAACTGTCATTGGGTCTCGACCAACGCGAGCAGCAATGTCGCGATACGATAAACCGCAATCGTGATAGGCTACAATCCGACCTTTATCATAGTCGGAAACGTGATGGTACGCATTTCTCCTCCTTATACGAGGCATCACAACAACGTTTCACCAGGCAACGCCTGTCAACTGCTGTTTGTATGTGAGAAACCGGTTGGAAACTTTCCTCATGTCAACACGTTTTAGGTGTCGCCACCGGCGCCAACCGTGTGTGAATGCTCTGAAAAGCTAATAATTTGCCTATCACAGCATCTTCTTCCTGTCGGTTAAATTTCGCGTCTGTAGCTCGTCATCGTCGGGGTGTAGCAATTTTAATGGCCAGTAGTGTAAATACCTCCTTAAGATTTTGAAGTGAAGTTTGCTTATGAAGAATAAATTGAACTCCAGCAGGGAAATGGATCGGATACATAACACAGATTTCTACCATGAGATAGTCTAGAAATACGCCTCTCAGTCTCCGTTTTTTAGAGGAGTATTGCTGTGTGGTATTGCCTGCCTCCATTAACAAATGCTCCATTAAAAAAACTACAATCTTCTAAGGATTACACACCCATCCTGGTATTGAAATACGATTATATTAAAAAGAATAACCAGAACTCCAGCAGAGCAATAGAACTGAGTATGCTTGATACTTGAAAGAAGCAATTCCTTTGCAGTTGACAGAAGTTGTTTCCTTTTGTTCTTTTCCTGGGATGAGAGTTTGAAAGAAGAAGAACAGTGGTCTGAATGGCACTTAGTAGATTGTCCCTGTCTTGGCAGAGGAATCGAGATCACTATCGTTTGCTAAAGAAATCTAGTACGGTAAGCAATAAGAGTACGAATATTCTCGTACATTACCAGAAAGAAAATGGAAAATTGCAGAGAAACATATCTAAAATATGGGAAATATTGTGGAAATGTGGACAATATAACTGAAATGGAAAATATGGGAAAATTATGTAAAATACGAAAAAATACAGAAAACTACGGAAAATATGGTTGATCAGTGAATAACGAACCTTGATGCTGATAACTGCATCTGTAGACACTTTCCACTTAGGCTACTACACACCTGCACAGACGTAAAATATAGTGTCCTGCGGTCGACAGGAAAGCACTAACGACCAAGTTTGAACACACTTTATTTAACTAAAACGCCTTCACGGCGGCAATCATTTCCAAACGCAAGAACAACAAGAAACACAACAATTCTTATGGTGGCCAAAACCAGAAAAGAAATAATAACCATAATACTACGCTACATAATTACAAAGTGGCTTTACATCCAACAAGATACAACTTTCTACTGAATGATATGGCGAGTGGCTACTAGGCTAGAGCCGACGTAGGTACTGGCCGGAGCTGTCCTGGCCGTAGGTACACACTGCCGGTCTGACTCTACTGGTGTGCTTATAACACCGATTCGGCAGAGTGCTACACGTAGTCACATTAGTTCCAATTGATGAAAATCTATGTCCCATAAATTTTCTAGAAAGAGGTGCCGTGTTTATGCAGAAAATCAGTTGATGTTTGCATCTACTCGCGATGTTTTGATTTGAGCTCTTGTAGGGAGGTCGGGAGCCCACCTTCCTTGTCTGTTATGCAAACCTTCTAACTGATGAAGAGTCGCTACGACATTTCTCCCCCTGAGGAAAGAATGAACTGCACCACAACGTCTATAGGAGTAGGGGAATACTGGTCGACGTCCATAGGTTCGTGGCCGACAGGGGCTGGAGGCGGCGACGTAGCAGGGGCAACTGGCAATGGAGGCAGCCGCTGAGGCGGAGGAAGAAGTGGAGCTTCCGTCACAGGGCGGCCAGAGACAAGTACTGGCAGCTCCCCAGGGCGTCGTGGTCCACCAGACGGGGGCCGAGCTGGTTGAGGGGCCGCAGGCGGCGGAACCGCCGGCCCACCGGAGAGACGCCATTGCCCAGCCACGGAATATGGTGCTGACGGCAGGCACCCAGCGTGCCTATGGATGAGAGAAGATCCGCTCCCAGACCTCCTACCTGACACGGGAGGAGGTCGCCGGAATGCGGGCGGGAGGGTGTGAAGTCTCGGGAACAATGAAACATAAGGGAGAGCGGAATGGTCGACCGTGAAGTACCACTGCTGGATTTTTACTGGCATAGGGGGCGGCGCGGTATGTAGCCAAAAAAGAAGTACGGCCTTCTCCAGTTGGTGATGGTTCAGCAGATGGGTCTTGAATCTCCACACCAAAGATTCTGCCTGGCCGTTTGACGCAGGGTGAAGCGGGGTGGTGTGGACTAGGGAAATCCCATTGGTGGCACAGAATTGCTTAAACTTGGTCGAAGTAAACTATGGACCATTTCCGTAACGATCGTTTTGCGGGGTCCCTCGACAGCAAAGAGGCGTCAGAGGATTTTGATAGCCTTAGCAGAAGTGGTGTTCATCATGTGGCAAATGTAAGAGAATCCTGACCTGAACTCGATCAGTATGGGCCACTGGAAACCATGAAATGGACCTACCAAATCCAACTGGAGACGTTCACACAGAGCAGCTGCATCTGGCCATGAAAAATACTGGCACGTGGGTGCTGCCTGACGTGTTTGGCACGTGGTGCAGGCCAACACGAGAGAGGCAATCTCTTTATCCAATCCTCTCCAATAAAGGTGTCGACAGGCCCACTGTTTGGTGAGGATGATTCCCAAATGCCCAGCGTGGAGTAGATCGTGGACACAACGGCGCAGTGAATGCAGTATGACCACCCGGGGAACGTCCGAATCACTATGCAGAAGGACGGCGCCACTGCAGACAAAGAGATTGTGCCGATGATCGTAAAACTGCTGGACTTCCGCATCGCGGACGCTACAACGGCTAGTCAGCCACCCCGCAGCGATTTGGCGGCGGAGAGCTTGCAGTGTCTGATCCTGAGCAGTGGCCTGCCGGACCGCGTAGGTATCTAACGGAGGCGCGTCCAGCGCCGCGTGCACGTTCGGTTCCACATGTAAACAAACCAAAGGTGAGGCATCAAACTCACAGTCAACTCAGGCAGTCAGTCGAGAAAGAAAATCCGCGTTTCCGTGCCGTTCAGAGGTGCGATAGACAATATCAAAGTCGAACGTCGTCAGGAACAGTACCCAAGGCTGGAGGCAGCGCGCTGTCCTGGTGGGCACTGCGGCACCCAGCTGAAACAATGAAACCAAAGGTTTGTGATCGGTGTGCAGAGTGAAATGACGACCATACACGAAATCGCATAATTTTGTCAGGGCTAAAAGCGCCGAAAAAGCGTCCTTTTCAATTTGACTATATTCGGTTTGAGCATCGTTTAATTTTTTCGACATGAAAGCCACCGGCCTCTCAGCGCCCTTGACCACTTGCGAGAGTACCGCACCCAGGCCATAGTCCGATGCATCGCGGCAACGATGAGGGACAGGGGAGGGTCGTAAGCGGCCAGACAAGGAGGGCGGGAGAGAGCCGACTTGAGACTTGTCAAAGCCTGCTCACATACCGCGGCCACACCCTTGCGCAACCACCCGGTCAGAGGTGCCGAAGTCTCGGCGGCGTGGGTTATAAAAAACTAATAATAGCAAGTTAATTTGACCAAGAATGGATTGAAGTTGCTTTACTTTGGTGGGAGGAGCCAGGTTTCTAATCATCTCCTTAGAGGCATGTAGGCCACGGACATCAATCGTGAACCCGAGTTAACTGACCATGCGTGCAAAAAAGTCACACTTTTCTTTCCAGCAACGCAGGTTAGGTTTGGAAAAAAAAAAGTTAAACTAATTATCCAGCTTGTCCGCGAGGTCCACCGCGGACCAGCCACCGACGATGGCATCATCCAGATAATTTGCCGCACTGGACACCTAACTTGTGAGATGTTTCAAATAACGTTGGAAATTGGCGAAAGGCGAGGGCGCTGTAACTGCCAAACGGGAGGTGATTGTACCGGAAAAGTCCACGCCGGGTATTGATGACTAGGATCTGCTGCGATTCCTCGTCCAACGGCAGTTGCAAATAAGCATCGCACAAATCAGATTTGGAGCAAACGGTTGAGCCCACAAGACGTGTATGTCATCCACCGATGGGACAGGGTAGGCACCGATGACGAACTGAGAATTTACCGTGACGTTAAAACCAACACAGTTGCGTAAAGCACCGTTCGGCTTCTCGACTAACACGACAGGCGTGGACCAGCGACTGTGTAAGACGGGAGAAAGGATGGCTTCGTCTTGTAAGCGGCGAAGTTCCACCTGGAGCCTGTCTCGGAGAACAAAGGGAACCAGGCTGGCTTAAAAAAAAGCGAAAGACAGCAGTGGGAAGAAGCTTAACATGTGTGGTGAAACCTTTCACCCCTGGTGTGTAAGATGACAGCCGGCCGGAGTGGCCGAATGGTTCTAGGCGCTTCAGTCTGGAACCGCGCCACCGCTACGGTCGCAGGTTCGAATCCTGCCTCGGGCATGGCTGTGTGTGATGTCCTTAGGTTAGTTAGGTTTAAGTAGTTCTAAGTTCTAGGGAACTGATGACCTCATATGTTAAGTCCCATAGTGCTCAGAGCCACCCCGCCCCCCCTTTTGTAAGATGAAAACAATGTTTCGTATTTGCTGAGCGTCGGGGCGCGGGGGGTATTCGAGGAGGGGGACGAAACCGCTTGTACCTCGTCCTGCACTGACAAACCTAGACATCCAAAACTATCCACACCCACAAGGTTGGTAGCGCCGGCGGAGGCGACCACCAAAACCTGAGCGGTGAAGGAATGACCATTGTAGGCGATTTGTGTTGAAATAACACCATCGACTGATGATATATCGTGATTACTGAAACCACGCAATGCGCCAGCGTACCGAAACAAAGCTGGCGAGTCCAAGCGTTGGTATGTGGCACCATCCGCAGTAGAAACGGAAGATACCGTGTCAGTTTGGAAGACCACAAGAATATGCGCCACCTCTAAGGTAAGGAGGAAACAAGTTCCCGACTGGGGAATGGTGGAGAATGCTGGTCCGTCAATGGAATGCAAGGCTACCAGGTGACGAGTTGTGACGAGATTGTGCGTCTGCGGGAATCATGGCATCGACGCGATGTATCTGCGAAGCCTGACACACAGCGGCGATATGGCCCGTTAGGCTGCAAACCGTGCACCTTGGTCGACGGTGGGGGCTCTCTAACTGTTAGTGAGTCCGGAAACAGTCCGGACATGATGGAAAACGAGCGAAAGACCTTCTGTCACGGAAGGTTCCATCGGACCGACGAGACTCCCGCTCACCACTGACAACTGCCGAGCCGCCAAACATCCGGATCAAGACGCGTCGGTTGTAGCCGGTGAGAATGTTCAAACGCACGAATGATTGGCAGACAGGTGTCGAGAAACGGTCCTCTAACGTCAAAATATGAGACCGAAAACCCGCGTCTCGTGCGTGAAACAGTACCATATCGCGAATCAACGAAAAGCCGTAAGACTGCTTGCAGGCAACGTTGGCGCACCGGAATTTGCAATCGCGGGAGAGACACTGGAGTGTCATAATCCATTCCCGATGTGTCTGACCCGTGGACTTTCGACAAAAAAAAGTTGATGGATGGAGGTGTAGTGTATTTGTGCATCAAAGTACTCAAAAATGCAGACCTTACCCCTTAATATGGGTAAACGAGAGATCTCGAGGGGCTGATCAGGGTTCAATTATTGAATTAAACAATACACCTGTGGACTGAATGTTGCTAAAAAGAAAAAAAAGCCCTACTTCAATTCTCATCGTGGATCCAATGTGCCAGTAAATGTTCTTCCAACCGTTTGACATAATTTGACCATGGTGCAACACACCTATCGAATGCCGGATACATTGGTGGAGGAACGTGCAAAGTGCTTAATATACCTGCAATGGAATCAAGTCTTTATGCTACCTCCTGCAATGCTCCGGAATTAGTGTTGTGGCCTTGTGAGCGCTGCCCGAATACCCCGTAGAGTTTTCGTCAAGGACTGAAGAAATTCGTCTAAGGAGGCCATTTCGTCTCGTCGCCAATAACTGTAGTGTACAGGAGCTAGCGTAGGTATTGGCCAGAGCTGTTCTAGCTGTAGGTACACACTGCCAGTCGGACTCTGCTGGCATGCTTATAACACCAATTTGGCAGACTGCTACCGTAACGTTGTTGCATTAATTTGTTGTGTATGCGGTGCTGCTATTCAAGACCATAAAAGTGGGATATCAATGGTTCAAATGGCTCTGAGCACTATGGGACTTAACATCTGTGGTCATCAGTCCCCGAGAACTTAGAACTACTTAAACCTAACTAACCTAAGGACATCACACACATCCATGCCCTAGGCAGGATTCGAACCTGCGACCGCAGCAGTCCCGCGGTTCCGGACTGAGCGCCTGAACCGCTAGACCACCGCGGCCGGCTAGTGGGTTAAAAGCTGTGAGCTACGTGGGGAAGTTAACCTTGCATTACTGCACAACTGTTTCACCAGGTATCCAGTCTAGCTTACCGAATTCCCAACCAGACTAACATTCATTATAATCTTTTAATAGTCATAAGAAAACCGATTATATATATATATATATATATATATATATATATAAAAGAGAATTTAAATAAAAAGAAATAAATCAGTTTATATTTGGGAATTTATTTTAACATTGATCATTGAAATTTCAGCATATTAAACTTGAGTCATAACTAAGCTGGTGCCTTATTTAGGATTGTGAAAATGTGAGTTTGTAATCTTACGGAACACATCAAAACTGGAGCCAAGATTGGGAGACTGCATACAAAACTGCATTCATAAATTAACACACGAAGAACGTTGAAACGTATGCAAGAGGAAATTAACCACAACCAACCGATTCAATTTTCACCCAAAGAAGCTACGTTCGTAGCGCAATCCTGTCCGTCATGTAATTACCACACACTGGTATACTAAATTCATACTAACTCTCTGTGAAGTCTTCCCGAAAAGAATAGCTGAGGGCTACTTTGATGATTACACCGCATGCTTCACGTGGTAAACTTGGTTTACACAAATAGTGTAACTCCACAATAATTTTGATAATTAAAATAAATTAGATCGAAAAGCAATTTATAAAAGAAAAACCTCGCACTGGTTACTATCGTCTTACTATTAACCTGATGGATCAAACAATTGTATAAGCACGTGGTACTGGTCTCACAAAGTACACCCCACGTGTGTTGAACATAAAGAAAAGTTGCTACATTGAAAAATATTGTTAAGGCGAGACGTTATAATCTCACGCACATTCGCATTTAAGATTGATGATCTTAGTTAGAGTTACTGATCAACACGTGGTTCCACTTTACTCACAAAGTAGTGACAAAGCACCTACCGGAAGATATTCTGAAGTTCGCACTCGAAATACACTGCGTTGCAATTTAAGATAACATTAGATAATTTAGAGCTAATCCTGAAATAAAGGTGATTAAATTTTCAGTTTTTCTGAACTTAAGAAATCCATTGTCCTGCGGACTTAGCAGACACGCGCTTAGCCGGACATCTTACCACTTCAGACGCTCGCCGCGGACAGACTGACCTGGCCCGCTACCGAGCGTGCTTCACAAATACAAACGGAAGTGACCAGAGAGGCAGCTCCCTATACGAACATGACAAGGGACGGACAGGACCATACTAAGAATAGAAACCTCTTTGCTTCTAGAAAGCGTAGCTACCTATTCCGACGTTGGTCCTACTGTTCTCTAGCAGACAGGCTTGCCTGCTACCCTCAAGCATGCAACTAGAAATACATTTGCTCATTCATCCTCTCACACAGAAGGGAAGGGAGATGACAGTATCTTATCATATACAGTATATAAAAGAAAGCGGATGTAGGTTCCGTATGAGACTGTGTGACATGAATTACATATAAACTGTGTTTTAAAGTGTAGTAGTGTGACAGATCGTTCTTGTTTATGTGTAAAAGTAACACGTTTCACTGCTCAGTCTCCTCCCAGATAGTCAGAAACACCACAGTAAATTTAGAAGAGGAATTTATGCCGTAAATGGCAACAGATTTAAGAAATTAACATGAAAGGAATCCAACAGAGACCTTTCACTACAAGTAGTCACATTAGTTCCAGTTGGTGGAGCTCTTTCACATGGCTTTTCACGAAGTAGTGCCGCGTTTATGAGGAAAGCCTGTTGATGTTTACATCCACTGGCGATGTTTTGATCTGAGCTCTTGAAGGGAGGTCGACAGCCTACCTTGCTAGTCTGTTGTGCAGGCCCTCTAACTGATAAGGGGCCGCTACGACATAAAACGCGTCCATAAAGGCTTTAAAGACGTGCAGAAGTTATAGCACAGATTGTAAGGTGGTAGATCATAAACCAAAAATGGGTTATCTCCATTACAACACCACAAATGGCAGTCATAGATCCATATTAATTCATTAAAATTGTTGCCATCCCCTTAACTGGTTGGGTTGCAACAATGACACACATTTTTTCTATTTTCATCTCGATGACTTACATTAGCAACTAATACCGCTGTCTGGCATTTGCCTAATTTTAAGTACTTTATCGTCATTTTAGCCACTTGTTGGTCCTTACTTTACACACACAAATTTACATGACACTTTGGACATGAGAAGGCATAGAATACAAAGTGCATAGACATACATATACACAGTTCTTTGGACGCTGCTGAAGATGTGTTGAGTGTATATACCATCCATATTGGACTGCTGGGTGGCAGATTACCTCAGACAACATTGCCGCTCTCACATGTGTGGGGAAATAGTCAATGAGCATTTGAAGGTGTCCTAAGGTTTTAATAGTTAAGAATTATAAGGGGCGTATTTTGCCACCTCACAAAGATTCCGTCCCACTCCTACAAATGAGATTGTATAGTGATTAGACAGCCATTGATAAGTCTGGAACCATTTATTAAAGGTAATGAATATGACTAACGTTGTCAAGTAATCCTATACAGTAATACTTGTAGCTTACCAGCTCAGATGGTAGAGCACTTGCCCGCGAAAGGCAAAGGTTCCGATTTCGAGTCTCGGTCCGGCACACAGTTTTAATCTGCCAGAAAGTTTCAATACTTGTAGATCACATATTACTTGGTTAATGGGCCTTGATACAGAATGGGTGTCGAAGCTTACTGGGGCCATGAGCCTGAGACCGCACTCCACGGCGGGAGCACACAACGAAAGCAGAGCCGCTCTCAGGGTGGCAGTTGACGGTTCTTGGTAGGATGTTCCTCCTTGGGCGATCGGCGCATGAATGCGGTCACCGAACCGGTGACGGCCGAGACTGCGAGTTTTACGAGGGCCGCAAGCGTTTTATGAATGGCGAGAGCCGGTCCACAATGACTGGAGCACCCGGTAGTCGCAGACGGTAGATCTTTCAAACAATACTGTTGCGAACTGAAAGCGGCTAGGTGAGAAGCTGGCGCCTCGAGCCGTTAGCTAGTTTAGCACTTACATCAGACTTGTTCCCGTGAAATTTTGAGTCGAACATTCCCCTTGGCACGTTTGCTTAAAGCGTTGGTAGGAGGGATGCCTTCTGTAAAATTAAACGAAAACTTGAATGTGATTGTCCGGCGCTGTTTAGTACGAGGACAGAGGGAGTATGCACCGTGGTTTCTAAGCTATGATTCGCTCACCTGTACCTAGGGGGAGGCGAAGAGAGGCGAGCTAGTGAGCCAGCAGTTTTAGCTACAGAATTCCAGTTTGGAAGGAGCAGGAGACCATGTCTCAACTCTCGAAAGAGCAGGAACATTTTCTTATCTTTGCTCCGAAGCACAAAGACTAAAATTGATTTAGCCCGAGAGCGACGCGGAACTTCAGTCTTAGAGATCAGTTAGGGTACTGTATTTTGATGGACGCTTAAAGACGGTATTGTGCTCCGCCTTGTGTTGGGAGTCCTTGTCTAGCGTCTGGCATATAATTCTTGGAAGCACTTTGCTGTTATTCACTTGAACTTAGGACTTTGATGAATTCCGCCTGGGAGTCGCGTCTAATTTTGTTGCTTGTAGTAAAATGACAAGTCTCAGCTTGGATTTCGCAGTTATAGACAGCAGTCGGTATAGGTTTCCAGATGGGAACGACAAACTTAATTGGGAAGGGATATAAGACCACTTCCAAAGGTTGTATGGAGCCCAACCATCTTATGATACAAAAACAGCAGAGCCGTTAAAATTGTAAAGTAGAAAAACGTATTTCTACTTTCTCAGAACCAGTATCTGAAGAACACAATAAAAATCATACCAAAATACATGAGCCCAATAGTAGATGGTATCACTTACGTATTCTATTCAACTTTCTGGCCAGTCATCAAGAAAGAGTTCATGGACGTAGCGATGGAGAAGCAACCCTAAGGGCACTTATACTCTGAAAAAGAACCCGTATTAAGGAATTCGTTCCCACGAAAAGACAGACACAAAGATTAACGAATATCGAGCCTATAACGTTGCTATGCGGACACTCGGAAATCACAGCGGCAAGACTAAAACAAACCCTTCCAGGAATCCTCGGTTTGCAATAGCATGTTGCCTACAAAGAAAAACTATAAAAAACTGAATTTTTTCCTTAAGAGATGTGGTCTCCTCCTCTTGGCAGCGTCAGGCATACACATTAGAGCTACTGAACATTGGTTTAGAGAAAGCCTTCGGTAAATTTGGACACCAGTATCTGAGGAGTGTGTTACATCATTTCCATTTCCACAAGCAATAAATGTAATGCTACTAAATGGTTTCCGAAGTGCAAATAAACAGGCGTCTTACGGAAGCATTTCCCAATCCAACGTTCTGTCCAACATGGTTGCCCTTGATGAGTGGTACTGTTCGTCATCTCTTCAGAACCATTAAACAATACTGTCAGTAACTGTATACCAAGATTACGTGACTGTTCACCATTAACGCCTGTTACCATAATACTTACGAAACCCCTATGACATCTAAAAATCTCGGACATAATGAACGTATTTACAAGGAAGCAGCGGGGGGCTCCTATGGACAATGATAAAATATGGCTCTTCTGATTCATTGACAGGGCGCATCCCTTTAGAAACCGTGTTGAAATGGAAGTGGGTGTGAAACTAGGAAAAATGTGTACGAGCTAACTGACGTCATTTCCAAAGAAATGGTAGGAAGCATGAGAAGTGCTCTGATAGTGAATAGTATAAGGAATTTGAATATCATCCAAAGGGCTGAACGTGTCAACTCGTTGGACCTGTAAAATATATGGTATGTTCCACAAGTGATACCTATTTATAGAAAATATTTAGCAAAAATAAAAAAAATACGTAGGCTGGCTAATTTGATAATGTATGTTGCCTCGTGTAACCAGGGATCCAGAAAGTGGCCCACTTTTAACAGATTGTGAGAGAAAATTTCTATCTCTTGTCGTGAATAATGTGATAAATACACTGAAATTGTCTCCACGTTGGTCGGATTCAGTGAAGACCGCAAGGGGGTATCGCGGTAGAAACATGCACTATGTGATGAAAAGTATCCGGACATCCCCAAAAACATACGTTTTTCATATTATGTACATTGTGCTGCCACCTACTGCCAGGTACTCCATATCAGCGACCTCAGTAGTCATTAGACATCGTGAGAGAGCAGAATGGGGCGTTCCGCGGAACTCACGGACTTCGAAGGTGCTCAGGTGTTTGTGTCATATATCTGTACACGAAATTTTCACCCTCCTAAACATCCCTACGTCCACTATTTCCGCTGTGATGGTGAAGTGGAAGCGTGAAGGGACACGTACAGACCAAAAGCGTACGGGCCTACTTCGTCTGTTGACTGACAAAGACCACCGACAGTTGAAGAGGGTTGTAATGTGTAATAGGCAGATAACTGTCCAGACCACCACTCAGGAGTTCCAAACTGCTTCATGATTCATTGCACATACTATTCCAGTTAGGCGAGAGATCAGAAAACTTTGATTTCATAGTCGAGCGGATGCTCATAAGCGACACTTCACGCCGGTAAATGCCTAACAACGCATCTCTTAGTGTAAGAAGCGTAAACATTGGACAATTGAACAGTGGAAAAACGTTATGTGGAGTGACGAATCACGATACACAAGAAGGTATGGCCAGCCGCTGTGGCCGAGCGTTCTAGGGGCTTCAGTCCAGAACCGCGCTGCTGCTACGGTCGCAGGTTCGAATCCTGCCTCGGGCATGGATGTGTGTGATGTCCTTAGATTAGTTAGGTTTAAGTAGTTCTAAGTCTAGGGGACTGATGACGTCAGATATTAAGTTCCATAGTGCTTAGAGCCATTTGAACCTTTTTTTTGAAGACGGTATGGGCAAATCCAACAGCTCTAAGACACGTTATGTGGCGTACATGATTATAATTGATCTCTTCCTTACGTCACCACAGAACAAAATCGACAGATCGTCAATACTGCCAGAAAACGTCTCCATGACGCACATAGACTATCTCACTGTTCTTCTTTAACATCCGATGGTATCCCATCTCGCGACCGTATGACTAAAAAGTACAGCTCTTTTACTAAATAATTACACTCCCTTAAGATTTCTGCAAATGAATCCCAATCCGACATACATCCTAACGCACTCCAAATTCTTACTCTAAGATGTTTTATGGTAGTCAATACTTCCAGCAACAGTGTGAAACATTAGTACAGGATTTCCTCTTACCTTTATGTACGCAAAATATACTACATCCAGTATCAGATCCACTTGAAAATCATAGGAATCCATCACCTTCGTTGTTGAGGAAAGAGTGTATTTGGAAAGTACGAAAGAATAGTACACTGATGGACGGTTAAAAACCGTTTTAATAACTATCCATTATTGCATATATTCTTGGGGATTTAGACTGACGAGTAATATAAAAAATATATAGCTTTTTATTTATTTATTGCTTTTGAAGTTTTGCATCATTCTGTGACCTCGAGTTGAAGCCCGTATTGAGGTTGGATCCGTATTCTCTGAAGTGGGCTATGATCGAAGTGGCTCTTCTGCCTACTTCCTGCTGGCTACTATCTACCATACCTTGGTGAATTTTTGACGTTTGGTGCATTGTGCGACAGAGATCGAGGATATCTCCCTTCTCATTCGCGCTCTTCCCAGTTGGTACATGGAATCCTGTGAGCAATAGTAGCCACCACGTATTGTTTGTTGCGACTCGCTACCTGTTCTACTCATCAGAGGCTGTAGTATAGGTGGGTTTTTCTTGTGTATCACGAGCAGCAGTATCAGCTAATTCGCAGCTGCCTATCTGGTCAGGTCCTGCATGGGCTTGGAGAGGATTAAAGATATATTTTCTTTTTTTTTTTTAATAAATCGCCTATGGGGGTGGAATTGTTCGGAGCGCAGTTCATCGATGTTTTGTAAGTGCTATTATTAACATTTCTGCTATAATCTTGTAGTGTCCAGCTCCTCTAAGGAAGCCTTACAGTGGCGTCACGTGCTTATATTCCAGAGTGAAAATCTCATTCTGGAAACATCCCCCAGGCTGTGGCTAAGCCATGTCTCCGCAATATCCTTTCTTTCAGGAGTGCTAGTTCTGCAAGGTACGCAGGAGAGCTTCTGTAAAGTTTGGAAGGTAGGAGACGAGGTACTGGTGGAAGTAGAGCTGTGAGGACGGGGTGTGAGTCGTGCTTGGGTAGCTCAGTTGGTGGAGCACTTGGCTGCGAAAGGCAAAGGTCCCGAGTTCGAATCTCGGTCCGGCACACAGTTTTAATCTGTCAGGAAATTTCAACTGCCATGACAATTTGTTACTCCATTATAGTTCTGTCGCCGCTCGGAGTGGCCGCGCGGTTTAAGGCGTCTTGTAACGGACTGCTCTACCTCTCCAGCCGGAAGTTCGAGTTCTTCCTCAGGCATCGGTGTGTGTGTTGTTGTTCTTAGCATAGCTTACTTTAAGTTAGTTTATGTAGTGTGTAACTCTAGGGACCGATGACCTAAGCAGTTTGGTCCCTTAGGAATTCACACATAGTTAAACTTTTTTTCCAGTTCTGTCTAAATAAAACTTATAATTACTGTGACGTGCCTGAATGCATAAATTTTTCTTTTATCAGGTGTGCTTTGTGTAAGGGAAAAGTTTGTTTTCATCATCCTGGAGGCACCTCGCATTTTTGTGACGATAGCAGGAAACAGACAAGGAACTCTTTCACTGTTAGCGAAACATACATTTTTCTAAACTTGTCATAAGAATTGTGCTACAGGAATTGTTGCAAAATATTTAATGCCAAAAAATTAAAGTCTAAATTGAGGGAAGTCGTCTACAATGTAACATCATATACTGCCTATATTTTCTTTCCTCTGCTAGTCAGTTGTGTGACAGTTAAATCTGCAACAGTGCATTTGTCGATATGAACTGCAAGTTATTCAAAAAATTAATGATATGAGACTTTTTTGTATGGTTTAAATACTCAAAATGCGCGTGTGTGCACTTTGGACGAACCGACGTCGTCTTGTCACGGTTACGTCTGCTCGTTCTCCGATTGACGGTACGCAGAAAGGGCTGTGTAAAACGTTGTTATAAGTGCATTTACCACTATTTTTCATAATATGCCATGAAATCATAAATTAAAGTAATTTAGCTTCGCTTCATCCACACATTGTAGAAACAAAATGTCTTACCTCTTAAATTACGTTAATGTTAACTACCATTTTGCAGAATATGCTACGACAACATTAAATTATTTTAACTCAATCGCACACTGTAATGCCAAAGTCTGTTAGCTTGTCTGACAATTGATTGATATGCGTGACCAGAGTGGAGGCTCCCCGGGTTACCTTGATGGTAAGAAGCCCAATTGTCTCAGGTGCGTGGGTAGAATTTCCGGAAGTTGCGATAAGGTCGTTACCTCATGCATATCTCCCGTTCCTGTCCTACGTATTTCAATGGAAACTTATCATGAACCCTATGTTTCGCCTAATATTCAACATGAGAAATATTTTCTTAAAAAGGTTTCTTCGAAATTAGTGATTTTTTTTTAAAAAGAAAAAATGCCTGCAGCCGTGCACAGCAATAATGACACGTATGTGTAGCATGAAACTCATATCAACGTAAAAATTTTGTTTCCATTTGCAATATTTGTCTTTTATTCCCAACATTTGTTCCGATTTCATACTCAAGTTGATGTATGAAGGTATGACATATTTCAATACTTCTTTTCGTGACATAAATAAGTTTTTTCGTGTTTAAAGGAAGTATAAAATTTCATAAGCAATCTGTACCTTGCGATAGTGTCGGTATTCATCTCTCACTTTACCAAAGTATTGGTAGAACCTAAGGTATCAATACCAGATACCATTTCCAGTCTGGTATGGGAATGTTTCTATTTACAAAATTTAGATCCTTTTCTCTTTTCAACATTGATGTGGTGACAGTATCTTTAGCTACTGATAAGTGCCTTGTTTCCCCTTCTAAAACAGTTTCTGTTTTCTGGATTTTCGTTTCACCTAGGAAACATAGTAGATTTGTGCTATCTGCCTCTATTGCTTCATTTATGTCTATTAGATTGTGTGGTGGAGGGTACTTGACCTTCCCCCTTCCCCCCCCCCCCCCCCCCCCCCGTTTTCCTAAATGGTGCGCGAAAAGAACTGTCCGTAGGATATTTCGTTTTATTTTCCTGTCGTGGTACTTTCTCGAAATCTATGCAGAAGCTAGAAATATTTTGCCTGAATGTTCCTGGGACGTATGCTTTTGCAGTTGTAAAAGTAAACTTATCCATTATGGATAATGTATTTTTTGTAGCGTCTGCCAATGGACTTGGACAAGCACCTCTGTAACGACTTTAGGCTTGCTAAACGGATTCGCGAATATTTGCTGTTTCCCCTGGAATACAAACATGGTTACCTTCCCCTGAAACAGTGTTGTTCTTTGTGGATATCCTTCTTTTGTAATTTATTCTTTTTAAAGTGTACACAGTGCTAGTAAGTCACTTCTTGTTTCTTTGTATAGTCTACTATACACTGGTGCCCGTTGTAAATTAGTAAAGGCTCCCCTTTGGTGGTCTCGGTGAACTTCATTACCTCAGCACTATAACACAAAGCTCTGCTCGCCAGTCCTACAGTAGTGAACTCTGGGATAAAGCCACGCACGCTACGAGCTGGTGCTGAGGACAGGGAACTTTGTGCAGGCAATGCGGTTTGGCCTTTCCCTGAATACGTCGCAGGTAGCGGCGTGCAGGCCAGTGCATCCTATTTCTGGAACACTCTGTCCACTATCTAGTGTCCTGCGATCCGTGCAAATTTCAACGCATTCCCTCTCTATGCCCGCCTGCTTAGCTGCTCCGTACGTGTCACTCCATACAAGTGTCACAAGCTAGGTGAGACCGGCGGTGGTTTCTGTACGAAATGAGATCGCGTTCTATGCTGTTCGCTTGGCTGTGCGATCATGTTGCACTTTCTGGAGAGTTTAGTTTCTTCTCGTTCTTGTTAGAGCGTTTGACGAATTCGTTTTAAATTCCTCTTCTGAGGAAGTAGTTAATCACACCACTCTCCCACAGCCACACTTACTGACACCTCGAGCATAAGAAGCTGGGCCATAGCCTATAGAATAGTGAATTAAACTATTAATGATCTTCTCAAACTGAGGGTTGTACTTCATCTACATCTACCTCTACGTGAACATGGATATTCTACAAATCACACTTATATGCCTGCCAGGAGGTTCATTGAACCACCTTCACACTAATTCTCTATTATTACACTCTCGAAGTGCGCTCCGAAAAAACGAACTCTTACATCTTTCCGTGCGAGCTCTAGTTTCACTTATTTTATTATGATGATGTTGTAGGTGGGGGTCAAAAATATATTTTATCATTCTGAGGAAAACGTTTGTGATTCAAATTCGTGAAAATATCTCCCGCAAAGACGAACGCCTTTGTTTTAATGATTTCCAACCCAAATGCTGCATTACGTCCGTGACGCTCTCCCCCTGTTTCTCGATAATGCAAGACTTGCTGCCCTCCTTTGAACTTTCGCATAGTACTCCGTAAATCCTATCTGGTAAGGATCCCACACCGCGCAGCAGTACTCCTAAAGAAGACGGACAAGCGTAGAGTAGGCAGTCTCTTTAGTAGATCTGCTGCATCTTCGAAAGACTCTGACAATAAAACGCAGTCTTTGGTTCGCGTTCTCCACATTTTTATGTGTCCTTTCCATTGTACGTTGTTCGCAATTGGAATTCCCAGGTATTCAGTTGAATTGACAGACTTTAGATTTTATTGATTTGTCCTGTAGCCGAAGTCTAACGCATTCCTGTTAGCACTCGTGTGGATGGCCTTACGCTTTTCATTATTTAGGTTGTTCAGAAATGTTCAAATGTGTGTGAGATCTTATGGGACTTAACTGCGACGGTCATCAGTCCCTAAGCTTACACACTACTTAACTAAAATTATCCTAAGGACAAACACACACACCCATGCCCGAGGGAGGACTCGAACTTCCTCCGGGACCAGCCGCACAGGCCATGACTGCAGCGATTTAGGTTGAATGGCCAATTTTTGTGCTATATAGATATCTTTTCTTAATCTTTTTGCAATTTGTTTTGATCTTCTGAGGAATTTGCTACACAATAAACGACAGCGTTATCTACGAACAGCCTAAGATCACTGCTCGGATTGTCTCCTAAATCATTTATATAGGTAAGGAGCAGTAGAGGGCCTATAACACTACTTTGGGGAACGTCAGAAATCAATTATGTTTTACTCGACGTCTTTCAGCCAGTTACTACGAACTGTGACCTCTCTGATAAGAAATCATGAATCCAGTCGCATAATTGAGATGATATTCCATAAGCACGCAACTTGTTTAGAACCCGCTTATGAAGTACGGTGTCAAAAGCCTTCTGAAAATGTAGAAATACGTAAGCAATTTGATATCCCTGGTAGATAGCACTCAACACATCGTGCTAGTAAAAGCTATCTGTGTTTCACGAGAACGATGTTTTTTTTTCTTTAAATCTTTGTTGATTGTGTGTCAATAGATCATTTTCTTCGAGGTAATTCATAATACAGGAACACAATATATGTCCCAAAATCGTGCTGCATATCGTCGTTAATGATAAGTGCCTGTTATTTAGTGAATTACTCCTGTTGTATTTCTTGAATATCGGTGTGACCTTTGCAACTTTCCAGACTTTGGTTACTGGTCTTTCGTTGAGTGAGCTGTTGTATATGGTTGTTAAATATGGAGCTATTGCATCAGCATCACTTGACCCATTCGGTATGTTTAACTGAACAATTAATCCTCGTCAGCTTCCTAACTTCCTGGAAACATCGCTCAACAGGATTTTCTGCCTCATGGTATACTCTCGTCCTGTGAAGAGTGACTCCTCGCTGTTGCATCTCAGTAATCCAGGTGTGGGAGTTGAACTGTGGCCCTTGCCCGATAAGATACCCTTGAGATTTACTGAACATATTGGTGTAACGTAGCAGTCACCTCACACAATAAATAAATTGATTCCCAAGGGACAGAATTTAATACACATAGTACACACGTGAAAAATTCGGAGTAGGTATTAAGATCCATGGAGAAGAAATAAAAACTTTGAGGTTCGCCGATGACATCGCAATTCTGTCAGAGACAGCAAAGGACTTGGAAGAGTAGTTGAACGGAATGGATAGTGTCTTGAAAGGAGGATATAAGATGAACATCAACAAAAGCAAAACGACGATAATGGAATGTAGTCGAATTAAGTAGGGTGATTCTGAGAGAATTAGTTTAGGAAATGAGGCACTTACAGTAGTAAAAGAGTTTTGCTGTTTGGGGAGCAAAATAACTGATGATGGTTGAAGTAGAGAGGATATAACATGTAGACTGGCAATGGCAAGGAAAGCGTTTCCGAAGAAGAGAAATTTGTTAACATCAAGTATAGATTTAAGTGTCAGGAAGTAATTTCTGAAAGTATTTGTATGGAGTGTAGCCATGTATGGAAGTGAATCATGGACGATAAATAGTTTGGACAAGAAGAGAATAGAATCTTTCGGAATGTGGTGCTACAGAAGAATGCTGAAGATTAGATGGGTAGATCACATAACTAATGAGGAAGTATTGAATCGGATTGGGGAGAAGAGAAGTTTGTGGCACAACTTGACCAGAAGAAGGGATCGGTTGGTAGGACATGTTCTGAGGCATCAAGGGATCACCAATTTAGTATTGGAGGGCAGCGTGGAGGGTAAAAATCGTAGAGAGAGACCAATAGATGACTACACCAAGGAGATTCGGAAGGATGTATGTTGCAGTAGGTACTGGGAGATGAAGAAGCTTGCACAGGATAGAGTAGCTTGGAGAGCTGCATCAAACCAGTCTCAGGACTGAAGACCACAACAACAACAGTACGCACGTCCAGAATGGCAGAAAATTTCTCTTTGCAGATGCAGAAACATGCTGCATTAACCTAGTAAACTACACTCCTGGAAATGGAAAAAGGAACACATTGACACCGGTGTGTCAGACCCACCATAATTGCTCCGGACACTGCGAGAGGGCTGTACAAGCAATGATCACACGCACGGCACAGCGGACACACCAGGAACCGCGGTGTTCGCCGTCGAATGGCGCTAACTGCGCAGCATTTGTGCACTGCCGCCGTCAGTGTCAGCCAGTTTGCCGTGGCATACGGAGCTCCATCGCAGTCTTTAACACTGGTAGCATGCCGCGAGAGCGTGGACGTGAACCGTATGTGCAGTTGACGGACTTTGAGCGAGGGCGTATAGTGGGCATGCGGGAGGCCAGGTGGACGTACCGCCAAATTGCTCAACACGTGGGGCGTGAGGTCTCCACAGTACATCGATGTTGTCGCCAGTGATCGGCGGAAGGTGCACGTGCCCGTCGACCTGGGACCGGACCGCAGCGACGGACGGATGCACGCCAAGACCGTAGGATCCTACGCAGTGCCGTAGGGGACCGCACCGCCACTTCCCAGCAAATTAGGGACACTGTTGCTCCTGGGGTATCGGCGAGGACCATTCGCAACCGTCTCCATGAAGCTGGGCTACGGTCCCGCACACCATTAGGCCTTCTTCCGCTCACGCCCCAACATCGTGCAGCCCGCCTCCAGTGGTGTCGTGACAGGCGTGAATGGAGTGACGAATGGAGACGTGTCGTCTTCAGCGATGAGAGTCGCTTCTGCCTTGGTGCCAATGATGGTCGTATGCGTGTTTGGTGCCGTGCAGGTGAGCGCCACAATCAGGACTGCATACGACCGAGGCACACAGGGCCAACACCCGGCATCATGGTGTGGGGAGCGATCTCCTACACTGGCCGTACACCTCTGGTGATCGTCGATGGGACACTGAATAGTGCACGGTACATCCAAACCGTCATCGAACCCATCGTTCTACCATTCCTAGACCGACAAGGGAACTTGCTGTTCCAACAGGACAATACACGTCCGCATGTATCCGTAGCCACCCAACGTGCTCTAGAAGGTGTAAGTCAACTACCCTGGCCAGCAAGATCTCCGGATCTGTCCCCCATTGAGCATGTTTGGGACTGGATGAAGCGTCGTCTCACGCGGTCTGCACGTCCGGCCCGAACGCTGGTCCAACTGAGGCGCCAGGTGGAAATGGCATGGCAAGCCGTTCCACAGGACTACATCCAGCATCTCTACGATCGTCTCCATGGGAGAATAGCAGCCTGCATTGCTGCGAAAGGTGGATATACACTGTACTAGTGCCGACATTGTGCATGCTCTGTTGCCTGTGTCTATGTGCCTGTGGTTCTGTCAGTGTGATCATGTGATGTATCTGACCCCAGGAATGTGTCAATAAAGTTTCCCCTTCCTGGGACAATGAATTCACGGTGTTCTTATTTCAATTTCCAGGAGTGTATTATCTAGGTTGTTTGCCTTTCTGGCATAGAATGCACATTGCCAGTTGCCTGATAGCAATTGACTCAATTTTCTTGATGTGTACGTCCTGTTTAAGAATTGCGAGGCATTCTGCAGACCAGTGGTGTCCGAACAATAACTGGGTCCTCCATATGAGGTTGGCCTACATTTCCTGCTGAATACAGAGTTTCTATCTATCGCTATTCCGACGGGTCTGGACATACATAACTCCGTGTCCAAATCTTCGGTGAACATTCCAAGAGGACAATGGGATAAAATGTGTGGTGCTATGTTATCCCTGCTGGGCACGTATTGGATCACATAATTAAATACTTGCTAGACGAGTACCCAGTATAGTAATCTGGCATTCAAGTGCAGACAACTGTTCAGGAACGTTAGTGCCCTGTGGTCGGTCAGTGCAGATATCCGGTAGTTCACTGTGTACTGCTGGAACCTGTGCAAGCTCTAGACTATTGCTAAAAACTCTTCCTCATTAACATTATACCTCCTGTCACAATCATTCATCACCTGACCTACAAAGGAAATAACGCTGTATTCCTTACGCTTTCACTCACCCTGCTCCTGCTAAGATTGTATACTACAGCATAATAGGAACTATTTTTGATGGGGAAAGCTCAAAGCTAATATTGCGTTGCTGGAGGGTAAAGTTCCTACCTAACGTGTCCTTCATAGCCGGCAATTGAAGTTCGTATTCCTCGGACCTATGGAAGGTGATGGTCTTCCCTAGCAACCTTGAAAATGGGCTCCATTTCCGACATTATCTTTCACATAATAGCGGAAAAATCACCTCAACCCAAAAAACGACCAGAGTTGTCGCCGATTTTGGGTGAGGTAAATTGACAGATGGCTTCTAAATTCTCCCCAACAGCATGCATATCCCCGCTACTGATGATGTGGCCTGGGAATTTTACCTCCTGACGGAGAAACCTACATTTCACTAGCCTCAGGGTCGTACCAGAACGACCCAGCATCTGCAATACATCTCTACGGCTTCGGAGTTTTCTGTGAAACACTTTGGTGCAATTATGATCTTCGCGACTAATAGCATGATTTGCCTGTGCCCAAGTCCGCATCTAGGGCGCGAATAAACATAGCAACAGTTAGATTTAGCCCAAACACCAGGACTGCGTACTTTTACCGTTGACTATTAACGTCATATACTGCTCTTCATGGAATGTTGTGAAATCAAAATTAACTAGTGTATGACCAAGTCATATGTAGAACGGGGGGCGGGAGGGAGGGGGGTGTAAAAATTCAGCCTCCTCAAAGCTCGATAGAGGTTGTTCTATGCCGTCCGGCCCATCACATTCTTTAATTAGGCCCTGGAGTGAAAAGGATGGAATAGAGAGCTAAATAAAATTTCTCCCTCCCCTTGACTCTCAGATACAACTGTAACTGATTAATCTACCTGGTCAATATTAAACACACTGGAGTGAGGTTGTGTCTTCGCAAAAATCCCGCTGTTCCAGTGTCAGAGAGCTCCCTTCCATAATCATTTTCTGCAGTTCGCCCTGGTGATTGGGAACATTTTTCTACTAGCAGGGACGAAAGGCCGTCTGCATTGGCCAAAGATGGCTACGCAAATCACGCCTACAGGCACAACACTGCGAAGACGCAGAGATGTATTGCAGATGGTGGCTCGCTGTGGTACGACCCTGAGGCTAGTAAAATGTAGGTTTGTGTATGTGTATCAGTAAATATTCACAGAATGGCAGAATAAGTCTGTTTCAATTCACTGATATATTAACCTTTTCGCTCTTGCAGTCAATGATGGCATCAATGTGACTCAACCAATCAGCACCCAGGATAACAGGCAGTGTAAGATGAGCCACAATCAGAGCCTGGTAATACCACGTATATAATTTCTAACAACTGCCTGTTTACTGATTTGGATCTCGCACGCACCAGTGGCGCCCCTTATTATTCCCACTGCCACTACGAATACTTGTAGTCTATCCCCCAACCTAAATATGTTAACATACGCCTCCGAAATTGCCGATACAAGTGCGCGTGTGTCAGTGAGTATCGTTTGGGTAGATATAGAGCAGCCTAAAGCTCTCTGTGAACTCTGGAGAAGCTGTTCTGATAACAAAAATTCTTCCACTAACAAACCTTCCCATGGATTCTGCGGGCAGTTTGCCTCCCTTCCTGCATCACTGCACACAGAAGTGGGAGTAACTCAGACGTACCCCTTAGTGTTCTAGCCCGACTTCCGTGACAGAATAGGCCGCTGCCTGTTGCGTACTCACCCTGTTGTTTTTTAGCGGCTCACGACACCAATAGTTCACCTTGTGCAACCTTCCTCTCGCATTTGATCCCTGTATGATAGTATTATTTCTGTCGCTTTGATTAATTTAGCGTGAGTTATTTCCCTGTCCTCAGTCTGCCATCCCTTAGCTTGTCCGGACAAGCTTGTATTTGGATTTTGATTCTGCTTTCGGGCATTTCCCCCAACTTATCCCTACACAGGGTGGAAGCCGACAACTTCTCTCTCTTTGAAAATTGTCAAGTGTCCGCAGTATTTCCAAGTAGTGTTCAACTTTTCGACTCTGTAAGCGCAGAACAGGGAATCAGTGATCATAAGACCGTTGCAGCATCCCTGTATATGGAAGTAAATAGGATTATAAAAAAAGGGAGAAAGGTTTATCTGTTTAGAAAGAGTAATAGTAGGCAGATTTCAAAGTACCTAACAGATCAAAACGAAAATTTCTGTTCCGACACTGACAATGTTGAGCATTTATGGAAAAAGTTCAAGGAAATCGTAAAATGCGTTTTGGACAGGTACGTGCCCAGTAAAACTGTGAGGTACGGGAAAAACCCACCGTGGTTCAACAACAAAGTTAGTAAACTACTGCTAAAGCAAAGAGAGCTTCACTGCAAATTTAAACGCAGCCTAAGTTAGCGTAAGGATGGCTACGCGTGAAGCGTTCAGTGAATTCTAAAGTAAAATTCTATGTACCGACTTGACAGAAAATCCTAGGAAGTTCTGATCTTACGTTAAATCAGTAAGTGAATCGAAACAACATATCCAGACACTCTGGAATGATGATAGCATTGAAATAGTGGATGACATGCGTAAAGCTGAAATACTAAACACCTTTTTCCAAAGCTGTTTCACAGAAGAAGACCGCACTGCAGTTCCTTCTCTAAATCACCGCACGAACGAAAAAATGGCTGACATCTAAATAAGTGTCCAAGGAATAGAAAAGCAACTGAAATCAATCAACAGAGAAACGTCCACTGGACTTGATGGGATACCAATTCGATTCTTCGCAGAGTACGCGAAACAACTTGCCCCCCTTCTAACGGCAAATCTCTAGAGGAACGGAAAGTTCCAAATGATTGGAAAGGAGCATAGGTAGTTCCAGTTTTCAAGAAGAGTCATTGAGCAGATGCGCAAAACCATAGGCCTATATCTCTGACATCGATCTGATGTCAAATTTGCTCACGTATCATGTCATTTCTGGAAACCCAGAATCTTCTCTGTAGGAATCAACATGGATTTCGGAACCAGCGATCGTGTGACACCCAACTCGCTTTATTTGTTCATGAGACCCAGAAAATATTGTATACAGGCTCCCAGTGTAGATGCAATTGTCCTTGACTTCCGGAAGGCGTTCGATACAGTTCCGCACTGTCGCCTGATAAACAAAGTAAGAGCCTACGGAATATCAGACCAGCTGTGTGGCTGGAATGAAGAGATTTTAGCAAACACAACACACCATGTTGTTCTCAATGGAGAGACGTCTACAGACGATAAAGTAACCTCTGGCGTGCCACAGGGGAGTGTTATAGGACTATTGCTTTTCACAATATGCATAAATGACCTGGTAGATAGTGTAGGAAGTTCCATACAGCTTTTCGCGGATGATGCTGTAGTATAGAGAGAAGTTGCAGCATTAGAAAATTGCAGCGAAATGGAGGAAGATCTGCAGAGGATAGGCACTTGGTGTAGGGAGTGGCAACTGACCCTTAACATAGACAAATGTAATGTATTGCGAATACATAGAAAGAAGGATCCTTTATTGTATGATTATACGATAGCGGAAAAAAACATTGGTAGCAATTACTTCTGTAAAATATCTGGGAGTACGCGTACGGAACGATTTGAAGTGGAATGATCATATAACATTAATTGTTGGTAAGGCTGGTGCCAGGTTGAGATTCATTGGGAGAGCCCTTAGAAAATGTAGTGCATCAACAAAAGAGGTGGCTTACAAAACACTCGTTCGACCTATACTTGAGTATTGCTCAACAGTGTGGGATCCGTACCTGGTCGGGTTGACAGAGAAGATAGATAAGATCCAAAGAAGAGCGGCGAGTTTCGTCACAGGGTTATTTGGTAAGCGTGATAGCGTTACGGAGATGTTTAAGAAACTCAAGTGGCAGACTCTGCAAGAGTTTCACTGTTTCGCGGTGAAGCTTGCTGTTCAGGTTTCGAGAGAGTGCGTTTCTGGATGAGGTATCGAATATATTGCTTCCCCGTACTTATACTTCCCGAGGAGATCACGAATGTAAAATTAGAGAGATTCGAGCATGCACGGAGCCTTTCCGGCAGTCGTTCGTCCCGGGAACCATACGCGACTGGAACAGGAAAGGGAGGTAATGACAGTGGCACGTAAAGTGCCCTTCGCCACACACCGTTGGGTGGCTTGCGGAGTATAAATGTAGATGCAGATGTAGAATACTGATGATCGGAGCATCATGTGATATCTTAGGGTAATCGTTTCCTCGAGATCCTTGGAAGGCTCTTGGTGTCACACTGCCAATGCCTGGCACAGAAATATCTCGGGGAGACTCACCTACTGGCAGTGTAGCCCGGTCCTGTCATCATAAACTGTCTAACTCTCTGTTGACGTGCCTTGTTCCAGTACTGAGCCAGGAATTCACAACTCAACTGCGCAATGTCCGCACATAAACGTTCTCTTACTTGCCACCACAGGCTCACCTCGGATGTGACGTGTTGCCCGAATAAGTTGATCAGCTGCAAAGGACTGACTTTACCTGACTCGTACCAGTCTCGGAAGTCATGGAGGTAGTCCACTGGGTGAATTTTTGAATTCATTCCACTGAAAGTCTCTCAGTTAGAGGATGTGTACTGAATGGTAAGGTGCCAAAACAGTAGTGGTTCTCTTAGCGATAGTTAATGACCTCATATTATTTGATCTGTCTGCTCCAGTGCTCGATTCTACCTGTGGTGCCGCTGTGGCTGACCGTAGGAAGCCTTCACACGGGGCGGCCACCAGAGGAGCGGCGCGAGAACCCAATACATCAAACGTGCCGCCTCTCTCTGTGTTATGACCTCCAGGGGAGGCCGCCTGTATTCTGCTTTCTACCTAGTGTTGGGAAAAATCGAATGAAAATAATCGATTCAGTCGGTTGTTGGAAAACAATCGACACATTCGGTTGCAACTTTAAATACCGGTTGAATTATTCATTCATTATTTTAAATGGAACCAGTCTATGGGAACAACTGTATGGAAAACAAAAGAATCAGTCGGTTGTAGCTTTACGTATCGATTGGATTATTATGCATTCATTTCTTTAGATTGAAAACAGCCCGTGGAAGCAACCGAATAAAAACAGTCGACACAGTCCGTTGGTGTTTTGTGTACTGACAGAGTTATTCAACTTTCTTTTCAAGTGAAAAGAATCTATCTAGCGTCTGGGCGCAGGTCTCGCCAATGTTGCGCTGTGCTCGCGTCGGCCACCGCGCCATCTCTTCGCGTCTTCTGTAACCCTGGCGCTGGCAGGAGCGAACGTCACCCGTCGGGGAAGAGGGTAAAAAAAAGTATGGGAGTGAAATCACTCAAACCCAGAGACTGAGTGAAAACATTCATATAACTGGCGTAACTGAAGATATTCGTGTCACTTGGTTGTCTCGCATTCAATGAAACCACTCAAACACGGTGAGTGAATGAAAACATTAATATAGCTGACATGGCCGCTGAGATTAGCTTCCACCCTGTTCGACTGAAAAATCCGACTGAACGAAAATACGATCGACTGAGCAATCGATTGTTGAAAACAGTCGATTCTCCCATCACTCCTTCTACCTGTGCTTCCCACAGTCGTTACAAAAATGTCTCCACAATCCTCTTCTCAAAAAATTCTGATTTTCCTTCTGCTGATTCAAGCTGGGAATTAAATTTTCTTATCTTGTCATGGTTGCCAGGTATGGAAAGAAGAGATAAAAATGGTTTGTGGAGATGTACTAACAGTCACTGTTCTCTGGCAGATCAGTCACCTGCTGATCGTCTGTCCCTGAACACTTTCAGCCCTAGTAAAGGTGTTTCGTTGTCCAGTAACGTATCATTTAAACGAAAGATGAGCAGTAGGGAAACTAAAGACCAACAAAAGTCAGTGGATCCTTCTAACGCATATTCAGTAATAGAGTGAGTTTACAGTGAAACCTTCCCGTCTCCTCTATACCTCTTTTGTTATTGATAACCTTCATTTTTACCATAAACTATGAAACCTTTCCTTAGGATTTCTATCTCTTGCTTAATAATAACCAATGAAATCTTCCCTTTGAAATTTATTCTCTTTCTCAATCTTCGCATACAAATTTAATTGCTGCTTTTTAAAAGCGATTTTCGGATTATTTCGACGAAACATAGAATGTGTTGTCGTCGTGTGGCTCTCAGTCGTTTTCTGCAATAACCCAAAACTGTTCCTTACCTTTTTTACTGTTACTGGATCGCCATCTGACTGCTACATCGAACTGCTACATGAATATACTTACTCTGTTTTATTATACTCTATTAGCTGCTGGTGGGATTTCATAATAAGTGGCTGTATTTATTACCAAAACTGACGTTATTCTTTAATAGCAAAGATGACGTTATTCTTTAATTAATTTGACTGAACTTTCGCAATAGTTAAACTTTTTCTTGACAACAATAAAATTTTGCAAAGTTTTACGTCGATGGTTTTTGGGATGGTTTATAATTAGAAATGCAATATTGCTGGCAAAAGTTAATTGTATTCTGAATGAAATGATTTTACAAACGTTCAAATGGGACTTACTTTTTACAGTAATCTCACAACTAGCAATGCTCAAACATACCTTCAGTAGTCTTGAGTTTATCAAAAAATTAATTCAATAATATTATTTTGTCTTATTATAATAGTTAGCTGATGTCTCTCTACATCCGTTTATAATCTCTTGCAAATCATAGCTAGTGGCTGGCAGGCGCACCGCTCCTCTCAACCTCTTGCTTCAGACCTGCTACCGACTCGCTTCACTTCTCGCTTACTACTGACTTCCTACGAACGGTAAAGTGCGGTCTCTCCCACCAACAATGCTTTCTGGTGCAGACAATCCCTGCTACCATTACAAAATGTATCAATGCGCGGTCTTTCCCGCTCTTTTCTTAAAATGTATCCATACGCGGTCTCTCCCACCCTTTTTAAAATTATATCAATTTGCGGTCTCTCTTGTCAACAATACTTTGGTGCAGACATTCCCTGCTACCACAATTATTTCCAACATGACAAATATTAATTATTCCTACTTAATCCTATTAATAAAATATAAACATCTTTCATAAATTGTGATTTGACAATAGGTAATAGAAATATACACGTCTTACAACAGTGAACTGAGAAATTCGTAACCATGACATTAGAAATGAAAATAATTTACATATAGGCTATCCCCGCCCCCTCTCTAGAGTTCAGAACAGAGTTTTTGTACAATTTAGTAGATTAAAGACAATGTTAATTCTGACCGTGATTGGTGGTGAGAGCAGTTTCCTATCTCTTAGAGTTGTTTAGGCGATCACGCCTCACACATACATCTTCTTTCAATGTGCACTTATTGATTTCTGCTTCTAGTAAATTTTTTGTTTGTAATTTGATAAAAAGACCTTTTTTAGATTATGGGCGTAGATGTTTGTTGTGAAATAGTTGTCTACTCCATAATTCTCTCGAAAGTGTCTGGTATGGATGTGTATGGGCGTGTGAAATCCCTAACTTCTTTGAACAGGGATTAAATATATGTTGGTATACGTTGTCTAACCTTTCCGTTTTGAGTTAAATGTGTTACCCAACATACTGGGAAATGATTTCTTAGTGTTTTTGCCCTACATAGGGATCGGAGTTCTGAAATTAAGTGGAATATCTGCGATACGGGAAATAGTGTGGTGCGTCATTTTATATCACTGTCGGTTGCATACGGCAGCCAGTCTGCGAGGACTCATACTATCTGGGAATAATTGCTTATCAGCGTCAATTTTGTTCACCTCTAAAGCAAGTATCGTGAACGCAGCTACGAAATGGATTGTGCTAACTTCAATATTCATTCACTACAACAATATGTTTTAGAAGCACTGCGATTTCCTACCAATATTGAACCAATAAGGAACGAGGCGCTGTTATTTTTCCCGAAGACATGCAGCTCTCCTGTTTGGTAAATGACACTGGCGGCCTCTTTAGTAAAATATTACGTTGGTAAAATAGTTGCGCGGCTACGATGTCAGGGTGCGGACTACTTAGGAGGATGTCGTCATTAGGAAAAACGAAACTGAGATTATACTGGTCGGAGTGGGTAATGTTAGATTCCTTAATCGGGCAGTGAGGGTAGATAATCTAAAAACTGAAATGGATAGTTTCAAATTAGATATAGCAGGAATTGGTGAAGATCAGTGGTAAGAGGAACAAAACTTCTGGTCACATTAGTATTGGCTATTACAAAATCAAGTAGGGTTATAGCAAGAGTAGATCTAATAATCAATAAGAAACCAGGATTAGTGATAAGTTTCTAAAAACAGCAAAATGAATACAGTACCGTAGACAAGATAAACGCGAAGATAACACCCACCACAATGTAACAACTTTAAATATTAACTAGCTTTACAGATAACGAAGAAATTGAGAGGATGTATAATGAGTTACAGAAATTATTCATATAGTTAATGGAGATGAACATTTAATTGTAAAGGGGGTCTGCAGTTCGAAAGCAGCAAAAGGAGGACAAAGAAAAATAGTAGTAAATTTGAACTGAGAGAAAGTAATGAAAGATGACGTTGCCTGGTAGAATTTTACACTGAGATTAATTTACTGGGAACTAAAACTCAATATAAAAATCATGAAAGGAGGCTGTGTACGTGGAATCGACCTAGAGACACAGGAAGGTTTCAAAAAGATTACATAATGGCAAGAGAGAGATTTCGAAATCAGTTTAGAACTGCCAAACCTTTCCAGGATCTGCCGTGGTCTCTGAACATGATTTTAGGGAACACAACATAAGACGAATGGGTAACCTTGACAGATAGACTGGAACCATGAATGCAGCAGAGTAGCAAACATCCGAATGAAAAAGCACTGTAGAAATTTTTGAATAACGTGCGAGATATTGAATGTAACTGACGAAAGGATGAAATGTAAAAATGAAGCAAATGGAGCAGACAAAAAGGTACGCAAACGTCAAAAAATTACATTGACAGGAAGTACAAAATGCCAAAGCAGGGATGGCTGCACGAGAAATGCCAGGATGTAGAAACATGTGTAGCTAGGAGAAGGATAGATTCTGATAATGTAAAATTACAGACATGTTTGCAGCAGACAGAAGTAACTGCATGAAGTGAACAGCTCAAATTGCAAGCCAGTACTAAGCTAAGAAGGATACTCTGAAATGTGAAATGTATATGTACAAGACTTGAGGGAAATGAACTTCAAGAAAAGAGGAAGCAGATGAAAATGAGTTTGGAGATATCATACTGCGAGAAGAACTCAACAGAGCAAAGAAAGGCCTCAGTCGAAAGAAGGCTCCTGGGGTAGGTTTATGGAGGTCCTTCGGATACCCAGCCATGAAAATCAGTTTCACCTGGTGTGCAAGATATACCGGATGTCTCTCCTGAGAGTCGTGACACTCATATTCTCCTCATCAAGTATTTCATGGGAAGTCGATTGCAAATGGAAAGTACCGGTTTGTTTCCCATTACGAAATTTTTATTTTTAAAATCGGAATTCGATAGAGTGGTCCCACATTAGTCTAGTACGATATTCGTTTTATCGGTGTGTATTAACAGGTATAGTAAAAGACAAAGAATAACATCTTCCCTTCCCCCCCGCAGCGCGCCATCTGCTAACAAATGGTTCAAATGGCTCTGAGTACTATGGGACTTAACAACTGAGGTCATCAGTCCCGTAGAACTTAGTACTACTTAAACCCAACTAACCTAAGGACATCACACACATCCATGCCCGAGGTAGGATTCGAACCTGCGACCGTTGCGGTCGCGAGGTTCCAGACTGAAGCGCCTAGAACCGCTCGGCCACACCGGCCGGCCCGTGTACTATCGCCACACAGCAGTGCTACTCAGTTGCTGCAGGGGTACTGGTTAAAATTCTTGTTCTACTGTCTCTGTAAATACACATCGATAATGCTAATATCGCTCTAGACCGTATGTAACCGTTCTACCGAAAGAACACGTAAAGTCCCGCTTTAAAAAACGGTTTGTTTATAACGACAAACAAATCGATATTTCCCATTAACACTGGGCATCACTTCAAAGACGTGATGAACAGTATCAGGGCAGACTCCATCTACACATTCAAAAAATAAAATTTCCATTATCTGTTGAAACACCTCAGAAACTGCTCCTGATTACTCTTAGAAAAGACGGTGTATGTGACAGGTGAAACAGCCTCAAACTTCAAGAAAAATGCAATAATTCCAGTACCAAAGAAAACAGATGCTGACATACGTGAATATTAACGAACTGTCAGTTTATTAAGCCATGCTTGCAAATACCGACACAAATTATTTAAAGAAGAATGAGAAGACCAATAGACGTCGACCTTGGGGAAGATCAGTCTACATGCTGGAGAAATGTAAGAACAAGCGAGGCAACACTGACCCTACGACTTACCTCAGAAGTTACGTTAACGAGGAGCAAACGGACATTTGTAGCATTTGTAGCCTTAGAGAAAGCTTTTGACAATGTTGACTGGAATAATCTCCCTGAAACCATGAAGGCACCAAGAAAAAAATCCAGGGAGAGTAGATTATCTACAACTCATACAGAAAGCAGACTACAGCTGTGAGGCGTGTTCAATAAGTAATGCACCACAGTATTTTTCAAGGCCAGTTTCGGTTTTAAAAATGCGGAATTTGTTGTGGGATATCATTGAATATTCCCGCTTCAGCCTTGATAGTGTCATGATGTTCCGATAGGTGACAGCGCTATACGTAGCCTTCAAAATGGCGTCTATAACGGAAGTGTGTTCCAAGCAGAGAGCTGTCAATAACTTTCTTTTGGCAGAAAACCAGAATATCACACATATTCATAGGGACTTGCAGAATATCTACGGAGACCTGGCAGTGAACACAAGCATGGTGATTCGTTGGACGAGGGATCTGTCACCATCAAACAATGTCATGGAAACCTGTCCGATCTCCTGCGTGGCGGCCGGCTGCAAACAACTGTGACCCCTGCACTCTCCTCCGAAGAAGAAGTCATAGCCACACCTTCAGCTGTAAAAATTATGACGACGGTCTTCTGAGGCTCTGAAGGGGTTATTCTGTTTGATTTATTCGCTCGTGATTCTACGATCAACTCTGAAGTGCATTGTGCTACCCTCAGGAAACTGAAGAACGACTTCAGCGTGTTCATCGCCACAAAAATGCAAACCATTTTCTCCTTCTCAATGACAACCCAAGACCTCGCAAAAATCTGCACACCCGAGAGGAGCTCACAGAACGTCACTGGAATGTTCTTCAACATCCACTCTACGGCCCGGATTTCGTACCTTCCGACTTCCGTCTGTTTGGCCCAATGAAGGATTCACTCCACGGGAAGCAGTAGGACGATGATGCGGAGGTTACTGATGAAGCAAGAGTTTTGCTCCAACGTCGACTGGTAGAGTGGTACCATGTGGGCATAGAGTCCCTCCTAGTGATGTGTCGTAAGGCCGTCATATTGAACGGGGATTATGTTGAAAAATAGGGTTTTGTATGGAAAATAATTGGGAATAATATGGTGTATTGCAGTCCTGAATAAAATCAACCTGCTTTCAGAAAAAATGTGTTGGTGTACTTACTGAACGCCCCTTGTATAAGAGTCGAAGGACACGAAAGGGAAGCAGTGGTTGAGAAGTGAGTCAGACGGGGTTGTGTACTACCCTAGATGTTATACAATCTTTACATTGGGCATGCAGTAAAGGAAACCATGGAGATATTTAGAGAGGAAATTGAAGTTTAATGAGAAGATATATAAACTTTGAGATTTGGCGATGATATTGCAATTCTGTCAGAGACTGTAATGGTCAGTTGAATGTAATAGACAGTGTCTAGACAAGAGGTTATGAGATGAACGTCAACAAAAAGTAGAACATGTGTAATTGAATGACGTCGAATTAAATCCGATGAAGCTGAAGTAATTAGACTGGCAAATATTAACTAAAAGTGGTTGATGAGTTTTGCTATTTGAGCAACAAAACAACTAACGATGGCAGATGTAGAGAGAATAAAGTATTTAAATTTCATATAGCACGCGAAGTATTTCTGTAAAAGAGGAATTAGTTAACACCTAATATAAATCTAAGCGTAAAGATGTCTTATATAAAGGTATTTGTCTGGAGTGTAGCCCTGTACGGAAGTGAAACGTGTACGATACGCAGTTTAGGCAAGAAGAGAATAGAAACTTTTTACATGCAGAAGAACGAAGAACATTAAATGGGTTAATCGAGTAACTAACGAGGACTTACTGGATCGATTTGGGGAAAATAAATTTATGATAGGACTTGACTAAAAGAAGGGATCATTTTACAGGATACATTTTATGGTCTGGAAAAATCGTCAGATTGGTAATGGAGGGAAGAGTGGGGGAGACCAAGGGATGAATACAATAAACAGGTTGATATGGACGTCAGTTGAAATAGTTATTCGGAAATGAACTGGATCCCACAGGTCAGAATATAGTAGAGAGCTGTACCAAACAAGTATTCAGAATGAAGAAAACTGCATGAGACAATACTTTCTAAGGAAATGAAATTAATTGTTGAGAATTTTAGCTGACATGACCTGAACGTCGTCTCAAGCGTGTGTACACTGCATGAAACAGATCACTTAGGATTACTTAGTACCAAGCCACCTCTACCTCTAACGTTGCTTGTGAAGAGATCGGTACGGTTTCTTCTTATTTAAGAAGAAACACAAGCGAGGCCGTATCCAACCACACTAGAAAGGAAAGAATAGTTACTTTCACACAAACAGTGAATACAACATCAATTCACTTATGGACCAGGTGCAGTACCTTATTACAGGTTCAGTGATTCAAGATATAATAAGTATAGCAAAGTTCACAGTATTGACATAATTATTTATTTCACTGGTCGGCATCGTAATACAGTTCTACAGGAGGCAAATATCAATAAGTTCACCTGAAGGTAGTTGTGAACTGTTGGTACTGTAATCCACTTATTCCTTCACTCTGTTCGCAGATATGAATTTTTAATTGACTCGTAATTGTTGGTGTAATAATGTTATTGCTGTATCCAAGGATCTAGTTTGTTCACAACTATGGAGAGCTGCAGATCATTCATTGAGCTTTAATAAAAATTGATATAGGTTCCCTACATCCGCAACTGCTCATACTGTAATCCACTGTAATTCTGTAATCCACTGTAATTCCTTCACTCATATCGCAAATACGAATCTCTAATTGGCTCATAATCGTTGGTGGAATAACATTATAGATGTATCGAAGGATCCAACTTGTTCACAGCTATGGAGCGCTGCAGATCATTCATTGGGGTTTATTAAAAATTTGCATACCTAAGCTACATCCGCATCAGCCCTGTGTCTTTGCTCGTACGAGACACTTATGACCAGAGTTGTAAAACTTTTGTTGGCTAACTTAGGCTATCAAAAGTAATCGTAAACTCCTGTAGTTTTCCCAGTAGACTTGGTCAATTAAAATCCTACCCGCATTACCTGTGAGTTAGGTGTGTTGCATATATATCAGGTGTAACTTCATTTAGATCGCTACGTTAACGTGTGCGACAAGTTGCTTACTAGATTGGCCTAGAAATCGTCTAGAAACTGACTGAGGGTATATAAAGAGCCGCGTAACTTACGGAATGTTAGGATGCGACTAGCACTCTTCAACATGTATCATCATTTTGAAGTGTGAGAATTGTACAATACAAGACAGAAGTCAGCTGTAAGCAGCTCAGAACCATATGCGAGGCTTATTCGGAAAGTAAGGAACGATCGGTCGCGAAATGGAAACCACAGTGAAAATCAGATGAAGTTTTGCACATGTGTGCTGGGCAGTGTCTCTAGTATGCCCGTCGATCGCATTACGTCGTTATTGTTAGTTCTGAGCAGACAGGGAGCACATAGAGTATGCAGCCAACATTACATAACTGTTGTCCGTTTTCTGCTTCAAGACAAGTCCCAGCCGCATTCTGCAGGGGCAATGAAGATCCCCCTGCATCGCTTTCCATTGGAAATATTTGATTACCCACAATGCAGCCCGTAATTATCTCCATCTGAGTTTTGAGAACCGTTGGTTACGAAGACAACATTTTGACACGGACAACGAGCTGTAGGCCAGCGTAGAGAATTGACGGAAAGTACTGGCGGCTGCCTGGGAGGGTATTGGAAAGTTGGTACAACGCTGCGACAAACGTCAGAGTCGGATCGGCGACTATGGAGATAAGTAGTTGGGAGTTGTAGCTAACTGCTGCAAATAAAACAGTTTTGACGTTCCCTGTCGTTTCCATTTCGCGACCTATCGTACCTTACTTTCCGAATAGCCTGCGTATTGTAACGGAGTGGTTACTTGTTAACGAGATCACCTTCAGAATGTAGACTCTGTCCACAATCTATCAAACGCGTTACTCAGAAACCTTTACAGAGTTCAGGAAAAACTGTTAAGGCCAGAGGACCACTTCTGAAAAACTATTTAAACGTCGATATCTGCCATGTCAGCAACCTTACCTAATGAGGAATCTAGACTCTTGAACGCCACATCATCAGTTTGATCTCGCACAGTTACAACAATTTCTGACGGAGTGGTGGACGAAGTCATCGCTAGAGCTGTTTACGCTTCACAAACCTTGGATCGTGAAATAGATCGTTCTATTGATTACAAAATAACAACAATAATTATATAGAATTTTGTATTTGTGCATGTGAACTGCACTTGCCTCAAATGTAAATAATGTCGTTAAATAAAAGCACAGAGATTACGTAATCAAATCAATTGCATTATATATAAAACGCAATTTATTTTCTGTAACGATTTACATTATACAACGGGTGATGTGCGATTCTAATTATGTGCAAAACAAACACACAAACAAAGAGAAATGGTCAGCTCTCAGTTTCTCTGTTACGTATCCATTTACGTTTCATTCCCTATCAATGCTCCCTATACTACCGGTAATTCTACCATTTACTAAGTCATTTATGTACTGTACCAAAACTACCGAATCGTAGTATCGGTAGAGCGCAGCTCAACTTGTCACTTCCTTCGGGCTCACCCATTCGCGGCACCCTGCTAAATCCAGTAGACAAACTGCGTCCCGTAAGAATTTTTAATCTCAGGCGATATTTTCATTTTTCTATTACATACTTATTAATTTATTCAATCCCCGAACAGGAACAGCTGACAGTACACGTACATGTTATTCATGGAATAACAATATTTACAATTTTAGTATAGTGTATGTATGACAAATGTTTCTGTTTTCAGGCTGAAGAATGGTTTGGTGCAACTCTCATTATTAGTCTACCCGATTTAAGTCTTTTCATCTCTGCATGACTACTTAAAATTATATCTGTTTTAGTCTACTTGCTGCAATCGAGCCTTCGTCTGTCTCTACAAATGTTAGTCTCCATACTTTCCTCTAATTTCAAATTAGCTGTTCCTCGATGCCCCAGGATATAGACCGTCGCAGGCATTCGAGTCGATGGTCTGCTGCCATCGCCAAATTTCGTCACACTGTCCTAACGGATACGTTCGTCGTGAGCCCAACACTGATTCCTGCGGCTATTTGACGCAGTGTTGCTTGTCTGTTAGCAGCGACAACTCTACACAAATGCCGCTGCACTCGGTCGTTAAGGGAAGGTCATAGACCACTGCCTTCTCCGTGATGCTAGGTAATGCCTGAAATTTGGTATTCTCAGCACACTCTTGACACTGTATATGTCGGAATACTGAATTCCCTACCGATTTTCGAAATGGAATGTCTTACGCGTCTAGATCCAACTACCATTCCGCGCTCAAAGACTGTTAATACCCGTCTTGCAGCCATAATCACATTGGAAATCTTTTCACATGGATCACGTATGTCCGCCCTTTAGGTGCATGGTCAGCACGTATGAATGTCATGCAGCGAGGTCGGGTTCGATTCCAAGCCGTGTCGGAGATTCTCCCCGCTCAGGGACTATAGGTAAGGTGTTGTCCTTACGTTCGTATCGTCATAACTGATATTGTACTGTTCAGATGGCGGCCAATAAATTAAATTAAAAAAAGCCATACAATCATTTCACTTCACCTGAGTCCAAATGACAAATTCGCTAATGCGCTACCCTTTTATTCCTAACGTTTGCTGTACTACCGCTATCTGTATATGTGCGTGTCGGCGTCCCATGACTTTTGTCACCTCGGTGTTCTGTCCAATAAAGAACCTCGACTGCTACTTTCCGTGTCTCATTGCCTAATCTAATACCATCAGTATCACCAGTTTTGAAACTTCCTAGCAGTTTTAATTTGCCAGGAAATTTCATATCAGCGCAGACACCACTGCAGAGTGAAAATCGCATTCTGGACCGCCAGTTTTATTCAACTAAACTCAATTACATTGGTTTTACTGTTTTTTATGTTATCTCCTTTCAAGATACTATCCATTCCGCTTCAAGTAATTTTCCGTATCTGAAAGAATGCTGTCACTGGCGAAGCTTAAAGTTTTTATTTCTTTCCTTTCACTTTAAATCCTTTTCCAAAGATCTCCTTAATTTACTTCACTGCTTGCTCAATGTAATGATGGGAAAACATGGAGCGTAGCCTACAGCCTTGCGTTACTCCTATTTCAACTACGGCCTATCTTTCACGCCCTTCCACCCTGAGAACTGATTCTGGTTAATGTAAAGTTGTAAATAACCAATCGCTAATTTTATACGTAGTAACTTCAGAATTACCAAGAATGAACTCCAAACATCAGTGTCAAAAATTTGTAAAGAAATATAAATACAACTAATCATTTACTTCTTCCTTCTTCATCTTCTTCTTCTGCGCTTCATGCTTTGGGCCTTCCCCTGTCGCTGTACCCAGACATTCCCCCACCTTTCATGATTTATTCATTCTTCAGGTTTGACTCTCATAATTTCGAGATGCAATATTCTACTACCTTATCATTTAATGTGTTTTGCTCTCTCTTCATGGATATTATTTGCTAATTTATAGATTGTTAAGTTCATTCCTAATCTCGTCATATATAATTCTGTTCAACGTACTAGATTTTTTACTACACTGATAAATCCCACTTTTTCTGCCTGAATCCTACTCTCTTGTTGTTTGTATCTGACTCACTATTCACTTCAATACAGTGAAGCAGGAAGAGACAATAGTGTGACACCCGTGACTTTTTTTTAAGTACATATAGATTGTTCCATATATACATAACACTTATTCTAGTTGGTTCTCTCTATAGCTGCAATATTCATACGTAATGTTATATCTTACATATTTAAGATATTTAACTTTTTCTAACATTTAATCACCGAAAACAGATTGTAGTTGTGTGGGACTTTTTCTCTTCAAAGCTTTTTTAAATTTCTTGTCGATATATTCCTTATTATTTATGTTTCAACGGTGATAGAAGCAGTTTTTCACATTAATAATAAGGAACAAGTTCTGCACCTCATTTTGTTGTTGTGGTCTTCAGTCCCGATACTGGTTTGATGCAGCTCGCCATGCTACTCTATCCTGTGCAAGCCTCTTCATCTCCCAGTATCTACTGAAACCCACATCCTTCTGTATCCGCTTAGTGTATCGATCTCTTGGTCTCCCGCTGCGATTTTTACCGTCCTTCGCTGCCCTCGAATACTAAATTGGTGATCCCTTGGTGCCTCAGAATATGTGCTACCAACCGATCCCTTCTTCTGGTCAAGTTGTGCCACAAACTTCTCTTCTCGCCAATCCGATTCAATACTTCCTCATTAGTTATGTGATCTACCCATCTAATCTTCAGCATTCTTCTGTAGCACCACATTTCGAAAGCTTCTATTCTCTTCTTGTCCAAACTATTTATCGTCCATGATTCACTTCCATACATGGCTACACTCCATACAAATATTTTCAGAAATGACTTCCTGACACTTAAATCTATACTCGATGTTAACAAATTTCTCTTCTTCGGAAACGCTTTCCTTGCCAGTGCCAGTCTACATTTTATATCCTCTCTACTTCGACCATCAGCAGTTATTTTGCTCCCCGAATAGCAAAACTTATTTACTACTTTAAGTGTCTCATTTCCTAATCTATTCCCTTCAGCATAACCAGATTTAATTGGACTACATTCCACCATCCTTGTTTTTCTTTTCTTGATATTCACCTTATATCCTCCTTTCAGGACACTGTCCATTCCGTTCAGCTGCTCTTCCAGATCCTTTGCTGTCTCTGACACAATTACAGTGTCATCGGCGAACCTCAATTTTTTTATGTCTTCTCCATAGATTTTAATTCCTACTCCGAATTTTTCTTTTGTTTCCTTTACTGCTTGCTCAATATACAGATTGAATAACATCGAGGATAGGCTACAACTCTGTTCGCTCCCTTTCCAAGCACTGCTTCCCTTTCATGCCCCTCGACTCTTATAACTGCCAACTGGTTTCTGTACAAATTGTAAATAGCCTTTCCCTCCCCGTATTTACCCCTGACACCTACAGAATGTGAAAGAGAGTATTCGAGTCAACATTGTCAAAAGCTTTCTCTGCGTCTACAAATGCTAGAAATATAGGTTTGCCTTTCCTTAATCTATCTTTTAAGATAAGTCCTAGGGTCACATGTTTAAACATTTTTACGGAATCCAAACTGATCTTCCCCGAGGTCAGCTTCTATTGCGCCTGATATGTGTTCAGTATTCAGCGTGTAACAGAGACATGTTTTAAAGATTTTGGTGATTTTACAGGATGAAATTTCTAATATTTGATTTAAGGAATCTATAGCCAGAAACGTAAAATAAAGTTTCTAACAATTACCATGTTGTTGTTGTGGTCTTCAGTCCTGAGACTGGTTTGATGCAGCTCTCCACGCTACTCTATCCTGTGCAAGCTTCTTCATCTACTAGTACCTACTGCGACCTACATCCTTCTGAATTTGCTTAGTGTATTGGGGTGTTTATAGTCTACACACTACCTGTATGAAAAATTACCAGGTGAAACTCTCAATAAACATTTGGGCTGAAACTTTTAGAGATTCCCTTACTGAACATCACGACTTACCAGGTCGTTTGAATGGTGTATGGTATCTGAAGATTCCGGACAATGCCTTGCCTTAGCTTGTGTAGGATGTTCCTTTGTGTACTCAACACTAGTGGGAACTGTATCAGAGCTTATTGAGGGCGTCATCACAGGGTTTGGTACCTTCAGAGAGAAGGACGGAATATTACAGTCAGACAAAGCGTTAAGTAACGAAGTTTATGGTCATCACATTGAACATTTACTCTACAGTAGTGAAGTCGCCGATTCGGGCTTACCGTATTTGAGTATACTCTACTGTCAATAAACGTTCCCCAAACTACAGTGTTCCCATGTTGCATTTAGCGTAACGAATTCGTAGAATATCCATAGTGATCAAATGTTCAGATGTGTGTAAATTCCTAAGGGACCAAACTGCTGAGGTCATCGTTCTCTAGACTTACACACTACTTAAACTAACTTATGCTAAGAACAACACACTCACCGATGCCCGAGAGAGGACTCGAACCTCCAGCGGGAGGGGCCGCGCAATCCGTAACTTGCGACATGGCGTCTCAAACCATGCGGCCACACCGCACGGCAGTGCACAGCGCTGTACAATCATTATTTCACATTTCCTACTGTGGATTCTTTGTATTAAAACGTTCAAAATTCCCTCTTCTACAATTTTCCAAATTTTTAAAACATCATTCCTTTAAATCCTATATATTGGAGGTCCTTCATCACTATGCTTGTCACCAGTACACAGCAAAAACAAAAAGGGAGAGGGTATTCAACGTTGCTGCAGAAGACAAGCAGGCGACGGAGCGCAGGTAAGGCGGAAGAACGAATTCCGCAATCGCCCAGCCGGCAGGCGGCTGGCGGCATCATAAATCAGGTCGGTGCTGACAGCATGGAAGCGTTCCACCGTAAAACGCGACAGCGCTGCCTGCATGCTGATGCCCAGTCTGGGGAACTGTCAATATGTCGCAGCTCGTAGCTAATTTCCCGCTCGCATTTATTGTGAAATTTATTACGCCAGCCACTGCTGCAGTCGAAATATTGGGCTGCCCACACAGGGGATAAGAGAAACAACGATAAGTTTCACTTTTGCAGATTGCGTGTTTCCCCACGTAGTGTCAGCGAATATCGAGTTCTCGAGGTATTACACGTGACGGAGCATATTTTACGACACGGTTCAGAGGTATGCCACTGTCGTCAGTACTCTGCCATTTTTCATATGCGTACACTGGGTATTATAAGCCTTTGGGGTCAGAATTCGGTCAAACTGTGATAACGCCTTTCCCCCCACCCCATCAATAAAAACTCGGTTGAGGTGAAAGACAGGTCTGTACGCACCCTGGCATCTAGGTTAGGAGGAAGGTTAAGTTTAGCTGCGATTAAGATTACGTGATAAATATTGTGCCAATAGATTTATGTGTGACACTGTATTACCACATCTTATAATGAGAATATTCTGGCTTCTACCAGTTTTTCCATTCACCTGTAAGAAATTTGTGTTATATTTCACGGCCGTGACTTATTAAACTGATAGTTCGGTAATTTTCACATCTGTCAACATTTGCTTTCTTGGGGATTGGAATTTTTATATTCTTTTTGAAGTCTGAAGGTATTTCCCCTTTCTGATATAATGTGCTTACCAGATGGTAGAGTTTTGTCAGGGCCAGCTCACCCAAGGCTGTCAGTAGTTCTAATGGAATACTGTCTACTCCCAGGTCCTTGTTTCAACTTAAGTATTTCAGTGCTCTGTCAAACTCTTCATGTAGTATTATATCTCCCATTTCATCTTCATCTACATCCTCTCCCATTTCCATAATATTGTCCTCAAGTACATCGCCTTTGTATAGGCTCTCTATATACTCCTTCCACCTTTCTGCTTTCCCTTCTTTGCTTTGAACTGGGTTTCCATCTTAGCATTTGACATTCATGCAAGTGGTTCTCTTTTCTCCAAAGGCCACTTTAATTGTCCTGTACGCAGTACCTATCTTACTACTAGTGAGATATGCCTCTACATCCTTATATATGTTCTATACCCATCCCTGCTTAGCCATTTTGCACTTCCTGATAATCTCATTTTTGAGACGTCTGTATTCCTTTTTGCCTGCTTCATTTACTGCATTTTTAATATTTTCTCCTTTCATCAATTAAATTCAATATATCTTCTGTTACCCAAGGATTTCTATTAGCCCTCGTGTCTTTACCTACTTGATCATCTGCTGCCTTCACTATTTCATCCTTCAAAGCTACCCATTCTCCTACTACTGTATTTCTTTCCCCCATTCCTGTCTATCGTTCCCTAATGCTCACCCTGAAACTCTTTCAAACTTCTGGTTCTTTCAGTTTACACAGGTCCCATCTCCTTAAATTCCCACCTTTTTGAAGTTTCTTCAGTTTTAATCTACAGTTCCTAACCAATTGATTGTGGTCAGATTCCACATTCGCCCCTGGAAATGTACACTCCTGGAAATTGAAATAAGAACACCGTGAATTCATTGTCCCAGGAAGGGGAAACTTTATTGACACATTCCTGGGGTCAGATACATCACATGAGCACACTCACAGAACCACAGGCACATAGAGACAGGCAACAGAGCATGCACAATGTCGGCACTAGTACAGTGTATATCCACCTTTCGCAGCAATGCAGGCTGCTATTCTCCCATGGAGACGATCGTAGAGATGCTGGATGTAGTCCTGTGGAACGGCTTGCCATGCCATTTCCACCTGGCGCCTCAGTTGGACCAGCGTTCGTGCTGGACGTGCAGACCGCGTGAGACGACGCTTCATCCAGTCCCAAACATGCTCAATGGGGGACAGATCCGGAGATCTTGCTGGCCAGGGTAATTGAATTACACCTTCTAGAGCACGTTGGGTGGCACGGGATACATGCGGACGTGCATTGTCCTGTTGGAACAGCAAGTTCCCTTGCCGGTCTAGGAATGGTAGAACGATGGGTTCGATGACGGTTTGGATGTACCGTGCACTATTCAGTGTCCCCTCGACGATCACCAGAGGTGTACGGCCAGTGTAGGAGATCGCTCCCCACACCATGATGCCGGGTGTTGGCCCTGTGTGCCTCGGTCGTATGCAGTCCTGATTGTGGCGCTCACCTGCACGGCGCCAAACACGCATACGACCATCATTGGCACCAAGGCAGAAGCGACTCTCATCGCTGAAGACGACACGTTTCCATTCGTCCCTCCATTCACGCCTGTCGCGACACCACTGCAGGCGTGCTGCACGATGTTGGGGCGTGAGCGGAAGACAGCCTAACGGTGTGCGGGACCGTAGCCCAGCTTCATGGAGACGGTTGCGAATGGTCCTCGCTGATACCCCAGGAGCAACAGTGTCCCTAATTTGCTGGGAAGTGGCGGTGCGGTCCCCTACGGCACTGTGTAGGATCCTACGGTCTTGGCGTGCATCCGTGCGTCGCTGCAGTCCGGTCCCAGGTCGACGGACACGTGCACCTTCCGCCGACCACTGGCGACAACATCGATGTACTGTGGAGACCTCACGCCCCACGTGTTGAGCAATTCGGCGGTACGTCCACCCTGCCTCCCGCATGCCCACTATATGCCCTCGCTCTAAGTCCGTCAAATGCACATACGGTTCACGTCCACGCTGTCGCGGCATGCAACCAGTGTTAAAGACTGCGATGGAGCTCCGTATGCCACGGCAAACTGGCTGACACTGACGGCGGCGGTGCACAAATGCTGCGCAGCTAGCGCCATTCGACGGCGAACACCGCGGTTCCTGGTGTGTCCGCTGTGCCGTGCGTGTGATCATTGCTTGTACAGCCCTCTCGCAGTGTCCGGAGCAAGTATGGTGGGTCTGACACACCGATGTCAATGTGTTCTTTTTTCCATTTCCAGGAGTGTATTACAATTGAAGACCTGGTTCCTGAATCTCTGTCTCACCATTATATAATCTATCTGAAACGATCCAGTATCTCCAGGCCTCTTCCATGTATACAACTTCCTATCATGACTCTTGAACCAAGTGTTACCTATGGTTAAGTTATGCTCTGTGTACCAGTCGGCTTTCTATTTCATTCCTTACCCCCATCACAATTTCACGTACTACTTTTCCTTACCTTCCTTTTCCTGCTACCTAATTCCAGTCACCCATGACTATTAAATTTTTGTCTCCCTTCACTATCATAGTAATTTCTTTTATCTCATCAAACATCCAGTCAGGCAGTACTAGGCGACCGAGACAGACGCTTCAACAGGGAAGTAACCACTTTTGTGACATTTACAAGTTTCTAACCAGGAGAGACTTTTGTATCACCTGTTTGCTTCAATAGTTTAGTTTCTTGATTTTCTGCTTGTAAACATAATACCCAATAGCCACAGTTCTCACGTTTCCGCTTGTGTCAAAAAGTAAACCGATTTTATGACATATTACAAATTCCTAATCAGGGGCAAATTGTTTAGTCCCACCTGCGTATTATTAGACACAGTACCGGCGGTTTCGTCAGGGTCTACAGCAGAATTGCGCAGCGCAGCGCAGCACGTGCCGATAGTCCGTTTATCTGCATAGGTTAGTTTTCCATGGTCTTTAGTATAGACAGGGAGTGTGACTCTTGTGTGTGGATGCGAGCCGAGTTGGGGACACTTCGCTCTCAGCTTCAGGATGTAATGGCTTCGGTTACACAGCTTGAGGCTGCAGTGGATGGCACCACTTTTGTGGGCCAGCCGGGGGATCCAACGAACGTCCAGCACCTCCGAATCCTCCGATCGGTCCTCATCGGTGGCCAGCCCAGTTACTGCTCCCACTGAGGTTGACCCCTCACCTGTGGTCCAGTGGGAAGTCGCCCCAGGGCGAAGTAGGCCGCGAAAGACTTCCCAGGCGGCAGCACGTAAGGCCTCCCGAGTTTGTCTGAGAAACAGGTTCCAGGTGTTGTCTGTGGCTGACACTGTCACTGAGCCAGATGCTGTCGCCTGAACTGTTTCAGAGGATACCACTAAGCCTGCAAGATCCTGGCAATCACAGAGGATATGATTATTGGTAGTTGGGAGGTCCAAGGTTAGGCGCGTTATGGAGCCCCTTAGGGACTTGACTGAGAAGAAGGGAAAGAAAACCAATGTGAACTCCATGTGCATACCGGATGGAGTCATTCTAGATATGGAAAGGGTCCTCCTGGATGCCATGAAGAGCGCAGGGTGCAGCCAGCTGCAGGTGGTGGCTCACGTCAGTACCAATGATGTGTGTCACTTTGGATCAGAAGAGATTCTCTCTGGTTTCGAGCGGCTAACAGAAGAGGTAACGGCTGCCATTCTTGCTTTCAAGATGAAAGCAGAGCTGACCATTTGCAGGATAGTCCACAGGACCGTTTGTGGACCTTTGATACAGAACTGAGTGGAGAGTATGAATCAGAGGCTCAGACTGTTCTGCGACCGTATAGGCTGCAGATTTCTTGACTTTCGGCAAAGGGTGGTTGCGTTTCGGGTTCCCCTGACCAGGTCAGGTTTCCACTATTCTCAGGAGGCGGCTAAACAGGTTGCAGGGGCTGTGTGGCGTGGACTGAGCGTTTTTTTTAGATTAGAGAGTCTCGGGAAAACACAAGACGTGCTACAGTCACAAAGGGTGCAGGCTGAACACAGGAAGAACGTAGATACAGGAACCACTGGTATAAAAGTTGTAAAGTGTCGTAGCTGTGTTGGGAAAGAACAGGAGCTCCAAACGCTAATACACAGCACTGATGCTCAAATTGTTATAGGCACTGAAAGCTGGCTAAAGCACGATATAAGATCAGCCGAAATTTTTGTGAAGAACCTAACGGTGTTCCGAAAGGATAAGTTAAACACTGTTGGCGGTGGTGTGTTTGTTGCTGTTAGAAGTTGTTTGACATGTAGCGAAATTTAAGTAGATAGTTCCTGTGAGTTAGTATGGGCAGATGTCATTGTTGGCAACAGAAATAAAATAATAATAATTGCATCCTCTTACCGACCTTCCAATTCAGATGATGCAGTTGCTGAATGGTTCAAAGAAAACTTGAGTGTGATTTCTAACACATACCCTACTCATACAGTAATAGTTGGTGGTGACTTCAATCTAACCTCGATATGTTGGCGAAAATCCATAATTAATTCCGGAGATACACATAAAATATCATCCGAAATTGTCGCTAAACGCGTTCTCTGAAAATTATTTCGAGCAGCTAGTTTATGGGCCAATGCGAATAGTAAACGTTTGTGAAAAGACACTTGACCTCTTAACAACAAATAATCCAGAGTTAATAACGAGCATCAAAACCAATACAGGGATTTGTGAACACAAGATTGTCTTAGCGACGCTGAATATTGTAATCCCCAAATCCTCCAAAAATAAGCGAAAAATACACCTACTCAAAAAAGCAGATAAAAATTCACTTGACGCCTTCCTGAGAGACAATCTCCACTCATTCCAGATTAATAATATAAGTGTAGACCAGATGTGGCTTGAATTCAAAGAAATAGTATCATCAGGAATTCAGAGATTTATAACAAATAAATTAACAAACGACGGAGCAGATACTCCTTGGTACACAAAACGGGTTAGAACACTGTTGCAGAAACAACGAGACAAACATGCTAAATATAAACAGACTTAAAATCCCCAAGATCTTTTACATAAGCTCGAAATTTAGCGCTGACTTCAATACGCGATGCTTATAACAGTTTCCACCACGAAACCTTGTCTCGAAACCTGGCACATAATTCAAAGAGATTCTGGTCGTATGTGAAGTACGTTAGCGGCAAGAAACAATAAATGATTTCTCCGCGCGATAGCAATGGAAATACTATCGAAGACAGTGCTGCCAAAGCAGAGTTGCTAAACACAGCATTCTGAAATGCCTTCACAAAAGAAGACAAAGTAAATATTCCAAAATTCGAATCGAGAACAGCTGCCAACTTGAGTAACGTAGAAGTAAATACCCTCGGAGTAGTGAAGCAACTTACATCACTTAATAAACGCAAGTCTTCTGGTCCAGACTAAATATCAATTAAGTTCCTCTCGGAGTATGATGACGCATTAGCTCCATACTAAACAATCATATACAACCGTTCACTCGACGAAAGATCCATACCCAAAGACTGGAAAGTTGCACAGGTCACACCAATATTGAAGAAAGGTAGTAGGAGTTTTAGAACACATATTGTGTTCAAAAATTATGACTTACCTCGAAGAAAACTGTCTTTTGACACACAGTAAACATAGGTGTTTGAAAATATCGTTCCTGTGAAACACAACTAGCTCTTTATGCACATGAAGTGTTGAGTCCTATTGACAAGGAATTTCAAATCAGGCCTGTATTTCTGGACTTCTGGAAGACCTTTGCACTGTACCAGACAAGCGGCTTGTAGTGAAATTGCAAGCTTATGGAATATTGTCGCTGTTATGCGACTGGATTTGTGATTTCCTGTCAGAAAGGTCACAGTTCGTAGTAACTGACAGAAAGTCATCTAATGAAACAGAAGTGATTTCTGGCATTCCCCAAGGTAGTGTTATAGTCTCTTGGCTGTTCCTTATCTATATAAAAGACTTGGGAGACAATCTGAGCAGCCATCTTAGGTTGTTTGCAGAGGACGTTGTCGTTTATCGACTAATAAAGTCATCAGAAGATCAAAAGAAATTGCAAAACGATTTAGAAAAGACATCTGAATGGTGCGAAAAGTGGCAGTTGACCCTAAATAACGAAAAGTGTGACGTCATCCACATGAATGCTAAAAGGATGTCGTTAAACTTCGGTTATACGATAAATCAGTCTAACCTAAAAACCGTAAATTCAATTAAATACCTAGATATTACAATTACGAAAAACTTAAATTGGAAGGAACACAGAAAATTTTGTGGGGAAGGCTAACCAAAGACTGCGTATTATTGGTAGAACACTTAGAAAATGTAACAGATCTACTGAGGAGACTCCCTACACTAAGTTTGTCCGTCGTCTTTTAGAATACTGCTCTGTGATGTGGGACCCTTACCACATACGTCTGACAGAGTACATCGAAAAAGTTTAGAGACAAGCACGTTTTGTATCTTCGCGAAATATGAGAGAGTGTGTCACAGAAATGATAAAGGATTCGGGCTGGACATCATTAAAAGAAGGCGTTTTTCGTTGCGACTGAATCTTCTGACGAACTTCCAATCGCCAACTTTCTTCTCCAAATGCGAAAATATTTTGTTGACACCGACCTACACAGGGAGCAACGATCACCACGATAATGTAAGGAAAATCTGAGCTCATACGGAAAGATATAGATGTTTGCTCTTTCCGTGCGCTATACGCGATTGGAATAATAGAGAATTATTAAGGTGGTTCGATGAACCGTCTGTCAGGCACTTAAATGTGATTTACAGAGTATCTATGTTGATGCAGATGTAAGTGATGTACATTTCATCAATGTAATCTTCATCTATAGAGCTAGTTGGCATATAAACTTCTACTACTGTTGTATGTGGGGGCTTCCTGCCTATCGTGGCTACAATAGTGCATTCACTATACTGTTCGTAGTAGCTTTCCTGCACTTCTGTCTTTTTATTCGTTACTAAACCTACTTCTGCATTACCCCTATTTGATTTTGTATTTATAAATCTGTATTCACCAAATCAAAAGCTTTGTTCCTCCTTCCACCGAACTTCACTAATTCCCACTATCTCTAACCTTAACCTATCTATTTCAGTTTTTAAATTTTCTAATCTACCTGCCTGATTAAGGGATCTAACATTCGATGCTATGATACGTAGAACGCCAGTTTTATTTCTCCTGATAACGGCACGCTTCTAAGTAGGTCCTGCCCAGATATCCAAATTTGGAATACAGCTGTATTTCCCCTTGATTTCAGCTTTTCACAGTGTAAGCACAGTAGTGCCATTTTGATTAATGTTACAAGACGAGATCAGTAAATCATCCAGACTGTTGCCCCTGCAACTATTGAAAAGGCTGATGTAAGTTAATTATATTGGTTAAATAATTTAAAATTTAATTAATTTTTATTCCATGTAAATGGAGAATTGTAAACACACATACTGCTTCGAGAGTAAGAAGTTTACTGAATAAGTCATCCTCAAAGATTAACAAATAAAAATTGAAAACAAAGAATAGAAATACTCTGTTCAATTTTTGTTACCAAAAAAGTAAATATGACAAGAAAATTTGTAGGTAATAGATTTAATATTAATGAAGAAATTGTTAATTAATTGCATAAACCAATGAAAGAAAACCTTAAAAGAAAAAAAATTCGGTACACACTATGATTAGAAAAAATTTCAATTGGAAGAGATGATTTATGGCAAGCTGAATTAATTGAAATGAATGCTGGAAAATTAAAAGGAAATCAAAGAACTGAAAGATTTTATTCAATTTTTATTACCAAAAAAGTAAATATGATAAGAAAATTTGTAGTTAAGGGAATTAATATTCATAAAGAAATTGTTAATTAATTACATAAACCAATGAAAGAATTCTTAAAAGAAAAAATTTCTTTTGGAACAGGTGATTTATGGCAAGCTGAGTTAGTTGAAATGGATTCTGGAAAATTAAACGGAATTTCAAAAGTAAATAAATTGTATAAAATTTATTAACTAATATAGATGCTTTTTTTCAAGGTGTGCTTGGTCTATTCCAGTTAGAGATAAGATAGATTAAAGTATAGTTCATCATCTTTGAAAAATATTTAAGTCAAGAAAACCATAATTATTACAAACAGAAAATGGCAAAGAATTTCGTAACAAAAAACTACAAAAATAATTATGAAAATTATTATTAACCATTATTCAGCTTTTAGTGAATTAAAATCTACAGTTGTTAACAATTAAATACAATATTTGGAAGAAATTTGATTTAGAAGAAAATTATAAATTGGTGATTTAGTCAAAAATCTTATTGAATAATATAACAACATAAAACATTCCACAATGAAATTGAAACCAAAACATGAAAATGAAGAAAATGAATTTTTTAGAAGCTGTTTATGTAACCAATTTGTTAAAAACTATTGCTAAACATAAAAATGGTGTAAAATAAGATTAAAAAACTTGAAAGGAATTTTTCAGAAAATGGATATACACTAAATGGGTCAACAGGAATATCTGAAATTGAAGATAGTATTCATTCTAATGAATCACACTAAAATAAGAAGAATTAAATGGTAAAGAAGTCAGAGGAAATTTTTATGGACAATAACTATTGAAAACAAATGTTTATCTTGTTATAAAATTTTAAGTAAAAAAAGTAGTGACCTAATGGTAACTGGTGAGATCTGAGAAGTCATACACTAGTTGCCTAAATAAAAAAATGTAATTTTCAAAAATTTTAATGAAAAATCTCATAAACAAAAAGAGTTAATTACTGAAAATTTAAACATATTTGGCATTGAATATAATAATAATCATTATTATTGTAGTTTTATTAAAGAACATAGGGTAAATTTGGCTATTCAAAAAAAAGTTAACAAAACCTTCTAATGCCAGAATTATTCGAAAATGTTGCATTTTAACTAAAGGGTCAATTAGTTGTAACAAATATTGTTTATTAGATATTTCCATAAATTGTGGCAAATGATATTTAAAATTTAATTATGGAAAAAGTGATCAGATATTAAGTTTTATATTTAGATAAATGTTTACTATATCATTTATATCATAATACATAATTTTCTCACTAATAAACATTCAAAGTTTTGAAATAATTTTGTCTTCAACCGATTCTTAAAGTTTCTGTTATTCATTCATATAATATTACTTAATTTGGTACATAATTGATTTTTAAAAGATGTTCATAATTTCTATGTCTTTTTCTAATAATGTCTGTCTCTGAAAATTTTTAAATTACGTTCAGATAACATAATAATCGTAATTGTAATCATATAATCGTAAAATAACAAAAGTAGGTCACAAATATTCATCAGTTACTTGAGAAAAACAAGAGGTGATAAATTATTAATTTGTTGATTTCTTTCACAAAAATCACTATAGTTCTATCATATATTTCATCTGTTTATATTTATAAATTAGTCTTAATTTTATTTAGAGCTGTGAAATGATTTATTTGATCTCCATAGAGTTGTTTTACATTACTCATTGTTATATAGTCTCTGTTTTTGTTCACAGAAGGGGAAGATGAAGAGTAACCCATTGTTTAACTTGTTTTGTTTCTTCTTTATTGGATTTTCAAATTATAGAATATAATCCAGATATGTTAATAAATATTGTTAATTTTCCATTTCTTTGGAAGTAAGTCCACAAGATGCCTTGAAAATTTTCTAATGCAACACAATCATCTTTGTCAATATCTTTTTTGATAACTTGGTTTGTGTCTTTGTGTTCTAAAAGTTCTTCAACATATTCGGCTTTGAACTAAGGACTGTTGTTTTCAACAGTAATCGTTCATACTCATTTATCATTATTTATCAGTTCATTATTTTTTAGATCTAAAAATAAATCCATTTAAATATAATTAAATATAACAATTTTTATATTTATACAATCCAGTAGCTTTTCTCTTTATCATTCGATAGTGAAAGTAAAGTGATTTGTCCATTGCAATCAAGAAAATGAAATTAGGAAAGAAATAATAATTACAAATTATAAATTGATTCCATTGATTGTAGAAACAGAAAACAGAAAGAATATAGGAATAATATATATGAACATACTAATGAACATATTCATAACTGGAATAAAATACCATTACTTTTGAAAACTGTAAAAAGAAAGTGAAAATTCTTCTAAATATATTCATAGTAGCAACTAGAATAAGAGGAAAATCCATTACAGCAACCAGAACATAAGGAAAGGTACTGTCAGATATTTGAATGTTTTTGTGGAAAATATGTTTGTAAAATATATTTGAAAACACATATCAAAAACTGATTAGAGATCGAATTAATTTTTTTTACTTTATAATTCTATTTGGTCAATCTTGTTAGGTTTTCTTTACTAACTAATTCTGATCTGTAATTGTTTTATAATAATCATATGGAATAATATTCATTCCATCTTGCAGGATAATAGTTTATCATCATTTGAACTTCAAACTATGTTATTACATTCTACTCTGTGGAAACAGTTTTTAACTGATCTAAATATATTCATTTTTGTTTTACGTTGTCATCTGAACAGGTTTTATAATTGTCAGAAGTAATTTGTACTTTTGCAACAGATTTTTTAAGTCCTGTAGATTTTCTTTTAGCTCTTTACCTCTTACTTTATAAGCATCCATTACACTCTTAAGCTAACATGCTCCAACACAGTTTTTCTACAGTTTTCTTCTTACACTTTCCCTAAAGGTCTGCGCTTTACGTATAGAGATTAACAACTGTTATCTTAGGACTAATCACTTGCCTGAGATCGTTTATTATCGATTTTATATCTTCAGTTCTTGTATCATGAATAAGACAATCTGTATCCATTTAACCTCAATCATTCATTTCACTGAATATAAGTTTTATGACACTACAGTGATAATCATACGTTTCTTTTTTTGGAAATTCCTAGAATACTCATAGCAATAATATCTTCAAATACCTAGAATACTCATTCTATTGAATTTGACTGTTTTTCATATGAACTGAAACTAGATTTTCTGAAAAATACAGTAATATGTTCATAGCTTGGTATTGAAATATTGTCGATTATTTTTCTGCATCTGTATTATGTTTTTTTCTAAAATTTTCTATTGTTTTATCAATTATTGAACTATTCATAAGTTTATAGATATCTTTTTCTAAATCATTTGTCGCTGAAGTTCTCAATTCTATATAAAAACCAGTGCATTTTTGCAACCAGTCTGAATGTTCAAATGGATTTTCGTTAAATATTGTTCAAGAATTATGTATTGTAAAACACATATTTCTCCATTATTTAATGTTGTTAATAATTTAGTTCCTCCTTCTGGTGCTAAAAGTAATTCTTTCTGTAAATCGTGTATCTTTTTTTGGATATTTTAAACCAACTTCTAAAATTTAAGCTTATTTATTGCCATCTGGTAAATTATTTATTTTTTCAGAATTAAAATATTTTGCTTCTAACAATCTCAAATTCCTAAATGGTAAAAATTGAGACATTTCCCAAACATATCAATTATTTGCATGTAAATATACAATACAATTTGATAGTTTTTCTAAATTAATGTTTTTAAAATATTTGTTATTTGATTCAGCATATCCTTTAATACTTATTCCACCTTGAATTAATGTTTTAAAAAATATAATCATATCTTAATGATTTGTGAATCTAAAACAACTAGCTGGATCAAGTTTATTAGATTAAGTGCAAGTATCTGTAAAAAATTTTAAAATAACTGCTAGTATGAAGACATCAGGCTAATTATATAACTTTGTGAATTCATCTACATTTTTAATATTTAACTTTTTCCATAGAAATTTTGCATGATCATAATCTTCATCAGAATTGTGTTTTGTTGTCATGTTGAGTACAGAAATATTCTTTATTAGGTAGTTTTGCTTCTTTTTAATTTTTCTTTGTCATTCATATATTCTTAAAGATAACCTCCTTTTCTAATCATTAAATCTAACTATCCACTTTCAAAATGTTTTGCTATTTCTCTAAATTCTTCTTTTGTAAGATTACAAGATACTGTATCAATACTCAAGTTCATAAAGTTAAATGTATCCAGCTATTGTAATGTGAATCCAATTGCAACTGCTTTACTAAAAGAAATATATTTTTGCTCATTACTTCATATAGCAATAATATCTTGATTGTCCACTGCTATGTCTTTGACAACAAATGAACATTGAAGTTTGGCAAATTATGAATCTAAACTGGAATAAAATTACGATTTTGATAATTAAGATTACAATCTTGTGGGCACTTCTTCGATATTTTGTATTAAATGCCCGTGATCTCTTACCTTCCTTCTCGTTTAGTAAATCCCTGTCTTTATAATTCAAACAAGTTTTTTGTTTTTATAATTCGTTATATTTTCATTTGTCATTATCTATAGAATATTTAGTTCATATATTTCACCAATTTCTCTAGATTCTGTTTTAACATTTCAACAATTTATTTTGCCATTTCTTTACCAGTATATCTTACACGTTCTTTGTACTCATCGTTAGGATGTTCAAAATAATAATTAAAAAAGTGGAATATGTTTTTGATATTTATTAACAAAAACTTTTTCAGGATTGGTCTGAAAGTATTTTCATCTCTTAAAAACGTTCAAAATCTGTTAAATTTCAAAAGGTACTGATAATGAATTATTAAAATTTTTAAATCAATTTTTTCATCTTCTACAGGCATATCTACTTTTGCTTCTTTATGTTCTTTACATTTGCTTTATGATTGTTGAATTTTTCTTCTGAATGAAAAATCTTAAACATGATCACAAGTATACATTTTTTCTTTGTGTTCACTTAAGTGTTAACTTTATGAACAGGAAACTCAAAAATTTTTTTATACCTTTTCGTAGGTGTTCAGTATGCTCCCCTTAAGATGTAATACATATGTCAATTAGGTATTCAAATTCTTCGCAGAATGAAGCCAGCATGTCTGGAGTTACAACTTCCACAGCTGCTGATATGCAGTATCTCAGTTCACTCGTTGTTGTTGGTAGCTGAGGCATATAAATAGTCTGTTATAATCCTCCACAGGAAATAATCATATACAGTCATGTACAGTGACCTTGGAGGACAGTTATGTAATGCTGAATCAGGACTGACTGGTCCATCAATCAGTAATCCTTTCATTTAAAAACTGATTTGAAGATGCCAGTGTGCACGTGTCCCATCCTCTGGGTGAATGAAGTCCGAATCAGTCTCCAAGTGTTGGAAAAGAAAGATCTCAAGCTTATCGAGATATGTGCTTACTGTAGCAGTGTTCTCGGCAAAGAAAAATGGACCATACACCTTTTCCTGTGAAGCTGCACGAAACACATTAAATTTTGGAGAGTCTATGTCATGTTGTACAACTTCATCTGGTTGTTCAGTACCCGATATTCTGACATTATGACAGTTTACCTTTCCATTGAAATCACGACAAAACTCTAAGTGTGGAAGAAAACTGCCATCCTCCATCTTGCCAAGAACGAAATTACAGAACTCCACACGTTTTTGTTCGGCACCGTCACAAAGAGCTTGCAGTAGCTGAATTTTGGATGGTTTCATGTGTAAACGTCAACGCAACGCAGGCCAGACGGACATCTGGGGCATGCTGAGCTGTCGAGCTGCAAGGCGAAGCGATTTCTGCGGACTCCTTGTGAAAGTACGGCAGATGCTATCGATGTCTGTGTCAGACACTCGGGGACGCCCCGCCGATTTGCCTTTACACAAGCAAACTGTTTCTCGGGATTGTTCATGCCATCGTCTACTGGTCTGTCCTGTAGGAGGTTCCTCACCATACCTAGTTCGAAAGTCACGCTGAACAGCTATTACTGACCCGCACTGCGCAAAACGTAGAATATAAAACGTTTTCTGTTGTCTCGACACCATTTTACTAGAAACGAAATGGGCGCACACTGCTGCTACCTAGCAGAAACCATCTAAAACTCAAGAGTTTGCTCTTTCCAACAGCAAGTTGCTCACTCGCGTATCTAAAATAACATAATAGCTATGATTTTTTAAATCTAATGAATCTTTTTGATGCACCCTGTACTTTATTTAAAAGTAATATGTCCCTACGTATCTGTCCTCGCTCGTTCTACAGTCAAAGTCATTTACTGAATACTGTTTAAAGTTTTCCCCAGTTATTAAAAACCTCGCGATCTGTTGCGCGTGGCTACTTGATCCGGATGCCTCACTCTCCCGTCTAAAGATCTACAGGAGCAACAACCACTCCTGTCCACATAGTGGGGCTTCCCCATCAGCGATCCTACCTCGATAGAGGAAAGATGCGTAAGGGTAGGCACGATTCGACAGGAAAATATGCCTTCGCAAACTATAGACTACGCAGTTTTTAAACCTGGGATTGTGCCTAGTAAACACCCAAACATGTAAGAAATTTAAATAAAAAAGGACAGGAAAATCAAAATACGTCCCTTCTAGTTCGAAGCTTATAACATGTCACAAACAAAATGGCGTGGGCCACTGTGTTGCTGCAGGGTCCGAAGCTCCTTCTAACTGAAGTGTCTTAAAACTTTAACTGTCAGTTCAAACAAAACCAAACGACTCTCACGATGCAGAAGGCGTAGTTATTCACTAAATAGTTATTAAACGTAGGGCTGTGCCAAGTAAACACTCAAAGTTGCAAGAAATTGAAGACTGTAAACTTTAAAGCTCACAGGAAAATCGAAATAACATGCTTCTAATTAGAAACTCGTCGCAACTCATAAACGAAATGGTATAATTTGCTGTGGTGCTGTTGGGATGAAAGCTGAATATGTTTTACACTAGCAACGAGTAGCTGTTGAAATACCTCAACTTGCAACAGCTAAATGCAATTATGTTGAACTCGTATGTCTTCTCAATGAAAATGACGAAAACTGAAACATCATTTAGAGCATTCTTCCGTGTTTAGAGGAGTGCTAAATCTAATACTGATGGACTTACAGCTTCTATTTTGAACATGCTCATGAATAAAATAAGAAAGAAGGTAAATGAACCCAGTTGTCTCTCTGATATTTACGGATGAAACAGCTGACAAACATAGTTTCTTGCAAGTTTCCTTGGTAAAAATACTTTAGTATGTCACAGCTGTTGTTCAAAAGCTAAAAGGTCTATGAAGTCCTTCAAGTTGGAGTCCTTGGATAAAAAGTATGCTGTTGACTTACCGCTTCAAATTCAGATAAAATACTAAGTTTTAATGATGGAAAAAATCATCAAAACCTTACGATTTTAACTGAATTTCATGTAGCCACTTAAGTGAAAAACAAATCTGGTTGCCAGCTTGTCCATAAAAACCTCCACAAAACATTTAAACCAAAACTAAAATCAGCTGATTACCAAAGCTTTCAACCACACTCAGACAGTTTTTACATCCATATTCAACACTGTACAACTCAAACCAGCAACACCCCCCCCCCCCCCCCCCAATCCCTCAAACACACAAACACTCACACACACACACACACACACACACACACACACACACACACACAACATCATGAACAGACGTTACTTCTCTACATATACTTCGTTAGGTTGGCAACATGTATGTAAAAAACCAAACAGGACGAAACACATAGTGACCCCACAATATTTACGTCAATAAAAGCACATTTTTCGAACTACACTCCTGGAAATGGAAAAAAGAACACATTGACACCGGTGTGTCAGACCCACCATACTTGCTCCGGACACTGCGAGAGGGCTGTACAAGCAATGATCACACGCAAGGCACAGCGGACACACCAGGAACCGCGGTGTTCGCCGTCGAATGGCGCTAGCTGCGCAGCATTTGTGCACCGCCGCCGTCAGTGTCAGCCAGTTTGCCGTGGCATACGGAGCTCCATCGCAGTCTTTAACACTGGTTGCATGCCGCGACAGCGTGGACGTGAACCGTATGTGCATTTGACGGACTTAGAGCGAGGGCGTATAGTGGGCATGCGGGAGGCCGGGCTGGACGTACCGCCGAATTGCTCAACACGTGGGGCGTGAGGTCTCCACAGTACATCGATGTTGTCGCCAGTGGTCGGCGGAAGGTGCACGTGCCCGTCGACCTGGGACCGGACCGCAGCGACGCACGGATGCACGCCAAGACCGTTGGATCCTACGCAGTGCCGTAGGGGACCGCACCGCCACTTCCCAGCAAATTAGGGACACTGTTGCTCCTGGGGTATCAGCGAGGACCATTCGCAATCGTCTCCATGAAGCTGGGCTACGGTCCCGCACACCGTTAGGCCGTCTTCCGCTCACGCCCCAACATCGTGCAGCCCGCCTCCAGTGGTGTCGCGACAGGCGTGAATGGAGGGACGAATGGAGACGTGTCGTCTTCAGCGATGAGAGTCGCTTCTGCCTTGGTGCCAATGATGGTCGTATGCGTGTTTGGCGCCGTGCAGGTGAGCGCCACAATCAGGACTGCATACGACCGAGGCACACAGGGCCAACATCCGGCATCATGGTGTGGGGAGCGATCTGCTACACTGGCCGTACACCTCTGGTGATCGTCGGGGGACACTGAATAGTGCACGGTACATCCAAACCGTCATCGAACCCATCGTTCTACCATTCCTAGACCGGCAAGGGAACTTGCTGTTCCAACAGGACAATGCACGTCCGCATGTATCCCGTGCCACCCAACGTGCTCTAGAAGGTGTAAGTCAACTACCCTGGCCAGCAAGATCTCCGGATCTGTCCCCAATTGAGCATGTTTGGGACTGGATGAAGCGTCGTCTCACGCGGTCTGCACGTCTAGCACGAACGCTGGTCCAACTGAGGCGCCAGGTGGAAATGGCATGGCAAGCCGTTCCACAGGACTACATCCAGCATCTCTACGATCGTCTCCATGGGAGAATAGCAGCCTGCATTGCTGCGAAAGGTGGATATACACTGTACTAGTGCCGACATTGTGCATGCTCTGTTTCCTGTGTCTATGTGCCTGTGGTTCTGTCAGTGTGATCATGTGATGTATCTGACCCCAGGAATGTGTCAATAAAGTTTCCCCTTCCTGGGACAATGAATTCACGATGTTCTTGTTTCAATTTCCAGGAGTGTAATATCAGTAACTACCGCCAAAAGAGTAATAGTGCACCACAAAAATGAGGATAAACATGGTGAACAGTGTGAAGGAAAAAGTTTGAATAATAAAATATGCTTATGTTTCGGAAATGAAGCAGTAGTGTGACCTTCAGACCAAATGAGAGGAAACGCAGATGTAAACAAACTGTAAGTAATTACTTACTTAGTTAAAGAAACGCGACGTGAACTGTTTAATGATCTAAAAATAACACATATCAAAACAAAACTCCGTCGTTGTAGATTCCAGTGAAGATATTTTAGAGTAAAGAAAGGCGATACGCATCTGATAGAAACAAATTACAGTGTGGCAAGGAAAGGCGGTTTTTATTTACAAAACAGATATGAACCGAGAAAGCTTAGTCTAGATCAATGATCCTGTATATAATTCGTTAGCGTCCTCAGAGCTGCGAAGGAATAGTAGCTATGACTGGTTAATTGACAAGATTCCAATCAAGAGTTAAACAAACGTTTTCTACTGGAACGTTCATTCTCTGTGTCGCTCATCTACTGAATTTAGTAATACTGGAAAGAGCGTCAAGGATCAATGAACGCTGATTTCTTTCACTTTAAATGGAATTTCAAATTTTTCTCCAAATCAGCCAAAAGAATCTGGGAACTAAATGAGGAAGTAAAGAAGTGACTGCCTAAAGTATCTGCCATGTTGTGGCGTGAAATCACAATACGCGATTTCAGTTCCATTTTGCACAATGCTGCAGGTATTTTGCCTCTCACTGCTGCCTTATTTGTTGTGTAGCAAGGCAGATCTTACGACATTGGCTAATGTGTAACAAAAATTAATGAATTCCAAGAAATATTGAAAACTAAAACTGACGAAATTGAAAGCATACAGGAAACGTTCGTTGATGGCCGACATATGGATGAACCAGTAACTAAACGTCCTAGGAATGATGTTGCAGTAAGCCTGGAAATTTGCTTCAGAAGAATGTACTGCAAAATGTTTGACATAGTGATGGGGCATTTACAATAAGATAGATTTAATAACATTGACCCTGTTATTCTTGTAACTTTTAAAAGTACGTAGTTTCGAATACAGCTTGATTCCTGCAAAGAAGAAAACAGCAACCAGCCACTGCTAACAGTGGCTGTTCGTTGTTTCCTTCTTTGCAAGAATCGACCTGTATGTACTACACAACCACGGTTTCAAAATGTCAGCTTTCGACAAAATAACATGGTTTTGATCAATATGAACAGGGCTATTCAGAACTTCCATTGAAATCGGTAAAAGACTACTATAGATATTTTCCCCTGTTTCAGTTCAAGTTAATAACTACTCGTTGCCGTCCATTTCTGGAGAAATTCATCATAAAATTGCTGCTAATCTGCTAAAGTTTGTCAGAAGGACCCAGAACTCCATACTAAGAAATTCTAAAACTCTTTGAAGTTATTTAGACTGTTTTTGCAACCAGTGTCTCAGTTGAGAAAAGCTTTTCAGCCGTAAAAGAGTTAAAAATCGCTGTATGTAGTTGACAAACTGAAGAGCAGCTTACAAACCTTCATGCTTTACCAACTGAAAATGATCTCATTCAGCAGCTGACTGATTATCTTAAAGAAAAGTTCAATACACGACATCCCTTGATCGACCGCGTATTTTACGGTCTTTATCCTTATTCCTGCAATGTTTCTTGCGTCCTCTGTGGCTTGTCTATAAGATCTTCTCCACGATTATAGAACAGTTTTGGTGTCAGTGATCATCCTCGCCTTACACCCCTTCCAATGATCATATCTACCGTCTCCTCATTCCCCAGTCCAACGGACACCTTTTGCTTGTGTACTTCTCCTTTATTAACATTCTGCCTTTTCAGTCTATACTAACATCCTAAAACCTCTTAAAATTCTCGACAGGATACTACAGTTGCCTCTACCCAATGAATTCTCCCAGTCCATAGAAAAAATAGGTCTACACCTCATTGTTCATTTCAATTGTTCTTTCGCCAGTTAGTTTCAGACAACTTATAGGATTTCTTTTCACTTTGCCCTTCTTTTCAATTTACCCTTTCAGACAACTTATAGCATTTCTTTTCATTTTACTCTTTCTGAACCCTAAATGGTCTATCGCAGTATTTTCCTCAGTTTCCTTTTCAGTTCTCGTTAGCCTTTTTCTCGTTATACCCTTTGTATTCTTTTGCGTTGCATATTTTAGGTAAGGTACCAGATCTTGAGGCCAAATTCTTTTCTCACAAATTGTGTTTCCTCCCTCAGTCAATCTGGTGATTGAATCTCGACTTAAGACTTTCAGTGCCTCGGACGGTATTTCTGCTTTAGTCAAATGCTTTCCCTTCGCTCGACACTTGAACTGCTTTCTCCAAATCCCATATCAGCACCTTATGACGTCGGTCGTCTTCATTATGTTCCGATTCACCGTTCTGGTGTTTCCGCCTGTGTATCGTATAACTCTTCCACAAAATCCATTAAAACTTTCTTCACGCATTCTATACATACCGTTTCTTCCCAGCACGGCATAGAACTGGGAAACCGATCGAATGAGCACAGAAAAAATTGCAATAAACGTCACCATAACTGGAAGACACTTGTCATCAAAGATAGGAACTTACGAGAAACTGGAACGTTCAAGTCACGAAGAAAAAGTATCATCAGGATTGCAACTAGGATCACAAATCTTTCAATTTTTTCGCCCTCGAGCGATACGGCGCACTGTTAGGACATCGGACTTCCATTCGAGTGAATGGCTGTTCAAATCCTAATGTGGACATCAAGATTTAGCTTTTTGTAGTTTCCCTGAATCTCTTAAGGCAAATGTTGTGATAGTTTCTTTCACAAATTATGATGATGGTGAGATGTCCCACACTCCTTGACAGAGTGTAGGGGACGATGCGGAAGACCCGCACCACCGTACTAAGCAAGGTCCTAGCGGAGGTGGTTTGCCATTGCCTTCCTCCGACCCTAATGGGGATGAATGATGATTATGAGCACGACACAACAACACCCAGTCATCTCGAGCCAGGTGAAAATCCATGGCCCCGCCTGGAATCGAACCCGGGAGAACGCTACCGAGAGATCACGAGCTGCGGACGTCTTTTACAAAGGAATCGACCTATTTTCTTTCCTAGTATGATCTTGTGCCTCGTCTAACGATCTCGTCGTAAGCGGAACGCTAAACCCTAATATTTATTCTTTTTTTTTGTTAAATCTGTCTGTTTCGACTTATATTTCTGAGTTTCGCTGCTCAAAATCACATTTTCGCGCAGAATGAATAGTAAGTTTCCTAAAAATGTTGCAAACCTGAGGTCCCATAGCGAATGTTTGGTCACGACTGACACGGGTTACCTAAATTTAGTCCATGTATTTTCACCGGAACAACGTGATCTTTATTTGAAACATCTGCACTGTAGTTCACCGAATATCAGAATGCTTCGAGAGTAGTAGTATATGATTCAGAAGGTGGTGTAGCAGACTGTGTCTAATAAAACATTCCACATTACATGTATATATTTTTATTGATTACAGAGGTACTGCTGACAGACAGAAACCACAAAAAAAAAAAACATACTCACAGAGCGTTTAACACGGAAGGATAAATGATTAACTTCAAAGTTGATTTTAATAAATTCCACCTTGAACTTCACTGCACTTTCGAATTATGTGTGGTTCTTCAGAGATCGTCTTTTCTTAGCATTATTCATACACCTAACGATGAACTCATCTCTTATATTTATCCTTTCTTTAGATACTGCGCATTTCAACCATCCAAAGCCAAAGGTTATCATTAACGAAAATCATTAATAGATAAGCGTTCCGAATATGTGTCTTCACAAAGGCATGTGGATTTTCGTCAGACGACCGATGTGTGTAACGAGTGTTATCGATAACGTCACGAGTGACAGAGTCACACCAGTAAATGGTATTAATGGAACTACACAGCGATTAGCATTTAGCTAACGATAAATTTCCAATCATCTACCTTAATCACCTTCTCGAAGGTACTGAACCTTCTGTAATTGATAAGGAAATAGGCCGCACATATGTAGTTCGGCCATATTCTTGTGCGTGTAACGCCGATACTCCGTTCAGCAGTAAATCTGCGTGAAATATGACTGCTGGATATTGCACCTATATCGTGCAGTTTAGCGAAAACACGAGTCAACACTTTTTAATACTGTGCTCTTCGGTTTGGAAATTCTCTACCATATTCTCCACAAGCAGCAATATCGTTTCCATTGTAAACCCATTACGCAAGTACCATATCGGAATTTTCGCCCTGTAGTGGACTGTATGCAGATTTGAAACTTTCTGCTAGATTAAATATGTGAGCCGGGCCTGGACTCGAACCTGCAAACTTAGGCTTTCACGGGCATGTGCTCTGCCACTTTATTTTTTGTATTCCTTTCGATCTGTTTCTACGGCGTTTCTTCGTCAGTGTTTCTATGCGGATATCACAAGACATTTTTCAGATGTCATGGATGAAAATATTGTGTATTTGTGGCAGAATGAACTGAAAACCTCATTAATAAATTAGAAGTCCTTCTCTATCTCATTGGTTAACATGTGAAATGGGAAAATTCTTTATCCGTTGATTTAAAATGATTATGAGTTGTGAGCAGTGAACGGGCTTACACTTAAATCTTAAAGGAATGGAGCTCTCCGTAAACTGAAATAACTATTTAAATCTATTCTCCTCTCGCACATGGTAAGAATAACACATATGTTTGTATACGTGCGGCAAGCATAAGTGACACATTAGTATTGAGCGTAACCCAACCACATCAGAAATTGAATTTCTAAACAGAAATGGCAATGGCAAAGAATCCCACAACAATTGGAATAACAAAAGCGAAATGAAAGCTTGTCTCTGTAACAAGCAATGTCGGTGTAACCAATAGGAAATGGACAAATATTGTGTGGAATGTGTTATTCGAATTTGTCAATACTTCAGCCTCCTGGAATATTTGCTACTCCTTTGCGACACCGTCTAATTTCGTACACTTACGATCCCATCAAGGATTTTCAATCCAATTTAGGGCTTCAATTACATTAGCACGTATACGCATTCCTTCAATTTCTCGTGTAATACCTAATAGATAAAAGCTCCATGCACTTGGTCAGTACAATGGAATTGATTGTCCCAGATAATTAATGAAGTGTTTCGCATCGTTACGTTGACAAAAAGTGAAATACAGAAAATCGAAGACCAAGAGATCTTAACTAAAACGCGTGCCAAATTTTCTAGTGTGAAATGAGACTGCGTCCTCTAGCCTATGATCCGATGAGAAGAAATGTAGATTTTCCCAGGTCAGGCGAGTAAGTAAAGGAAACAAAAACGATGCACTGAAAATGTCTTTTATACAGATTGTCGAAACATGTCTGGAATATTATATTGTAACAGGAAAAGGTGTTTAGATTTATTGTTGTTGTTTAACTTACTACTAATAGTGCTATTTGTTACTTCTACAGTTAAGACTTCTCTGAAAATTATACTTGTCTCTTGTTACTCTAATTAATGGGAAAAAATTTGTCTGCTTGCTACTTTGGGAAACCTACTACCTAATAGATTTTGTGAATTCCTTGAGTCTTAGTAGCTGATCGTGGGTATTTTTAAATTTAGTTTGGCGGCTTTTGTGGCTTTCGCGTCGTAAAATCTCTACAAATGGCACTCGCAATACGCATTGTTTCACTGTGTCCTAAGCTTTCGGGAACGCGGTTTCTATATCGTAAAGCTGTAATGCTGAAAGATATAGTTTCACTCTCCTGAATAAGTTCCACAGATTCCGCTGCCTTATCTAGACTGACACGCTGAGTTCTTCAACCATGGAAAGCTGTGAATGACTGCAATGCGCGTATTGCTAGACTGCGTCATATTTGATTTGAAATAGCTGAAAGATGATTTTACTTTCCGAGATAACGTTTTCTACAATCTGAAATAAATTTTTACGAATAAATGACGAATATTCTAAGAACAGCCATATCACAAATGTGCTTAAAAATCTGTACAAGTCCGTAGTGCACTGTTCGATAATGAATATTTAAACTGTTGTTTTAATTTCATATGTGAAGTTCACATTAACAGTCAGTAGTTGTATTGCACTTAGCGCCTGCTGTTCCTAAATCCCGAATCCGTCAGTTTGCAAACAGTCTAAATTTCACTCGACTACCAATAGCGGTATGTTGTTACGCTCCCCAAAAGTCCTACACAGTTTGTTATTTAGCTTCTTAAGAGACGTCTTCATAATACGCCACATGGATTTACGATATGCAGTAAAGTGAATAATCTGAACAGTTGTCTGAATCAGTCATCATTGAATGTGCATACTTCAGACTATCTGCGTACTCTTTGCCCTAATCAAAACGCACACTTATGCAGCATTTTAACAAAATCATCGAAACGACTGCATACAGGGCGTTATGCATTTGTCACTAGATTACGACTCACTTTTGTAGCCCGCGCAGTACATCCCCGGCTAAGGAACGTGCGAACCCGAGCGGTCTGAGGCGCTGCAGTCATGGACTCTGCGGTTGCTCCCGGCGGAGGTTCGACTCCTCCCTCGGGTATGGGTGTGTATGTTTGTCCTTAGGATAATTTAGGTTAAGTTGGGTGTAAGCTTAGGGATTGATGGCCTTAGCAGTTAGGTCCCATAAGATTTCACACACATTTGAACATTTGAACGCGGGAACGCCCTCTTGTCTTAATGGCTGATTCTAGCGATGACCAACAAGAGTTTTACATTTTCTCATAAAAACAAGAAAATTTTCTATATTCCCTACCTTCACATAATCATGTTACACTCATTTTATGAGATCTGGATAATGTCCTGGCCAGGGTACCAGTCGAACATTTTCTATGTACGGAAAGGCCCGTACAGGACCTGCAACATGCGGTCGTGCATTATCCTGCTGAAATGTAGGGTCTCGCAGACATCGAATGAAGGGTAGAGCCACGGGTCGTAACACATCTGAAATTTAACGTCCACTGTTCAAAGTGCCGTCAATGCGAACAAGACGTGACCGAGACGTGTAACCAATGGCACCCTATACCATCACACCGGTTGATACGCCAGTATGGCTATGACGAATACACGCTTCCAATGAGCGTTCACCGCGATGTCGCCAAACACGGATGCGACCATCATCATGCTGTAAACAGAACCTTGATTCATATGAAAAAATGACGTTTTGCCATTCGTGCACCAGGTTCGTCGTTGAATACACCATCGCAGGCGTTCCTGTCTGCGATGCTGCGTCAAGGGTAACCGCAGTCATCGTCTCCGAGCTGATGGTCCATTCTGCTGCAAACGTCATCGAACTGTTCGTGCAGATGGTTGTTGTCTTGCAAAGTCCCCATCTGTTGACTCAGGGATCGACACGTGGCTGCACGATCCGTTACAGCTCGACTGTTAGTGATTCCAGGCCGTTGCGATCCAGCACGGCGTTCCGTACTACAATCCTGAACCCACCGGTTCCATATTCTGCTAACTGTCATTGGGTCTCGACCAACGCGAGCAGCAATGTCGCGATACGATAAACCGCAATCGCGATAGGCTACAATCCGACCTTTATCGAAGTCGTAAACGTGGTGGTACGCCTTTATCCTTCTTACACGAGGCATCAAAACAAAGTTTCACCAGGCAACGCCGGGCAGTTGCTGTTTGTGTATGAGAAATCGGTTGAAAACTTTCCTCGTGTAAGCAAGTTGTAGGTGTCGCCACCGGCGCCAACCTTGTGTGAATGCTCTGAAAAGTTATTCATTTGCATAACACAGCATCTTCTTCCTGTCGGTTAAATTTCTCGTCTGTAGCACGTCATCTTCGTGGTGTAGCAATTTTAATGGCCAGTAGTGTACATTGCAAGGCGTGGGCACCAACCACTTTGGCCCCTCTCCTTATAGCATCTGCAGAAGCACAAGACTGAACTACGTGTTACTAGGCCACACGAGTGTATTTCGAAATCTAGTTTGACGGCAGCTATTGTGTGTCTCCTCTCCCTTCCCTCCCCCCCCCCCCATCTCTCTCTCTCTCTCTCTCTCTCTCTCTCTCTCTCTCTCTCTCTCTCTCTCTCTCTCTCTGTGTGTGTGTGTGTGTGTGTGTGTGTGTGTGTGTGTGTGTGTGTGGAGGGGGGGGGGGGGTGGCAGATATAGAGGGAGAGAGGAAGAGAGAGAGAGAGAAGGAGATTAGTTTTAAGTTCTTTGATTTTATATATACTGAGATTTCCTAGACAGCAGAAAACGGGGTTTCATCGAAGAGATGTGTGCAGTTGTTTAGCATTTACTTTATTCTACCATGGGTCATTGCATGGGTTGTTTTCTTAAACCGTTAATCTCTAATTCTTCCATTGTAGTTTAGGCTTTCATATCTCCAGAACGTTCGCTTGATACAAAACAAAAATTATTGTGCCAATAGGGCACAGAAACGTCTCTTGTGACTCGAATTCTCAGATCTTTATGAAAATTTTGAAAATATCGGAGATAAAAGACTCAGAGTGTGACCGCTATCTACGACATGTATGAAAACTAGCTTCTGACGTATCGCCCCAGTTATTAAGTCTAGACAATGAGCAAGCAGAAAAGGAATTTAGGTTCAAGGAGGAGAAGTAAAATCTGCAAGGTTTGTGATTCTGTCGAAGACGGAAAATGACTTGGAAAAACAGTTGAACAAAACGAATAGTGTCTTAATATAACTTACAATGTGAATATAACTTAAATAGTATGTGGTTTAAATAATTCATGTTATCCAGAGGAACTATATAAGGAAATGAAACAACAAAATTTGTGCACCATTTTTGCTGTTTGGGCACCTAAAGAATCGAGATGGAGGACACAAACCACAGCCTGGCAATAACAAGAAAACATTTCCTCAGAAGGACAAATGTATTAACAGCGAATACAAAGTTAAGTTGTTGAATGGTTTTAGAAAGCTTTTGTCTGGAGTTTAGGCTTATATGGAACTGAAAAGTGGAGAAAATAAACGGTACAGGCAAAAAGAGAATAGACGCTTTCGGAGTATGGTGCAACGGACGACAAAGAATATAATAGAGGAAGAGTAACTAATGTAGAACCACTGAATCGAATTCGGCCGGGAGAAACATTACGGCGTAGCATGACTGGAAGAAGATCTGAATCGACACATCCTGAGGCATCAACAAGAAACTAAAATAGTTACAGTGCTAAGTGTGGGGGAACTGGGGAGGAGCGATAAAAATTTCAGCGGGGAAGAAGGCTTAATTAAAGCAAGCAGGTTCAAATGGATGTAAAGTACAGGTTTTCACAATACTGGGTAGCTTGAGGAGATGCTTCAAACCACTGCTCGAGCTGTTGACTACAACAAAAACAAGTGTGTGTGTGTGTGTGTGTGTGTGTGTGTGTGTGTGTGTGTGTGCGTGTGTGTGTCCAACAATCTGTTCCGCTGTAGTAGATTACATTATTGTTAATCTTTAGTTTGGTGTTTCGAAATGTGGGTGGCAGACGAACATCGCTAAATCGCTAAGTGATAGTTGGAGAAGGCTAATATGAGCTTTGACTTTTAGTGGCACGACAAACAGGGACGTCACTACAGTGACACTACCAGAATTTGGTGTTGAGAAAGGAATTAATAGAGTAAAATTATCATTTGGCATTATAAAATACACCATTGGCCATTAAAATTGCTACTCCACGAAGATGACGTGCTACAGACGAGAAATTTAACCGACAGGAAGAAGATGCTGTAATATGCAAATAATTAACTTTTCAGAGCATTCACACAACTTTGGTGCAGGTGGCGACAACTACAACGTGCTGACATGAGGAAAGTTCCCAACCGATTTCTCATCCGCAAACAGCAGTTGAGCGGTGTTGCCTGCTGAAACGTTGTTGTGATGCCTCGTGTAAGGAGGAGAAATGAGTACCATCATGTTTTCGACTTTGATAAAGGTCGGATTGTAGCCATCACGATTGCGGTTTATCGTATCGCGACATTGCTGCTCGTGTTGGTCGAGATCCAATGACTGTTAGCAGAATATGGAATCGGTGAGTTCAGTGTGTTACGGAACGCCGTGCTAGATCCCAACGGCCTCGTATCAATAGCAGTCGAGATGACAGGCATCTTATCTACGTAGCTGTAACGGATCGTGCAGCTACGTCTCAATCCCTGAGTCAACAGATGAAACGTTTGCAAGACAACAACAATTTGCACAAACAGTTCGACGACGTTTGCAACAGCGTAGACTATCAGCTCGGAGACCGTGGCTGCGGTTACCCTTGACGCTGCATCACAGTCTGGAGCTCGTGCGATGGTATACTCAACGACGAACCTGGGTGTACGAATGGCATTATTTCATATGAATCAAGGTTCTGTTTACAGCATGATGATGGTCGCATCCGTGTTTGGCGACATCGCGGTGAACGCTCATTGGAAGCGTGTATTCGTCATAGCCATACTGCCGTATCACCCGGCGTGATGATATGGGTTGCCATTGGTTACACGTCTCGGTCACGTCTTGTTCGCATTGACGGCACTTTGAACAGTGGACGTTAAATTTCAGATGTGTTACGACCCGTGGCTCTACCCTTCATTCGATGCCTGTGAAACCCTACATTTCAGCAGGATAACGCACGACCGCATGTTGCAGGCCCTGAACGTGCCTTTCTGGATACAGAAAACGTTCGACTGCTGCCCTGGCCAGCACATTCTCCAGATCTCTCACCAACTGAAAACGTCTGGTCAATGGTGGCCGAGCAAGTGGCTCGCCACAATACGCCGGTCACTACTCTTGATGAACTGTGGTATCGTGTTGAAGCTACATGGGCAGCTGTAACTGTACACGCCGTCCAAGCTCTGTTTGACTCAATGCCCAGGCGTATCAAGGCTGTTATTTCAGCCAGAGGTGGTTGTTCTGGGTACTGATTTCTCAGGATCTATGCACCTAAACTGCGTGAAAATGTAATCACATGTCAGTTCTACTATAATATATTTGTCTAATGAATACCCGTTTATCATCTACATTTCTTCTTGGTGTAGCAATTTTAATGGCCAGTAGTGAAGCTTTTTCGGAACGACGTGAGAACAAAACAGTATTGTACATTAGGGAGAAATAAAATGAGATTGCGCTATTTCGGAGGATGGTGGCTGCAATCCCCATCCAGTATTCTTAAGTTGCTTCAGGCAAGTACGGGGATGGTTTCTTCTATAAGATCACGACCGACAACCTGTATATTGGATCTGTAAATATATAAAATCCTATTTATATCAAATAGTTCGCTTGTTCTTGAACTGTGTTACCGTGACACGCCCGATATCATTGCAAAAGTGATTCACGCCTGAATGAAACTACTGCCTCTACTACTACAAAAAACTTGATTGGCGCCACTTCAGCTTTATGTGAAAATATAAATTAAAATCCTACCCGAGAGTCACTGCAATATTTTGCGTTAGCCTCCCAAGCTCCGAGAGAAGAGCTGTCTTTTTTCAGCGTTAACATCAATGTGACTTCTTCCAATAAAGGTAGCGTTGAAAGAGTAACGACAGAAACGAATAATAAAGTACATTGCCTCAGTTAGTGGCGACTGGATAGAATACGATACTCCTAACAACATGAAAAATGTTTGATTTACATACGTTACTATTATATGAAGTGATTCACTATTTTAAGCTGCCAGGATGTGCGAGAAGAGTATCAAATACCTTATCTGGATGTATTTGGCTCTTGGTGCAATCCGATCTTCCCCATTCAAATTTTCTGCCCGGTTGTTCAACGGTCGGTTTATCTATTCGGCAAAGTTATTTTCACGATAGCCAAGCGTGGAAAGAGAAACAAAAAAACTTGTGCTGAAAATCGACTGCTAGAGAGAGAGCTCGCGTTGCGCGTCCGGTGCTCAACGCTGCAAACGTGTCGTGCCGGCCACTCAATAACTGCAACAAATATTTACGCTGCCTGATGGAAGTGTACCTGCTGCCACTCTTTTATGGAGGCAAGGTCGACGTTTGCAAACTGGGGAAAAAAAAAAACAAATGAAGGCTGCGAGAGGTCGATCATTAACCAGCCGTCGACTTGCTTCCGCGGCATTCAATACTGATACCGGCGGTTTTTTTGGTGAACGGAAATGCAAGCAGGTGGCGCGAAGTATCCAGCTATACTGACGAGCTCAGCACAACCTCTGTAAGATGTTGTTGTTGTGGTCGTCAATCCAAGGACCGCTTTGATGCAGCTCTTGATACTAGTTTATACTGCACAAATCTCTTCATCCCTGAGTAAGTAATCGAACATGTATCTTCTACAGCTCGATGAGCCGTTCCCATGGAACTGTAGGCTCTGCAAAAAAGATAAGAGAGCCGATAAACAGGAAGTGAAGACTAGTGCCTTTCAGGCTGAATTAGAATCCACGAAATTTTACGTACGTAGGTTAAACGGTAAAAACACCATGGCAACCGGGAAATGGAAACATCTTCGGCTTCTTAATTACATATGAGCTTCAACTATCCAATAAGTTTTATTTGTTAGCTGAGTTAGTAGGGGAAGAGCCTCCAACAGCTATAAGTCAGTGTAGGTACAGCAGATTTAAATTAAGTCTCAATCGGTACTAACAGAGCGCAGGAAGAATAGAATCTTGCTCTTAAGTCGTAAGCCATGTCAGAAGTGAAAGCCAGACGGTACAGGACAAATTAGGAATAGGCTACCAACTCAAAAGCATTGTGGAACAAAGAAATAGGCTTAGCCACACGACAGTGGACATTGAAAAGTTGTGTAAGTATTTTGACAAAGACGATCAGATCATCACAGAATGAGATTCTCACTCTGCAACGTAGTGTGCACTGATATGAAACTTGCTGGCAGATTAAAACTGTGAGCCGGACCGAGACTCGAACTCGGGACCTTTGCCTTTCGCATGCAAGTGCTCTACCGTCTGAGCTGCCCAAGAACGACTCACGTCTTGTGCTTACAGCTTCACATCTACCAGTACCTTTGCGAGAGGCAAAGGTCCTGAGTTCGAGTCTCGGTTCGGCACACAGTTTAATCTGCCAGGAAGTTTCATATCAGCGCACACTCCGCTGCCATGTGAAAATCTCATTCTGGAAACATCCCCCAGTCTGTGGCTAAGCCATGTCTCCGCAATATCCTTTCTTGCAGGAGTGCTAGTTCTGCTAGGTTCGCAGGAGAGCCGCTGTTAAGGTTTGGAAGGTAGGAGACGAGGTACTGGCAGAAGTGAAACTGTAAGGACGGGGCGTCAGTCGTGTTTGGGTAGCTCAGATGGTAGAGCACTTGCCCGCGAAAGGCAAAGGTCGTGAGTTCGAGTCTGGGTCCGGCACACAGTTTTAATATGCCAGGAAGTTTCAGATCATCACAGCTGATTTTTGTGGAGATCCTGCTGCGCCATGACCAGTCTTATGTCAGCTCTACTGCGAGCCGTGTGAACTTAACAGTTGAGTAAGCTGCCGCTGACAGAAATGATATCTCAAATGAGTGCGGTGGTTTTTGCTACAAGTGGGAGATGGGGATATACAAAACACGCCCTACACCTAAATTAAAGAGGGGAAGGTAGACTGGCTGTGCTTCCTGCAGGTAATGTACACGGTGCCATCATCACACAAATCAAGATTGCTGTGGTTAATGGGGTCGGAGTACCTTTTCAGGTTATAGTTAGGATTCAGGCATGCTGTTCTGAAAGAAGTTACTGTAGCAAAAGAATTGCACAAAATATTTAAGAATACAAAGAAAAGTATGGTTAACTTAAATCAATAGACTACAGAAAAATTGTCTGAAGAGTAAGGTAGAAGAGTTTCTTGTCTCATTAGATAGCTCTGAAAAGATAGACGCGCTGTGCCTATCTTAATGCAAAATAAAAACGTGATTAGAGAAGTTAAACATAAAATATTACACTAAAGCATCTCCCTAATGTATAACTAACATGGGAAAAGGGGAAGGTGTTACATACACTGCCTGACAAAAAAAGTGAGGTCCTCAAAAGATATAGTTTAATATCAATGTATCTTCGGAAACGTAATCACCATCATTGTGTGTGTGTGTAAACGACTGGAGTTGCATTTTCTGTGACAGAAGGTCCACCAGAGTGCGTTAGTCTTGTTCGTGTTTAGTGTTTTTAACAGGCTCGGTATGGTTATACAGGGGTTTTCCGTAACAGGGTGCAAAAATTTAACAGGACGTAGAGGATGCTCCTAAAGAGTTTCAGGTAGGGAATTTGGGTTCGGACAAACCAGCTTAAGGAGGTAATAGGAATAAAATCATATTGCTGTGTACTTTTTTTATTTCCATTAGTTATAGTTAACAGCAGGTACCATCAATGACACAATGAACGTGCCATTTGTATTGTATCTTACAAAATGTGATGAAAGTGACGGTTGACATCGGCGAACAACATTCTGACGCACCCTGACAAATATCCATGGTATGTTTCGAATAACATCACATATAGCTACAATTCTGGCAACTAATTCCATCTCCGTATCCACTGGGGTCTCATTCACCAGAAACTTTAGATATCCTTATAGGAAATAATCAAGAGATTCTGGTCAAATGATCTCGCAGGCCAAGGAATAGGACCTCCTGATCCAGCGGCCCGGAAATACAGCGCTGAGATGGTTGTGAAAATCCACATTAACGTGAGGCGGTCCACCGTCATGTTGTATGCACATCCTCTAATGTACGTTCTCTAACCACTCAGGCAAAACTCTTTGTACGAACATCAAGTACAGATGGCCATTCAGATGGACAGGTAGAAGATGTGGCCCAGTGAGATTGTTGCCTACAGGTGTGGCCCAGATATCCACAGCAAAACGTCAAAACGTACTTGATAGTGTGACTCTACTACAACGTGAGAGTTTTCCTCATTCCACACATGACTGCTCCTGCTGTTCGAAATACAATCATTATGAAATGAGGTCTCGTCAGTAAACAGCACGATTTCGAGGAAATCTGGTTGATCAATCCACTGTTGGAGCAACCACTGACACAATGCGACCCTTGGTTCAAAGTCAGTCACAGGCATTGCATAGACTTGTTGTGGGTAATACGGGTGTAATTGTTGTGCGTGGAGTACTCGCCACACGCTGGTATGTGCATCTCCCATTTCACGTGCAATGCCACGAATACTTGTTGTGGGGTCCGTAGCAACACATTCCAGCACCTCAACTTCAAAATCAGGTGTGCGAGTGGTCCTCATGTTTCGAGGTATCTCGTTTCTTATTTCCAATGAACCAGTCTCCCGCATCCATCGATCGAGAGAAATAAACACTAGTAGTGACGGATTACGCCTGTTAGGAAATCGTTCCCTGTACAGCCTTTCAGCAGCCTGTGCATTACAACGTTCTTTCCCTTACACAAGGTGCATGTCAGTGAGTTCTGCCAAACTGTATCGGCACTGCTCCATCGTATTGTACTGTACGTCTGCGAATAGCACTAAGTAATGAATGAGCCTGTCGTTGATTCATAGCACGTTCTGTCATGGGACAGTATATACACGATACAACAAAGCGACCTTATAGACAAGTGAAGTAAGGAAAACCTGCATCATGACTGCCTAGTAATCAGACTCGTCCTCATTCTTTCCGTGCAGGAAATAAGGAATATACATGTAAACAAACAGCATAGTACGTGTAAACTTACGCGAATGTTAGTTGCAAATAAGCTGGAAAACAAAGCAGTAGACAAATTTACTTCAAATGTTTCAAATGGCTCTGAGGACTATGGGACTTAACATCTGAGGTCATCAGTCCCCTAGAACTCAGAACTACTTAAACCTAACTAACCTAAGGACATCACACACATCCATGCCCGAGGCAGGATTCGAATCTGCGATCGTCGCGGTAGCGGGGTTCCCAACTAAAGCGTCTAGAACTGCTCGGCCACAGCATCTGGCCAAGTTTACTTCTATATTTCCTTAAGCTGGCTTCTCCTACCCAAGATTCCCTACCTCAAACTGTTCAGTGGAGCATTCTCTATGTCCTGTTACATTTTTTCACGCTCTTACTGCTAGCAATATGAAGACAGGCATAGTTATGTAAGATGGCAAGAACTATGCCCCTAACATGAAGTCATTAAAGATCACTGAACTCACGTTGGGAGAACAGCAGGGCTGAACAAGAATGACTGACAAGGAACAATGTACACTCCTGGAAATTGAAATAAGAACACCGTGAATTCATTGTCCCAGGAAGGGGAAACTTTATTAACACATTCCTGGGGTCAGATACATCACATGATCACACTGACAGAACCACAGGCACATAGAGACAGGCAACAGAGCGTGCACAATGTCGGCACTAGTACAGTGTATATCCACCTTTCGCAGCAATGCAGGCTGCTATTCTCCCATGGAGACGATCGTAGAGATGCTGGATGTAGTCCTGTGGAACGGCTTGCCATGCCATTTCCACCTGGCGCCTCAGTTGGACCAGCGTTCGTGCTGGACGTGCAGACCGCGTGAGACGACGCTTCATCCAGTCCCAAACATGCTCAATGGGGGACAGATACCGAGATCTTGCTGGCCAGGGTAGTTGACTTACACCTCCTAGAGCACGTTGGGTGGCACTGGATACATGCGGACGTGCATTGTCCTGTTGGAACAGCAAGTTCCCTTGCCGGTCTAGGAATGGTAGAACGATGGGTTCGATGACGGTTTGGATGTACCGTGCACTATTCAGTGTCCCCTCGACGATCACCAGAGGTGTACGGCCAGTGTAGGAGATCGCTCCCCACACCATGATGCCGGGTGTTGGCCCTGTGTGCCTCGGTCGTATGCAGTCCTGATTGTGGCGCTCACCTGCACGGCGCCAAACACGCATACGACCATCATTGGCACCAAGGCAGAAGCGACTCCCATCGCTGAAGACGACACGTCTCCATTCGTCCCTCCATTCACACCTGTCGCGACACCACTGGAGGCGGGCTGCACGATGTTGGGGCGTGAGTGGAAGACGGCCTAACGGTGTGCGGGACCGTAGCCCAGCTTCATGGAGACGATTGCGAATGGTCATCGCCGATACCCCAGGAGCAACAGTGTCCCTAATTTGCTCGGAAGTGGCGGTGCGGTCCCCTACGGCACTGTGTAGGATCCTGCGGTCTTGGCGTGCATCCGTGCGTCGCTGCGGTCCGGTCCCAGGTCGACGGGCACGTGCACCTTCCGCCGACCACTGGCGACAACATCGATGTACTGTGGAGACCTCACGCCCCACGTGTTGAGCAATTCGGCGGTACGTCCACCCGGCCTCCCGCATGCCCACTATACGCCCTCGCTCAAAGTCCGTCAACTGCACATACGGTTCGGTTCCACGGTGTCGCGGCATGCTACTAGTGTTAAAGACCGCGATGGAGCTCCGTATGCCACGGAAAACTGGCTGACACTGACGGCGGCGGTGCCCAAATTCTGCGCAGCTAGCGCCATTCGACAGCCAACACCGCGGTTCCTAGTGTGTCCGCTGTGCCGTGCATGTGATCATTGCTTGTACAGCCCTCTCGCAGTGTCTGGAGCAAGTATGGTGGGTCTGACACACCGGTGTCAATGTGTTCTTTTTTCCATTTCCAGGAGTGTATCTTGTAGAGGGTATAGTATAGACGTATTTGAATAATTAATATTGGGTACTGGTTTTAAAAGAATTCACACATCATGAAAACTTTGTGGAAACGCTTTGATTTACTGAAACTTGTACGCCTGTTGAGAAATGTCCATCGTCCCGTTTTCTCTGAAACATGCGAGAAAGCTGCACAAAGCTACGGTGGAGCGGTCAACACAGACCTAAGTAGGCGTGTTCGTGACTATGGCAACTTCACGCTGAATACACGGTCAGCAGAGTCTGAAGTAAATCAGTTGAAGAGCGACAGAATGAATCACGCCGGCCTCTGATGGGAACATAGGCCCAAGGAATTTGAAGTACTCTCCTGGGAGTCAAAATTTCGGAAAAATTGGTATTTTATGCAGATGCAAACCTTGATGCGTGGCCAGGGAAGAACTAAATAGCAGAAGTTGAGAGGAAGGGAAGTTCTGTGGGAATTTGTTCACTTCCCAGAGCATGCATTGGAGGGCACTGGGAAGCGACGCATAATTAACGCGACTTGCGCTGCAATTGGCGTAAGTGATATTGCTGGAGGGGAAACCGAGCCGAAGAGCGGACTGACAGAAGTCTCAGAAGAGGTCTTCTGTCCCCAGCTTGCCTAGAGTGTGGACGTGGCATTCTTTACTCAGCTTGCTTGAGAGATAGTGAGCATCTCGGCAGTACAGGACTTAGCAAACGGAACGATTGAGCTTGGAGATAGAAAGTTTTCGTTCAGCTATGTACTGAGCAAGATATCTAGGAGTGAATAGATGAGCGCAGCCTTACAGCACCACGAGGCCGGCCGACATCCGCACAACGACGCCTCCCTGCCACGCTGAATTCGGTGATATTGAGCCCGCTCCGGCTTGAGTTAGGCCATTGATTAATTTGTTGGGTCATGTCGGCAAAGTTTCCACAAGGGTTTCATGGGCCGTGTATTATAGAATTCTTCTCACACTTCGCATTAATCCTGGGTCAGTCGATAGGAATTAATTTTGATTTATCGCGCTTTACTCCACGTAAACGCAATTTATTCCCACTGCCTGTAAGGAGAGTCATGTAATGTGATGATTAAAGGTCGTGAGTTAATATAAATTTGCGGCTGGTCCTGGATGAGGTTCGAGTCCTCCCTTGGGCAGGGGTGTGTGTGTGTGTTTCTCCTTAGGATACTTTAGTTTAAGTAGTGTGTATGCTTAGGGTCTGATGAACTTAGCAGCTAAGTCCCATAACATTTAAAAAATAAATAAATAAATAAATTTGTGCTAATCGACTGCATCTGTTTTCAATCAAGTAGTTGAAACCCCAAGTCACATTCTTAATTAATTTTATGATCAACATCTGGTGTTCAATAGGTGAATATAACATCAATGTGCACCCCTTTTTAATTAATAGGGACCAGTACTGAATCAATTAATGTCAACACTGCCACCGCACTTCAAATAGGAGTCACTTTCTTTGCGTTACTTTCTTTGCGTTATCCGATACTGCGGTAGTTTTACACTCTCTGTTGATCTGTTAGTCAATTAGCTGGGATGAACACATGCCAAAACCAGATATGTGATGGGTGGGGTGTTACAGTTATGTCTAGCTTCTGGTCTTTCACGTCTGACAACCGTGAGGGAGGATGGTCGTATTGTGCATCAAGGACATCGTAACCGTTTTACACCTCCACCTGTGATTCAAGAACAAGTAATGGAATCCACGCGACATTCTGTGTCATCCCACATCATTGGCCAGAGGCTAGCAACAGCCAGACTAGCACATTATCATCCCATGTGTAGCCTGACGTTAATACCACAACACAAGCTGCTGCGTTTGTATTGGTGCCATGACGGGGAAACATGGACGGATGACGAATGGCATTGCATTGTGTTAAGCAGTGAATAGCGTTTCTACACTATCCAGTATGACCATCGTTCGTGAATATGGCGGCGACCTGCAGAAAAGCCCTGTTTTTACTCTTTTTAGGAGAGGCACAGTGGGGTTGCTCCCGACGTTATGGTGTTTGGACCCGTCGTATGTGACTTCAAATCAAGGATGCTAGTGATTTAGGGAACTCTGGCGGGGTGACATTGCGTCACGGACATCCTGTGTCGTCACGTGTTACCTCTCATGTGACTTTATAGTGATTCGATATTTCGACAGTACAATGTTCATCCTCACTCGACGCGCGTCTCTATGAATTATCTGCGTGATGCTGAGGTAGTCTACTCTCGTGGCCAGCAAGATTATCATATCTGTCCCCGATACGACAGGTGTGGAACCACCTCGTATGACCCCTCCGTCCTAGTGCCAGTATCGAGAACATGAATAATCAGTTACAACACTTGCGGGCCAGCGTGCTCCAGAAGAGGATACAACGGCTTCCCAACCGAGTCAGTGCGTGCATCCAGTCCACAGAAGTGCTACATCATAGTGATAACAGGACTCATACTGCCAATTTCTTCGTAATTTTGACTCGACTTTTTGATCACTCAAATAACTTCACGTATCTCTGAACTCGTGAAGTTTCATTTCGTTTACTCCTCCCCTTCTGGATGCTTCTGCCGTCAGGCAGTGTCTATAAAAACATCTACATCTACATCTACATCTACATCCACCATACGGTGATTGGCGGAGGGTACCTCGTAACACAACTAGCATCTTCTCTCCCTGTTCCACTCACAAAGTAAACAGTACGAGGGAAAAATGACTGCCTATATGCATCTGTACGAGCCCTAATCTCTCTTATCTTACCTTTGTGGTCTTTCCGCGAAATGTAAGTTGGTGGCAGTAAAGCTGTAATGCAGTCAGCCTCAAAGGCTGGATCTTTAAATTTCCTCAGTACCGATTCATGGAATGAACTCCTCCTTTCCTCTAGAGACTACCACTCGAGTTCCTGAAGCATTTCCGTAACACTCGCGTGATGATCAAACCTGCCAGTAACAAATCTAGCAGCCTGCCTCTGAATTGCTTCTATGTCCTCCCTCAATCCGACCTGATAGGGATCCCAAACGCTCGAGCAGTACTCAAGAACAGGTCGTATTAGTGTTTTATAAGCGGTCTCCTTTACAGATGAACCACATCTTCTCGAAATTCTATCAATGAACCGAAGACGACTGTCCGCCTTCCCCACAACTGCTATTACATGCTTATCCCACTTCATATCGCTCTGCAATGTTACGCTCAAGTATTTAATCGACGTGACTGTGTCAAGCGCTACACTACTAATGGAGTATGCAAATATTACAGGATTCCTTTTCCTATACATCTGCATTAATTTACATTTATCTATATTTAGAGTTAGCTGCCATTCTTTACACCAATCACAAATCCTGTCCAAGTCATCTTGTATCCTCCTACAGTCACTCAACGACGACACCTTCCCGTACACCACAGCATCATCAGCAAACAGCCGCACATTGCTATCCACCCTATCCAAAAGATCATTTATGTAGATAGAAAACAACAGCGGTCCTACCACATTTCCCTGGAGCACTCCAGATGACACCCTCACCTCCGATGAACACTCACCATCGAAGACAACGTACTGGGTTCTATTACTTAAGAAGTCTTCGAGCCACTCACATATTTGGGAACCATTCCCATATGCTCGTACCTTCGTTAGGAGTCAGCAGTGGGGCATCGAGTCAAACGCTTTCCGGAAGTCAAGGAATATGGCATCCGCCTGATACCCTTCATCCATGGTTAGCAAGATATCATTTCTTGAAGGAGACGAGACTTCGTCTACTTCAGGTAACACATTACGACTGCTTTCGAGTTACCCATCTAAGTAGTTTACAGGCTCTTGTTGCGTGGGTGGGTCAGAACACGGGTATTCACTGTTCAGATTGGTTTTGATTCTCGTCTCGTCCAGAGGAACTAAAATACTGAAATGGTGTGTAGTAATAACGATCTAAGTGAGTGAATGATGGAAAAAATAATTCCGCTACCCAACATGTTGCGCCGATCGGTCGGGAAGCCGTGAAAACTGCTGACAAGAAACGTAGAAGAATGAAAGAGAAATGAGACACCGTTGGGAAATAAACAGTGCCGCCAACAAGTTATTTATCGCGAATGTGGTGAATCACATACGATGACCTTAAGTGCCACTAACGACTGGGGCATAATACCTTTACAGTGGCTGCCGCCGCCGCTGAGAAAGCAGTAGGAACCCCTAAGGGCGGCTGGTGCATCATCGCGGTGCTGCCTGGATCTACGAGGGCCTGCTCGCTGCTGCAGCCAAGAGAGGTCTACACACCAGTCTTTCTTATGGGAAGGGTCATAACGGGCGCAGTGCGAAATACGCCCCCGCCAACGGCGCAGGCACAGAAGTAGCGCAAAAACTGAACAGTTTAACAAATGCTGTTTAAGAACTAACCGAGAGAGGTACGTGCATTCTCCCATCCCTCGTGTTCCTACCTTCGTCCTACGTGAAGAAAGAAGTCTTTCCTCGGCCAGCGACTGATACAGCAGTGTCATTTCTACATTGACATTTCGTCTAAGCAGCATGATGAACGAACTATTACCGAACTGATGTCTATCACAAATATGGATTATGGGCAACAGTGCCCTTTGTTCGCACAGCTCATTTCAACAATTAAGCCGTTGCTTGTAATTTAGGTACGGCAGTCTAGGACCTCAAATATCGGCGGTCAGGTGCTGAAGCAAATGTGCTGTTTTACTGAAGGCATCCGATTTTTGCCGACTCACAACTTGTGGGGGACTGTTCGACCTACAATGCTTTACAGTACGTAACAGAATCATAAGTGCAATTAAAAAGCAGATGTCACATAATTATTTCAAAACATTTCATGTGACTTTAATTTGCTGTCACAATACGCCTTTAATGAAGCCTTTGTTTCTTGAAAAATGTGCAGCTGTTCTTGGTGTCAGGTATAGGAGAGATATGGATGTAGCATAGCTGGTTAAAGTAATAGCTGCTTTCAAGTTGTAGCTGAAAGAGCACTTTAAGAGTATTGAAACGGACTCCCATCTGAATATTTAGAAAGTTTTCAACACCTGGGTTAAGAAATTATTCATGGAAACATCTAAATAGCTTTGTCAGTGACTGCAGTTTCTTGGGTGAAAGCAGTTCGTTAATTCTAACATCCTGTCCATAGAATATGACCAGCCGTTAAACGTGACTTCCATGACATAATCAGTGAGTATTCTTCGCTGAAAACGAAAAACAGTGCAAAGTAAATGATAATACAAACCGAACTCTTGAAATGTATATTTTCTATGCTCTCAATTATTGTTCTTTTTTCCTGTCTATAATAACATATGTGACATTAATAATTTACAAAGAAAAACTAAATATGTTCTTTATTATAATTATTATTGTCATTATTTGCGTGGTGATCGCGCAGTGCATTCAGATTAGTTTTTCCAATCTTCGATATGGCTCTCTTACTCTCTTTATAGGCTACTTTTCTTTCTTCAGTTCACTTGGCACCTCGCTTTTTGCAACCTCATTCTACACATCAATTAATGTATTGACTGAACAGATTCCTGTATACTACATCCACTGCCTCAGTCTGGGTTTTCTGGAGATCCTTTTCAACTTGTTTGATCCACCTACATTCTTTAGTTTACCAATGTATGCCGTAATTTGTGGTAAGCCTCGTTGTTGGGTGTCTTTGAACATGCCCAATTAATTTAAATATTCGTTGTCAAAGGTCTGCTGCCACATTTGAAAATTTCTCAGTTGTTCCACGGGATTTCAGTCTGTATCGGTTCTCCGTTTCGTCTGGGCTAAGAATTTTGCTTACAGTTCTTCTTCCTTTGTTCAACATGTCTTCCAGAACTTCTTTTCAGTTGACAATTAAAATTTCGCTGCCGTACAGAGCTTCAGGATTCATCAGGGTGTAGTAATGTCTAATCTTGGTGTGTGTGGAATTGCACTTTTTCTTACTGATATCATGCGCTCTCCCGCACGCTACCTAAATTTTGAACTCTCAGTGCTTTCTTTACTTTCTTCGTTTCTTCTATGATCACGCCGACATACTTGAAGTGTCTGACCCTTTTGATTAGCTGCACTTCTTCTTAAGTTTCTGAATGTTGAATTTAGTACAGATCAAGTCTTTTTTAAAGGTATTTGTAGGCCAACTTTTTCATTGGTTTCTTCGGGAAAATATATCTTACTGCTATGATTTCACTATCCACTGACATCGCTAAATCGTCTGTGAAAGCAAAGCAAGAGATAATATGTTATCTGTGCACGTTGGATAGAAAGAGAGGAAAGTAGGATATGGACAGAGAGAGATCAGAGGGGAGGAGATGGATGAAAGATGGTGGAGGATGAGATGGGTAGAGAGGGGGCGAGGCAGAGACAGGGAGTGGAGGAGATGGACAGAGACAATGGGGACGGATGCGTATGGAAAGAGTGAGGGAAGGAGAAGGTGTATAGGGAAAGGGGGAGGAGAAGATGGATAGAGAGAATGGGGAGGAGAAGATGGGTATAGGGGGGGTGAGGTGGAAACAGACAGAGACAGGGAGTGGAGGAGATGGACAGAGACAATGGGGACGGATACAGGTGGAAAAAGTGAGGGAAGGAGAAGGTGTATAGGGAGAGGGGGAGGAGAAGATGGATAGAGAGAATGGGGAGGAGAAGATGGACAGAATGAGGGAGGGCAGGAGGAGATGAACAGGGATAGGCGAGAGGAGGAGATGGACTAGTAGTAGACAAGAATGAGTGAATTTCTGGACAACGGCAGGTTTCTCAGATGGTAAGTTATATATGTAAAGTTAGGGGAAGTTTACGAGAGACTTCTGCAACCGGTGTTAACCTTCATGCGGTTGCGCTAGAAATAGTCACGCGAGCGCTCGCGCGGGAGGTCGGCCGACCGCCCGAAAGTTTTCATCAATCTCTTGAGGTTTTCCGTTTTTAAAGGTCATATTTCGATGGAATATCGACATAGGATAGCTCACACAATATTGCAAACACATTTGTAATCAAAATATTGATTTAACAATAAAATATACAATGGAATACAAAAAGGAAGCCAAATACCCAAATGAAATGTAAAAACATTTTTTTAATTGTAATGTTTTGGGACTATATAATGTAAAACTTGCGACTAGAATTATTCACTGTGTTAACTCGTCACAAGAAAAGCTAATTTTGCTTTAAAAAAGAATTTTGTATTGAAAACGTCGCAAACATTTCTGTCAGATGAAAAATGCTGATCAGTCTGTATCCATTTCATATTCGTTTTGAGGCTGACAACACTATCATCATCAAACCCTTCTTATTCATAATCTGGGTCGCCGGAAACGTCATCATCTAGGGATTCCTCATGGCCTTTCCCCTCTGCTTCCTCTCTCACCAATTCAGCCAAGATTCTATGTATGTCATCAGACGTAGGGCTTCGTTGTTCCCTTTAAAAAATAAAAATAATTGTTACTTTTGCAAACAGAAATTTCTTAGAATGACGAAGTGCTAAAGTAGAAAGAAAAACAGAATTTGTGAATGGCAAAATATATAGAAAGTAAAGCACATTCGCTAGAGAATTGGAAGAGTCTATAAAATTGAGGAATTATAGGGGAATTACAAAAAGAAATACTTACATTCCGAAGTAGACGAGTACAACGAAGTCTCGTAAAACTTATCGCCGAACGTGTTCGGACCTCTTTGAAATTGTCCTGAGAGGCAGAGAGGTGCGACTTGGAAGAACTTCGAGCAGCATCTGTCGGAAAAAGGTGCAACTAGAGAATACATGTCCTTCCCGCCGCCTCGTTACCTTTGTGGAGTAAGTATGGTGCGAAATTGCAAAAAGGCGGTCACTCAACCGCCCGGGCGAACGCGTGAATGTTAATGTATAGCTTGGCAGGGAAGGGGGAAGAAGGCTGTTAAATATGCTTCGTGGCGGCAGTGTGCAGGAGGTGGAGCGGTCAGGACTTTATAGTGGGCATCCAGGGGTGCCATTAAACGGACTACAAAGGGCGCGCCTAGGGTAGGAAGTTACCAAGTTTAGGCCTGTCTACGAGGTCGAATAATTAATTAAAATGGACAACGGAGGGGGAAGTGGTTCATGTTAACTTAAGCTGGTGGCCGGTCGCCTTCCAAAAAGACGTCTGTTCTGCTCGAGGTCTGGATTACAAGAGGGAGAAGCAACTGTGTTCTGCTCCGCAGGACGCTCCGGCAACCACACACGTGATCGGAATCCCGCGCGCTATAGGCTAAAATCAATGGCATGAATTCGCTAACAGTTGCAGCACAGGGCTCAGGGTGTCTCCTATCAGCATCTTTAACTCGACAGAAACGCCTCGGTTTTGAAAGGCAAGCCACTTGTGTCACGTAGTCACGGCGTGAATTACTCGCGGAGAAAACTTGTAAAGATTCCACTTGGCCTTTGAAATAAATTTCTTAAACCAATTCCCTAAAATATTCCTTTACTGGCTGCCATACTGAACATATAACACGAGTTTGTGCTCCAGTCTGTCTAGTACAAAAAAGAGACTTGGTGAGCTGTAACAAATTACAGTAGCACTAAATTAGTGTAGTGCAGACATGTGACAGCAACAATTTAATTCATAGTAAAAAATAGTAATTTCGTCTTACTGTTCTACTAAACCTAACAGTATAGTAATTGTCTATTTACTCGTCCATTCCTTAACACACAACGCAAGAAAATCAGTATTTGACATGAGGCTGAATATAAAAATGTAAGATCCATCCTTTAATAAAAGGGTGACGAATTTCTGCAGCACCAAAAATTCGCATCAACAAATTACAGCCGGTCAGAGTGGCCGTGAGGTTCTAGGCGCTACAGTCTGGAACCGCGTGCCAGCTACGGTCGCAGGTTCGAATCCTGCCTCGGGCATGGATGTGTGTGATGTCCTTAGGTTAGGTTAGGTTTAAGTAGTTCTAAGTTCTAGGGGACTGATGACCACAGCAGTTAAGTCCAATAGTGCTCAGAGCCATTTGAACCATTTTTGAACCAAATTACATTGCCTAATTCTGTGCATCAGCGCTTGCCCTCCTATATGAACTTTTACTAGCATAGTATTTTTTTATTAACTTATTGAAACTTAAATTTACATCCTCAGCAAAAAAATGGAGCCTCACAGAGGAAAAAGAACCTTCAGAAGTTGTTCCAACACTTCATAATTTGGACAGAAGGCGCCTTTCACACATTTAACAGAATTAACAGAAATTTTCTTTAAATGAAGAGGTACTTCCTAGGTATTATTACAATCTCTTTATTGGCTAAAAGTACGAGACCCTGGCTACAAATCCAAGCGGTGAAAACCGTATATTAATAGCACTTTCCCTTTCCTCAATATTTTAGGTGCAGCTTTTAGGTGATTCCTCCTGTGTAGTGGTGCTACCGGTTTAAGAGACAAATTTGTCAGAAGGTCTGGTGGAACATTGTATTACCCGCCAGTGGCCAGTAAGCGCGGCGTGCCGACATTTGGGTTAAGACAACAAGCATATGAAATTACAGTGCGGTAAGCTAGCCTCCCTTGGTGTAGCTTGCCAGCACAGTGGTAATGCACGACACAGGCAAGGCGATGTCTCCATCATCGGAGTTTTGGTGGTGTTGCCGAGTACGTGACCAGGAGCGGCGCATTGCCGAAACAAGTGCGTTGGTATCTGGCATAAATAACCATTGATTTAGACTCGTTCAAATGGCTCTGAGCACTATGGGACTTAACTTCTGAGGTCATCAGTCCCCTAGAACTTAGAACTACTTAAACCTAACTAACCTATGGACGTCACACACATCCATGCCCGAGGCAGGATTCGAACCTGCCACCGTAGCGGTCGCACGGTTCCAGACTGTAGCGCCTAGAACCGCTAGGCCACCCCGGCTGGCAGCAGATTCGTTCGCACTCCACAGTACCACCAGGACACATGGACTATGCCAGACGAGGAGACAACATGGAGCTGCCAGTCATAGCGACGTGTTCGAAACTCCACGGGGGTACTTGATTCCTGCACTAAGTTCGTCCCCCAGACGTTCTGTCTCATCACAACAAGACTGCCGGTCCACTCCAGTGGCAGCCCAGGCACAACACCCGCCCATTTGTCAGAAGGTGAGCAACGGGTGCGTTTGTTGCCACTCGCCTTGGTCACCCGGGTGCAGTCATTCATCGAAGAGGGGCGACCTCTGCAACATTACAGTACACGCCACTGACGCAGTATTATGGCTGATGCATCATAACTCTGGGCCTGTCGCCAAGGGCAGCCATCAGCAAAGCAGTGTGCCAGCACATGTTGCAGCTAGCTGGACGGACTATAGCCAGCAGATGATCGACTACTGGCCCAGACCTGTGGGTCACGTGTGTGATTGCCTCCACACTACGTCACAGAATCAATATATAAGTTGGTAATATGTGCTAATTTTCACAGCCACATCTTCGTGTATGAATATAGGAGAAAAGCGTTGCAATGGCAGCGTTAGAGACACAGGGTGGCAGTGGGCCAGAGGCACTTCAGGCATTAGTTAATGAGGTAGCAGCATGGACACATAAAATACGTTCTTGCGTAATAAGCCTGAAGCTAGAGATAAGGAGTTAGCACTGCTCATAGCACAAAGCCTTGAAATAGGTCCAGCTTTCTAACCCAGTAAGTCCCTTTTCTGGAAGATCGTCTGAGGATGAGATATCGTTCATGGAGGATCTGACAACGTCAGCAAAAATTTGGGGTTGGTCTGATAATACGTTATTGCAGCTAGCAAAGTTACATCACATAGGAGGGGCACAGACTTTTCTGAGACGCATGGAAGTGTTGAATAAGTCAGAGACATCTGAGCAGTTGAGACATGGGCTTCTTCATAAGTATAAAAAGGACAATGACACGAGATTCTTTTGGGAGCAGTTGAACTCAGTTACAATGAGGCAAGGAGAAATCGTGGAGGATTATGCAGACAGAATAAGAAAAGTGAATGTATGAACTGACTCAGAGTGGTGAAGTGAATAATGTTTTACTGCAGGAGGCCGAGCAGATGGCGCTCGACGCTGTCCTAGGGGATTTGTGACTGGATACGTCGAGAAGGGTGAACACATAGGTGCCTAAAGGTCTCTTTTCAGCTGTGAGATTAGCAGTGGATTGGGAGAAGACTGATGTATTGATGGGTTTCAGGGATGGCCATTGTGTGTCCTCTGCAGATGTGAAGTGTTACAATTGTGGGTGTACTGGACATGTGCAGAAGCAGTGTTGCCAACCTCGGCGGAATGGTCGTGGTACTAGCCATCAACAGCATGGGTCATGGTAACCGTATTAGTGGTGCACAAGAAGGTAGCAAGCAGCTGTAAAATCCAAGATTGAACCCAGAATACACCAAAAGCTGTTCACAATAAAATCAGATGCCACAATTATGTACACAGAGGTGGAATGTGCAATAGAGGGTGTGGTGAAAGGAAGGCAGTATCAGTTTTTGCTAGACTCAGGACTGCATACGTAAGTAGCCAGTGGGGACCTAGTGGGCTGCAGGCAATGGAACCCGCCATGCTATAGGTTGCATGGGGTGGGAGGTAATGATACGAAGCCATTGGGATTGGTGGTAAATGAAAATATGTATTCAGGTGGAGGCAGCCAGGTTGAAGCAGTGTGTGGATGTAGTGCCACATATAAGCAAGGGCTACACTATGATTCTGGGTTAGACTTCTTTGCATAACAGCATGCCATAATTCACCTATGGCGATGTATGGTGGAATTTAGCGAGAAGACATTCCAGGTAAAGGAAACCGTCGCCAATTAAGCTCTGTCGTGAGTTGTGTCCATCACACTGAGTACAAATACACTATGTGATCAAAACTATCCGGACATCTGGCTGAAAATTACTTACAAGTTCGTGGCGCCCTACATCGGTAATGTTGGAATTGAATATGGTGTTGGCCCACCCTTAGCCTTGATGACTTCCACTCTCGCAGGCATACGTTCAATCAGGTGATTTAAGGTTTCATGGGGAATGGGAGCCCATTCTTCATGGAGTGCTGCACTGAGGAGAGGTATCGATGTCGGTCGGTGTGACCCGGGATGAAGTCGGCGTTCCAAAACAGCCCAGAGGTGTTCTATAGGATTCAGGTCAGGACTCTGTGCAGGCCAGTCCATTACAGGGATTTCACTGTCGTGTAACCATTCCACCACAGGCCGTGCATTATGAACAGGTGCTCGATCGTGTTGAAAGATGCAATCACCATCCCCGAATTTCTCTCCAACAGTGGGAAGCAAGAAGGTGCTTAAAACATCAACGTAGGTCTGTACTGTGATGGTGCCACGCCAAACAACAAGGGATGGAAGCCCCATCCATGAAAAATACGACCACACCATAACACCACCGCCTCCGAAATTTACTGCTGGCATTACACAAGCTGGCAGATGACGTTCACCGGGCATTCGCCATACCCACACCCTGCCATCGGATCGCCACATTGTGCACCGTGATTCGTCGCTCCACACAACGTTTTTCCACGCTCCTTACACCAAGCGAAACGCCGTTTGGCATTTACCGGCGTGATGTATGGCTTATGAGCAGCCGCTCGACCATGAAATCCAAGTTTTCTCATCTTCCGCCTAACTGTCATACTACTTGCAGTGGATTCTGATGCAGTTTGGAATTCCTGCGTGATGGTCTGGATACATGTCTGCCTATTACAGGGGACTGAAGACCTCCCATAGTGCTCAGAGCTATTTGAACCATTTGAACCAAGCCTATTACACATTAAGTCCCTTTTCAACTATCGGCAGTCTTTGTCAGTCAATAGCCGAGGTCGGCCTGTATGCTTTTGTGCTGTCCGTGTCTCTTCACGTTTGTTCACGGATGTTTAGGAGTGTGGAAATCTCGGATACAGACGTATGACACAAGTGACACCCAATCACCTGCCCACGTTCGAAGTCCGTGAGGTCCTTGGAGCACACCATTCTGCTCTCTCACAGTGTCTAATGACTACTGCGGTCGCTGGTATGGAATACCTGGCAGTACGTGGCAGCGCAATGCTCCTAATATGAAAAACTTATGTTTTTGGGAGTGTCGGGATCCTTTTGATCACATTGTGTACATTAAGTCTTGATTCATATGATCGTGTTCCAAGTAGTATTGGGATGTCACTCTGGGTATGTGGAGCCAGACATACCACTCGGTATGTTATACACAACGGACCCACTGAAAGAGAAAGATTTAGTAGATTCACTCAGTTATTTTGTTAAATGGAGTATCATACCCGTAGAGGAGAAGGCTGGTAGGGAGACAGTAACAATCAATATTGATATTTTTGGCCCCAAAAAAGTTGTCAGTGAGACTGAACATTCTGGAGGAGCGAATTGCTGCACTGAAGCTGTAAGTCGTAAACAGTCACAGGACACCACTAAGGTTGCATTACATAAGAAGATGGAGTATCTAAAAGGAGTGATGAGAACACAGATGGAGAAGCTATCGGTGAAATTTAAGGATTTTTTTTCTCACAGTCTCTCGCCTGTGACACCGGTTATGTAACACAGATATCTGATAGGGAAAGAAACACCAGTGCGCTGCAAACCAGCACTTCGGCATTTGCCACCAGTTCTGGAGGAGTTTATTAACTAGAAGTTGCTTGATGGGATAACAGAAGAGAGTAATAGTCCATGGGGACCAGGAAATGTATCATGCTGAAAAAAAAATATATGGATGGTTCCAAGGAATACAGTTTTCTGTGACTACTACCATCATAATAACAAGACAGTACAGATGCATACCCTATACCCAGCATCACGGAGACCACTGGTAATTTGGGATGTAGCCGGTATTTGTCTATCATTGCTTTAACAATTGGAGACCATCAGATGGAGGTGGCTCCAGAGAATCGACTGAACACAGATTTATCGTTACCTTTGGAGGCAATACCAGTATCAGAGAGTGCCGTTCAGTCTCAAGAATGTTCCTGCGATGTTTCAGCGTTTGATGGACGGAATGTTAAAGGGGTTGAAGAGTCGCAAGTGTCCAGTTTACCTGGATGATATAATTTTGTTCTCAACAAACATGGAAGAACATAGACAACGTTTGAGAGAAATTTTTAAGAGATTGTGGGCTGCACGTCTGATGCTAAGTATAGTGAGGTGCCGTTTTGCGTTGGCGGAACTAAGTTTTTTAACGCAGGTGATTAGGAAAGGCAAAATGAGAACTGATCATAGATTGGTACAGAAATTACAAGATTTTCCGGTTCCAAAGACGAGTATGAAACTACATTATCAGGACCATCAAACTGTTATAGAAAGCTCATGAGGGGATTTTCTAATACAGCATTACCAGTCACGCAACTGTTGGAAATAGGTACAAAGTTTGTATGCACAGAGGAATCTCAGGGGGTGTGCAAAGAGCTGAAAAGAGTTTCGACTTTGAGTCCAGTATTGGTGTTCCCAGATTTCTATAGGGAATTTGTATTGTCCTGCAATGGATCTAAACAAGCTCTCAGGTGTGTTCTGAGTCAGGAGATCAACGGTAAGGGACACCTTATTTCTTTTTCACTGAGACAAAATAAGAAGGCTGAGAGCTATTATCTGACCACAGAGAGGGAATTGATTTGTTTCATATATGGAGTGACATATTTTCGCTGTTGCCTATGTTTGAGCAAGTTTATAGATTATTTGGCTCTGAAATAGTTATTATCCATGAAGGACCCTCCATCAGAAAACACTATGACCTGTTACGTGGGTGTCATGCAAGCATGAGTAGAATTACTGGATGCAAGAGTCACTTGACAAGACTACTGTAATCGCTAGCAGAGAGCATCTGGGATGCGCGAGTGGAAATGACAAGCTTACATTTATCAATAGTTTCATGGACAGATGAGTCCCATTTTGTCACTGGAACAGAATCAGTCGGGTTTTGAAAAGTACAGAGAGAACCTCCATCAGAGCTATGACTGATAGCAGAGTTCAGTGGGCAAAACCTACCTTTCTGTTATCATATACTGTACTTGCTGGTTAGGATCGTGGTGTTTAGCAGACGTGCGCATCTTAAGTGCTACACTGTACACTCCTGTCTGGTAAAATTGGAAGCCATAGTGAGACCTGAGCAGGTGAGGACAGGTGGTCTGCTGCTGAAGTTAGAAGAGGGAGACAGTCATGCAGTGATGATGCAGAAGAGCTGCAACAATGTCAGAAGGGGAAAGCTAAAGTATATCCAGTTCAAGTGATTCAGACAGGCATAAATGTGTGTGCAGTGCAGTTATTCAAAGGCAGAGCAGTCAGCATTACCCTAGGGATATCGTAGAACCTAGACTGTATTTACAGCAAGCAGGTCTGCATCAGATATACTCCATATATGACAGTGTGGTAGTAGTAGCAATTTACTGTGAGCAAGGGGTAGGTGGTTGGAGGTCGAAGATAATGGGTGTTGATTAACGGAACAGCAGGCAACATAACAGAATCAACTTTCCATTTACCACCCATGATGACTGGAGTTAATCACTTGAATATAACACAACCACATCTGTACTTGTTGGACGAGGCACTAGAAATACTCCCTATGTCTCCATCGTCAGGGTTTCAGTGGTGTTACCGGGTAGTGATCAGGAGAGGCACATTAGGACAAAAGTACTCTGCTATCTGGTATAAATAACCGCTGATTTTGTAGCAGAGTTGTTTGTAATCCAGCAGTTCCACCAGGATGCAGGGGGCATGCCACACAAGGGGACGACATGGAGCTGACAGCCACAGCTGCGGGTCTGAGTCCTTGTCGGGGTATCTGCTTTTTGCACTAATTCTGTCCAATGGGCTTCATGCCACAGCGCAGCAGACCTGTCAGTCCAGTCCAGCAGCAGCTGCACTAATATCAGGAGGCAGCAGGCCCTAGGCACAACAGCCACCTTCTGACAATGGTTGGGTGCATCTCTTGCTGCTTGCCTTGGCCTCCTGGGTGTGGTCATCCAGTGAAAAGGGCCTACCTCTGCTAAATTCCAGTATCCGCTGCTGACATCGGTGCTGTGGGTCAATGCCGAAGAACCAATGTGTAAGTTGGAAATAGGATCTTAATTTTGGCAGCCACTTCTTCCTGGGTCTCATCAGCCTACCACCCAGTCTCACCCCTCGACCACTCAGCCTTCTAACAATGTAGCGCCACACGCCACTCCCAGGGTATGCTATACGCATTTTAACAATTCATAAATGCATTTCCGAAAGACCTCTTCGGCATGGTGTATAGCATTTAAGGTAGCGCCGGCCGGCGTGGCCGAGCTGTTCTAGGCGCTTCAGTATGGAACTGCGCGACCGCTACGGTCACAGTTTCCAATCCTGCCTCGGGCATGGATGTCTGTGATATACTTAGGTTAGTTAGGTGTAAGTAGTTCTAAGTTCTAGGGTACTGATGACCTCAGATGTTAAGTCCTATAGTGCTCAGAGCCATTTCAACCATTAAAGGTAGCCTTTGTTACATAGACAAGTGATCTTGTTAAGGTTGAAGTCCACTCATGAAAAAGGTTTTCTATAGGTTGTGGGGCATATATTGAGTACGTGACATGAATTCTTACTAATTTCATGCATAATCTACCCTGGCTGTTGAATAATGTTAATATTTACAGGATCTGAGGCTTGAGGATCGAGCTCAGTATCAGCATTCGCATGTTGGGGCTCTTAAAAAAAATAGTACCTGTACTACTCATCATCATCATCTTCATCATAATCATATGAAGATGATTGTCGTGCATGTGAGTACGGTGAAATAATTATCGTCCTGATTAAATGCCATATTTTGATGGCATTAGGATCGGTATCACCAGTTTCTTATGAAAAAGAAATCCAATATAAGCTGTTGACAGTATACAGGCTAACAGCTTGTGAATTAACGGTTTGCAACGTAGTTCCTCTTCTTCTTGATGCGATCTTCTTACACGTTTCGGAGGAACCCCGCCTTCCACCAGACTTCTCCTGTGAAATTACTAATATGTAGGAACAGGTGCCAGTACGTTCACAGCCGCTACGGTCGCAGGTCGAATCCTGCCTCGGGCATGGATGTGTGTGATGTCCTTAGGTTAGTTAGGTTTAAGTAGTTCTAAGTTCTATGGGAATGATGACCTCAGAAGTTAAGTACCATAGTGCTCAGAGCCATTTCAACCAGTACATTCACAAACAAGGGATTACTATTTCAATTACAAATTGGTCTGACTTCTGATCGACAACAACTTCTTAAAATTAATAACGAGAACAGACTCTCATGGTACTACAGTGTCAAACCCAGTTCTTTGTTTACTGCAGGTCCCCATTGTCACCAAGCCCCATCCCAGATCACACCGTAAGCACACTGGCCGTCCTTATGGCGGAACAGGCAACCACTTACATAGCTTTTCTGTCGCAAAACAGGCGCTACGATGTTCGTTGACCTATACGTTTCACGGAATTGGCAACGCTGTTGCTAAGGCCCAGGGCGCAGTTCAGAGGGTACGTTTGTTACCGATCAGCAGAAGACTGGAGGCGCTGCATGCCCCGCAGCCAGAGGTTGCAGATTAGCTCTTGTAATTCTACAAACGAAATTTATTTCTACTGTAGGGATGGGCTACAGTAATACGCGGAATACATTTGCGAATGAAAAGTAAAGCGATTTGGTGCTTGAATGCAGACTGTGCTGCCACAAAATCTTTCTGATAAACTGTCAGATTTATGTAGTCGCTTAGTTTGCACACTCGTCGCCCTCCATGCTCTCTGTAGCTCTTTGACATGAATTGTGAGGTTAAGAAATCTCCACGTGCAGATATAACACTAAAAATTTTCAAATGCTTCTCGACTTCTTTTCAATTTGGTCAGTTAGTTTACCAACAAATGTTAAAACATATTGCACCATCGCAGCTATAGATAAACAATAGTTAACTGGCGGATGCCGATTGGTTTTGAGTTTGAGGTCATATAGAAAATTCGGCAGCAGCTGTCTCTGGTCCTTACGGTTGTTAATTCCTTGCCAATTTAATCGTAGTGACTCTCTGCCTATCAGACGCTACCAGCAGTACGAATAAATTCATCAGAATGCAAGCAATCATCTGTGTGTTGCAGTGCTCATAATTGTGACTGGCATAAGTATACAGGCATCCACTAGTCTCTTTACTGATTTTTTTAAATTTTTTTTTACATCCAGCTGCTCCTTCCTGACGTTAAAATGAACATGCGCAACAAAACTCACAGATTTCGTGAGTAAAAGGTGCAGAAGGCTTATTACTACCGCTAATCAAGTAAATACTTTGAGCACAGTCCCTGTAGTAAATACAACTGAGCTACCATTAGGTATGATGTCCTTACAATACGGACATTGTCCTGTCTTTTGCGAAGTGGATGAATAGGAATTAGCTGAATTATAAGGACAATATATTTTCCACATTGATACCGTAAACAAGGTTAAGAAAAAGTTTTTATTTCCTTTGTAAATATTTCCGTAGCTATTATTAAACACAAACACATTTTGCAATACTTTAACAATAACGTCCTTTCTATTAAATGAGGTGGTGTAATGAAGGGAAGATAATGAAGTCGATTAGCTCAGCGTAACAAATTTTTTAATTGTCACTGCAAGAAAATTTACAACACTAAGTAGTTTTGAGTTTTGAGAGAGTCTTACGAAACTTGTCTCTGAGCATAGTTTTGCAACTATAATATAGTTTGCAATTAGAAAGACGATTTTAAACAAAAAGTCTGTTTTCTCCACATTCTTTATGATTTAGTCAGTGAAATGTTTCAATTACGGATTTCGTGTAGTAAAGTACGCTAAACTTTACACTTGTCTTATAAATAAACTATACAAAACAGGATTCATATACCTGTAATGACGTCTCAATAACGTTTCTGAAATCAACAGTAGGAGCTGACGAGTAACATAAATTGATAGTGACCTAACATTTATTGAAAATAAATAATTCTATCTTCTCTTGAAGCTCATTGCTATAAGTAAGTTTCTCCTTACATCGCAAACATCCATACTTTTGGGTGCATTTACGTACCAAGTAGCCAGCAATATATGCTACTCGACACTGTTCAGAAGAACGATCTTCCTGGGAGGAAGACAGATGTTCTTCACCCTCGATGATGTTGTCTTGCCCATCGACAGAGGAACTGGGAGTGTTAGGGATTTCCGTGTTTCTGCCGCACCTCAACTGCTTAGGTTCCGGCTCTTCCTTTTCCTGCTCGCAGTTGTTCAGTAACAGTACCTTGTCAGTGTCACAGTTTGAAGTGTCTGGTTTCAGTAGCGAAATAATAATGCTGGTTTGGGATAGAGATAGACAAAACTGTGTAGCGATTGGATCAGACCTGGTCAGTCAGTGAAATTAACTAGCTCTTTTTCAAGACTCAGCACTAACCATTCACTCACAAAAATGGTCAAAAGGAAGGTATAATGCCTTTTAACTCAGGTCACTAAACTTGTGTTTTTATCTGATTTGGTCCTATTTTGAAAGAAGGTATAAAGAGGAGTAATAATAACTTTGTGTTACGTCCCTAGTAATTTTCAGTTAGGAGAGTTTTAAATTTTGTCTGCTGTAAAAATTAAAATATTACAGCAAATTCCTAAATATTTTTCATCAAGAAGAAAAATTTTAAGAATGAAGACTGATTCTTCTTATATTTTTGCACTTTTATTGAAAAAAATAAAATAAAATTGTAACAACTGTAATTGAAGTGTACCCAGTCATCACTCACAGTCCGTATTACCATATATGTTCTCATAGAGGAAAAATTAATCAGTATTATCATTTATTAGTAAAATTTGATCCATTTTAGTAGATGCAAGTCTCTTTCCCTTGTTAGTGCACTTATTCTCTGCTTGTCAAAATATTCGTTCACAGGCCACTAATGCTGCTGTGATACATAATACTTTTAGAACCAATTGACACAGCGCTGGCCACAGCAATCTCATTGTTTCCGACCACTTTAAGAGATTGATGTCTCTAGGCAAATTTCTCTCTATTAAATCTTTGCCCAGTTGGACAATTGCCGCACTTTCTGAGTCTTGACTTGATTGAAGCTCACTAATAGTTTCATTCAACTCCTCCAAGACTGAAGATGTCTCACATGCCACAGCGATAACTGGTTGAGAAATGAGCTCTGTTTTTTTCTTGTTCAACAACCAACGCTTTCATTTCCTCAATATCCTTCATGTAGCAGTCCTGAAAGGTTTTGTCGTCGGAAAGTCCTTGCGTTTGAATCGTGGATCCATTAACGTTGCCTGACTAATCAGTTCGTTGCTGGAGATAAGCACAAGGCACTCTGATAACCCTTTAAGCAAATTGTCAACAAATGACTAGATTTTAGTTGCTGTTCCATTGATTTTGACAAGATTTTCATTTTCAAAAGTGAGACAGTTCTCTCTGACGACACTTCTTCGGTTGCCTCACCTAAAACTTTCAAAATCCTTAAATCCTGTTGCTCTATCTCTCAGTCTGTACCTTTTAAGTTAAAGCGATCTATTTTCCAACTTAAATAGCGAGGCAAGAAATTATCAGACCTTTATTTAAAGTAAATCTTTGCAACATTTCGGAAGTAGAGTACCCTCTAGTTGGGTCTTCTTGTTTCAGGTGCAGTGGGTCTTTTTCTTTAGTTTTCGTACACTTCAGCAAGTTTCATTAAAGCAAAGTGTCTCTTCTCAAAAAAGATAACAACTTATCTGACCTCTTCAATGGTTTTATGTATGGACTTCTGAAGTGCGTGTTTCGCAGTGAGGTTTGAAGAACGTGCAAAGCGTGGGATATGTGGAAGTTTCAGAAGCATTGCAGTTAATTTCATATTTGACCCATGTTCTGCTATTAAGGAAGTGATTTTAAAATTGATATTGTATTTGGGATAGCAACCATTACTCAGTTTGATGTCTTTTCTGCAGCGTGTCTGTCTTCGAATTGTGAGCACTCTAAAAGGTATGACTTTAGTTCACTCTTCTGAAACTAATGTTACTTACACTCGTCCACGCATCAGACTTAGGGCAGACTACCTTTTAGGTGGCCGAAAAATTTTTAATTTTTACTGCAAATCAATTTTAAAAGCTACACATCCAATGGCATACATTTACTTAATGTGAAAGGCTTTATAATATTTTTTAAAAAAATTATTGGTTGTTGTAAGTGAAAAGCAGTTGAGGGTGAGGGAACCACAAAGGAGACAAATCAGGACTTGGTCCAGAACCTGACGACGCTGATGGGCTGGATAGTGTTTGAGACTCAATTTGCCTTTTTGGGAGGATATCTTCACCCGATGTAGTAGCAGACGTAGGTGAGGACAGTCCACAAGAAATGACTTCTCGAATTTTTGCGTCGATAAATGGCGATCTTGATCGGCTTCCTTCACAATATTGCTCCAGAGGTACTGTAGAATGCTTCGATTTTAGATGTTTCTTCAGGTCTGATGATGAGCCAGAAGTCATGCCAATTATCTTCTGAAGTAGCTGCATTTCCCTTTTTGTTCCATTTTGGTAAAATGGTACTGAAGATCGCTCGTAATTCTTTTGGTCGAAGGCAATGGGGATAACATACAGTTGTGCTGCATTGAAAGTACATTGTTATAATTAAAAAATTTGCTGTTAACATAGCCATTTTGCATTGTGCTTGAAGTGAGAACAAATATACATGCACAACATTCTATAATCAGTAGTTACAGAGTAGGATGTAGGAAGTCGTGGTCTGCGAAACCTAGAGCCACAATCGGGATGTTTGTATCATATACGAAAAGGTCTGAATCAATCATAGTGATTAAGAAACTCGCGAAGACTAGCCTGACAATATGCGAGAATTTCACTGCTGAAATACACACCTGGAAATTGAAATAAGAACACCGTGAATTCATTGTCCCAGGAAGGGGAAACTTTATTGACACATTCCTGGGGTCAGATACATCACATGATCAAACTGACAGAACCACAGGCACATAGAAACAGGCAACAGAGCATGCACAATGTCGTCACTAATACAGTGTATATCCACCTTTCGCAGCAATGCAGGCTGCTATTCTCCCATGGAGACGATCGTAGAGATACTGGATGTAGTCCTGTAGAACGGCTTGCCATGCCATATCCACCTGGCGCCTCAGTTGGATCAGCGTTCGTGCTGGACGTGCAGACCGCGTGAGACGACGCTTCTTCCAGTCCCAAACATTCTCAATGGGGGACAGATCCGGAGATTTTGCTGGCCAGGGTAGTTGACTTACACCTTCTAGAGCACGTTGGATGGCACGGGATACATGCGGACGTGCATTGTCCTATTGGAACAGCAAGTTCCCTTGCCGGTCTAGGTATGGTAGAACGATGGGTTCGATGACGGTTTGGATGTACCGTGCACTATTCAGTGTCCCCTCGACGATCACCAGAGGTGTACGGCCAGTGTAAGAGATCGCTCCCCACACCATGATGCCGGGTGTTGGCCCTGTGTGCCTCGGTCGTATGCAGTCCTGATTGTGGCGCTCACCTGCACGGCGCCAAACACGTTCACGACCATCATTGGCACCAAGGCTGAAGCGACTCTCATCGCTGAAGACGACACGTCTCCATTCGACCCTCCATTCACGCCTGTCGCGACACCACTGGAGGCGGGCTGCACGATGTTGGAGCGTGAGCGGAAGACGGCCTAACGGTGTGCGGGACCGTAGCCCAGCTTCATGGAGACGGTTGCGAATGGTCCTCGCCGATACCCCAGGAGCAACAGTGTCCCTAATTTGCTGGGAAGTGGCGGTGCGGTCCCCTACGGCACTGCGTAGGATCCTACGGTCTTGGCGTGCATCCGTGCGTCGCTGCGGTCCGGTCCCAGGTCGACGGGCACGTGCCCCTTCCGCCGACCACTGGCGACAACATCGATGTACTGTGGAGACCTCACGCCCCAGGTGTTGAGCAATTCGGCGGTACGTCCACCCGGCCTCCCGCATGCCCACTATACGCCCTCGCCCAAAGTCCGTCAACTGCACATACGGTTCACGTCCACGCTGTCGCGGCATGCTACCAGTGTTAAAGATTGCGATGGAGCTCCGTATGCCACGGCAAACTGGCTGACACTGACGGCGGCGGTGCACAAATGCTGCGCAGCTAGCGCCATTCGACGGCCAACACCGGGGTTCCTGGTGTGTCCGCTGTGCCGTGCGTGTGATCATTGCTTGTACAGCCCTCTCGCAGTGTCCGGAGCAGGTATGGTGGGTCTGACACACCGGTGTCAATGTGTTCTTTTTTCCATTTCCAGGAGTGTATAAAAGTTTCTAATAATATGATATCCGAATTTGGGCTACATAGCGTGTGAACAAGAGATGACAGGTTAATGGTGCAGATAAAGGCTGGAAAAAAGCAGTGCAAATGAAATCTAAAGTCTGTGCTTTAGGAGCTAATAACTTGTCTACACATGCAGCCACTACTATTTCTTCCAGCGTGTTTGTATTGTTACTGTAGAACATAGTTGGCCATGACTTTCAACTCATTTCGATGAAATCCGCCATATATTTCAGAATATCGACATCCACGTCTTTCTCCTAACGAATCTGGACACTTGGCTCAAGCCAAGTGTGCTCTCTGTTCTAAGACATGACGGAGGTAACATATGATGAGGTGGAGTAGTGGAGTGCAAAATCTTTGACTTATTACCTACCATGTTACTCACACGCAGTACTAATGAAGACAAACAAGACAAAAATATGTTCGTTTATATCAAATTCGCTCAAAAAATTTGCCGTTCAGTGAGCGTCCTCTACAGAGCTCCGAAACTAGGCGAGATAGCCGGTTTCAAAAATGACCTTTCAAAATTAAACTTAGGATCCTACAAATAATGCTAGGAGCACAAACATAAATATTCTGCTCCTTAAGTGTGAAGTTCAAGTTTGTAGTTTCTTCTTCAAATGTAACAGTGTTTCAGCTTCGACCTACCAATAATGCAGCCTATAGTCCACATACATATATTTCCCGCGAAATCCACAAGCAAAGAAATTCGTACCTGGAATATCAGCTCACAAGCTCACATCATTACCAAACTAACTCGGTTACATAATAAATATGCTCCCCAAAAGACTGAAAACCTGAAGGGAAAACCTGCACCTTGGCTAACGAAACAGCTAAAACAGTCCATGAATGTCTGAGACACTGCACATTTGACTGACAAACGACCTCCTACCCTTGAAAATAAAACTAATTACGTGCAGAAAGCAAATGGAGTCAATCAAACTGAGAGAAACGATAACTAAGACATACCAATATATTAATCTAAAACATGAAGACCATATGTTCTATGGAGAAACTTGTTTGATCGAGGGAAGAGTAGACAGAGTAGAAGCTGCAGCTTATCCCATTGTCCCAAACAAGGAACTAAACCGGTACTTGACTTTAGCGATAAGCTTCACTGGACCGTAAACAAAATATAGGCTTACTGATTATTTCGCAGAGATAAATGACGGTAGCTGCGAAAAATTCTTTCTTGATGTGACAACGCTGTTGAAAAATCCTCAGCTCAGCATTATTGTACACTCAAGCTTATTGTAATACTCAAGCTTATTGTAGATCCATTACTGCTCATAATAACTACTGCTCCCTAGAGCCTGAAGCTCTTTTCTGGATAACACAGTAGAAACACTCGTTCCCATCAGAATACAAGCCTTAGAGATACAGTTGATAAGAAGAGTAGCTGGGCACATTCTGTCTGACGGGAGACTGAATGTAGACATCAGAAAAGAAGTGAGAGTGAAAAACTTTAATCAGAAAATTAATGAATACAGAAAGAATTGGAATGGTTATGTCAAAAAATAGAAGGTGATAGATTACCAAATAGGTGATAATTATTAACTCAGTGGGCAGAAGATGTTTAGGAATACCAAGGAAAATCAACAGTTTCAGCCAAGAGGGCGTAATAGGAAAATGCCTACTACATGCGAAGAGGAGAAGAAGACATATGATATTAAAAATATTATGATTTTTAAGTAACAGTGATTTTAATAAGGTTTATAATCACACATAAAACTCTCGTCTGATGTAAGAGGACTCCTGAGGGCATTAATCTGTTTAGGTTAAATGAATAAATAAAAAATTAAACATAGAAAAAGTTGTGCATTTTCAGCTTCTCGCGGCCTAATGAATAGTCCATTAACTTTCGGGCATGCAGCAGCGCAAATAAAATTTCCTCCACTGATATTTCGGCCGCGTATCGTCCTGCCATCCTCAGAGTGAGTCACGTGACTAACGACAAGATGCCAAACGCGGCCTTAGGTGCTCCACAGCGGCGGTACTGCGCATGCGGGTCACATATGCTGGTCGGCGGCAAAGAAATACGCTTACAGATGCGCCGCCTGTGCTGAAGGCGTACAGACATTCGATTCGCTTATCGATGTATGATCGGCGGCGGTGACATCATGAGGACTTATCTGCAGTTTAATTACTCTAAGAGCCGGATTCCATGATTTGTCCCAATTAAAACCATTATCTCTATTTATTAAATTATTAGCTAATCTAATCTCTATAGCTTCCTTGAATACAAATTCCCAAAAGGAAGAGGCGGATGTTAAAATCTTCACATCACTGTAATTCGTGGAATGCCGTGTATCAATATACAATTTTCGGCCACACCTGACTTGTCTGGCTGTAATAAGCGTGTTTATCTTCGATGCTCCACACATCTCTCATGAGCGGTGCGTGTTGTTTAACCTATGTACGACTCCTCACAATTTCCGCAAGGAATCTGTTACACACCCGCTTTACGAAGCTGTAAATCGTCCCTCACAGAGCCTACTAAAGCTGCAATCTTCGCGGAAGGCCGGAAGATCACCTTAACACAGAGTTTCTCAAGAATACGGCCTACGTTCGAGGAAAGAGCACCCACATAGGGCAAAAATGCACTACATTTTGAAGGAATTACTATCTTCTTCCCCATCACATACCTGCATACTAGGTTTTGCATTGAATGCTCTACGATTTTATTGCGGAGAAAAACCATTCGATTTGAAAATACTCTGGACGTATGTGAGCTCTTCTTGCAAATAGTCTTTATCGGATATACAGTACACCCTATGCACTAAGGTTTAAGGACACCTATGGTCTGTGAAGGGTGATGCCAGCTGCTGGCCTGAAGATATAGATTTGTGAGTGTTGGTTTTTGATATACGGTTCAAAATGGCTCTGAGCACTATGGGACTTAACACCTGAGGTCATCAGTGACCTAGAACTTAGAATTACTTAAACCTAACTAACCTAAGGACATCACACACATCCATGCCCGAGGCAGGATTCGAACCTGCGACCGTAGCGGTCGCGCGGTTCTAGACTGATTCGCCTAGAACCGCTCGGCCACCTCATATACGGCATATCCTAATGTACTATCAACTTTACGGCGAAGGACAACATCCAGAAAGGAGAGGCAGTCTTTTTTTTCTATAGTAAATTTGATGCTAGCATGGATGGAATTCAATTGCTCAAAAAATCGATGTAATTCATCCAGCCCGTTCGGCCGTACCACAAATGTGCCGTCCACGTACCTCCAGAAGACCGTCGGTTTAAAACTTGCTGAGCCCAGTGTTTTGTTCTCGAAGTCTTCTATGAATAAATTAGGTACCAGAGCGGTGAGTGGGCTTTCCATAGCAACGCCATCAATCTGCTCATAAAATTCACCATTAAACGTAAATTAAGATGATAAAAGCACATGTTAAAAATAAGGCCGTAATGTTATAATCAGCATGTTGGCCGATAAGAGATGAAGGGTCCTTTAAAGGTACCTTGGCGTGTAATAACACCACGTCCAAACTAACAAGCACATCCGTACTATTTAGCCTGACATTGCTAAGTCTCTGAATGAAATCCATAGAACTACGAATTTGGTGGCTACATTTGTCTACCAATGGTTTTAATAAGGAAGCTAAATATTTGGCAGAAAAATACGTTGGTGAACCAACAGTACTCGTTACAGGTCTCATAGACAAGTCGTCTTGCTAGTTTCATTCTTTACAATGTACCGTAGTAGTGTATAGAAATTCGAGACGAATAATTTGATACAGGACACGTGGTCTATCTACTCGAGATACTACCTCGGACTGTCTTACCTACAAGTGCATAATTTGCAGGGAATGGTTTTCTTCCCCTGTTACCAAAATCTTCTTGGCCTTCTAATAAATCCAAATCTTTTGGATACTCCGGATGCCGCTTTATCGACATCTTACGGAAAGACACTACACATGCCCCCTTCCGAAAATGTTTGTGCTCTAATTCCTTGCTGAGTTCACTAAAAACGTTTTTGTTAAAGCGTGGTAGAAACTTTGTAGCACCAATCCAACGTCTAATTTTAGACAGTACAGGTCATATGTTACCAAATTTTCATAAGAATTTATATGCTCTTGGAATTTGTAAAATAACTTTAGTGAGAGATTTTTCTCAAACAAGGACCAGTGACGCCTTTTGCTTTGACACTGCGTTTCATCCACTGCTCTGGAATACTGAAAAGGGAAACAGAAACTGCTGAATACATGGGCAATATTATTTGAGGTTCTACAGTGCAATGATCTACCCTTCATTTTTGACAAGTATGATGATTTCTTTTTTAAATATCTGTTCACATTATGAATTTTGTGTTTCAGTTTTTGCTTCCTTTGAGTATTATCATCATCACGCACCATACAGAGTTTTGTTTTAACTTGTATCGCAGTCATTTCTATGATATCTTTCTGGTGGAAATACTTCACACTACTGCGGCATTACGTTTGTTTCTGCCGGGAACTGACCGGATGCACTATATGTTCTTCTTGGCTTATTCACTTTCAGTTCAGCTGACAGCAGTTTAGTCTTATCAGTAGATTCCTCGCACACTACTGAAGAGCCAGTATCAGGTGTAAATTTTAGAGGAACTACAGTGTGTGTAAGCCGTTTTTTCCTGCTGTTCATCAATGATTTCTCTTCAAGTTGAGCATCACAGAGGTATCTGTTGTGCAGCTTTACTGGATCCATATCCAGCAGCTGACATTGCAAGCAACAATAACTGTGTATCAGAAAAATGCTATGTATGTGTTTATATTTCAATGATAGCTTCAGTAGCTGAAACAGCGTTAGTTCTACAAAAAGGAATCTTTTATCAAGTACTTGCTAACAGGATTATTTATTTTCAAGCTTCGCTGGACTAGTGTAAATACTTTGTTTTCCAGATCTTTAAATAATTTATTAAGCCTTCAGGAGAATGTTCTAAATTACATATCAGTCTTTAAATTCAGGAAATCGCTCAATTACGAGGATATTTTAAGCACTGTTAATACTAATATCAACGGTAACTGCACTCTTCCGTGTGCAAAAGGCACACGAGTTTGAGAAAACGACATTCACTCTGGTTTGGTTCGTATTTCACACACTATCCACCGTGCGTCTGACGTTCTTGAAAAAGTTCAGCAACACATGATTCCTAATCTCTTTTTCTACGTGACATTACTTGCTTCGTAAGTGGCACAAGTCTTGTCAGTAACGTTGCTTTTATTTTTAGTGCTTAGTTTTTTCTCAGCGAGTAACAATATAGTAGCGAATCCATTTTCTCAATGTTTGCAAGCTTTTGCGTGATGAAATTCTCACTATGTCGTCATCTCTTCCACTCACTACCGTGTAAATGCTTGTGGATCAGACACTAAGTGAAATAAAAGAATGGCTGAGAGCGCTAACAAATTGCTTACTTAAGCCTGGTTTCCATCTGGAATAACACGAGCAAATGAGCATCGCCGAATGAGAATTCTCTCCGGTGTAAACTGCGGACAAGCGCGAGAAAACATTCAGTCGCTTTCGCTACGCATTCACTGGTGTCTGCTCGTGGTCAGCCGGTTATCGGTCTCTTAGCGAAACATAAAAGGAAGCTGGAATTCTCTCTACTTCGGCGCTAGCATCACAAAAAGAAGTCTTCCGCTGCGAACTACTTTGCGTTCATCACTGGTAATTCATGCTCCGCTTCTATATTTCCCCCCACAGGTATAACGAGAAGCCAGTGAAAGGTGTCAACCGAAATGAGTGCAAAGTTTTGGAATAGCGTTAGAGAGGGCTAGAGCTAGAGTTCAGTTGTAAGTGCACTGCTCGACTGCTCTACTGCTTGACGATTACGCAAATACTCTGACACGTACATACCTCTTTTCCTACTCCGTTTAGCTTCCTTCGTCAAAAACACCGGGCAAAATAATCCTGTCTCTACATCAAAGATTTAATCGTAGCTGTAATTAGGGCTGCTATCGTGTGAAACATATGTGAGTATTATAACCGAAAAAAATACGCAGTGCCAGTAGAGTTGGCAAGCTGTGCTTGTTTTCTCGTGTTCTCCTCCTATCGATCTAGTGTGAACGCTTGTCCACAGGTACGAAAGAATGCTTGTGAGAACTGGCGAGTTGTCTGCCAGTGCTCGTTCGCTTGTGTTCGGTTCAATTCACTCTGGTGTAACCTAGGCTTTCCACTAGTTCACTTTCGTTCGCTCTAGTATGCACGAGACCTTAGAACACATAACTGATATCATATGCCGATTTTCTTGGGCTGAGGACCATAGTCATGACATATATTTTAAATGAAATCATTCCATAATTTGGTTGTAAGTTTTTATTATTCATTCATTACACTTTCGCAGTTTCGTCTGGAGAGCTATTTTCAAGTTTGAGGAGACAACTCAAGTACTGCTCCTTAAATTGTTTTTATTAAATGTCATCTCATTTTGGATTAATTTTGTTATCCATAAGTTATACAGGTTTCAGTTTTCACCATGAACTTGAAAACAGCTCTGTAATCGAAATCGCGATAATGAAATAAATAAATAAATTTCAAATGACAGCAATGATTTCATTTTTATCATTTAAAAATGTTATATGTTTCCTGAGCACGAAGCTCAGTTGCCACATTATTTCACCATGTAAGATGGGCATAGTTTACACAGGATCGAGTGCTTAGAATTCTTTATTGGTTCTTCCTTGTAACTAATATATTCATTCAGCTGGATTCAAAATCCACTTCCGTAACCTTTCTTCATCTTTGACGGGAAATCTGAACATTTTTAGTCCGGGATTTGTCTGTTTGCCACTTCCACAGTTAATATATTCCCAGGAATTCGGAATGATGACTCGATCGACTAGCGACGCTTTCCCTGAAACAGGCTAACTGCTGTACTTCACAGCCGCCAGATAGTGGCTAGCGTTTCAAGGATTCATGTGATTGCACAGGGTTGCCACTTGTTTCACCATATGGAGTGCCATCTTGCCGTTGGTGCCAAAAATAAGGGTGCGACGCTGTCGTCGTTTGGTGACTGTTCCCTGGCGAGGGTTGTCTGTGGGCGGTCAATCTGTTTCTTACGTGGTCTGGGGTCCTATGATCACAGAATTTCAGCGTGGCTGACGCTCCATGACACGCCGGACTGCTCTACAGATTCTGAGCCCTGTCTGCTCTGAAGTCACCAGCAGCTGTCTGGTGCACCCTGAATACCTTAAACATAAATTACTACACCAACCCAAACAGAACCTAATTTATTTTTACATATAACGGTCAACCCAGTCTTTTGTAGTTTAAGCAGTTCCATTCTCAGTATATATATATATATATATAACTGAGGCATCCATAACTTATATAACTACTACTCATTTACACACAACATATGCTTCTTACCCGATTACATTTTACATTACTACTAACAGAAATTATCTGTTCTTAAAACGACTGTTCACGTAGCATAACCACTATAAGCTTATTGCTTTTCATGTCCCCAACTGTTCTTATACTAAAATCCTGGTTTAGTTATTTCACAGTGTTCTCATTGTTGTAATACACATCCATGTACTGCCATACTTATATCACAAACCGGGTGGGTTTGGTAGGTTAATCACATTCATTATCACTATTTTTCTAAGAAAAGAATTCCGTCCATAAAGTGTGAACTGTGGTAAACAAGCCTAAATTCTCTTCCAAGTAGAAATCAGGAAATATCGTTCCTGATGGTTTGACTTCGATTACACCTTCTTATCACTAAAGGTTCCGTCATGTGCTACTTTAATGCTAATGCAATAGATCTTTAATCTAAATTTATTGAACTGATAATGTAGTCTTAAGTAACACACCCCACCCACACAAAAGGAAAAAAATTCTTTAGAAATTTCAAATCTTGAAAGAACGTGTAGCAAGATATTAATAACGATTTTTAATAGTAACTGTAACATTAATTCTTAATTCTCCTTTACCAGGCATCTCACAGATCGATATCAACCATGACTTTCATAGTTTGCGTCCCATTCAGCTGATTTTTCAGTTCATCACTTGATTAGTATTTAATTTCTATATGTCATGTCTTCACAGCTTTACAAGTGGACTATCGTTAAGATCACCTTTGCCCTTACATCATACTCTCTAACCTAAACAATGGTTATGAAATTTTGCTCACCCCCACTTCACCTTAAATTTGAACATAACATTGTGAAGAATTTATCGTTCGCTGACTACAAAAGGGTTTTCGATCTTGCATGTTAAACATTCCTTTTCCTTTCCTTGTAATTGGGTCAGTTAGCACAGTGGCTTTTGGGTGAGGTATACTTGTTATATCGTCCGCAGCTCGTGGTCGTGCGGTAGCGTTCTCGCTTGCCGCGCCCGGGTTCCCGGGTTCGATTCCCGGCGGGGTCATAGATTTTCTCTGCCTCGTGATGACTGGGTGTTGTGCGATATCCGTAGGTTAGTTAGGTTTAAGTAGTTCTAAGTTCTAGGGGACTGATGACCATAGACGTTAAGTCCCATAGTGCTCAGAGCCATTTGAACCATACTTGTTATTCCATATGGCCCTTTGTAGAGATGTTGAAACATGCCTGTTAGTACTTTTTTTAAACTTCTATTATGTGTTTTTCCTTATACCAAGTCTCCTAATTTAGACACTATTCGGGCACTCCTTTCCCATCTTTTTTTTCTCTCATTACCTGCTTTACTTAGGGTCTCTTTGATATTTGATTCTGATATTTGGGTAATCCATACATTCTCTTCAGGCTAGTTGATATACTTTAACAATGGTTCACCTTCATCTTCACTTCACCTTCAGCTGGTAACCGAATGGGGAAGTTCATTCAGTTATCCTTTCAAAATCACTCACCATCTCAATCTACTTGGAGTGTTTTCCAGCACAATAAGTTCGATATAACCATCCTAATTCCCTCATCACACGTGCGGTGGGGATAGCCAGTGCGTGGTCCCATGATATGATTCCTTTTTCTCTATGCTAGGAACTCCTTAAATTGCCTTGCCGTAATTGTGTGTCATTATCTGACAATAAATGTTTTGATCTCCCTACTTGCTTTAAACAACAGTCCCTCAGCTTCAGTATGACATTGTGGGTTGTAGCTCTTCTCAATGGATACAAATTAACAAATTTTCACAAGAATTTCAGGACAACAAAAAAGAATGCCATATCACCCCTGCCCCCCCCCCCCCCCACGCTCTTATGCAGTGGACCTTAGAAGTCCACTGCTACTAAATATCATAACCCATTGGGTATTGTGGGATGAAGTAAGGTGTGCAGTTTCAACATCCTTATTTTCACCTTCTGACATGTCTTACATTTTTTTTTTAAATCTTCAGTGTATGTTCTTAAAGTATTAATGTGCATGATAGATTTCTCAGGGCCAAAGTGATCATATACTAGATGTATGTACCATGTTATTAAAGCAATACCGTTGAAGGGAATGCAGAGCAACAAGTTACTCAAAGTATACTTTTTGTGGAACAGTATCCCTCTGTGAAGCTTCCATCTGCTGCTGAAATCGCCACCTCCATTTCTAACTGCTGAATATGTTTAAGTAGTGCTTGATCTCTGTGTTGCTGTGTTTGCAAGTTACAACAAAGTTTATAACATCCCCATCTGAACTGTTTGTTTTTAAAAAATGTATTGCAAAAGTGCTAATTCTCTGACATCGCCAGGACAAGTATCCGGTACTATATTTTAATTGCCTTTGACATAATGTACGGAAAAATTATATTCCTGGATGAAAAACGCCCATCTAATGTGCCTACTGAGTAACAACTTACTTTTTGAGAGTAGCGTTAATTATGTGTGATAACTATGGACGATAATCTCGTGTCCTGATAATGGCTATTTCAAAGTTTTAAAAGCCAATACTACCGCTTTTTCCATTATACCATAATTTCTTTCAGTATGTGTGAGGCGTATGGTTTGCAAATGCTATACGTTTGTGTTCAACTACATCTGTTGCAAGACGGAACAGTTGGCTGAAATGAGGATGCACCAGTAATGGTGCTGACACTAAACTGTACCTGATAGCTAAGAACTCAGCTGTGTATTCTTGTATCCATCGCCACACTGAATATTGTTTCAGTAACTTTGCCATTTGTGGTGTATTCAGGACTGCTTGCTCAAAAATTTTCTACAAAATCCTGTTGTCCCTATATGGGCTCACGTTGTTTTTTTATGCTTGTAGACATTTACTAACTGTGTCTTACTTATGTGGCTCTTGTCTTATTGCTTCTCTATTTATCACATGTTCTAAAAATCTAACGTTAGTCCTGCCAAATTGAGATTTAGATAGTTACAGGGTAATTTCCTGAAAATCGAGATATTAGTGTATCCAACATGTATATGTGATCCTCTCAGGTTTTCTATATAAATGCTATGTCGTCTACGTTTATCAAGATCCAGTGTTTCATATCATATCCAACTGCCTTATGAAAACCAACACTGAAATGTTCAATCCAAACGGTAGAACCTTGAACTGAGAAGCTCTGCCCTCAAACGGAAGCACTGTAGATTCGTGAGATGCCTGATGTGGTTTGATTTGCCAGTATCCTGTGCTAAATCCCTAGTAGTAATGTACTTCACCCCCAAAAATTATCTATTATGGGCTGTGTGTCTCTTTCTGGTTCTGCTATCCTGTTTAATGTTTTTACATCAAACATTAGTGTGACTGTTCCATCTGGTCCCATAACGAAAATCAGTGGGTTATTATAACAACTATTAGCTGTTTCTGTTACATCCCAATGTATCATCCTGTTCATTTAATGCCTTAACATTTTATTTAGTGCTACTGGCATCTAGTATAGACCACACTGATTGGATCAGGAGGTTTTATCTTTCGTGTGCACGTTAAATCTTTAATCGTTCCTTGCTTCAACGAAAATATCTCTTTATAACTGGTAAGCAATTGAAGAATGTCTACTTTCTCTTTTGCATTAATTCCTAATGTTTTATCAATATTAGCTACTATATCTTTCACTGGTATTTTTCCAAATATTTAGAGTACTTATTTGATGTATCACAGTTTCTATTGTGGGTGCTACATTTGTGTGACTAATTCCTGTGGAATCTAATTGTTATGATACTATTTAGTGATCATCACCATATTGAAAAGTTACAGATCCCATAGAAAAGACTAAAATAACTTCACAACCTCACAGCCAGTCCTTTCCCGGAAGGATAGGGAGGTTTTAATCAGATACAACGAACATCAGGCAACTAAACTTATACATGCCAAAAGAAAACTGAGTTAAAATTTTTCTGTACTGGCTTACTGTTTTTTCTGTACTTCCCATCAACTTCACTCCCATGATCAGCACCGTCGGGCATATCGGGAATACATGCATCAGATTATAGCTTGTTAAAAAATTCTGGCCCAAAACCCAAATTTCACTGACCAGATCCATCGATATATATACTGGTATCTCATCTACTCCGCAACAAAGCTTTGGTCGCATGTATCTTTTAGTTATACATTGATTCTCGTCTAATAAATCATCTATCATCATATTACCTTTTATCACACTTAATCGTTTGGGATTAAACTGATATTATCCGGATTGCAACAGACTCAGAAGATCGAGCCACTCTTCTGAAGCTCACCACTTTTCCCTGTGCGTGTGTCCCTGACTTCTGGCTCTGAGCACTATGGGACTTTAACTTCTGAGGTCACCAGTTCCCTAGAACTTAGAACTACTTAAACCTAACTAACCTAAGGACAGCAACCGCATCCATGCTGTCAGCGAGAGCACGCCGCTAGTTCCTGCTACTACTAAGGCGAGTACACCGTTCGCTTGTTACATATTTTTACGAGCTTCAAACAGGAGGAGTGCAGTAACGGATAGGAACTGTGATTGTTGTTTACAGATGCGAGCTGAGCTCAGCAGCTTGAGGCTGCTGTCAAGGGGCGTCACTGTGAGGGATCGGACGCGAGGATGAGATGGACGTCCAGCACGTCCCACGTGTCCTCCAATCGGCCCACTGCTATGACCTCCCCGGGTACTGCCTGCACTGAGGTTGAGCCCTCACCCGTGGTTGAGTGGGGGATCATTCCAAGTCTGGCAGGCAGCGAAAAACTTTCCGTGGGGCAGATCTTAGGGCCTCCCCGGTTCGTTTGACGAACAGGTTTCGGGCGTTATCTATGGCTGACGATGTATCTGAGCCGGATGCAGTCGTCCAACCCGTTCCAGAGGAAGCTTCTCGGCCTGCAAGGTCTGGGCATTCACAGAGGGTGGGTTTGCTGGTAGTTGGGAGGTCCAACGTTAGGCGCGTAATGGGGCCTCTTAGGAACACGGCTGCCGAAGAGGGGAAGGAAGCCAGTGTGCACTCCGTGTGAATTCCGGGGGGAGTCATTCCGGATGTGGAAAGGGTACTTCCGGATGCCATGAAGAGTACAGGATGCAGCCAAATGCAGGTGGTGGTTCATGTCTGTACCAGTGACGTGTGTCTACATCTACATCTACATTCATACTCCGCAAGCCACCCAACGGTGTGTGGCGGAGGGCACTTTACGTGCCACTGTCATTACCTCCCTTTTCTGTTCCAGTCGCGTATGGTTCGCGGGAAGAACGACTGTCTGAAAGCCTCCGTGCGCGCTCGAATCTCTCTAATTTTACATTCGTGATCTCCACGGGAGGTATAAGTAGGGGGAAGCAGTATATTCGATACCTCATCCAGAAACGCACCCTCTCGAAACCTGGCGAGCACGCTACACCGCGATGCAGAGCGCCTCTCTTGCAGAGTCTGCCACTTGAGTTTGCTAAACATCTCCGTAACGCTATCACGGTTACCAAATAACACTGTGACGAAACGCGCCGCTCTTCTTTGGATCTTCTCTGTCTCCTCCGACAACCCGATCTGGTACGGATCCCACACTGATGAGCAATACTCAAGTATAGGTCGAACGAGTGTTTTGTAAGCCACCTCCTTTGTTGATGGACTACATTTTCTAAGGGCTCTCCCAACGAATCTCAACTTGGTACCAGCCTTACCAACAATTAATGTTATATGATCATTCCACTTCAAATCGTTCCGTACCCGTACTCCCAGATACTTAACAGAAGTAACTGCTACCAGTGTTTGTTCCGCTATCATATAATCATACAATAAAGGATCCTTCTTTCTATGTATTCGCAATACATTACATTTGTCTATATTAAGGGTCAGTTGCCACTCCCTACACCAAGTGCCTATCCGCTGCACATCTTCCTGCATTTCGCTACAATTTTCTAATGCTGCAACTTCTCTGTATACTACAGCATCATCCGCGAAAAGCCGCATGGAACTTCCGACACTATCTACTAGGTCATTTATATATATTGTGAAAAGCAATGGTCCCATAACACTCCCCTGTGGCACGCCAGAGGTTACTTTAACGTCTGTAGACGTCTCTCCATTGATAACAACATGCTGTGTTCTGTTTGCTAAAAACTCTTTAATCCAGCCACACAGCTGGTCTGATATTCCGTAGGCTCTTACTTTGTTTATCAGGCGACAGTGCGGAACTGTATCGAACGCCTTCTGGAAGTCTAGGAAAATAGCATCTACCTGGGAGCCTGTATCTAATAATTCCTGGGTCTCATGAACAAATAAAGCGAGTTGGGTCTCACACGATCGCTGTTTCCGGAATCCATGTTGATTCCTACAGAGTAGACTCTGGGTTTCCAAAAACGACATGATACTCGAGCAAAAAACATGTTCTAAAATTCTACAACAGATCGACGTCAGAGATATAGGTCTATAGTTTTGCGCATCTGCTCGACGACCCTTTTTGAAGACTGGGACTACCTGTGCTCTTTTCCAATCATTTGGAACCTTCCGTTCCTCTAGAGACTTGCGGTACACGGCTGTTAGAGGGGGGGCAAGTTCATTCGCGTACTCTGTGTAGAATCGAATTGGTATTCCGTCAGGTCCAGTGGACTTTCCTCTGTTGAGTGATTTCAGTTGCTTTTCTATTCCTTGGACACTTATGTCGCATTGGATCAGAGCAGATTCTGTCTGGTTTCGGGCGGCTAGCGGAAATGGTAAAGACTGCCAGTCTTGCTTCCGAGATTAAGGCGGAGCTCATCATCTGCAGCATCGTCGATAGAATGGACTGTGGTCCTTTGGTGCAGAGCCGAGTGGAGGGTCTGAATCAGAGGCTCAGGCGGTTCTGTGACCGTGTAGGCTGCAGATTCCATGACTTGCGCCATCGGGTGGTGGGTTTCCTGGTCCTGCTTAATAGGTCAGGAGTTCACTACACACAGGAGGCGGGTAACGGGTAGCGGGGGCTGTGTGGAAGCGACGGGGCGGTTTTTTAGGTTAGAGGGTCTCAGGGAACCACAGAAGGAGCGTCCGTCAGAAAGTGGGCAGGTAAAACGCAGTAAGGTAGTTGTAGAAGTGATTGGTATTGTAGTTGCACATGGTCGTAGTTCTGTTGGGAAAGAACCAGAGCTGCAAGCCGTAATAGAAAGCACTGAAACTCAAATACACTCCTGGAAATTGAAATAAGAACACCGTGAATTCCTTGTCCCAGGAAGGGGAAACTATATTGACACATTCCTGGGGTCAGATACATCACATGATCACACTGACAGAACCACAGGCACATAGACACAGGCAATAGAGCATGCACAATGTCACCACTAGTACAGTGTATATCCACCTTTCGCAGCAATGCAGGCTGCTATTCTCCCATGGAGACGATCGTAGAGATGCTAGATGTAGTCCTGTGGAACGGCTTGCCATGCCATTTCCACCTGGCGCCTCAGTTGGACCAGCGTTCGTGCTGGACGTGCAGACCGCGTCAGACGACGCTTCATCCAGTCCCAAACATGCTCAATGGGGGACAGATCCGGAGATCTTGCTGGCCAGGGTAGTTGACTTACACCTTCTAGAGCACGTTGGGTGGCACGGGATACATGCGGACGTGCATTGTCCTGTTAGAACAGCAAGTTCCCCTGCCGGTCTAGGAATGGTAGAACGATGGGTTCGATGACGGTTTGGATGTACCGTGCACTGTTCAGTGTCCCCTCGACGATCACCAGAGTTGTACGGCCAGTGTAGGAGATCGCTCCCCACACCATGATGCCGGGTGTTGGCCCTGTGTGCCTCGGTCGTATGCAGTCCTGATTGTGGTGCTCACCTGCAAGGCGCCAAACACGCATACGACCATCATTGGCACCAAGGCAGAAGCGACTCTCATCGCTGAAGACGACACGTCTCCATTCGTCCCTCCATTCACGCCTGTCGCGACAACACTGGAGGCGGGCTGCACGATGTTGGGGCGTGAGCGGAAGACGGCCTAACGGTGTGCGGGACCATAGCCCAGCTTCATGGAGACGGTTGCTAATGGTCCTCGCCGATACCCCAGGAGCAACAGTGTCCCTAATTTGCTGGGAAGTGGCGGTGCGGTCCCCTACGGCACTGCGTAGGATCCTACGGTCTTGACGTGCATCCGTGCGTCGCTGCGGTCCGGTCCCAGGTTGACGGGCACGTGCACCTTCCGCCGACCACTGGCGACAACATCGCTGTACTGTGGAGACCTCACGCCCCACGTGTTGAGCAATTCGGCGGTACGTCCACCCGGCCTCCCGCATGCACACTATACGCCCTCGCTCAAAGTCCGTCAACTGCTCATACGGTTCACGTTCACGGTGTCGCGGCATGCTACCAGTGTTAAAGACTGCGATGGAGCTCCGTATGCCACGGCAAACTGGCTGACACTGACGGCGGCGGTGCACAAATGCTGCGCAGCTAGTGCCATTCTACGGCCAACACGGCGGTTCCTGGTGTGTCCGCTGTGCCGTGCGTGTGATCATTGCTTGTACAGCCCTCTCGCAGTGTCCGGAGCAAGTATGGTGGGTCTGACACACCGGTGTCAATGTGTTCTTTTTTCCATTTCCAGGAGTGTAGTTGTAGGTACAGAGGGCTGACTTAAGCCGGAAGTAGGTTCAGCCGAAACTTTTTCACACGATCTAACAGTGTTCAGAAAGGATAGATTAAATACAGCTGGTATTTATTGCGGTATTTATTGTGGTCAGAAGTGGTTTGCCTTATAGCGAAATTGAAGTACATAATTCATGTGAAATAGTATGGGTAGAGGTTATACCTGACAATCGGACTAAACAATTAATTGGATCGTTTTACCGACCCTCCGACTCAGAAGGCATAGTTACTGAACAGTTCAAAGACAACTTGAGTCTCATTTCAAATAAGTACCCCGCTCATACAGTTATAGTCGATGGTGACTTCAATCTACCGTCGATATGCTGGGAAAATTATACGTTTAAAGCCGGCGGCAAGCATAAAACATCATCTGAAATTGTACTGAATGCTTTCTCAGAAAATTATTTTGAACAATTAGTTCATGAGCCCACTCTAAGAGTAAATGGTTGCGAAAGCATACTAGACCTTTTAGAAACAAATAATCCTGGACATATAGTGAGCGTTGTGACGAATACAGGGATTAGCGACCACAAGGCAGTTGTTGCTAGGCTGAATACCGTAACACCTACAACCATCAAAAAGAAACGCCAAGTATATCTGTTTAAAAGAGCTGATAAAAATGCACTTAGCGTTTTTTTAAGAGACGGTCTTCACTCCTTCCGATCTGATCATGTAAGTGTAGAAAAGTTGTGGAATGTTTTCAAAGAGCTAGTATCAACAGCAGTTGAGAGATATATACCACATAAATTAACAAGTGATGGTACTGATCCCCCTTAGTACACAAAATGGGTCAGATCGTTGTTGCAGAAGCAACGAAAAAAGCATGCCAAATTTAAAAGAACGCAAAATCCCCAAGATTGGCAAAGTTTTACAGAAGTTCGAAATATGGCGCGTACTTGAATGTGAGATGCTTTTAATAATTTACACAACAAAATTCTGTTCCGAAGTCTGGCAGAAAACCCAAAGAGATTCTGGTCATACATAAAGCACACCAGTGGCAAGACACAATCAGTACCTTCACTGCGCGACAACAACGGTGAAGTCACTGATGACAGTGCCACTAAGGCAGAGTTATTAAACACGGTTTTCCGAAACTCCTTCACCAAAGAAGACGAAGTAAATATTCCTGAATTCCAATCAAGAACAACTGCCTAGAAGATATCCTCGGTGTAACAAAGCAGCTTAAACCACTTAATAAGGGCAAGGCCTCCGGTCCAGATTGTATACCAGTCAAGTTCCTCTCAGAGTATGCTGATAAAATAACTCCATATTTAGCAATGATATACAACCACTCGCTCACAGAAAGATACGTGCCTGAAGACTGGAAAATTGCTCAAGTCACACCCAAACCAAAAAAGGTAAGTAGGAGTAATCTGCTGAATAACAGACTTATATCATTAACGTCGATATGCAATAGGGTTTTAGAACATATACTGTATTCGAACATTATGAAGTACCTCGAAGAAAACGATTTATTGACATACAGTCTGCACGGATTAAGAAAATATCGTTCTTCTGAAACACAACTAGCTCTTTATACCCATGAAGTAATAAGTGTTATCGACAGGGGATGTCAAATTGATTTCATGGTTTTAGATTTCCAGAAGGCTTTCGACACCGCTACTCACAAGCGTCTTCTAATCAAAGTGCGTGCCTACGGAGTATCGCCTCAGTTGTGCGACTGGATTCGTGATTTCCTGTCAGAAAGGTCACAGTTCGTAGTAACAGAGTAAAACAGAAGGAATATCCGGCGTTCCCCAAGGAAGTGTTATAGGCCCTCTATTGTTCATAATCTATATTAACGACATAGGAGACAATCTGAGTAGCCGTCTTAGATTATTTGTAGATGCTGCTGTCATTTGCAGTCTTGTAAAGTCATTAGATGATCAAAACGACTTGCAAAATGATTTAGATAAGATGTCTGTGTGGTGCGAAAAGTGGCAATTGACCCTGAATAAGAAAAAGTGCGAAGTTATTCACATAAGTACCAAATGAAATCAGCTAAATTTCGATAAGTCACACAAATCTGAGGGCTATAAATTCAACTAAATACTTAGGGATTAAAATTACAAAGAACCTAAATTGGAGCGATCACATAGATAATATTGTAGGTAGCGCAAACCTAAGACTGCGATCCATTGGCAGAATACTTAGAAGGTGCAACAGGTCTACCAAAGAGACTGCTTACACTACGATTGTCTGACCTGTTCTGGAGTAGTGCTGTGCGCTGTGGGATCCGCATCAGGTGGAACTGACGGATGACATCGAAAAAGTACAAAGAAGGGCAGCTCGTTTTGTATTATCGCGAAATAGGGGAGATAGTGTCGCAGACATGATACGTGAATTGGAGTGGCAATCATTAAAAAAGAGCGTTTTTCGTTGCGACGGGATGTTCTCATGAAATTTCAATCAGCAATTTTCTCCTCCGATTGCGACAACGTTCTGTTGGCACCCAGCTACATAGGGAGAAATGATCATCACCATAAAATAAGAGAAATCAGGTCTCACACAGAAAAATTTAAGTCCTCGTTTTTGTCGCGTGCCGTTCGAGAGTGGAACGGTAGAGAGATAGCTTGAAGGTGGTTCATTGAACCCTGTGCCAGGCAATTTATTGTGAATAGCAGAGTAATCACGTAGATGTAGATGTAGAGGTAGATGTTGAATTGCACTCACTGTATCACCTTATCGACTTCTCACTGTAATTGAAATTGAGCTTTGCAGATTAGTACCACATATTTATAACCAGTATTTTTGTGAGTTGTGACCGAGCGGTTCTGGGCGTTTCAAAAAAGTTGTTCAAATGGCTCTGAGCACTATGGGACTTAATTTCTGAGGTCATCAGTCCCCTAGAACTTAGAACGAAACTGAGACCGTAGCGGTCACGCGGTTCCAGACTCCGGCCACTCCGGTCGGCTCTGGGCGCTTCAGTCTGGAACCGTGCGACCGCAACGGTCGCAGGTTCAGATCCTGCCTCGGGCATGGATGTGTGTGATGTCCCTAGGTTAGTTGGGTTTAAGTAGTTCTAAGTCCAGGGGACTGATGTCCTCAGATGTTAAGTCTCATAGTGCTCAGAGCCATCTGAACCATCTTTTTTGTGAATTTTCCGAATACTTGTCAGCGGAAATCGTTTGACTGGGTATTTCGTCTTCTTTACTTCAGTGAAAGGCTGTATTTGTTCATAGGTTCACAAATCCACGGTGGCCACGTTCGAGGCATCTCTCCTTCTTTATACGATGTTATTCGTTTCGGAGGGATCCTGACTTCCTACAGACTTCTGCTGTTAAATGATTACTATTACATAGTAACAGGCACTGGTAGATTCACAGACAAGCTACAAATTGGTTTTAATTTCTGATAGACAATAACTTCTTAAAACCTATAACGAGAACAGACTCTCATGATGCTACTGAGTCAAATCCAGTTCTGTATTTTCTACAGGACTCCATTGCTACCAAGTATCATGATTACATAACTGCGCCATGGATGGAGCTCCATGGCACGCCGCACTGCTATGCAGATTCTGAGCCCTGCCTGCTCTGACGTCATGAGCAGCCGCCTGGTACCCCCAGAATATCTCCAATTAAATCACCACACCAACCTAAACAGAATCTAATTTACTTTTACTTATAAATACTATTACTTAAACCTAGTCTTTTGTAATTCAATTATCACTCTTATACATATTGCTGTAAACACAAACACACACAATCTTGCAATCTCAAATCAGCACCTTTTTCTTCGGAGGAGAGATGGCACCAATCCGTGGATTGGCGTTTTGTTTCCCGTTCGATGTGATGAACCCATGTTTCATTAACTGTGACGATGTTCAACAAAAAATTGTCTCTATTAGCCGCGTAACACGCAAGCAGTTCCGCACAGATGCTCTTTATACTCTGTTAGGCGGCGAAGAACCCAATGGACACATACCTTTGAGTACATGAACTTGTGGACGAATGTGTTAGCACTACCGTCGGAGACGTCCAGTTGTAAAGCATTGCATGGAACTTCTCCGGATTATCCACTGTTAACATGTGACAAGCCTTGGTACTAATGATGGTAATTTGGATAATTTGTCGGTTTTTCCACCGTGTGCCTGAAACAGGAAAATCAGGTGTGAGATTACTACATCAAACAAGAATAGGATCGATAGCTTTTGTGCCGCAGGCGCAATAACTGAAGTGATTTTTGCGGCACATCGTTCGAGAAAGCACGCATTATCGATATCCGGTTCTCAGTTATACAAATTAAGAAGTTACAGTTACAATACACTATCTCAGAATGCCATTCGTTTGTTTTAAATCCTAACTGATCGCCAGTAATTTCTGAAATCAGCAACTCCTTACATACCGTTTTCCCTCCTGTGCGTTTCCTTTCTGTCGATCCCGTTGTTTCCTCCGTGCCCTGTTGCACTCAGCTATTTGCAGGACCGTTTTAGATGTTAAATCACCTCTTTACTTGTAATAATTACACCAAATACAACACGTTTGCTACACACAATCGACAAACGGCCAATGTAAACAGCAATAACCTCCATTACACTTGTTAATGCTAGCGAAGTAATGCCCTTCTGGAACACTTTCATGGAGGATTTGGATGGTTGTGACATTCCACATCCTATCTGGAGGGCTTCAGTGCGGTTTTGTACTCCACATTTAATTGAGATGGAAGCATTTTTCCAATAAGCATGGGAAACCACATGTCTCCATTTTTGCGACCTGCGGTTATGAGACTAGACGCCTCACATACATTACCTCAACTAACAGAAACGCAATGATATGAATGTAACTTAGTACAACCGTATCAGAAATATAATGACGAGTAGTAGAAAGATATGACACATTCACTGAAATTGTAGCGTCTTTAAATATACGTTTTCTATGTGTTTCGATTCACAAGTATATTGTCTTGTTGTTTTGACAATTAACGACAAATCGAAGATCGCCTATACAAAACATGAAATATAAAATTTGTTCTCATCTTACCATATATTTTAATATATTCATTTTGTTTGTATTTTGCGTATTATCTGTATTTTTTATTGTTTTTTAACTCTCCTTCAAAACACACATAAATGTACAGTCATATTTATTCATAAATACACAGTTGTAGTTATTAGAAATTATTATTCGCTACTCTGTTTTACTCTTTGGTCAGTTTAATATGTTTTGTAAATTTCGCGGTTTATTAAAATCTGAAGCTGTCAAACCAACAAGGTTGCGCATATGTGAACCAAAACTAGTATAAAAAGTTAATTTAATAACGCTACTATTTCAATGCATACCGGATATTTTTCTACTGCTGGCGTCTAACTTTCTAATAACTTCCTAATAGATTACATTCATATTATTAAGTTTCTACTCCCGAAAGTAACGTAGCGTGATCTCTTTTACACAGAAATTCACTTGAAAATGCTCACAAAGGCATAAACAAATCGTGAACCAATAAAATAAATACAGAAGAAGTGGAACACAGTCGTCTTCTATGAAACACAGTTTCTCTTCAGACAAACAATACTGATTAATTTTATTATACATCTGACTTTCAATAGAATGAACTCCAAGAATTCCGCATATGCCAACAAACATAAGTATAATTCCTTCTCTGAGTTAACGTTAACTTCTTGACAGACTACGACAGTACTGCTGGGTTGGTAGAGTTCCCAGTTAAAAAATATGCTACAACTTGTTTCCAGTATACTGTCAAACAACGCAGCACAAGAACTGGCTCAGAAGCTACAGCTCTGGAGAACTATTGAATTCTTAAATAACTGCCGGCCGCGGTGGTCTCGCGGTTCTAGGCGCGCAGTCCGGAACCGTGAGACTGCTACGGTCGCAGGTTCGAATCCTGCCTCGGGCATGGATGTGTGTGATGTCCTTAGGTTAGTTAGGTTTAAGTAGTTCTAAGTTCTAGGGGACTGATGACCACATCAGTTGAGTCCCATAGTGCTCAGAGCCATTTTCTTAAATAGCTAAACATAAACAGCTCCTTAAACGTTTGTCATAGTCCACAAATAGCCTTACTGGTATTTCATCTAATGACAGTACGTACAGACTTCCTTGCACATGTTCAGAGTGAAGTTTAGTGCCTAAAAACTCGGTTATGTCGTATTGAATGGCAGGTACAATTTTTCAGGATTCAATTCTCCTTTGCAGTCTGCAAGTTGTACTTCTCAAAATTCATAGACTTTTGTACCAAAAGCACATTTTACATCTAGGGCTGTGAGGTGACAGACGGATCCGACAGTACACCAGAATTTTTAAGGACACACTATCGTGTGGTTTTAATTCAGTAGTTCTTAGAAATAATTAAAGGTGGTGGGTCTACACATATTATTTAAGTTATGAATAACAAAATAAATCTGATATTAAAGCTTGCTGTAGTTCATTAATATGAAAATGTATCAGACCCACTAATACTAACTGTTCATAGAGCTCAACTCGACAACACGTCTCAGCTGCTGAATTTTGACGAAGTCCCCTATCACACGAATATTTTTAGCGTCTCAAATATTGTTGAAGTATGTACTGTGACCGAATGCCGCCCAAGTTAAATCATCACTCGAAAGATTTCATGTTACTCTGGATTCACTAATTCAAATTTAGAATCTGCATTCTCAATAAAGTCTCGTATGTCCCTCTTGTTACAATTAAAAGATATTCCCAATGATACACACGGCTTCTTTGGCACTTATCACACTGTTTCTTGATGAACGTGCTTCGCTAAGGGGCCCGTTTTAAGATATTAAAGGACTTACAACTAACAGTTTTAGAAATACAGCCACAATGGTTACAATTTACTTGACATGTGCCTGTTTCTTCCTGTACTCTGCAATATGTCGGCAGCTCTGTCTCGTCCTTGGGGCTGCTGCTCAGTACGGCTGGACCCACAGCTTGAACTTGCAGATGAGAACACAGCTGTGCACGTGGCCACCACTGGTCGCCTAGGATGGCATCTCTTGCAGCCGCTACCGGATCCTCCTCAGTGCTGGACTAACTGACCCTTGGCAGGTCAGGCACCGTAGTGCCTCGTGGTTCCGTGTCATACTTTAGTTGTCCTACATTGCACTGACCCTTTTAAGACTCCGCTTTGGATTATTCTCTCGTGTGGCGAATTTTACTTGGCTGAAATGGCGAGTCGCCAAAACTTTCTACTATTTGCCACAGTCACTGTAGCAACCTGACTCGGTAAGCCTTGCATTTAACCATTTGTTTACCCACACGTCTGGCACCAGCTAATTTTATCTGTCGCGTCCCGAAAGTGACTGTTCCTCCTGATTGGGCTACAGGTTTCAGGAAGAAGGGAAACAGTCTTGACTTGACTATGGTCTTAAAATTTCCTTATTACAGAGGGTAAGGCTTGGTATAAGTACTGAAATGACAAACACTATGAGTTTTATAAAAACTTACTACTTTACTGGGAAAAATGTATCAACGCCTGATGTACTTGGTCTAAAGGAATTCTACCCAAGAAAAGATCAAGTCTTTACAGGGAGAGGGTGAGTAACTAGCACAGTTCCATCTACTTAAAATGAAAACATCACTACCCACAGATCTCACACCCGCGACGTGACATGCAGAAGTGCCTAGCTGAAAGACTAGGGCTCTATCAGCTGCACTGCGCCTATTGCAAATAACCCTGCCTAGCCTTGCCTGGCAACTCTCTTCGGCTGACCGTGGTGATACTATGACGGGTGTTTAACAAGTAATGCAACGCATTTCTTTTTTTTGAAACAAGTTTGTTTTTATTTAGCATTCAAGCACACCATATTATTCCTCAACCTTTTGATTACAAAACCCTATTTTTCAACATAATATCAATTCAACGCGACTACCTAATGCCGCGTTACCGGGGGGGGGGGGGGGGGGCTGTATGCCTACAAATGGTTCAAATGGCTCTGAGCACTATGGGACTTAACATCTGAGGTCATTAGTCCCGTAGAACTTAGAACGACTTAAACCTAACTAACCTAAGGACATCACACACAGCCATCCCCGAGGCAGGATTCGAACCTGCCACCGTAGCGGTCAGCGGTTCCAGACTGAAGCGCCTAGAACCGCTAGGCCACAACGGCTTGCTTGTATACCAACCTACATGGTACAACTCTACTGGTCGAACTCGGAGCCAACGTCTTCCTGGTCAATAACCTCTTCATCGTCCACGTTCTGCTTTCTGCAGAGTGCATCCTTCATTGGGCCAAACAGATGGAAGTTGGAAGATGCAAGATCCGGGAGGTATTGTGGATAAGGAAGTACAGTCCAATGAAGCTCTCTTGTGCACAGAGTTGTGTGAGGTCTTGCATTGTCCTCGAGAAGGAGAAGTTCGTTTACATTTTTGTGTCTGTGAACATGCTGAAAATCGTTTCTTACATTACCTCAGGGTAGCACAGTACACTTCAGAATGGGTCGTTCTAGCATGAGGGAGGGCATAAAACAGAATAACCCCTCCAGAGTCCCATATAAACGTCGCCATGACTCTACTTGCTGAGGGTACGGCTTTGAGCTTTTTCTTCGGAGGAGAGATCGTGTGGCGCCAACCCGTGGATTGCTGTTTTGTTTCCCGTTCGATGTGATGAACCCATGTTTCATTAATAGAGAGAACGCAGCATATCATTCTCAACGACAAGAAGTCTTCAGAAGTAAAAGTAAGTTTTGGCCTACACTAAGGGAGTGTTATAAGATCAGTTCATTTTAAAATATGTACAAATGATCTAGTACAAAACGCCGGAGGCTCTACGAGGCTTTTCGCTGATGATGCTTTTGTATGCAGAGAAGTAGCAACGCTAGGAAACTGTAGTAAACTGCAGGAAGATCTTCAGAGGATCTACGCTTGCTGGAGAGACTGATATTTGACCATCAATGTAAATAAATATAACTTATTATACACAAAAATGCAAAAAGACCTATTACTGTTTGACTACGCGACTGCTAAACAATGACTGGGAGCACTCACAACAATAAAATATCTAGGAGCATGTCTACAGAATCATGTAAATTTTTGCGACCACATACAACTGATGTAAGGTATGGCAGATTCCAGACTGAGACTCGCTGGAAAAATCCACCCACAATGGAGGTGGTAGACAGTACTTGTATATTGCGCGTCAGTTTGCATCCGTACCAGATACTGTCAATGTTGGAAACAGAGAAAATCAAAGGAGGAACAGTGCGTATCGATATAGGCTCATTTAGTTAGCACGAAAGCGTCACAGAGATGTTCATCCACCTACAGTGGCAGATGCTGCAAGAGAACTGTTCTGCATCGCGATGTAGTTTATTGTTAAAGTTCCAAGAGCGTAATTTCTTTGAAGAGTGAAACAGTATATTGCTTCCCGCTATGTACTGTGTATCCCCCAAAAACACCATGAAGGAAAAGATTCGAGCTCATACGGACGCTCACAAGCAATCGTTTTTTCTTCGAACTCTTCACGACTGGAACAGGTAAAGGGAGAAGTGACATTGCACACCAAGTTGTCTCCGCCACACACCGTAAGGTGACACTCGTAGTAAAGATGTAGACTCAAATTATGGTTGGTGAAATGAATAAATGACCTGAAGACAAACTGGATACCGTGCAGTAATGAAAATGTTTATACATTCCTTGATTAAGAATGTGTGAGCAACGACAGGTTGATTTATTATCTCGATTAACAATTCACTAAGTCCGACACACCGCACTCACTGCTGTTTAAAATTAAATCTTAAGATTTCGACTTCGTTTTGTTTCATCATCCTCCTTGGAGATGTTTCAACTCTGCCGTAGTCTTTGACTATGGTATAGTATTTACCTAAACATTAAAGAAGTTTTCACTGTATATTCGGAAAAATTATGCAGTTTAAGAGGTACATCGGAATAAAATTGTCGAAACACTTTCCTCCTTCGTTCCTAATATAGTGTTTGCTCAGTCTATTTGTCTTTTGACCGTGTTGTTTGCGTGTGTGTGTGTGTGTTGTGTGTGTGTGTGTGTGTGTGTGTGTGTGTGTGTGTATTGTTTTTTGTGGGGGGGGGGGGGGGGGATGGGGGTCCCCTAGAAGCATACGAAGCCGAACTAACGAACTTAAGAAATCAGTGACGCACCTAGTCAACCTACTTTGACTTTGACACAGAGAGGTATGGCGTGGGTATGTTTTAGTACATCACACAACCCGTGATCAAATGTTTAGGGTGATAGATGTGAAGAACGTGCTGCCCAGGCCAACAACTGAATACCTTGTTTATCGAGGTACGGCAGGATATAACAGTTTCATTTTCCTCGTGTTAGTAGATGTTTCTCATCTTACACGAAGCGTAACACGATCTTCTCCAAAAACACACATTTAAATGCGGTTTCTGAATGGAAAACCCACTGCCTAATATGGATTAATGTACTAAATGCATGTTGCTTTACACCTAACTATGCATTTGCATATGGAAACATGAAGAACACTTAATTCCAGTTTCAAGATTGTTGCATGCTGCCTTTATAGAGCTACAGTTTCATTGGCCAGCAGTGAAACAGAATCATTTAGTTTGTTAGTTTCGTAAAATAGTATACAACTGATAAAAATTATGTGGATCGAGTGATATTACAGGCAATTTATAAATGCTGTCTTTGTGAATGCTGGCCATTTACAGATTACTAAATTGTACACGGATTTGCTACCTGTCAGATAATTTATATTATTGAGAATGTATCCAGGATTTTTATGGCTGCATGTTAATCTCCTGTCTGAGCCACTAACAGCTTTTATAACGAGTAATGAAGTTGGTAGCATCTTCTGGTGTTGTAGCTGTGGACATCATTATTCTTTTCTAATAGTAAAGGTTTTCCTCTGACGAATAGCTTCTCGCATCGAGTTGGTGTTATCCATAGTTCCGATTGGTATATGTTGCAACCTTCGTCGAAAGTTGTTATTGAACGCAACCAATTGTAGGCCGGAGTAATTTTCAATAAAGGCAATAAATGCCAATCAGCATCATCGATTATGTTCTTCTTGTGTGTAAGATGATGCACTATCTTGGTTCCTTCTAAAATGGTGTTTGAGAACAATTTAGATGTGGAAATATTTAATCTGAGGATGTAATTTCACTTGCATCAAGAATAGGGTTAGTTTATTACTTTCTGTTTCTATACAACATTGCTTATTTGTTTGTCTGCTTGCTTGCTAGCATGTATTTTCTGCAGTTATAAAATGGTCAGTTAATTTTAAGGCATAGGTCTCATAGGCCTAACTTCCAATGTCAGCTGTTAGTTTATCATGCTATTTGTGACCATTTATGCATGAAAATAGCGTTGGAGTACTTACTTCAGAGTTGATAACCATGTTTTAGGCACTAGTTGTGATGAATATGTGCGTATGTAGAAAATAACATTGCAATACTTGACGCAGAGACAACACTTTTTTGCCTTGAGAACAGATTTTTGCTGATATTTTAGACTTGGAAAGAGCATTTTTACACTTGGTAAGCAGCATGAATCTGGTAAAAATTCATTCGATGTTTTGTTGTGTCTTAAACCAAGCATGGTACTCAAATCGAACATGAGCGGCGCCAACTGATGGTGTCGATAATTGATAGGAGCTTAGGCTAGTAGCTGATTTTATCTCACATTTTTGAAGTTTTGCGGAATAGGATTTAAAATAAAACTCATCTTCAACAACTTTATTTTACTAATTTGCTAATTACACTGCATAGGCGAACATTTGTTTTTAACTATTTATCGCCAGTATGTTTTATACTCATTCTCATATTACACTGCATAAGCAAATGTTGGTTTTTAGACATTTATGGAAAGATGTTCCATACCCAGCCTCGTATTCCAGAAGATTACCTGTCTCTTTAGAAGATCGCATGTATTTAGCCATGAAAAAAAGCACTGGGGTGCCTTTGGGTTCGTAATCATTTCACTGACACCAATTTGAGACAAGCATTACACTTTTTGCGTTGTTGATGCATTTGTGCAGAGCTGTAAACAATATTGTGACATTTTACAATCCTCATAGATGCAGTAAATAATTAATTTGAGGCTCTATTGTGCGTTACACTATGGTACGCATATCGAATTTTAAACGTTTCACCAGTTCAACCATCAGTCGATGAAGAAAAGCAACAGAATTCTAAAAGCAGCAGCTGATTGTTCTCCGCATTTTTAAAGTTTTGCTGCTTAGTATTTAAAGTAAAACTTATCTTCGACAACTACATATTACTAAATTATTAGTTACAATCGATTAGCAAAAACTGATGTTCGACTATTTATGGAGAGTATGTTATTACCCATTCTAATATTCTGTAGCGAATGATACATAGTTAGCTTCCTACGAAATTTACCAATCCGACTGGTGAGCGAGTCCGTAAACTACATTCAGCTCAGTAATGAAAAACATAGTTGACAAACTAATAATTTCTCCATTTTACATAATTGAGATGGTTTTTTTTAAGTATGTGAGTATTTTTGAAAATACGCTACTGGCCATTAAAATTGCTACACCACGAAGATGACGTGCTACAGACACGAAATTTAACCGACAGGAAGAAGATGCTCTGACATGCAAATGATTAGGTTTTCAGAGCATTCAGAAAGGTTGGCGCCGGTGGCGACACCTACAACGAGCTGACATGAGGAAAGTTTCCAACCGATTTCTCATCCACAAACAGCAGTTGACCGGTGTTGCCTGCTGAAACGTTGTTGTGATGCCTCGTGTAAGGAGGAGAAATGCGTACTATCACGTTTCAGACTTTGGTAAAGGTCGGATTGTAGCCATCGCGATTGCGGTTTATCGTATCGCGACATTGCTGCTCGTGTTTGTCGAGATCCAATGACTGTTAGCAGAATATGGAATCGGTGAGTTCAGAGTAATACGGAACGCCGTGCTAGATCGCAACGGCCTCGCCTCGTATCAATAGCAGTCGAGATGACAGGCATCTTATCTACGTGGCTGTAACGGATCGTGCAGCTACGTCTCAATCCCTGCGTCAACAGATGAAACGTTTGCAAGGCAACAACAATTTGCACGAACAGTTCGACGACGTTTGCAACAGCGTGGACTATCAGCTCGGAGACCGTGGCTGCGGTTACCCTTGACGCTGCATCACAGTCAGGAGTGCGTGCGATGGTGTACTCAACGACGAATCTGGGTGCACGATTGGCAAAACGTCATTTTTTCGGATTAATCCAGGTTCTATTTACAGCGTCATGATGATCGCATCCGTGTCTGGCGACATCGCGGTGAACGCACATTGGAAGCGTCATCGCCATACTGGCGTATCACCCAGCGTTATGGTATGGGGTGCCATTGGTTACATGTCTCGGTCACCTCTTGTTCCCATTGACGGCAGTATGAACAGTGGACGTTACATTTCAAATGTGTTACTACCTGTGGCTCTACCCTTCATTCGATGCCTGCGAAACCCTACGTTTCAGCAGGATAATGCACGACCGCATGTTGCAGGTCCTGTACGGGCCTTTCTGGATACAGAAAATGTTCGTCTGCTGCCCTGGCCGGCACATTCTCCAGATCCCTCATCAATTGAAAACGACTGGTCAATGGTGGCCGAGCAACTGGCTCGTCACAATACGCCAGTCGCTACTTTTGAACTGTGTGTGGTGTACAGACGGTAGCAGAGGCAGGATGGGGAAGGTGTAGGCACATTTATTTGGTCCAAGCCTTGTTGACACAAATTTATTATTTATCAATAATTGGTTATACATCCAAGTTAATACAATTAACAGTTTAAACGAAATTTTTTCAATAGAACAATCTTTTTTTCTTAAAAAAAAGGCATTATCCAGAAGTACGTGCAGCCCCAGTCTGAAACATTACATGGTACTGTTAGTAAAAGGTATATAATATATCATGTGCAGTCATCAAGTTTTGAAGAATACTGTTTTGGTTCAACATAGCCGGCCGCGGTGGTCTCGCGGTTCTAGGCGCGCAGTCCGGAACCGTGCGACTGCTACGGTCGCAGGTTCGAATCCTGCCACGGGCATGGATGTGTGTGATGTCCTTAGGTTAGTTAGGTTTAAGTAGTTCTAAGTTCTAGGGGACTAATGACCACAGCAGTTGAGTCCCATAGTGCTCAGAGCCATTTGAACCATTTTTTTTTTGGTTCAACATAAGGTGAAAACACAAAAAATTCAGATCTTCAAAACAACTTACAAATAAACAATTTAACACATCACACAGTAAACACAACTCAAAAGAATGAGCTTCCAACGTACTATAAAACAACTTTATAATAAAAGATGACCGCCTTTTTTCCCCATTCAAATTTCCACATAACAGTTGTTTACTAATAAGCTACAGTTGCTGCCTCTTACTTGCTACAGACAGACCAACATATCTGTCAATAAATGATTGATTAACGAGGTGGCAATTCAGAGCTGGCAACTTCTTGTACCAACTGATTCTCAAATGCTGCCACGAAAAACGTTCTACAAAACAGAATCACACAAATTAAAGTTCCACTCACTACAAAATACAACAAATCACGCAATATAAATAATGGTCACTTCGTAACAATGGAACTGAAAAACATCACACACTCAAGTGTGCTTCTCACTCACAACAGCCCTTTTAAGTGCATACACAACACAGTTCAAAATCTATATCCCAAGCAGTATTAGTAGAATTAGGGAATTTGCAATTTAAACGCACTCAGTTCAACAAGATCTAATGTAACACTAATTTTGACATAACTTTCATAAAATGATCAATGATAGTGGATACCGTGCCATACACTATGAAACAAATTAAGAATCATTCACAGTAGACACCTGGCACGTAATGATATTCAGAATTATTCCAAATCACAAAATGTTGGCTACAAGTACCAACCACATAATAATGAATGATCATGAAATGTAATAAAAGTATATGAAAATTTCGGCCTTAGGCAGGTGACGAGAACCACACCAATGCAGTTTCCTGATACACTCGAGTGCTAGGCCCAACAAACAACAGCTGGTAATGGATAACCACGCTAAACAAGCGAGCATTCCGTCCTCCCCACATGCTCGCAAACAGCCATCTTATCACATTCCTTAAACACCAGGCACCAGTTGACTCCCAGCCGCCTCCGTCCTGTCGCCATCTTACCACCAGCCGACCGATCGACGACCGGCCTTCTGTCTGCGTCGACCACGGCCCCAGCGCGTACTTGCACCGTGCGCGTCTGCCTGCTGCTGCATCTACATCTACATCTACATCCATACTCCGCAAGCCACCTGACGGTGTGTGGCGGAGGGTACCCTGAGTGCCTCTATCGGTTCTCCCTTCTATTCCAGTCTCGTATTGTACGTGGAAAGAAGGATTGTCGGTATGCTTCTGTGTGGGCTCTAATCTCTCTGATTTTTCCTCATGGTCTCTCCGCGAGATATACGTAGGAGGGAGCAATATACTGCTTGACTCTTCGGTGAAGGTATGTTCTCGAAACTTTAACAAAAGCCCGTATCGAGCTACTGAGCGTCTGTCCTGCAGAGTCTTCCACTGGAGTTTATCTATCATCTCCGTAACGCTCTCGCGATTACTAAATGATCCTGTAACGAAGCGCACTGCTCTCCGTTGGATCTTCTCTATCTCTTCTGCTGACTGCCAACTCGTCCAACCGCGGAGTAACGACGAACCCGACTCAGAGAACAACCCAACAGCGACTGAGCCTTAGAGCCGACCGAGTAACATGCGAGTGTCTCCCTCTCTGACTCCCTCCCTGACTCTGTCGCCTCACTGCACCCACTCCCAGAGTGAGCGACTAACCGACTGACCAGACTCGCCGAGACTGACTGGACCTCTCGCCATCTCCCGACCGAGCCGTCCTCCAAAAACTGTTGCTTCTCGCAGCAGCGCCCACAGCGCTCAGCGATCACGCCCCCTATCGCTGTGGCGAAAACAAGTGAATAATCTCGCGGGTAAATCAAATGATCTGAGCCGTAACACGGCTCACTGTGGTATCGTGTTGATGCTGCATGGGCAGCTGTACCTGTACACGCCATCGAAGCTCTGTTTGACTCAATGCCCAGGCGTATCAAGGCCGTTATTATGGCCAGAGGTAGTTGTTCTGGGTACTGATTTATCAGGATCTATGCACCCAAATTGCGTGAAAATGTAATCAAATGTCAGTTCTGGTATAATATATTTGTCCAATGAATACCCGTTTATCATCTGCATTTCTTCTTGGTGTAGCAATTTTAATGGCCAGTAGTATAAGTTAGGTCGTTGCACACTTCTGGAAACAGCTAAGATGGGGCTACATTGTATTGGGTTCTTTCATGTTAATGGTGGCTAAGATATTAGGCTCGAATCAGAGGAGAGGAAAGTGAGGTGGTACGCTATACGTTTTGTGTGTGTGTTTCTGTTTCAATTTACTGCTCACTACCATCTTTAATTAATCTTTTATATTTTCAGCTAATTTCACAAAGTTCCCGTATTCATCTCTTGACGACATCATCAAAAATGGGGATTCAAAGGGAAGATTCAGATGTATTCGGAAGGCGATAATAAATTCTGTGAATTCTCTCTCTCTGTGTGTGGAGACGGAGAGTTTCAAATTTCCCAGATATTCTCGGAACTACTCGGAAGTATTCAGAACGAAATAAATTCTGGAGTCCCTGTGATGGTGTCATCGAAAGGTCATTGGCGTATGTCACAAATGTAAACAAAGTGGAGCAGAATCTGGGTCAAGGGCACTTACCTTGGCCACAAATGTAAAAAGAGTGATCCAGGATCACCATTGCCACCTTATTATGCTGTATAAGCACAATAAGTAAAATTTCATTATTTGTTTTCCTTCCTGGTGTTGTAGTTTTGAAGCGCAGTCTTGTATACTCAGCAACGATAAACCCCGCTTGCAGGCAGGGCACAATCAAGCGAGATGTTGGAGTTCTCGCCTACACATGGCCACCTGATACGTCTGCTACCGTGTCTCAACAATGAACGATACACGAAACTATTGTCCGATCTCGTGCACGTTACTTTCCTACAGGACTCGTCAACAAGTCAAACACCTTCCTATTGCTGCAACATAGTTAAAATGATTTGAAGGGCCCCCACGGACGTGAAGATGTGTGTGTGGTTTCTCGCAGTCCTACTAAACATATCTGGAATGCCATTTGGCGAGAAGTGCGTCATAAACTCTGCTCCGGTCAGTCTCCATGAGTTGTGGGTTGCGGTTGAGCGGTCATTGATTTGGATGGCTCCCAGCGCGTTTAGTCCACATCATGATTCATCGCTGCTGTCATTTGAGTGAAAGCGGGTGCTGTGTGCTGATGCGGTTCCAAATTAGACTAGTGCTACATTTGCTTTATCGATATGTATTAGCAGGGACCGTAGAACACAAAGAATAAGAAGTACTCCAGCACCGACAGCACCGTCCTGTCCCGTGCTGACTAGAACCGCCATGCAGTAACTAGTTATCCTTCGAGTTTATAAATAACAATGTTCATTAAATGCGTTCCATGTCTTAAAACATTCGGATTAGGGCACATGTCCGTATGAAGTTCTTTGCTTCAAATGATCGTTTCTGTCACATCCATAAATATTGACCATTCTTATTGGAACATCCCGTATACTATCAGATTATTTTTCTTAGTATTTCTGTGAACGTGTGAGTTTGTAGGGGGATATGTTTACATCGAAGCACTGTTTCATAGTAATTACAGTTGTTGTGTAAGATACTGGATCCGACTTAGACGTGAAGAGCAACTACGTATAATGTGGCAAATCCTACTCAACCGAAGTCCACTATCATTAAGTCCTGCTCCATCTCGAGACTTATGACATCCTTCGAAAAAGTTGTATATTTTATGTACATGCTCTCGACGTATCGATCCTACTGGAGGCGCTGTCACGCTATTGAAAGATGAGTGCAGAAATTTAACGCTTTTTGATGCTGCCGCTGAGATTTTTCACTAATACTTCGATAAATGTACCAAAAGGGAAAGGCAAGACGCCCAGAATCGGCCATAACAGCGTAAACACAACGAAATGCCAGGTTCCGTCATTGTATCAAGCCTTTCGACCGTTAACCTATTCCCACGAAAGTTGTTCATTTCAGCACGATTTACACATAGAATTAAAACGTTTTTCCTAAGCCCCTTCTGATACGCTAGAAGTTAGTATACAGTGTAAGGTAACGGGCGAATTGTGGTGCCCCGAAAATATTCTAAGTTGGCGTGGCCGCATTAGATGCTCGTCGAAGCAGGGGCCCGGCAGCAGTCACGTGGTGGCAAACGTTAGGCGGATGAGAGGGGTAGCCCCAGCCCATGGTGCAGCCGCGTGGCTGGGATTGCCGCTCTGACGAGGACGGCTCTTTGTGACGACGAAGGAGACACGCCGGGAGTGCCAAAGACGGCGGACTTTGTGAAACCATAATGGCAGAAGTTTCATAGTTCGAACAGAAATTAATAGTAGTCAGATGAATCATGATACTTCAAAAAGAAACATGTACATTACTGTTATTTGCACGACGATTCTGATGGTGTAATCAGATTTTCAATATCTTTATCAGTTCAAAGTCGAGTATCTAACAGTAAATTATACAAGTAACACCCAGCAACGAATTTTCAAAATATAAACGCTTCATCCGATTTCGTCGATCGCCGTGCCTTTAGAAGGCTATTAGTGTAAGCCTAAATTGGTATGAATTACACGCATGTAACTTGAATAGTACATGAGTTATTGGAGGCCAAAGTGGTCGATTACTATCGATCGCGTCAAGTCGTAAGTACTCCACAGTTACACGATAAAACGGTAGCAGCATGCTTATAAATATAGTTTTTCATCTATGTCTTTGTTAACATCCGCTATATGCTATTCATGAAGAAACTAGTCAATTATTTACTGTGTTTCAGAAAGCACAGAGACAGTAGGCTCCTGGCCTACCTTTTGCTTCTTTTATTTTGATATATGTTTATTTAATTGTTTATGTATTTAATAATGTGTGTTACAGCGTGTTTATGGTCCCGCCGTAGGAATATTTAGTTAATTTCAAGTTATATAAATGTAAGTCTAGTATTTCGAAAGTGTTTTATTTTTGTGAGTGTACGTCAGCTTGGAGACGTGGAGGGAGCGTTCTAGCCAATCACAGCATTCCTTACCAAGAGAAGCGACTACCGAAGTGAATGAAAGGGAGTCCGGGATAGTATGGCACACGATACAGGAAGTGCTCGATGTGAAGGCGCGACGGAAAGTCGCGGGAGAGACTTGGAGAGTGTGAAGCGGTTTTGCGCGTGGTCGCGGCAGATAGAAATACTTTGGAGAACCGACTTGTGCACTTGTGAAATTTCCGTGGCTTTTACAGATTGTTTCCCTGTTATCCAACTTATATTTTATTTAATTGCTGAACCATCGACACCAATAAGTGTTTTGCAGAAATATACCGCGTTCTCAAAAGTACTTCTACTGTCGTACAAAAGTGACTTTCAAACGCATCTCCTCCCCCACACTCACCCTCGCCGGTCAGCACTTCTAGTATGTTGTTCGTGGCAGCCTCTCGTACCACTGTACAAAAAGTGCCGACTGCACGAAATAGTGCCGATATTCGACCTTTTCTGGTCTCTAATGGTTGAACTATTACACCACCAGCATAGTCGGCTATTTAGTTAACATCATTAATTTAAACATGCCCCGGAGGATAATTAAAGAAAAACGACTTTTGTAAACGTTACGCTAAAACTAATTACGTTGACATTTCGATCCGAACTTTACCGTTACAGGTACAGTAGTTTCGTAGTCAGAAGGCCTCACGAATACAAGGATATAATTGTTTGTTTCATGCTAATACAATACACAAAATTGTTAGGTATAATTTACACAAAAGTCAGTTTTACAGTTAGTAAGCGCTCGAGTAACCCATTGGTGTAATAAGACCAGTCAATGAAGACCCAAAAAGATCGAATGTGGGAAATAATCCGTGCAGTCACAAAGTTTTGTACAGTGATAGGTAGGAGGGCCATGGATAACATACTATAAATCCTGAACGGCGGGGCTGAGTATGGGAGTGGGGGTGCGTTTGAAAGTTTCTCTCAAATAACTCGTAAAATAAAGTATCTAGCGAAAACCTATTCCAGTACAAAATTTAACTACATTAAATTTTCTACAAAATGGTCCTATTTATTTTTTCTGTGGGATCAATAGTTTCCGTGTAGCGAGCGATAGAATTTGAAAATCTCACACGTAGTTTTTAAAGGCCAGATATAGAATTGCGCGTTGCACAAAACGACATCGGTTTGGGCAGCTGAATCACCCCGTATAGTTCCGTTCACATGGACCATAGCCGACAATATTTTAACAGCGTATAAAGACAGAGCCAGGCGTCAGAGTCACGCTTGGCGGTGTTTACCATTGAATTGTAGCACATATTTTGGTTAATGTTGCCAAAAATTTCATCCTTAGTATTAACAAAATTTATATAACTGCACTCGTCTTTTCAAGAGCATAGAGCATTCGAATGCCAATGAAAATATATAGTTTTTAAAAAAGGCCAAGTGTCCATAGGATTAAACATACAGCAGCGTTATGCGCCCTTCGTTCTCCGAAAATATCGTTTCGCTATCTTGAAATAAAAGCGGTATTATGCCTTACTCAGCTCACCCTCATTATTACATAGGTTCTGTTTTTAATTAAGAATAGTATTAGGATTCGTTTCTAATGTAGGGAGTGTAGTTACATTACTCATACATTTTAATGCTTTGGCAAATTTAACTAAAACCATAGATTAACTACTATTATTGCTGTTTTCCACTTTTTATGAATTTTCTTACAAGTAATTTTATTATTCATTTATTCACGAATTCTTTGGCCAACAGTAATTGCACTTTAGTCCCTGCTATAGGAAAAAGTTTCAAACACGAAATCGTGTCGTGCAGAAATGAATGATATTACCTATTCTGTGAATAAACTGATACATCATACCAGTATTTGTCTCTAGAAATAAAAATTCGTATTTAGACAGAGCACTCTAGTAGTGCTCAAGAAACGGGGAAAAGAACCCACTGGATTCGTTCTGTTTCTTCAGTATCCTCGCCTTTTTCATATCCTTTCCTTTCATTGCACCCTTCTCCACCTGTCACCTCAGCACAGACACATCCTTGCTGACTAGGTGGCATAGGCGAAGCAGTTGCGGTATCTCCTTACGTTAACCGTCAGTGTCAGAGTAGGATATATCTGCAGTACGCCGGTCGATTTCCATTTCCGTAACGTCAACGGGCGCCGTGACGGCGACACAGGCAGACGAGCAATAACACCTGCACACGGCAGATGTGTTGCATAACGGTCTCCTATCACTAGTGGCTCATGTTGCTCCGATGATGCAATTCATAATTGACGAATGTAGTACATTACATTACATTAGTTATATTCCATAACACGATACTGTGAGCTATTGTTGTATTACAGAGTGAATGTTCATTATAAATAGTTTAAAATACAATTTTTCAGAGTTTTATGAAGATATTCCTCGATGGAGCGGAAAGTACCCAACAGTAATTTCATTAATGCAAACTTAAATTCCACCATATTACCTACAACACATTCAATATGCTAAACTAATCGTAATCCCTTGAAATCTCTGTAAAGGTTATATTCGGTGATAGTATTATACTCATGCTTTGCTCTGTTTTTTTGTTGACAAACGAGATATTTTTATACAATAAAGGACATCAAAGAATATATATACTGTGGAGCAGTACCTTCGGGATTTGCTAGAACTAACTTCAGATATAAATCTTATAACACACAAGTACTTACTATTCCTGTAAATTTAGTTTCCCCAAAAATAATTCCATAACGTATTAGTGTACGTACATATGCAGAAAAATTAGCTACTTTATTGTTAAATCATTTATAGTTCTAATCGTGTGCACTGCACTCAGGTGCCTCCTTAATTATACGGCGTGAGTTTTCTCATTAAGATTGTAGTATCTCCAGTATCTACTTCTTGTATTCCATTTTGTTAATTAACTGTTTTTATAACTTGTGGACTTCTATGATTAGTACTGAGTTGTGCATACTGGGTATCGTCAAAATTTAATAATGATCGAGTACGCTGAAACGTACATAAGGGGACACGGTCGGAAAGAAGCAGAAGCGTAATCCAGTATACCATGTGACAAAAATAATAAATACTGAAGATTGGAAGCATACAAACTAGATTGTGAGAGTTGCGCAAACGGACAGTAATTTTTAGCACACTACACACAAAACGTCTCTACAGACACAGCAATAACATAGTCTATGGTCAACAATTCTTTGTCACTGGTTATACTAAGACTGCTACCACATTTTGTTTAAGGATTTACGTACCAACAAAGACTTCCATAAAAAAATTTAAATGTACACTAAAATGAAAAAAAGCAATATGAGCTCTCTTAATGAACAAAGCGAATTTTGTCACAGAGTGTACAACTCAAATGGAAATCCCTGGTGGGAAGGCGGAGTTCCTTTTGGAAAACACTATTGAGAATATTTAGAGAACCGGCATTTGAATGTGACTGCCGAACTATTCTGCTACGGCCAACATACACTACTGGCCATTAAAATTGCTACACCAACAAGAAATGCAAATGATAAACGGGTATTCATTGGACAAATATATTATCCTAGAACTGACATGTGATTACATTTCCACACAATTTGGGTGCATAGATGCTGAGAAATTAGTACCCAGAACAACCACCTCTGGCAGTAATAATGGCCATGATAGGCCTGGGCATTGAGTCAAACACAGCTTGGATGGCGGGTATAAGTACAGCTGCCCATGCAGCTTCAACACGATACCACAGTTAATCAAGAGTAGAGACTGGCGTATTGTGACGAGCCAGTTGCTCAGCCACCATTGACTTGACGTTTTCAATTGGTGAGAGATCTGGAGACTGTGGTGGCCAGTCGAACATTTTCTGTATCCAGAAAGGCCCGTACAGGACCTGCAACATGCGATCGTGCATTATCCTGCAGAAATGTAGGGTTTCGCAGGGATCGAATGAAGGGTACAGCCACGGGTCGTAATACATCTGAAATGTAACGTCCACTGTTCAAAGTGCAGTCAATGCGAACAAGAGTTGACCGAGACGTGGCACCCCATACCATCACGCCAGCTGATACGCCAGCATGGCGATGACGAATACAAGCTTCCAATGTCCGTTCACCGCGATGTCGCCAAACACGGATGCGACCATCATGATGCTGTAAACAGAACTTGGATTCATCCGAAAAAATGTGTGGACTCAGGGATCGAGACATGGCTGCACGATCCGTTACAGCCATGCGAATGTGATGCCTGTCGTCTCAACTGCTAGTGATACAAGGCCGTTGGGATACAGCACGGCGTTCCGTGTTACCCTCCTGAACCCACCGATTCCATATTCTGCTAACATTTATTGGCTCTCGACCAACGCCAGCAGCAATGTCGCGATACGATAAACCGCAATCGCGATAGGCTACAATCCGACCTTTATCAAAGTCGTAAACGTGATGGTACGCATTTCTCCTTCTTACACGAGGCATCACAACAACGTTTTACCAGGCAACGCCGGTCAACTGCTGTTTGTGTATGAGAAATCGGTTGGAAACTTTCCTCATGTCAGCACGTTGTAGGTGTCGCCACCGGCGCCAACCTTTCTGAATGCTCTGAAAACCTGATCATTTGCATATCAGAGCATCTTCTTCATGTAAGTTAAATTTCGCGTCTGTAGCATGTCATGTTTTAATGGCCAGTAGTGTGTATCTCGCGTAATGGCCACGAACATAAGATAAAATAAATTAGGGCTCATACGGAGGTGTACAAACAGTCGTTTTTTCCTCGCTGTAGTTGCGAGTGAACAGGAGGGAAAATGACATGTAGTGGTACGGGATACCCTCCGCCACGCACCTTACGGTGGCTTGCGGTATATTTATGTAGATGTGGTGATATCCATTCACATTATGATTCCTATCATAAGCCATCGTTCTTACTTTGGGAGCTGCTTGTCAGTGACTGCGACATTTGGACAGCCCACCAATGTCAACATAAGCTGTTATTTACCAGTGCACGATAAGCTGATACACTGCTTTGCCATTGCCCGTTCCAATGCAGCTGCGTGCACCGCATACTGCATATGATGGAACATGCGCAGTGAGACAACTGTTGACGTCCCCTTAGTCTTTGAACTCTATATGTTACCTATGTTCCCTTCCATTGTTTTTTTAATCATTGTTGATGTTGAAACAACTTCAGTTCCTCTTTTTGTTGTCTTACATTTTTAGTACTCCTACATATTCTTCCCATGTTATCTTTACCTTTTTCGTGTAGATGTTTTTCCTGATTTGTTACATTTTTGTGTCTTCAAAAGTTTTCTAAAGTTAGTATATTATCCACATATAAGTTAGATTCAGCTATTTCCATTTCTTTGATGTTGACTGTTTATATTTCTTTTCATATTTTTGTATTAACCACGCTATTGGTAACTTCTTTTTGAAAAAAGTATAGGAATCTTTGTTTCGTTAGCCTGTTCTCACTCATTTTGTAAAAGAGTTCGAAGAAAATTTACCTTTTCTTATCGTTACTTCCCTATTTTCTGTATATTGTGATAGATCTCATGTTGCAACCAATTATAGGAAGCATCTCTATTCTGTTGAGATTATAGATCAGTAGCTGTTACCCGCTGCTTGGCTCGCCTTTCAGTAGTTTTGTTATGAGGAGCGATGATAAGTACGTAAGCTAGTAATTTTGTAAGATATCTGTGTATATAGTGATGTACACTTATGTACAAAAAATTAATGTAGTGGCTCTATGTAGGTACATAATCAGATTTCAATGCTGGGCCAACAACAAGCGTCAGCCAGCGAACTTTTCAACGAAACATCATCGATATAGGCTTTCGGAGCCGAAGGCTCACTCCCGTAATCTTGATGACTACACGACATAAAGCTTTATACATAGCCTGGGCCCGTGAACACCGATATTGGACTGTTGATGACTGGAAACTTGTTGCCTGGTCGGACGAGTCTCGTTTCAAATTCTATCGAGCGGATGGACTTGTACGGGTATAGAGACAACCTCATGAATCTGTTGACCCTGCATGTCTGCAGGGTACTGTCCAAGCTGGTGGTGGCTCTGTAATGGTGTGGGGCGTGTGCAGTTGGAATGATGTGGGACCCTGGTATGATTCCTGTCTGATCACCTGCATCTATTCATGTCCACTGTGCATTATGAAGAACTCGGGTAATTCCAGTAGTACAATGCATCCACCATTACTACAGAGTGGCTCCAGAAACACTCTTCTGAGTTTAAACACCGCCATTGGTCACCAAACTCCCCAGACGTGATCATTATTTAGCATACCTGGGATGCCTTACAACGTGCTGTTCAGAAGAGATTTCCATCCCCTCGTACTCTTACGGATTTATGGACAGCCCAGCAGAATTCATGGTGTCATTTCCCTGCAGCACTACTTCCGACATGAGTCGAGTCCATGCCACGTCGTCTTGCTGCACTTCTGCGTGCTCGCCGGGGCCCTACACGATATTAGACAGGTGTAGCAGTTTTTTTGATTCTTCAGAGCATTATTTTGCTGTACGTTGATTCTGAAACCATGCATTATATTTTCTAATTATATTAAAAATGGTTCGATTTATTACATTCTTGTAGAAGTTCAGATTTGAGTGGTTGCTCTGGCTCACCTGTGACTGCATGTGAGATTTTGCCACCTGCAACACATACCAACCGTTTCCTCCTTCTATTTCAATGCAGTATGGCGTCTATATTTTTCAACCATACCCTACGACGACTAATTTATGATTAACACAGTCAATTACTAGATCATAAACAAAAGGATTCTCAGCAAAAGCCTCTCACGTTCAATACGTAAAATTACGACTCACAGGTTGTTGTACAGCTTTTAAAAGATTCTTTAATTGTTAGTCTTTAAGCAACTTGGAAGCTATAAGAGACGCGTGACGCTCAGCGTCTAAAATGTGCCGGGCTTTGGACTGTTCTAGTGTCTCTGTAGCTCTTAAAGCCGCCTGGCCATCGGCATCCAAGTTCCAGCGGACATGAGACTACTCTGAAATTTGTTGGATTCGAGTAACTTCTGCAGCTTGAGTTTTCTTAGAACTATGCGATAAATCAGACTTACGTTTGCGAGGCTTATTGTAATAGTTTTGCCTGCCGGGGCGGCCGAGCGGTTCTAGGCGCTACAGTCGGGAACAGAGCAACTGCTACGGTCGCAGGTTCGAATCTTGCCTCGTGCATGGATGTGTGTGATGTCCTTAGGTTAGTTAGGTTTAAATAGTTCTAAGTTCTAGGGGACTGATGACCTCAGAAGTAAAGTCCCATAGTGCTCAGAGCCATTTGTAATAGTTTTAAATATGATTCCAGAGCTGACCATCCGATTTATTGTTGTATCTCCACCAAACCACACCAGCAATGCCACGTGGTGTAGCAACTCAGTATCGTAAATGACAAGCACAATAACATTGTATTTTTACTGCCACGGAATAATCTATATACTCTAAGCATCGCCAAGCATCGCACCAGCGTCCTCTGCATCTAAAAAACTTAAAAATGCTATTAATACCCAAATAAGTAAAAATGTATGCAATTCACCCTTGGCCAGAAGTATTGGCCACCGTAAAAATTTTGCACGTGAGCGATGTACATAATAGTAAATAAATCCTTTCATTTAAAACGTAGTTTTTCGCCATCGAAAAACGCCAAAAACAGTTATCCAATGCCACCAAAAAAAGAGCTGGTGCAATAAAATTTATCATTTGAATGTTTTTCTGTGCACAATTCGGTTCACTACCTTCGCTCCTTATGGAAACATATCACTAATCTAGTGCTATTTTCCTGTTTAGATCCATTACGTCGGTGATATTGCGGCATTATGCCTATAGCAAACGAATTTAGTTAAGAAAAACGAGTGCAGATAAAGCTTCAGCATAAGCAAGGGAAATTACAGGTAGATATTTCGAAAACTGCGAAACATTCAAACCGATCTGTACAAAACGCTACTGAGTGATTCGCCATGACCGGGTCGCATATTACGAAATAGGACCAGAACCTGGCGCAAGCGAATCACAGCAACTTTAGCCTCCACTGCTGAGTTGTTTGAAAGTTTTAACAAAACAATATCTGCTAGCAGTACTCGCAGATGACTTCAAGAAGCTGGTGTAAAAGGCTGAAAAGCCATAAAAAAGCCATGGTTCTCTGACAAGAATAGATGGGCACGGGGTGAGTCGGCTCTAAAACATAAAACGGTCTGACGAAGAAAACATTCCGGTAGGTTTCTCAACTTTATGCTCTAACAACAAATGCAAATTTGGATGGAAAACAAAATGTATTAATTTAAAAACTTATGAAAGAATTCTCTACAATATTTATTCAGATTTCAGATTTTTGGTACACCGAGTGTGACCAATGTCCGTCGTCGGATGAGAGAGGAGTATAATCCAAAGTGTGTGGTACGTACAATAAAACACAGCGGAGGGAGCGTCATGATCTGAGCTGCATGAGCGCTGTAAGAGTGGGACAAACAGTCGTACGTGAAGGCCGAATAGGTTCCACAAAGTGCATAGACGTCCTAGAATCTGTTTTACTGCCCTCTTTTGCAATCTGCTTTGATGATAGAAATATGGACGGCGCTAAATTTCAGCACGATAACATAACCTACCACAAATCTGGTCCACACTATGACTTGGCTTCGGGAAAATAACATTGATGTTCGGGAGTGGCCTGCCCAATCATCGAACCTGAATCCCATGGAGCATTTATGGGGTTTATTGAAGCGCAGAGTCAGGCGGCACACAATTAAGTCAAAACAAGAATTAAAAGACCACCTACACCTTGATTAGAGCGTCATAAGTGCCGAAGATTGTAAAAAGCTAGCGTACTCTCCACCAAAAAGAATTTCTGCTTAATAAGGTCAAAATGTGGGGTCACGAAATATTGATTTTGTGTAACTAGTAAACATTATTAACTCGAACAAATCGTGAATAACATTGATGTTCGGGAGTGGCCTGCCCAATCATCGAACCTGAATCCCATGGAGCATTTATGGGGTTTATTGAAGCGCAGAGTCAGGCGGCACACAATTAAGTCAAAACAAGAATTAAAAGACCACCTACACCTTGCTTAGAGCGTCATAAGTGCCGAAGATTGTAAAAAGCTAGCGTACTCTCCACCAAAAAGAATTTCTGCTTAATAAGGTCAAAATGTGGGGTCACGAAATATTGATTTTGTGTAACTAGTAAACATTATTAACTCGAACAAATCGTTTCTATTCATTTAATTTTCTTATTTTTCACAACCCTCAAAATTATCTTGGATGCTCAATACTTTTGGTCAAAGTTGTAGCTTATGCTCTTCTCCAGGCTTAAAACTATCTCTCTACCAAATTACATTAGAATCGGTTCAGCGGTAGAGTCGTGAAAACGTAACGCACAGAGTTACCTCGGTATTTATAACATTAGTATGAAAGTATAATTGGCATGAATAAAACACGTTGAGGATTGGATAAGCCTTGTATTCTAGCTGTTACCTATGCCCGTCTTGCATATCAGTAATATGAAATGACATGTGCCGATGGCTTTATTGGCCGGGAGACCCCGGTCGGGATGTTCGGGAGCTTGTTGCTAATCTTTCTATTTGACGCCGCTTCGGTAACTGGCACGTCGATGGTGATGTAACGATGATGAGGACGACACACACATCCGGACTTGAGCAGAAAAAAACCGTACGCTGGTGGGAATCCAACCTGATAACTCATGATCAAGAAACACCAACACTACCCACCTGACCAAGAGATATTCAGTCAATATGAGAGAAGTAAGGGTTAAGCACATAGAGGATTGTATAAGCGTTGTGTTAATCACGTTCAATCGTATTATGTAGCAAATATTAAAGAATAAAAACATTTTCACAATTAATATGACAAAGTTAAGAGGTCAAACAGTAAACAGAATTTTTAAAGAGTAATTATTGTTCCATATTTCCCGTTATATTCTTCATATCAATTAATATTTTGTACTACACTCTTTCTTATGCAGCTCATGTTCTTCATCAGCGTAAACTTTGTTGCATTGCTCAAAAAGAGTTCTTCTCTTTTTCCGTCTCACATTATTACAATTATTAATTTGACACCACTTCTTTAATGGAATTTTACTGCTCTTTTTGTTGCACTACTTAAAATTAACATATCTTTAGAAGTTCATTAGTTATTGATGAGACTAGGCAAAACTGTAAACAACCAAAAGAAAAAGAAAATAAAAGTTGTAAATCTTAACAAATTAAATCTGCACGTGTACTTGTTTTTCAGAAAATTTTATATCAATTTTCAATTAATTTCAATTAAAGTTTGTCTCTCTGCTGAATTAATTTCGCTATAAATTGTAATCTTGTATGTGTACCTGCCGAGGAGCCTCGCCGAGAGCTACAATTGGATTGCCCGATCTTCGTTTTACATTAATTACTAATAAAATTATTATACTTTTGCTGGTTGACGGTTACAGAAAAACTTCTCAATGTACGACGATTACAAACATAGTCTTCACACTGGCAAAATCGTGGTGCTCCCCTCGTTTAAATGTCGAATCATCCTTTGTTGTATGATTAACCGTTTGCTCTGTGAGAGCGCAAACACGGACAATAGTTGACTGCCATTGTGCGTTCATTGGCTGAACTGACGTCACGTCCGTATTAATTCAAAACTTGACAGAAACACATGGCACAGCCGACGAACAGTGGTCGGCGTGGGAACGGGGCCGACACAAGTTATCGCACAGGCCCAGCTACAGCCGATACACACACACACACGAGGCCAGCCCACACTACGTCCAGCTTCCACGTCACGATGAGTGCGCCATTCAAACGCCGATCGCAACCAAGCTCTCTCTTTGTAGCGTTATGCTTATGTAGGCGAGTGACTTGACCGCTTGCAAGTAATACGAAGGGAAATGAAACTGTTGTAAGGTTGAACGCTAGCGAGCCAAGGGCTCGGGGAGCCCTGCAGTAAATCCGGCTAGGCACCGGTACGGACCAGAACAGGTACAAATATGAATGGAGTTGCCGGAAATGGGTAATTCCCAAACCTGAGAATTTCCACGGTTCTTGCTCGCATACTCATCGAGCGGGAGACTATGCTCCAAGACATGGTGGAGGGTCAGAAAGCGTGAGAAACGGCTTCTAATAACTCTTCAGTAGTCTAAAATAGTTCACAGTCAAGTATTAAAGCAGATCCGAATACAACTGCGATGTCAAAAAAATGAGGCGCATCCAGTTTGTAACAGAACTTATTAAAGGCTTTACTTTACCAAAGTATGCGATACCCTACAAATTCAACCAGTTTAACGAGTATTTATGATTATAGAAAAGTTATTGTGTATCTTAACAATGATTGCATAACATGTCTCCATAAACAGTCAACCCAAACTGAATAACTGATCCACACAAAAGTAAATATCACTTGATCACTGATACAGCAAATGTCATCATGTAAAAACACTAAGTTCATCTAAAATAATTAATATGAAGTACGGAAAATAGTGGCCAACTTACGTATTTTGGATCTACTTAAATAAAAATTACCCAGTGAAAGCTATTTGTTCACTAGTATCGTTTTCACTCAGTATTCACGTAAACACGCTAAAGTCGTTTCTTCAGTTTCCTGAGGGTAGCACAATACACTTCGGAGATGATCGTTGCGCCGTGAGGGAGGGCATTAAACAGAATAACTACTTCAGAGTCCGACAAGAACGTCGCCATGACTTTATCACTTGAGGGTGCGGCTTTGAACTTCTTCTTCAGAGGAGAGATGATGTGCCGCCACTCAATGGCTTGGCGTCTTGTTTCAGGTTCGAAGCGATGAACCCATGTTTCATTGCCTGTGACGTTGTTCTACAAATAAATATCACTATCAGCCCTGTAACGCGTAATAAATTTCTCACAAATGGTCCTTCGGTGCTCTTTATGGTCTTGTGTTGGGTGGCGAGGAATGCAGTGGGTACACACCGGTTGAGTACACCCACTGGTGGACGAGTGTGTTCGCTCTGTCAACAGAGACATCCGGTTGTTCAGCGAGGACTTTGATTGTGATCCTTTGATCCCCTCAAATGAGAGTGTCCGCAGGTTACATTGCAGGAATCACAGCTCTGTTGGCCGGCTGGCACGCCACAGATTGGACAACATTGCATGCCCATGTTGCAGTGATGACAGACCGCTCACCTAACGACTCACCATGCTTTTGTTCACTGCCAGGTCGCTGTAGACATTTTGCAAGCGCCTATGAATATCTGCGATGCTCTGATTTTACGCCAAAAGAAACTCAATGACAACTCTCTACATGGAACAGACCTCCACCACAGATGCCACTTGAAGGCTGCTTAATGTGTCGCCACCAATCAAAAATTCATTAAACCATTTGTGCTGAAATGAGAATATTTCACTATGTCCCATAACAAATTCCACATTATTTCAACCGAAATTGGAGGAAAACAATGCTTTGCATTAGCTATTGAACACCTCTCGTACTTCTGAGGTGCTTCTTAGTGATGCCGGCTGGAGTGGCCGTGGAGTTCTAGGCGCTACAGTCTGGAGCCGAGCGACCGCTACGGTCGCAGGTTCGAATCCTGCCTCCGGCATGGATGTGTGTGACGTCCTTAGGTTGGTTAGGTTTAATTAGTTCTGAGTTCTATGTGACTGATGACCTCAGAAGTTTAGTCGCATAGTGCTCAGCGCCAGTTGAACCATTCTTAGTGATATTTGCTTTATGTCTTTGCGAGATTGCAGGGCACTTTGACTTCTGAAACGGTGTCATGCTACTTAATATTACTAGGGAAGATAACCTTTATTCCTTGGTTGCTATGCCTGGATATGATCTGAATCCATTCATATGATGAAATGGTTTGCAATAGTTAATGCTCTTGCATGTGTGCTCTAGTGAGGGAATACTGGTAAGCTTTACCTAAATTGAAATAAAGAGGGTGCTGATTTAAACGACTTCAATAAAAGTGTATGGTGGCTGAGGGCCGAGGAGAACGTTTTTTCTGCAGAACCTGCGTGAAAACGTTTGCGGACTGCCCAGTTCCTCGGTCTCATTGCGCAGACACATTGGATGGCACCAGTCGGTCGGCAGCGGCGTCCAGGTAGGCCGACTAGCGCCGAGGAGTCGCTGCTGCTATGGGCAGAGCAGTGATGGCCGGCAAGAAAGTATAGAAAGGGCCCTTGTTAGGCAGTAAGTGAGTTTCTGCGAATTTCCGTGGGACAGATCAGTGGAGCCCACGGGTCAAGACTCTGCTAGAAAATGTACTTGTGAAGGCAAGAGGCCTTATGCGATTTTATGGCCGTCGTTTGGAAAGTTCGAAATGGCCACAACAGGGGAGATAACTGTCTTTTTATGGAGGGCTGTGGCTACAATCAGGTCATGCTTTAAGCAAAGACGCAAAAGTGAATATTTTTTCCTTTTATCCCAACTAATTTTTAAAGTCGCTGGTTGGTCAAATCTGTGTATGCAAAGCAAGCAGCGGTATCCCAGCTTCGAATGCCGCGTTGCAGCTCGTGATTGGCTTGTGCTAAAGTGGGAGTAGTCTAAGCATGTTTATGTGATATGCTACAGAGCAGGTGAGGAAAGCTGAGAGAAAGAGAAGAGGACTCTCCTGTGCTGACGATTCGCTAGTAAAGAACTTCAGGTCTTTACCTAAACAGGGTCACTTGTGTCCTTTGCTAGTGTACCAAAAAAATTTGTGGTAAGATCATATGGGACCAAACTGCGAATGTCAGCGGCCCCTTAGCTTACACACTACTTAATCTAACTTAAAGTAACTTATACTGTGTACAACACACACACCAATGCCGGAGGGAGGGCTCGAACCTCCGACGGGGGGAGCTGCGCGGACCGCGACAAGGTGCCTCAGACTGCTCAGCTACCTCATGTGGCAGGACATCTGAAGTAAACGGGAAGTGGTCCTTCGATATTCAGTTGAGATACATGCAGAAAATACTCTTATGAAACGCAGAAAAGTTATGTTGAGAGAGTTATGCAAATGGTAGAAAAGTCTTCAAACTAAATAGTCATTAAATATACACAAAATTAAATCCATTTGGTGATGACTATACACGAAATATTCATCAGCTCAAAACAGTTCAGTGTTCCACATGATCATTTACAATTAACAAATGCGATACAAGGAGCAGTTACTGAAACTTTGTCCATCCTCAGCTCCGCCATACTATAGGAAAATGGTAAGAGTCCTACTCTGGAGCACATTCAGACCTCTCGAAATATAAAGTCCTTTCAGAATTTAAAATGAGGTAGCGGCCGTTCATTACCCAGAACTCCATGATAAAATACCACTCGCTACCACACAGATACGGCAGTTACCCCTCGTGGCACTAGTGCACCTCTTAGAGCCTGTGCCAGTCAGCACCTGAACCTTCAGAGGTACTGTTTCTAACATCACGCACACAACGAGTGATACGTGGCTCCCTCCCCCTGTACAATAGGTTCATGCTCATACCTCACAAATTCTTAAATACTTTTGTTTTTATCTTGCGCTTATACATCGGATTGTGGCTGTAAACCTGAAACAAACTGTCTGTTCAGATAGACTGAAACGCAACCAAAACCGAGATTCTATGCTTTATTTATATTTCAAGGCTACTGGTCTTCTACAAAGATCAATACGATTTTGTTTCATTTCTCATTATTCCCTTGCTTGTATGATCTGCAAAAATCTGTATGTTATAATAGCTTAGGTGGAAAATAATTTATTTATGTATACATCAGAAACAACAGAGGACCCAACATACTATCCCATGATTACAGCGTGCCTCATTATTTAATACTGAATTCCTTTTTTATGTGATCGAAATGAAACTGATACACTCTGTGCTACAGACCTGCCGGCTATAACAGTACTGCTTTCTACCGAGCAACGCACCATCCTGTATACTTAGTGTGAGCTGAAGAAGACGGTAGAGAAACAAAAAAATTATTACGAAATAGATTTTTTTTGCGTAGCGTCATTATATGAGCACCAAATGCTTTGCTGCAGAATAACAGAAAATAGGTTACTTTATTTCAGATGCTGCAGAACATCATATGATAAAGATTTTAAAGCTGCAGACCGTTTTCTATTATCAGTACCGCTCTACTATCATAATCACTTCCAGATTGTTAAAACCTCTTTGTGCATTGGTGGATCTCGTTAAACATTATAAAAATAGGGACGATTTCCTTGAAGAAGGTAATATCAGAAAACAATGTTTTATGAAAACCTATATAACAGTTGAGCTAGGTTTGCTGAAATAAATTAATTGATGTAGATGAAATAAGTGATTGTGAAATGATAAGAAATGATGTCAGAGGAAGTCGGTCCCAAATGCTGGAAACTAACGTATATTTGTGCTACTTCACTACTCGAAACCAAATTTCCGGCTGTTTCATGGGCAGTCAACTCTCTCTTATTTGGTTCAAATGGCTCTGAGCACTATGGGACTTAACATCTGTGGTCATCAGTCCCCTAACTAACCTAAGGACATCACACACATCCATGCTCGAGTCTCTCTTATTTATTTTGTCTGTTGTGTTTCCTACTTTTCATGTAATCAACGTCTTTTTGTTCCGCGTTTATTCATTTTTTGAATGTCGTTCCATTTTTCAGCTACATCTTACGCTCGCCATAAACATTTTAATCGGACCAAGCTTTTAACTTGAAATAAAACGTTCCTCGCGAACTTCGTCCGTGAAAATGCAGAAAATAAAAATCCGTAATCCACGCAGGAGTATTTCCCACCAGTGTTGTCGGACTCTCTTCAAGGTGATTTTGGTTTGTGGAAATAAATTGAATGTTTTGCTAAGTTAGATTTCTACTTACTGTAAAGAAGAAACGTCGAGTTGTAGACAGGCACGATTAAAAGACACTCACATATAGATGTTCTGGATAGATGTCTTCCTATTACACATTACGAGCCTCTTCAACTGTCGGCGGTCTCTGTCATTCAACAGACGAGGTCATGGTGTACGCTTTTGTGCTGTACATGTAACTTCACGTTTCCATTTAACTTTCACATAGAAACAGTGAACACAGGGATGTTTAGGAGCGTGAAAAATCTCGCGTACAGGCGTGTGACACAAGTGACACCCAATCACCTGACCACGTTAGAAGTCCGTGAGTTCCACGGAGTGCCCCATTCTGCTGTCTCACCATGTCTAATGACTACTGAGGTCTCTGATGTGGAGTACCTGGCAGTAGGTGGCAGTAAACAGCACCTAATACGAAAAACGTATGTTTGTGTGGGTGTCCGGATACTTTTGACCACATAGTGTAATGTAACGGAGATGGTTGTGATACAAAATGTAAAATACCACAAATTCTAGAATTAAATTTTCAATTAGCAGCGAAGTGTGCGCTGATATGAAACTTCCTGGCAGATTAAAACTGTGTGCCGGACCGAGACTCGAACTCGGGACATTGACCTTTCTGAGCTAACCAAACAGGACCTACGCCACCTCCTCACAGCTTTAATTCTGCCAGTATCTCGTTTCCTACCTTCCAAATTTTGCAGAAGCTCGCCTGCGAACCTTGCAGAACTAGCACTCCTGAAAGAAAGGATATTGCGGAGACATGGCTTAGCCACAGCCTGGGGATGTTTCCAGAATGAGATTTTCAATTAGCAACGGCGTGTGCGCTGTTATGAAACTGCAGAGTGATAATCTCACGAGTTCGAGTCTCGGTCTGGCACGCAGTTTTAATCTGCCAGGAAGTTTCACCACACATTCTTTTCGGTAATATGATAGGGGATTAAGGTGTGGGCATTAGAATGGGAATGAATATATGTCAGGTATATTTCTTTCAAGTTGCATGCGCTTCGTAAATCCAAATGATGATTCTTAAGTTCTTCAATGAAGTCTTCAAGGGCGGGCTCTGCCGTCTATAGGGCATAGTAAAATAGGATCCAGCTGGCCAGACGTAAGGGAAAAATTTTTAGGGCAGGAAGGGTTACAGATTCGGCGAGAAGAAGGGCGATATCGTGATTCCTTTAAGCGCCGTTCTGCTGTGACAACCATATTCTTCAGTGTGTGTGTGTGTGTGTGTGTGTGTGTGTGTGTGTGTGTGAAACATTATGGGACTTAACTGCTAAGGTCATCAGTCCCTAAGCTACACACTACTTAACCTAAATTATCCTAAGGGCAAAGACACACCCATGCCCGAGGGAGGACTAGAACCTCCGCCGGGACCAGCCGTACAGTCCATGACTGCAGCGCCTCAGACCGCAGGACTAATCCCGCGCGGCTAGTCTTTAGTGTTCACCCCATAAAGACGGTTCAGTTCCAGTATGTCAAAAAAATTCCGATGGAATCGGCAGGGGGAGGGCGAAGTACAGCGTTGTGTATAAATATCGTAGATGGTGAGTAACTTCCTGATCCAGTTAGTGTAGGGCTTGTTAGTAGACAGCCGCATGTATTTGTGCAACGTTGAAAGACGCAGCGACACGTTGGTTGCCTGCCGGAGAGTTTCGTGGAGGTACAGAGTTACGCTGTCGTTGATATCACTGATTTGTTTTAGCTCGTTTTCAGGAGAACTGACGTGCAGTGGGGCAACTTTAGCTTTCTAGTTTTGCGAATAGAAAAATCTGACGCTATTCAGTCATATCACAAATCAAGAACCGCGATGATATTGGAAACAATATAGAGAACTGAATTTAGCACTTAATAAGATGAGAATCAAATACGTAAAAGTTAAATTACTTCAGTTTTGCAGTGTTTGAGACTTTCACAGTTTCCTCTTCATAGTTTCCCTCAAGCCACTTGTAATGACCTGTTCAGCTGATGGCAGTTTAATCGAAAATTCATTGCTACGTTTCTCGACAATCTGAGCGAATCAGCCGGCCAGGTTGGCCGAGCGGTTCTAGGGGCTACAGCCTGGACCCGCGCGACTGCTACCGTCGCAGGTTCGAATCCTGCCTCGGGCATGGGTGTGTGTGATGTCCTTAGGTTAGTTAGGTTTAAGTAGTTCTAAGTTCTAGGGGACTGATGACCTCAGAAGTTAAGTCCCATAGTCCTCAGAGCCATTTGAACCATTTTTTGAGCGAATCATTTATTTTCTTCGTCGTTCAGTATACCATCTTTATTCTCTACTTTTGGAGTATATGGCAGATTCTGACCTTGATGATGTATTTTAACACATGGTTGCTTTAGGAGACAAGTACAGAAATTATCCAGTAGCAGGAATTAGCAGGAAGAATTTAGAATTTGACTCGACAATCTTCAGAAGATGAGAACCCACAGTTCGAACAGCTGTCATACTGAAACGGAATGAGACATCTGTACCTCAAGTGGATGACTCCCGTTCTTGTCGCTTCAGGGCAACATCGGATGTCGGGGTAATACAAATATGAACTAAATTTAGCTTTTGAACATGAAACACTATCGTCATATTTACGGATGTTAAAGACCAATAAAATATGTGACTGAAAATAATTTTGGATGGTGACAATCATGAAGTTCTCCATCGTGTATGTGATTATTCCTATTACAAAAAAGTAGTTGTAGACTGAAGTATTAGTGGAAGTTTCTTGTATTATTTAGTTTTTTCAGACATTTATACTTTTTTGGGACTTTTAAACATAATTTTCGTCGAATTAATTGTATGTTGTTCCTGTATTTTGCTATACTTTCAGCTTCAACTCACATTATCTTTGGAGTGGAAGAAGTTGGTTTCCGTGTTGCGGTATCGTATGAATCAATTGAATTCTGTTATTGCCACAAACCCAACACTAAGCAGAACACAGAAAACGAGGATAAAATTTAGAAAAAAGGATTGTCAATCATTTATTTCGCCGTCGAAGTCACAATTTAAAATGAGTGTGAAACGTGTCTCTATGTTACAAGGTTTCGTATGCTGCTACAGATGATCATACATTACAGCTAAAGCAGGTAGCTGTATAACTAAAACCAGTAATTGTTATCCAGTTAAATAAAGTAGAAAAAAATTGCTAGTGAAAGGTTATTATGTTTCCCAACAGAATTCAATGCTATCGACACCGATACTCTGATATTTCTTACGACACAATGAAATTATGGAATACTTGGTATCGATACTGATGCCATGGATATCTAATGAAAAATATCAATACTTAGTTATGTAAATAACATCGAAACATCCTTAGATGGCGGTGTCCTGAGCCCTACCACTACAATAAGTGGAAGTTTGTGTGGTTTTACATATGTAAATCTCCAAATTTCGCAGATAACGTTTGAAGAATAAAGTAGCAGGAAACCTATCTATCTCGAAAATAGCGACGTACCCTAGAACTTACAAGCCTCGTTACCACAGGATAATTTTCTGTTGCTACCGTGAATGCCCGGTAAAAGTGGATATACATGGCATGACCCGCCTGCTGTCAACAATAAATTCGACACGGTTCAAGAATACACATGTATAAATGGCGTGCAGTAGAAATTTGAATAAGACAGGGTGAAAAACCCTATTCAGGAAAAATATTTGAAAATAAAACTGCCAAACGTTTTGTGAAAAGATTTTCCTACAAGTAAAAAATGAGAAACATGTGTCACGCCTTTGAATGATGCTCAAAATCGTGTACAGCGTTTGAGACTGCATGGTGTACACGGTTCACCAGACAAATAGCCTCCAGTTGTCTTTAAGATTCCACGATTTTAATTAAACATTGAACTTTAAATTCTCAGTCAGCGGCTCATTTGCTGCCCATTATTTCGAGCATCATCCAAACGAGGAGTAAGAGTTTATCTAATCTATACCATTTTTTACTTTTAAACAGATCATTTCATAAAACATTTGACTGTTTCTTTATTTCTTTTTAATTTCAATTTCTTTTTCAGTTAAATATCACACAAACGTAACTTTTTATGCGCACAATATCTAGGCTCCGAAGAGACGTACTTTTTGACACTTCATTTACATGGCCAGCAGCAGCTATTCGAGAAATATTTGACTTTTTCCTCAAATTATTAATTAAGCTTTCTTAATTTCTACAATCGCTTTCAATTTTTTAATGACTTAAATTTTTGTAACCGGACTTTACGCTTCTCTGTTTGATGTCCCATTCGTCCAGTTCTCACTCTTTGGTAGCCTACGAAAATTCTGACAAAAGTTTTCTCTCAAATCATTAATTAAGTTTTTCTTAGTTACTCTGATCTCTATCAAGCAATGAGTTATGTTTTTTACAAAATTAAACCTCACGCTTGTCTCTTTGATACCCCAGCTGTCCATTCTACAGTCTCCATTTGGTTATAAAAATTCGGACAAAAATCCATTGTGTAATTTCTAGGGAGTCTGGCTTCCGGTCCACTCAAACATTTTACGGCATACAGATAATCTTATTTACCGAGAGTAGGCGGAAACGACTGAGGGCAGCAGCATTTCCTTTACTTACACTGTCGTCGAGGCACGAGCTGCGGGCCAGGCTCACAGTCGCAGTGCCAACTGAACTGCTAACACTTGTGAATGCACACTTCCATTTTGTGTTGTGTGAATTATGACGTTATCAAAGTAGTGGAAGTTCATTTCTATTATACTTCGTAAATTAGCTGTGCAACACACGTTCTTCAAAATTTTCTCATGTATGCTTTCCAAAGGCTATAGCATTACAACATAAAAAATATTATTTATACACAGTGTCTCAGAAATGTCTCGATAAACTTCTATGGGTTGTAAAAGGTGTGTTGAGGAACAAGCCGTGGAGCCCTTTGGCAGAAAAAGTGACTTTGTACGCTGACGGACCACTGGTCGAACGACTCGTAATCTTGTTTGTTATCCACTGTAAGCGACTGATTGCCACGTTCTCCAGTGGAGAAGATGGAGCTAGCTGCTGCGTAGAACGGACTTGTCTCGTATGAATGCGATGCTCCGTTGCCTCGCTGGGTTAGCGGGTCATCAAAAAGTCAGTATAAATTTGAAAACTGAATAAATCACGGAATAATGTACATAGAGAGGTACAAATTGACACACATGCTTGGAATGACATGGGGTTTTATTAGGACCCAAAAAAATACAAACGTTCAAAAAATGTCCGACAGATGGCGGGCGCTTCATCTGATCAGAATAGCAATAATTAGCATAACAAAGTAAGGCAAAGCAAAGATGATGTTCTTTACAGGAAATCCTAAATATCTGCATCATCATTCCTCAACAATAGCTGTAGTCGAGGAATAATGTTCTGAACAGCACTGAGAAGCATGTTCGGAGTTATGGTGAGGCATTGGCGTCGGATGTTGTCTTTCAGCATCGCTAGAGATGTCGGTCGATCAAGATACACTTGTGACTTCAGGTAACCCCAAAGCAAATAATCGTGCGGACTGAGGTCTGGGGACCTGGGAGGCCAAGCATGACGGAAGTGTCGGCTGTGCACACGCTCATCACCATATGACGCGCGCAAGAGATCTTTCGCGCGTCTAGCGACAGTTTGTTGTTTCTTTCTTGTTTTTTGGTTCTAATAAAACCCCATGTCATTCCAAGCATGTGTGTCAATGTTTACCTCTCTATCTACATTATTCCGTGGTTTATTAAGTTTTCAAATTTATACTGACTTTTTGATCACCCGGTATATTTTCGGACACGAGTGTCCATCCGCAATTTATTTTTCTCCTGAAATCCCCTAAAATCTGCTAAGTTTTTAGGTATACAGGAGAAAAATAAACTGGAGATGGTTACCCCTGTACAGAATCGTCATCTAAGAGGCAACAAAACATCACATTCATAAGAGACCAGACCCTTCTACGCACCACCTAGCTCCATCTACTCCACCCGACGTTCGTGACAATAGTCGTGCTCACTGAATAACAAACCACATTGCGAGACGTTTCGCCTACGGTCCGTCTGAGTAAAAAGTCACATTTGCTGCCGAAGGGGAGTCCTAGTGGCAAGCTCCAGCGCATACGGCTTCGACGATTTGTAGCGTCGTTGGATGACGTTTCCAAACACGGGTTCCTATCCTCGATTTGGTCCCCAAGACACCCTCTACAAATCCCCGAAGTTTGTCGCAACCGTTCTGGGACACTCTGTATAGTAAGCATTCCATATGCTTCATTTTTATTAATACACTACTGGCCATTAATATTGCTTCACCAAGAAGAAACGCAAATGATAAACGGGTATTCATTGGACAAATATATCATACTATAACTGATATGTGATTACATTTCCACGCAGTTTGGGTGCATAGATCGTGTGCAATCAGTACCCAGAATAACCACCTCTGGCCGTTATAACGGCCTTGATAGGCCTGAGCATTTCGTCAAACAGAGCTCGGATGGCGCGTACAGGTACAGATGCCCATGCAGCTTCAACACGATACCACAGTTCATCAAGAGAAGTTACTCGTGTATTTTGAGGAGCCAGTTGCTGGGCCACCATTGACCAGACGTTTTCAATTGGTGAGAGATCTGGAGAATGTGCTGGCCAGGGAGGCAGTCGAACATTTTCTGTATCCAGACGGCCCGTACAGGACCTGCAAAATGTGGTTGTGCATTATCTTGCTGAAATGTAGGGTTTCGCAGGGATCGAATGAAGGATAGAGCCACGGGTCGTAACACATCTGAAATGTAACGTCCACTTTTCAAAGTGCCGTCAATGCGAACAAGACGTGAACGAGACGTGTAACCAATGGGAACCCCTACCATCACGCCGGGTGATACGCGCTTGCAGTGTGCGTTCACCGCGATGTCGCCAAACACGGATGCGACCATCATGATGCTGTAAACAAAACCTGGATTCATCCGTAAAAATGAAGTTTCGCCATTCGTGCACCCAGGTTCGTCGTTGAGTACACCATCGCAGGCGCTCCGGTCTGCGAGCTGATAGCCTATACTGCTGCCAAAGTCGTCGAACTGTTCGTGCAGATGGTTGTTGTCTTGCAAACGTCCCCATCTGTTGACTCAGGAATCCTGACGTGGGTGCACGATCCGTTACAGCCATGCGGATAAGATGCCTGTCATCTCGACTGCTAACGATACGAGGCCGTTGGGATCCAGCATGGCGTTCCGTATTACCCTCCTGAACCCACTGAATCCATATTCTGTTAACAGTCATTGGATCTCGACGAACGCGAGCAGCAATGTCGCGATACGATAAACAGCAATCGTGATGGGATACAATCCGACTTCTATCAAAGTCGGAAACGTGACGGAACGCATTTCTCCTCGTTACACGAGGCATCACAACAACGTTTCACCAGACAACGCCAGTCAACTGCTGTTTGTGTATGAGAAATCGTTTGGAAAGTTTCCTGATGTCAGCACGTTGTAAGTGTCACCAACCTTGTGTGAATGCTCTGGAAAGCTAATGATTTGCATATCACAGCATCTTCTCCCTGTCGTTTAAATTTCGCGTCTGTAGCACGTCATCTTCGTGGTGCAGCAATTTTAATGGCCAGTAGTGTATTGAAATCGTACCCATCTGTGGCACGAGACAGTAAGAAGCTGCAGAACGGAATGTTGCATCGGCAGCTGGTGTTCGCAGATCGGTGTACGAGGTGCCGCGCGATCGCGCGTTCGGAGCGCTGGACAGGCGGACGGGGAAGTGGAGCGGGCTGCTGGGCTGCGTGGTCCGCGGCTCCGCAGACGTGGCGCTGGCCGGCCTCGCCGTCAACCGCGAGCGCGCCGCCGCCGTGCGCTTCACCACGCCCGTCTTCAGCACCAGGTCTGCCCTCCGTTGCTCACGCCTTTCTAAACTTTATTTGCCACCACCGCTTCGTTTCGAGCGTCCTAACAGGTTTATTCTGGGAGCCAGATCGGACAATGTTCTTACCAACTGACCTATCCAGAAGCAGCACACGACTCGCTCTGGTATCTTCACTTCTGCCAGTGCCTGTCTGCTATATTACAAACGTCCCAAAATCTCTCGTGCATGCCTAGCTGGACCAGCACTCTGACTAGAAAAGATATCCCCGGTAAATAACTCAATCACAGGAAACTGGTTGCTAAGTTCCCCAGGGAAGCGTCCTGGGATCTCTACTGTTCCTGATCTATGTAAATGACCTGGGTGACAATCTGAGCAGTTCTCTTAGACTGTTCGCAGATGATGCTGTAATTTACCGTCTAGTAAGGTCATCCGAAGACCAGTATCAGTTGCAAAGCGATTTAGAAAAGATTGCTGTATCGTGTGTCAGGTGGCAGTTGACACTAAATAACGAAAAGTGTGAGATGATCCACATGAGTTCCAAAAGAAATCCGTTGGAATTCGATTACTCGATAAATAGTACAATTCTCAAGGCTGTCAATTCAACTAAGTACCTGGGTGTTAAAATTACGAACAACTTCAGTTGGAAGGACCACATAGATAAAATTGTCGGGAAGGCGAGCCAAAGGTTGCGTTTCATTGGCAGGACACTTAGAAGATGCAACAAGTCCACTAAAGAGACAGCTTACACTACACTCGTTCGTCCTCTGTTAGAATATTGCTGCGCGGTGTGGGATCCTTACCAGGTGGGATTGACGGAGGACACCGAAAGGGTGCAAAAAAGGGCAGCTCTTTTTGTATTATCACGTTATAGGGGAGAGAGTGTGGCAGATATGATACACGAGTTGGGATGGAAGTCATTACAGCATAGACGTTTTTCGTCGCGGCGAGACCTTTTTACGAAATTTCAGTCACCAACTTTCTCTTCCGAATGCGAAAATATTTTGTTGAGCCCAGCCTACATAGGTAGGAATGATCATCAAAATAAAATAAGAGAAATCAGAGCTCGAACAGAAAAGTTTGGGTGTTCGTTTTTCCCGCTCGCTGTTCGGGAGTGGAATAGTAGAGAGATAGTATGATTGTGGTTCGATGAACCCTCTGCCAAGCACTTAAATGTGAATTGCAGAGTAGTCATGTAGATGTAGAAGATACGAGGGTCACTTCAAAAGAAATACACACCATTTTTTAAAATCCATCTTTTATTCTACATGTGCTTGATAGTTTCCCGGGAATTACGCCGGATAATATGGTAGAAACCGCACAATATTTCAACGAGACGACTACCCGCCATCTTCAGGTGCTACTTTCGCGTCGCTGAGAAGCTCGCCAGTTTATATGCTGGCTTCCTAGAACAGCGCAGGCGCCAGCGGGGCATAACGTCATCGAAGACCAGTCATAGACAGCGTCGAATACCAGAGCCCTCTGCTGGAGAAACGGGTCACGGTCTGCGGAAGCGCGCCGCGGCGCGGGAAATGCGGCCGGGAGCGACGGACCCTGTTAGCGCGCGCGAGGTGTTGGCGCGCGATTTAAGCATCAGCGCTAAGGCTTCCCATCTGCGTTGACTCGGTGCGGTTGCTAATCTGTGGCTGAAGATTCCTTAGTGTCGCCAAGACTGGCTCCCAGGCTTTGCTCGGGTGAAACCCCGTGTCTCTGTTTATAAGGTCACTGCTTATACGTATCTCGACCGCCTCTTCAATGGTGGAATCCCAGTATGTGTAAGCATGCCAGAGGATCTTGGTTTCTTCATGATTAATGCAGTGTACCGTGTCAAAGCAGTGTTTAGCAACCGCAGATTTCTCTGGTTGACCCAACCTCGTGTGACGTTTATGTTCGTCGCATCTGGTTTTGACCGTACGACACGTCTGGCAAATGTAAGATTTTCCACATTGGCACGGGATTTTGTATGTTCCTGGTCTCCTCAGGCCGAGGTTGTCTTTAACAGAGCCCAGCATTGATTGCACTTTTGCTGGAGGCCGGAAAACATATTTAATCCGGTATTTATTGAAAATTCTGCCCATCTTAAAACACACGCCACCGACATACGGTAGAAAAACCAACCCCATGGTGTTCTCTGCTTCTGCAGGCTGTTCTTGAGGTTTGAAGCGTGCTGGTCGAAATCAGTTCCGGATATGCTTCTCGGAGTACCCGTTCTACATGTTTGAATGTTTTACAGTGTGTAGATACATCCTTTAGGAACAATATTTTCATTTCTCCACATAATTTCAATCCCTCTCAACTGCCTTACGCCATCTCGAAACCAGCGCCTGTGTACCCGCGCGGTAAAATTCTGGACCAACCTGTTGGAGCCACCGTCCGCATCTCGTGGTCGTGCTGTAGCGTTCTCGCTTCCCGCGCCCGGGTTCTCGGGTTCGATTCCCGGCGGGGTCAGGGATTTTCTCTGCCTCGTGATGGCTGGGTGGTGTGTGTTGTCCTTAGGTTAGTTAGGTTTAATTAGTTCTAAGTTCTAGGGGACTGATGACCATAGATGTTAAGTCCCATAGTGCTCAGAGCCACTTGAACCATTTTTTGTTGGAGCCACTGTTTGGCAGCGTGCACAAGGGAGTCATCATCTTCAAACTTGGTTCCACGAAGAGTGTCTTCCAGTTTCCGAAAGAGATGATAGTAACATGGAGCCAGGTCAGGACTGTAAGGCGGGTGTTCCAGTATTGTCCATCCGAGTTTTGTGATCGCTTCCACGGTTTTTTGACTGACATGTGGCCGTGCATTGTCGTGCAACAGCAAAACATCCTGCTTTTGCCGATGTGGTCGAACACAACTCAGTCGAGCTTGAAGTTTCTTCAGTGTCGTCACATATGCATCGCAATTTATGGTGGTTCCACTTGGCATGATGTCCACAAGCAAGAGTCCTTCGGAATCGAAAAACACCATATCCATAACTTTTCCAGCAGAAGGTGTGGTTTTGAATTTTTTTCCTTGGATGAATTTGCATGCTGCCACGCCATTGCCTCTTCATCTCTGGTGAAAAATGATGGAGCCATGTTTCATCACCTGTCACAATTCTTCCAACAAATTCATCTCCACCATCCTCGTACTGTTTCAAAAGTTCGCTGCATACCGTCTTTCTTGTTTTGATCTACTGTGAACATCCTGGGAACCCAACTGACACAAACCCTTTTTAACGCCAACAATTTCAGTATTCTGCAAACACTTCGTTCCCCTATCCCAAAGTAGCGTGATAATTCGTTCACTGTGATGCATCTGTCAGCAGTCACCAGTCATCAGTCAATTTGGACTGAAGAGTTCCTAGATAACAGAACGCAGCATGTCATTCTCAATGGAGAGAAGTCTTCCGAAGTAAGAGTGATTTCAGGTGTGCCGCAGGGGAGTGTCGTAGGGATGACATTGGAAGTTCACTGAGGCTTTTTGCGGATGATGGTATGGTATATCGAGAGGTTGTAACAATGGAAAATTGCACTGAAATGCAGGAGGATCTGCAGCGAATTGACGCATGGTGCAGGGAATGGCAATTGAATTTCAATGTAGACAAGTATAATGTGCAGCGAATACACAGAAAAAAAGATCCCTTATCATTTAGCTACAATATAGCAGGTCAGCAACTGGAAGCAGTTAATGCCATAAATTATCTGGGAGTACACATTAGAAGTGATTTAAAATGGAATGATCATACAAAGTTGATCGTCGGTAAAGCAGATGCCAGACTGTGATTCATTGGAAGAGTCGTAAGGAAATGCAATCCGAAAACAAAGGAAGTAGGTTACACTACGCTTGTTCGCCCGCTGCTTGAATACTGCTCAGCAGTGTGGGATCCATACCAGATAGGGTTGATAGAAGAGATAGAGAAGATCCAACGGAGAGCAGCGCGCTTCGTTACAGGATCATTTAGTAATCGCGAAAGCGTTACGGAGATGATAGATAAACTCCAGTGGAAGACTCTAAAGGAGAGATGTTCAGTAGCTCGGTACGGGATTTTGTTGAAGTTTCGAGAACATACCTTCACCGAGGAGTCAAGCAGTATATTGCACCCTCCTACGTATATCTCGCGAAGAGACCATGAGGATAAAATCAGAGAGATTAGAGCCCACACAGAGGCATACCGACAATCCTTCTTGCCACGAACAATATGAGACTGGAATAGAAGGGAGAACCGATAGACGTACTCAAGGTACCCTCCGCCACACACCGTCAGGTGGCTTGCGGAGTATGGATGTAGATGTAAATGTAGATTCGTTAACTCTCTGCACATTGTCCGGAGTGTGTGCAGTACAACGCCTGCCGCTACGAGGACAATCCTCAATATTACGGTGCCCACTTAAATCACATAACCTGCTTTCCCACCGACTAACAGTACTGCGATCGGCAGCAGAATCTCCATAGACCTTTTTCAACCTCTTGTGGAAGTTTCCCACTGTCTCGTTTACACAGCACAGGAATTCTATGACAGCACGTTCCCTCTGTCGAACGTCAAGTGCAGCAGCCATCTTGAAGACATGTGTGACGGCGCCACTAAGTTTGAAAACAAGCGGGAAGGATGTATGTACACACTGTAAAACTTTCACACATACAGGACGAAAACTGTATTTTTACAAAAACAGTGTGCATTTCCTTGGTAGTGACCCTCGTAATTTAGCACGAAAGGAATGATTACGGTTCGAGATTTAATTTGGCAGGAAGCTTCATAACGGTGGACACTCCGCTGCAGCATGGAAGTTTAGTTCTGTGAACTGCTTTTTTCTCCATTCACAGTCCTGTTACATTTCCACGACTGGACTGTAATTACCCTTACGATGATAATCATCTTCCAGAGGTTAGAATTTCCGATCGCTGACTTATCCGTTTTCTGAATTACTACATTTTAAAAACAACTCTGTGTTTTGGAAAACACGCACACTGACGGAAGAAAGTCGAAACGCCAAGAAGGAGTTTGCGACATAAAAGTTGGTAGACGTGTTTCTACGTCTGAAAGTGATGGCCAGCCACATAGGAGCGCCGCTAGTAGCACCACTATGATGATGCAAATCAGATTTGCTTTGAATAAACGCTGCAACGTTCGTGAGAGTTAGTTACCTTTGATACTGGACGTGGTGGACTGATGTTAGTCAAGAATGCCTTTAAGGTGACAAAGACGCCATTGTGAATACATCACTGACTTTGAACGAGGTCGTGTACCAGGGTTCCGAGATGCTGGAAGTTCCTTTTGTGATATTACAGATAGACTTGGAAGGAATGCAGCCAATGTACATAATTACTGGCAGCGGTGGTCACTAGAATGTACGGTTGCAAGAATACTTGGCTCCGGACGGCCACGTGACAGTACCGACAGGGAAGACCATCGTGTTCGGTGTGTGGATCCCGCGCATCGTACCGCACAGCAGCAGCAATCTGAGGAGCATTTGGCACTACAGTTACACAACGAACTGTAGCAAATTGGTTGTGTTGCATTTTATATTGAACTGGGGACCTAGAAACTACGGAGAGGCATCTTGCCTCCGTAGCCCTCAGTGGTTCACAACCCCACAACAGGCCACAGCAGTCCACCCACCTCACCGCCACCCCACACCGAACCCAGCGTTATTGTGTGGTTCGGCGCCCAGTGGACCCCACCCCCCTCCCCCCCTCAGAAACTTCTCATACCGGAGAGAGTGTAACCCCAATTTTTGCATGGTAGTGTAATTATTGTGTACGCATATGTGGAGACAGTGTTTGTGCAGCAATCACTGAGATAGTGTAACTGAGGCGGAATAAGGGGAACCAGCCCGCATTCGCCGAGGCAGATGGAAAACCGCCTTAAAAACCATCCACAGGCTGGCCGGCACACCGGACCTCGACACTAATCCGCCGGGCGGATTAGTGCCGGGGACCGGCACGCCTTCCTGCCCGGGAAGCAGCGCGGTAGACCGCGCGGCTAGCCGGGCGGGCATACAAATTGGTTACTTCAAGGGCATCTCCTAGCCATAGGCCCTCTGGTAAGTTGTCCACTGACTTCAGTGATGTCAAGTGAGAGCTCGTTGGAGGGATGGATGGAGGTGTGTTGCGTTTTCTGGTGGAATCTGGTTCTGCCTTGTAGCCGGAAATGGACGTGTGTTGCTTATAAGGAAGCCAGCTGAGGTTCAGGAACAAACCCGTCTCCGTGGTAGACACACTGGACCTACACCTGCAGTTATGATCTTGAGTGCAACGTCGTAGGACTCTCGTGGTTATCCCACGCAACCTGACTGCAAATCTTTACGCCAGTATGGTATTAGACCTATTCTACTGCTATTCATGAATAGCACTCCAGGTGCGGTTTTTCCAACAGGATAACGTTGCCCACATATTCCTGTTGTAATGCAACATCTTCTACAGAGAGTCAAGATTTTGCCTTGACCTGCTCGAGCACGAGATCTGTCTCCAATCGAGCACATATGGGTCTTCATCGTCCGATAACTCCAGAGTCATCCACGGCCAGCATTAACCGTCCCTGGCCGGCCGTAGTGGCCGAGGGGGTCTAGGCGCTTCAGTCTGGAACCGCGTGACCTCTACCGTTCGAATACTGCCTCGGGCATGGATGCGTGTGATGTCCTTAGGTTAGTTAGGTTTAAGTAGTTCTAAGTTCTAGGGCACTGATGACCTTCGCGCTCAGACCCATTTGAGTCATTTTTAACCGTCCCTGTGCCGACCGACCAAGAGCAACAGGTATGGAACGCCATCCCAAAAACTGATATCTGGCACCTGTGCAACACAATGCATGCACGTCTGCACGCTTGCATTCTACATTCTGGCCTTGACATCTTTTATTAATGTACCAGCATTTCACATTTGTAATGTCTTATCTCGCACTCACATTAACCTGTGATCTTGCAATGTTAATCACTTACATATGTTACCTAGACAAATGTATACCCGAAATTTCATTACTCTACATTAATTTTTTTTTCCGTCGCAATTTTTTTCTGTCAGTGTTGAATTCCAGATTACAGTTTCAGTCGGCAGCGGAGTGATATGAAACTTCCCGTAAACTAAAACTGTGTACCAGATCAGGAATTGAAACAAGGACCTTTGCCATTCGTGGTCGAGTGCAAGTTCCTGAGTTCGAGTGCCGCTCCGGCGCACAGTAATGATATCCCACGAAGTTTCATATCTGAGCACGCTCCGCTGTAGAGTTAATATTCATTCTGGAAACGACTTTCTAGGCTGTGGCTACGCTATCTCTCTGCAAATATCCTTTTTTCAGGAGTGTTAGTCGTGTAAGTTTTTTACAAGTACTTCTGTAAGTCATGGGAGGTAGGAGATAAGCTACTGGCGGAGGATACTTTTGAGGAGGGTTCGTGAGTCGTGCTCATTGTAGCTCTAATGATCTGCTTTTTGTATCTATAAAAGCACGATGTATACTTTTCGTACCTTGTCTCTTTCCAGCCTAACACTACAACACATACAGTACCGTAAGTCTTTTCTTTTGCGAATGCTCACCTTTCAGGCGACATTTTGTACAACGAGGGATCTTTTTTTATAAAAATGATATTTCTGATGAGATGTATTTCTCTTTCGTTTTCTGCAGTTCTTCCCGTTTGTTGGATTTCCATTTTCAAAATCCCATTACAGTCAAAACAGAGTTGCCAGTTCCTGACGATAAAAGTCACATTACCTAACCTTAATAAACTTCTTGGCGGTATCAGGAAAGCAAAAAGAGCTAGAGTATAACTTTTGATGAGCACCTGGGAAGCAGCAGAAATTGCTGTCGCTGCTCGCAGTGTCATTTCCATTTGCTTCTATGCCCCCCCAGAAGTTACGAAAGATATTTCCCCAGGATATGAAATGTAAACTTTGCTAATCATTCGTTTTGCCGAACCTCCGTTATTGAGATGCAACTACGAAATTCAACATGAGACGAGTAGTGAAAACTTTAGACAGCTACAACTAACGATGGCTACTTGTGTGCGTTACATCTGTGATACCGTCTTTCTGACCGTGTCAGTACTTCCAACTCCCAAAGAGGTTGGTTGTTGTCAGATACATTATGTCACTGCCATATGCCATGTCTGCTTCATCGGTTCCTCAGCGTGTGTGTACCCGACTAACTGGTATGAAATACCAAGTATCATGTCATCTCGTCATAATCGAAACACAAGGCCTCGCTTATTGAGTATCGTAGCCATCGATAAAACATTCGCCAACTTATTGTCTGTTGCTGCTGTCTACCTCAGAAAAGTGAGCAGTTTCTTCTGTCAGCCTCATAACGTTCCCCAAAAATTGAAGTATATGTCAAATTTCCATTCTCTTACACATTAAAACAGACACGTCCACCCTTTCGAAGTTACGCTTCGTTCTCTGTTCATTTCTCAGTTAGACAGAACACTTTCTTGTCGCCTACCTACACCGCTTATTTTTTATCGTGTTCCTCTGTGTCTCCCTTTTCTAGCCCTTCTCTCGTGCCCAGGGCTGCTACTGCTCCTAGTTTAACTCAATATGCTTGCAATTTGTTGTTGTTGTATTCGTCACAATCAAATATAAACTTTGTTCATTCTGTGATATTTATGACATAGTAAATTCCAAATGTTGGATACTGTATTAGATATAACATATTTACAGGAATGTATGTAATGTAAAAATTTGGAACATCTAGTTGCATATAAAAGAGAGCATGAGATCCAGGCAAATTCAGCAATGCAGGAGTATACCAACTTACATGCAACTCCTGTCAATCCCATTACATACGACAAACACGCATTAACTTCCGAACAAGGTAGACAGAAAACATTGAGAGCACATTCCCTTTTCGCAGAAGATTTAATAAATGAAAATCAACAGTCCACAAATATCGAATCTGCTCTCCACATCCCGAAACATAGAAACAGTTCACAACCTAAATTGACTTTAGAAGAAAATATTACATACAACTCTATACAGGGAGGTAGAAACGTAATAAATAAACACACAACACTTTGCAATAACCGTCTCTTTATTGTTTTCAGAGAACTGACACGAGGAACAGAAAGGATATCACACACACAAACGCGCGATTTCCCGGACTCACGCACGCGAACAGACGCATGCTTATTCCCCCATTACACACAGAGACCTCTCGCGACACACGTCAACAACAAGATGGCGTTCTGTTTACTGCCAACGTGATAGTTACGTTTTTCTCTCTCTTTAAAGCAACATTAATCCGAGCAACTAAAGTGGCTACATGACATACTTACGTTACAACCTAGCAAGCACCAAAATTTTACTCAAAACACTACCACAAATTCCAGTACCAATAACACTGATGATTCTAACTCACATTTTCCTATTTGTTAATAACAGTGGGTCATGCCTTCCAGAAGTAATGCTGTATGCCGTAAAAGCGGTTACCAAGAATATAAATATTGCAGAGACTCTAAAGTAAAAAGATATTATAAAACTATTCACACAGTACAGCATCTGCAACGAAACAGTACACAAGTAGTAACGTTTTCCTTAATTTTTTGAACGATATCATCTTTTGTATGTTTTAAAAAGCTTTACGTCAAGACGGACCAACAATTTCATTTTGTTTTACGCAGATTTGGACCAAAAGAAGAGTTTTCAAGTTACAGAGGTTGTTAATCAACGTGAAATAAGTAAATAAATAAATAAGAATAAAGTTCATATCAACTGTGAGGAAAATAATATCGTAATAAAATGTTTCACTCGTTTACTTTGATCAGAAGCTGAAACTGGAAGTAAACTAGCTGCGTATCTGCAAACGGGTGTATGCCCCAATGAGAGACGGAGACTTTACTCAGTTCCCGATCATATTTTATCAAAACTACTATTATTTGATACCAGTATTTACTAGTAGACAAACTTCATCGGTAACCAGTTACACGAACGCGGGATTTGCAAGAAAATCGCACAGTAGTTTATTTTAGGCCTATCGCTTCCTATTTCAGCAGTCTTCGGTCTCTCTTCACCATATGTGAAACTAAAACGAAACACATATCTTCTGGTTGGTATAACCGTAATTAGAGGATTATTTGTGCATCAGCTCTGTCCGACGTGCCGCTTGCCTGGAGGAACGTCACTTGGTGAGCCACTGCAGCGGTACGTGTCCCCGATCGCAAGCGGAACTGTGCTATTCGCTATTTTATTGGTACAGGCCCAGACTGTATTGTAATAAACTGCTCACAAACGTATTCCACCACCTCCATATCTGCGATCATGTGTGGACTTAGATTCGAGGAAAGACAAGAATGAAACATTAAGTCTAATTAAACTAATGAGAGAAGAAAGAAGAAGCGGAAAAAATAGAGAAGGAATGGAAAAATATAGAAACTGCAGTTACGGAAGTGGCTGAAGAAGCCTTCGGAAAAGAGAAAAAGATAAGAAGGAAGAAAGGGCTAAAAATTTGAGCACCAGAATTAGGTAAAGTTATAAGCAAAAAACAAAACGCGTATCTATCTCAATGTACCAAAAGATCAGAATCATCAAATTTGGAAAACAGAGAGAAATACAGAAAATGGAGCAGTGAAACGAGCTATTCAGTAAACGTGGGATCGGTTTATAAGCATAATAGAAGACGATGTTTACAGAAGGTAAATGACAGCTTATAAAACAATGAAAACGCTAAGTGAAACAGAAAAAGAAGTTACTCAAATAAATAACATCCAACAAGGAAAATTAATAGAAGAATGAAAGGATTAGCGGCACGAAGAAACGTGCTCCGCAGAGAATATAGAGGTCAACATTGAAATAGAATGTGTAGATGATTTAAGTATGGTTGAATTCACACAAAAAAGGAAAGCTACTGGTAGGATCTATGCATGTATAGATGCTGAACTGCTAAAAAATGGTATCACCCTACTACAAAAGAGATTACTACATATTTTGAATATGTGCAGCAGTAGGGGACCTATTCCAGCATGGTCACAAGTAAAGGTAATATCACTATCTAAAAAAGGAGATCACAATAGCTGCGATAGCTATAGTGGAACATATGCTTGACATCGTATACAAAGTGTATCGACGAATAGTGAACAAAGGTTAAATGTTATAGCTGAGACTTTATTAGGTGAAGAACAAATAGATTTCGGAGGGGCAGATCGACAACAGAGACAGTATATTAAAGCAAATAATCGAAAAACACAGAGAGTATAACAGGAAAACCCATTTAGCTCACGCTACGGTCGCAGGTTTGAATCCTGCCTCGGGCATGGATGTGTGTGGTGTCCTTAGGTTAGTTAGATTTAAGTAGTTATAAGTTCTAGGGGACTGATGACCACAGCAGTTAAGTCCCATAGTGCTCAGAGCCATTTTTTTTTTTTTTGCCATTTAGCTCAAATGTTCAAATGTGTGTGAATTCTAAGGGACCAAACTGCTGCGGTCATCGCTCCCTAGACTTACACACTACTTAAATTAAGTTATGCTAAGAACAAAACACATACCCATGCCAGAGGCAGGACTGGAACCACCGCCGGGAGGGCAACACAATTCGTGACATTGCTCCTCAAACCGCGCGGCCACTCCGAGCGGCAAACCCATTTAGCGTTAACCATTTCGTTAAGGCATTTGGTAATATTGTTAGAAAAAAGCTATGGTAAATCATGAGAAAGAGAAGATATCCACAACACCCAATAAACGTTTTAAAAAGACTGTAAAAACACACAACTGTAATCTTAGATAAAAATTTATGTTGTAACGTCTCATGTAAGTATGACGAAGACATGGAGAAGAAATCAGCAAACTTTGGGAATATATGTGGAACAATAAACAGATGTCTCTAAAACAAAACGAGGAAAGAAGCAAGATAGAAATTTTATGAGGCCATGGCAGGTCCAATGCTTATTTATAGGAGTGAATCGTAGGCTACAGTTAAATGTCGAGGGAGGCACATACAGGAAACAGAAATGAGGTTTCTAAAAGCAGTAAAGGAATATACAAGGGTTAACAGATTTCGAAATTCCGAAATTTGGGACGAAATGAATATATTTATCATTCTCAATAAAATACAAGAAAATAAGAGAAACTGAAATGTACATCTCGGAAGAATGACTGGAGAAAGATTACATTTTCAGATAAGAAGATTTAAACCAGTTGAGAGGAGAAGTCAAGAGAGACCGAGGAAACGATGGGTACCGTGAAAGGCAAAGCAAAACAAAAAAGCCAAATTCTTAAAGTGAAGATGATGAAGATGAAACTAAATAAATAACTTTGCACTCAAATAAAAGCGAAACAATAACCACCATAAAGGCTGTATGTTCAAAAGTGTATATCTGATTCTGGACAATATTCAGTAGCCTCTAAGGTGTACTCGTCGTGATTAAGGGTGTGCTTCCAGATGTCATGTCGAGTTGGTGTTTCTGTTTTATACAATAAATTCAATAGTCTATGGCTTCATCCTGTGCGTCGCAACATCTTTGAATCTTTCTTGGCATGCTTTCCTCTAGCTGGTCGAGACGTTGTTCCTCAAGCCTGTCCCAATCTAGAGCGTAGCCCTCGTGAGGTTATCCAATGGGTAAGCCGGACTCCCACAAGTTTAAACATCTACCAGCTATACTCAAACGAGTTTGTCTCAGCAAATACCTTAGGCTGTTCGAATCTGTTGCTTCCTGTTTCTTGGAAGATGATCTTCACGAGGTGGGTACAGTGCGCTCCTGTATTATTATCTTGAAAGACAACCCATTAACGAAATATTGACTGTTTGGCTCGACAACAGGTTGGAAGATCCTGTCCCGCTACAACACAGCCCTTAACCTGCCCTCGTTATCTATTACAGACGTCTAACATTCATAAGATACTGTCCCAAAACATGGGTGACCTACCTCCCAACTAAATCTGTTTCACTGCATGCCTGAGACGTACATTGGTACCTAGCCGTTTCCACAATCTTTTACAATATTATCGTGAGGCACCACACAGATACTGCACCCGACGCCATCGACCCAGGCTCCAGTCCAGGTGTTCTCTTAACCACAACCTTTGCATAACACGTTTCTGAGGGTAGGTGTGAAGTATTGTCTGTAATGGACACCTAAAGGCCAAATACATCATTCGGAGACAGCTGCGTACTGCATGAGTCGATATAGTCCTTCTAATCACTACCATAAATGCGAACAAAAGGCCTGCTGCATTCTAGTCGTAGAAGGTACGAGCCATAATTTTTACTTAGAGATCATCTGGTGGTGGGACTGATAGCGTGCGTAATCTACGAAGCATGCCTGGAATGCTTCATGTGTCGCGATAGCGATTGAATGATAAAATGAAGTCTCTGTAGTGTGTGCCAACGCAGCGGACAGCTTGGCACGCCGGTAACTGTTCCGTCCGTAAAATGACTTTCGCCTCCATAGCTGAGTGTTCAGAGTGGTAGAATGCCATGCGAGGGGTCCGGGTTCCATTTCTGACCGGGTCGGAGACTTTCTCCAATCAGGAACTGAGTGCTGTATTGTCTTCAGAGTCATTTCGTCTTCATCGACGAGTAAGTCACCGAAGTGGCGTCAGCTAAAAAGACTTGCACCAGGCGATCGGTCTACCCGATGGGAAGCCCTCGGTACACTCACCTCTCTGAAGAGACAGTATGTGCAAGGTGTAAGCTTGAAATGATCCTTAGATACATTTTGGTACTTTGATGGACCGAACGATGTACACTAAGTGATCTAAAGTATACGGACACTGGCTGAAAATGACTTACAAGATCGTGGCGCCGCTCATCGGTAATGATGGATTTCAATATGGTGTTTGCCCACCCTTAGCACTGATGACAACTTCCACTCCCGCAGGCATACGTTCAATCAGGTGCTTGAAGGTTTCTTGGGGAATGGGAGCCCATTCTTCAGGGAGTGCTGCACTGAAGAGAGGCATCGACCTCGGTCGGTGAAGCCTGGAACCAAGTTGGCGTTCCAAAACAGCCCAAAGGTGTACTATAGGATTCAGGTAAGGAGTCTGTGCAGGCCAGTCCATAACAGGGATGTTATTGTCGTGTAACCACTCCGCCACAGGCCGTGCATTATGAACAGGTGCTTGATCGTGTTGAAAAATGCAATCGCCATCCCCTTATTTCTCTTCAACAGTGGGAACCAAGAAGGTGCTTAAAACGTCATTGTAGCCCTGTGCTGTAATAGTGCCATTCAAAATAACAAGGGCTACAAGCCCTCTCTGTGAAAACCACGACCACACCATAACACCGCCACCTCCGAATTTCACTGCTAGCACTACACACGCTGGCAAATGACGTTCACCGGGCATTCACCATACCCACACCGTGCCATCTGATCGCCACATTGTGTACCATGATTCGTCACTCCACACAAAGCTGTTCCACTGTTCAATCGTCTAATGTTTACGCTCCTTACGCCGTACTGGCGTGATATGTGACTTATGAGCAGCTGCTCGACCATGAAACCCAAGTTTTCTCACCTCCCGCCCAACTGTCTTAGTACTTGCAGTGGATCCTGATGCAGTTCGGAATTCCTGTGTGATTGTGTGGATAGATGTCTGCCTATTACACGTTATAACCCTCTTCAACTGTCGGCGGTCTCTGTAAGTCAACAGACGAGGTCGGCCTGTACGCTTTTGTGCTGTATGTATTCCTCCACGTTTCCACCGCACTGTCACATCGGAAAGAGTGCACCTAGGAATGTTTAGGAGTGTGAAAATCTCGCGTACAGATGTATGAAACAAGTGACACCCAATCACCTGACCACGTTCTAAGTCCGTGAGTTTCTCAGAGCGCCCCATTCTGCTCTCTCACTATGTTTAATGGCTACTTAGATCGCTGATATGTTTTTGGTCACATGGTTTACGTAAGCCACAGTGTCCTGTTCACGACTGGTACTCCACTGAACTGTGCGTTTATTGTTGCCTCCGTTACATAGGTGACTGTAAGCAGCGATTTCCTGTGGTCAACAGAGTCTAGAGAGAAAGTTTTAAACTGTATGAGCCATTTGGACGTTGAAAACGTTTTTTGAACATTTTATATGGCTGACGGCACAAGAACCTGTTACCTGTTATATTTTGCTAGTCTTTGCCTTTCTATGTTCCGTAAGTCTTTCTTGTAGTCTATGCGTCACAACTAGCACGATTTTTAGCTCGTGGTGGCCAAAATTGGCAATGTTTAGTAAGTAATAATTTATATATGGTTCTCTGTGATGAGGTGTCCTGTCAAAGTCGAGTTTTATTGCACTCGCACGTCCACAGTAGTGTTCTCAAAATAAAATACGAAGTGCACATTTCCTACAACTATATATATTACATGTGTCACAAAAGATAAGCAACACCAAACAAAATACAGTTGGGGATATGACAAAGACTGATATCTATGTATTGTGCTGTGTGCCTTAAGAACAACTGTGTAGCGGCGAAAAAGGGGCAAAAGCAACTATCAAATTACTGTTACGTAACGTAGTAAGCGTAATTTTATGAAATTTGTAACGGTGTCCCCTATTGTGCCCGGCACGTAAAGTTGGCTGGGGCGTGAATGTGTATCTCGTAATTTTTGAGTTAATGTGGTTGCCACATTAATATACTTAGACGATTATGAGTGAAACATTCGTTAAATTCACTATTTTTTATGCTGTACACTGGGCACAAACACACTGACTTGGCTACTACTTGCATGTGAAGCGTATTTCTTAACTGTTCCTTTGAAAAGGGTATAGCCTATTTCCAGTCTTAACCTTCCTCAATCCGAGCTACTGCTCCCATTCAAAAGACGTCGTTATTGACCGTACTATGATACCTAATTTTTTTTACATTTCCTTCTCTTCAATAGTGGCTAATTTTCAAACCAATCAGAACATGGGGATAGCAATTGCAATCAAGGTTGGTATTTATAGACAAGAGAATTTACTTACTGCACCCAGTGTATGCTTCATCATACTATGCAGAACAGAAATACTTAAGTACAACACTTGAGGTGCCACCAGGGGCTCACCATTCATTTGCTGAGTACGGGTTTGGACCCTGGGGTCATGAGCTGGGGACTGGTCAGCGCCGCCAGTCTCCTGTCACTGTAACCCCCGGACATGCATGTTAAAGCGGGGTTCTTACGTTTGCCAGTACGGCCATATTTCCCCAACCCAATGCGCTGTTTTAAATGTCAGCGCTTTGGGCATACTACGTTGGGGTGCAATGGGATAGCCACTTGTGGTAAATGTGGTCAGACTGCCCATGAAGGAGCCGATTGTTCATCGCTTGTGAAGTGCGTGAATTGCTCTGGGAGTCTACATCTACATCTACATCTACATCCATACTCCGCAAGCCACCTGACGGTGTGTGGCGGAGTCACCCTGTTTGGAGCCGGGTCTGCCCCACCTATCTTGAAGAACGGAAGATACAGGAGATGAAAACATCTAAGCGCATTCCCTATGGTGAGGCCAAGAAGCTCTTTAAGGCCATGCAACCTCCAGTGTTTACAACATCTTTCGCTTCCGCTCTGAAAAAACCGGTGCAAATGGCCACTGTTGCTACGCAAACGGAAGTTGCTAGTGTTAGCAAGAATACCTGCATTTGCCAGTGCACTTGTGCTGCTGCAGTTGTTTTGAAACCTGCGGCTCTCCCCGCAACGTCGGACAAGGCTGTGGTTGCTGACATTGGGGTACTTCCTGCCTCTGTCCATATGGCGCCTTCTGCACAGGCGAGTAAAGCTCCACATGTTGACAAGGCTCTGCATTCTAAGCCCTCCAAGACAAAGACGCCGAAGGTGAAGGTTTTGCTACCTGAGGAGACTAATCAGGGACGGTCTGATGACGAGGCCATCGTACTGTCTGACATCTCCCGTGGGTCGTCATCGGAGCTGATGGACATTGATGTCGACCAGGGGCGATCTTCTCGCCCCAGGAATAAATCTCCGGCCAGTACGGGCTCTCCTCCAAAGCACAGAGGCAGGGTGAAAGTTCAGCCACCCTGATCACTGGCTCCCATATTACAGTGGAACCTGAATGGGTTCAGGACGCATGTGGCCGAATTACAACTCCTTGTACGAGAGTGCCCTTTGTGCTTATGTCTCCAAGAGACACATTTTCGGGCCACTGATGCTCCTTCTTTGCAGGGCTATACTGTATATCGAAAAGATGATCTGACGGGGCAAAGGGCAAATGGTGGTGTTGCGGTTTTTGTCCGTGACATGCACCGCTCATCTGAGCTCCCTCTCGTTACAGACTTGCAAGCCGTTGCAGTTGACCTTCTTGTGGGTCGGAGGCTCACAGTCTGTTCAGTTTACTTACCACCTCAGGATGCGATAGACTCTGAGGCTCTCACAGACCTTATTAGCCAACTCCCCTGTCCATTTCTTCTTCTGGGGGACTTCAATGCCCATAATGTCTTATGGGGCTCTCCGACTACTTGCCCCAGGGGTCGCATTGTGGAAAGCCTCATGATGTCTGAAGAACTGTGCATCTTCAACTCTGGTGCTCCCACTCATTTCTGTACTGCTTCCAGGTCATCATCGGCTATTGACCTTTCCTTTTGCTCTCCAGCACTCGCTGATTCTGCTCTGTGGGAGGTTGCTGATGACCCCCATTCTAGTGACCACTTCCCCCTTTGGATTCGCCTCCTGGATGAGGCTGCGGCATTACCAGTGTCGCCCCGGTGGCACCTCTGCAGAGCTGACTGGACACTTTTCAGCCAACTGGCTGTTTTGGAACACCGTGCCAGCGTCCACGAAGGGGTAGACCATGTTACGGCCGTGATCTCCAATGCTGCTGAATTGTCAATCACACGGTCATCCGGTCATCCCAAGAGGCGTCCTCTCCCTTGGTGGACCACTGATTGCCGCTCAGCCATCCGAGCCCGCCGTGCAGCTCTGCGCCGCTTCAAGTGGCGTCCCTCAGCTGACAATCTTGCGGCTTTTCGGATGGCAAGAGCCAAAGCGCGGTGATTGATTAAAGACAGCAAACGACGGTCATGGCAATCGTTCTTGAACTCCATCTCCCGCTCCACTAGTTCTACGAAAGTATGGGAAGCCATCAGGAGGATTTCCGGGAAACTGAGCCAACTACCTGTCACGGCATTGCTGCATCAGGCATGTCTTCTCACGGCGCCGAGAGACATTGCCCAGACTCTGGCCATGCATTTTGCGGAATCTATCGCCACTATTAACTGCGATCCAGATTTCTGCCGCTACCGCACTGCCATCGAGAGGGGTCACTTGGACTTCCGGTCTCCAAATTCTAAACCCTACAACTGCCACTTCACAATGTGGGAACTGGATTCGGCGCTGTCTGTGGCTCATGATACTGCGCCTGCTCATGATGAAATCCGGTACAGCATGCTGCGGCACTTGTTGCTGCCATCCAAGGAAGTTCTCCTGAACTGTTTTAATGTGATATGGTTATCCGGCACATACCCTGACTCGTGGAGGGAGGCGATTTTGATTCCTCTCCTCAAACCGGGGATGGACCGAATGCATCCCAGTAGTTATCGCAGTATTGCTTTGACGAGCTGTGTCGGGAAGACGTTGGAATGCATGGTTAACCGTCGCCTGGTTTGGCTGCTCGAGACCAGGCAGCTCCTTAGCCCCTCTCAGTGTGGCTTTCGGAGATGTCGTTCAACTATAGACAACTTGACCCTGCTTGAGGCGGCCATCCAGCAGGCCTTCCTACGTAACCAGCATTGTCTAGGTGTATTCTTTGACATTAATAAGGCGTATGACACTACTTGGCGACGCCTTACCCTCAATCAACTCCATGAGTGGGGCTTTCGTGGCCGTCTTCCCATCTTCATTCGGTCCTTTCTTTCCCATCGCCTCTTTCGATATCGGGTTGGTAATGTGCTATCTAATTTGTACGTGCAGGAGAATGGTGTTCCTCAGGGAAGCGTTTTAAGTGTCACGCTCCTTGCCGTCGCCATTAACAGTATCACGTCCACTATCCTGAGTCCTGCCCAATGCTCCTTGTTTGTGGACGATTTCGCTGTTTTCTATTCTTCCTCCAGTCTTGTCACTGCTAGCCGGCAGTTGCAGCTTACGATAAAGCGATTAGAGGCATGGACTGCGAAGACGGGTTTTACCTTTTCTGCAGACAAATGTGTGTGTATTCATTTTAATCGTTCTCGACGTCTTTTTACCTCCCCTGAATTGCGTCTGAGGGACACCATTCTTCCTTTTAGAGACACTGTGAGGTTCCTGGGCCTCACTTTTGATTCCAAGGTGCGGGACCTGAAGGCCGTGAATATTTTGAAGTGTCTGAGCCATCGGTCCTGGGGAGCAGATCGGGCGCGTCTGCTGCAGTTTTGCCGGCCGCAGTGGTCTAGCGGTTCTAGGCGCTTAGTCCGGAACCGCGCGACTGCTACGGTCGCAGGTTCGAATCCTGCCTCGGGCATGGATGTGTGTGATGTCCTTAGGTTAGTTAGGTATAAGTAGTTCTAAGTTCTAGGGGACTGATAACCACAGATGTTAAGTCTCATAGTGCTCAGAGTTATTTGAACCATTTTTTTGCTGCAGTTTTATAGAGCTTTCGTCCGATCGCGACTATGGTTGCACCGTGTAAAGGGCCAGCAAGGCCTTCGTATCTGAAGATTCTTGACGCAGTACACCATGAGGGCATCAGGCTGGCCACTGGTGCGTTCCGTACCAGTCCCATCCCCAGCCTGTGTGCTGAGGCAGGGGAACCGCCGCTCGCCATCCGGCTGAAACTCCTCATGGTGCGACGGGTGTATCAATTCCTTGCCTGTCCTACCTCCCCTGCGTACCCTACCGTTGCCCGACCGCCTATGGAACGTCTCTTTTCCAGTCGTCCCAAGGCAACGAGACCATTTGGGATTCGTGCCAGGCATTTGCTTGAGTCCCTTGGTGTGGAGAGTGTGGCCTCCCAAACGACAAGATTTTACTCGCCTGCCTCCCTGGTTGCTCCAGAGGCCCAGCGTCCTTTTAGACTTGTCGGAGTAGCGGAGGAGCTGCACTCTTGAGTTTGTTTTTACCTCCATATTTTCCGATATTTTACACCAGCGTCTCGACCATGTACCAGTATTTACGGATGGCTCTAAACAGGGGGACTCTGTAGATTGTGCTGTTGTTTTCCCTGATCGAGTCGTCAAGTTACGGCTTCCTGCGGCGTTTACTATCTTTGATGCCGAATTGTTTGCGATCTTGCGGGCATTTGAGCAGATGAGATGTGTTCCCAGTCTTAAGTTCCTCATCTGTTCTGACTCCCTGAGTGCCCTTAAGACCATGCAACACTTGTACCCAGCCGATACGTTCGTCCAGAACATCAATTATTCCCTACTCCACCTGCAACGGCAGGGGAAGGAGGTTTCCTTCTGCTGGGTGCCGGGGCAAGTGGGTATTAGGGGAAACGAACTGGCGGATGTGGCTGCCAAAGATGCATGTTCCCTCCCTCACGTTGTTGAATGTGCCGTCCCCTCCATGCTGTTACCTCCCTCCTGCGTTTTCGTGTTATGCGTCAGTGGGAAGAGGAGTGGTTGGCAGTCGGTGAAAATAAGCTGCGTGTGGCCAAGGCCACCACGCGGCCATGGCGTACGTCCTACCAGTCATGCAGGCGGGATGAGGTTCACCTCACTCGCCTCCGCATCGGGCACAGCCCCTTAACGCATTGTTTTTTACTCCGGAGGGAAGACCCCCCAATCTGCAGTGCTTGTGGCATCCAGATAACTGTCCGCCACATTTTACTTGACTGTATTTTACTCTCTGACCAGAGGGCGGTGGTTTCTTTGCCACCGGATTTGCACTCTATTTTGCAAGATGACGCAACGACTGTGGTTAAGCTCTTACGGTTTTGTGTCCTACCCAATTTGTTGCCTCGGATTTTAGGGAGAGTGCTGCTGGGTGACTGGCTCACCCAGGTTTTAGGTAAGAGGTCCGCCAGTCACGATTACCTCCTTGTTTCCCTTCGGTTTCTGTTCTCTTTTCCTTGTGTTTCCTTTCCTTTTTTAGTGCGTTCCTTCTCCTCTTGCTTTGCCTCTGTATGTGAGTATTTGGAACTGCGTCAGGTCTGTGTCTTTTAGCTGTTTTCCTTGATCGCTGTTCGTCTTAGTCCCTTCACTGCATGTGTTCCTGTTTCTATGCGTTTGGGCGCTGATGACCCCGCTGTTTAGCGCCCGTAAACCTCAAATACACACACAACACTTGAGGCATGTAGATCCTGGTTTCATCTAAGGAATATTATAAACTGAACGTAACAGGAAAGCTCATTATTTACCGCCAGGGCAATGTGACACCTTGGGCTATTTGGCAAAGCAGTTCTGGCATGTACGTCTACCGAATATATCTTCACATTACTGACGGATACATTGGGGTAGCGATGCCATAACACAATGTAGTAGCACAGCGACGTTATAGGCTGAGGAATAATACGGCAGGGATTTACACGTAAGAGGATTTACCTGGAGACTGTTGAGTTGCCGTAATGACAAGCCAAACAAATGTTCCGCGTAGTTGTCTGCCTGTGGCTGAGAACAAAGCGGATGTACCGAGAAACGCTCACAGACCTACACGAACATTCTAATAGCCACCATAACGGGAACAAATAGTCAGGAATAACCATTTGTTCTTGGCGAGGAAACGTGTTCATTTGATTTGAACGTGCTAACACATAACGTATGTTTTCCCCACTTATGTCAAAGGCAGACGAAGATGTACAGCTAGAAAGCCAATGGTCTGGTAGCTTCAGGGAGTGTCTCTTCTACAGGTCTCTGTCCCAACTACCCTTTATGCTTGAGAATAATATATCTCCCTTCGTTAAGAGAATTTGGCGTTGTCAGGTTTTGTCTTACCTGGAGGAAACTTTGAACCTAGCGATACCACTTATTTCCTTTGACCAATGAATTATCAAATTGGCGCCTATAATTTACTCATCGAAATCTGTATTCATTAAAATTAAAAATTCGTATTCACATTCATTGCCTTCACCAACTGAGAACGAAACCGTAGCCTTCCAACTAACCATACACGTTACTCTACGCTACAGATCATTCCATCTTCACGACCTTTCTTGTAGAAGATAACTGGCTGTCGTGATATACACTGCCTGCCAAAGAATTGGAGAATCAAGAAGGGGCGGGGGGAAGCGAAATAATACTTCACAGACTGAGAGGGCATTTGAACAACGCTAATTACTCTGATGGCTGTTCTACATGTCACAGAGAATTGCAACTCTAATCATGTACATATCTGCAGGTTGCGTGTTCGTATATGCAATCACATTGATAACCGAATTTGTCTTTTATGTGCTTCAGTTCTTTTGTCAGGCAGTGTACGAATTTTATCTTTGGTCTTCTTCCCCAGATTACACAACTTTCGTGGCCATGTGGAAAGATTGAGATATTTACCAAAATTATAGGATTAATGGTAAGAACAAAATCATGTAGTGTCCCCCTTCTCTCTGACTCATCTTCTGCGGTCCAATGGCTTAAGCCTCAGTCTTTGTATTTTTTTCCATTCAACTTAGCTGTTATATACACTACAAGGCATAAAGAAGACGCACCACGAAGTAATTATCGGAATGGGACTGATTTGGGTAAATGTGATGTACATGTGCTGATAAAAGAATGATTACGACTTTATAAAAGTGGAATGATATATTCGACGGAAAGAGATTCACAAATCGAGCAAGTCAAAAACGCGTTTGTCCAACTCTGTCCCTTATGGAATCTGTTATTCGGCTTGGCAGTGATTGGTACCGTTTTTGCGTGCTCTTCTGAGGTATAGCATGCCAAATTCTGTCAAATTGGCATGTTAGATAGTCAAAATTCCGAGATGTTTGGAGTACCCTGCCCATAGAGTTCCTAATGATCTCAATTAGGGTGAGATCCGGCCATATTGTCCGACAATCAGGAGTGATGGTCTGTGATGCCATTTCATTTTATAGCAGGACCTCTTTGGTTGTAAAGCACAGCACCCCTACCGAACAGCGTTATGTCTATGATATTATAAGCCCCTTGTTTTCGCCCTTAATGGCAAGCCACCCTGGGCTTTCATTTCAGCGAGATAACGCCTGCCCGCACATGGCGATGGTTTTTACTGCTTGTCTTCGTGCTTGCAAAATCCTACCTTTGCCTCCGAGGTCGCTGGACCTCTTCCCAGTTGAGGGTATCATGGGCAGGGCTCCCCAACCAGCTGAGGATTTTGACGAATTTGGCGCAATATTCCTCAGGAGGGCATACGAGTACAACTCTTATCAATGTCAAGCCGAATAAGTGCTCGCACAAGAGCCAGAGGAGGACCAATGCGTTACTGACTTGCTCAATTTGTGAAGATTTTCCTCTCGAACAAATGATTCAGTTTTTCTGAAATTGTAATTACTTATTTGCCTGCATATGTACATGACATCTACCAATTTACGTTCAATTCCTCTGATTGCTTTGTGGTGCGTCGTTTTTTCCTTTTGTCTTAGAGCAGGGGTGGGCAAGATTTTGGCTCGCGGGCCATACCTAGGCCACAGTACCAAGCCGCGTAGCCTCGCTTCACATTTCCCCCACCGCCACTCTACTCTCTCTGAGCGCGATGAGGCGGAAGAGGGGAAAACAGAGAACGTGCGGCATTGAAATCGCAGAACGGTCGCACTGCTTGCGGCTTCGTTTTGAATATCACATTTCTCAATAACACATAACACAAACAAAACAAGTTCACAGTATTAATTAGTTATTTATGGAGCGCTCGAGACGTAATTTGTATCTGCTACAAACTGTCGGCAAACGGACAAACGCAGTCAATTTCACAAAATTTTGCAGACAAGTTGCCACATAATTGTGTCTTATTTAGTTTCATAACCGAAAAAAGCTCTTTCACACAAATATATCGATCGAAATATTGTAGCACTTTTGCAACTTCGTTATGGAAACTAAGAAAATCTATCTGAGAAAAGCAATGTAGATGACCTGGACAGTTTTTACTTGAAAAGATTTCTTATTATAAATAGTATTACCTTATAGGTCAGTCTGTTACATCTTAGCATGAGTAATAGGACAAAGAGAGAACATTGCATTTACCCTACATCAGGTGTAAGCATACATTCAGGGGCTAGCCTATTGTTCTCCTTTTATTGGCAGATCCTTCACTTATTGTTCTGCTAAGTGGATAATGCCCCCCTAGGGCTAATTCATCCTTTTGATTGACAGGTCCTTAACCTGCTGCCCAGTTAATTGGTTTTCAAAGCAACCCCCACCCTTCCCCCTCCCCCACATCCTACCCCTCACCCCTCATCTCCTACCCCTCTGGGAATTCCACTAGCCAATACAAGCTCACTTTTGATATCAATTTGATTGACCAATTAATTAAATCGATAAATTAATCAACACCTCACCTCTGAGAAATCCCCAAGCCGTCTCCCCCTTCCCACTTAGAACCTGGCGGAAAAAAGACTCAGTTTATTTGTCATTTGGCGGAAAATCGATTGCAGTGTATGAAACATTGTTTAAACAATTTAGACATCATGTGGCATGTTGTTTACTTAAACAATTTATGTGACAGAAGGCTGTATATGAAACATAGTTTATTTATTTATTTATACAATTTGGTGGCAAATCGATTGCTGTGTGTGGAATATTGTTTAAACAATTTAGACAATGTGTAGAATAATGTATATTTAAACAATTTATTGGATACAAGACAGTGTTTGGAATGTAATTGATCTAATTATTTAAGGAATTTGTTGGGAAAGTGACTGCAGTGTATGGAATACTGTTTGTTGAAACAATTTACAGGACACATGGTGGTGTATGCGTTAAAGGGTTTGTCAGAAAATAGATTCCAGTGTGTGGAATATTTAAACAATTGCGATGCTTTTCCATTCTGATCACATATGTAAACACATAATTACACTGTCATAGACTGCTTAAACATATCTGAAAACTTACTCATGTCCTTCCACGTGCACAGACTGCCCGGAGTTGGGGCATGCCGGAGGGACTTCGCATCACCACTGCCAGTTGTTGGTGGCTGTATAGCTCTGTGAAGCACTGTGCTAATACCTGAACAAAAGCGCCAGATAACGACAACCCTATGATATTGATATCAAGAAATTCCTATCGAAACACAGGCACTCTCTCTCAAGTGGCCACGCCGTTTCATATGCCACAACTGGGCCTACACGCACTGTTGGTCACGATCCGACAACTGCAAACAAAGGAGTGTTTACCCCCACCAGTGGATGTCTTGGAAATATTCCTTCACTTTATCCGACTGATTGGCTAATTAATTAATTCTATACCCTTTAGTTTGGGAGAATTTCTCCTTGGTCCCTATTGGTGGATGCTAGAATTGGAATATTTGGCAGGATTAGATCTTGCAACCACCCGGCTTTCAAACCCTACTGCATTTGACTACGAAGGCTTTCCCGGCGTAATAATTGATAATATTCTTCTCGGGTATGCAGCCGGATCGTAACGACTTCAAGACACAATATTTCCGCGGTCCAACGGGCCGCCATCTTCAGGTGAGAGTGTTGGTGCACGATCTCGCCAGAACTGACTTCCCAGCGCAAGCGGCGGCCTCTATATAGGCCGCAGAAGACTCACAACGCGTGCGCGAGAAGGTGCCGTAACCGCCCTCTAGCGCAGTAGACATACCCCGCCGCCAGTGATGGAAAGAGGCGAAATCGATATATCGCTGTCAGAAATTAAAAAAAAATAATAAAAATAAATTAAAATGTTATTCCGACGATAGAACCACAGACCGTTGTTTTTTAATGTCAGACAACACTGGGTCCCAAGTCTTACTTAAAAGAAAACCCTTGTCTCTATTAATAAGATTGTCAGATAACCGAATCTCTATGGATTCTTTTAAAATACAGTCCCAATAGCGAGATGCAGGGGCAACCATTTGTGTCTCGTCATATAGTATTCTGTGTCCCTCGGTGAGACAGTGTTCCGCCACTGCAGACTTCTCAGGTTGAAGCAGCCTTGTGTGCCGCTGATGCTCAACACATCGCTCCTGAATGGTCCGGATTGTCTGACCAATATAAGTCTTTCCACAGTGGCAGGGGATCTTGTACACACCGGGCTTCCTCAAACCCAAGTCATCCTTAACAGAGCCAAGGAGCGCTCTAATCTTAGCTGGCGGGCGAAAAATACTTCTGATATGATATCTTTTCAGAATCCTTCCTATCTTCGAGGAAATGCTCCCAGCAAAAGGCAGAAAAGCTACCGATTTGCAGGTATCTTCTGGTGGTTCAGGCGAAGGTCCAAACTGGAAAGCACGACGGATCTGTTTATCTGTATAGCCATTCTGCTTGAACACAATCTTAAGATGGTCCAATTCTTGTGTCAAGCTTTCTCCATCTGAAATGGCATAAGCTCTTCTCGCCAACGTCCGCAGGACCCCCGTACGCTGGAACGATGAATGACAGCTAGAAGCATGTAAGTAACGGTCCGTTTGCGTAGGCTTTCGATAAACGCTGTGTCCCAGTGTCCCATCATCCTTTCTGTACACCAGAACATCCAGAAACGGATGCTTTCCATCATTTTCCACCTCCATGGTAAATTTGATGCTAAGATGCAGGGAATTGAAATGATCTAGGAGGCGGTCCAGAGCTTCTCTCCCATGAGGCCACACCATAAACGTATCGTCAACGTACCTCCAGAAACAGGTTGGTATTAAGGACGCCGTCTTCAGCGCCATGTCCTCAAAATCTTCCATAAAAAGATTGGCGACTATTGGGGACAAAGGGCACTCCATAGCCACTCCGTCAGTCTGTTCAAAATATTTGTCATTGAATAAAAAGTACGTCGACGTTAACACGTGGCGACAAAGCCTGGTTGTTTCCTCATCCAGTTTCTCACCAATTAATTGCAAGGATTCTTCCAGAGGAACCCGGGTAAAAAGCGACACGACATCAAAGCTCACAAGCAAATCCCAGGGACTAAGAGACAAGGACTTCAATCTCTGAATAAACACCATAGAATTGGAAATGTGATGTTCGCATTTACCGACGTGAGGGCCAAGAACAGATGCTAAATTCTTGGCTAAATTGTAGGTAGGAGCACCCAAATTACTCACGATCGGACGAAGCGGCACCCCTTTCTTATGAATCTTGGGTAGACCGTATAATCTCGGTGGCACGGCAGCACCAGGACGAAGTTTTTTGAGAACGTCGTCAGGTAAAGAACTCTTCTTCAACAGTGAAAGCGTCTTCCGTTTTATCCGTTCAGTTGGGTCGCCCTGCAATGTTCTGTATGCTGAGTCTTCAAGTAAGAGGTCCATCTTTCCCAGATAGTCATCACGTGACAGAAGAACAGTTGCGTTGCCTTTGTCCGCTGGTAGAACTATCAGATCTTCGTCTTCTCTAATGGACCGGACGGCTGCCCTTTCGAGAGAGGAGAAGTTACTCCGTGGAGGCGGCACCCGCCGCAATGTATGTGAGACCTCTTGCCTAATCTCTTCAGCTTGATCCTGCGAAAAGCTGGACACTGCTTGTTCGACTGCGCAGATGAATTCGGTGATAGGCACATTCCTCGGTGTAGGGGCAAAATTCAGGCCTTTCTCCAACACTGACAGCGTGGCGTCGTCCAATTCTTTACTCGTGAGGTTAATCACTGTCCGTCGACGGGTGTCGTCATCAGATATCATGGGTTGAGAACAAAGCCGTTGAAACTTCGAAGACTGTTTCTTGACGGCGCTCCTATGCGGTTACGGCTTTGTTCTCAACCCATGATATCTGATGACGACACCCGTCGACGGACAGTGATTAACCTCACGAGTAAAGAATTGGACGACGCCACGCTGTCAGTGTTGGAGAAAGGCCTGAATTTTGCCCCTACACCGAGGAATGTGCCTATCACCGAATTCATCTGCGCAGTCGAACAAGCAGTGTCCAGCTTTTCGCAGGATCAAGCTGAAGAGATTAGGCAAGAGGTCTCACATACATTGCGGCGGGTGCCGCCTCCACGGAGTAACTTCTCCTCTCTCGAAAGGGCAGCCGTCCGGTCCATTAGAGAAGACGAAGATCTGATAGTTCTACCAGCGGACAAAGGCAACGCAACTGTTCTTCTGTCACGTGATGACTATCTGGGAAAGATGGACCTCTTACTTGAAGACTCAGCATACAGAACATTGCAGGGCGACCCAACTGAACGGATAAAACGGAAGACGCTTTCACTGTTGAAGAAGAGTTCTTTACCTGACGACGTTCTCAAAAAACTTCGTCCTGGTGCTGCCGTGCCACCGAGATTATACGGTCTACCCAAGATTCATAAGAAAGGGGTCCCGCTTCGTCCGATCGTGAGTAATTTGTGTGCTCCTACCTACAATATAGCCAAGAATTTAGCATCTGTTCTTGGCCCTCACGTCGGTAAATGCGAACATCACATTTCCAATTCTATGGTGTTTATTCAGAGATTGAAGTCCTTGTCTCTTAGTCCCTGGGATTTGCTTGTGAGCTTTGATGTCGTGTCGCTTTTTACCCGGGTTCCTCTGGAAGAATCCTTGCAATTAATTGGTGAGAAACTGGATGAGGAAACAACCAGGCTTTGTCGCCACGTGTTAACGTCGACGTACTTTTTATTCAATGACAAATATTTTGAACAGACTGTCGGAGTGGCTATGGAGAGCCCTTTGTCCCCAATAGTCGCCAATCTTTTTATGGAAGATTTTGAGGACATGGCGCTGAAGACGGCGTCCTTAAAACCAACCTGTTTCTGGAGGTACGTTGACGATACGTTTATGGTGTGGCCTCATGGGAGAGAAGCTCTGGACCGCCTCCTAGATCATTTCAATTCCCTGCATCTTAGCATCAAATTTACCATGGAGGTGGAAAATGATGGAAAGCTTCCGTTTGTGGATGTTCTGGTGTACAGAAAGGATGATGGGACACTGGGACACAGCGTTTATCGAAAGCCTACGCAAACGGACCGTTACTTACATGCTTCTAGCTGTCATTCATCGTTCCAGCGTACGGGGGTCCTGCGGACGTTGGCGAGAAGAGCTTATGCCATTTCAGATGGAGAAAGCTTGACACAAGAATTGGACCATCTTAAGATTGTGTTCAAGCAGAATGGCTATACAGATAAACAGATCCGTCGTGCTTTCCAGTTTGGACCTTCGCCTGAACCACCAGAAGATACCTGCAAATCGGTAGCTTTTCTGCCTTTTGCTGGGAGCATTTCCTCGAAGATAGGAAGGATTCTGAAAAGATATCACATCAGAAGTATTTTTCGCCCGCCAGCTAAGATTAGAGCGCTCCTTGGCTCTGTTAAGGATGACTTGGGTTTGAGGAAGCCCGGTGTGTACAAGATCCCCTGCCACTGTGGAAAGACTTATATTGGTCAGACAATCCGGACCATTCAGGAGCGATGTGTTGAGCATCAGCGGCACACAAGGCTGCTTCAACCTGAGAAGTCTGCAGTGGCGGAACACTGTCTCACCGAGGGACACAGAATACTATATGACGAGACACAAATGGTTGCCCCTGCATCTCGCTATTGGGACTGTATTTTAAAAGAATCCATAGAGATTCGGTTATCTGACAATCTTATTAATAGAGACAAGGGTTTTCTTTTAAGTAAGACTTGGGACCCAGTGTTGTCTGACATTAAAAAACAACGGTCTGTGGTTCTATCGTCGGAATAACATTTTAATTTATTTTTATTATTTTTTTTTAAATTTCTGACAGCGATATATCGATTTCGCCTCTTTCCATCACTGGCGGCGGGGTATGTCTACTGCGCTAGAGGGCGGTTACGGCACCTTCTCGCGCACGCGTTGTGGGTCTTCTGCGGGCTATATAGAGGTCGCCGCTTGCGCTGGGAAGTCAGTTCTGGCGAGATCGTGCACCAACACTCTCACCTGAAGATGGCGGCCAGTTGGACCGCGGAAATATTGTGTCTTGAAGACGTTACGATCCGGCTGCATATCCGAGAAGAATATTACCTACTGCATTTGCTTTCCTTTGCCTCCAATCGGTGGATACGGACACTGTTAGGTCATTTGGATTGAAGTACATTGCAATGGAGGTAACTGAAATTTTAAAATTTCATCTCCGCTGCATGCTGTGTCCTTAAACAATATAGAGAGGGGTTGAGCTGGCGTCTATGCTTGCAATACCATTATCAGAAACAATAAATTGATGAATCGGGAAACTGGTGTTGTGATTTGGTTTTTAATGCACTATACAACCCGTAAGCTGGTTCTCTCCACAAGATTCAGAAGGAGGCAGAAAGGCCTAATGTGTGATAGGATAGTCACAACAACAACAAGACAGAACCCATTCCATTGTTTTCAGAAGCACTAAACACAAAACACTTAAACTGCGATCCAATCTGTAGTAATAAATTGTCAGGGCTAGATGTCATAGATGACTATCAATCGGGAATTTAACGTCATATACGGGTTTTTAAAAGCACTTTCGAATTCCAAAGCCGCTGCTGTCCGCTACATTTGGAAGGAGGAGGAGGCAGGAGGATCTACTGCATGACAGGAAGGACACAACAGCAAATACCACTGCTGGGCAGTGTCTATGCAATGTATTGAGAAGCACTAAACTCGACACGTTTAAACCAAGATTCACTCCATAGCAGTAGATGTCAGGGCTACACGTCGAAAATCGCTGAAACACTCATACATCCTGTTCACTGGTGCCTCGAGGTCCACAAGAGGAGCGCCAATCCTCTCATCTTCCACAGGTGCAAACATTCAGAGGTCAATGAAAACTATCACTGTGACCACAGCCGCAGTTTTGGATGCATATGTATGCCACATTGCACCAAATCTGACCACAGAGGGTGTCCAGGAAAGGTTAGACTGGCAGGAATTCAGAAGTTATCAATAAGTCCGGGGCAAACACCCATCATTTTGAATCTTCTCTCATGCAGCACACACGTTTGCTTCAGCTGCCGTTCAACCAATGTGTGTAATATTGTTTATTTAAACAATATATGGCGTATAAGGCAATGTTTGGAATAGAAGTGACATTAGTCACATCACCAGACCCTACTACCATGGACAAGATCAGACAGGTCGGCGCATTCTTCGTAACTAACTTCCCATCACAGGCTGAACTAATCCTTTACTTCTGGTTGCCGACTCCTTATGACCACTGCTGCAACCAACCACAGTGCACTGCGAAACAACAAGCTGCAACTTGGATTTATACTATAGTTCTAACCTATTCCACCCCAACGTAGACCCCACAGTTCAAAAAACCCACTGTAGCCAATCCGACACTTTGACGTTGTTGACCATACACCTCGAATTTCTCAAACAAAATGTAGATTTCTCCCTTTTATACAAGTTATTTTCGAAGGCAGAAGAAATCGACGCATACATGCTTTTCAAATCGTTGAAGTATCGTTACTTGTTGTAAACATCCTGTAACGGTAAGACATAGGCTACATTTCCTCTAAGTATTCTCTTATCAAGTAGAAAAAAAATCTGTTATAATCAGTTTAATATCTGTTACACCTTGCAACACAGGACTATAATATTTAAACTCATTTTCGGCTCATAACAGAGTGCTAAGATCTACATCTGTTAAAAAGAGTGGTTCAAATCGCTCTAAGCACTATGGGACTTAACATCTGAGGTCATCAGTCCCCTAGACTTAGAACTGCTTAAACCTAACTAATCTAAGGACACCACACACATCGATTCCCGAGGCAGGATTCGAACCTGCGACCGTAGCAGGAGTGCGGTTCTAGACTGAAGTGCTTAGAAGCGCTCGTCCACAGCTGCCGGATCTACATCTGTCACAGAAAGCCTGCTCATTTTCGAACTCTCTTAACGTAACCAAATGCTTCGCCACATACGAAGCCTCTTAAGATGACAGCACAGAGAAGTCGTATCACATTATAAGTTCTGTAATACATCCAAGTTTGATAAGACTTGATACGACAGTTGTCTCTCCCTGTCTAGGTGGGAGATTGCAATTTCGTTAAAAGATACTGTCGCAACGAAAAAAAGCCTGATTACACCTCCAAGTTGTGAATTATATCCTGGTGCCCTAGCCATCGCCTCCAGTCGCCAGGCAGCACGCCATCAATATCAAATCGATAGGTTGGTTAATTAAATAGATCATGGGAGTCACTTTGCATGGCAAGTAATTGGTTTTCCGGAAGTCGGATTACACTCACTGGGTAGTTCAAATGGGAATCCCTGGAGGCAAGATGATACTCTTTCCGAGGAACACTGCTAAGAACTGACACTTGAAGCTACCCACGGAAGGACTCTACCAACGGCAACATGTATTTCACGTAAGGCCCGCGCCGTTAAAAACACGTTCACAATGACTATGTTACTGTCACGCTCCACAAAAAGCGGTCTTGGTTCTACAGGATCACACAAGAGTCGCTGATAGCATTACGATTTCTGGTAGAAATGCTGTCTGGGATTTGGAATCAATCACATATTTGTGTTGGATCCAATGGAGACATCTTTTAATCATTACAGCCACTGGTGAATCATATTCATGCTACTCTCATATCGTGAAAAGAAAGTATTTGCTAAGTATCCCATACAGCCTTGTGATTGCTTCTCAGTGTCTACCTCACCACCCCTGCAGCTCCCTGGATGTCATCATCCCAATTTAAGTCGGAGAGCGCTATATCTTGACTTCTGGATCTCGTGGAGGAACAGGGTGAGCTGCGTTAATGCAACAGGACTATGTTTTGACCACTCAGTGGAAAAGGGAACATGTTATCATAGCTCTGCCAACTGTGTAAAATGTGTAAGTCCAGCGCCAAATGAAGCTTTCTCCTGCAACATGAGGTAGAAGAAAAGGTAATACAAGCAGTTACGGTGATCTTTCTTATTGCGAAAATTAGGAAGACTTTACATTATACAGGAACTGGAAGAAAGACGAGAATTTTGCTACTGCGTTGTAGTACATCTCCAAACTACATGTAGGTACCACAGTCCAAATGAGATCCACATCTCTCAGGATGCATTCATGTCTGTCGCCTAAACATTCTCTCCCTCTTCGTTATTTTGTACCATCCAACAAAGAAGAACTACAAAATATAAAAATTCTGCTAACGTCATCTGCTAGAAACCTCCCCAAGATATTATCGAAACTGTGTCTTCCGATATATCGAAAACAAATACCGTCTGCGTGCTGGCATGGACTATATGTGGCGATCCAATTACATATACGGTGTTGGTTCATCTCCTCCTTCCTACCGTCCTTTAGTGCAGATCCATGTCAGTTTAGAGGCATATGACTCTCTTATCTAGGAAAGCATCACAGACAACAGTTAACTTGTATGTATTACCTCAATAAACACACAGTAGAAAGTTGTTAAAACACCGGTACAACAAATGTTTGTTAGCTGAAACACAAGGTTGTGATTACTGGAGAGTGCAGTAAAGCACGTTGTAGATACTGTTTGTAAGGGCTTAAAACACCTCTACAATCGTGCACAGGGTCAAAAACGAGATATATGCTGTAGTTGAATATTGCAGTCACCACAGCTGGTAATACGCTCTTTAGCTAGGGGCACTTTATAAAAATCTATATGATGGTTGCCGATAACTTTGGGTCATATCTGGACTTGTGTGTGTGTGTGAAATCTTATGGGACTTAACTGCTAAGGTCATCAGTCCCTAAGCAAACACACTACTTAACCTAAATTATCCTAAGGACAAACACACACACCCAAGCCCGAGGGAGGACTCGATCCTCCGCCGGGACCAGCCGCACAGTCCAGCGCCTCAGACCGCTCGGCTAATACCGCGTGGCCCTGGACTTGTAATCCAACATATACAGAGTGGTCCATTGATCGTACCTGGGCCAAATATCTCACGAAATAAGCGTGAAAGGAAAAAACTGCAAAGAACGAAACTTGTCTAGCTTGAAGGGGGAAACCGGATGGTGCTATGGTTGGTCCGCTACATGGCGTTGCCATAGATCAAACGGATATCAACAGCGTTGTTTTTTTTTAATATGAACCTCAATTTCTTATTACATATTCGTGTATTACGTAAAGAAATACAAATGTTTTAGTTGGACCACTTTTCTCGCTTTGTGGCAGATGGCGCTGTAATAGTCACAAACATATGACTCACAATTTTAGACGAACAGTTGGTAACAGGTAGGTTTTTTAAATTAAAATACAGAACGTAGGTACGTTTTAACATTTTATTTAGGTTATTCCAATGCGATACGTGTACCTTTGTGAACTTATCATTTCTGAGAAAGCATGCTGTTACAGTGTGATGTCCGTCAACCTCAATGAATTTGGCAATACGTGTAACGACACTCCTCTCAACAGCTAGTAGTCGGTCTTCCGTAATGTTCGCACATGCACTGACAAGGTGCTGACTCATGTTGTCAGGCGTTGTCGGTGGATCACGATAGCAAATATCGTTCAACTTTCCCCACAGAAAGAAATCTGGGGACATCAGATCCGGTGAACGTGCGGGCCATGTAATTGTGCTTCGACGACCAATCCACCGGTCATGAAATATGCTATTCAATACCGCCTCAACGCGAGCTATGTGACGGACAACCATCATGTAGGAGATACATCGCCATTCTGTCATGCAGTGAAACATCTTGTAGTAACATCAGTAGAACATTACGTAGGTCCTGGCGGAGGTTCGAGTCCTCCCTCGGGCATGAGTGTGGGGGTTTTCTTTAGGATAATTTAGGTTAAGTAGTGTGTAAGCTTAGGGATTGATGACCTTAGCAGCTGAGTCCCATATTATTTCACACACATTTGAACACACATTAAGTAGGAAATCAAAGTACATTTGGATTGCCATCGATAAAATGGGGGCAAATTATCCTTCCTTCCATAGTGCAGCACCGTACATTAACCTGCCAAGGTCGCTGATGATCCAGGAGTCGCAGCCATCGTCGATTTTCCGTTGGCCAATAGTGCATATTATGCCGGTTTACGTTACGGCTGTTGGTGAATGACGCTTCGTCGCTAAGTAGAACGCGTGCATAAAATCTGTCATCGTCCCGTTATTTCTCATGTGCCCAGTGGCAGAACTGTACACGACGTTCAAAGTCGTCGCCATGCAATTCCTGGTGCATAGAAATATGGTACGGGTGCAATCGATGTTGATGTAGCATTCTCAACACCGACGTTTTTGAGATTCCCTATTCTCGCTCAATTTTTCCTGTACTGATGTGCGGATTAGCCGCCACAGCAGCTAAGACACCTACTTGGGCATCATCATTTGTTGCAGGTCGGGGTAGACGTTTCACATGTGGCTGAACACTTCCTGTTTCCTTAAATAACGTAACTCTTCGGCGAACGGTCCGGACACTTGGATGATGTCGTCCAGAATACCGAGCAGCAGACATAGCACACGCCCGTTGGGCATTTTGATCACAATAGCCAAACATCAACACGATATGGGCCTTTTCCGCAATTAGTAAACGGTCTGTTTTAACACTGGTAACATATCACGAAGCACATACCGTCCGCACTGGCGGAATGTTAAGTTTGTTACTATTGCAGCGCCATCTATCACAAAGCGAAATAAGTGGTCCAACTAAAACATTTATATTTCTTTACGTACTACACGAGTATGTAATAAAAATTGGGGTTCCTATTAAAAAAAAGCTGTTGATACCTGTTTTACCTATGGCAGAGCCATTTAGCGGGCCAACCATAGCGCCATCTGGTTTCCACCTTCAAGCTAGACGAGTTTCGTTCTTTGTAGTTCTTCGTGAGATATTTGGCCCGGTCACTATCAATGTACCACCCTGTATAAATGTATCACCCTACATTTGATGGTCAAGCACGTTAAACATTCTATTCTAACCGTCTTATGGCTGTCGACGAAAAATGACTATTTCCGTGGTTCCTGGTGCTTCCATGTCAACTTTTTCTCATATTCCTCTTGCTGTTGGACACTTGTTCCCATGTACAAGAATTGTGCTGCACCAAGCAGAAGACGTGAAAATTCTCCCTCAATTTCCCCTCATTTCGGCGTACAATATGATTCACCAGTGGCTGTAATCACTAAACGACGTCTCCACAGGATCCAACGCATGTGATTCATTGGATAGACTTGAGTCGAAATCCCAGACCGTTTCTACCGGAATGTGTAGTTTTATCAGCGACAAATGTGTGTGCCTGTAGAACCGAGAGCGATTTTTATGGCGGGTGATAGTAACATAGCCGTTATGATCGTGCTTTAATAGCGCGGTCCTTATGAAAAACATATGCTGTTGGCGGTAGAGTTCTTCTGTGGTCAGCTTCAAGTGCCGCTTCTCAATAGTGTTCCTCAAAAGTAACATTATTTTCCCTCCAGCTATTCCCATTTGAACTACCTAGTGAGTGTAATCCGAATGCTGACAAACGAATTACTAGTCATTTAAAGTGACTCTCATTATAAATTTACTTAATTAGCCATCAATTTGATATCGATGAGGTGCCGCCTGGCGGCTGAAGACGATGGCTAGGTCCTACGGATATGATACTTCACTTGGAGTGGTAATCAGGCTTCTTCTCGTTGCGGCGGTATCTTTTAACGAAATGTCACTCTCTCACTTACACAGGGAGACACAACTGTCGTATTAAAACAAATGCATTACCGAACTTATAAAGTGATATGTAGTATAAGCTTGATATTTACCACTTCCCTGTGCTGTTATCTTAAGAGGCATCGTATGTGGCGAAGCATTCGGTTAGCATAAGGGAGTCCGAAAATGAACAGGCATTATGTGACAGACGTAGATCTTAGCACTCTGTCATGAGCCGAAAATGAGTTTAAATATTATAGTCCTGTGGTGCAAGATGTAACAGATATTAAACTGATTAGAGCAGATTTTTTCTACTTGATGACAGAAAACGTAGAGGAAATGCTGCCTTTGCCATACGGTTATAGGATGTTAACAACAAGCAATGATATTTCAGAGATTTGAAAAAGCAAGTATGCCTCGATTTCTTCCGTCTTGAGACTTGTTTGAGAAATACGAAGTGTATGGTCAACAATATCACAGTCTCAGATTGGGTACAGTGGGTTTTTTGAACTGTGGGGTCTATGTTGAGGTGGATTAGGTTAGAACTACTATATACATCCAAGCCGCGGCTACTTGTTTTGCAGTGTACTGTGGCTGTTGCAGCAGTTGTCTTGAGGAGTCGAAAACCAGAAGTAACAGCCTGATGGGCAGTTGGGTACAAGAAATGCGCCGACCTGTCTGATATTGTCCATGGTAGTAGGGTCGGGTGAAGTGAACAATGTCAATTATATTCCAAACATTGTCTTAAACGCCGTATATTGTTTAAATAAACAATATTGCACACATTGTGTAAATTGTTTAAATAGCATTCCATACACTGCAATTGATTTCAGCCAAATGACTAATTAGCTGAGTCTTTTCCTTGCCAATTTCCAGGTGAGTGAGGGGAGGAGGGCTGAGAATTTCCCAGAAGGGGGGGGGGGGGGGTTAATATTGATTGATTTAATTAATTAGTCAATTAAACTGTGTATGAATGAGGGTATTTCCCAGAAGCATGGGGGAGGAGGAGGGGAGTGGAAGGTGGAGGGGGGGGGGCGGCGGTTTCTTACAGAAACACTTAACTGCACAACATGTTGAGGGCTTGTCAATTAATAGGACGGATTTACCCATGGGGTTATAATCCACGTAGCAGAACATTAGTTTAATACTTGTCAAGCAAAAGAGAGCAATAGGTTTCCCTTGTAAGTATGCTTGCCCCTGATGTAGGCTGTCCAGAGTGTGTGCTCATTCTCTCTCTGTCCTACCACTCTCACGCATAGGGCGCTTTCACCTGAAGTGACAGACGGTCTTGAAAACAGGTCTTTCTTTCCGATACACGTTTCAACCCTCACTAAATATTTCAGAACTTCCTATCTCAGGGTTCAGCAAGGTCTCAGTCCCGAGAATAATTTGCTCGCCACATGCTACCTGGAGGGCAGTAAATTCAGGAACTTTATTCGGAAAACTCAGAAAATTTACTGTTAGTATCTTGATAGCTGAAGTGTCTTTACACTGAGCGCATCCTGATTTCCCTGCCTGCACGTCGACTGGTGAGTGTTCATCAGGACACCTCGCACTACTGCCGAGCCTAAAAAACCCCACGTGCACGCCACAAGTACTCTGCTATCCGAGTAGCCGCTTCCTTTGTGTAATGCACCCCTGAGCTATCTAGCGGGGTCCTACACTTCCCCACCCAATAGCACAAGTCTAGAAATCTACAGCCAAGACCGTCACAGAGTCGACCAAACCTCTGGTTGAGACCCTCCACTCGGCTCCAAACCAAAGGACCCCGAACGACTCTGGGAACCATGCTGCAAATAGAGAGCTCTGCTTGCACCCCGTGTGCGAGGCTAGCGGTCTTCAACAAATCCGCCAGTCGCCTGTACGAACTGAGGATCGTCTCAGAACCCAAGCGACAGGAATCATTGGTGCCGACGTGAGAAACTACTTGCAGACGACTGCACCCCGTACGCTCGATATCCACAGGCAAGGCCTCCTCCACATCTCGGATGAGGCCTCCCGGCAGACAAAACCGAGTGAACGTTGGAATTCTTTCCAGTCCTGTACGCTATTTCCCTAAGGGGCTCCATCACCCGCCTAACGTTGGAGTTCCCAATAACCAGCAAGCCTTTGCCACCGTGTGCCTGCTCGGGCCATGCTGAAGGAGTGGCCACCTGCCCACTGACAGGATGAACGGGCGAGGCCAGCTGGCCAGCCTCCACATTGACCCTCCGCTTCGAGCGACGGGAGCGCGTTGCAGTCCGCCACTCACCCTGAGGTGAGGGCGGTCCCAACGCGCCGGGTACACTAGAAGGTGCCTCTGCGGCTGAGTCAGCGGACGCAGCAAGCGACACCTGGGGTATCTCAAGCGACGTGCTAGATCCTCCGTCGCTGCATCTCGAGGCAGCAATTTGAAGGCGGCTGACCGTGGCCAACAACACGCTCAGCTGCTCGCGAACCGCGGCCAGTTCCTGCTGCGCCCGCACACAGCACGCACACACCCTATCCATCCTACTGCTAATATTTGGACGTATAGAGTCGCGACAAATAAAACCGCAATATGCGACGGCACAGTTGCGTCACCAGCACCAGATTGAGCTGCGATATATGAACAATTACTTACGAACGAAGCAATCAAATGACCACGACTACGCCAGTATACAGATATTAGAATATGATCTTACCCCTGTCTTAGTACAAATGACAAACTCCTACGCAATGTTTCACTCTACCGGTATTAAAATTTGATACTACCCTTTTCTAATTCGAAAATACGCAAAGATCCGAAAAATTTTACCACGCTAGCACACAAACACACAAAGTAATTTGAATTAAACCTGCGGAACTAACAGGAAAAACTGAATATACGACTAGTTTCTGCTACTGCTGCTCGCACACGTCACTCTGCAAGCACAGATGAAACTGCACTGGCCTCTGTCTGCTGCTAACTGACTCTACGAAATAAACAGAAAGCACTGCACTGACTGTCCAAAACAAACAACTGACTAACGACTCCGCGTATTTATACTCTGCGGCTATCAATAAGCAATATTACTCCTCTCAAATACGAGAATACGCAAGGATTTTATGTAATTAAATATGCAAGCGCACAAACACTCGGAAAGAAATTAAGAATCAAACTACACAACAAATATGAAAGCTAAATATGCGACTCGCTACTGCACTGCTGCATTGCTGCAAACCCGAGTGACAGCCAGGGCTTGGAACACCCGTGGCCCTCATATGTCGCACATGACAAATTTGGCATGCCATGGGCTGACCTCTCTAAGAGCGCATTTTATGTGCTCGTAGTATTTTATTAAATATTTAAACAATGTAATACGCAAATGAATTTTATCCATACTGGATGCTATGGAACTCCGTGACTGTTCCTTTATTGGGTGTAAAAAAGTATCCGCTACCAGTCACAATAAAAGGTTATTTATTTGTCACACGACCGGTTTCGGTTTTGCGCCCATCTTCAGGTGTTTATACATTCATGTACATGTTTCTACTTTTGGATGAAGCACCATTATTACACTTATACTGTGGTGATACTTTTGCCACTTAGTTACACACTTACGGTCATTTTGGACGTAGCTCAGTAGTACAATGCAGCGAGCGGTTCTTGGCGCTACAGTCTGGAACCGCGCGACCCCTACGGTCGCAGGTTCGAATCTTGCCTCTGGCATGGATGTGTGTGATGTCCTTAGGTTAGTTAGTTTTATGTAGTTCTAAGTTCTAGGGGACTGATGACCTCAGAAGTTAAGTCAAATAGTTAAAAAAAAAGTACATTGCAGAGGCAAGCGAAGTCACTGGAAAATTTTGCGGACCGAATTGGGAATTTAAATATTAATACTTATGAACCGACAGATAATGACAACAAGAAACAAAGCCATTCTTCAAGACTCACAGCAGAGGGCGCTAAATAAATTCTTGTGGTATTTGCTACCTAAAATTTCCCGCAGAGTTCCAGTAGAATTTTCGAAGTCGTTAAGCAAAGCTGTGGCAACTGCAACGGCATAGGTAGAAACAAGTATGATCACCGGACCTAGAGAAATGAGTATTAGTTTTAATGCAGAAATCACATGTTATCGGCATGGTGATCCTGGTCATATTTGGCACAACTGTAGGATATCTCAGTGTGGGACGTGTAATCGGACTGAACACTCCCAGCAGGAATGTCAGCATAGGTTTCCACTGGCTAAAGGAGGATATTCGCAGGATGAAGCTTACAGTCCAGCATTAAACAAAAACGGGAATTTGTGTGCAGTGTTTCCAGTACATGTGGGCACAGGAGATCCGTGTGCAGGATCGGTAAAAGATTATTGAATGGAAGGCTTGTAAGAGGAAGAACAAGTTTTTATTGGATACAAGATTACAGGTATCCACGATAAGTCAAGGTATACTTGGGGTAAGGAATATGAACCCGCGTCATTGTAGACTGAGTGATGTACATGAGGATAGTGTTCATTCACTCAGATCAGCGCTGATGAACTTCTGACTAGGAAGGAAAGACTTCTGAGCTTGCTTGGCAACACTTCCCCAATTTGGAAACAGTTGTGATGTCATACTTAGACCGGAGTTTCTGAGTAATTATCACTATAAAATTAATGTGGAATTTCTCGTAGTAGAGCTGTAAGTACATCATACCATTTTGGTACTGCCGCCAACAAAGCTGAAATGCTACAAGGCACAGCTCTAGGCGAAGGGGAACCGCCTAGGTGGTGCGCATGGTCACATTGCATTGTTGTATGGGATAAAATACTGCAAGGTACTGGAAAACTAGTCAGCATAGACATAGCAGCAGATCTGCCAATCAACACCTTGTGCATAGATGAATATTCTGCAGAAAATGAAGAACTGGACAAAGAAAAGCTTTTGTGCACCGTAGTCTATCATAAGTGAAGGTGGTTAACGGCATCTGGTTAGTTTTGTTTAGCATGGACAATTTTGATTCAGTGAGAATAGAGCTGTCCTAACGTGCACTGAAAGCTATCCTAGAAGTACTAGGGACGGATGAGTTGGATAAGAATTTGACTATAGAATACTGTAATATGGAAAAAATTTGCCAATTTAGCTGCACTGTGGGAAAAAGTGTCACATTTACAAGGGTATGACAAGGAAGAATATGTGAAATTGTTTAATCTTATTGCCAGCAATTCTAATAGTGCAGTGTATGATTCCCCTAGGTAATGAAGCCATACAGCGTTCAACATCACCTACAATTACTGATGCTGCAACTAATAAATCAATAGCTCTGTTATCCATACATGTTATAAAAATGAATGTATGTATGCTCCACATCTCATCATAAACCGTTCTACCGATTTCAACTAAACGCGGTACGCGGTACAGTCTGGAAAGAACCTTTCTGGAGGTAGCAACCACCTACCTATAACAGGGGTGGGGGTGAAAAAGTGAGAATATACATACTTAATTCATGTAGTAACTGTGAGTGTCAGCACTTAGTAATTTACAACAAACATTACACGTAACTTCAAAACTTGACAGAAAAACAGCTTTCAGCTTACTACATTTTCGCTGTTCATGCTCTGAAACTGCTGCGTGAAGCATAGCGTTTTAATTCATTACTTCTTTACTACTAGCTTTATTTACAGCGCATTTGGCAGTCAGTAGCCTGGTGTACTACTGGATGTACCTGCAAAATTCTATCACTGTACAGCACATACTTCAGGAGACGACGTCATAAACATTGAGCTGGGTGAAAATGAAACTGCAGGGCGAAATTCGCTAAAGATGTACAAATACGCGTGAAGTGTGTTCAAAGTATCTGAAATATATTTGACGTGTGCATACGCAGTCAGAGCCACGGGGAAAACTCATCCTAAACCAGTGGTTCGATTTCAACCTACTTTGGTATGCATGTTAGCTACAGTCTGGACGGAAATACTGTGGCGGTAAGAACAAACGAGCCACCAGTCTCATATTGGGAAGAATGTGATAACTTGGAGTGAGAAGTGGGGAGAAGGACACAGGCATAGACAAGAGTAGGAAGACATTGACTGAGAGAAGGATAGGTGGAAAGGGACAGAGAGAGGGGAGGGGTGGACAGAGAAAGGAAAGAACAGGAGATGGTCACAGCCAGGGGAGAGCAAAAGATGTTGAGAGAGAGGGGGAGGAGGAGATGGACGAGGAGATGGGGCGGACAGAAAAAGATAAGAGGAGGAGATGGACAGAAGAATGGGCAAAAAGATATGAGCAGAACCTCGGAAATAAATTCAAGGAGAGGAAAAACAAGATGGGTGTGAATTGAAGTCTGTGCTGTGGAGGAGTGGGGGGAGGGGGCAATGGGGTAGGACAGTCCATGCAGCTGAGTTAGCCACAATGTCAGGCAACTGTACTGGATAGCACATGTCACTCACTACCTGCAGCTTTTATCCTTCATGAACATAAAGTTGACACGTATTACGTTTGCAGGAAAATGTAATTCCATCAGATCAATATTGGTATTTAAATCAGTGTACAGTCACGGATATATACTCAATGCTGAACATCACAGAAACTTTAGATAACCTCAGGCAATGCCATTTCTTGAGGACAGTGTATTTGCAAAGTTGGTACCATTAGTTGTAATTGGCAGAGGAGGATCCACTCTGAACTGGGTTTACATTTCAATCCAGTCATAACCAGCACCACCCAATTTCATTAGGATTTAAGAATTCACCAGCAACATTGCAGTGGCTGCCTAAAACCGAATCAGTTTGTTGTACACTTGGTAGACATTACACAACTACATGTACATCTACATGGATACTCTGTATGTCACACTTAAGTGCCTGGCAGACGGTTAATCGAACCACCTTCATAATAATTCTCTATTACTCCAATCTCGAACAGCGCACAGAAGAAACGAACACCTATCTCTTTCCGTGTTAGCTCTCATGTCCCTTATTTTATTTTAATGATTGTTTCTCCCGATGTAGGTCGGCGTCAACAAAATATTTTCTCATTCAGAGGAGAAAGTTGGTGATTGAAAGGAAGATTCCGCCGTAACGAAAAACGCCTTTGTTTTAATAATGTTGACCCCAAATCCTGCATCATGTCGGTGACACTCTCTCCCCTATTTCGCGATAATACAAAAAGTACCGCTCTCCTTTGAACTTTCTCGATGCACTCCATTAATCCTATCTGGTAATGATTACAGAACGTGGAGCAGTATTCCAAAAGAGGAACGACAAGCTTCGTGTAGGCAGTCTCTTTACTAGATCTACTATATTTTCCAATTGTTCTGTCAATAAAACGCAGTCTTTTGTTTGCCTTTCCCACAACATTTTCCATGCGTCCTTGCCAATTTAAGTTGTTCGTAATAGCACTGAGCGCCAAAGAAACGAGTATAGGCATTAGAATTCAAACACAGAGATATGTAAACAGGCAGTCTACGGCACTGCAGTCGGTAATGCCTCTATAAGACATTAAGTGTCTGGCGCAGTTATGCTGTATGCTGCTCCTGTGCCTGCTCCAGCTCCTGCGCCTTTTCCTCCTGCTTCTACTCGTACCCCTGCCCCCTCCCGCCGCTGCCATCCATAGGGAAGACTTCCCCACCTCTCACCACTTGCCCTGCTACGACCGCCCCTGCTTCCCCCCCCCCCCCCCCCCCCCCCCGCCAACTCGCCGACTACTGCGCCGCAGGCGCTACCATGGAGCACCCACCCTTCATTCCAAGTCCCTCTGCCTCACACGAGTGGCCTACCTCCCACCATCCCCCAGTCCAACCAGTCTCTCACCCCTAGTGCACAAGAGGCGACCTCTCCTCCAAAAGACTATCAACTGCCCCTCTTCCTTCTGATCCCCCCATGGACACCACGCCTCCTCCCACTTCTCCAGCCCCTGCCCTGCGTATCTTCATCCTTTGCAACCCTCACCCTACATTTCTCAATGCCCATGCCTTCATCCTCGAAATCCATAAGTATATCCCAAGTGCAATCATTGCTCAACTTATCCCCCACAGAGGCTTTGTCTTTATCAAATCCTCCTCTCCCTCTTTCAACACTGATCTCCTCTGGAAACTTCCCTGTATCACCTTTGGCCCACAAGTCTCCTTCACACCTTTCCTTGCCTGCCCCACTCCCCATCAGCCTCATCACCCTCATCGTCCACCAATCCTGACTACTGTGATTACAAAACTCATCCCTGTGGTCTCAGAGGTGGCAAAAATGAATGTTCATCCCGCTCTGGAAATCCGATCGGCCTTGCACATATACAACAACTTTGGCCCTACCTTCCTGATGCATATGTTTACAGAATTTGCCTCCTCCATAGATCACTTCCTCACGCAGGGAGCCCTGATTTTCATCTGTCGCCACCTTGTTGAAACCTCCCGTTTCCCTCTTCAATCCTACTGCTGCCAACACTGCACCTTCTACAATGACCACCTCACCCAAAACTGGAAAAGGCCCGCACCTGTCACGACTGTAAGGTCTCCCACTACCTGAAATAGTGTCATAACCTCGCCTCTCTTTCCTGCAACACCTGCAAAGAACCCCACCCCACCTACTCCTCAAAATGCAAGACTAAACATCTCCGACCAACCCTGAGCTCACCGTCCTTGTTTTTCCCATCGACCAGCACATTCACCCCAACAATTGCCTCTACTCTCCCATATGATCAAAGACATCATCTGATTCTTGACCATAATTCTCCAGAATATCGACCCCTTCCAACACTCCCACAACTTCCATCAGATCTCCCTTGTTGACCGTTCCATCTTCCATTTGAATACCTAAACCATGTACTCCCACAACCAGGGCCACTTCACGTTAACGCGCCTAGACACCATTATTTAAGCCTCTCTCCTCATCCCTCTTCCCTTCCCCTTTCCCACCTCCTGGTGTGCCAACACTATTTTCCCCTATACCTAAACATTGGCTCCCTCCCTGCCAACAAATACCTCTTCATGCATACCTTAAAACAGCATCAGGCTGTCTCCTACATCCTAACGAAACCTTCCTCCAACTTCACCATATTGTCCACACTTCTCTCTATCTCCTTAATTACACTGCCACCCCCTTCCCGCCTCGTGATGACTGGGTGTTGTGTGCTGTCCTTAGGTTAGGTTTAAGTAGTTCTAAGTTCTAGGGGACTGATGACCATCGATGTTAAGTCCCATAGTGCTCAGAGCCATTTGAACCATTTTTGAACCAACCCCCTTCCTCTCACACAAGGTGGGGTCACTATTAGCCACCTCAAGCATATCCCAGTCCAGCCAAAACCCCTGCTCAATGACCCAACCGAACATTTTATCCTCAGCAGCTTTTCCATCCCTCACCTGTCCAACTATCTATGTCTGTCCCGCAGCTCCTCTCCCATATGACTTCATCTCCCATGTTGACTACTGTTTGTCTACCTATTTAATTGCTGCAGACCTCAACATCGACAGGCATGACCCTGCCACTCCTCAACAGTGGCATCAGTTCTTCTTCACCCTTCACGGTGACCTTGTTCCCCACCCACAGTACACCTATCTTGAAAGTAACTCCATCCCAGATGTTGTTCTCGCTTCCCCCAACCTCCTTGGTTGTATCGTCATGGACATCCTTGACCCCATTGGTAGCGACCACCTACCAGTCGTTCTCATCATCTACTCAGTCCATCTGCCCCTCCTGCACCTCACTCTGATGCTTCTCCAAAGTCTGTCCGTGACTACCACTGCGTCAACTGTGATGCCTACTGGGAATCTATCGCCTCACAGGCCCAAACACACCCCCTCACCTTTCACCATTCTGCTGACATCACCATGCCTCATCCTTCCTCCAGAAGACCATCACTGATGCCATAAAGGTTCACATTCCTACCAGACTTATTCACCCTCACCACTCTACTCTTCCTCCACAGGCCATTCTTCTTTTCCGTGAATCCCACAGGTTCTACTGCACCTTCCTCCGCACTCTTGACCAGGATACACTCCTCCACCACTGGCAATTACAACGCCACGTCCAAAACTTCCTAACAGCACAGAAATGCCAGGTCTGCCACCAGACAAGTACGTGTCTCAACTCCACCCTCATCATCAACTCCTCCAGCTACTGGTCTGCCGTCCACTGCCTTACTGGTAGCCATCCCACCACGCATTACCCCCTTCTCCATGACAACTGCCCCTCCCCTGACAACCTCAGTAAGGCTAAAAGGTTTGCTTCCAACCTCTTCCCCATTCCTGACAATCTCCATTTTGATTACTCCCTCTTCCCCACAGTCTCTGAATGCTCTGACATCTCTGTCCCACCCCTCGCTCCCAGTTTCAGTAATTGGATCATTTACCTCCTCAGACATAAACATTTCCATTACCACAAATGACATCAAACACGTCCTCTGCTCCAAATGCAACAACACCTCTCGTCACGATGATGTCACCTACTGCCACCTTCCCTCTCCTTCCTGTCTGTCCTTGTGACCCTGTATAATATTGTCCTTTTACCCTGTACAATGGAAGACTTCCTGTGTCCTGCTATTCCCTAAATCCAACAAACCCCCTTCTGACACCTCTTCCTATCATCTCATCTGCCTCACCTGTGTGTTCAGTAGGGTTTTCGAGTCAATCATCTCCTGCCATATTCATTACCACAATAACCAGCCCTACCCCATTCCTCTTACCCAGTGTGACTTCTGGCCCTCCTTCTCATCTGAGAGCCACCTCCTGAACCTTACCAACCTTCTTTCCTTGCAATCTCCCTCCACCTCCCTCCACTTCCATCGACCTCCAGACCATGTCTGGCAACATGGGCTCCTCTTTAAACTCCAGACCTACGCTTTTCCCATCAATTTTGTCCGTCTCATTGCTTCCTTCCTCTCCAGTCGTCCCTCCTATGTCACTATCCACAGTACCAACTCCCATGCTTTCTATCCCACCATCGGCATGCTCCAAGGCTCTGTCCTTTCTCCTCTCCTATATACTGCAGAAATGCTCGAACCTTCCAGGCCTGTTTACCTCTTCCAATTTGGTGACTACATCGCATTCCTGGCCGTTCATCCTACCCTTCAATGGTCCTAATGTACCCTTCATACCCACCTCGACCAGTTCACCACCTGGTGCAACCAGTGGCTCCTTCGCATCAACACTTCCAAGATATGGGCAATCATCATTGTTCGTATAACCTGCTCCTCCCAGCTCCACGATTCTTACCTCAGCATTTATGGTCGCCCTATCTACCTCACTCCTACCCTGAAATACCTTGGCCTCACCATTGACCTCCCCCTCACCTGGACTCCCCATCTCCTTACAATCCAACGAAAAGCCGACAACAGACTGCTCCTCTTGAAACTCCTGTCTGGTCGGACAAGGGGTCTGCATCCTTCCACCATCCTTCACACCTACAAATCCTTTTTTTTATTTATTTATTGTTCCGTGGGACCACATTAAGGAGAAGTCTCCATGGTCATGGAACGAGTCAATACACGAAATTATAACACGATTGTAGAAACAGATAAAATGAAATATAAGAAACATATTCAGTTGTAGATTGTAGAAACAGATAAAATGAAGTATGAGAAACGTATTCAGGCGACAAGTCGTTAGTTTAAATAAAGTAAACCAAGAATGTAACACTGGAATTTGCTTAATTTTTTAGCTCCTCCAGCAGCTCCTCGACAGAATAGAAGGAGTGAGTCATGAGGAAACTCTTCAGTTTAGACTTAAAAGTGTTTGGGCTACTGCTAAGATTTTTGAGTTCTTGTGGTAGCTTATTGAAAATGGATACAGCAGAATACTGCACTCCTTTCAGCACAAGAGTCAAGGAAGTGAATTCCACATGCAGATTTGATTTCTGTCTAGTATTAACTGAGTGAAAGCTGCTAACTCTTGGGAAGAAGCTAATATTGCTAACAACAAACGACATTAAAGAAAATATATACTGTGAGGGCAATGTCAAAATTCCCAGACTATTGACTAGGGGTCGATAAGAGGTTTTCGAACTTACACCACACATAGCTCAAACAGCCCGTATTTGAGCCAAAAATACCCTTTTTGAATCAGAAGAATTACCCCAAAAAATAATATCATATGACATAAGCGTATGAAAATACGCGAAGTAGACTACTTTTCGTGTTGAAATGTCACTTATTTCAGATACTGTTCTAATGGTAAATAAAGCGATATTTAGTTTCTGAACAAGATCCTGAACATGGACTTTCCACAACAGCTTACTATCTACCCGAACGCCCAGGAACTTGAACTGTTCCGTCTCGCTTATAATATGCCCATTCTGTCTGATTAAAGTATCAGTTCTTGTTGAATTTTGAGTTAGAAACTGTAACAACTGAGTCTTACTGTGATTTAGCGTCAAATTATTTTCCACAAGCCACGAACTTATTTCATGAACTACATAATTAGGTAATGTTTCAATATTACACACAAGATCCTTCACTACCAAGCTGGTGTCATCAGCAAAAAGAAATATTTTTGAATCACCTGTAATACTAGAAGGTATATCATTTATATAAATAAGAAACAGCAGCGGCCTCAACACCGACCCTTGGGGAACGCCCCATTTAACAGTGCCCCATTCGGACTGAACATCACTACCACTCTCAATATTGCGGAGAATTACCTTCTGCTTTCTGTTCTTAAAGTAAGAGGCGATCCAATTGTAAGCTACTCCCCTTACTCCATAATGGTCCAACTTCTGCAGTAATATTTTGTGGTCAACACAGTCAAAAGCCTTCGTTAAATCAAAGAAAACACCTAACATGCGCAACCTTTTATTTAATCCGTCCAAAACCTCACCGAGAAAACAGACTATAGTATTTTCAGTTGTTAAGCCATTTCTAAAACCAAACTGTACATTTGACAGCAAATTATGTGAATTTAAATGCCCCAGTAACCTTGTATATACAACCCTCTCGATACCTTTAGCAAACACCGATGGCATAGAAATAGGTCTATAATTGTCAACATTATTCCTGTCTCCCTTTTTATAAAGTGGGTTCACTACCGAGTACTTTAATCGGTCAGGAAACCGACCACTCCTAAAGGAAAAGTTACAGTTATGGCTAAGTATTGGGCTAACATACATAGAACAATACTTCAGTATTCTGCTACATACCCCGTCATATCCATGAGAATTCTTGGTCTTTAGTGATTTAATTATTAACTCAACCTCCCTCTTGTCAGTATCATGGAGGAACATTTCAAGTAACAGTCTCGGAACACTTTTTTCTACGAGCGCTATATGATTCCCTGTTGGAACTAGGTTTCTATTTAGTTCACCTGCTATATTCAGAAAGAGATTATTAAATACTGTACATATATGCGACTTATCAGTAACACGACATTCCCAATACGCACTGATTCTATATCCTCGACCTGTCTCTGCAGACCAGCCACTTTCTTTACGACTGACCATATGGTTTTAATTTTATCCTGAGACTTAGCTATTCTATGTGCATACCACATACTTTTTGCCTTCCTAATAACGTTTTTAAGCTCCTTACAATACTGTTTGTAATGGGCTGCTGCATTTAGATTTTGACTGTTTCTAACGTTTTGATATAATTGCCACTTTGTTCTACAAGATATTCTTATCCCTCTTGTTAGCCACCCAGGCTGCCTGTTTGTGCTAGTATCCTGCTTTGAACGTTCTAACGGAAAGCAACTTTCAAAGAGCACGAGAAAAGACTTGAGGAAAGCATTATATTTATCGTCTACTGTTTCAGTGCTATAAACATCTTGCTACTCTTGTTCCTTGGTAAGATTCACAAAGGTCTCTACAGCAACTGGATCAGCTTTCCTAAACAGCTGATAACTATATTTAACATGTGTTGCAGCACAAAAATCTTTTAGAGTTAAAATTTGTGCATCATGATCTGAAAGACCATTCACCTTTTTGCTAACAGAATGCCCTTCTAGTAATGAGGAATGAACCAAAACGTTGTCTATGGTTGTTCTACTGTTCCCTTGTACTCTCGTTGGAAATAATACGGTTTGCATAAGATTATATGAATTAAGGAGGTCTACCAGCATCCTCTTCCTTGCACAATCACTTATGGAATTACTATTGAAGTCACCACATTTAAATAGCTTTTTGTATTTCCTATAAAGTGAACCAAGAACCTCCTCTAGCTTTAGCAAAAATGTTGTGAAATCGGTGTCTGGGGATCTATAAATAACAACAGTAAGACGTTTAGCTCCACTAAATTTAAACACACCTGCACAACATTCAAACACCTTTTCAGTGCAGTACTTTGAAACATTAATTGACTCAAATGGGATACCATTTTTCACATACGTGGCTACTCCCCCACACCGCAAAGAGCTCCTAGAAAAGCTGCCAGCCAACCTGTATTCTGGTAAAGCAAGCCTCTGAATTATCTCCTTTTTTTAAGAATAATTTCAGAGTCAACATCTATAAGCAGTTCACTGACTTTATCTCTAATACCCTGTATATTTGAATTAAATATACTAATTCCCCCATTAATCGGATACCTAAGCTTTGTTGAAAGTGGTTTCTTTGTTAGAGTGTTCCCTTAAGCAGGAATACCTATCAGCTGACTTCAGTGTAAAAAAGGTACAGCTCTAACACCCACAACTACCGGAAATTTCCCATGAGTCATCCCACCACCCCCACCTATGCTGTCACCTATAAGCTTTGCCAACCTCCCCTTTCCATACCTGTTGAGGTGCAGGCAATGTCTAGTGAAACCCGTCCTGTCGATAGACTCCACCGACACCACTGAAATGTGACTCATGCCTTCTGTCATCAGCGCACCCCCAAGTCTCATGTTATTACTCCTGATGGCTGTATTAAGATGAGGCCGATCGTGACGCTGAAACAGTTCCACGAAATGCACATTCGTGTTGCCAGTCTGAGTGGCTATCTTTTCCAGGTCACCATCTATGTCATACTCCCCATCCCCCCACCCACAATCACTACCTGATCCCCTTTAGTAAAATCCCTACATAACCCCCCTATGTTAACAGTCACCTGAGACAATCCTGCATTAGGCTTCACAATGCTAGTGACCTTGATCTGTCCCATACTTTCCTATTCTAGCGTGGCCTGGATTTCCACCTCTCCCAGATTCTATACAGCCCTTCAAATATTTGAATGCCATGCACTCTGCCTCGCCTTCTGTATCTGCCTCCCATTCCCCACCCACATGCTCTACAACCCCATCTCTTAGCACATCTTCTCTTATTCCTCAAACACATCTGCACTCTGTACATCATCCGCAGACTCGATCCCTCCCCCCCCCCCTGGTATCTCCTATCGTCTCTATCCCCAGCCCATTGCTGTGCACTTACTGCGGTGTCATGCCCTCTCTCTATCTCAACACCCTCCACCTTCTTTCCCACCACAACTTCCAGCACCTACCCCTCATGGATGATGACCATTGCCCTGATATCTACCCCTCCCACGAACTATAACCCACCTTTGCTTCTCCCACTCCTCCTCTTCCCTTCCCCTTAGCGGTTTTCCCTCATTCCTCCACCCCCTCCATTTCTGGTGCACCCCTTTGTATATTTGCACTCACTCCTGACTTGCTTCCCCTCTCAATCGCCCACTCTACCCATCCCATGCCCCTTGGTGCACCCCTGACCCCCCTTTCTTTTCATTCCACCCCTCTAGCCCCCTACCCACTTCCCCTTCCTCTCCTGCTTTTCCCTCCTCAGGCTTCCCCTCCCTCAGCAGATCCTTCCCAGCCGGTCTTACTCTTCGTTATGTGTGCTCTGTCTCATGCAGTGGTTTTTAAGTTTCGTGGTTCTGGGGTGTTTCAATACTGTGCCCAACTTCTAACTTGAGCATCTGACTTCAGTGTATTTTACGTGCTCTAACAATCGCCCTTGATGTGGATCATTTTTAAGACTGTCCTACAATGAACTTCTCTCATAAAGTGTATATTTTAACCCCTATAGCCTCCCCTTATTTATGTTCTTATGTACCACTTGTATCGCATTTTATGTGTATCATTTCATCTTTTATTTGTACTGTCACTCGGCTGAAGAGCGGCGGACTGTGCAACTGACAGCCATCCACTGCCCATATGGGGCAGGGGAATGAAATCACAATAAAAAAAATAGCACAGTTGTTAGATCTGTTATCGCTGCTACAATAGGAGGTTATCAAGATGTAAGTGAGTTTCAAAGTGGTGTTACAGTAGGCCCACGAGCGATGGGACACAGCATCTCAGAGGTAGCGATGGAGCGGCGATTTTTGCCTACAACCATTTCACAAGTGTACTGTGAGTGTCAGGAATCCAGTAAAACATCAAATCTCTGACACTGCTGTGGCCGAAAAAAGATCCTCCAACAATGGGACCAACGAAGACTGAAGAGAATCATTCAACGGGACAGCAGTGACACCCTTCCGCAGATATCTGCAGATTTCAGTGCTGGGCCATCACAAAGTGTCAGTGTGCGAACTATTCAACGAAACCTCATCGATATGGGCTTTGATGACTGCATGAAACAAAGCTTTTCGCCTCGCCAGGGCTAGTCAACAGTGACATTGGGCTGTTGATGTCTGGAAACATGTTGCCTTGTCGGACGAGTCTCTTTTCAAATTGTATCGAGTGAATGAACATGTACGGGTATGGAGACAACCTCATGAATCCATGGACCCTGCATGTCAGTAGGGAACTGTTCAACCTGGCAGAAGCTCTCTAATGACATGGGGCGTGTGCAGTTGGAGTGATATGAGACCCTTGATACGTCTAGATACGAATCCGACAGGTGACACATACGTAAGAATCCTGTCTGATCACCTGCATCCATTCATGTGCACCGTGCACTCCGACAGACTTGGGCAATGCCAGTACTATGCGACTCCCCACAATTCCAGAACTGCTACAGAGTGGCTCCAGAAACACACTTCTGAGTTTAAACCCTTTCACTGGTCACCAAACACCCCAGACATGAACATTATTGAGCATACATGTGATGTCTTGCAACGTGCTGTTCAGAAGAGATCTCTACCGCCTCGTACGTATTTATGGACAGCCCTGCAGAATTCATTGTGTCAGTTCATTCCAGCAGTACTTTAGACATTAGTCTAGTACATGCCACATCGTGCTGTGGCACTTCTGCTGGGCCCTGCACGATATTAGGCAAGTGTACCAGTTTCTTTGGCTCTTCATTATATAATTCATAGGTATTTAGTTGAATTTACGGTCTTTTAGATATCAAAGATTTATGGATTTGTTTTAGCACTCATGTGGATAGCCTTACAATTTTCATTATTTATGGTCAATTGGAAATTTTTGCACCATACATTTATATTTTCTAAATCGTTTTGTAATTTGTTTTGATCTTCTGATGACTTTACTAGACGATAAACAACAGCATCATTTGCAAACAACCTAAGACGGCTGCTCAGACTGTTTCCTAAAATGTTTATGCGGATAAGAACAGCAGAGGGCCTATGACACTATCCTAGGGAATACCACAAATCACTTATACTTTACTCGATAATTTTCCGTCATGTAGCACGAACTGTGGCCCCTCTGAGAGGAAGTCACGAACTCAGACACATAACTAAGACGATATTCCATAAGCACGCAATTTCACCACAAGCCACTTGTGTAGTACAGTGTCAAAAGCCTTCTGGAAATATAGAAATACTGAATCAATTAAAAATCCCTTGCCAATAGCACTCAACAATTCGTGTGAGTAAAGAGCTAGTTGCGTCTGACAAGAACGGTGTTTTTTAAATCCTTGTTGACTGTGTATCAGTAGACCGATTCCTTCTAGGTAAATCGTAATGCTCGAATACATAAATGTTCCAAAGTCCTGTTGCATATCGACATTAATGACTTAAGCCTGCAACTTAGTGGATTACTCCTACCAACTTTCTTCAATATTGGTGTGACCTGTGCAACTTTCCAGTCTTTGGGTACGGATCTTTCGTGGAGCGATCGGTTGTATATGATTATTAAGCATGGAGTTATTGCATAAGCATACTCTGAAAGAAACCCTATTGGTATACATAAGAATTACTTTTATTAAGTGATTTAACTCGCTACACTACTCTGAGGATATCGACTTCTAAGTTACTCGTGTTGGCCACCGTTCTTGATACAAATTCTGGAATACTTATGAGTACTTCGTGTTTTTTGGTGAAGGAATTTCAAAAGGCTGTGTTTAGTAACTCTGCTTTGGCATCACTGTCGTCGATAGTGCTTCCATTGCCATCGCGCAGAGGAGGCATTGATTGTGTCTTGCCGCTGGCATACTTTACATACGACCCGAATCTCTTTGGTTTCGTTGAGGAAACTATTACGAGTATGACATATTAAAGCCCACCCTAAATTTCGAACTTCTGTAAAAGATCGCCAATCTTGGAGATTTTGTGTTCGTTTAAATTTTGCATGCTTTTTTCGTTGTCTCTGCAACAGTATTCTGACCCGTTTTTTGTACCGAGGGGGATCATCTCCGCCGTTTCTTAATTTATCTGGTGTAAATCCCTCAATTCTGTCGGTACTATTTCTTTGAATTCAAGCCAGGTCTTGGAAGGACCGGAAATTGTCTCTGACGTGGGCGTCATGTGACTATTTATCTGCTTTTATGAATAGGTGTAGTATTCGTTTATTTTTGGAGGATTTGGGGTTACAATTTTCAGTCTCGCTACCTCAATCCTGTTTACACTAATTTCTGTATCCGTTTTGATGCTAGTTATTAGCTCACGATTATTTGTTGCTTAGAGGTGAAGTGTGTTTTCACAACCGTTTGCTATTTGTTGGGCTCATTGACTAACTGCTCAAAATAATTTTCATAGAATGCGCTTAGCACAGTTTCGGGTGATGTTTTATGCAAAACTCCGGATTTAAACATGTATTTTCGACAATACGTTGAGGATTAATTAATTTCACCACCAACTATAATTCTATGAATCTAGCACATGTTTGAAAATGAACTCAAGTTTTCTTAAATCGTTCAGCAACTGTCATTTGAGTTGGGCCAAGAACTCACAGGAACACTTCAGTTTCGCTACAAGATAAACTACTTCTTACGGCAACAAACACGCCACTGCCAACTGTGTTTAGCCTATTTTGGTTGAACTTACCTCCAGCTGTAGCCAGCTTTCAGTACCTATAACGATTTGAACATCAGTGGTTTCTGTTACCACATGGAACTTTGGTACTTTACCAACACAGCTGTGACAATTTATAACTGTTATACTGATACTTCCTGGATCTACGTTCTTCAGGTGTTCTACTAGCACATTTTGAGACCGAAGCCCTTTTTGCGTTTCCCCAAGGCCCTATAATCTGAAACAAATGCCCAAGCCGCGCCACACAGCCCCTGCTACCCGTGTAGTCGCTTCCTGCGTGTAATGGACTCCTGACCTAGTCAGCACAATCCGAAACCCATCCACCCTGTGGCGCAAGCCGAGGAAGTTGCAGCCTGAACAGTCACAGAACCGTCTGAGCCTCTGATTCAGACCCTCCACTCAGCTCTAAACCAAAGGTCCGCCGCAACTGGTCTCGTCGACTGTGCTGCAAATGGTGAGCTCTGCTTCCATCTCGCAAGCAAGATTGGCAGCCTTTGCGATTTTAGTCAGCCACTCGAAACCAAAGAGAATCTCTTCTGATCCAAAGCGGCATTAGTACTCTTGCAGTTGGCTGCACTCTGTGTCCTTTATCCTAGCTGATGAAGCATTTGGAGGAGGAGAAGGAAGAAAGTGCACAGAAAGAGAAGACAAACCTGCCTAAATTCCACATTCGGCAGTAGATGATGTTAACCTGACTTTATGTTCCAAAAAGTGAAATAAAGAAATTCATTCTGGGATACCAGTGGCCCTATCAGGTGATTGAAAGGGAGTCTGCAGTCATTGCGAAATTACAACTCCTGACTGATACCATTGTGATGCACATGCATCCAGTTTGTCTATTGATGGGTGCACTTCAAACTGTACATCAGCTGCCTGAAGCTTCCATAATGAGGCGGTGGGGAGGAGGAGGGGGGGGGGGGAGGAAGTGGTATAGGAGGGAAGTAACAACTAATGTAATGAGCGATTTGCCCTAGCATTTCCATCTACCTTTCTGTATACATTAAGATAATAAGGTGGCCCATTATATCAACTGAGGAGTTCTTGAAAGCTAAAGAGTGTCAGTTCCCATGCTATCGAATCTACTCTTACCTAGTACGTTGGGGGAGTCTGAAAACGGTGGTATGGTTTAGTCCGAAAGACATTTTACTAGCACCACCAACGAAAATTGCCACACACTATTTTCTGCCTCACAATAGCTGTGGTGTTGAGCCACGCACATTACCATTTGCTCCACAAAGCCGATTCATGCAGTTGCAGGATCTTGCGACCTCAGCTGGTTCTCCACCGAGCAACCTTCACATGAATGTCCTTCAAAAGTGTTTACAACCTGAGCTAACTACTTTCAAAGGGATGGATTACTTTGGCTCTTTTCAAAGGCAGAACTGGTAATCGACATCTGTACATGTCACGACCTTGGTCACCCAAGAAACACGCAGCGCCTAGATCTACATGGACGGGATTTGATAATCAGTATTACCTAATGTGACATATTTGGTTCCTCTCCTGTGTTGCGTAGAACCATGAGCAACTTGTGGAAAGGTACTATGGGACCAAACTGCTGGGGTCATCGGTCCCTAGGCTTACACACCAATTAATCTAACTTAAAGTGACTTGCGCTAAGGACAACACACACACTCATGCCCAAGGGAGGATTCAAACCTCCGACGAGAGGAGCCATGCGAACCGTGACAAGACGCCTAGACCGTGAGGCTGCACGCGCGGCAAACCATAAGCACAACCACATTCTCGAACACCAAGTATTCTCTACTTCACCTACGAAACCTCACTATCGAAACCCTTCCTAGTGAAAACGTCACCTACCCGAACGCCATCATGTGCGTGACACACTTTATCTTTCTAGACTTAATGTTTGCCGCCCAGAGTGGTCGGATTTCAATGGAGCAACTGCTTGGGCATATAAGAAAGTATCATAAAGATCATCAGCGTAGACTCATTACGTCAGGAACTTCCTTGTCAGCTGCGTTACTAGTCTTGATGATAGTAGGCGCTGGCTATTGCTCTCTGGAGTGTAGAGTTAACCTAGATGCCGCCTGTACTGTCCTTCAATCGGCGGCATATGAAAACAGTTCTGGCACTCTCCAGGATCAGTGTAGCTGCTAGAGAGAGACAAGTGTGTTTCTGTGAGTCAAAGACCCTATGAAAATGAGTCTAGCGATACCTACATTTAGCCACAGTAAAGAATTCTAAGGGCCGAGTTCTCCAAAGACGGGAAGGATGTACTGTCAACGATGATTTTAGAATCCAATATGGCGATTTAAGACGACTCACCTGAGTATTCGACTGAAGCCTGCACCGATACCAGCACAAACTAGTTGTTCGAATTTCTTTGGCACTGCAGAAGCTTCCCCCCATCCCCCCACCGCTCCACTACTCCTACACACCATCCACTCATCAGGCGAATTCGGACTATGTGTTCAGTACACCTCAGTGTAAGGTTGGTCATCATGACGCATGCTCCCAAACTCGAATACGAATATTAATTCTCTGTCAGCGTGTATTATTATTGTTACTTATCTTGTGCATTTCTATGAGGTTTCACCGTTTTCAGTTATTTCTCCCTTAGTACAACAGCTCCCTGACATATCCGATGCAGTGCCTGATATATCTGAGCAGGAGCAGTATTAATGAAGTCCTAATTTAACTGGGACACCTTTTGTATCTAAATAACTACTGTGTCTTGGCAGTCTCTGACTGAACATAGTGTAATTATGCCCATACTCGTGATTGTCCTAATATTCCGCAAACAGCGACTGCTAAGTCGGAATGTTGGCTTCTCAACGGAACTTATAGAACTATTCTCCAAAGTGTTACTGCAGGAGCAGTTCTGAGCTGGCTGCAGGCAATGTACTACACTGTCTGACTGAAGGAATGGAACAGTGTTGTCTAACTGACGGTTACTAGATGAATATTTCTAATATGCGAGGACTGCTTTGTGGAGAGCGAGCACGCTACATGGTGCGTGATTCACGGAAGCGCGTGGCGCATCCGCGCATGATTTGCAGCGGTCTTTCTCCACTGCCGGGCGGCCACGTGGCCTGCAGCTTCGGGCATTGTTTGGTTTTTCGCACATTACGTGAAAACTGTGTAACTTAGTGGTAAAGAGCGATGCGGCAGTGGATTGTGGTCAGCAATATGCACCTTCTGAAAGATCGATCTTTATTTCAAGTCACGAGACCCAAAAGTTATAGTAACCTCAAGATCGGTTAATATCATGAATACTGAAACATTAATAACAGTAGTAAATAACAACTTACAGGGATGAGCGAGCACTCGTTAAAGACGTCTCGTCATAGCAGATCAAGTGCCGTAGTCATATGTTAAGATTCATAAATAATTAACCCGTAAAGAGCAATAAACAAAGGTTGAGGGGAAATTCTTTATAAAATTCAATAGAAAATTCATGACGTAAAGAACGGCACTATATAATATTTTGAGTGGCATCACACGTCTTTTAAACTAGTTAAGTTATACTATACACTTAACTTGCAATAGTTTTCATTGTTTGCAAATTATTATTAACATTTACCGCCCATAATTATTTAATTATTATAGATATGAAGATTTTGAGCAGCGCAATGTGTAGATCGCTATAGGTTACGTCTAAAACGGTGCTACATGCAGTTCTATGTTAAAACCTTTCTGCACAGATGCCAACAAACAAATTTGCGCTAAGTGGCGAAATTTTGAAAAAACTAAAACTTGATTTAGGGGCGATAGAATAATCCTAGAAATTAATGTGACATGGTAAATAAAATGTACTTTTTAGCGCGGTTTCGATGGTGTACATATTTCTGTCGGGGGATGTATGTATCAAAATTTGTAATCTTAACTGGTGGGACAGGTTCTTAAATAACCAGGGGGTTGGACATCCGAGCCTACATAAGCGAGTGGACATCTTTGACCTGCCAGGGGTCAGCAGCTGAGCAGCGGGGGCGCGCGCATCCTGGTGGAGCGCGCTACCTGCTCTAGGCGTGAAGAAGAGACGCGAAGCCGTGCTCTGGCTGTGACGCAACGCTAGCGCAAATTGCCGTGTGTCGTTATTACGACTCTGCAAATTGTCGTGTGTCGTTATTACGACTCTGCAAATTGTCGTGTTATCTAGCGTCACAGCATGGGCAGAAACGCACAGAAGAAGAAGACAGTCGTTGAGAAGAAGCCGCCGACGCCGCAACCCAGCAGGAATGCGGATCGGAAGCGCGAAGAACTTCACGTAACTGTCCCCCCTCTGTACATCCAGTTCAGTAGAGGCTCGTGGACAGAGATATATGATGTTAGAGGCAGCTGCTGTAGCGAAGAGGCTGGCGTCGAGTCACTTGACTCCGGCGCTATCATTCAACTACAGGCAGCGAGTTCGGCCGACCACTGCGCACTTCAGAGCGCTGTGGCCGCCCACATTGTGGATCCACCCAGAGTGGAGAAGACGACGACGCCAAGACAGCGCGAGAAGCTATCCGAGGCCCTGATCAGGCGGCTGCCTTGGATTATCGACGAGGAGACAGTCCAGGAAGGGCTAACACGAGCAGGATTCCGGGGTGAAACTATCAAGCTACAGAATCGGACGAACAGGAAGAGGCCGCCGTTGTTCATCGTCGTGGTGGCTGCTGCGACGGACGGCGGCGACATCTTCGGGTTAAGGAAGCTTATAGGCTTCCCGGTGACAGCCGAAGCTCTCCCCCTGGGCATGGACCCCAAGCCACTGCTTCAGGTGCCAGGCCGAGGAGCATGTGGCCAAATACTGCCGCAACTCACCACGATGCGTGAAGTGCGCTGGCGCGCACGACACGCGCGACTGTGACAGAAGAGAAGCAGCGCCGACCTGTGCTCGCTGCGGCGGGTTACACGTGGCCAGCTGTTGTGGCTGCCCGGCTTTTGCCGGTGGTGGCTGCGCTGGCGAGAAGGCTCAACCTGAGGGACGACGACGAAGGTGCCGCAAGCGCCGCCGTAAGAAGACGGAGCCGGAAGGCGAGAAGACTGTTCCCACTGCCAACAGGCGGCCGGAATATCGCACCAGTGAGAGTGGGGCGGGGGACCGTTCGCCGACGGCGGCTGAGCAGACGCCGCAAGTACAAGAGATGCGCGCCATGCTGGCGGCCGCGGCGGAGGAGGCGATTGCGGCCTTCAAAGCCTCCACGGAAGAGGACAGGGCGGCCTTCGAGGCCACCCTGACCGCACAGACGACGGAGGCATGCAACTTGCTGCGGCAGCTGCGCTCGCAGATGGCCCAAGACATCCGGGCAGACGCAGCAGGCGGAGAAGAGACGTCAGCCGCCGCTCCCCCAGCGGAGCAGCCGGCTGCAGAATACACTGCGGCGGACACACCGAGGAGGAAGAAGACGGAACGCGCCGCACCGACACCGAAGCCCATCGGCTCCGAGCAGCTCTGCTCCGACGAGTGGGCAATCAGGGCGATGAGGACGCTCAAGGACATGGGCTACGTCATCCACAACACGGGGGAGACGCAGCCACTGCCCGCATTGAGCCTCTCAGCACGGCCGACAAGCGAGGAGTGGTGCCGTTACGCGGTCACCCATCTCCGAGCACTTGGCTACAACGCACGCCCGCCAGACGCCGATGGACGACCTGGGCCCTAGCCCGCGCCATGTCATCACTGACAGCGCGGCAGGGGCTCTCACATCTCAATTGCAGCACTCAGTGCTGCAGCACCGTCTAGGACTGATCTCTTATGACGAAACTTGGCATGACAAGGTATCCGATTACATGATACCCTCTCTTTAACGTAACCTATCGTTGCATGACCCATCGCAGTCAGCAAGACATCCGCTACTGCTCTTACTACCCGACCTAACTATCGCAGAGGCTTTTTCCCTTGGCGCTTGCCTTGCCACTTTTTTCCCTCTGCCCTTAAATCCGCTACCCTTCGTTCGATCTTCGACCCAATCTATCTCCAGATGAGCGCGTATAAATGCCTAATCTTAGCCAGACGTAAGCAAACATCGCAGTACCCACATCCTGCGACACCTCACATTAGTGAATACTAACCCTTTATGCAGAGATGGCAGTAGACCTTTTGAGTTGCCCATCATGCCGGTGTGGGCGTGGAGGGGCTCCACCCTTTAAATTTAAAATTTTTGCCAGGGGTCAGTCGTTGGTCAGTCGTTTTGGAGGGTGGGTAGCGAGCAAGCCCCACTTGAGGGTGGCCATGTGGTCGTTTGAGCAAATGTTTTTTGCGCTGATCTATATCGACACAAAGAGTATTGTTTAACAGTGCAAGTGTACAGGAATATATCTGGTGAACTGGAGGTGCTACGATTATTTGTGTGAGTACGATTTACGGGGTATACATCGTCGTAAGTGAAGGTGTGGCGAACTTTGATTTCGCGCCAAAAACTGTTAGAACAAAGAGGACAGTGGGACTTGTACTTCTGTTCGAATTATTTGAATAATTTTCGTTGATAGCAGCCTACATTACTGCTATTGGGGGCTCGTAGTCAAATTATTATTAAAGTAAAACTGTAAACCGCCTCACCAGTGCTAATTTCTTTGCGTGAAAGAAAAGGACAACGCCAATAAATCGTGATTGAATTGTGTTGTGAAAAAACTGATTTTAGTCTAATAATCGCCTAATTCTTGTTCCCTAATATAGACTGTACTTATGTCTGACTGAATAATTAATTAAAAAGAGTGAGGAACAGTGTAACTAATGCACCAAGTGTGGAAAGCATCCCCTGAGACTTACGTGAGAGCCAAAATTTGCAATAACATTTTCAACCAACATTTGTATATGCACAGTTCGTGTGAAAACGCTGCAACCGCACTTTTTCTTCTTTATTTACTTGAGTGTACACGGTGAGCCGTGTTTTGTGCCTGTACAGATAAGAGGTGGAAGCAGTGTAGTCCACTGTTGACAGCACTCTCTCTGGCAGCTGACAACTTTATCGGAAGATGAGTACGATGCGCAGATGGACGTGGAGTGGAAGCAGAATGTAGTCTGAGTTTCTGAGCGTCATCTGGAGGCTCCTGCTGAATCATGATCGGCACATGTTGTGCACATGTGGTGATGACTCCTTGTGGTATTAGTTGTGCATCCTTAAGCCTGATACACAATGATAGTATTAATTGGAGTGTGGTATTGGATCAGTGTCAGGAAACTAATGTGTGGTGATGTGTTCAGAATTTTGTTGTGAAGGTTTGTGGGATACGTTTCTTTTTGTGAGCGCAGTACTGAAATATTTGTTCAGTGAGTATTATTTAGATATTTATGTGTTTCTTTCTGTTTCTACTGAATGGCAGACCTTTCCAAACTGGGGAGGAGGAATGAGTTCAGCTCCCTGTTCCCAGGTTGCAGCACGCCTGGGTAGAGATGAGGGGAATCCTATTCTTGACGGCGCTTCATAACTCGCCCTGACCCATTAAGGTGGGGAATATAGGCAAGTTCGTAGAGGTTAAAACTGGACAATTTCCCTACCTCCCACAGACAGCTTATATGCTTCAACAGTGCATTTCTTTTTAATTCCAGTCTGCTAGATACGTAGAATTCCAGAAATGCATGACAGCGATTCGTTTGTCGTGTGCGTATATATAGAATGAACGATCTGCCACAGGAGATGTTAACAGCTAGTTTTTTGAAGTATATGTAAGAAGCCTTAAACTACGAATAAATTTTTTGCTTCGTCTAATAATAAGAAGAAAGTGTAGTTTGCAGAAAAACAAACGTGGGTCATTTCACAGAACAACTGCATGGAATTTTGCCTATCATGCAACATTTGTTGGTCCATGACAACAGGTGGCCAGTGATTGTAAGCACTTCCATAGACCTATCAAAGACCTGTGCAAGGTCTGGTCGCCTGTACTGGATGAGTGTCATGGAAGTCAAATTTGAAGACAATGTAATCAAAAAAATTGTTTTATGATACTATATGTGACAAAGTTGTATTAATTACATCAAGAGATACAGTTTATATTCAACTTCAGGAGGCTGTGACCATTGTTAGCCCTATACCACCAAATGCATCGTCATCAGAACAAAATGTAGCTGTGAGGCTAAACGACAATGTTCACCTTTGTAAAATTAGTTTCCTTGAGGAAATAGTTCAAATGGTTCTGAGCACTATGGGACTTAACAGCTGTGGTCATCAGTCCCCTATAACTTAGAACTACTTAAACCTAACTAACCTATGGACATCACACACATCCATGCCCGAGCCAGGATTCGAACCTGCGACCGTAGCAGTCGCACAGTTCCTGACTGCGCGCCTAGAACCGCGAGACCACCGCGGCCGGCTTGAGGGAATGGGTGTGCTATTCTTTCTATGCTGGTATATTGTTTGTTGTGTTAAATGTGAGACTCAGTTCCATCATGTGCTGTGTATCGGAATCCTGTTTTAGCCAAAGCAAGAAAATTATCAAAGAATGTGTGTAAATCATCCTAGTTGTCATTTACACTTTAGTATTTTAAACTGCATATTTTATTCAACGTATTTGAGGTTTTTGATGAAATGAAACACGGATTAGAGAGATAAACATCCACTTATTTTTCCTTTTTTTAAAAAACTGTGCTAACATATAGAGTACACAAATAAGCAATGAACGTAAAAATGCGCCTATGTCAGGTAGTGATACTGATGTGTCGTACATCAGGCTTACGGAAGCACAACGCGCATCGAAATTTGTAGCAAACTTCTTCTGAAGAGCTCTGATGGGCAGCCTCTGTCAGCACATACCAGACGCCCTATAATATCCATTACGTAAGGGTAATACGCAGAACAATCTACCAAAGCACACAGGGCTAGAACAAATCAAGATTTTAAATTTGGATTCCTGGGTAATACCCAGAACAATCTTCCAAAGCACACTGGGCTAGAACAAATCAAGTTTTTGAATTTGGATTCCTGAAAATGAGTGCATTGCATGGTATTCTCGTTGTTGTATTTTTTCTATGTTCTTTGGTTGTTTCCAAAACATCTTATACAACAATTCAATAACATTGTTAGCATTAGAGAGTTGAACTTTGCCGTTATTTGTGCTGAATTCTGACGTAATTGGTACTATTAATAATCTGACAACACGACTTTTGTGCTACCAAATCGCCAATTTTCAAAAATTACCATTAGAATGAACTCTTCGTCTGACGCCAAATCTACAGCAACAGGTCACATTCGTCTTCTCCTTTGTACAGAACAACACCACATGTAGTATGTGGTTATAGGGGTTCAATGAGTGATGCAGATGATGGTGATTGCGGAAATGCTATCTCCTAGCGAGATGAGGAGTTACGATCATTAAACTTTTAATAACAGTTGTGTAGAACGTCAAAGCGCTAGCAGCAGGCGTCCTGGCCGTGAATTAAACAGTCCGTGTCTGACACTCGTCGGAAAATGGCGGTGGAGGCGGTAGGCGATATCAAGTTTTCTGTCAGATTCGACCCGAATACCGAGTGGCAGTTTCCTGGCCGCTCCTCCACAACAATGCCCAATCCCACAAAGCGAAGATGGTGGGCGAGTTTTTGGCCATCAAATGGATCACATTCCTGGATCACCCCCCTGTATTTCACCCCAGTAGACTTCTGATTGTTACCAAAATTGAAGTTGGCAACGAAAGGAAAACGTTGCAACACAGCTGTGGATATTCAAGAAAATTGTACTGCAGTATTAAATACAATTCCCAAAAGGACTACATTGATGTTTCAAAACACATTTACTGCGGTTTCAGTTGTATATTGTTGATTCAGGAGGAAAATGAAACACGATGATTCTCTGAACATAATCCATGAATTTTATTTTTCATAGCCACAGTCCTAACAGAACTGGGACACACTGTGTATCATTAGATATAGGACATCAAGTGAAATGCATCAAACTGTAACACAGTTAAGTCTCATTTTGCAACGTACTCATATAAAATGTTATTATTTATTTCTCGTTGTGCTGCCAAATTTCTGTTCTAATATTTCTGTGTCCAGCAAATGTTTAATTAGTAAGCGTGAAATTGAGACCAAATTTATTGCAAAATAGCAGAAAACTGCGGATGACTGGGCTGAGTTGAAAACAAAACTCAGTTACAACATTCCCAACATTTTACAAAGAGGAAAAAGTATAATGATTATTGTCAATTTCTCGCGAACACTAAACGATTGGAGATGTGGAAAAACTTTCCAGATAGTTGACAATTTTTTAACCATACCCAATAGCTGGCGACATGATACAAGTTTACTGATTGCTGAAAACTTCCTTGATTTCACAATACTGTTAACGAGGCAGTGCTAACGCACAACATTCTCATGAGCCCAGGGGTGACGAGCAACGAGAGAAATTTTTGGATTAAATATTCAGAAACGGAAGGAGGACATTTTTTTCACTTATTTTTGAGTCCATTACCCATTGTTCTTTTTTTGTAGCAACAGTGCGTCGTTGTTTCTATGATTGTTATATTTTAGGACTGCTAATCTGTTTCCTTTCAAGGAAGATTTTTTTTTTTAGTTTTGTAAACTGTTCGGAGCATACTTTTCATGTGTGGTCCAACCAGGGCTCATAACAATACAATTAATGTCAGAGAACCTGGAGCTCATGATGGCCCACATGACCAGACTTGAACCAAACAAGGATGACGGCCTAAACGACCATTGCAATTTAAGAAGCTATCGCGGCCGCTTTAATCGGAAAGTTGAGCCCTGGAACAGCTATATGCAGCGTCTAAAGAAGCACTACATCACGTAGCAGATGCGGAACACAAATTAATTTAACTAATAAATGTAGGCCCCAGTGTATTTCAACTTCTTCTTAGAACTGTCACGTACCTTTGAACCTGTGACCCTGTCTTATTCTGACATTAAACAGGTTCTTGCAAAATATTTTGAATAGCAAGTTCATGTTTGTTGCTGACGGACATAGTTTTTTTCAGTGTTTCATGAAGTCAGATCAAAACTATAAAGAGTGGATTACTCAATTACAGGGCCTGACTACGGAATACAAATTTCATTTCGAAGATGATCAATGTAAGAAATCTTACACAGGCACACTAATTTCCGATATGCTAATCATACACTTCGGCGATAGTGAGTTAATGAAGCGCCTGCTTAGTGTAACAAGTCCGCCTTTACAAGATTGTCTAAAATTAAATTGGACATACGAACAAAGGCATGTAAAAGTTGACCACAATATTATTGCACCTGCGACTGCGGACGCTTTGATCGGTTTATCACGAGTTTTTATGGGAATATTTCACCAGCACACGCTAAACTGCCAGACAGCATATGCGCAACTGTTGAGGACGCATCCACAGTGCGATGAGTTTTTCTTAGCCGCGCTGTACTTGTTTACTGTAACGTCGCCACGTGTTCCCGATATTCCGATAACGGCCACGGGAAGCCAAGTGCAATAATATTTTCATCTAGTAATATCTGCTGAGGTAAGACAATGTGAAGACGCAGACGTATTCCCTATACGTAAACGGTGAAGCACCCAGCACGGCCAGACACGGAAAACACAGGTCGCCCACGCTACTCGACTAAAACAGTCAGTATTCAAGTTTAGAAATACTACATTACAATCATGTTCATGGTGTAAACCACGAAATAGAAAATTGTTTGCATCGGAAAGTACAGGGTGACAATTACTGAAATACACGAAATAAAATCGTCATAACTTCTGAACGGTTTGCGTTCGGACTTCCAAACTACACGGGCGGTCGCTGGACATGATGGGAATTAGTATGCGCCAATGGTTTTGTTTAGCCACGAAGTCCGCTTCCATTCGGATGTGTTCGTCAATAATCAACATTGGCGCATTTGGGAGACTGAGAATGATCATTTCGTGATCGAGAAGTCTCTTCATCCTCAATGGGTGACTGTGTGGTGTGCAGTATCCAGCCACGGAATAATCGGTGCGATATTCCTTGATGGAACTGTGGTTAAAAATAATATGTCGCAACTGGTATGTTTAAATTCAGAAACTTTCACATACTAATCACTACGAAAATTTTATCGTCTCTGGTAACAGGAGGTCATAATCTGTGGCTCTTCAAGTTAACAAAATGCCGGTCAATTTTGAAATTGACACACGGTCGCCAATTTCAATCGTTAACCTGCAAGCGTAGTCAGGAATTCCATAGTTAACAGATTTTGAAATTTCGCTGTTCAGTTGCAGCAGTCACGAGATTCCAGTTAAAGGACAAATTCCAGCAGATGTGAAGTACAAATAGCTTACAAAACAGGCTAATCTAGTAATTTTAAATTCAAACAAAACCGGATCTCTTCAATGATTTGGGATTTACCGTTCACAAGAGAGCGAATCAAATTTCAGCTGGCAATCCGAATGGAAAGTTAAATCAGCTGTTGGAAAATTATGATGACTTTTTTCACGAGACAACAAACTGTATCAAAGATTACAAAACGCACATTACGCTGAAGGTGCATACGGGGCTGAATTTTTGCAAATAACGTAATACTTCTTTTGCGTTAAAAGGTAAATTAAACGGGTACTTGACCGTCTTGAACTGGATGAGGTGATCGAAGCCATAACCAGTAGCCAACAGGCTACACTTCACATCTGCCGAGATTTTAAAGCGACTGTTAATTCTCAATCTGTTATTGATTCATGTTCTATTCCTATACAGCAGGAATTCTCGTCAAAATTCGCTGGCGGGTTGTACTTTGACAAGCTGGATCTTAAAGAAGCGTATCTGCATATCACTTGGGACGAATACACACACACACACACACACACACACACACACACACACACAGAGAGAGAGAGAGAGAGAGAGAGAGAGAGAGAGAGAGAGAGAGAGAGAAAGAAAGAGAGATTTAAGGTGATAAATACTCCATTCGGTTTCTGTCAGTACACAAGATTACCCTACGAAGTGGCCAGTGCACTGAGTTTGTTTCCAGCCGTTTTAGAACAACTGGTTCGGAAAGTTTCGAACGCTGTGTACTGCCTGGACACAACTGCCCAGAAACTCTTACATAATTTAGAATCTGTTTTCAAGATTTTACTACCAGCAAATTTGAAATGCTGCGCGGGATTAGCCGTCTGAGGCGCTGCAGTCATGGACGGAGCGGTTGGTCCCGGCGGAGGTTCGAATCCTCCCTCGTGCATGGGTGTGAGTGTCCTAGGATAATTTACGTTAAGCAGTGTGTAAGCTTAGGGACTGATGACCTTAGCAGTTAAGTCCCACAAGATTTCACACACATTTGCACATTTTTTAAAATTTGAAATGCAAAAAAGGTAAGAGCATCTGCATCAACGTCAAGTAGAATACTTGGGGTCACATACTGTCTGCACACGGCATCAAGTCGACGCCACAACATATGACGGCACTACAAACCTTCCTATTCCCAAGGCCGTAAAGAAATTACGTTCCGTACTAGTACAAATACATTGTTATCAAAAGTTATTCCCTCATGAAACTTCCATCAGTGAACCACTGCTCAAGTAGTTAACTGAGGTACCAAATGAAACTGGAACAGTGAATGCCAACGAGCATTTAGCAAATTACAGCAATGTCTGCTTGATGCTAGGTGTCTTACAATACAGGATTGGAATAAAGTGCTCATAACGGTTGTGATGCTTCGGACTATGGCATAGGCACCGTCACGTCACATCGACATCATGTTTGTGAACGACCAATAGCGTTCGCTTCAAAGAGTCTGACATTGGCACAAAGAAATTACGACAGGTAGAGGAGACCGTTCTTGCGATCGTATTTTCAGTCAAGAACTTTCACGTGATTCTTCAGTTTCTCCTGACGTATTTCTTGCTCGAACAGTCCATGGGTGTACTACCGGTCCCTAGTGTGCAAAGGGCCCAATATTTCGGCGATCAGACAGGTCGCCATCGTCAGGTGCGCTGACGAACTGAGTTCCGGAGGGCGGGCGGCCATCTTAAATACCCTCCCCCTTGCAAGGCGTTCTCTCTGCGTACCGCGAACGTGGCCGCGCGTCAGCTGTTACTGAGACGCTGGCGTCGGCGCCTGTGGTGGCGTCGGTGTAATTGTCTCGTCTGCCCTGGTCGCCCAGTTTGTCAGCGCACCTGACGATGGCGATATGACTGGTCGCCGAAATACTGAGCCCGTTGGACACTATGGACCGACAGTACACCCGTGGACTAATCGGGCAAGAACTTTCATAATTACACTTACTAACGGAAATTCATGCTCCTCACAGGCCACAAACATTTTGCGGCTATATTTGAAGCGAAAAATACCGTTTCTACACGGACAGCTGAACTTTTGCAACGCTGCGCGCTAATTCTGTCGAATTATGACTACGAAGTTATATTCAGGTCCACAGAACAACACGCAAAAGCAGATTTGCATTCACGTCTGCCAGTATGGAAAGACAAAAGTTTGCATAGCAGCTGAAGTTTGCTTTTCAGCAGATATCAATTGTCAAGACAGAGAGGAAAGTTTCTCGGTTAACTGCCGGCAGGAGTGGCCGTGCGGTTCTGGGCGCTACAGTCTGGACCGAGCGACCGCTACGGTCGCAGGTTCGAATCCTGCCTCGGGCATGGATGTGTGTAATGTCCTTAGGTTATTTCGGTTTAATTAGTTCTAAGTTCTAGGCGACTGATGACCTAAGAAGTTAAGTCGCATAGTGCTCAGAGCCATTTGAACCATTTTTTTTTTCTCAGTTAACTCAGATTTAACTGTCAAATTTCTGCCTAATGCCAGTTTTGTGTAAGATTAAACAGTATATTCGAACAGAGAAACCTCATACCATGAAGTCTCTTAAGCAACCACGGATTACATCTTACTGGAATATGAGGCATGCACTTAGTAGAAAGCTGCTATTCTGGTACATTCCAGACAAGACATGAGTGGTTATCCGTGCAGTCCTTAAACCTAACGTGGTATTCATTCTACATCAAAGCCACTGGGGCATAGTTTGTACCAAAGATGCTGCCAGGTAACCTTTATACTGGAAAATTATTGAGAAAGACATTGTAATGATATTGGTTAAATGCTACTTATGTCAAAAATACCAGTGAACTCCACTTCGACATAACTTCCGTGGCCATAAGTGTCAGAATCCTGATCAAGTTTGCACCCTCACTGCTGTTCTCTCTAAATTTTCCGTTTTTGATATAGAGTTCATTGACATCTTCAGCAAATACTATTCAGGCTCTGTGAAAGATTTTCTCTATTGAATGATATCGGAAAACATACATACAGACAGCAATCTGAGAGACATTCCGATGTAGCCGGCAGCCGCTCCCGCAAGCGCTTACAACAGGGGTACCCAGCTGCATGCAGCCAACGAGGAACCTATAGGACTGGACGTCGTGCCTCACGCCTCAGATCAGGCCACGGACCTCCAATTGGAAAACTCTTGACCAGCTGCCCCCTCACTGAGGTTTTAAGTGGGTTCCCACGGTGCTGCGGGCTAATGCAATGGAGTGCAACATATGTGCAATAACCTAACACATGTGACAGCAAGTAAGGAAGCAGGAGGGTAACGATGCCACCAGATCCATCAGCTCCCCTCCCCCCTTCCCATTAAAAGGAGAGATAATGTGTACCAAGCTTAAGGGTATATAACAAAAACTACAAGAGAGCGCCACCACACAATCACAACGATTGGCCTGTCGCCTCTCATTCCTCAGCAGTAGCCTCCAGGTGGCGTTCACAGAATAGGACCACATTCCGTATCAACGCAATGCTCATCTGCACGACATATTAACGAGCCAGTAGTGTTGTAAAAATGGAGTGCTGTAAAGTGTGGGCTACACTGCTTCTACCTTGTATTGGTGGAGATGGAAATCTTTCCTTAGACAGGCACAAAACACGACATGTCATGGAGACTCAGACAGTTCCAATCCTACAGGTAGACGACACAGTTTTGTTCCTGCAGTCAGACAGTTTTTTTCTGTGCCTGCAGCCAGCTCAGTAGAACTTCTTGAACTATGCTCCAGAGCACAGTGCTATGATTTCCGTTGAGAAGACAACATTCTGACTTAACAGCCGCTGTTTACGAAATAGTAGGAAAATCACGAGTGTCTCTACAAATACTTTCACTCATAGTGACAATGTCATAGATTGACAAGATACAGCCGAATTTATTTAGATATCACAATATTATGTATCGGACACCAAGTGCCATGCATCAAACTGTACCAAAGTTAAGTATCATTCTCATTTTACTAAGGTTTGGACCTCGTCTTTTCGTTCTTCCGTGCTTGCGGTTTAAAAACTGGGTTGTCTTGGAAATCATCCTTATCGTAACACAATTAGTTAATTTTTATATTTGCTCAGACATGTTTCGTCGCCAATGCGTCATCTTCTGTGGGTCAAATTTTCATTTCTGTAAAGTACAATATCACATTTGTAATAATGTAACTGCTGTAGGTCTAAAAAATACAATATCTACAATTTGCATCGTTTGGTTTAGACACTCACCTTAAAATTACATCGCTAAATGAATTGTATTATTACACATACATTTTAGTTCTCGTTTTCGCCTTTTTTTTTTTACAGCATGTCACCTGCAAACTAGCAATGAAGAAAATTATTGCATGTTTCTGGAGAGCTGTTTCGAGGGTAGAGTTTATGTACGTTTCTGTACTTACATTTTTCGTCCTGTTTCGTGTCCCTGGTTGGTGTCTCAATCAACTGCTATTTAGTGCTTTGTTTTCACTCAGTGTTTCACAAATTTCCGCGCACTTCTTCACCTCACATGCACTTACGCAAAATGTGGCGAAATATGATCTGAGCAGACACTTCTAACAACACACTCAGCCTGAAGGTAGCGCAACACTCTTCAGAGACGATCTTTCCGCCATGAGGGAGTACGACAAACTTAATAACCCCTCCAGAGTCACAGACGACCGTCGCCATGAATTTACCGGCTGACGATGTTGCTTTGAACTTCTTCTTTGAAGGAGAAGTAACGTAGCGCCACTCAATGGATTGCCGTTTTGCTTTCGGTTCGAAGTGATGAACCCACGCTTCATCACCTGTGACCATGATCGACAAGAAATTGTAATGATCAGTCTCGTAATGTGCAAGACATTTGGCACAAATGGTCCTTCGTTGTTCTTTGTGGTCTTCTGTTAGTCGACGAGGAACCTATAAGTACCCCAACTGGCCGACGAGTGTGTCAGCACTACCAACACTGAAGTCCATCTGTGCAGGGAGGTGTGATTGTGATTCGTCGATCACATCGAATGAGAGTGTCTACACGTTCCAACACTGCAGGAGTCACAGCCGTGAGTGGCCAGATGGAACGCTAGAGATCAGCAGGTTTGCGCGACCTTGTTGCGATTATGACAGACACATCGCCCAACGACTCAGCGTGTTGTTATTCACCGCCAGGTCTCCGTAAACATTCTGCAAACGCATGAGGATATCTGCAATGCTCTAATTTTTCACCAAAAGAAACTCAGTGACACCTCCGTGCTTGGCACACACCTCCGTTTATATTGGCTTAAGCGGGAATATTCCACTATGTCCCACAACAAATTCCGCATTTTTTCAACCGAAATTGGTCGAGAAAAAAATGTGTGGCATTACTTACTGAAAGCCCCTCGTATTAGTTACAAGACCCACCTCATAATACCTCTTCCTTCGGAATAATTAACAAAATCATCTGATACTTTGTTAAAAAGACCCCTCTAAATCGAACACCTTTTGCTGTTTAAAACACCCTCTAAGGACTATCGTATGGAATGTTCGAATTTCTACAGCATAGAGAACGAGCAGCGTGGCAGGCATCACTTTACTCAAAGCAGCCATGACACCACCACGCTGCTCCAAATCATCACACAATCATGCCACTATTACACCACTCCATTACATCGCTAGTCAACCATTTGGAATTTATGACAATATTTTTCTCAACACTTCGCATGTAACAATTGTGCCCCCAAGAAACAGTCAACGAATATAAATATTGTAAAGTTACTTCCCTAAACACAAAATTAATTTCTTGTAATAACAACTACTCTCCCTTGGCTTGTAAGCACCATCTCTCCAAAGGACTCTTCCATGGTTCACCACTTTTGCAAACTCATTGCTGTAGCCCTGCAGAAGGAGAAAGGAATGCGCAGTGCGCCACCGATTTGGGGGGAATAAGGACGAATCAGAATTGGTTTCCCTAGGTTGGCTTCAGTAATTTAGCTCGCTGCTGTTGAGAAACCTCTTACAGCCTATTCTCCGTCCAATTGCGTTATTCCGAGCTCAGCAAGCTGAGGACTGCTGATAGGTGGACGCCTTGGCAAAGTCTCGGTTGTACTTTTTGACCAGTAGGAATGTAAGAAATGATCACGTCGGGCCTCGGATGCGGGCAGCCGGAAGCCGGGATAGAGACACCTTGATCTTTGGCTGCTGACTTCCGATCTACTAACATATTCCTCTCCTGCTTTCCATGGTTCCCTCTAGTACTTTGGCGCAACGGTGTCTCCAAAGGTGTGGCGCCTTTCCTAGGTGCGCCGTATACATCCCTTAAAAATGCAATAAGCATCAAGAGATTTTTACATAACTGATTTTGGAACTTATTTAACCAATAACGCAACACTCCTGGATGCCCATCATCCCCGTCACATCCTGCAACCAAGGTCTTAGACCTGAATGCTATAGGGCGTTTAACTTTTCCAACCTTGTGAGATAAAACTACCCTTTTTTCATGTGATGATACATCAACTACAAGCACTACCGGTTTCTGGATAGAAATGAGTAAGACACGGTTCACTAAAGCATTTTTCAAATGTTCAACTGATTGTCCACATACTCTATTCCAGCGGAAAGGGAAGTTTTTGAGCCGGAAGTGATCCAAAGGACAAGCGTTCGGAAAGAATTTAAAGAAATATGTGTGCCGGCCGGAGTGGCCGTGCGGTTCTAGTCCCTACAGTCTGGAAGCGAGCGGCCGCTACGGTCGCAGGTTCGAATCGTGCCTCGGGTATGGATGTGTGTGATGTCCTTAGGTTAGTTAGGTTTAATTAGTTCTAAGTTCTAGGCGACTGATGACTGCCAGAGCCATTTGAACCATTTGAAATATGTGTAAGTATTCCAACAACGACTTGAATTCCCGAACGCTATTAGAAGAAAATAATCTCCTAACTACCTCTAAATGCTTAGTCGAGTGACGAGCACAGTGTTAATCAGTGAGATGTTCCTAATGTTGAAGCAGTGGTTAGACACTGGACTCGCATTCGAGAGGACGACGGTTCAATCCCGCGTCCGGCCATCCTGATTTAGGTTTTCCGTGATTTCCCTAAATCACCCCAGGCAAATGCTGGGATGGTTCCTCTGAAAGGGCACGGCCGACTTCCTTTTCCATCCTTTCCTAATCCGATGAGACCGATGACCTCGCTGTCTGGTCTCCTTCCCCAAACAACCCAACCCCTAATGTTGAATTTTGGTGTTGGAAAGTGAACATTATGTAGATTGCACTCAATCCCTGCATAAGTTAAAAATTGAGAAAGTGATCCTAAATTTTGAGATATTGTTCCAGTGTTTGTCCGGACTCAGTGATGTAATATACATAATTTGAAAAGGAGTAAACATTCGTCGATACTTCTTCGATAAAGTGTTGAAACGACGCTGGAGCAGATGCTCTTCCAAAGGGAACACACTGATACTAGCCGATGTGTGAATAGACCACATAAAGTTTTTCGTTTCTTCATCCAAGGGACTCTGATCGTAAGCATCAGGTAAATCAATTTTGGAAAAGCATTATCCACCTGCCAGCGGATTCATAAGCTCCTCAATACTTGGATGCGTGAAAAAATCAGTAACTGTCTGAACATTAAAAGTAGCTTTAAAGTCTGTACAGTGTCTGATTTTTCCATTTGATTGTCTAGCGGTAACTAGAGACGACGGCCACTGACTTGCAGAAATGGGCTCCAAAATACCAGGTGTTTTTTCCAATCTGTGATTTACAGCAACAGCTAAATCGCTGACAGTGTGAGGTAGGGAAATACGTGGTTAAACTTTCGGTGAGCATTTTCCTCGAGCGTAATATGCACATTTTTCTCGAAACTGGTGAATGCTATCATGGGAAACTTCAGTATCAATAGCATACACATCGTCTTGAAGATCTAAACCAATCAAATCAAACGAATCCATGCCAAAAATATTGGAACTAGAGAATGATTGAAATACTGTGAATAGCCCTAATGTAGTCATATTTTTATATTATGGAGGAACTGCACTGTTGTAGGTTGTGACGTGCAGACTTCTGATTGTCACTTCTGACTTTCGGAAGACCGCGTTATTCTTATTAGTGAGCGACAGAGCGTTTTGCTGTTGACCTGTTTGTGAAAAGCTCATTTGAATGATCCAGATTTTACACTATAGCTATCTTTGCAACTTTTGCACTTGTATCTGTGGTTCCCGTGATTATTCCTAGGAGGAGCGGGTGTGGATTCAGAGTGTAAGATCATATTTCTTCCCATTCTCTCAGTTTTAGGTTCATGTGGAACAGTGTTTATAACACTCTAGTTAGGGATTTATTACCATAGCAAACCAATCCTCCAATCTTCTAATTGTCGCCGCGTAACAGTACTTTTTTAACTTGTACAGTAGAAATATATGATGTGTGGCTATAGAGTAATAGAACTGATGCTGTCACATAGAAAGTACACAGGCACCGAAGTTGGACGATCCATAGCGGGAAGCCTTCTCAAATGAATGCGGCATCTCTGGTGTCTGTTGGCGAACAATGTGGCCGAGGCCATCGTTTTTGTAAGAGCTGCTACTTTGTTTTGCCTGAAAAACGATAGGGTAATAATTGAGCAACGAATGGTCGTGAAGTTTCACATGAAACTTGGAAAAAATTCTACTGAAACGTATATTGCATTAGAAAAAGTGTATGGCGAAGATTGACAATGCAGGCTTTCTCGACGAAACTCGATGATAAAATCTTCTCTGGCTGACAGCCGAGTCAAAGCGTTGTTCTCGAGCAAAGTTTCAGCAAGTTTCTTACTTGAAATCTTTAGGCGAAGTGTTGGGTTCACGCTCTCTCTTCGCACTTGAATTCCTCTTCTTGAGGAAGGTAAAGAGGTGTTTGTTGTCATTCGACATTTACTCCACTTTGGACTGACTGAAAGCGTGCTGGGACGTTTAGCAATAACTGGGATGGTTGTGCGTGGTTAAGTAGACTGATGATTGCCGCTCAGAGCCAGGCGGTAGGTTGAATGGATATTAACTATGCATGAGTTAGGGGCCATTACTTGACTGACCCAGTTGATGCCTAGGACTACCAGTCAACGACTGACAGGGCGAGTGGTTGTTGATGATGATGATGATGTTGATGGGTGTCTAGCGCGGTAAGGAGGAGAGTCTTCTAGGTCCTCCAGGTGTCTGGGTGCTTCTTCGTGTCCTTCTTCTTCTTCTCGAATGTATCTGCTTGTGCCACTTCGGGATCTGGCATGTCCTCGCAGCTGGCGGCTTCGGAGTCTTAGGCGGTCCTCGCCCCTTGTTCATTGCTCGCGATCTCGGCTTGTTCTATTGAGGCGATGAGATCTTTCCACTCAGCAGGAGTGAGAAGAGGACGAGCGTTGTAAGACCTGAGAGTGTCCAACTGGACTGACACTACCTTCTGTAGCTGCGTCTTGGAGAGGGGGCAGGGAGCCTCGTCTGTACTGACCTGGGTTGCCTTGGTCTTCGCCGCGACAGCTGTCTGTACGGCGGCGTCTTGTGTTACAGCCACCGTGGCTTCCTGTATTACTACAAGCTCCACGGAGGCGGCTGTCTGCGTGTCAGATTCCTTCTTCTGTAATGGGCGGGGCTGGCTGGCCAGTGCATCACGGAGACTGTGCACCAGCTGCCGAGCCTCCGCCAGTTCGGCTCGGAGCGCCGCCCTCTCTTCCGCCATTGCGGCTTTGAGGGCAGCAATTTCTTCGTCAGCGAGGGCGCGGACCCTGGGGCACGCCTCGTTGACTGCGTCAACCGTTGTGTCCGCCTTCTTGGTGGTCTTGCGTCTCCATCTTGTCTTCTCACCGCGACTCCAGTTATTGATATAACTGCAGCCACGGTAATTCACTACGTGAGCACCCCCACAGTTGGCGCACCAGCGTGTGGCGTCCTTCTTCGTACAGTGGCGCGAATCGTGTGCTTGGGCACACCGAAGGCACGCCACTGCGCTCCGCCAGTACTTGGCAATGTGGCCAAGTTTTTGGCTTCGGAAGCACTGCTCCTTCCGTTCCGTTGTCTTATTCTTCTTCTTGCGTCCCCCATCTTCTGATGCGCCGAGCACGAGGGCCAGCAACAGCAGCAGGGCGGCGGTTTGCCTTCCTTTCCACGTCGTCCAGATACACTGGGGAGCGTAGGTGGCAAGCGAGCGCTTAGCGTGTAGTGATCCGCTCGTCCCCGACGGGTTCTGACGCTGACACTGACGCTGAAAAGACGGACCTATCCTTCGCTCGAGGTGGTGCAGTTTAGACAAAATGTGTCATTCCTGTGGTTTCTGTAAAAGAGAGAAAGACAATACCACTCTTATTGATTGGTCCTAGCTGGTATAACCTCGAAAAGAGAACGACACACACTGTTGGGGGATTAGTAAGACTTAATCCCTCAGCAGGTCAGGCGAACGCGTGGTTGGCCTGTGATGAGGTTTTTGGCCCAGTCCACGGATGAGCCGGTTGCGGGAGCGTCCCGTCTTCTGGTAGAACTTCTTGGCGATGACGCGAAACCTGTCTCGGAGAGGCAGGATCCCGGTGTTCTCGTGGAGTTGACGCGCCTGCCTCGGACATGGATGTGTGTGATGTCCTTATGTTAGTTAGGTTTAAGTAGTTCTAAGTTCTAGGGGACTGATGACTCTAAAAGTTAAGTCCCATAGTGCTCAGAGCCATTTGAACCATTTTTGATTTGGCACGTCGGTATCTGTTGTTCAAAAAGTTTGAACTCAAGACCATCGTGCCACACCGAGTGAAACGTTCGGGAGCCCGACGGGTTCACGTCTCGTCTGGATCTTTATAGCCGCTGGACCACGGGCTTCTCTGCAGCCTCGGCGCCGGTCAGGCCAACCAGGCGCGAGCGGAATCGGCTTGGCGGCGTGTGGTGGTGGGAGCCGCGGGCGCTGGGTCCTGGCGTCTCGTCTCGGTGCGGCCTGTTTATTCCATCCGCCGTCACCGACCTGCCCCCATCGGTACGCTCTCGTCTTATTCTTGATAATGTTGTTTTCCACGCAGTGCTGAGTAGGAATCCAGTATCCCGATTGACCAGGTTATCACTGACCCGTATCTCCACTGCATCTGCCGGCCGCGGTGGTCTCGCGGTTCTAGGCGCGCAGTACGGAACCGTGAGACTGCTACGGTCGCAGGTTCGAATCCTGCCTCGGGCATGGCTGTGTGTGATGTCCTTAGGTTAGTTAGGTTTAAGTAGTTCTAAGTTCTAGGGGACTGATGACCACAGCAGTTGAGTCCCATAGTGCTCAGAGCCATTTGAACCATTTTTCCACTGCATCTTTAATAACACGGTCCCAGAAACCTTTCGCTCTGCACAGTCTCTTGGTTTCTTCAAATTGAAACGTGTGTTTTTCACTGAGGCTGTGCTCCGCTACCACGGATTTTTCTTTTTCTCCGAGGCGAACGCTTCTCACATGTTCATAGATGAATTCTGTTATGCAACGCTGCGTCTGTCCAATATATTGTTTCCCACATTCGCAGGAAATGCTATAGACACCAGGTGTTCTTATATCCAAGTTGTCCTTCATTTTGCTGCAGGATGTAATATGGTTTTTATCTTGTTGTTCTCCAGTATGCCGGCAATCTTGGCCGTGGGCGGCCCTGCGTACGGGAGGAGCGCCAGACCTTTGTTGTTCTCTTCTTCCTGAAGGTCCTTCTCCTTCTTCTTCTTGCTCATCTTGAGAGCGCGTCTAACCTACGTTTCGGTGTATCCATTCTTCTGGAAGGTTTTCTTCAGATGTTGAATCTCAGTAGATAAATTGTCCTTGTCGCATTGGCCCGAGCGGCGCCCAGGATGCAGAGAAGCCCGTGGTCCAGCGGCTATAAAGATCCGGACGAGACGTGAACGCGACACTTCGCCTGAAGGTTGCAAGTAAGAAATTTGCTAAAACGTTGCTGGAGAACAACGCTGTGACTCGTCTGGCAACCCGAGAAGATTTTATCATGTGGTGAGGATTGTTTATGACATACTCGAGTTTCTGACTGGTTCAGGCGTTTCTAAGATGACCGAGAAGACGTTGAATATTACTCACTCCCGGGAAGCCCTTCATGATCAAAAACGGATGAAAACATCGGAAAAGTAGGTAATCCGATTCGGTCTGACAGTCGGTCGCTAAAATTGTAGGAACGGATAAAGAATGCGCCAACTTTTACACAACCAATTTAACGTGAGAAAAATGTGTGCGAAACTGATGCCGTAAATTCTCACGATCGAACAAAAAGAAGATCGCGAAAATGTCTGTACTGAAGCTTTGAATACCACTGAAAATGACCATAATTTCTTGGAAAGTGTGATAACATGTGACGACTAATGGTTTTTCGCTAATGATCCAGAAATTAAACACCAATCCATGACCTGGAAGGGCCCAGCTTCGCCGAGAGTGAAAAAAGCTACGATGAGCAAATCATGCTTATTCGATATTCATGGAATTTTATATGTTCACTCGGTTTCTGAAGGTCAAACTATTAATCAACATTGCCACCTTGACTTTCTTACTTAATTCCGCCAGAGAATGAGAAAAAAAAACGACCCGAATTGTTTAAGAACAGGTCATGGTTCTGCATCAAGGCAACGAACCGGCTTATACCGCAATATATGTTAAGATGTTTCTAACGAAATACAGGATCCTAGTGTTAGACCAGCCACCTTATTAGCCTGACCTAGCACCGTGTGACTTTTATCTATTCACCAAGGTCATATCTACATTAAAAGAACAAGATTTCAGGCAGTGAAGCAGTGAAAGAGAAAGAGCACGAGTCGTCAAGGAACTCACAGAGGAAGACTTCCAGCACTATTTACATCTCATGGAGCGTTGCAGGGATAGAACAGGATATCAGTCAATAAATATCTATGTTTTCTTAAATACATTTTTTTTTACAGCAATAGTTCTGTCATTTTATAGCCACATCTCGTATGTATAGCAACGTAACTGGTAATCATGAGATAAACACGTTAGAAGTACCGAGTGTGTAGCGACAGGTATTTCCAATAAAGCTGAAAAAGAAGGCTGTAATAAATATCACGGGAACCTGTGAAGTAAACTGTGACCCATATTTAATAATAGAATGGATACGAGAATATAAGCAGTTCGTAACGAGTAGAATGGAAAGGTACATGACATGCACAGGACTGTAACGGAAGTGGCTAGTAGTCATTGGGATGGAAACATAGATGATGCTAGCATATGATAACAAGCTAGTGGTGTACCATGGGTATGTGGGCAAACAAGTCCAGGTGCTGATCCTGTGAAACACAAAAGCCAACAGACAATGCGAATCAGAAAGTTTACGTGGAAAACAATAAACACATAAATGAATCGGTTGAAATTGTTGAGTCCACTGCAAATAAATAAATTACGGGTAGAGAGAGATGTGTGGTGTACAGTCCGATCATGAGGACGTATTACAGCAGGATAGTGAAAAACTGTTAAACGTGAATGACTTATTAACACTTCGAACACAAGTTAAAGCACAGTGTCGTCACCTTAATAATCAAATGAAAACACAAAGTGATCAACTGGTTAGCACTGCTACTAGCCTTGATAATCAGATTAACACACAAGTAAGTAGCATTGATAATTAACTCATGACCCGGGAAAGTTGTATTTGTAGTCTTGATAATCAGCTGAAAATACAGGATGTTAAAATTAGCCAACACATTCAGAAAGTAGACAAAAATGATGTAATATTTCTGGCTTACTGCAATCACATTCAGCTACAAGAAGCACCTCTTAGAACAACTGACAAGGCGGAAGTGGGAAGATGACGTAATGAGATGTGAGGTACCGGTGAGATATGGTTTATTTGGAATACGTAATGGGAGAAAGATCGCTTAACTTGGGATCTTTCTCCGTGATTGGCTGCCGTGTTTGAAAGTAAAGCGTCAAAATGACAAACTTCTGTTATTAATATTAGAAAAAGTAAACAGTGAATTTATTGGCATTACATATAAATGCGTATCTCAATAGAAGTCTATCATTCGATTATTTCAAAAGTGTTAACTATCAGCAGAGTAATAATCAACTGCTAAACGAAAAGGCAGACGAAGCACTTCGGAGAATCCGGGTCGTGCCTAACCCGGATGGCGGGCGAAGTGTTTCGGCTGTAAGGTATAACCAGATCGTCAGCCTCTATTAACAGACATTCAGTCTGCCGCTGTCGGTATCGGTTAAGAACTTAATTAGCAGTCTCTGTTCTTTTGGACATGTAACTGAGTACTAGTTTCATATCAATTACGCAAACACGCAGATTATTATATTGTTTATCTTTTTGTGAAAGTGTGAAGAATGGAAATTATCTATGATTCATAAAGTGTAGTATAACTTTGCAATTTCTCGTATTCTGATAGCAAAACACAAGTGGGTGCCATCCGGATTAAACAAACGCATTCACAATTGAATTATTTATACAATACCAGCTCCTCTCTAACAGTTTATTACAGCCTCAACATAACGGAATCACGACACACAGGCTATTTCCTGCGCAGAGGACAACAACTATAGAGGACTGCAAGTTGGTGAACATTATTCAGAACTTATGCATTCTTGTCAGGGCAGTGGAACCTTCTAGGAACCTCGAGTATACTGCAGTCTTAGTACAAATGAAATCAGTGACGCCATCAGTGGTAACACAGAGGAGGGGAAACATCTTTAAAGTCGAAGTGCTTTGGAATTATTAGGCTATATATTGTTAGCGAGAACTGTGAACTCTAACAGACCAGCAAACTCTATAAGGACTGTGATAAGCGCGAGCTGTAAATGACCAGAGGACTACATAAAAATTGTGATAAGTCGACTTTGATTTGTGAAAGTAATATCCGCATAAAGCAGAAATAGGAAATGCTGAAGTGCTACGAGAATAAACGTTAACATTGTGTGTGCGGTCCATGGGATTATGTTAAAAATCATCACCAGAAGATTCTTAATGCTACGAGACGGTGTAGCGTGCACAGCAGCGCGAGGCAGCCATGGACCATCGTTGCTGCGGCAACGAGCAGCGGCCGGGACAGTTAGCAGTACAGGACACGTCTGAAGTGTCAGCATCAACATACCATGACAGCGGAATAGCAGCTAGCGTCGCACCCCACAGCTACGAAAAGCAGCGACAGCACGTCGAAGAAGAAAATTAGTGCAAGTGTTTTGCTTGCATATAGCAGTTTAAAATTTGTTTCTAGAACAGTGAAGACGGGTTATGAGTCAAATTGTGTTCCACAGTGCTTCAAGTGTAAAGGCTTTTTCCATAAAATTTGTTAAAAATGTCTCAGTAGAAGTAAAACATTTGGGAAAAAGGGAGTGAGAAACGTTCTCAGCAGCATAGACAGAGTCCAGTCACACAGTAGTAATGACGGCCCTGTGGATCAGACACAGATAAACGGTAGAGAAGTCACATTTGGGTCTAATGATATATCAGATTTAGTAGTAAATAACTCAAATGAAAACGTAAATTCCAACTTCGGTGATGAGTCTAATATAGTAAATTCACTTATCAATCATACTGAGAATTCTGAAGTAGCCGTGAATGATTTCACAAATAATGGTAATAGTGAAAATGTAAATTGAGAGGCAATCAATAGGAACGTAAACCAAGAAAATGTAGTACCTAGTCGGAATGAACTTACTGATTGGAAGGACGATGCCAGAGAAAATGACGTCTACATTACCAGTGAGCCAACAGCCGAGTTAAGTACATTAAGTCATGGTGCAGCATCAGCCGACACTTTGCCAGTTCAAGATAATGGTCAAGATATAAAACCTGTACTAAAATTAATTTTGCAAGAACAAAACGTAGAAAGAAAAAAATACTGAGAAACTAAAAGAAGTTGTAGGAATACCTCAACTTAACACTACATTCAGCGAATTGTAAAAAAAAAAAAAAAAAAAAAAAAAATAGAAAAAAAAAGTTACAAACTTTGAAGTTAGAACTGAGGGATACTACAAGAAAACAGATTATGAGACAAATGCATAGAGTAAAAAAAATAAATTCGCTCGCATCTCGTGGTCGTGCGGTAGCGTTCTCGCTTCCCACGCCCGGGTTCCCGGGTTCGATTCCCGGCGGGGTCAGGGATTTTCTCTGCCTCGTGATGGCTGGGTGTTGTGTGCTGTCCTTACGTTAGTTAGGTTTAAGTAGTTCTAAGTTCTAGGGGACTGATGACCATAGATGTTAAGTCCCATAGTGCTCAGAGCAATTTTTATTAGTAAAAAATTAGATGTTAGTAAGATAGGAATAAATCAAAAGGTTGACCATGAAATCAAGACGTTAAATAAGAAATTGCAGGATCAAAATCGTGTAATACAAACGGAAATAAATCATGTTAGTAATGTAAGACAAGAACAAAGCAAAGGTATCAAAGCATGTTATAATAAACATAAGACACAATGGTGTAAGTTACAGGGAATCAAAAATGACCATGAAATACTTACTCGTAATGTTTTCACATACAGAATCCTCTTGTAAAGGCAATCCGATTCATGGTAAACTGAGAGAAATAGAGCAAAAGGTGCGTCCTGAAACATAAGACGAAATAGAAAATGAAGTTAAGCAAAAAATCGAAATCTGGTGTGAATAAGAAGGAAAGAAAGGTATTGTACTTCCAAGATGCTACTCCAGGCAGGTGTAAAATGAATGTACACAACGGAAAACACTGAATGCGTAAATGAGGATTTGGCCCTGACTACCTCCTGAAGCAGATCTTAGGATCTCTTAATGATGTTAGTATTTCCACCTTCTTGCTCTTTAACATATAAATTAAAACATAAATGAATGATTAAGGGAAGTAGTAATTACTAAATGTTGTTTCTGATTATACATTTATTGCAAATTAAAACGCCTTTATATATTACAAATTTTTATATATCAATATCCAATGGACATAAAGAGATACAAATTAATTTCCTAACTAATGCGATTGATCAGTTGCCCAAATCTCCCAATTTTTATATTTATACGCTCTAATGTTAATAATACGAAATGACTGGCATCATCTACGTACCAAACACTAGAAGACACTACTTTCAAAGATGATCTACAGTGTTGTGGAATCTCAGTGGAAATAAAACTTACGGGATAACAGCTGTTTAGCTTTATAGCCCTAATAAACCGAAAATGTACTGCACCTGGTGCATCAGAGAGATGGTTCTCGTACACGTCTCCGATATTGGAAGTACTCCACCCACAAAATAAAAAAACACTAGGACGGAAGAAGGCGGTCCTCTGACTGTGATAATGTAATACTGTCTTCTCCTCTCTGTGTGCTACACACAAGAAACGCGTACTCTCAGTCACAAGGACGGAATTCAGATAACGTCGCAACAGAAGAAGTGCTCTCAATCACTGAACACTGCATACTCAATGACGACTCCCTACCCAGAGGTGAAGTCCAGATTCGTATAAGTTCTCACAGTACAGTGCCTAACTGTTCTAACTACAAAATCTCCTGAGAGCGAAGGCAGCATGTCTGTCTGTACTAACAAAAGCTGACACTTAGCGACCGTCAAACACGGGCGCTCAAAACGGAAGACCTCATTCTCTCCACTGCTGGCTTCTCAACAAAGCTTGCCTCTCCGCCCTCGTAACTGCAGAAGGCGAATCATATTCTCGAAACCACGGAATATTCTCCCTCTCTACAGATTCTTCCGAACGCCGACCAAATATATTTTGCCTGCCAGAGTGGCCGTGCGGTTCTAGGCGCTACAGTCTGGAACAGAGCGACCGCTACGGTCGCAGGTTCGAATCCTGCCTCGGACATGAATGTGTGTGCTGTCCTTAGGTTAGTTAGGTTTAATGAGTTCTAAGTTCTAGGCGACTGATGACCTCAGCAGTTAAGCAGCATAGTGCTCAGAGCCATTTGAACCAACCATATTTTAGTCTTTTGTCGTGCAGCGCGGAAAGTTTGCGAGGAAATACCTATCCTCGTTAGTTAGGAATACATACTGTGGTACACTTCACAGAATAAAAATCCTCGAAAATAACCCAGCGTGCGTGGTTTCCGGGTAACTCTTCCTCGTTCCTCGCTGCCGCATACAAGATTTTCAGAGTTTGCGAAGTATTATCTGGTTATCATTCCGACCGCACTACAATAACGGCCGGCTGCCGCTGTATTGTGCTTCAGCGCTCAGTTGCCCCGACCATCCATCTTGGCTACTTCCTGTGTCAAGCAGGACCAACATACCTCTGCGGGATTTTCCACCCAGGACTTGATTACGACTGTCGTTTCATTTCCACTGGCCTTCCAACCTCAACTAGTATGGGAAATCATTCATTACACCATTTTTATAATGAAGACACTCCGTCACCTTACATGCAATAAGCGTTAACAACTATTTACAAGGTGTTCATGACAGTGTCAGTCTTCTTAAAACATTCACATATACGATGTGCAACCTATCAAGTGCTACCAAATTCCGGTTGTAGATCACGGCAAAGTATGTAGATGAGTGCTTGTTAGGTGCGAAATTATAACCAACTTATATAGTAAATCATGGTAATGAGGATAAACTCGATCATTTCTCTATAATAAGGGAAGTACACACCCTGTATCCTTCATTATACAGTTGTAGGGCATCATTCCTGAAAACATGACAGAACAACAAAAAATTAAATTCGTGGTCAGCAGGTAGGAGGGAGATGCAATATCATGCCGGCCGCGGTGGTCTAGCGGTTCTAGGCGCTCAGTCCGGAGCCGCGCTTCCGCTACGGTCGCAGGTTCGAATCCTGCCTCGGGCATGGATATGTGTGATGTCCTTAGGTTAGTTAGGTTTAAATAGTTCTAAGTTCTAGGGGACTGATGACCATAGATCTTAAGTCCCATAGTGCTCAGAGCCATTTGAACCATATTTTTTTGAAATATCATGGGGAAAGAAAGTCATCAACAAATACAAAACACACTATGAGTTTCTACCGGTCTTCTTAAGTCGATAATGGTTTTGCAGCACATGAAACGGAAAGAATAGTGAAGTACTTATGGACAGAATGGTGAAAAAAATCATCATACCGCAAATGGACAGGAGTGTACTAGAAGGCTCCATACAGGGGTTCAATCGCGTTAAGATATTAATAAACTGAGACTTGACAGCCAGTTTCTGTCAGATGCCGCTAGCAGAAAATGGTCTAATGGACACTTCATTCGCCTATCGGAGAAAAAGCTATCAGTTCATTTAGAGGAAGCATTTTATGGGGGGTGGATTACGTGGTTGAATTTGGTGAAGTTGTGACTGAAATGCCTCATCCTAACCACGGAAATACCGCCACAACAATTATTAGATGAAATGTCAATCAATGAAATAAAAAAATATTTTGACTACTGAATCTCAGGGTAAAAAAATCCTTTCTACTGCTAGATAATTGACAATTACCAGGTGTCCGATTTAACCTACAGCATACTTCATTTCCTTTTCTGCTGTTAGTACTTCCCCTTCTTTTATTCAGAACTATATCTGACTTCTTTAACATTCTTCACTATCAAGGTTAAGATGAGAAAATCTCCTGACACTGAATGCGACAACAAAGAAACATGCTGTGACAGAAACAAAGTTATCCAGCAGAATAAACATCAGCATAGCACGGGTGAAAAACCGACATCTTATGGAATATATGTAGACAGGTCAGAATACACGGTGCATAGGAAGACAGACACACGAGCAAGAGAACACATTATATAGTTACAACAAGACACCAGTACCATATTAATGTACATAACAGAAACATACTATAAAGTATATAGTGGAACAATTTTTCAGTATTTACAACGATAAACAAACCTTTATGTTTGAAAATATTTCTTCTGAAGATGTATAGATTCTGTCAAAACAGACATGGTTACATTTTAGTATGAATTGAAACGGCGACGTGGTTCCTGCTGTAATGAATTGTAATACACTCATAGGCTAGGAATAGTCCTATCAAAGACATTAGGGGTGAATAGAGAGTTGTGGTTATTAGGCGACAGACAAGTCGGCAAATTATTTACGAAGAGAGAAGAGAAAAAAATGGATAGTTATACATTAGATGACAGAAAAGTCGTCCAAATATTTACATAGAGAGAGAAAGGAGAGGATGGTTATTAGGCGACAGAAAAGTCGGCCAATCATTTATGAAGAGTGAGGGAGGAAAGGCATCTCCCTCCAACCGGCTGACCACGAATTTAATTTTTTGTTGTTCTGTCATGTTTTCAGGAATGATGCCCTACAACTGTCTAATGAAGGATACAGGGTGTGTACTTCCCTTATTATAGAGAAATGATCGAGTTTATCCTCATTACCATGATTTACTATATAAGTTGGTTATAATTTCGCACCTAACAAGCACTCATCTACATACTTTGCCGTGATCTACAACCGGAATTTGGTAGCACTTGATAGGTTGCACATCGTATATGTGAATGTTTTAAGAAGACTGACACTGTCATGAACACCTTGTAAATAGTTGTTAACGCTTATTGCATGTAAGGTGACGGAGTGTCTTCATTATAAAAATGGTGTAATGAATGATTTCCCATACTAGTTGAGGTTGGAAGGCCAGTGGAAATGAAACGACATGTAAGTCGGCCATTAAGCAGTATTTATAGGCGGAATAGTTTCCGCCAACTATTTATGAAGTACAAGGGAGCGCATGTATTGTTGACATAACACACAACACTGACATGGAAATCTCATAAAAGACATGTTGTTGTTCTGGTCTTCAGTCCTGAGACTGGTTTGATGCAGCTCTCCATGCTACTCTATCCTGTGCAAGTCTCTTCATCTCCCAGTACCCACTGCAACCTACATCCTTCTGAATCTGCGTAGTGTAGTCATCTCTTGGTCTCCCTCTACGATTTTTACACTCTACGCTGCCCTCCAATACTAAATTGGTAATCCCTTGATGCCTCAGAACATGTCCTACCAACCGATCCCTTCTTCTGGTCAAGTTGTGCCACAAACTTCTCTTCTCCCCAATCGTATGCAATACTTCCTCATTAGTTATGTGATCTACCCATCTGATCTTCAGCATTCTTCTGTAGCACCACATTTCGAAAGCTTCTACTCTCTTCTTGTCCAAACTATTTATCGTCCATGTTTCACTTCCATACATAGCTACACTCCATACAAATACATTCAGAAACGACTTCCTGACATTTAAATCTATACTCGATGTTAACAAATTTCTCTTCTTCAGAAACGCTTTCCTTGCCATTGCCACTGTACATATTATATCCTCTCTACTTCGACCATCATCAGTTATTTTGCTCCCCAAATAGCAAAACTCCTTTACTACTTTAAGTGTCTCATTTCCTAATCTAATACCCTCAACATCACCCGACTTAATTCGACTACATTCCATTATCCTTGTTTTGCTTTTGTTGATGTTCAACTTATATCCTGCTTTCAAGACACTGTCCATTCCGTCCAACTGCTCTTCCAAGTCCTTTGCTGTCTCTGACTGAATTACAATGTCATCGGCGAACCTCAAAGTTTTTATTTCTTCTCCATGGATTTCAATACCTACTCCGAATTTTTCTTTTGTTTCCTTCACTGCTTGCTCAATATACCGATTGAATAACATCGGGGAGAGGCTACAACCATGTCTCACTCCCTTCCAAACCACTGCTTCCCTTTCATGCCCTTCGACTCTTATAGCTGCCATCTGGTTTCTGTACAAATTGTAAATAGCCTTTCGCTCCCTGTATTTTACCCCTGCCACCTTCAGAATTTGAAAGAGAGTATTCCAGTCAACATTGTCAAAAGCTTTCACTAAGTCTACAAATGCTAGAAACGTAGGTTTGTCTTTCCTTAATCTTTCTTCTAAGATAAGTCGTAAGGTCAGTATTGCCTCACGTGTTCCAGTATTTCTACGGAATCCAAACTGATCTTCCCCGAGGTCGGATTCTACTAGTTTTTCCATTCGTCTGTAAAGAATTCGCGTTAGTATTTTGGAGCTGTGACTTATTAAACTGATAGTTCGGTAATTTTCACATCTTGCAACACCTGCTTTCTTTGGGATTTGAATTATTATATTCTTCTTGAAGTCTGAGGGTATTTCACCTGTCTCATACATCTTGCTCACCAGATGGTAGAGTTTTGTTGGGACTGGCTCTCCCTAGGCCGTCAGTAGTTCCAATGGAATGTTGTCTACTCCGGGGGCCTTGTTTCGACTCAGGTCTTTCAGTGCTCTGTCAAACTCTTCACGCAGTATCGTATCTCACATTTCATCTTCATCTACATCCTCTTCCATTTCCATAATATTGTCCTCAAGTACATCGCATTTGTATAGACGCTCTATATACTCCTTCCACCTTTCTGCCTTCCCTTCTTTGCTTAGAACTGGGTTTCCATCTGAGCTCTTGATGTTCATACAAGTGGTTCTCTTATCTCCAAAGGTCTCTTTAATTTTCCTGTAGCCAGTATCTATCTTACCCCTAGTGAGATAAGCCTCTACATCCTTACATTTGTCCTCTAGCCATCCCTGCTTAGCCATTTTTCACTTCCTGTCGATCTCATTTTTGAGACGTTTGTATTCCTTTTTGCCTGCTTCATTTATTGCATTTTTATATTTTTTCTTTTCATCAATTAAATTTAATATTTCTTCTGTTACCCAAGGATTTCTACTAGCCCTTGTCTTTTTACCTACTTGATCCTGCGCTGCCTTCACTACTTCATCCCTCAAAGCTACCCATTCTTCTTCTACTGTATCTCTTTCCCCCATTCCTGTCAATTGTTCCCTTATGCTCTCCCTGAAACTCTGTACAACCGCTACTTCTTTCAGTTTATCCAGGTCCCATCTCCTTAAATTCCCACCTTTTTGCAGTTTCTTCAGTTTTAATCTACAGGTCATAACCAATAGTTTGTGGTCAGAGTCCACATATGCCCCTGGAAATGTCTTACAATTTAAAACCTGGTTCGTAAATCTCTGTCTTACCATTATATAATCTATCTGAAACCTGTCAGTATCTCCAGGCTTCCTCCATGTATATAGCCTTCTTTTATGATTCTTGAACCAAGTGTTACTTATGATTAAGTTGTGCTCTGTGCAAAATTATACCAGGCGGCTTCCTCTTTCATTCCTTTGCCCCAGTTCGTATTCACCTACTATGTTTCCTTCTCTCCCTTTTCCTACTACCGAATTCCAGTCACCCATGACTATTAAATTTTCGTCTCCCTTCAGTATCTGAATAATTTCTTTGATTTGATCATACATTTAATCAATTTCTTCGTCATCTGCAGAGCTAGTTGGCATATAAACTTGTACTACTTTAGTAGGTGTGGGCTTCGTATCTATCTTGGCCACAATAATGCGTTCACTATGCTGTTTGTAGTAGCTTACACGTATTGCTATTTTCCTGTTCATTATTAAACCTACTCCTGCATTACCCGTATTTGATTTTGTGTTTATAACTCTGTAGTCACCTGACCAGAAGTCTTGTTCCTCCTGCCACCGAACTTCACTTATTCCCACTATATCTAACTTTAACCTATCCATTTCCCTTTTTAAATTTTCTAACCTACCTGCCCGATTAAGGGATCTGACATTCCATGCTCCGATCCGTAGAATGCCAGTTTTCTTTCTCCTGATAACGACATCCTCCTGAGTAGTCCCCGCCCGGAGATACGAATGGGGGACTAATTTACCTCCGGAATATTTTACCCAAGAGGACGCCATCATCATTTAATCATGCAGTAAAGCTGCATGCCCTCGGGAAAAATTATGGCCGTAGTTTCCCCTTGCTTTCAGCCGTTCGCAGTACCAGCACAGCAAGGCCGTTTTGGTTATTGTTACAAGACCAGATCAGTCAATCATCCAGACTGTTGCCCCTGCAACTACCGAAAAGGCTGCTGCCCCTCTACAGGAACCACACGTTTGTCTGGCCTCTCAACAGATACCCCTCCGTTGTGGTTGAACCTACGGTACGGCTATCTGTATCGCTGAGGCACGCAAGCCTCCCCACCAACGGCAAGGTCCATGGTTCATGAGGGGAGGATAAAAGACATAAACGTAGTAAATAAAGTTTAAATAGAAAGTCACGTAGTATTAAGTATAGAGAGTAATGGAACACACTGGTTTTAAATATGGAAAGAAAGTGGAATAATGGTCTAGCTAAGAAGAAGGTAATTAGCCCCTACATACCACAAAGTCATATAACGCTCGTATATCAAAGTTAGTACAAAATTCATAGTCGTTACATAAATATAGTTACACTACTTCGGATTTTAGCAACAATAGCACTCAACTGTAGAAGGAATTAAACCTTATACTGTGGAATGGAGCAACAATTTGGTAAATGAAACTTTGTACGTTATGCTTGAAGCAAGAGTCTAAACGATTCTCTCAACGTATCTGTGAACGCAGTTACAAGACTCCGTATGTACGATTTAAAGAGCAATGCGTGAGACGCCCAGTATCGGCGTGTGTCATTACCGAAGTGGATGAGTGGTAACAGATGGTGCGAGCAAGCACCGAAGTCTTAATAATACGAAGGGCAATGCCCCAGCTGTATATAAACAGTGGATACAGCTGTGATCATCACAGAAAGATGAAAATCCACTAACGTGGTAGGATGTGAACAGTGCCATTTATTATAAACAGCTAAAATCGAAACAAAACATTACGTATTATGTATTTACGAGGTATGTCCAAGAAGTAAGTTCCGTTGGATATATAAAAAAACGTATACAGATACAGAAAAAATATTTATTGTACAAAAATCTACAACAGTTGAACTATTTTTCAACATGTCTTCCGAAATTTTGTACGCACTTGTCATAGCGTGGCACAAGTTTTTGTATTCCTTCTTCACAGAAGGTTGCCGCCTGTGTTTTCAACCATGTGGTAACATGTTTTTTCTGCTTGTCATCATCGCTGAAGTGTTGACTACCAAGGACAGATTTTAGGTGTAAGAAGAGATCAAAATCGCTATGAGCGAGTTCCGGGCTGTACGGAGGATGATCAAACGCGTCCCAGTCAAATTCCCGTATGAGTTGTTTGGTCACTTTCGCCGTATGAGGTCGGCCACTACCGTGGAAAAGAACAACACCTTTTGACAGTAATCCTAGGAGCTTGTTCTGTGTTGCACGGCGAAATTTCTTTACGATCTCGCAGTAACCACGCCTTTTCTGTCCCAAAAAACTTTGCACATGACTTTTCCAGATGTCAAGGTTTGTTTAGGCTTAACCTTCGTTGGGGATGAAGTGTGCCTCCATTCCATTGATTGTCGTCTTGTTTCAGGGGTGTCGTACGATATCCAAGTTTCATCCCCCCTGGCTAACCATTGTCTTCTTCATTGTAGCATGTCAAAAACTGAAGTGCAGTGCCCATCTGTTGTTTTTTGTGTTGTGCAGTAAGAATTTTTGGTACCCAACGTAAGCAAAGTTTTCGAAATTTCGGTTTTTCACTAACCATTTCATGAATTAGTGATCGTGATATATGCGGAACTTCCATAGCAAGGGCACCAAGTGAAAACTTACCGTTGTGCTTAATTTTCTCTTCAGTTGTGTAAACCAGTTCATCAGTAACCTCAGACGGGCGTCCACTTCGTTCTTCATCGTGCGCTTGATCACGTCCTTCATTGAAGTCTGACCCATCTCCTAACCATTGAATCACTCATAGCATGTTGTCCGCAAACCTCGTAGATTTGCCGATGAATATCCTTTCGTTTAATTTTCTTTGCATTTAGAAAACGAATCACAGGTCTGATTTCACACTCGGTGGCATTTTCAATTACGGATGACATTATAAAGAAGCACTACAAAGCACACGTTAGCAGCAGTGATATGAAAATGGCGTACATGTCTTCTTCTCCTTGAGTCAGAGTAACTGCCGCGCATGCTCTGTATTGCAATCATATCGCTGCCACGGATAGAAAAAGAAATGGAACTTACTTTGTGGACGACCATCGTATATTGCAGGACTGAATGAAAAATATTTTTATTAGGAACTAATTTAAGGCATTTTGTATTATTATACAAAATTTTGTGATTGAAACTTGGCTAGAAGATAGCGCTCTGATATAGAGTGTTCTAAGAGAAATAACATATTTTCAGTTAATAGATGCCTACCAGCAACATAAAGGTGCAGAATAATGCTATACTGAAAATATTTACTATTAAAATAATAATATAATTAATATAGAAAGTGTAACTAAAGATTAATCATTTGGGGTAGAAGGCTTTACACGAATTTACAGAGGGTAACAATTAACTTTTCTAATCACAAAATAATTAAGTCAGTGATTATATTAATTAATAGTTTTGAAAAATAATAACGGATCACAACTATAGGGGAATGGCATGGCTCTTGAGAGATTACAAATGAAAAATTTATAAAAATCTGAGCAAGAAATTGTTTATTTACAAAATTGATGTTATTTGTGAGAGCATCCCAATTTTTGGAAATCTCGGAAGGAAGTGGATTCGTTATATTTCTAATTTACGTCCATCATATTCAGCTCCACTAAGCACTTCTTATAACAGTTGAGAAGGCAGTAATGGGAAGATGTAACGTGGTGTGAGGTACTGGTGAGAGATGGATTGTTCGGTATGTGTAACTGGAGAAATGCCGCCTAAATTATTGTCCTTCTTCGCGATTGGCTGCTGCGTTTGGAACTAGGGCCCCAAAATGAGTAAATACTAATATTAGAGAACTAAACTGTGAGTTTACTTGTATCTCATGTAAATACATCTCTAAATAGGATGCTATAAATCCTTGTTTCAAAAGTGTTAATTACTAGCAGAATACTGAACAATTGCAAAATGAAAAGGCAGACGAAATACTTCAGAGATCTTCAGCTCGTGGTGGTGCGGTAGCGTTCCCGCTTCCCACGCCCGGGTTCCCGGGTTCGATTCCCGGCGGGGTCTGGGATTTTCTCTGCCTCGTGATGACTGGGTGTTGTGTGATGTCCTTAGGTTAGTTAGGTTTAAGTAGTTCTAAGTTCTAGGGGACTGATGACCATAGATGTTAAGTCCAATAGTGCTCAGAGCCATCTTCAGACCGCGCCTAACTTGGATGGCGGGCGAGTTGTTTCGGCTGTAAGATGTAGCCCGATCAGCAGTCTGGATAAACAGACGTGTATTCTGCAGCGGTCGGCGTCGAATAAGAACTTAATTAGCAGTCTCTGTTTTTTTTTGCTTGTAATTGAGATAGTTTCGTAGTAATTACGCGAACAGCAAGTTCATTATTTTTTAATTTTTCTGTGAAATAGTGAAAAATGGTTCGAATGGCTCTGAGAACTATGGGACTTAACTTCTGAGGTCTTCAGTCCCCTAGAAATTTGAACTACTTAAACCTAACTAACCTAAGGACTTCACACACATCCATGCCCGTCGAACCTGCGACCGCAGCGGTCGTGCGGTTCCACACTGTAGCGCCTAGAACCGCTCGGTCACTCCGACCGGGGTGAAATAGTGAAGACTGGAAAGAATTTGTGATTCATGAAGTGGACCTTAATTGTGCCGATTCCCATATAGTGCCAATAAAAACAAGCGGGTGGAATCCCGTTTAAACAAACCGATTCAAAATTTAATTATTTATACAGTATCACTTCCTCTCTAACTGTTTATTACAGCCTCAGAATAACAGAGTCACCCTCTGCGTACTGTTTCCTGCGCAAGGGACAACTACTGAAGACTGTAGGTTGGTTAACATTATTCAGAACTTATGCAGTCCACTCAGGGCGATGGAAGCAACTAGGCACCTTGCTTGTATTGCAGTCTTAGTACAAATGAGATCAGTGACACGTCATGTGTGATAACACAGAGGAGATATGAAGAAAGGAAATTTTCGAGGGAAGGGATTTATCATATACACATAACTCCCTCTCGCAATATACATATCTCAGTCTTTTTTCACTTCCCGTAAAATAGGCGTTTCCAATAACAATTTTGAGGACACGAAAGTGGAAATAAATAACAAAAACACCAATGTCGCCAGCATGCAAGGTTAGACTAATGGTATTAATTCGAAAATCGATTTAGAAATCGAAACGATCCAGAAAAGACGAAAGTACAAGAATATGTTTGCGGTTTGCAAACAGAAATTTTTGATGAACGTAAGGTAGAAATTTCACATTTGGGAAAACTTTTGTTTGATTCAGAAAAGGAAATGTGTAAACAAGTAAATATTTGGGAACAGAAGTGTGATCAAAACACTTCTCACATCACAGGCAAAATTTGAGACCTTTAAAAGAAAAATTAGATAACACATTTTTAGACGGTGCAGATAGATTTGATCCTGCCATCGGGATAATGACTGGCATTCATTGGATTTCTGGAAAAACTGAGAAATAATTTTTGCTGAAGACTTCACAGGCCACGAAAAAGTTAACGCATTAATCATTGCATTAGTAGGGTGTTTCAAAATATGGGGACTGAATTTAGCGCAGGTGAGATGACTTCTAGTGATTTCAACCAGAAACGTATTGAGCAGTACTGGTCAGAAGTAAAACAAGATTATTTGTGGATTGAATTTATAGTGACCATAACGTATGACAATAGGGGCAGGAATGGTATGAAAGGTTTCAGAGAATCCCGGGACAAAAAATTAACTCATTTCAGAAGCAGGCGCCCGAATCCGAGAACATTTTTGAGCTATCAGAAAGTTCCCACACGATTAAAAAAGTAATGCAATGAGTTATCACAACTGCTTTTCGACATTTTTAGTAATACTAGAGGACATACGCCATTGTAAGGGTGGTACACGTGGTAGAGGTTTTGCAGCACGACGTTATAATGACAGCAATGACGCGAAAAACTAAGGACCGCGTATGTTGCGGACCAGACTAACGCAAAAAGATTTTCATGGCCTAAACATAGGAAACAGCTTCAGATTAGATATTCTGAGTACATAGGGACTGCGAAGCGTTTTGAGGCAATGCTGGTCAGTGGTGGATCCAGAATTTTGGTTTCGAAAGGGCTTGACACAGCTGAGGGTAGGCTTTATTAAGCTAAATATTTAAAAAAGCACATAAAATTTTATTTTGTTCATTTAACGCTTAGTGAATCTGCTCACATAAGTTTTTCCAAATTCTTCAATGACTTCTACAGGTTGTAGGCTGTCAGATATGTGTCGGGCAATATACTTGACAGCCAAACAATTCAACCTGTCTTCCGTCATTTTCAAACGCAGGTAAGATTTTATTTGTTCATGTGAAGAGAAGCTACGCTCCACACCAGAAGTGGATACTGCGAATGTGCCGAGAATTTATAAAGTTATTTTTATATATGGGGAAAACCCATTTGTCTCTTGTTGCGTCTCTGTTGCTTGTTTGGGAATGTTGTTCCCTGTCTCTCCAGGCTCCTACATAGTACATATTTCTCTGGATAACGGGAGAGAACGAGGCAAGTCGCGGCTGTCAATACGCTGCCACTAACTAATTAAGATTTTCTGATTTTACAATGACCCTTGGTATAAGGGTAAACAGATCGACAATGGAAAAGTGGTTTCCTCTCGAAAAGCGACTCCTCGGATGTCTCAATACAAAATCTATGAAAAGAAGAAATACCGTCAATCTGTAACAAAACACGACAGGAAATCATTCTCGAGCTCCACAATAGAAAATAAAGAAAAGGTGCATCAGTCAAAAAACGTGCCTGTGTATTAAGGGTTTATTTTACCTGCAGTATTCCTTAGCACGAGATACTTGTGTATTTGGTCGATGAGTTGAGCGTTTGACAGTTCTGGATGTCTGCACTGGGATGTTCAAAGGTTCTACAGTACGACACGCCTCTCGGAAAATTTCTTCATTTTTGGTTCAAATGACTCTGAGCACTATGGGACGTAACATCGGAGGTCATCAGCCCCTAGAACTTAGAACTACTTAAACATAACTGAACCTAAAGATATCACACACATCCATGCCCGAGGCAGGATTCGAACCTGCTGCCGTAGCAGTCGCGCGGCTCCGGACTGAAGCGCCTAGAACCGCTCGGCGACCGCGACCGGCTCTTCATTTTTGGTTTCTCCGTACCTTTGCAGTGTTCCTAGTACACTGTCTACCATCTCATAGCACATGTTAAGATCTAATGCAGCTGTCTGAAGCTGCCGTGAAAGTGAAAGAGTAATTTCAAATGCAGTAGCAGTTACCGTCAGAGGTAAGACAACTTCGATTCGTGAATTGATGCCAAAAGACTTGCACTTTCCGATGACGAAAGAGTTCAATCTATTTCTTCAAGGAGCTGTACGATAGAATCAAAGAGGTCTTTGAATTGAAGAAGTGCGTCATGCCTTTCAGGTCATCGTGCATCACTAATTCTTTGTAACTTAAATCTTTTCGCCTCTGAGTGTTTTTCAATCATATCTTGCTTGATACGTTGCTGACTCACGCACGAAAATGGTAACGCTATTTACAGTTCCGATCATATAGCGAAGACTAGGCAAGATTCAGGCCTTCACGATAGCTAGATTTAATTATTGTGCTGCACAGTGCGTATAAGACGCTACTGGTTGAAGCTGCTTTATTCGGGAGTGCACACTACGAAACTTTCCAGACATGTTGGCACCTTCATCATACGCTTCATCTTCAAACTCTGGTCTTGAAGACCGACTTGATATAATTCTTGAACGATTTGACTGTTCATTGCAGCATCAGTCAAGTCAGTTGCAGACAGAAAGCGTATGAACTTTTCGTGCATTGTGCTCTTTTGTGTATCCAAATGCCTGATACCTATTCTGATTTGTTCTGTACCCCCTACCATCGGTTGTTTCGTCACCTATGACAGCATAACATTTTGCCGATCATCTTTTTTATTATGATGTAATGGCAACAATCATTCAATTGATTCTGAGTTGTTTAGCTCAAATATGTATCATTTTTCGGCACTGTCTAAATATTTTAGGAGAGATGAAACACGTGAGTCAACGTGGAATTTTAAAAGCGCTCGAAACTTTCCTTGGTCCATTTAACGACTCATTGTACCATGATCTCAGTGACCTCGTAACGGTATATTTTCTGGACTACATAGTACTATCTTCAAATTTTCTCTATTTTCAGTTTGTCGGTTAAGATGAAAGTACTGACAGCCTATTCACGGTTTTCATATGAGGCATTTTAACAAGGCCATTATTATTTTTGAAATGAGTACATTTAACCCAGCCATTTTGTAATAATCGGCAGCGGAATGGTTTCTGAAGATTTCTAGTGCTTCTGTATATTCCCAAAGTGAATGAGAGGCTAAAGATCCTAGAGCCACAAAAAGCTTGTCCTCATTACCTGGGCCACAAAGTAATACACAAGGCAAACAATATGCATCATTCTGTTGTTGGCTTTAGACTAGCCAAGAGTATTTGTTTAGCCAGTCGGATCGGAACATTTCTTGTCCACCCTCTCTCTGCTCTGGATATTCATAAATACGAAGTGGTTCTGGAGACTGTGTGAAATTTTTATGCTGCTCTTCGCTACGGAGTACTTTTCCTATTACATAAGAAATATCAAAATGATTTTCAACGCAAGCAGTGGATATACTAGCCACTCCCACTGGCACAGGTTCTCGCTCTGTAGCAACAGCAAACAATAACTGTACACGAAGTAGAGAATCATACACAATCAAATCAACAACTTACCGACAGCTAAATGAACGCTTCACGACTACTCTACAGGCTTGTTTAAAAATGATCAATAACACTCCAAAGGGCTAAAAAAATTCTCGTCAATTAATATCAGCAGCTTTTCTTTTATTATGGCACCAACCTCGAAATTGCGAAACAGAAAGTCAGCTATTCCCTAGAAAAGTCACACACCTACTAACCTACTCGACCAAAATGTATGAAACAGTTTTTATATTTTTTTCTCGTGCTTTGGATGTTGGTCCCATAATAAAAGCTGTTCTTATTCATATGTACTTTAACACCTTTAAAGGTTATTGACCAATTTTTAAGTATATAACGAGGTACAAAACTATGAAATTCGCATCGGTGGGAGCGGAAATATAGCTACTTTAAAAATAATTCAAAACTGAACAAACCCGGTGGTTGATATTATTCACGTTAAATATTATTTCACGCTGTCCGTTGTAGAGAAGGAAGAGAGGATCCAGTGCCCTGAGTCCAGTCTGCGGCAGCCCACACCAAATCGACCGAAAGATCAACGAACTCAGCCGAATAAAGAGTCATAAACTCGATTAACTGAGTTCACATAATTTCATTTAAGTGCATGCAGTATAATCAGAAGGATGTATGTGATGGACTCTGAGTCGACAAAGATAAACCAGTGATATTTTTTCTAGGTAATATTGGCTAATTGTCGCTCGATTCGCTTTCTTATTTCTTTCTTTTTGGTAAAAAAGAAAAAAACGAACAAAAGTCTCCTTGCTTATGTTTCGATGTAATTTTTTTTTTTCAAAATTTGACAGGAACATACAAGAGAACGCAGAGATAACAATTAAACATCACCTGAATGGCGCATTCTATTCTATTCGAGAAACCGCACATCGCGTTAGTGTACAGCGCCGTGGCACACGCACTCGCGAACTCCATAACCGTATCTCCAGTACCACGCACGTCTGCGGCCTGGCTGTGCGGGTGTGGTGACTGCACGGTGTGGATGTGGCTGTGGCTGAATGAGTGGCGCGCAGATTAAAAACTTATCATAAGAAAGACTTGTTACAGACATTTAAAATTCGACAATATACTGTAGCTATTGCCAATCGATTAAGTAAGGATAAGCTATGAAAACTGTGCTGTGTAAAGCATAGTACTAAAAAAGTAGGATTATATCAAGTTTCTCTGTTGATCCATTGTAGACGTGGTACAGCGGCTGGTCAAATATTTACCAAGGTAAATCGCCAAACAGCCGTACCTTTTGAGAAGTTATTTTATTTTTTGGCATTTCAATATGCCGTATTCAGGTCCCATATGGACTTCATCTACAGACAACCTAATTATCGATATTAGCATACTGGGTTCATCTGTATCTGTATACTGTGAATTCGTTCTTCGAGTGCTTCCTTCAAAGACTTGATAACAACTTGCTGTCAAATCTTTGAAGGAAGCACTCGAATAACTCATTTACAGTATCCACGTACTGATGGATCCTGTATGCTGGTATCGTACATCTGATTGCATTTGAAGTGCACATGTGGCATAAAGATGGCATACTGAAATGTCGAAACTGGTTGTTGACAGAAAATAAAATAACTTCTCAAAATGTAAGGCTATTTGGCCATTTACCTTGGTAAATATCAAGCTTAGTTTGAGATTCGTCGGGGGTGAACCCATATGCTTGGGAGGGTGGGGGGGGGGGGTATGGAAGTAGGGAGGTCCTTGAGCCCTTAGGCCACCCTCCCCCTGCCCCCGCTCTAGATCTGCTGCTGTTGCTACTGCTGCTGGCATAACAACAGATGTGCACAAAGATGAAACATGGAAGTTGGGCAATAAAAGGAATATGAGCTTACAGGCTGAGCTCCCGCTCGTAACGCTCAGCTGTCCGTGTGGACGCAGTAGCTCCAGCAGCAAGCAGAGTAGTGACATCATAGCAGAAAGCAATAAGTTCGCTTCGATAACTAATGAGACAGTAACAAATAAGGATGTGAATATATACACAGGCAAAGAGGAAAATGCCATCCAGAGTCTGAATATCAGGAAAGTTGAATATACTAGTGGCAGTGAATATTCAGAAATATGTGCCTAGTTTGAATAGATCAGTGGTCAGCATAAGGGCCTAAAGAGCACGAATGGAAATATTTCAGAACGGATTATGTGATAAAATGTTAAACAGAGGTATAGGAACAAAGTAGGGGGGGGGGGATCTATAGTAAGACGATACTCAATAAAAAGGAGAAGGTTGAAGCAATGTATAGCGCTGTACAGAGTTCGCGCGTCGCAAATGTAGAAGAGGAGATAGATAGGGATGTAAGATACGCTGCTCCAAATATGCGAGCTAATAATGAAATTGAAGATTTTGATAGGAAAACGAGTCATTGATACGTGGAGAATCGAAGAAGAAGAAAAATTAGCATTGCTGATGAGACGTTCTTGAATATTGAAAATATAATGGAATAAACTATTAGTAATAAATAAGACGAAGTAAATACAGACGATTGATTATGAATTTCATTGAAGTACACGATGACTTCAAGAAATACGAAGCAAAATTAGACGTCATTAGAGCAGATGAAGAAGAAAAGTATGCAGTGATGGTGACGGAATTATTAACTTTAGGAGAAAACCGAGGCCCTAAATGTTTAAATTACGGTGAAACATCAGCTAATGAATTTAGCACACTATGGAAAAAAGCATTTAAGTTACAACCATACCGTGACCCAGAGTGGTCAAATTCAGGAGATAGTTCTCATGAAGAATATGGTGGAGCAATCGGATTAGATGAATTCTTGGCTAAATATTGTTGTACACCAAAATAAGAGATACCTCCTGTGCAAAAACCAGAAATACAGTTATTACAGATCAGAAAAAGTAACAAACGGTTCAGGTCGCAAAAGCCTTCCAGTTCCTAAAACCCAAGAAGCCCGCGGATAGAGATAAAGTGCATGTAGACTACATTCCTTGGGATGAAATTAAACCTGTTTGAGACCTTTTGTGGAAAGATCAGGAAACTGAAATTATACTGATATCACATACTGCCACCATAATTAGAGGGTGTGGGGCAGGTCTGCTACAAAATTTAAATACATCTATCACAATCCGTTCATAGTATAGACAACTTCTTACACTGATGCATATCATCTGTTATATCCCAAATCCAAGAAAACATTAGGTGTTCGCAATATTGTGAACTTAAAACCTTATCTCCATGGAATAGAATATTAAATATTGCTCTTTGAGAACATGACCAGATTGTTGTGTATCCTTGTAAATATTGTTATTGTAACTCTGATTTTATTCTAACATGATAAATTCAAATTGTAGTGCTACTGACTGAAGGGTGTAAGTTTCAGTTCTGAATAATTTCACTCTGAATGTAATAAAAGAACATTCTTCAAAATTGAAAAAGGTAAGACAGTCTAAAGGCTGCGCAGCACAGCGATCTGTAGTCTAATGGTGGAAGTAGCTAAACCAATTAAAGGTGAAAAATGGACTGGCGAAATTACAGTGGGCACAAAATGATTTTATTTCCTGTGAATTCAGTAAGCGAGTGGTTATTATGTGCCGCCTAAATTAGTAAGATTCAGCAAAAGTTTCATACTTACTGGAAATGGTGTGTATAATAATGTTTTCTTTCAATGGGCTGCTTATAGTAATTAGCGGACATGATATCTTTCAGATGAAAGTAATCTCTTGACTTAAGTATCTCCCATAACTGTAAATAAAATATTTTAGTATTTGGCTGAAATGTAAACAATTGCAAGAGTAACTGTTTGCCACGTTGCAAAATAAATGAACTTCTTAAACTTAGAAGCAAAAATGTAACATCAAAAAAGGAATTCAGCAATCAATTGCGAATGCAGCTACATTTTTATTGCAGACCTACATTTCATCTATTGAATAATTATCTTTAGTACTAAGAAATACAAGAAAATATACAAGAATCGGTACTTAAAACATGTAAATTAAAACCACATTGTACAACTGTAGTAATAAAGTTACGTAATGTACCGTTTAAATCTAGGCATAATGAAACGTAACAGCTAGCAGATTGCTGCACACTTTAAATTAGAAGTACACGTTGAGCTTTCTTTATGATATATCCAGATTAAGAAGTGTAATCAATAGGTCAGGTAAAAATACTGTTTATGTAAAATATTGCACATGCATATTCCGTGAATTTACTGTGAAGAAGACTATTTCAAGTTTAAGTTAACTTGCTACATGGTGGCACTATATTGAGCGATCGACACTGTCAAAATGAAGTATAGTCGTTCATTTTTGTGTTAAAAATAAAAATGAATGACATTATTGCAGAAATGTATATACAGATCCTACGAAATTACGGACTTCGCCAGTTTGTAGAGATATTTCAAAGTGGCACTGTGCCAACGAGTTGAGTAAAAATAAGAGGACGTTTTTATTTCGACGCATATCTTTGGAGGTGGCAGTGTTCGTTTTTGGTCTTTATTTTTGTGTGGAGGAATAACGGTAGCACAATGGCATAATGGCTTTTCTTTTTTCCGTTGTAATAACCTTAAGATGTGAATAAATTATTTTGGAAAGTATAAAAACAGTATTTGTAGCAGAAATTAATAGTATATAATTCACTGCCTGGCCAGCGATCGTATCATCAGGAAATTTCAATTATCTTTTATACAGCAGTGAAAGCATGTCAGTCTACAGTGGCAATGATTCAGAAAGTAGAGAGGAACTTTACATCAAGTGAAGGAGCTGGGACTGACGTAAAACTCTGGCGAAAGAAGTGCTCACATAGTTTTTAAGTTTCAGGTGTATTTCGACAAACTACCAAAAAATACATTACGATTGGTGTGAAATTTGGGCAAAAGAAGATTGTAAACAAAGACGAACAACCGTCTTGGACAAATTCGACTCAGAATTCCGAGCGTGAGTACAGCAACTTTCATCATCTTACAACTGAGCAACAGCAGCATCACCACTTATGCCAAGATGCCTCAACATTTTTTTTTTCCTTGTGTGCAAAGTGCTGATGAAGGTAGGTCGTGTGAAACAACTTGTGGTTAAGATGACGTCGTTATTTTATGTTCCGTGATTAGTTAAATCTCTTTCTGTTGTTTTGAAAAAAATGAAACACATAAATGGGGATAATGTGGTCCAGATTAGAGAGGAGGAGGAGGTTGAGGTATTACAGATACAAGAAGTAATTAATGGCGACAATAGTATTCATGACAACCGTCTTAGCGACAGTGAGTTAGAAGGCGAAGCTGAAGAAGACAAAAATGGTAGCACTTTTACGTCATTTCGAGGGCTGGATGAACGGGAGGCAATAAATGGTAGAGATGAAAACATATCTAATAGACTTGCAAATTTAATCAGACTCACTTCAACACAATAAAACAGAGGAAAGAGTGAACTGGATAAAGAACTGCATAAACAAGGCGAAAACCTAGATCAATTATAAAAGTATTTACAGGAGAAAGGGAAAGCCCTAAAGCTTCTTCATAAAGATGTTGACGAAAGTCAAATCACTGTCGACAGTACTGTAGAGAAAACCAAAATTAGAGTAAATGAGGTTACTAATTTGAAAGCGGAAAATAACCCGTCAAATATGAGGTTAGATAAAGTTGAAACTAGAAATGCTGACATTGAAATAAGCATACTAGATGAGTTTAATAAAAATGAAAAAATTCTCTGCATACCACGATTAAAAATGAGGGCTCTACTTTAAGCCAAAGGGTAGATGAAGTAACTAAAATAATTAAAAAAAATTTTTCAGATGTCAAAAGTGCTGTGGATGCATGCTTCAGTGATATTTCCAATGTAAGATCGAAGGTTTCTGAAACCGAAGAAAATTTAATCAATCACTAAGAATTTTTGCAGCGTGGGTAGTAGTGTTTGAACTAGCACAAATGTTAAAAATTTTCCAGGAGACAACAAAATCCATTCAGTAGACTTTATTTCCCAATGTAAAGATAATTTTAAAGTCAATATGTCAGAAATCTTAAAGATTATATTGGTGAAAAAGTTTTCAGATGGTGAGGCCTTTCCTGGGGAAATCGGATCGTAGATTCTGCAATGAGTTTTAGAGTTTAAGAAACATTTCATAAGTAACCTTTGGTCAAGTATTAAACAATCATGAATAAAATCAGAATTTTTAAGTGGCTCGTGCCTTAGGGTTGAGAGTAGAGAAGAGATAGTGAGGAACACAACGACGGAGCTGAACACCGTTCCAAAAGAAGACTTCCAGAGGTGTTTCTAGCAGTGGAAGTATATGCAGGCTAAGTCTGTGCAAGCACAAGGGGCCTACTTTGAAGCGGATTACGGTCCCAACCCTGTCAGGTATTCGAAATATTTTTCTGGCCAAAGGTCGGATACCTTTTAGACAGGACTCGTAAGTAGAAATTCTCTCAGTGAACTTGTAGCTCCAAAACTGTATTTTAAGCCCAATAAACACAACGGAACTAGGAGGTTTTCTATGGGAATAAAATGATATTTTAATGTTGAACCATAAAGAGCTAAAGGTTATCACTATAGACTGAAATTAAAAGCACATGGGCCATTTTTGCTAAGCCTGATGCCATCCCAACTTCTAAAAGGAATTTTAAAGTGTTTTTCCACGTTTATTTAGTGTTCAGTTTTCCAAAAACTCAATATTTCGTAATTTTTTAATATTTAATTTGCTTGATGAGAAAACTGTTAATTTTATTAAAGGTTAATGGCTTGTTTTATTTTATTTTAGTACCAATTTTATAAACGGAAAATTGTACTGGTAGCTTTCAGTTGATTAGGAGTGATTTAAAATGGAATGATCATATAAAGATGATCGTCGGTAAAGCAGATGCCAGACTGAGATTCATTGGAAGAATCCTAAGAAAATGCAATCCGACAACAAAGGAAGTAGGTTACAGTACGCTTGTTCGCCCAATGCTTGAATACTGCTCAGCAGTGTGGGATCCGCACCAGGTAGGGTTGATAGAAGAGATAGAGAAGATCCAACGGAGAGCAGGGGCTTCGTGACAGGATCATTTAGTAATTGCGAAAGCGAAAGCGTTACAGAGATGATAGATAAACTCCAGTGGAAGACTCTGCAGGAGAGACGCTCAGTAGCTCGGTACGGGCTTTTGTTAAAGTTTAGAGAACATACCTTCACCGAAGAGTCAAGCAGTATGTTGCTCCCTCCTACGTATATCTCGCGAAGAGACCATGAGGATAAAATCAGAAAGATTAGAGCCCACACAGAAGCATACCGACAATCCTTCTTTCCACGTACAATACGAGACTGGAATAGAAGGGAGAACCGATAGAGGTACTCAGGGTACCCTCCGCCACACACCGTCAGGTGGCTTGCGGAGTATGGATGTAGATGTAGATTATAGTGGTATAGAGGACGTTGCTCTACCCATTTGACATACGCCGCAGCTGCTTGTACTGTTCTGTAAACAATGGTGGCAGTTGGTATCTGGTCGTGTACGTCTTCAAATCTTATAGTAACATATGTTGTCTAAAAATTGACGACTTTGTATGACATGATTTAAACGGTACTTTACCTAACGTCGTGATAACTACTGCACAATGTGTTTTTAATTTATGTCTTTTAAGTACTATTCTTGAATATTTTTTGGTATTGTTTTTAGCACTGAAGGTAGCTATTCAGTAGCTGAAATCTAAATCTGCAGTAAAATTAAAGATAATACTTGCGACTGGTCGTTCAATCCCTTTTCTTTTTTTTGAAATATACTGCAGACGCTGTGTACAAGGATTTCGTCAAAATCAAAGTTGCTTGGAAATGTTCATCATCATCATCATTTAAGACTAATTATGCCTTTCAGCGTTCAGTCTGAAGCATAGCCCCCTTATAAAATTCCTCCATTATCCCCTATTCAGTGCTGACATTGGTGCCTCTTCTGATGTTAAACCTATTACTTCAAAATCATTCTTAACCGAATCCAGGTACCTTCTCCTTGGTCTGCCCCGACTCCTCCTACCCTCTACTGCTGAACCCATGAGTCTCTTGGGTAACCTTGCTTCTCCCATGCGTGCAACATGACCCCACACTCTAAGCCTGTTCTCGCTGACAGCTGCATCTATAGAGTTCATTCCCAATTTTTCTTTGATTTCCTCATTGTGGATACCCTCCTGCCATTGTTCCCATCCGCTAGTACCTGCAATCATCCTAGCTACTTTCATATCCGTAACCTCCACATTGTTGATAAGGTAACCTGAATCCACCCAGCTTTCGCTCCCATACAACAAAGTTGGTCGAAAGATTGAACGGTGCACTGATAACTTAGTCTTGGTACTGACTTCCTTCTTGCAAAAGAGAGTAGATCGTAGCTGAGCGCTCACTGCATTAGCTTTGCTACACCTCGCTTCCAGTTCTTTCACTATGTTGCCATCCTGTGAGAATATGCATCCTAAGTACTTGAAACTGTCCACCTGTTCTAACTTTGTTCCTCCTATTTGGCACTCAATCCGTTTATATTTCTTTCCCACTGACATTACTTTCGTTTTGGAGATGCTAATCCTCATACCATAGTCCTTACATTTCTGATGTAGCTCTGAAATATTGCTTCGCAAACTTTCAACCGAATCTGCTATCACAACTAAGTCATCCGCGTATGCAAGACTGCTTATTTTGTGTTCACATATCTTGATCTCACCCAGCCAGTCTATTGTTTTCAACATATGATCCATAAATAATATGAACAACAGTGGAGACAGGTTGCAGCCTTGTCTTACCCCTGAAACTACTCTGAACCATGAACTCAGTTTACCGTCAACTGTAACTGCTGCCTGACTATCCATGTAAAGACCTTTAATTGCTTGCAAAAGTTTGCCTCCTATTCCATAATCTCGTAGAACAGACAATAACTTCCTCCTAGGAACCCGGTCATATGCTTTTTCTAGATCTATAAAGCATAGATACAGTTCCCTGTTCCACTCATAACACTTCTCCATTATTTGCCGTAAGCTAAAGATCTGGTCCTGACAACCTCTAAGAGGCCTAAACCCACACTGATTTTCATCCAATTGGTCCTCAACTAATACTCGCACTTTCCTTTCAACAATACCTGAGAAGATTTTACCCACAACGCTGATTAAAGAGATACCTCTGTAGTTGTTACAATCTTTTCTGTTTCCATGTTTAAAGATTGGTGTGATTACTGCTTTTGTCCAGTCTGATGGAGCCTGTCCCGACTCCCAGGCCATTTCAATTATCCTGTGTAGCCATTTAAGACCTGACGTTCCACTGTATTTGATGAGTTCCGACTTTCATCCACCCCAGCTGTTTTATTGCACTGCAATCTATTGACCATTTTCTCCAATTCCTCAAATGTGATTCTATTCCCATCATCATTCCTATCCCATTCTACCTCGAAATCTGAAACATTGTTGATCGTATTTTCACCTACATTGAGCAACTCTTCAAAATATTCCCTCCATCTGCCCAAGGCATCCACAGGATTCACCAACAGTTTCCCTGACCTGTCCAAAATACTTGTCATTTCCTTCTTACCTCCCTTTCGAAGACTGCCAATTACACTCCAAAATGGTTTTCCAGCAGCTTGACCCATAGCCTCCAATCTGTTTCCAAAGTCTTCCCAAGATTTCTTCTTGGATGCTGCAATTATCTGTTTGGCTTTGTTTCTTTCTTCAACATAACTTTCTCTGTCTACCCCAGTTCTAGCATGTAGCCCTTTTTGATACGCCTTCTTTTTCCTTTTACAAGTTGCCTTGACTGTGTCATTCCACCAAGCTGTTTGCTTCATCCTACTTTTACACACTACTGTTCCAAGACATTCTTTAGCCACTTCTAGTACTGTGTCCCTGTACCTTGTCCATGCCTTTTCAAATGACTGTAATTGACTACATTCATCTAACTGGTACCTTTCTGAGATCGCTGTTATGTACTTGTGCCTGATTTCCTTATCCTGAAGTTTCTCCACTTTTATCCTCTTACATATGGACCTGACCTCCTGCACTTTCGGCCTCACAATCCCAATTTCACTGCAGTTTAAATAATGATCAGTGTCATCAAAGAATCCCCTGAATACACGTGTGTCCCTCACAGCCTTCCTGAATTCCTGATCTGTTATTATATAGTCAATGTCAGATCTGGTTCCCGTGCCTTCTCAAGTATACCGGTGAATGTTCTTATGTTTAAAAAAGGAGTTTGTTACTACTAAGCCCATACTGGCACAGAAATCCAAGAGTTGTTTCCCGTTCCTGTTGGCTTCCATATCCTCTCCAAATTTACCCATAACGTTTTCATACCCTTCTGTTCGATTTCCAATCCTGGCATTAAAATCACCCATGAGCAGAACACTGTCCTTGTCCTTTACTCTAACAACTACATCACTGAGTGCCTCATAGAAACTATCCATCTTATCTTGATCTGTCCCTTCACAATGCGAATATACTGACACAATCCTAATTTTCTTGCTAGACACTGTCAAATCTATCCAGATCAGTCTTTCGTCTACATACCTTATTGCAACTACGCTGGGTTCCATTTCTTTCATGATGTAAAGCCCTACACCCCAGCGTGCTATTCGTGCTTTGACTCCTGACAGGTAGACCTTGTATTCTCCCACTTCCTCTTCTTTCTCACCCCTGACCCGAATGTCACTAACAGCTAAAACGTCCAGCCCCATCTTACTTGCAGCCTCTGCCAGCTCTACCTTCTTCCCAGGGTAGCCCCCATTGATATTAATAGCTCCGCATCTCATTACCATTTGTTTGCCAAGTCGTATCTTAGGAGTCCCTGGTTTGTCAGTTTGAGGTGGGACTCCGTCACCTCCAAAGGTCCGAGGCATTTTGCTCTGATTGTTGCCAGCATCATATTTAAAGTATCGGGGAAGCAGGTTGCTAGCCTTACTTGCCCCGAGTCCCATTTAGTTTTACCCCTAACGGTTGAGGGACTAACCGGTGAATTTGGTAGTCTTTGCCGTATGAGCACAAAGGTGACCACGACTCAGAATATGTCCGAGATGCCCTGCCTTATTCCAAAGTAACTGGTATCCCGACTGTCGGGACCACTTACTTGGCCACTCATACGTTGCCCGTGGTTCATGAACTAGGACATGACTACAGGAACCCACACCATGAACCACTTGGAAATGTTATATAATTAAAAAATTTTGCAGCTAATATTTGTCCCATGTGAACTGTGCAAGTGCGTATTTTGTAAACATATTATGTGAATTTCACCCCATGCATAAATTTTCTTAGTTTTGTTCACCCAGTGTTACACAAACGTTTCTGTGACACACTAACAGCTCTCTAGAATAGTGTGTGCGTACTGAACTTAAACAGGGGTGGTATACAGTAATTTTATGAAATTATATTCTGTGTAATGCAGTTCATGTAAAAAAGGATTTGTTTATAAAGCTTTCTTATGGCTGAGCCCAAAATTGGGTTAAGTGCTATAGAGGTTTCACTAACGGTATCCTTAACAGGAAAAATCATTGAAACATGGGGCATATGTAACACTTACGCAAATTATAATATTTTAATATCTGTATCATGTAACTTCCTTGTCTCATACATACAAACAATTTTTCTCATTCCGTAATTCTTTATAATTTGGAAATATTTTTGCAAATGCATTTTGCTGAAAACATGTTGTTTTATGCACTAAAATAGCAATACTTAACTGGTTCATGCTTAGGAAATGTAGTGCTACATAACATATAAAAGTGGCAAGGTAGTATCTCCTCAACGAAAAGACTTAGACTGGAATATAAAAGATGGAACCGTGCGACTTCGCATGCGAAGTCTTTGCAGAACTATTACTGCAAAAGTGGAACAGTTATGCCTCGGATAAGGATTGTTATTAGCCAATGTATCATGCCATATATTGGGTTGCTCTGAAATCTGTTTTTACGACGTCAAGATGATGTTGTGCGGATCATATTGCGTCAAGAGCGATGATAGCACCATATGGCTGCTGCTGCATCCACCTTCAGGAAAAGTAACGCTTAATAGTTTAAACTGATGAGTGGACCAGTGTTTGCTGAAGTTTTCAAACAATAGGTGAATAAGATTAACTTTGTATCACTTAATTTTTTCCCCAAGTGACTGACTTTCATAGTATCTTGTTCCTGTTGCTAGAATGTCCCGAATTCTCCTTTTATGAGAGAATGTAAGTGCTTAAATGATTAACTACAAAAATGATAGGAATTGCTAACTTTGTGCTTTTCGCAAATAGCCTTTAGAGCGAAGCATTCCACATGGTGCTTGAAGTTCCAGAATGAGATTTTCACTCTGCAGCGGAGTATGCGCTGATATGAAACTTCCTGGCAGATTGAAACTGTTTGCCGGACCGAGACTCGAACTCGCGACCTTTGTTAATAGAACACTTGCCCGCGAAAGGCAAAGGTCCCGAGTTCGAGTCTTGGTCCGGCACACAGTTTTAACCTGCCAGGAAATTTGATATCGGTGCTTAAAGTTATTAGCTTCAATCCACAGTAAAATCATACTCAATTACAAATTCATTCCGAAGTTTAACTTTTAAAGATTCTTCACATTCATTTTCCGGAAAACAAAATTTATTAGAAAACAGTGATAACAAAAACAAAGTCAAAGCCAATAACTTTTTTGTAAATTGTAGTTCTGCGTGTATATTTTCTTTTGTGTGTTATTATTATTGCTTATTACTGAAATGGTAAACAGGAACTGTGTTATGAGACAGAAAAGTTTCAGGTTCCCACTCTATGTTACAGTCAGTCAATCAGTAAGTCACAGTGAATGTTTCTTGAAAAACTTCATTGATTATTATTGAGCTACTTGTGCTATTAAAATCATGACTTGCATTATCTTAATTAAACTGTGACATATTCAGGGACCCTTATGCAAATGATGTGCAGTGCAGTGAAAAACTTACACACATCCTATGAAAACGAACAGTTTTCACAGTGTTCATGTTAGAAGTATAGCTTGTCAACTTCAGTATCCTTCAAAAGTATTTTGTAGAGATAATAGATTCGGAAAATAATTCTTTACAAGAAAATTTCATTGGAAGAACTTAATTACCGAATCATTATAATGCGAACTTTATTTTCTTAGATATATTATACAGTTCTAATCTTTGCATGAGTAATAAAACACAGATGAAGAAATATTCAGGCCCAAATGTATTTTGTTAAAACTAAACAGAAGAAAAACAACAATGTAGTCTTAGCCCATGATGCTCTTGGGTTTATACTTAGTTGCATAGCCCTTTGTGTATATTAGTGTATCATACCTAGATGGCACAGAATCGGCAAGTTTGGCCAGTAGCGCCTTGATGTAACTTATTCTGTCGCTCACACAATTCTTTGCAGAAAGCCTCCTTGTTGGTGCAGGTTTGTTGGCGAACACGTTGGCCAGATCACCCCAAAGATCTTCTATGGGGTTTAAGTCTGGCGTTTGGCTTGGCCATTCGAATACCTTTACTTTGTGTTGCTTCAGGGTTGTCTTTAAATGTCCAGAAGTGAGCTTCGGATCATTGTTACGATGGAATTGCCCATTACGAGGCATATTTCGTCGTCAGTGAGGTGTTATATGGTCTGTTAATATTACACCATACTTCAGACTGTCAATTATCCTTATCCCATGAATTGCGACGAGAAGACCTAAACCATTTCGTGATAAACAGCCCCGCACAATGGTACTTCGTCCTCTGTGCTCCATGAGGGACTTGATATTTCCTGTCATTCCTTCTGTTTTTCGGCCATCAAACGTCTGAGGAGAAGATATTAAACTCGTTTTCATCACTCCATAGAACTTTTGACCACACTTCAGTGGTTCTTGACGTGCACTTCTAAGCAAACTGTAATCTGGCCTTTCTTTTTTCGCAAATATAGTTTTTCGAGAAGGTCCTTTGCCATCCAGAGCTACAGCTGCGAAGCGACGTTAAACTGTCAAAACACGTACCTTCACCACATCGCGTTTTACCCGGGACGATTTGTTTGTTTGTTTGGTTTTTATCTTTTTTTATCAACCATCTATTGCCTTCGGATGGTCCCATTTTCTTTGCGGGTGGTTTTTTTTCGGGACCGACAGCTTAGCGCATTTATCCCTATTGTCTCTTCTTCTTCTGATGCCGGGCCCAGACACTCACAAGCTGTCGGGAGATTCTAAACGCCATTACAATGAAGGACTGAGTTTAGTCTTTATTACAGTGCTGTTACGACAGCTTATCTGAAATCTACTGAATGTTCATTAGTTTTGAGTGGCCGAGCGGTTCTAGACGCTTTAGTCTGGAACCGCGCGACCGCTACTGTCGCAGGTTCGAATCCTACCTCGGGCATGGATGTGTGTGATGTCCTTAGGTTAGTTAGGTTTAAGTAGTTCTAAGTTCTAGGGGACTGATGACCTCAGAAGTTAAGTCCCATACTGCTCAGAGCCATGTGAACCATTTTTTTCATTAGTTTTAGGCGTTACTGTATGTCAATAAAAATATTAGAATTAGATTTGATTTATTTACTTAGGTTTGTTACAGTCTTTCCATTCTACAAAATACTTATGAACGCCTTGGAAACACTGTTTACGGGTAAATGTCTGCTTACCTGCGCACAGCGTTCAATGCATGTAACTGCGGCGAATTCAAGCAATCTTCTGTCTGAACAACTGTTTGTTTTGATTCCGATTATAGACAAATATGCCTACATCTACATCTACATCCATACTCCGCAAGCCACCTGACGGTGTGTGGCGGAGGGTACCTTGAGTACCTCTATCGGTTCTCCCTTCTATTCCAGTCTCGTATTGTTCGTGGAAAGAAGGATTGTCGGTATGCTTTTGTGTCGGCTCTAATCTCTCTGATTTTATCCTCATGGTCTCTTCACGAGATACACGTAGAAGGGAGCAATATACAGCTTGACTCTTCGGTGAAGGTATATTCTCGAAACTTTAACAAAAGCCCGTACCGAGCTATTGAGCGTCTCTCCTGCAGAGTCTTCCAGTGGAGTTTATCTACCATCTCCGTAACACTTTCGCGATTACTAAATGATCCCGTAACGAAGCGCGCTGCTCTCCGCTGGATCTCCTCTATCGCTCCTATCAACCCTATCTAGTACGGATTCCACACTGTTGAGCAGTATTCAAGCAGTGGGCGAACAAGCGTAGTGTAACCTGCTTCCTTTGTTTTCAGACTACATTTTCTTAGGATTCTTTTAATGAATCTCAGTCTGGCATCTGCGTTACCAACGATCATCTTTATATGATCATTCCATTTTAAATCACTCCTAATGCGTACTCCCAGATAATTTATGGAATTAACTGCTTCGAGTTGCTGACCTGCTATTTTGTAGCTAAATGATAAAGGAACTATCTTTCTATGTATTCGCAGCACATTACACTTGTCTACATTGAGATTCAATTGCCATTCCCTGCACCATGTGTCAATTAACTGGAGATCCTCCTGCATTTGAGTACAATTTTCCATTGTTACAACCTCTCTACATACCACAGCGTCATCCACAAAAAGCCTCAGTGAACTTCCGATGTCATCCACAAGGTCATCTATGTATATTGTGAATAGCAACGGTCCTGCGACACTCCCCTGCTGCACACTTGAAATCACTCTTACTTCGGAAGACTTCTCTCCATCGAGAATGACTACCAACCTACAAGTTACAAAACCCTCTTGAACGATACTGAGAACCAAAATTACTGTCCTCCAGTAGTGACGCATCAGAAATATCTCATGTCCAAATTATCTGTATTTCTCTCCTGTTGAGTGGTGCATTGCAATCAGCATTATTCTTTACGTTAAAGTATGCAGTATACGTTAGTGTATAGTAGTCTGTTACCTTCACTTAGGCCGCAAGGGATTAGCCGAGTGGTCTAGGGCGCTGCAGTCATGGACTGTGCGGCTGGTCCCGGCAGAGGTTCGAGTCGTCCCTCGCGCATGGGTGTGTGTGTTTGTCCGTAGGATAATTTAGGTTAAGTACTGTGTAAGCTTAGGGACTGGTGATCTTAGCAGTTAAGTCCCATAAGATTTCACACACATTTGAACATTTGAACCTCCACTTAAACAGATGGCGGCTTTACTCACGGCTGGTTACTCTGCTAATACATACTAATGTTTGCTAGTGTATTTCGTATCAAATTTTCAAACAAATTTCTCACTAAAATGAAGTTTTCTTTAATGTGCATTTACTTAAAAATAGTGTGATTAGGCTAGCGACCGCATTCATATGCATGACAACAGCCTTTACATTTCAAACAGCTTTATCGTACGCTATAATCCCGCTAGAATAAAATTGTATCCTTGCAATACATAACGCTTCAGGTTATGAACTATATTTCAATTTCTTTTCATTGGCGTACATGATCGCGGCCAACCTTCAATTGCGTGAAAAGGATATTCATGGTGTATTTGCTATTGTAATAAACCAATAGAGTGTTATAACTTTAACTTTGCGATTATTTAGCAGGCACACTTGCTGATTTATGGCAATGTTGTCATGCTGCGTGGCGTGGAAACGTTTGCCGTTATGTGTTACACAGCATTAACACATGAATACGGAGCTCGGGAACTTTCTGGAAAATCGAAAGAGCGCTTTGTGTTCTGTTTACGCCGCCGTCTGCGGCCGCTGCGAACGTGTGCTACGCTTAGAAATATCTGCAGCCAGCAGTGCACCAGAAGGCACGTTAAAGTCGAGTTCGGCGCAGTCTTGCACTTCGTGAGATTGAATCAGTTTAACCCGTTCACGCTGGCGCTGAGTGAGCATTGTGTTTCTTGCTGTGCGGTGGCGCGTATTCACGTTTTGCTTCGTCTGACGTGTTGCTTTTCCTGTTTCTCGCAATGGGGCAGCGGTCGTATTCAAACGCCCTACTCTACTACTTTAATATATCGACCTCTCAATTTGAAAGTGTTATAAGTCTATTCATTTAAAACAACAGATCACATAAAATAACTTTACACTAAACTAATCACAAATTATGTGATTTCTCGCTTGTTCAGAAAGGTCTGTCGTTGCAGGGTCACAGAAAATTGTATTCACAGCTGTTCGTTGCACGTGAATGACAGGTAATACATCATACGTTAGTGTATTGCTGGTAGCATAATTGGTAGAGTCGAACGTCAGCCACAGGTTGTGCACGCCAGCGTAAACGTGTTAAGCACATCAGTGGCACCATGATGGTGATGCTTTCAAATCTCAGCCATTATTCTGTTGTCAGTAACGTTCAGAATAAATGCATCGCTAAATAATTCCTCTTGAAATGAAGAGCCACAAGCACGGATAAATTTACAATTCTTCGTCATGCCTTCCATTCCATATAAGTCTGATTACAATGATGATGCTTACGAAAAGTTTGGAAATGAGCTGCCGCTTCATGAAACTGTGGCTCAAAAAATTCGCCTTACCTCCTAACGACTTCCTGACTGGATGAGGTATGGGACTCTACTTGAGGAAAGAACTTCCTACACTCCTATGAATGAAAAAGAATAAACGTCGTGAGCCAGCTGAGATATTGTAGTCTGTGAAATTTTGCCCCAACTTCCATTGTACATGTTCTGCAACGAAAGAACAGCAGGAAGTATTCGGCTCATGGCCACTGGAATTCTGTGTTACAGCAGTCGTTCGCTGCTGGGCTCTATGTGCAGTCAGCAGTCTGGTAATGGTCGCCAGTAATGCTTCTAGTTTTGGCTCTGGAGTTGAATAAGCTGCAGGAAGTGATGGCTCTCCTGTGGTTGCCATTTCGTACCAGAAATGAAATACACTTAAATTTGATATGAATATAGTAGAAAGACAAACAGTAAAGCTCGATTAATGTCCGACACGGCTCTGCACCCCATCCTTATCACCACAAACGTCTCTTGCGTACATAGTTGCATTACGTAGCATAGAAAATTACAAACATTAATGAATGAATAAGACATCACATATGTGTATACTATTTACAGATTGAAGTATGAAATACATATTTTTTGATCACTGCATTTTCTGTTCATCACTGCCTCGGGCTCATGAACTTGCTAGCTGTTACAATGTATAATCAATTGCTACGTTTTACAATAGTAGTAGCACCAGGCTACGTTCTTCTATACTCAACGCGAGTCTTCCGAGATCTGGACAGAGGCTGATGTGCAGCATCTTAAAAAGACGCATGGACGGATGCATTTGCATGTAGTGAGCAGAAGAAAAGGTGATATCGTCTGGTGGTGTCCGTATAGACACCCTTAGGAAGACAGCGATCTTTGGAGCGAGCCTGGTTCACGTTGGCAAACTGGCGGCCTTCTTAAATATATCTTATTCCCCGGAGATGTGAGCGGCGAGCAGTGTGCCGACGACGTAGACACCGTCGATACCGCAGAGATTGGCTGGTGCAAATTTTCGCAACTTATTTCAAATACAAATAAATATAATTTAATGCTCATGAATAGCCAAAACGTCCCGATATCAGCTGACCAGGCGATGAGTGATTATTTACTGGTATCAGTCGATACCTAAAAGTTAGTGTTCTGCGTATTTTAAGGTGGAACGACCACATTGATATAGACAGGAGTAAGGCAGCTGCCGGTCTTAGATTCATTTAGATTCTAGAGACTGCAACCTCTGTCTCCCCCACATATAGGAAGGGCTCCCAGCGGTTCGATCGTCTTATTGAAACATATACCGATGTAGGCTAAGATCACAGGTATCACACCCTGTAGCTGTTAGTAGGGGTACTAAGTTCGTTCCGCGCCAGTGTGCGTTGTTGGCAGATGTATCCAAGATGGCGACGATGACGTCATCCAACTTGGTGGCCTGTGGACTTCGCAACATCTCTTGACATAATCCAAGATGGCGGTCGTGACATCATGCAAGATGGCGGATTTTGGCGGGCAGATAGGTCATTTGAGCTACCTCCACTAAACTAACCCCTCTCTCTTCCTCTTCCCCAGAAAATGGCGGGAAGTTCAAATTCCATAAGGACAATGCAACACACCTCCACTAACCTAACAAAATGGTGGGAAAAAAGGTCTCTTGGGCTACCTCCACTAAGTCATCCGACCTCCATCTCTTCCTAGGGAGTAGTGGGAAAAAGACCCAGGCTTCACTGGGTTGCTGGAAAGAGGAAGGAGTCTACTTTATTTGTTTTGGAACAATTTATTTAGGGATGGATTTTGAGAGATACTGTACTTATTATACTGATGCAAAACACATGCTCTGACATGCTTGGGTTCATGCCACACAGCCTACAGACCTGCTAACTACTCCAAAATAACCCATGTATAATGCTCTGCAGACGTGCTTGCTAATTGTAAATAGCCAAAATAATGCATTGCACGGCCTACAGACGTGCAAACCAGTTGTAAATAATGAAATACAATTATGTCCAGAGCGCCAAACAACTCGTAAATCATCTAAATAATAATCCATCTAAAAGACTCTGCCAAAAGTGCTTACTAATTGTCAACTCTCGAAATCTCTCACCATTCTTTATTTAAACGATTTGAGATACTGCCGCCATGAGGTCGAGAGTCCAACTGACCTATTACACAGTACCATCACTAGAGGGCGCTGTTGTCCATTCCGTGGCGTAATCCAAAATGACGACATGACATCAGCTGGTAACACAAATACCATCATAGACGATGGCGGATTTTAGCCGGAATCCGTGTGTTCACCACAAGGTCTGGACAAAGTACACAGTACTGTCACCAGAGGGCGCTGCCATCTGTTCTGTGACATAACCCAAGATGTCTGTCTGCAGGAGAATGTGATTCAGCCTGTGCTGGGCTGCCCGAGAAAGGAAGGAGTGTACTATATTTATTTTTCAGTAATTTATTTATGGATAGATTTGAGATACTATATTTATCACACTGATACAAAACACACACTCAAATGCATGGGGTCATGCCACACAACCCACAGACCTGTAAACTATTACCAAATAACCATCTGTAGACATGCAAACAACTCCTAAATTACCGAAATAATTTCAGGACACTGCACACCGACATGCAAACTCCTCCTAAATAATGCAGTACACTGATGTGCAGACACGAAATCAGCTTGTAAACTGTCCAAATAATGCACAGCACAGCCTACAGACCGGCTCGCAAAATAATGAAACAGACACGCAAGCAACATGCATAGCACAGGCACCTCCCCGAGCCCCCTATCCACTGGGGCACACAGGAGGCTACTGCAAATACTCCCAGACCTCGGATGCACTGGCACTTCCAGGAAGTGCTGCACAGGTGCCTATTCATGTCCCTCAAGCATGAGGTGGCAGCACAGCTTTCGTACTTGACAACTCCTCTCGAAATACATAATCAAGTAGGCACCATTGTTGACGCAACTGGACTGGACCCGAGCTTGCACTCCGTCTCTAATGACCTCGTTGTCGACGGGACGTTAAACACTAACCACCACCACCATGACGTGTGACTCACACACCACTGCACATAGCTACCTACCATCGCAACTGCATCTACCAACGTTCTTGATGTTATACTGAAGCCACATGACTATCTAAAATAAGAACCAAGTTGATTGGCTCTTATCGAATTTACCTGCCTAATTACTGATACTGCGGGTGTGGAACACTTGGAAATTGTATAGTGCCCCAGAAATACTTAACATGCACTTTTATAGGAGTTTTCGTGATGTCTTAGCTTGCATGAACGGAAATTCTTGCCCTAACAGAACCTGTTTACGAACATAGCGCAGAATAACATCAAATGAGTTCTACCTCACGATCCTAACATGGCACCCAGTCAATCACGTCTTACCCTTCCTGCTTTCAATAAATGCAAACTTTCTCACAGCTATGTAGAGTTTCCTATATCCCAGCACAAAGGATGTCTTGCGAACGAATTGAACATTATGATTGCCTCTTTTCGAATTTACCCACCTGAAGCAAAGCAAGCGCTGTATCATGTATAAGATACAGAGGCGAGCGAGTGCACGGGACTTACCCTAGTTCACTGCTAGTAGCGTCACGTCATCGTAACGCGCCTGCATATAGTATTGCACCACATTTAACATAAAAGTAAAAATTAAGATTTGTGTGTAAAACTTTGTTAAAGTATAGTTCTATGTAATAATGTTTCAGGTAACAAATCTTAATGTTATAAAATTAGTAGTTTACGTAAAATTCACGTTTTGAAAGAAAAAATAGGAGGCGCTAAATAATGACGCTAGGAAGACAAAATTTGGTGAGAAGGTGCAGTAAGAAGTCATTAATGAGTGGTGCTGGTTTCCAAAACCATAAAACTAAAATTGACTCCAGAATCCGCGTTTTTCGGAAAAATCAGAGGCGCGAAATAATAGAGCTACAATATTGAAAATTGGTAGGATGCTTCAGTTCACCCTAATAATAATAATGGAAATACCACAATCAGTTACCTCTTCTAGTTTTTTAGTAATTTAGTAAAAACTACTTTTGTGAGTAAAATGTACATAAGCATTATAGATTAAGTACTTTAAATTTTAATGATAAAACAAATTCTTTAAGACCAATGATCAGATAGGACAATTAACAAAGCTACACCAAGTTTTAGTCTTGTAGCATAATTAACAGCTGATACAAGTCTTGATAAAGCTATGGTTCAGAGGTAACAATCTACCATTAGTTCCATTGTAAAAATTCTAGAGAGTAAAGTTTTAATTTTAGCGGGCTGAGATTTTCTACGTGCTTCTGTACTGCTCAGATGTATGTATACAAAAATTGAGAAGTTTGTAAAGCTATTATTAAATGTGATATTTAAGATTATGTGCCTGAGATAGCGATCATTTGGAGGCTGCAGGCATCTGCATAGGAACGGAAAGAACAGATGCTCTCTTGGCGGTACGCGCCGGAGCTATATAAAAAGAGCGGCAGAGGCAGTAGTAAGCTCACTCCGCATTAGACCAACGCCTAGTCCACGCGAGCTTAACGTCCGATCGCGCCTCGCCTCGGGTGACGTCATAGCGGGCTGTGACATGCGCGTACTTAGCAATGTAAACGGACATTGAAAATCGCGAGGACTGTACACCGTCCTGGATCGTTTAGACTTCGGTAACAAACTGTTATTGTGCCGTCCGTGTGAAGTATAATTCCGCGTGGCAAGTGGTGACTAACTCCACTTTTAAGGCGAGCATTAATCTTTTTTTTTAACATTATTGCGAACTATTAATAGAGCACCATTAGTTAGAGTAATGAACTATTCGGGAGGAACTTGCTGTAGAAGTCGCCTCTGAACTATTAAACGATTGGCTGAATTAACAATATTTAATGTCTTTAGCATTTTCAGAAGTTTCGAGTAATTTGTGTGAGCCTTTAAGATAATAAAATCTTGTTTGGAACTTTAAATTTTATTGAAGCAGCCCTAATCCCGTGAAGAACTATGGATATTTTTCGTTTAGCTGGGCTGTACAGGAATGTGGCCGTGCAGACTGGGAACTAAGGTCAGTAAGTTTCCCTTCGCTTTCTGACTGGCCACCAAATTAGTTGCCAGGCTCGCGTGATTTAAGGTGGCAATGTTCAACTTTCATTCAACATTAAACAACGACTTCTTCGCCGTCCCACATATGTTGCATCGGCAATAGTCTGTTACGTGAAATGAACATTCAAACAACTCATTCGACAACTTCTTCGCCGCCCCACACACCGAATTACTTATGCCGTCTATGTGGAAGCACCATCCACCTTTTTTTCTTTCTGCAGACGAGGCTTTCACTGGGAAAAAACTATTTTACACAGATCGCCATATTGCACCGACAATTAAACCTTGCAAAGTGCATCTACATATCGTCAAATATTAAAAAACTCATACTCAGTTACACTGCTCTCCCACTGAGGGCAGGAGTGTGAATACTATAGCGCAAACACGATCTCCAACCCAGCAAAATATCACCGCATACCGTATCGATGTAGTAAACGTACAATTCGTATCCTGCACCATTCAAAATCAGCTCTTTTACATCATTAGTACATATACCGCAAAGAAAGACAGCACTGTGTTCACTCCTTGGAGCACCCCCTGCGAGGGGGGCGGTCATCCACCCCAGATGGGTGACCAGAGCGCCCTCAGCCAACCGAAGTCACTCTCACAATTGTTCTACATATTTGGGTTCGTTCCCCCTGGCCAAAAACGCGTTACTGTTTGTTGTCCGAACCTGCTTCCTCGCTTGCTTTTCTACACCCACCTCCAGACACTGGGATTACAAGAACACACGTATTTTCTCACGGTTTGCCGTAATATTATACAATTTTCGCGGTACTACCCGATGTCAAGCTGACAGCAGTATCCTACGGATCGCTAACGCAACATAATTCCGAAGATATAGACTGGAAATTATTTCTCTGCAAACCTCAAACTTTAGCGAAGTGGAGCATGCTCTAGACCACCTGAGTAACTAGAAACTTATTCCGTCTGCGAAGACCTTTATGTGAAAAAGAACCTGAAAAAAACGGGAAAACTGATATTTGTCCTGAAGAAAACTTATTCATTCAGAGGTAATGCCATACCACGATTTATAAAGCCACTATAGCCTTTAAAATGGATAATTGTGTGCACCTGTAGAACAAAGACCGCTTGTGACACAGTAGTTGCTGTGATCGGGTTTTTTAACATCTGGCAGTTTGTAAGACCATTAAGACTCTCTTTCTAAGACACAGTGGTGCTACTCGCACGAAAAACGTATGAGACATGTCCACCGATCGCTGTTTCTCTCTCAGTATTATTTTGTATCGTCTGCAACCTTCATTGGTCAAGTATTGTACTTAGTAGTAGTAGGGTGTGTGTGATAGGTTCACCTTGAGCATTAGGCTTATAAAGTATGTGTTTGTTTTCAGATGTGTTCAAAAGGGAGTGACTATGTCCAGTCATAAGGGAGGTAGAGATATTTCCGTTCCAGGAGCTGTCATCAGGATGTGTTTCCGACAATTCGCTCATTTTTGATGTTGTTCAACTGAGACCGCGATCGTAACATTTAGTTGTAAGTACAGGGATAAAATATATATGTGACTGATGTCTTAGGATGATGATTCTACATGCACGTGCTTGTCATGCAGTGCCAGTGACCTGTGAGGGGATGATTCACATTTCCCATTAACGGTAGTAGCTGTCCGAATGGAGAGGCCTGTTGGAGTGTAAGAATGTAGATGAATTAATCGTGTTGTCATCTAGACAACCAAATAGTGAACTAATACTTGGTATGTGTTCGATAGCTTTAGTTATCGTGTGGAAATTTGGGAAGATTGAATACGGAAGTGTGTTTTGCACTGGACCGTTATTCCCTCCCAAGTAAATTGTTCGGTTAACTGCTCCTGCACATCAGTTTTCTCTGTTTTTATTTCGAGTTTTTTCACGTAAAGGTTTTCGCAGACAGAATTAGTTTCTAGTTACTCAGTGGTCTAGAACATGCTCCACCTCGCTAAAGTTTGAGGTTTGCAGAGAAATAATTTCCAGTCTATACCTTCGGAATTATGTTATGGGAACGATCCGTAGGATACTGCTGTCTGCTTGATATCGGGTAATACCGCGAAAATGGTATAACATTATGGCAAACAGTGAGATAATACGTGTTTTCTTGTAATCCCAGAGTCTAGAGGTGGGTGTAGAAAAGCAAGCAGGTTCGGACCAGAAACAGTAACGCGTTTTTGGCCAGGGGGTTCAAGCCCGAATTTGTAGAACAGTTGTGAGAGTGACTTCGGTTGGCTGAGGGCGCTCTGGTCACCCGTCAAGGATGGATGGCCGCCGACATCGTGGGGAAATATCTAGTGGTGCAAGGAGTGAATACAGTGCTCTCTGTCTTTGTGATAAACGTAGTAACGATGTAAAAGGGCTGATTTTGTATGGTGCAGGATATGAATTTTATATTTATTACATCGACACGGTATGCGGTGATATTTTGCTGGGTTGGAGATCGTTTTTGCGCTATAATACACAAACTCCTCCTCTCAGTGGAATAGCAGCGGAATTGAGTAAGAGTTTTTCAGTATTTGACGAAATGTTCCGACACTTTGCAAGGTTTAATTGCCGGTGCAATATGGCGATCTGTGTAAAATAGTTTTTTTGCCACTGAAATGCCCATCTGCAGAAAGAAAAAAAAAGAAGGGCGGAAGCTGTTTCCACAACGGGAGCATCAGTAATTCTGCATGTACGTTCGATAAGAGCCAATCATAATGCACAATTCATTCACAAGACATCCTTTGTCCTGGGATATAGGAGTCTCTACACAGCAATGAGAACGTTTGTGTATGTTGAAAGCAGGATGGGTAATGGTTCAAATGGCTCTTGAGCTGTGGTCATCAGTCCCCTAGAACTTAGAACTACTTAAACCTAACTAACCTAAGGACATCACACACATCCATGCCCGAGGCAGGATTCGAACCTGCGACCGTAGCAGTCGCACGGTTCCGGACTGCGCGCCTAGAACCGCGAGACCACCGCGGCCGGCGCAGGATGGGTAACACGTGTGGATGGTGTGCCACGCTAGGATCGTGAAAAAGAATACATTCAAATGTTATTCTGCGTTATTTTCGTAAACAGGTCCTGTTAGAGCAAGAACTTTCATGCATACAAGCCGAGATATCATGAAAGCTCCTACAAAAGTGCACTTTAAGTATTTCTGGGGCACTATATAGCTGCAAAGAGTTCTACTTGGTTCTCATTTTACATAGCCATGTGGGTTCATTATAACATTGAGAAAGTCGCTAGATGTGCTAGCGGTGGTATGTAGCTACTCGCAGCGATGTGTCAGCCACACATCACGCTTGCCCCGTTAGATTCGCTAGGGAAAAGCAGCCTGTGCCATTCTGGAGTGGATTTCTGCAATGTCTACGAGGGTGAGTCGCTCGGCAAATAGGTCTTCACTGGACTGCAGGTGGAGAGAAGGATCACACCAGCAGTGGTGAACACACACGCGCAGTTCAGCGAATGACTTGGTGCTTATTTAGATAGACACGTCACGTCAGTATAACACTAAAAGAACTTTAAACATAGAGATGACTTTGACATGTCGTCGGCAGCGGCGTGAGAGCGATGGGTCGCACTGGCTTGCGTCTGGCGGTGGCTCATCGTGGTGTCGATGCGCATGCGCCCTTGGAGTGTCTGCACTCTACAAAGGGGATGCCTCGCCTCATGCTTGAGGGACCTGAATGGGACCCTGTGCGTCAGTTTTCGGGGGTTGCTGGTGCATTCCGACTTCTGGGAGCGTGTACAGTAGTCTCCTCTGCAATCCGGTGGATAGGGGGTGGTGAGCGGTGCCTGTGCTGTGCACGTTGTTTGTGTGTCTGTTGCATTATTTTGGGAGCTCGTCTGTAGGCTGTTATTTGGACAGTTTACAAGTTGATTTCGTGTCTGCATATCAGTGTACTGCATTATTTAGGAGGAGTTTTCATGTCTCTATGCTGGGTGCTAAAATTGTTTCAGTAATTTAGGAGTTGTTTGCATGTCTGCAGAGCGCTATTTAGGAGAAGCTTACAGGTCTGCGGGATGTGTGGCATGACCCCAAACACATCAGAGCAGGTGTTTTGCATCATTGTGATAAATATACTATCTCAAATACATCTGTAAAAAAATTATTCCAAAATAAATAAAGTACATTCCTTTCTCTATCCAGCAGCCCAGTGCAGGCTGAGTCATTTTCCCCTCCAGACAGATTATGTCACAGAACAGACGACAGCGCGCTCTGGTGACAGTATTGTGAACTAGGTCCAGACCTCGTGGTGAACACACTGTTTCTTTCCAAATTCCGCCATCTTGGATAATGGTACCGGTGTCATCATCAGTTGATATCATGGCCACCATCTTGGATTACGCCATGGAATGGATGATAGCCCCCTTTGATGATGGTACTGTGTACTAGGTCAGTTGGACTCGTGACCTCATGGCGAACACACTGGATGGCGGTAGTACCTCAAATCGTTTAAATAAAGACTGCTGCATGATTTCGAGTGTTGACAATTAGTATGTTAACAGAGTGCTTTAGATGAATTATTATTTCGACGATTTACGAGTTGTTTGATTCTCAGGACATAAATCTTCTTCATTATTTACGAGTGGTTTGCAGGTCTGTAGGCTATGCAATGCATTATTTTGGCTGATTACAATTACCAAGTACATCTGCAGAGCATTACACATGAGTTATTCAAATGGTTCAAATGGCTCTGAGCACTATGGGACTCAACCACTGTGGTCATTAGTCCCTAGAACTTAGAACTACTTAAACCTAACTAACCTAAGGACATCACACACATCCATGCCCGAGGCAGGATTAGAACTTGCGACCGTAGCAGTCGCACGGTTCTGGACTGCGCACCCAGAACCGCGACACCACCGCGGCCAGCACATGAGTTATTGAGGAGTACTTTGCAGGTCTGTAGGCTGTGTGGCGTGATCCCAAGCATGTCAGTGTGTGTTTTGTATCAGTGTAATAAATATACTATCTCTCAAAATCCATCCCTAAGTAAATTGTTCTAAAATAAATACACTCCTTCCTTCGCCAGCAGCCAGTGAAGGCTCGGTCTTTTTCCTGCCAATCCGTAGGAAGGGGTGGTGGTCGAATGGCTTAGCTTAGAGGAGGTAGCCCAAGCGACCTTTCTTCCCACCATTTTCTTAGGTTAGTAGAGGTGTGTTGAATTGTCCTGATGGAATTTGAACTTCCCGCCATTTTCTGCGAGAGGGAAGGGGAGGTGTGGTTAGGTTAATGGAGGTAGCCAACTTGACCTATCTTCCTACCAAAATCCGCCATCTTGGATGATGTCATAGTCATTTTGGATTATGTCATCGCCCTGATCTTGGATATACCCGGCAACAATGGAGAGTGGGGCAGAACATATACTGTCTGGCGAAGCGGCACTTTGTTTATGGGTAACTGTGTAAAGTTTTGATTAATATTCAGAGAACAACGTTAGTTAACTGAATATCAACTCTAAATGCCAAGTTAACTGAAATGATTTAAGCAGCACAGGGCAGGAAACTTTTCAAAATTGAAGACTAATTCGACATACAGAATCATAGTTCAGCCTGTTTTGCACGAAATATTTATAAATTATGCTAGCTGACAAACCTGGCTTGGCCCTGGTATCCATTTTGCCAGTTTTCTGTTAGAAGCTATAATAAAAAAAACGAGTTGTGCTTGTGATGTAATACCGAAAAAATTCTGATAAACTCGTACAAGGAATTACAGGTATGCATAACCTACAATAGTATAGGTACATTTTCAAACTAAGTAACATAGTATGCAGAACACAAATTCTATGTAATGTTTAGTTAACTCAGAACTTGATTGTAAACTATACTTCCAGATCTCTAGGCGCAGCTGCTTCGCGTGTCTACAGCGCGATTTTGTACACTTAAGTATGGCAACGTCTCTTCATAGCTCTATAGACGACTTTTGTTTTCGCCTGCAGCCGTGGAAATCTATCAAAAGTGTTGCCAGGTGTCAGGATTTTCCTTAAGCTGACTTCACTATAGGAGTGTCTTAATCGTAAAGAATAAATGTATTAAAATTTCATGAATGATGGGACATTTTTTCATGCATCGTAGTGTTTATGACGTCATATATCTTGAGCTATATGTCGTACAATGATACATTTGCGTAGGTACATTCAACGGCATATGTGGATACAGTCTGCGAGATATGTTTGGAATAGAGATAGTAGCAATGAGATAATAAATTTAAACGTCATGCATGATGAGGCAGTTTTCACCCATCTCACTGTTTATGACGTCTTATCTCCTGTAAGGGATATGTGTACCAGGTTTGCTTGAAATCGGTCCAGTGGCTTAGGAGGATATGTTAAACATAGACACATACATACATAGATCCTTATTAAATGTTCCATCCTCTTGAATCTGTATATCTGTTACTGAAAACCGTACCAAAATTCCTACAGTAGTTCCTCAGATTATCCTTCACATACAGACAGAAAAACGCGGCTGTAGACTTCAATTCAGGGTCTGTAACTCAGTCCACAGGCCTTGGCGGGTCCATCGGCACCGACCGACCACCGTGCCATCCTCGGCCAACGGTGTCATTGTGTGCGGTATGAAGGGCCGTGATGTGAACACACCGCTCTCCCTGCCGTTGTCAGTTTTCATGACCTGGAGCTGCTATATCTCATTAATGCAGTTCCTCAATTGGCATCATGAGGCTGAGTGCACATCGTTTCAGTCCTCCCACTATGGAAAAATCACTAGCACTATCGGGAATCGAAACAAGGTCTTCCGCATGGCAATCAGCCGCGCTGACCATTCAGCTACGGAGGCGGACATTTTATAACATGTAATGGTCCTAAATAAGAGTAACTGATTTTCGACAGAGACAATTAGCTGCAGCGATGTTAGAGAAATTTTTGGTGTTGCTCGTCGAACTTGAATTCCTGTCAAGTTGGATTAACAGCAAAGGAAGAGCCGCACGATTTCTAACTGCTTTGTTTGGTCGGGGTGAGAGTGTGGGACACGTCAGAAGAAAGATGCTGAACGTCGACGTTGTATGTATTCACTTTCCATATTGAGTTCAGAAACGTGCTGTTTTCTCAAACGAATGTCTCACATAATGACAAAAGACGCAAAAATTACACAAATTCACACAGAAAGGTACCGACTATCTGTCTCCAATGACTTGTTTATGAAGGGAAGAACCACCTACGGTGACTCAGTCTTATGATCGTAAATTATCGATCACAACAATAAACATAAATCAATTATATAATAATGAACTGTTTATTTATTCTTCATGTTACCCCAACAAAACGTTATCATTAAACGCAGTATCCTAAGCTACACTCTCTTTAGTGTACACATTTATGTGTTGTAGAATGAAACACTATCTCTTTCAAGTAACAAAAAGACAGATTTAGTCTCTTTCCTCGCAGTTTTGTTATAAGTTTGTTATTATACCGTAACATGTTCCAACAATATTGTATATTATGTCCTTCTCGTCGTCTACTGTCTCATCAGTTACAGGGTGGAGCAAATAAAAGTGGCCAGGAGAACAAAGTTCGAGGACACAAAGAAACATAGCAGAGAAAATGAAATAAAGTACTAACCTGACTACAGCAGACGCTGAAAGTGACCGCCAATCATCTCTTGGTACTTTCGGGCCCTGGTCAGCAATTTTTCTGAAGGTGGATCGAAGTTGGACTGCTGGAATTGTTGCAATCTCATCTGAAATGTATTTCTAAAGTTCTTAAGGACTAGGAGGGTTGTTGCGATACTCCTTAAACTTGAGGACACCCCAAACAGAGTAATCACACACTGACAGATCAGGTGGCCTGGATGCCAGCTAGGGCCTCGTCCAGATTGACCTCTGCAAAAAACTCTGTTAGAGGTGAAGATTCTGTAAATCTAATGATTTTTCTGACGTTTCGCCAGCACGAGTGGCTGGCATTGTCAAAGCTTCACCCTCCATTGCCGATGGTGAACTAGAGCCGAGCTCGCGGCTGCAGACTATAGCCGGCCGCGGTGGTCTAGCGGTTCTAGGCGCATTGTCCGGAATCGCGCGACTGCTACGGTCGCAGGTTCGAATCCTGCCTCGGGCATGGATGTGTGTGATGTCCTTAGGTTAGTTAGGTTTAAGTAGTTCTAAGTTCTAGGGGACTGATGACCACAGCTGTTAAGTCCCATAGTGCTCAGAGCCATTTTTTTTTGCAGACTATATGTACCTGGCGCGCCAACGTTCGAGGGCTTCTCCGCGGACATTTCCGGTGTGGTTCTCCTCTTGCTACCTGCGACGGTCGTTCGCTGCAGTACGGGAAGCCAGGATCCGTATACCTTAAGGCTTTCCTCTTCCTTGTTCAAACTGTTCGCGTGTTTTTGCATTTCTACAGCTTCTCTGAACAAGCGCGTGTGACAGTGCTTCTCTACAGCCAGAACATCCGTGTAGACGGATTTTATTACGTGGTCGGTCTCATTCAGTGCGTGCTCTGCCACGGCCGATTTCTCCACCTTCCCCAACCTGCAATGTCGCTTATGCTCTTTGATCCTGGTGTTAATGGATCGTCCAGTCATTCCGACATAAACTTTTCCGCGTGTGCATGGTATACGGAACATTCCCGACATTGCAAGTGGGTCTCTTTTCTCCTTCGCCGATCTAAGACAATCTTTGATCTTCCTTGTCGGTTTGAAAATCGTCTTTACGCCATACATTCCCAGAGTGACGGACAGAATCGGCCGTATATTGCGCAAACATCGCGTTTTTATTTCATTAATGAATCCAGAAATAAACGTAGTAAGCAGTACAGGATTGCGTAGTTAATAATAGAAATTTTAAGTGTGCAAACAATTCGTAATATCAAATCTTCCTAAAGAAATAATTTTAACTATATGTTGTAAGTAGGTTGTTTACGTTTTCTTATTGGTAACGCCAGGTAGCGCTCTGTATGAAAAATCACTGGCTGTGTCGTGTGCAGTCTGTGGCTGGCTTGCATTGTTGTCTGCCATTGTAGTGTTGGGCAGCGGCAGCTGGATGCTAATAGCGCGTAGCGTTGCGCAGTTGGAGGTGAGCCACCAGCAGTGGTGGACGTGGGGAGAGAGATGGCGGAGTTTTGAAATTTGTAAGAATTGGTGTCATGAACTGATATATATACACTCCTGGAAATTGAAATAAGAACACCGTGTATTCATTGTCCCAGGAAGGGGAAACTTTATTGACACATTCCTGGGGTCAGATACATCACATGATCACACTGACAGAACCACAGGCACATAGACACAGGCAACAGAGCATGCACAATGTCGGCACTAGTACACTGTATCTCCACCTTTCGCAGCAATGCAGGCTGCTATTCTCCCATGGAGACGAGCGTAGAGATGCTGGATGTAGTCCTGTGGAACGGCTTGCCATGCCATTTCCACCTGGCGCCTCACTTGGACCAGCGTTCGTGCTGGACGTGCAGACCGCGTGAGACGACGCTTCATCCAGTCCCAAACATGCTCAATGGGGGACAGATCCGGAGATCTTGCTGGCCAGGGTAGTTGACTTACACCTTCTAGAGGACGTTGGGTGGCACGGGATACATGCGCACGTGCATTCTCCTGTTGGAACAGCAAGTTCCCTTGCCGGTCTAGGAATGGTAGAACGATGGGTTCGATGACGGTTTGGATGTACCATGCACTATTCAGTGTCCCCTCGACGATCACCAGAGGTGTACGGCCAGTGTAGGAGATAGCTCCCACACCATGATGCCGGGTGTTGGCCCTGTGTGCCTCGGTCGTATGCAGTCCTGATTGTGGCGCTCACCTGAACGACGCCAAACACGCATACGACCATCATTGGCACCAAGGCAGAAGCGACTGTCATCGCTGAAGACGACACGTCTCCATTCGTCCCTCCATTCACGCCTGTCGCGACACCACTGGAGGCGGGCTGCACGATGTTGGGGCGTGAGCGGAAGACGGCCTAACGGTGTGCGGGACCGTAGCCCAGCTTCATGGAGACGGTTGCGAATGGTCCTCGCCGATACCCCAGGAGCAACAGTGTCCCTAATTTGCTGGGAAGTGGCGGTGCGGTCCCCTACGGCACTGCGTAGGATCCTACGGTCTTGGCGTGCATCCGTGCGTCGCTGCGGTCCGGTCCCAGGTCGACGGGCACGTGCACCTTCCGCCGACCACTGGTGACAACATCGATGTACTGTGGAGACCTCACGCCCCACGTGTTGAGCAATTCGGCGGTACGTCCACCCGGCCTCCTGTATGCCCACTATACGCCCTCGCTCAAAGTCCGTCAACTGCACATACGGTTCACGTCCACGCTGTCGCGGCATGCTACCAGTGTTAAAGACTGCGATGGAGCTCCGTATGCCACGGCAAAGTGGCTGACACTGACGGCGGCGGTGCGCAAATGCTACGCAGCTAGCGCCATTCGACGGCGAACACCGCGGTTCCTGGTGTGTCCGCTGTGCCGTGCGTGTGATCATTGCTTGTACAGCCCTCTCGCAGTGTCCGGAGCAAGTATGGTGGGTCTGACACACCGGTGTCAATGTGTTCTTTTTTCCATTTCCAGGAGTGTATATATATTATGAATATAAAGGTAAATACATTGTTTGTTCTCTATTAAAATCTTTCATTTGCTAACTGTGCCTCTCAGTAGTTAGTGACTTCCGTAGTTTGAATCTTTTAGTTAGCTGGCAGTAGTGGCGCTCGCTGTATTGCAGTAGTTCGAGTAACGAAGCTTTTTGTGAGGTAAGTGGTTAGTCAGGGCCATTCTCTTGTAGGGATTATTGAAAGTCAGATTGCGTTGCGCTAAAAACTATTGTGTGTCAGTTTAAGCACAGTCGTGTATAATTTTTCTAAGGGGACATTTTAACGTTCACAACAAGTACATATCGATTATAACATCAGACCTAAAATATTTTATAAATTAATTCCTTTTCATAAATTTTAGCTTGAAACATAACATACTGTGTATGAAATTATATGAAAGTTTTCAGAAAAGCATCTGAGATAATACTGACCTATCCAAAATTTTAAAAATAATACTGATTCGATAACTACTGTTAAGGAAAAGTAATGCTAGAGGAGGATGTCCCATCACAAACTCTGAAGCATTTTCTGGTGAACTGCAGCCACATTTTCTGGTGTGCGGACACGTTTCGAAATGTATTTTGACTTGTTCAAAACAAATCTATTCTAACGCTATTTTCTGACTAAGCGTTGCATGGCTCTCTTTGACTCCATTAAATGTCTCAGCAGACAACTAAACACACCGTTTCCAAGACTTTTTGCCACGTAAATTTCAACAACGGACACTAGCTTTTCCACTGCTCCAGTCACACTGCCACAGCCCGCACTACGTTCTTAACCGGTGGGGATCACGTGGCTGGCGTACACGTGGTGATCGTGTCACAGGGTGTGGTTTTATGCATACATTCCCGTCCAATCGTATCCACTCTTCCGGGCCACTTTTATTTGCCCCATCCTGTATTGACACACATGTACTGGGAATAGTAAGAAAATATCAAATAAGCTGCTTTACTGTTGCAACTGCAGTGTATAATGTATTGCTTCTTTATTTTATTTTTGCAGAATAAATGTGTACATCAAAACACCACCGCAGGAGTCTCTGCGCTCGAGTCACTCGCGCGCCATATGCTACTTGGGAGCGGCTGTCACTGCTGACATTGCTATTTTCACCATCGTCCTGACCTTAATGACATGGTGGAGGCAGCCCACACTGTCTCGCATCCGTCTGGTCTTCGACAATGTGACGCACATTATAGAAATATTTCTTCGGCAAGGTAGGTTCAGTAAATGAAAATGTTCTCGTTCTACATTTGAAAAATGACTCCCTTATTTTTATTTTACAAGAATTTTGTATCACAATGAGATAGTTTACAGTGTAATGCTGTAACTCCAGAGTAATTATGTAACTTAAGAGTCGTTGTTTCCATGTTATGCACAATATTTGTATGGAGCGCGGGCAACGAGTAAACACAACAGCATAATTCACAGCACCTCAAAAAGACGGCTTGATCACTCATCGAAATATTTTGCGTAAAATGGAAACAAAAAGTACGCCACTAATCACTCACGTCAAGCAAACCAGAGAAATGTCCGCCCCCGGTAGCTGACAGTCTGCATGTAACTGTCGCCGCGGTCGCACGCTCCTCAAGTTTGCTCCGTGAACGTTCAGTGTTTACGCCAGTGTTTTCGTGTTTCGTGATTGATTATTGGCGTTTTGCACGTGAATTAAGTGTTATAAATTGAGCTATTGGTCTTCGTTCATGCCGGCTTTCTACGTAGTGCCGTTGGGATTTCGGCGTTGTCCGAAATTTCTTCGCTGCAGAACACCATGGAAAACTCTGTGAGAAAAAACACCGTGATTTTCACCTTCGACAAGTACAAACGTCGAGTACAGCCTTCTGCACTTGAAATACACGACTAGATTACCGAGGTAATTGGCCTTCATTCTGAATCTGTTCATACCATGCAGCTAGACTCTGATGAATACTGCATTTTTGTAAAGTTTAACGATCCCGTGAGTGTAGACCGCTTTCTGGAAAAATTTGGTTATGAAACGGAGGAATTTATACACCGTGATGGACTAAAAGTACTGTAAAACTCAGGAATTACGAGTCTGTAATTAGAAATGTTAGGGTTTTGAATGTTCCCATAGAAGTAGACAACTCGAAAATTCAAAAATGGTTCAAATGGCTCTGAGCACTATGGGACTTAACATCTATGGTCACCAGTCCCCTAGAACTTAGAACTACTTAAACCTAAGTAACCCAAGGACATCACACAACACCCAGTCATCACGAGGCAGAGAAAATCCCTGACCCCGCCTGGAATCGAACCCGGGAACCCGGGCGCGGGACGCGAGAACGCTACTCCACGACCACGAGCTGCGGACGACTTGAAAATTAAAGATGTCCTTTCAAAGTATGGGGTTGTCAGGCAAGTACTAAACGAAAGGTGGGCTTCGCATTTCAAGCTGCAGTGCTTTAACGGCATTCGCTCCTTGGAGATGGAAGTGAAGGCAAACATTCCCTCCCACATCTTTGTCGAAGGGCACAAGGCGTATATTATTTACTCGGGGCAAACCCTTATATGTCATGTATGTAACGAGTCTGGTCACCTCTGTCAGGACTGCCCTCGCCGTGTTTGTGCCAAAAAATAGCCTTACCCAACGCCAGAAATTAGCTCACAACGATTTGTTGTCAGCCTGTAACCCAACAGAGCCGGCGGCTGTCATGGATCCTATTACTACCTCTGAAAATGTTGCACTTAATGTTAATAAAATTCCGTCTTTAACACCTGCATTAACTGCTGAAATTCCGTCCCGTGACAGCGAGTTTCCCACTAAAAAGCGTCCTCTAGAGGACACTGAAGAAAATGTTGATGAGGACTCTTCCTGTGAAACACCCGTTGCCAGGAAGCCGAAGCCAAGTCCTAAAGATCTGTTGGAAGTGGAAAAAGGAGATGAAATGCAGGTCGATGTGGCTCCCACGTCCGCACAAGGAATTATACCGCCACGAACAGATAGTGACGCAGCTGTTAGTGACCTTTCACAGAAATGTGACCCTGAGCCTGAGGTCACAACTGCAATAACCACATCAAGTGCACAGCCCGTACAGTGCGAACAGTACGAGGAAGTACCAAGTAAACAACCTGCAGACTCCGAAGCGCAACACCGCGCCGAAGGAGGAAATAAACAAGAATCACCGAGCAAGACAAAACGCCGGAGCCAAATATTGGCGACTCGCAAGCCACCGCCGTCGGAGGCTGCGACCGAAACCAGGTCTTGCTGTCACGCGTCATGAAGCGAAAGCCACACCAGAGAAGAAAGACATAAAGAAAAAGAATATTAAATGACTAGGAGAAAGAGAAAGACCACAGTGACTTATAGCAATGCATTGTCAGGATTTCAGGATAAATTTTCTTGTCAAGCACTTTGTTTAAAAGCAGTAAAATTTTTTTCTAGAAAGTTAGTACATGTAATGGACACATAGTTTGTAAAGATTGTGACTTGTAGAGAAGCACGTTGCTACTATAATCATACCGATCCTCATCTTGCAAGCTTATAGCATTACTACTGTTAACAATAGTAAAATTCAAAATTGGCAGCACTAAAAGAATTCTTATACGAGTCTGGGACAGATATCGCGTTGCTGCAAGAAGTTGCGATAACGGAATTTCGGATCCCAGGCTTTTTTGAAATTGTTAATGTTTCTACGGAAGCCAATGTCGGTACAGCCATTCTTATAACGGAAGGCATTCCGGTAACTGAAATCGAACGACTAGCATCAGGAAGAGCCGTAGGAACAAAAGTTTTCGATGAGACCGTGCTTAACCTTTACGCCCATCAGGAAGTTCCCATAAACTGGATCGTGCGGTTTTTTAAAGATGAACTTATTTATTTATTGAGGCAAAATCCGTGTTCTCTTATACTAGGTGGAAATTTTAACTGTGTTTTAAAGAAAGATTAAAGAAAGATTAACAACCCAATTTCAACTACTCGCCACAGTTGCAAAAGTTAGTAAGTGATCTACAACTTACGGACGTGTGGGAACTTCAGCACCCGACGTCAGTCAAGTTCACGTAAAGAACCAGCCACTCCCGCAGCAGACTAGATAGAATTTATGTGATACAAAATTTGCTAATTTTTTTTATTAAACGTTGAAAATGTTTCCGTGTATTTTAGCGATCACAGCGATTCAAAGCGAGAACGAATTCTTCAAACCTCTCGTTTTTTAGTGCCAGTGGTGTTAGGGAACTGGGCTGTGTCTTGTTTAGTTCAAATGGCTCTGAGCGCTATGGGACTTAACATCTGAGATCATCAGTCCCCTAGAACTACTTAAACCAAACTAACCTAAGTACATCACACACATCCATGCCCGAGGCAGGATTCGAACCTGCGACCGTAGCGGTGGCGCGGTTCCGAACTGACGCTCCTAGAACCGCTCGGCCACACCGGCCGGCGTCTCGTCTGTGTTATTTTCTTTTTAAATGCTTCCAAATAAAATCACCAATATTTTGCTTCACACCTTGCAGTATATTAGGTGAGCAGTGTGCAGTCATGTCCACTCAAAATGCGAGATTTGCTATCCATTTCGGATGTTCTAATTTTCGTTCCTGCAGTACATTTTCATTCATAAATTCAACAATAGTGGGTATTAAATCGAAAAACCTTTCCAGACCTGACCCTTGACTTAAACAATGTGTTCTGCGAAATATACACTGAAGAGCCAAGGAAACTAGTACATGTGCCTAATATGCTGTAGGGCCCCAGCAAGCACACAGAAGAGCTCCAACACAACATGGCATGTACTCAACAAATGTCTAAAGTACTGATAGAGGGAATTGACACCATGAATGCTGCAAAACTGTCCATAAGTCCGTAAGCAGTAGGGAGAAGGGGTTACGACTCCACATTTGATATGAAATTGATGTGCAAATTAATTAAATTGATCAATTATTCACTCACGCCCAGGCCCACCCTATCCCAACAATGCCCATCCCCTCCTTGGATGACGTCACGTGCGTTTCTCAGCCTGCACGTGTGCCCCAGTCATCTCCTCCCCCTAGCACCCTCCTTCCAACCTTCCCTCTTGGCGGAAATTTTGAGTTTTGGCGGTAATTTCGAATTTTGGTGGGAATATCGAATTTTGGCGAGAATTTCTTGGTCCCAGGTCTGTGCTGAATCCCACCACATCGCCCACCCAGGAATTGGCGGGAAATTAAAAATGGCACTACCCTTACCGCGACTCAATCCCTGGTCTTTGCAAGCGAAAAATCACAATCCACCCCCCCTAACACAATCAATCACCATAGGCTCCTGGAATTTATAGGGAATTAAAAATGGCTATGCCCTTTCCGGGACTCGAACCCTGATTCTACTGGATGGAAAGACCAAGTGCACACCCTAACACATGGAAAGTATCCAGATGCAGGAAAGAAAGGTTAGGTTACTGTACTTTATTTATTTTGGTCGGGAAACTGACGCAAAGATCGATCCTAATTACGTAATTAATCACAAATGTCGGTCTTAATTACACAACTATATGCATTTCGCTACACAAGGATGGCATAAAAGTGCAATACAACTTTGCGTCACAGTTCTAATTACAGTTCTAAATTGTCGTGAAAAAACCATCACTTGTGTTGAAAGGGTCATAATGCAGCATAAGTACTGGGAAAATCGTCGTCCTAACAGACTGCAAAGGGGGTGGTATTTCAACATGCGATGCCGGCCAGAGTGGCTGTGCGGTTCTAGGCGCTACAGTCTGGAACCGAGCGACCGCTACGGTCGCATGTTCGAATCCTGCCTCGGGCACAGATGTACGTGATGTCCTTAGATTAGTTAGGTTTAATTACTTCTAAGTTCTAGGCGACTGATGACCTATGAAGTTAAGTCGCATAGTGCTCAGAGGCATTTTTCAACGTGCGGTGTACAATCACAAACTGTCGAAAACTAAGGGCCTCTCACTTCCCCTCACACGCCCGCTTCCCCTTTCCCACACATGCTTCTTCGAACGGCTAGATGCTCCACTGAGAGTCTCTTGCCCCCACTCCTCGCCCTTTGCTGTTTTTCTGCCGACCCGCATCGGCCCAACCAGGGCCTCCGAGGTCCGGTAGACGTGCGGCATTCCTTTAGGCGGCAGCCCTAAACAACACTAAATGGAAATTAACTGGCATAGCTCCGCCCATCCAGAGATCGGTCACATGCTCCTCAAAGTGTCTCGGACCAACTCTACCACCCTCTAAGGCTGCTGCCCGCACTTGGGTTTCCACCATCTGATCACCACCTTGGGGCGACGCTCCTATACCAGCACAATAGCGTGTATAGTCAACTAAACAATAGGAGATAAAAGGACGGACGCCTCAAGTGCAACTTGTTCATCGAAAATATAGTGACAGCGCCCCCCCCCCCCCCCCCCCCCCCCGAGAGATAGCGCCTGCGGCTGTGTCCAGCGACCACCACAGCAGACACGCCCCCCTCCCCCTTGCCTGCAGCAGTCAGCCATACGGCGATCGAGGACAATTGTATTTGACGTGAATGCATCTAAAATCAAGCACCTATTAAAAGAAAGCAAGACACATTTGGAGCAGGTGGTTCGTGATCGAAGTCACTTCTACAGACTGGTGTTAAGTTTCATCATCTGTACTGTGGGATGACCATGTACAACAGACCATCAATCACACGAGAGGTATCTGTATTGATCCTTCATAAGCAGTTTAATACATTGTTTTTTCGGTTGTAACACACCCAATCAGTGCACACCGCTACACACTTTGTTTTCTTTTTTCTACCATGACTTTGAGACCCGCGTCAGCTGCTGCTAAACCAACATTAACTCGTTTCGATCCTCTGGCTCTCACAAAAATCTGAACATCACATGACATAAACCATACAATGAGAAACGCTTGCCGGCCGCGGTGGTCTCGCGGTTCTAGGCGCGCAGTCCGGAACCGTGCGACTGCTACGGTCGCAGGTTCGAGTCCTGCCTCGGGCATGGATGTGTGTGATGTCCTTAGGTTAGTTAGGTTTAAGTAGTTCTAAGTTCTAGGGGACTTATGACCACAGCAGTTGAGTCCCATAGTGCTCAGAGCCATTTGAACCATTTTTGAGAAACGCTTCCAAATAACTGTATTGAGCTGACGACCTCTACATTTAATCCCATGTTCCAAAGCGACAAGTAGCAGATATCCAGTGATCCTTCAAGGTACCTCCATCTCAGTGGAGTGGTGTCAATCAATCATTATGCAGTAATCAACAGCGTACCCAGTGGACGGTCGGGATTGGAAAGACGCTATTGATATGGAGCGATGTACTTTTATACACACCGCAGCAAACAGTGAGATCAATTTTAGCAGTTTTACCCAGAAGTCAGAGAGAGATCAATTACCACCACATTCTGCAACCTGTGTAGAAACAGAGTGAGCTGATATAATGCTATGGGAGCGTGTTTCGACCACTCAGTGGAAGTAGGAACATGCCGTATCTAAGACACCCACGTACGATGTGTAAGGTCAGCGTGGAATGAAGCCTGCTCCTGCAACACGACGACAGTCCTATCAGTTACGGTGGTGTTTCTTGCTGGGAAAATTAGGAAGGCTGAACATCGAAGCAGATCCTCGCCCCTCAGCATCCGTTCACGTCTATCACCCAATCACTCTATCATCGTTATTCTATACCATCTAGCAGAGAAAACTTATGAACTATAAAAGTGCCATTGATTTCATGAGACAGATTTTTACCGAATCTCTCTCTTCCAATAAATCGAAAACGAATACTGTCTACATACCGGCATCGAGCATATGCGGCGCTCGCATTAAATAAACAGATATTTATCCATTGGAGCAGATGGCCAGTGCTCGACGTCGCTTGCACAGACCGGAGTATAGTCTTATTGCCTGTACTGTATGAGAACCTTCTCTCACATGTACAAAGCGTGATACAGCAGCAAAATCGATGTACCAAACAATGAAACAGAGTCCCTCTCCTGTGACTGATAACATGTGGGAGAAGGTTCTCGTACAGTGCACGCGATGGAACTTTACACCGGTCTCTGCTAGTGACGTCGATCACTGGCCACCAGCTCCAATGGATAACAATCTGTATATTTAATAGGACCACCGCATATGCTCGAAGCTGTCACGTAGAGAGTACTAGTTTTCGGTTTATCAGAAGAGAGAAATGCGGTAAAAATCTATCTCATGAAATTAATAGAGCTTTTATAGTTCGTACGTTTTCTCTACTGGATGGTACAGATAACGATGATAGAATAAATGATGAATAACTGAAACCTGTTGTGTTGGCAGGAGAGCCACCACCGTGTTACTAGAGGAGGCCGAATGGCACGCGATTTAGCTCCCGCAGGCTGGCGTGAGGTCTGGAACAGGGCAAGGAAATTAGAATTTAGAAACAACGGACGTAGCTGGTGGAATACTTAACTTTAATCCATTAATGGAGAACGTCGCTCTTTATGGTACATGATTCACAATATCAATAGTACGGATACTGGCGCCTTGCTAGGTCGTAGCAAATAACGTAGCTGAAGGCTATGTTAACTATCGTCTCGGCAAATGAGAGCGTAGAAGTCAGTGAACCATCGCTAGCAAAGTCGGCTGTACAACTGGGGCGAGTGCTAGGAAGTCTCTCTAGACCTGCCGTGTGGCGGCGCTCGGTCTGCAATCACTGATAGTGGCGACACGCGGGTCCGACGTATACTACCGGACCGCGGTTGGTTTGAAGGCTACCACCTAGCAAGTGTGGTGTCCGGCGGTGACACCACAAAACCCTCAGCTGCCGACAGGTGTTGTTGATATACCTCGATGTGGGCAGCTGAAAATGTGTGCCCCGACCGGGACCCGAACCCGGGATCTCCTGCTTACATGGCAGACGCTCTATCCGTCTGAGCCACCGAGGACACAGATGAACAGCGCGACTGCAGGGACTTATCCCTTGCACGCTTCCCGTAAGGGCCGAAGTGGCCGTGCGGTTCTAGGCGCGGCAGTCTGGAACCCCGAGACCGCTACGGTCGCAGGTTCGAATCCTGCCTCGGGCAAGGATTTGTGCGATGTCCTTAGGTTAGTTAGGTCTAACTAGTTCTAAGTTCTAGGGGACTAATGACCTCAGAAGTTGAGTCCCATAGTGCTCAGTGCCATTTGAACCAAGCCTTACCGTGAGACTCACATTCCCAACTGTCCACAATTCTACATGTGTAAAGTACCTTATAGACATTTGACCATCCACTCATTACTCGCTCACGCTTTGGTGATTCCCGTAAGAGTTTGAGCAACCTGTCCGCATTCGCACAGACGAAGGTCAATGGCTGGATAGTGTTTAACTATATGAAGACAGTAACTGTTCTCGAAAGAACAGATACTGTTGATGACCTTGCAGCTTTTCCCTGGAAGAAATGATGACTATCTGAAACCCTCAGCTGCCGACAGGTGTTGTTGATAGAGTGATTTGGTGACAGACGTAAGTAGATCCTGTAGGACACGGATCTGCTTCGATGTTGAGTATTCCTAATTTTTCCAGCAAGAGACACACCGTAACTGTTCGCACTGTCGTCGTGTGCAGGAGCAGGCTTCATTTCACGCTGACCTTGCACATCGTTCACGGGTGGCTGACCTATGACAACATGTTCCCACTTCCACCGAGTGGTCAAAAAACGCTCCTATAGCATTAACTCAGCTCACTCTGGTTCTACACAGGTTACAGAATGTGGTGAATTTCTCTCTCTGACGTCTGGGTAAAATTGCTAAAATTGATCACGCTATCAGCTGAAGTATGTATTGCAATACATCACTCCATATCAATGGCGTCTTTCCTGTCCCGACCGTCCACTGAGTACGATGTTGATTACTGCATAATAATTGACTCAAACCACTCCACTGAGGTGGAGGGAACCTTGACGGAACACTGGATATCTGCTACTTGTCGTTGTGGAACATGGGATTAAATGTAGAGGTCATCACTTTAATACAGTTGCTTGGAAGCGTTTCCCATTGTTACAGACTCGTCCTATTTCCATATGCAGCGGTACTTTGCACATGTTTTTATTTTAATTTTCTTCGCCAATAACATAACAGTACGTCTTTTTATTTGTGCTACCTCACGCATGTTGTGAACAGCATCTTCCAGCAATGGTCAACACCTGAACAGTGACCAGAACAGTAATCATGTACATGACTGCAAAAAGAAGGAACAATGCCTTTCGAAATGCAGCACTGAGACATCCACTACCCTCTCGACGGAAAGATGAGGTTGACCTTCGAATAGCTGTTGAAAGCACTCTACAATAACACAGACTCCTCCGGTTTCCATCGGTTGCAATGTCTTCCACATTTTAGTTAATGAGAAACATCGAGTCTTTGTTTTGTTTCTACCACCCTGTGTTGTGGTAGCTGTAAAATTTATGCCATGTGATATTCAGTTTTCTGTGAGAGCCAGAGGATCTAAACGTGTTACTGTCGGTTGAGCAGCAGATGACACGGATCTCAAAGTCATGGCAGAAAACGAAACTTAGTGTAGAGCGGTGTGAACTGAAAGGGTGTGTTACAACCGAAACAAAACAAAGCTTATGAAGGAGCAATACAGGAAACCTCTCGTGTGATTGATGGCCTGTTGTATATGGCCATCCCACAGTACAGGTGATGAAACTTTGCATTGGTCGGTGGAAGTGTCTTCGATCACGTACCACCTGCTCCAATAAACAAATACTTGTATATTTAATAGGATCGTCCCATATGTTTGGAAGATAGACATGACTGCACCCTGGCAGACACAGATCTCCTTCAGACTATATGTATGTAGTTTGGAGATGTGTAGCAAAAGGTTCGCCCTTTCCCCACGTCTTTTATGTTGTGTAGTCTTCTTAATTTTCCCATCAAGAAACACCACGATAAGTGCTTGTACTATCTCTTCTACTACCTCTTGCTGCAGGGGAAAGCTTCGTTTGGCCATTTCTCAATAGTGTTTCTCGAAAAGAAGTAACCGTGATGCATTTTTTTTCATCGGTTTTGGTAAAGTGTATTGCCTTCGATTACCTGTGCTGCAGGATCGTTCCTTAGCAGGAATCTGTAGCGCACTCTAATTTCAAACAGCGATAGATGCTGTATGCTTACACTTCCTAGTACACTTTCTAAGCTCCTCTCCGTCCAACACCAGCATCTCGTCCATTGAACATTGTTCGTGAAGAATAAAGATACTACCTTATACCACAGCATTTTTCCCACCAGCTTGTAGGTGTAGGGTAGAGTCTGAGAGTGTTAGTCGCTGGTTTCGACTGGTATTGCGAAATTTTTTCCCAGCAAGATATCACCAGTTGTATGGTATCGTCAGTTTTTGAGCAGTACTGAGCTTTTATGCCATCCTTGTGTAGCGCTATGCATATACACTCCTGGAAATTGAAATAAGAACACCGTGAATGCATTGTCCCAGGAAGGGGAAACTTTATTGACACATTCCTGGGGTCAGATACATCACATGATCACACTGACAGAACCACAGGCACATAGACACAGGCAACAGAGCATGCACAATGTCGGCACTAGAACAGTGTATATCCACCTTTCAGAGCAATGCAGGCTGCTATTCTCCCATGCAGACGATCGTAGAGATGCTGGATGTAGTCCTGTGGAACGGCTTGCCATAACATTTACACCTGGCGCCTCAGTTGGACCAGCGTTCGTGCTGGACGTGCAGACCGCGTGAGACGATGCTTCATCCAGTCCCAAACATGCTCAATGGGGGACAGATCCGGAGATCTTGCTGGCCAAGGTAGTTGACTTACACCTTCTAGAGCACGTTGGGTGGCACGGGATACAAGCGGACGTGCATTGTCCTGTTGGAACAGCAAGTTCCCTTGCCGGTCTAGGAATGGTAGAACGATGGGTTCGATGACGGTTTGGATGTACCGTGCACTATTCAGTGTCCCCTCGACGATCACCAGAGGTGTACGGCCAGTGTAGGAGATCGCTCCCCACACCATGATGACGGGTGTTGGCCCTGTGTGCCTCGGTCGTATGCAGTCCTGATTGTGGCGCTCACCTGCACGGCGCCAAACACGCATACGACCATCAATGACACCAAGGCAGAAGCGACTCTCATCGCTGAAGACGACACGTCTCCATTCGTCCCTCCATTCACGCCTGTCGCGACACCACTGGAGGCGGGCTGCACGATGTTGGGGCGTGAGCGGAAGACTGCCTAACGGTGTGCGGGACCGTAGCCCAGCTTCATGTAGACGGTTGCGAATGGTCCTCGCCGATACCCCAGGAGCAACAGTGTCCCTAATTTGCTGGGAAGTGGCGGTGCGGTCCCCTACGGCACTGCGTAGGATCCTACGGTCTTGGCGTGCATCCGTGCGTCGCTGCGGTCCGGTCACAGGCCGACGGGCACGTGCACCTTCCGCCGACCACTGGCGACAACATCGATGTACTGTGGAGACCTCACGCCCCACGTGTTGAGTAATTCGGCGGTACGTCCACCCGGCCTCCCGCATGCCCACTATACGCCCTCGCTCAACTGCACATACGGTTCACGTCCACGCTGTCGCGGCATGCTACCAGTGTTAAAGACTGCGATGGAGCTCCGTATGCCACGGCAAACTGGCTGACACTGACGGCGGCGGTGCACAAATGCTGCGCAGCTAGCGCCATTCGACGGCCAACACCGCGGTTCCTGGTGTGTCCGCTGTGCCGTGCGTGTGATCATTGCTTGTACAGCCCTCTCGCAGTGTCCGGAGCAAGTATGGTGGGTCTGACACACCGGTGTCAATGTGTTCTTTTTTCCATTTCCAGGAGTGTAGTTCTGTAATTGGTACTGATCTTTGTGGTTAATAACGTAATTAGGATCGATCTTTGCGTCAGTTTCTCTACCAAAATAAATAAAGTACAGTAATCTAACCTTCCTATCCCGCATCTGGATAGTTTCCATGTGTTAGGGAGTGCACTTCAGCTTTCCATCCAGTAGAATCAGGGTTCGAGTATCGAAAAGGGCACAGCCATTTTTAATTTTCTGTCAATTCCAAGCGCCTCTGGTGGTTTAATTGTGTACGTGGGTGCATTTGGGCTTGTCTTCTGGGAGGCCAGGGTTCAAGTGCCGGAAAGGGTTGTGCCATTTTTAATTTCCCGCCAATTCCAGTGTGGGGAATGGGGTGGGATGTCAGGACAGACCTGAGACAAAGAAATTCCTGCCAAATTCGAAATTCCCACCAAAATTCGAAATTCCCGTCTAAATTCAAAATGTCTGCCAATAGGGTAGGTTGAGGGGGAGGGGGGAGAGGGGGAGGGTGCTGAGAAAAACATGTGACATCATCTGGAGGCGATGTCGGAGACGGGGGTGGGCGTGGGCGTGGGTGATTGATTGATCAATTTAATTAAGTTGCATATCGATTTTATATCAGATGTGGAGTCGTAACCCCATCTTCCTACTGCTTCTGTAAGAGTACGGGAGGGTGGAGATCTCTACTCTACAGCACGTTGCAAGGCATTCCAGATATGCCCAATAATGTTCATGCCTAGGGAGTTTGATGGCCAATGGAAGTGTTTAAACCCAGAAGAGTGTTTCTGGATCCACTTTGTAGCAATCCTGGACGGGTGGGGTGTCGGATTGCCCTGCTGGAATTGCCCAAGTCCGGCGGAATGCACAGTGAACATCAATGGATGCAGGTGATAAAACAGGATGCTTTCATACGTGTCACCTGTCGAGTCGTATCTAGACGTATCAGCAGTCCCATATTCCTCCAACTGCACACGACCCACACCATCGTAGAGCCTCCACCAGCTTGAACAGCCCCCTGCTTACATGCAGGGTCCGTGTACTAGTGAGATTGTCTCCGTACCCTTACACATCCATCCGCTCGATGTAATTTGGAACGAGACTCCTCCGACCAGGCAACACGTTTCCAGTCACCAACAGTCCAATGTTGGTGTTGACGGGCTCAGGCTTTGTGTCATGTAGTCATCAAGGGTACACAAGTGGGCCTTCGGCTTCGAAAGCCCATATCGATGATGTTTCGTTGAATGATTCGGACGCTGACACTTGTCGATGGCTCTGCATTGAAATCTGCAGCAATTTACGGAAGGGCTGCACTTCTGTCACGTTAAATGATTATCTTCAGACGTCGTTGGTCCCGTTCTTGCAAAGCCTTTTTCTGGCCGCAGCGATGTCGGAGATTTGAGGTTTCACCGGATTCCTGATATTCACGTTACTCTCGTGAAATGGTCGTACGGGAAAATCCCCACTTCATCGCTACCTCGGAGATGGTGCGTCCCATCGTTCGTGCACCGACTATAGCACCACTTTCAGACTCACTTAAATCTTGATAACCTGCCATTTCAGCAGCAGCAACCAGTCTAACAACTGCCCCAGACAATTGTTATCTTATATAGGCGTTTCCGACAGTAACGCGGTATTCTGCCTGTTTACATATCTCATTTTTTGAATACGCATGCCTATACCATTTTCTTTGGCTCTTCAGTGTATAATGTCTCCAGAATCTCCGTTCATTCCATCGAAAACTGGTTCAATTGACAGTTGCATAATGCATGCAATTTCAGAAATTTTTCTGTTCGTGCTACCAATTTCTTCACCTGCTCAATGACTGCAAATTTAGCACAGAGAGCTTTTTGATGTACGGAATAATGATTGCTGTCTGTCAATAGCTGTAATTTTTTACTGTTTCATTGCCAGTTAAATGTATTGTATTGTAATGTTTCATATTAAATTTGCACTATCCATCGATTATGCAACTACATATTAAGAATTCTCATCCCCCACTTCTATCATTCTCGTTCAGTTTGAAAGGCATTTCGGTATAGATCGCTACGCTGCCTCTTTTTGTATAAACAGCCGCCGGCCGCGGTGGTATAGCGGTTCTAGGCTCTCAGTCCGGAGCCGCGCGACTGCTACGGTCGCAGGTTCGAATCCTGCCTCGGGCATGGATGTGTGTGATGTCCTTAGGTTAGTTAGGTTTAAGTAGTTCTAAGTTCTAGGGGACTTATGACCTCAGTAGTTGAGTCCCATAGTGCTCAGAGCCATTTGAACAATTTTTTTTGTATAAACAGCCACTGGACCTGTGAATGCCCTTCGTACCACTAAAATATATGGAAGGTAAACAGCACTGACACAACGATTTTACCGAAGTGATGAGAGTAGTACCAATTGAAAATTGCCACACCGCACTCACGGAGAAAAAATCGCAACACCAAAAAATAATTAATGTACAGTAAAAAAAATTTCGTGAATATATTTGTCTAGATAATATATTTAAGTTATTAAGATTGTAACATCACAGATTAATGTAAGCACGAGATAAGCCACTATTGATGTGAAATGCTGGTACATTAATAATAGGAGTAACCACCAGAATGCTGAATGCAAGTTTGCAAACGGGTATGCTCTGTGTTGTACATGTGCCGGATGCCAGTTTATGGGATGGAGTTACATGCCTGTTGCACTTGGTCGGTCAATACAGGGACAGTTAATGCTGGTTGGGGATGACGCTGTATTTGTCGTTTGATGATGTCCGATATGTGCTCGATTGGAGACAGATCTGGTGGTCGAGCAGGCCGAGGCAATATGTTGACATTCTGTAGTGCATGTCGGGTTACAACAGCAGTATGTGAGTGAGCATTATTCTGTTGTTAAACACCCCCTGGAACGATGTTCATGAATGGCAGCACAACAGGTCGAATCACCACACTGACGCACAAATATGCAGACAGGGCACATGCGATAAACACGAGAGTATTCCTGCTGTCATACGAGTTCGTACCCTAGACCATAATTCCAGTGTTAGATCCAGTGTGTCTAACATGCAGACAGGTTGGTTGCAGGCCCTCAACTGGCCTCCTTGGTGGCATGTATCGACCACCTGGATGACCTCCAACTCTATCCTAAATATTTACTGAGAATCTCGTCTGGTGGCTACACGAGTGATCGTAGGTGAAACACATCCTACTGCTGTAGAAACGTTATGTCACATTTCTGTCTATATGTTTCATATTGCCAAACATTCTGAGTTTCATCCTCTGTAATCTCCCAACTTTTTAAAATATCTTTGTGTAACGCGTGTGTGCGTGTGTGTGTGTGTGTGTGTGTGTGTGTGTGTGTGTGTGTGTGTGTGTGTATGTGCATGTATGTGTATGTGTGTGAATTTGTGTGTGTGTGTTTTATGAAATTCTTAAAATTTTGATGAACGCTAAAAGAGTACTGACTACAAAAAACATGGATAAGTGATTCATGTTTCACCTTGCAGACAATCACCCAGGCGCTCTTTTACCTGTTTACCAAATTTTGATATACTCATAGAGTCTGGTAGACGGGTCGAATCAAACTGCTGGAGTTTCCTACATAGTGCCTCGAGTGTTCTTTTGTACAGCACATTCAATTTCACCCCACGCATTTTCTTTCGGGTAAGGAAGAGGAAATGACTCAAAACAAAAGAACGTTTCTCAGGCTCGGAGGCAGAACGGGCGTCGCCTACAGGGAAAACTGACTTGAGGAAGATGTAGCGCATTACGCTGACACGCATAGCGAGCAGTCTTGAGTGTGCAATAGTTACTGTTGTTATTGTTGTTGTCGTAGCGGTCTTCAGTCCTATGACTGCTTTCATGCATATGTCCACCCTTGTCTATTCTGTGCAAGTCTCTTCATAGCTGCTTCTATGCATCTGAAGCTGCTTACTGTAGTTATGCCTTGGTGGCTGGCTCAGATGGCTCTGAGCACTATGGGACTTAACATCTACGGTCTTCAGTCCCCTAGAACGTAGAACTACTTAAACCTAAGTAACATAAGGACATCACACAACACCCAGTTATCACGAGGCAGAGAAAATCCCTGACCCCGCCGGGAATCGAACACGGGAACCCGGGCGCGGGTATGCCTTGGTCTCCACACCTATACTTCACCCTGTTACCAAACTTATGATTTCTTGGAGCCCTAGGATATGTCTTGTCAACCGACCCAATTTTTAGTCAAGTAGTACCGTGCATTCGATTTCTCCCCGAATTGACTGGTTGCCTCTTCATTACTTGTCCGATGTGTCGACATGATTTTCGTCATTCTTTAGCAGCACACAATTTCAGTAGCTTCTGTTCTCTTCACATCTGAGCTATTTTTCATCCACGGTTCACTATCGTACTACACCTCAGACAATTTATTTCAGACAAAACTTCGTAACATTTCAATTTATGTTCTATGTTAACAAATTTATCTTTCTCGGAAATACTTTTCTTCCTATTAGCATTCAGAATTTTATGTCCGCTCCATTTCGGATACTGTAAGTAACTTTAGGAACAATTAGTAAAACTCATGTGCTACTGTTAGTATCTCGCATCGTAAACTGTTTCCATCAGCCTTGCTTGACCTCGACGAATTCCATTACACTCGTTTTACTTATAGCACTGTGCATTCCCTTCAACAGATTTTCCAGGGCCTTTGCTGTCTCTGACAGAAATGGAATGTTATAGGCAAGCGTCGAAGTTTCCATTTCTTCTCCCTGGACTTGAATTCCCTCTCGAAATTCCTCGTTGGTTTCCTATACTGCTTGCTCAGTATACGGATTTATTAACATCGGGGACAGACTATAGCCCTGTCTCATTCCTTTGGCAACTACTGCTTCCCTTTCATGTCCTTAAATTCTTATTCCGAATTCTGGTATCTGCAGAAATTGTAGATAATATTTCGCTACTTGTATTTAATCCTGGCTGCATTCCGAATTTCAAAAAGCGTATTTCAATCAACACAGTCAAACGCAGTCTTGAAATCTACAAATGCTATAAATATAGGTCTGTCTTTCTTCAGTCAGACATGTATCTTCTTGTGGTGTTGCAGTTCTTCTTGTTATGTCCGTACTTGCTACGTAATGGGGAGAGGAATTCCGCTTCATGTAAGACACCTTTTTTTTTTGTTTCACCCAGACATGTTTTAGCACATTTTGTGCACTCGTCAGTGGGTTATTTTTTATTTTCTAACTGCAAAATTGTTGTTATATATTAATATGTAGCGAAACTTTTGGTACATAATATTTACAATTGTGAATGAATAATTGTTGTAAAATATTATACATCATTTGTTCATAGTTCACAGTTGAGATATTTATCAATGACCTAATGCACTACGTATTTCCTATTTATAGCTAATTGGCAAGAAAATTGGATGTGTGCATTAGTTTACTTACCTTACATTATACTATTTGACATTTATTTTGGTACCTATTCTGCTACACAGTCTAGAACTTCTCATCTGCAAACAGCAAAACGTAATTTTTATTTTTCTGTTTATTATGTATTTATAAACGGAAGTGAGTATTTATTGCTTTTTTCGTGTGTAACTTACGGTTTTGATGTTGTGGCTCTTTCTCATATGTTATTGGCGAAGTGAATAGGCCGATTTCGTGACCTATGGTCGCTTCACACTGCACTTTCTCCTATTTTTCAAAACATATGCAGAGTTTTGCCTTTGTTCGCAACACTTGGAAAGAAAAGTTCAGGTAAAGCCTCCTCCAAGTGGCCGAGTCTCTGTCATATCCCATCATGACCCGCGAGATGGAGGTTTTGCGCAAGACAGCCACCACGAAAACGTAGATGAGGAAGCGCCAAGGATGTGCTGCGGCATTAATACCAGAGCACCTCGATAAGCTCCCAACAGTCGGGAGACACCAGTAGAGAAACATTCAGCTTCCAAACTTCTCTTCCATGACACGCCCTGTGGCGATAGAGTGTGACAGTACAGACATACACCAGATGGTCGGATAAAGCGACAGACCAAATATCAGCTAGTCAGGTTGCTCCCACCAGCGAGCGCGAGATACAAAAGATATCAAGGCGACTGGAATAATGTGCGATGTAGTGTGTGAAACCAAAGTGATCGCCATCAGTGTGTTCCCATATGCTGGAGATGGTCAAAAACCGTGGCAATCTATGTGCAAGACGAATGATGAAACAACTGATCCTTGGGATGGAGGGTGAAATTAAAATTGCCACCCAGCACCAGTATATCTCGCCGCCCCACGAAAAGAAGTAAGACTGCCTCTCCAAAGAAGTAAGAGCGTTCCCTTCTCCTCCCTGATCCTGAAGAAGCGTAGATGTTAATAATTTGGGCACTGAAGAATTTGAGAGCCAAAAGGGTTAAGATAACCATCAATATGAACGACTTGCAAGAGGACCACGTCTTCGTCTACCTCGCGAAGTGCATCGTGGAGCACTGACAGTGTATGTGGGGCACAGAAAACGTTATCAGTGATCGTAGCTAGGCGATATATCTGTTCCGCCAATCCCGCTGTCGAGACATGGGGTCTACCAGTGGCATCCAGCCGTGGTAGAGTGCACAAGACTGTCAAATCTGCAGCGATCACTGTGATGAAATAGTGGGGGACACTATTGGCGTAATGCGTCCACTCACGGTACTCACAGGCCGTTCCAACTCCTCCTCTTCGTCGTCATCTCAAGAAACAGCAGCAACACCTCTGCGTCGCCTAGGGATACAATTATCAGGACGCCGCTGCACGTCGGCGACCTCCAGACACGGCTCGTCAACAGAGGGCGCTTGCGCCGGAGAGAAAGGCATCACGCCTCCCAGCTAGTGTCTGGCAAAGACGGCAGATCGAAAGGAATCTGGGCCGGTGCATCCGACACCTTCGCAACAATGGCGATGGTGACAGGCAGTACTGGAGATGTGACTGGTGGTGCGTCTTCTACCGGCGTCAAAATCAGGCGTCTGCGGAAGCAATCCGACCGGACGTGGCCTTCCTGGCTCCCATTAGTACGCGGCTGACCATCGTACATTACGATTGCCTGCACGGCGCCAATCATCAAATAAAGAGGTCGTGTTTTGTCACTTCAAGCTTGGTCTGACGCACGTCATTTAAGACGTGATGGGTCTCGAAGATCTGTCATTTTTCCGCGACGTGTCTGATGATGTTCCCGTATGATCGAAAGGCCGATACGACCACGTCTTGTGGTACCTCAGCCCGCATCTCGTGGTCGTGCGGTAGCGTTCTCGCTTCCCACGCCCGGGTTCCCGGGTTCGATTCCCGGCGGGGACAGGGATTTTCTCTGCCTCGTGATGGCTGGGTGTTGTGTGATGTCCTTAGGTTAGTTAGGTTTAAGTAGTTCTAAGTTCTAGGGGACTGATGACCTAAGATGTTAAGTCCCATAGTGCTCAGAGCCACTTGAACCATTTTTTGTGGTACCTCAAAAAGAATTTCTAAAACACACAGGTTGAGGAGGCCGAACACAGCATGATCAACCGATACGCTTCCGACGTGGCCATCTGAGTGAAACGTCACACAACATCAGTGCAAACTTCTTCAGTCCACTGCTTGATATACACTCCTGGAAATTGAAATAAGAACACAGTGAATTCATTGTCCCAGGAAGGGGAAACTTTATTGACACATTCCTAGGGTCAGATACACCACACGATCACACTGACAGAACTACAGGCACATAGACACAGGCAACAGAGCATGCACAATGTCGGCACTAGTACAGTGTATATCCACCTTTCGCAGCAATGCAGGCTGCTATTCTCCCATGGAGACGATCGTAGAGATGCTGGATGTAGTCCTGTGGAACGGCTTGCCATGCCATTTCCACCTGGCGCCTCAGTTGGACCAGCGTTCGTGCTGGACGTGCAGACCGCGTGAGACGACGCTTCATCCAGTCCCAAACATGCTCAATGGGGGACAGATCCGGAGATCTTGCTGGCCAGGGTAGTTGACTTGCACCTTCTAGAGCACGTTGGGTGGCACGGGATACATGCGGACGTGCATTGTCCTGTTGGAACAGAAAGGTCCCTTGGCGGTCTAGGAATGGTAGAACAATGGGTTCGATGACGGTTTGGATGTACCGTGCACTATTCAGTGTCCCCTCGACGATCACCAGAGGTGTACGGCCAGTGTAGGAGATCGCTCCCACACCATGATGCCGGGTGTTGACCCTGTGTGCCTCGGTCGTATGCAGTCCTGATTGTGGCGCTCACCTGCACGGCGCCAAACACGCATACGACCATCATTGGCACCAAGGGAGAAGCGACTCCCATCGCTGAAGACGACACGTCTCCATTCGTCCCTCCATTCACGCCTGTCGCGACACCACTGGAGGCGGGCTGCACGATGTTGGGGCGTGAGCGGAAGACGGCCTAACGGTGTGCGGGACCGTAGCCCAGCTTCATGGAGACGGTTGCGAATGGTCCTCGCCGATACCCCAGGAGCAACAGTGTCCCTAATTTGCTGGGAAGCGGCGGTGCGGTCCCCTACGGCACTGCGTAGGATCCTACGGCCTTGGCGCGCATCCGTGCGTCGCTGCGGTCCGGTCCCAGGTCGACGGGCACGTGCACCTTCCGCCGACCACTGGCGACAACAGCGATGTACTGTGGAGACTTCACGCCCCACGTGTTGAGCAATTCGGCGGTACGTCCACCCGGCCTCCCGCATGCCCACTATACGCCCTCGCTCAAAGTCCGTCAACTGCACATACGGTTCACGTCCACGCTGTCGCGGCATGCTACCAGTGTTAAAGACTGCGATGGAGCTCCGTATGCCACGGCAAACTGGCTGACACTGACGGCGGCGGTGCACAAATGCTGCGCAGGTAGCGCCATTCGACGGCCAACACCGCGGTTCGTGGTGTGTCCGCTGTGCCGTGCGTGTGATCATTGCTTGTACAGCCATCTCGCAGTGTCCGGAGCAAGTATGGTGGGTCTGACAAACCGGTGTCAATGTGTTCTTTTTTCCATTTCCAGGAGTGTACATTTGCTGCACGTGATGGAGACGTGAATTTCTACAACATTTTATGATGCTACATGAAGTTTGTCACGTACGTACTGTTCCACCTCGTGAGCTCTAGGTCGTGCATGTTCTTTATAGTCGCACGACACTAAGATAACGCCATGGCCGGTCAGAACTTAAAGAAGGATTGCGACTTAGCACCATGCGTTAACGTGTAAACAAACATAGTTGGTGGGGCGCTGCTCGGAGAGCCGAGTACCTCGGCCTCGTGTCATGGCTATGAGCCAACTACCGCTTCGCCCATCTGGACAGAGAACGAGTGACGTGGCGCAGTGGTTAGCACACTGGACTCGCATTCAGGAGGACGAAAATTCGATCCCGCGTCTGGCCATCCTGATTTAGCTTTTTCGTGATTTCCCTAAACCGCTCCAGGCAAGTGCCGGTATGGGTCCTTTGAAAGGCCGATTTCCTTCCCCGTCCTTCCCTAATCCAATGAGACCGATGATCTAGCTGTTCGGTCTCTTCCCCGAACAACCCAACCCAACCCCTACATATCATCACCATCTGGACACGGCACCCGACCGACTCAAATTTCCAACTTATCGTACGATGAAATGCAGTGTCCCTGGTCCATTAACGCCCTACTCGCAAATTAATGATTAGCGTAGTAGTTTGGACGATATAAGTGCACCCAGACAGAAACAAAATTCAAGGAACCATCGAAATCCTACAGAGATGTATATATTTGAGTGATGGTCCGACAGGACCGACACCTCTCCTGTGAGAACGCGATGGCTCCTTGATGTGGTTTCTGTCACGAATTTCCACACATCCCTTCCCTTTTCTTTCTCATTCTCTATATCGTATAAATTTCTTCAGTAATCCATTTAGCTATAGGGTTATTAATATCTCGCGTATTGCCACATTTCTCCGTAAATAAAACTGATCGTCCCCGAGGTTGGCTTCTACCAATGTTCCCATTCTTCTGTAAATAATTCGTGTCAGTATTTTTCAGTCATCATTTATTAAAGTAATGGTTCTGTAACATTCAAACATGTCAGCATCGGCCTCCTTTGGAATTGGAATTATGACGTTTCTCACCACGTCGAAGGGTGTTTCGAATATCTCATATATCTTGTATACCAGATTATGTCAAGTTTGGTTCTCCCAAATGCCTTAAAAACTTTGAACGATGGTATACTCTACAGGCCTTCTTTTGACTTAGGTCTTTTGTGCTCTGTAAAGTGCTTCTCGTAGTACACATCTCTGACATCTTCTTCATTTACTTCCACTTTCTTTTCCATAATATTGCCTCGAAATACATTTCCTTTGTGTAGCCCGTCTACATAGTCCTTCCACCTGCGACGGTACCTAATGGTTACTGCTACTAAGTGTAGTTGTTCTTCCAAACAGTATCCCATACGAGCAAACCAGTTGTGACTTAGTCTTTTATTGCTGCTATCTAAGGTAGTTGGGCTATGCACGGCTCTATTTAAAAAGAACAGTTAGATGTAATCAAAGAGTCGAGAGGCGCACGCCTGCTTTCATGACTTCCAGATAATTCGCTGCAAGTAATAATAACCTGTACTTGTGACCTTGCAGTCAAACAGTCTACATTACTAAAATACACAGAAATACAAAATAAAAATAAATCAATATTTTAATAACAAGGGCTCTATTCTAATGTCTGCAGTTGATTTATACGACAGAGATTAACATTGAACAACTTTTCTTCAAGAAAGCACATCTCAAATAAACTGGAAGTGGACTTACGACATTCATTTCACATTCATGAAATAACCTTATCAAATGCAGTAAATTTACGTTGAGAGTGTTACGACAACGGTAGCAAAACCCCGTAACTAAATTTTCATCAAAGTTACACGAAAGCTAATCCCATTTCGTGATTGTAACTCATACTCTAGTCAATACAAAAAATTATGGTTGAGGATTTTCCATTAACATATTTTTTGTCAAAACGAATGAATAATTCGGAATCAGTCTTTTGGCACCTAGCCTGTTATTGATTTTCCCCCTACAATTCTTGATTAGACACACATATTAGGCGTAAGGTTACTGTGGGGTGGTTCATGTCTGCTATTTTGATGAGGTCATGTGTCAGAGAATACGTGTGATATGGGCAACTTCAACATTTCCAGGCTGAGAAATTGTTAAAGCAGAACTCGAACTGATGTATGGCTACGAGGAAACATGAAACCGTTTGCCTGCAGGCCAGCCGCAGCGATCTCGTGGCTGCGCGCGGCGGCTGCTGGCGGTGTCTGCGCAGCTGCTGGGGCTCCTCATGGTGAGCGCCTCCTGCGGGCTGCTCGTGTCCTTCCTGGCCGACTCCCAGAGCGTCATGCCTTTCTCCGACCTCGACGGGATGCTCCGCGACGGCTCGTACGCACTGCACTTGGTTCCCAGTGGGATCGAATACAGCATCTTTTCCGTAAGCTCTTCTACCTCCTATTAATCGATGCTTCCGTCGCTACTTGGTAGAGCAACTTCTTATTTTTGAACACAAAGGGTAATATTTGGGCTGTTGTACATTACTAATTTATTCAGTTAACTATTTTCCGGGCTACAGTGCCATCATTACACTCTAACTGTCTATCGTGAAAAGTAAATTTCATCTTTGACACAGAAATAAACTGTATGTCAAGGAAGTGAAGCACACAAAAGGAGAAGAGGAAATAAAATTAAACTTCAGAGGATGATATGTGATGTTACAGAGTGATTACGAAATCGAGTCAAATTTGCAAAAGAACTTGGCAGCTCGCTGCACGCCTTCTGGCCTGGATGTATGTAATGATTCCGCTCGGAATGTTGTCATAAAATCATTGTATCCTCTCCTGAGACAAGCTGGCCCACAACTTCCGTAACTGATCTTTGCCATACTGGATACTGGTACTGGGATAGAGATGATGTCCGACTTGGTTCCACACTTGTTGTATTGGAGATAATTCTGGGGATGTTGTTCGCCACAGCGCATCTCAACATCACGCAGACTATTCATAGAGACATGTGAAACTTGATGAGCTTTGTTCTGTCGAAAAATGGTACCACGTTTCTATCACACAAGAAATAACACGCGAGAATGTGGGATGTCCTTGACCCACTGTTCCGCCGTCAGGATTTCTTCAGTTACTACCAACCATAACCTGCAGTCGTATCTGATGGCTCCCCGCACCATGGCTCGAGGAGTCACAAGGTTGTACCGCTCCAAAACATGGGAAGAATGGGACCTTCCCACAGTCACCGTACACTCGTAGTGCAGAACCGTGATTCCTCATTGAACACGCAATTCCGCTCCACTCATTAGCAGTCCTTGCTTCCTGGTGAAAGCACCAGTCCAGCCACAGCCGCTTGTGCTTCGGTATTCATGGCGTCCTACACCTTGGATGCAGGTGCATTTGGTAGGAGTTACGATGTTCTCGCATCACAATACGGCGATAACGCCTTTTGATTGTCTGACGTTGTCGACCCAAACCGTGAGAAAGAGTATGCTTCCTGTAACGTTCCCACACAGTTCATTGTCATATATGAATGCCTCAGAAGTCTGTATATTGCCCAATTACCCAATCCGACCTGCTGGGGAGATAGACACCCAATGAGGAAATTTTTAAATTCTGTCAGGTGCTGATAAAGCTGTTTCATACGACTACGTAGTATCTCCATGCCCTTCACAGCGATCACTCAACTCTGAACCTGTTCAGGCCACGTATATACCCTACCAGGCCTGGTGACAGCACAATACATGAACAATGCTAATGCAGAATGGAATTTTCACTCTGCAGAAAAGTGTGCGCAGATTTCGAAAATTCCTGGCAGATTAAACCTGTGTGCCGGACAGACACTCGAACTCGGGACCTCTGCATTCCGCGGGCAAGTGCTCTTCCACTGAGCTACCCAAGCACAACTCACGACCCGTCCTCAGAAATTTACCTCCACCAGTACCTCGTCTCCTACCTTCCAAACTTCACAGAAGTTCTCCTGCGAAACTTACAGGACTAGCACTACTGGAAGAAAGGATACTGCGGAGATTTTGCTCAGCCACAGCCTGATGGATGTTTTCAGAATGGATCATTCACTATGCAGCGGAGTGTGCGCTGATTTTGAAACTTTCTGGCAGGTAAAAACTGTGTGCCGGACCGAGACTCGAGACAGGTTGTGGCTAAGCCATGTCTCCGCAATACCCTTTCTTCCAGTAGTGCTAGTCCTGCAAGTTTCGCAGGAAGATTGGGAGATAGGAGACGAGGTACTGGCAGAAGTAAAATTGTGAGGACGGATCGTGAGTAGTGCTTGGGTAGCTCAGTGGTAGAACACTTGCCCGAGAAAGGCAAAGGTCCCGAGTTCGAGTCTCGGTCCGGCACACAGTTTTAATCTGCCAGGAAGTTTCAATGCTAATGCACTCTGGTGACCATTCAGTCAGAGCCTTATAGTTGTACGAGTCTGAGTACAGCTTGCATTGTTCCAGTGACGTCATTGTGAAACGTTGCCACATCTTTACTCCTAATCCCTCCCTCAATTCTATGACTTCATTGCGTAATTTCCACATGAATAAAATAGCGAGGAATCAAATACCCCAATTGTGCTACATAGTTTTCCCCCACTACTACAACATCAAAGCTCAGAGCCCAGTTGTCCTAAGTGTAAGTTGGTGAGAAATACAAAACTGGGCAGTCATCCTACTGGTGAAAGTTCAAAAACCTCTGACTTGAAAGTATGAACACTCTGTGAGTCACAATCCAAAATGGTGGAAGTGGAGATAGGAGTACAGTCTGCATAGTTGCCAGAGGACTGGTCTAGATATACGAGCACAGCATGTGCGATATCACAACACAGGATAGTGGACTTGCAGATATGATCACAGGTTGGCAGTCAGTTGTACTAAGTATAGAATTCAAGGTGGTGGAGTTAGCCAAAGATCATATCCTATGTGGTTGACAGTTCACTGGTGCTAAGGGACCACTAGTCCTAAGCTTAAAAACAGAGCAGGCTATACGTTTAAACAATTTCTCCCTATACATCTGAATTCACTGCTTGCATGACTGCCAGTGTAGGTTTATAATCTCAAGAGGTGACTTGTCCTAAGTTTACATACACTTGTGCTACGCTCATATTTAATGTTTAAAAGCTGGCGGCCCTCTTGTGGCGTATCTTTATTTAAAGAAAAATGCGGGAAGATCTCTTCTGCACATGGTGCAGAGCTTGTGAGCCCCACCCTGGTCTGGGCATCCATTGCCCCAGTCCAAGGCGGCTGTTCTGCTGCCCACCCGTTGCGATGCACCCGACCGGGTCCAACACCGCTTTGCTGGGCCACACGCAATGTTTCACATTATGACTGCCCGACTTTACGTTGCTGCTTATCCCCACACGGTGCCAAGCAACATCTGATGTAATGTGATGGCTGATGTACGAAGTCACTGGCGTGGTGTGGCCTTTAGACAGGGTAAATACAAGTACAACATTCTGATCTCCTATGTGTCCAAGTCTGCCTCCTGTTCATAGCTAACACGTATTCTCCCCCTGTTGACTGAACAAAATTGTTTCAAATGGCTCTGAGCACTATGGGACTTAATTGCTGAGGTCATCAGTCCCCTAGAACTTAGAACTACTTAAACCTAACTAACCTAAGGACATCACACACATCCATGCCCGAGGCAGGATTTGAACCTACGACCGGAGCGGTTGCGCGGTTCCACACTGTAGCGCCTAGAGCCGCTCGGCACTGTTGACTGAAACCTGTAGAACATTCCAGATCTAAAATGCACTTAGACACCCTGTCTCTAACCTACTTTCCCCTGAAAGGTAATAAGGTGTCTAAATCTGTCAGCTAGTTATAGGAAGGAACCCACTTAGGGGGGCAAACACGTTCCTCATTCACCAAAAGTGTAACACCGAAATACATTCAGAAGTGTTCAGACCTACTACTTCTGCTCCGCTTTCCCCCTATAGGTAATAACCTCATGGACGTCTAACGCTATTTATAGATGGCCTAATTCCACAGGAAAACTCATTTATGAGGAACGTTAAGTCGTAATTTCTAGAAGTAGGATTATTTCGTACGTGTATTGAGTTTCAAGATTTGGTAGAACTCAACACAAGACAGTTCGTTATATAATAAATGATTAACTATACTTTGTTGGTCACAAAGCTTCTGATGCGGTTGCAAAAGGATAAAGTGATTCAAAACTGATGGAACTGAATTAGCAAATAAACAAATCTGGAACTGATAACTACTTCTAATCTGCATCTACATCGATACTCCGCAATCAAATGGTTCAAATGGCTCTCAGCACTATGGGACGTAACATCTTAGGTCATCAGTCCCCTACAACTTAGAACTACTTAAACCTAACTAACCTAAGAACATCACACACATCCATGCCCGAGGCAGGATTCGAACCTGCGACCGTAGCAGTCCCGCGGTTCCGGACTGCAGCGCCTAGAACCGCACGGCCACTGCGGCCGGCGACTCCGCAATCCACCACACGTGGCCTCTGGTGGACGGTACCCCATACTACCTGTCATGTCCTTTTCTGTTAGACTCTAAAATAAGAAGAGGAAAAAACGACTGTCTATATGCCTCTGTATGAGTCCTGATTTCTCGTACCTTATCTTCCTGGTCCTTACCTTTAATGTATGTTGGATTCAGCAGAATCGTTTTGCAGTTAGCTTCAAATGCCGGTTCTCCAAATTTCCTCAGTAGCGTTCCTCGTAGAGAACGTCACTTTCTGTCCACGAATTCCCATTTGAGTTCCCAAAGCATCCTTGTAACACTTTTGTTTTGTCTGCATCTACCAGCCCACCTCTGAATTGCGTCGATGTTTTCCTTTAATCCAACTGGTATGGATCCCAGACAATCGAGCAGTACTCAAGGATAGGTCACACTAGCGTTATATATGCGGCCTCTTCTACAGATGAGCTACACATTCCTAGAAGTCTCCCAACAAACAAAAGTCGACCATTTGCCTTCCCTATCACAATCCTCACTTACTCATCCCATTTCACATAGCATTAAACCACGTGACTGTGTAAAATAGGACACTACTATTGCTCTATCTGAATATTACGTGTTTCTTTTTCCTACTCATCTACACTTTTCTACATTTAGAGCTAGCTGCCATTCATCATACCAACTAGAAATTTTGTCTACGTCATCTTGTATCCTCCAACAGTCATCTAATTTTGTACCTTACCGTACACCAAAGCATCATCAGCCAAAATCCGCAGATTTCGGACTACCCCGTCAGCCAAATCCTTCATGTGTAAGAAGAATAATAGTAGTACTGTCACACTTCCGTGAGACACCGTTGACGATACCCGTGTCTGTAATGAACACTCGCCGTTGAGGACAACATACTGGGTTCCATAACGTACGAAGTCTTCGAGCTCCTCACACAAATTTGAACCCATTTCATATGCTCCTACCTTCTTTAACAGGCTGCAATGGGACACCATGTCAAACACTTTTCGGAAATCTAGAAATATGTAATCTGCCTGTTGCCTTTCATCTATAGTTCGCTGTATTTCATGTGAGAAAACGGCAAGCTGAGTGTCATATAAGCATTGCTTTCTAAATTCGTGGACAGAAGCTTCTCACTCTCAATAAAATTTATTATATCTGAACTGAGGATATGTTCAAGAGTTTTGCAGTAAACATATGTTAGGGACATTGGGCTGTAATTTTGTTTGCGGGTCCGTTATTTTGCCTTTGTTATGCACAGAAGACACCTGTGCTTTATTCTAGTTGCTTTGGTCTTTGTGCTGGGTTAGAGATTCGAGATAATTGCAAGCAAGGTGAGGGGCCAATGACGTAGAGTGCTCTTTAAAAAAACGAACTGGGATTGCATCCGGACCTGGAGACTTGTTTGTTTTCAACTCTTTCATTTGTTTCGCTACGCCAGAGATGCTTATTACTATCTCACGCATACGGGAGTCTGTTCGATGGTCAAACGACAATATGTTTCTACGATTCTAAGGTGTGAACTATTTCTTGAATGTGAAATTTAAAACTTCGGCTTTCGTTTCTTTATCTTCAACTGCCGCACAAGAATGTTGTATGCTTCACGCATATATCTTTTCACAGGAGCACGAATCTCTACTAACCTTTACTTGTCATCATTTGTGCGTTCTCTTTTGAACCGAGAGTGCAACAGCCGCTGCTTCCTCAGTAGTTCACTGACTCGACATCACACGGCATTCACTCACAGAGAGACGGGCAAGAGCCGCATGCCCTTGCTACGCAGGTAAGGAAATACCTGGAGCTTTGAAACAACGTAGCGGCAATAAATGGCCCGGCAAGCGTTCCTATGCATTTAGAATTACTATTTTGTTCCAGCTGTCGACTTCCCGTGCTTTCTATGAGGAAGGTGTGTGCTGTTTTTCTAAAGATAACTTCATTTTCCAAATCATTAACACCTCGTCTTTCAGGTGCATTTAGGAAATCATGTTGGGATAAAGAGTATGAAGCTGAATGTGCCCTTATCATTCACAATTTCACACATTTTCTACAGTCTTGTGTACTTTGCGTCTGGTATACTCCTATATAGTCTCTGAGACAAAAAAAGACGCACCATGAAGGAATGGTCCAAATGGGATGGAAATCGATATACGTGATGTACATGTGCAGACAAACCAATGATTACAATTTCAGAAAAATTGGATGTTTTATTCCAGAGAAAGAACTTCTCAAATTGAGCAAGTCAGTAATGAGTTGGTCTAACTGTGGCCCTTATTCTAGTAGTTATTTGGCTTGGCAATGATTGATAGAGTTGTTGGGTGTCCTCCTTAGGAATATGGTGCCAAATTCTGTCGAACTGGCGCGTTAGGTCGTCAAAATTCCAAGCTCGTTGGAAGGCCTGCCGTAATGCCCCAAACGTTCTCAATTAGGGAGAGATCCGGCGATCTTGCTGGTCAGGAATTTGGCAAGCACGAATACGACCAGTAAGGTCTGTGCCCGTGTGTGGGTGGGCATTATCTTGCCGAAATGTAAGTCTAGGATGGCTTACCATGAATGGCAACATGACACGGCGTAGAATATTGTCGACGTATCGCTGTGCTGTAAGGGCGACGCGATGAAAACCAAAAGTGTCCTGCTATGAAGGATACCTCAGACTACCACTCTTGGTTGTCAAGCCGCATGGCAGGCGACATTCTTGTTGGTTTCCCATCGCTGCCGGTGGCGTCTCCAGACACGCCTTCGGCCTGGAATCTCATTTAATGGAGCAGAATTGTCTACAGTGATGAGACCCGCTTCGAACTGAGCCCCGATCGCCACGAACTGCTTGCATAAGGGCCAGACGTGGACCAGTGCATTACTGACTTGTCCAATTTCTGAAGCACTTTCTTGAATAAATCATTCAGTTTCTATGAAATTGTAATCATTTGTTTGTCTGTACATATACATCACTTCCACCGGTTTCCGTCCAATTCGGATAAAGAAAGAGCACACAGAGATTCATTAAGTATCTGTGTTTCCTCTCCGGTTCACACCCTTGTTTATGATGTCTTGAAGTTGTATCCCTACGTTTCTTTACCATTTCTTCCCTTTATGAATGACAGATTGGGTGAATGTGTCTGCTTATTGTGTTTTAAAAGTGTTTGGTTGTGCGTATACTTCCCGTCTGCTGCTGTGACAGTTTAGACAACTTTAGTATAGTCTCAGAGTGAGACAGAGACGTTTAGTCCCCTCCGGCGAATCGCTGTTGTGCTTAAGTTGACACAGTACATAAAGGGTCTTCCCAGACCACTTCCGCTACCTTTTCAGACCCCAATTTTGCTAACATGCTCAGGCACTCATTTCTGGGAACTTGGTAAGTTAGGTTGCTCCGGAGAGTTCGTCTACTATAGATTTTGTATGGTGATTGAGATTGGGTAAGTTTCAGACTAGCTGAACTATTAATCCGTTTCTCTTACTGCCTTAGGTCTGGATAATCATGGTTAGTTTATTCATTACTGTGAGTGCTAGGACATTTTTAGTTATTCAATTTCTGTAAATAATTACTATGTTCAGCCACAAAGTGGAAACGTGGTGGATGACCTATGCTTCGTTTCGCCTATTATTCTAGTTTCCTCAATGTGCATGTGCATGTGCTTACGTTTCTAGCATTTTTTATTTTGCCATTATTCATTAGTCTACTTTACTCTGTAATTTATATCTGTTTTGTAGGTGTGCCTTTGTTTGATTGATTTCACGTGTTTTTTTATGGTTGGAGAGCCTTCCGCTCTGCGACACCGTTTTATTTTGTAATAACTTTGCAGTACATTTCTTATATGAATGAATCTTCCTCCGGAACAAAATATTTTTTCAGGATTTTCATCCAGTCCCTTGGTCTTGCTTTGTGTAACTTGCACCACGTGTTTGAAAAACGAACAAGCTTTCAGATCTCGATTTTCAGTTCCTTTTTTACCGAGAGGATTTTAATTTAGATTCGATTCACGTGTGCGCTATTTCTATTCATTCGTAAGTTTCTGTGACTTCTTCATTGTGTGTAAGCTTTGTGCGATTGTACCACCCGATGTCGCTACTCTGTATTTGAGTTTATGGTTATTTCTGTATTGCAGTGTTCTTTTACGTTTGCAATTTCTTGTCTGTTCTTTTATTACTTTCGGTGTTGTGGAATTTTCGCAGTTTATTCTGCACACTAACCTTTTCGGCCATTGGTCCGTTGGAGGAATATGTATTTCTGTTCATTACTGAGTCACTATTTCTGGTCTATATTGCATTTCATGACGTGATTTTTCATTAAGTTCTATGGCATGAATTTTCTGTGTTCATCATAGATGCGTTTGGCCGGTAGTATCGTATCGTGTTTGCCGACCACAGGCACTGTGGTGTATTTCTTCATTGTTCTGATTTCTTTTCTTTTTTCTGTGTATTGCTAGTGCGAAAGTGGAAGTGTGTGTGTGCAATACCTGTCCATCATATTATCCCTGATTCATATGTTATGATGGTTTATGATACCATGAGGCAATGTATTTTGTCACCTTTATGCTCAGGTTCTTAGTAAATCGGGCGTCAGCAACCCATTACGTTCTTATTTAAATATTTAGAATTTTTATACCTACCATTCTTGATTTAATAAATGTTCAGTCGAAATTTAGTTTATCTTCACCTTTACAGATAGAAATTTGTCCCACACAAGCAAATCTTTGTTTCTTAGGCTGCCTCCTATACCCTTTTCCTTTACGAAAATATATACAGGTCTATTTATTTTTCTTATTAAGTAGAGATTGATCTTCATTAGATTCTGATCCTAGAAACCGATTGGTTACCTAAATAATAATGTGCTTCAACTGTTAGACAGCTACTTTCAGCCTTCCATCTCCAAAAAGAAACAGCTTAACTAACAGACGCTTATTCTCTGCTAGTTAAATTTTGATCATTATTGTTGGACTAGGAGATTCAGGTGGTTTAGAGCAATTTACATTATCCTTAAAATTTATTAAATAAGTGCACCACTGGCCTAGTTTGATTTACCATTATTTATTAATTTAACTAATCAGTCAGCTTTTATGCAAATCAGGACTAAATACCAACTATTTTTATCAGTTCATCAGTTAGCTTTTATACGTCGACCCTAAACAATATCTTGCATATGAATAACTCTTTTACATGGCGAAACTGAATAGTTACCTTTTAGTATGAGTTTATAACACCCGGTGTAGACATAAAACTGCGTTTTTATTTGAGCACGTACACATAACTGACTATATGCAAGTATTCATAAGAAATAAATTAAGTTTTAGGACGCATATTCTTTTTCATAACTGTATAAAATCCCATGTATGTTAATGTAATCATACAGTCTTCACCATGAGTTGCTGGACTAAACACCAACTTCAGAAAGTCTTTTACGTAACTGATTGATCCGAGAATACTGCGGAAAATCAGAATAAGAAAAGTGGTTCACTACTGTCAGAAAGCGTCAGATGGTTAACTGTATGTCCAACGTATTGTGACAATAGGTTGTGTCTTCATGTCCCTGCTAACGCCCTTCGACGATGTTGACTTTGAACGCGTATATGTATTTTCAGTAACAGTATTCCAGCCCTAATACCAACTACTGCAGAAAATATGTCCAGGCATTCACGGTATTCCACACAAGTTATTAACTTAACTGGAAGTGACGGTGTCATACAGAGTATTGTGTTCATATTTGATGTATTGGCTGTGGAAAATCAGTATCAAAACCGAAAATACTTCTGCTTTGCCGAAATAGGGGCTGATGTCTTTTACCTAAGTCACGTGTACTCTAGGAACACAAAGCAATTGATAATGGATAATAGAGCCCTTATCATAGCCTTCAAACACGAAAGCATAAAATTAACACACATTGATCAGGTACATGTAGGAACCGACATGACATCTGATGAATTTAAAATTTTATGCGAAGTATGAGGTAAAAATTCACAGTAAAGGTGATAATGGCTGATACCGACTTAATTTCAGAAGGTCTTTAAAAAACGATGACACGTGTATACAATGAAACAACGCCATAACAGCGTCATTATTCATCACACTATTGACAAATTCGCTTGGGTGTCCCCCACCAGTCGGCTTGGGAGCGTTAGGTGGAAGAAAATTCGTCTGTAAATTGACATAAATATTCAGATGCTCGGCGGTATTATCAGACGTCATACTAATAGACTTGAAACGCACAGCAAAAGTATGAGGGAAAAATTAGTCATTCTCAGGCCATTCTGAGGTTATTCAATGAATGCAATGGAAGATCTGACGTAAATGAAAGAAGGCAAATAGAAGTGTGTATAAGTAGTATACTGTTCCAAAGTCTGCTTAGGGTAAGGGGCGATCAAAAAGTTTCCGTTTGAGGGCATAGCTGCAGTGTACATTCAAAGTAGCATGATTCCGGCCTAGGGTATATAAACCCTAATATATCTTTCTGGCTTGCATGCAGTAAATGCAGAAAACAAAATTATTACCAAATAGGTCCAAGCAGGACCAATGTGCTATTCAGAGTTTCTTGGATGCTGAAGGACAAACACCGGTAGACATCCACTGGAGAACGAAGAATGTGTATGGGGCAGCGTATGTTTTGGAATGGACACGGTTCGACACAAGACACTGGTCGATCTGCGAGGCCTGCCTCACCCGTTACATACAAGTTGCAGACACTGGATCGCTTGCCTTATAGTCCTCATCTCTCCCCATGTGATTATCACACCTTCGGTCCCTTAGACAGGTCTTGAAGTGTCGATAATTCCTGTTGGATGATTACGTGCAGCAGGCAGTTATGGACCCCATCACGCCGAAGGAAATGTTGTGTCAACTAGTGGTTGTCTCCAATCAGGTGACTCAGTGGTATGATTGCCTCAACGCTCATAGCGATTTTGCCTGAATGAGGTACTAATTATGGGCTGTAAGGCCTTGGAACGGAGTATTTTATCACCCTTTGTATACAGGAACATGTCGACAAAACGTAAAGTTGCTGAAGTGCACAGAACAGTCCAAGACAAACGGCGATTGCTGAGGTTAGGCCATTTGGAAAGAGACCACTGATTGAGAAAAATGTTTAAATATTTTATAAAATCTATCAAATAACTCTCCAAGGAAGATCACTGCGAAGAAGATGATGCTATTGGTGATTTCATTAAATATTACAGTGATAGTCGGATAGAGAGAACACACAAAGTAGCAGGGAAAAACCATATATTCTCGGTACTCAACTTATGAATTTATCCACTGCAGGTCGGTGACAGAGAAACTGAAAGAACACCCAGTTTCCTGAATCTGATATACTTAGAAACTAACAATTTCATCAAAAAGTATAGTCAAATACCATGTAAGAGTGACGTATATATAAACGTCAATGGAAGAAAACAAAAAGCACCAGCAGTTTGATATACTAAAACATTTTTAAACTGGCGCTATAGGGTGTCTGTCCCTGGCAGTGCATTATCGAAACATAAAATGCGAAAATTAACAATCAGTCACTACAGCACATCTACTATGACGACGTCAACAAAACAGTTGAAATATTATGGCTATTGAGAGCACCAGCCATAACCAGAAATACAGATCATTTTAATGAAATCATTTCAATCACGTAACTAATGAGGAGGTATTGAACAGGATTGGGAAGAAGAGAATTTTATGGCGCAACTTGACTAGAAGAAGGGATCGGTTGGTAGGACATGTTTTGAGGCATCAAGGGATCACAAATTTAGCATTGGAGGGCAGCGTAGAGGGTAAAAATCGTAGAGGGAGACCGAGAGATGAGTACACTAAGCTGATTCAGAAGGATGTAAGTTGCAGTAGGTACAGGGAGATGAAGCAGCTTGCACAGGATAGAGTAGCATGGAGAGCTGCATCAAACCAGCCTCAGGACTGAAGACAACAACAACAACAACATTTCAATAATTTCAGAGCTTTGAAAAATATGTATTACTGAATAATTATGGATTCAGTGTTTCAAGAGCTTCATAAATCAGCAAACCAGCACCCCAGCAAAACATTTCGGCGTAGACCCATTACAATTAGATGTTTGGACCACTTATGGCAAGTATATCCTGTAGATCTGAGACAATGTCAAAGGAGAACAAAGAGTTCAAATATACTTTAATGGCCATTGATGTGTATTACAATTTTCCAGAGCCTTACCTGCGAAAACAAAGACGGGGAAGGTGGTTGCGCAAGTGGTTGTTCAATTGGTACAGAAGGGAGCCAACTGCATCCCAGAAAACCATCAAATAAACCATGACAGGGAATTTTATTATGGTTACTTCAACACAATAAAGGAATGGTATGAAATACATCACTACTCAACATTCTCCCAGATGGTCGTAAGTATTATGGAACATTTGAAATCAAAGATAAACCATGAATGTGGATGCGTTTTAACCTTCATCGTTCTTAGAATCGAGCTGAGATCCGAACACAAATCCATGAGCATTATAATTGATCTGTGCAAAAACATTTCATAATGACCTCTTAAATACCGTATGAAGTTATATTAAAATGATAGGCCCATGCAAACAGAAATTTAATATAGACAGTTTGGTATGCATTTGAAAATACAACTCAGCATTCAAGAAATGATACCTACCAATCTCGGTAGTAGAGATAGGCACCAGCCGCTGTGGCCGAGCGGTTCTAGACGCTTCCGTCCGGAACCGCGCAGCTGCGACGGTCGCAGATTCGAATCCTGCCTCGGGCATGGATGTGTGTGATGTCCTTAGGTTACTTAGGTTTAAGTAGTTCTACGTTCTAGGGGACTGATGACCTCAGATGTTCAGATCCATAGTGCTTAGAGCCATTGGAACCATTTTTTTTTTTTTTTTTTTTTTGAAGAGAGATATTTAAAGTTTCCAAGGTGGAATGAAAAAACCTTGGAATTTACATCTTAAAGGAGTGCATTAGTAGTGAAACAATTAATAGTTTTTAAGCGGAAGAATTACAGAGTAGCAACGAACCAGACGTGTTACTCACAGACCATGTTATAAAGCAATGGGGAAATAATACCCTTGTTCTGTCGCTTGGCTTCTCTTCATTGCACAACAGCTGAGTGGATGTCGATGATTTGATATGTAACAAGCTGCACAAACCTCAAAGGACATAGAAGCGTAACGAGCATGATAGGAAGGGCATCAGCAGAGGTAGTGGTATTCTCAAAAGGTTTCCTGCAGAACTTCACATCTCCATGTATAACTACTGTAGACAAGGAACAAAGCTTGAGAAAGGACACGCTCACGGTTACAAAGCAATCGATCTACTAGACGCAGCCTGCTGACAGCATGATATTGCATACACAGCAGCTAGGTATATCCCAGGATGTCACACTGCAGATCCAATTTTAGCTAAGAGAATCAGAGAAATATGTACAAGAAGACAAACTGGTACTGGCCAACGTATTGCTGCAACTTGTAGTAGACAGAGCAACACATGCAAAACTTACATTTGGTATGGGATTAAATTTCAGTGGGTCTATCAACGGTGCGTATTGTCTGCTGAAGACAAAGAAGAAACAGAGGAAGAAGATAGCATCCTTCAACTATCATTCAAGTTTCAAACGAAAAACTGATTACAGCGCCTAGGGTCCTATCATTGCCTAAAACGTAAGGTGGAACTATTCCATTCATAATTCCTGCTCTGGCGGGACTTGACAAAGTAAAAAGACACAACAGGTTTAGGGAATATGTGGCTATTGTGAAAGGGCAATGTTTAAAACATCTCAGGTAAGGACTTGGGGAGTTCATAAAAAGAAGCTACTAAATATAGTGGCTGACAGACTCCTTCCAAATATCGATCTGCTTACATTCGTCAAAAAGTTCTGCATTCCAATATTTCGTGGAGCGTTTATGGAAAATTCCTACCTAATACTATGTGGAAATCCAACGAATCCATAATTGTCACTGGGTGGTACATTTTAGAAGAAAAAACTGAAACAGTGTCTACTACTTCGATTTATTCGTCGACTTACAGCCATCATAAGAATTGCAACACTGTTGTACCAATAACCAGGTATTCTACAATTTTCGATGCAAGCAAAAGTTCAACACATACCTGAGCAGACACTTGTGTCCCCTGTTTATATTGACAGCTACATAGAAGACAATATTAAACAACTATTCACGCATATTAGTTCATCAGTTGAGCTTCAGGAGCGATGCCATAGAATCTGACTTTCACAGATCGACTGTTGGCACTATATATGTATTACTTTCTGCCAATCGAATTAAGCAAGAGAGTTTGGAATGTTACGCTGACGGTATTGTAAACGTACAACAATGTTCTTGATATCACAGCATCAAACTGTTAACTATATCTATGATGTGGTAAAGTTGTGCAAATACCCCACGGTGCTTATGATACTGATAATTTAAACAAGTTTAACCGTTTTTCGAGTTAAACACAAATGTGAATACGCTTGAAACGAAAGTAAGAACAATTGAGGAGATAATATAGTTTATGCAGGAAAATTGAATAGGATCGCTACTAGGTTTCTGTAAGGATCAAATTTTCCAGAAGGATCGGAATAAATTTTACTAGTCATCTCAATCGTCTGATATACTACCGATTAGCATTATTCGTTCTTAGCGCAATATTACAACGAATTCAGATCTCAACAACAAATTGATTCACGCAATCTGCGGATTTTTCTCTACTGTTGGCCCAGGCTGTAACATTCTAGAGGTGCCAAGCAACGCTGACTACCTACAAGTGACTTTTCAGACGCTGGATCATCTCGAGTTGAATGTTGCACACCAAAATGGACGACACGTCTACTTTTGCAGGGAATAAATCGTAATGTGGTTACATTTAAAGGAGCATGGGCATACGGTAAAAACTAGTACACACATGCAATAGCATATCACTTTACAATCGAGACAAGATATTTTCACACTAAATAATCTTGAATTCCTTAAATTATTCTGCTTGAAATCACGCAAGAATAATGACAGCACTCTACATAATCGTCACAGTCAAATATGATGAACGAATCATTCACCAGGACTACTTATCGTAGAAATATTTTGATTCGGCAACGATTGACAACTATGATGAGATCCGAGTTGTGATCCACCAACAGAATGCTTTAACCATTCCACGCAACAGTTTCTTACATTTGGAGATAAATTGTGAAAAACGGTGATGAAGGTCCTACAGCAACATTCTGCCTTACACGTAACACATCTGGTTTCCTGTTCCAGGAAATAAGATACGAACTGAATACGGTTGAAACTGACCGCACTTGGAATGGAGATATCACATTAACCTTAAAAACATATATTCTTAGCATCAGAATCTGAACTTTAGTTTTAGAAAATGCAGGCTGGTTTATAGAGAAATAAGCATCAGCAGACAAGTACAAGAGTGCTTCCATATCTCTCACGACGCTGACAGGATACTTCAACAACAGAAAGTGTATTCTAGATATTACAAAGAAATAACTCATTTTAGTATGAGTGAAATAGACGGTAATTCATAAATCCAGCTAGCTGCCATATCTAAAGAGAATAAAATTTATCTTGACAAAATAAGTCGGAAAATGTCCCACATCTGTGTAACTGACAAATGTTTTAAGTTTTAAAAATACTTCTTCCTAGCATTCAGTTGTCTGGAAGCTGTTGGAATGCCCTCTACTTCCGTATGCATTTCGCCAGTCATAGACAATTAAGAAAACCGGTTCAATTAGTAATGCCTCAAATTATCACGCTTGCATTACAAACTGAGCTGAAACTCTGGCATCTGGTATCCTGATGTGTACTGGTACATAGTCATGTTGCCCTCGCGATCTCAGGATTAAAAACATATATGCATGTGTGTGCGAGTATCTGTATTTTTTGCATTTTACTTATTGAGTGCGTGTGTTTTACGATAGCTGAATTGCGATAGTTTACCAGCTACTCAGTATTTGCTTCCACCAGTAGCAGAGGGCTAACATTTATGAATGCATAGGCATGATGACCACTTCATCTTAATACGATGATGATAATAGCAAGTAATATAGCTCCACCTATGTAAGTGTAAGTTTGATTACATATTTTTATGAGTGCAAGTATACTTTTTTATCCTAGTGAACAAGACACAAGTCATGCAATAAGTAATGGGCTGTTACATTCAAGTGAGCCAGCTCATGCCACCACAAAGCTCTGTGTTAGAAGAAGATGACCTGCAACCTGATGTTGGGATGACTATATGCCCAGATGCTCGTATGTAGTAGCGCTTTCTGTGTCTCTACAAATACCCACACCATAGAGAGCATCAGTATCTGGATGGGGTCTTTGTTCTTTTAGTGATGACTGTCTACACGCAGCAGCAGACTCTGTGCTCGTTTAGTTAGTGAGGATGATGATCAGGTATATCACACAGCTCTGCCATACTCTCTGTTCAGAGGTGCTATTGAGAATAGGGTATCGTTTGCCTTCATTAACAATTCAGTCTGGTATCAAGATCTGATTCTTTTCTAAATGTGTGCCTATACATTTTGGAAAGGTAACTTTCCTAGATCATAACCAATCCATGGTACCCCTCCCTGATGTGTAGTGCCACTCTATGCAATGAGTTCATCCTTCCACCTAAGGAGTGTGTACCCAAAAACCCCTTCGTATGTACGAAGGGTGACAATGGTGTGAAGTCAATGGACAACACAATTTCTGAGCGGTTGAAGAAATTTACGCTGAGCCCAATACAGGCCTCATTCTCTGAATGCCGAGAAAGGGATTCTGGGAAGTGCCTAGTAGAGTCTTCCATTTTGACGTTCACATACATATGATTGATAGAATTCATTGGTGGTCTTCATATATCGTTATTCCAGATGATATAGCAAGAAAACATGGCGTCACTAATGTCCAAAACAATGATAATTATTACTTTGCATGGTCACTTCTGGTTAGTGCAAAAACATACAGTATATAAATAAGAACCAACTGCTGGATATTTGTCCACATTATAAGCATAATGATGCTGGATTCCAAATGAGATTCCAGGACATCGGTGAAATTGAGAGACAGAAGCCCCATTATCTGTTCATGTATATGGCTTGGACAAAGGCAAGTAAGATTAGCATCATGATGTGGAAAATAGCGACAAGCAAAAAGTCATTGAACCATTTCACTTTTCCCACTTCTCCAGTCAGAGCGTAACGCACGTATTTGTTATTAATCTCGCATGGTCAGAAACAGCACTGCCTACAATTACATACATATACCGCATGCTATTGTATGGTGCATTGCTGAGGATACTTTTCCTGTTTCGCTCACAAACAGAGCGACGGTAAAACGACCATCCGTATCTCTCTGTACGAGCCCTTATTACTCTTATCTTATCCGCATTTTCTTATGCAAAATGTACATTGACTACAGTAGAATCGTTCTGCCGTCAGCTTTAGATGCCGTCTTCTTTCATGAAAAGAGTCATCTCCCCTCCAGGTATTCCCATTAACTGAGTTCAGAAAGCAGCTCTGTAATACGCACTAATTGGACCTACTGGCAACAAACCTAGCAGCACGCATCTGAATTGCTTCAATGTCTTTCAATTAATCCAGCATGGTGGGGATACCATCACTCAAGCAGCACTCAAGAACAGGTCACGTTAGTGTTCTCAACAAGGTCTTCTTTGCAGATGACCGGCAGTTCCTAAAATTCTCCCAATAATTAGAATTCGATCATTCAAATCCTCTACTACCATCTTGCAAGCTCATTCCATTTCATATCACTTTGCAACATTACGCCTAGATATCTAATCAGCATGACTGTGTCAAACAGCAAAGTATTAATGCTGTATTTGAGTATTATGGAATTGTTTCTCCATTCATCCACATCAACTTATACCTTTCTACATTTAAAGCAAGCTGCCAATCATCACATTCACTGGACATTTTGTCTAAGTTATCTTGTACTTTCCTATTGTCACACAAAGATGACACCTTGTACACCACAGCATCATCAGCAAATAGCCACAGATCGTCGCTCACCCTGCCAGTCAGATCATATTTTATCTATAGAAGTAATAATAGCGGTCCTATTACACTTCCATGGGTTACTCCTGACAACACCCTTGTCTCTGATGAACACTCCTATTACTTAAGAAATCTTCAAGCCACTCACATATCTGAGAAAGTAATCCGTATGCTCGGAACTTCGTCAACTGCCTGCAGTGGGACACCATGTCTTACACTTTTCATAAATCTAGGCATATGAAATCTGCTTTCTACCCTTCAGGATGTCAAGCAATGGTTTCTAAACCTATGCTGATTTCTGCTGGATCAAAAACGACGGTCACAGACAGCATTTTTGTTAGAGGTGCCTCAACTCATTTACTATGAGCGAATGATAAACAGAGAACTCGGAGGAATCCTCTGCACAGATCCCAGTTTATGCAGAGATGCTCACTGAGTGAATAAATTCTTAAATTTTAAGAGTTTTTCACACAAGAAGACTCTACTACTTGCTGTACACGACGAGCCTTCGTGCCTTCTCCCTCCTGTGATGGGCTGTGAGGGTGACTGCTTTGTCTCACAAGCTATTTTCACATGACGACACACACACTTTGTAGCAGCATATCAAGCTGCATTTGCATAAGTTTCGAGTTGTAATCATTTTGATCGTACATTGTGTCCTTATAAGACATATATGTATGCTTACTTGCAAACATCTGTGAAAAATTCCAAAGTGTATGTATGGAGACATAATTTCTGGATCCAGCATTCCACTACATTGCAATAGGGCTTTCGTGGGCCTTCACGCTCACACTCAGGCCAGCATTGAATTCCTAACCAATGTTCACATGCTGTTGTTTTCGAGTGAGGAATATGCACGGAACTTAGCCAATTTGACCATTGGCATGCCAAGGCAAAGAAACCACGAATGGATGAACAGTTCAATAAAATATCCAAAGATTTAAATTAGATCATGCAGTTGGATGTAAACAACTTATACCGCCATGGTGTGCAAAAACCTATCCTAGGTCGAGGGTTTCAGTGGCTGTCTAGTGAAAAAATCGTTGGACTGGCTAATTTATCATCTGTGACGGCAGTTTGAGGTATTGCATGAAGCACAGAGTGATTTTCCGCTATGTTTAGAGCACAAAGTTCCCATCTTAAGCTGTTAATAAAATGTCGAGTGACTAGGGCCTCCCGTCGGACAGACAGTTCGTCTGGTGCAAGTCTTTCGATTTGACACGACTTGTGCGTCGATGAGGATGAAATGATGATCATTAGGACAACACAACACCCAGTCCATGAGCCGAGAAAGTCTCTGACCCAGCCGCGAATCGCACCCGGGCCCTTAGGATTGACATTCTGTCGCTCTGACCACTCATCTACCGGGGGCTGACATCTTAAGCTGTTGACAATGATGGAGCCAGTAACAAGATATATTACATATTACTGAAACCTCCAGTAATGTCTCAAGCTGGGGTTGAGACGGGACAGAGGCACCTGTGTTATTTCGTTCACGTATGTTCCTAGCTTAAGCAATTTCTGATCAGAGGGCTTTCAATGCGTTTGATAATGAAAAACATTTTTATAAATAAGTAAATAAGGCAATTTTCTGTAAAACTATGGAAAACGTTAGACCCACCACAAAATTCACTTAGTCACTCACTGCGATGGGAGTTACAGCGCAAGAGATTATATTGATAGTTCAAATAAAGGTTACCTCCTTCACGGAAGATGAGGTAAATGGCTTGCAGGTTCTCTGCTCAAAATGTATGCATATCATACAGAGGCAGGTGCCACCACATGAGACACGTTCAGTGGTGAAAAGCGTGCAAGGATGCAGCCTAAAACCGTCCACCAGTAAAAGCCTGGGTGCTGTATATCCATGGAATTGTGAGGGGTGGACGGATGTAAATGAGAGTCCTTCACGCAGGGATCGCGGTGGACGAGGAGATTGTTCCTATCGTATCTGATTTCGACGAAATACACACATCAAAAAAAGTTTTGCATCACCCTGGTACCCGCAGCTTCTGAAGACAGAGGGTGATTGTGGATATTGTATCACAGACACAGTCCCTTTGACTGTTCAGAGATTTCACTAAACCCACCCATGACTGGGTGTTGTGTGATGTTCTTAGGTTTGTTAGGTTTAAGTAGTTCTAAGTTCTAGGGGACTGATGACCATAGATATTAAGTCCCATACTGCTCAGAGCCAAACCCACCCAAATATGTAAACAACCATGCACGAGCAGCGCCTATTAGACGGAGGCGGTCGGACAGCGTATCAGTTCCAGTCATTTCACCAGGAAGGAGATACACAGCTCGTGTTGTCTGAGGTTTAACCATGCCAGGACTGTCAAACCCGCGGTTCAGTCACGTCCGCATTGTTACACTGCGGCAGGAAGGACTCTCAACAAGGGAAGTGTCCAGGAGCCTCGGAGTGAAGCAAAGTGATGTTGTTCGGACATGGAGTAGATAAAGAGACGGGAACTGTCAATGACATTCCTCACTCAGGCCGCCCAAGGGCTACTACCTATGGATTATAGCTCAGAGGAACCTTAACAGCAACGCCACCATGTTCAATAATGCTTTTCGTGCAGCCACAGAACGTCATGTTACGACTCAAACTGTGTGCAATACACTGCATGATGAGCAACTTCAGTCCCGAAGTCCATCGCGAGGTCCATCTTTGCAACCACGACACCATGCAGCGCGGTGCAGATGGGCCTAACAACATGCCGAATGGACCGCTCAGGATTGGCATCTCGTTCTCTGCACCGATGAATGTCGCATATGCCTTCAACCAGACAATCGTTGGAGACGTGTTTGGAGGCAACCCGGTCAGGCTGAACGGCTTAGACACACTGTCCAGCGAGTGCAGCAAGGTGAAAGCTCACTGATGTTTTGGGGTGGCATTATGTGGGGTTGACGGATACCGCTGGTTGTCATGGAAGGCGCCGTAACGGTTGTACGATACGTGGATGCCATCCTCCGACCGATAGTGCAACCATGTCGGCAGCATTTTGGTGAGGTATTCGTCTTCACGGACGCGCCCCCATCGTTCACATCTTGTGAATGGCTTCCTTCAGGATCACGACATCGCTCGACTTGTTCAAATGGCTCTGAGCACTATGGGACTTAACATCTATGGTCATCAGTCCCCTAGAACTTAGAACTACTTAAACCTAACTAACCTAAGGACATCACATAACACCCAGCCATCACAAGGCAGAGAAAATCCCTGACCCCGCCGGGAACCGAAACCGGGAACCCGGGCGTGGAAAGCGAGAACGGTGCCGCACGACCACGAACTGCGGGCGCTCGACTTGTGTAGCCAGCATGTTCTCCAAACATGAGCCCTATCTAATATGCCTGGGATAGATTGAAAATGGCTGTTTATGGACGACATGACCAAGCAACGACTCTGAGGGATCTACGCTGAATTGCCGTTGAGGAGTGGGACAATCTGGACCAACATCGACATCTACATCTACACACATACTCCGCAATCAATGGCGGAGTGTACCTCGTACCACAACTAGCATCTTCTATCTCTGTTCCACTCCCAAACAGAACGAGGGAAAAATGACTGCCTATATGCCTCTGTACGAGACCTAATCTCTCTTATCTTATCTTTGTGGTCTTTCCGCGAAATGTAAATTGGCGGCAGTAAAATTGTACTGCAGTCAGCCTCAAATGCTGGTTCTCTAAATTTTCTCAGTAGCGATTCACGAAAAGAACGCCTCCTTTCCTCTAGAGACTCCCACCCGAGTTCCTGAAGCATTTCCGTTACACTCGCGTGATGATCAAACCTAACATTGCCTCGGTGAACTTATGGATAGTATGCCACGACGAATACAGCAAGCATCAATGCAAGAGGACGTGCTACTGGGTATTAGAGGACTGTTGTGTACAGCGATCTGGACCACCACCTTTGATGATCTGTCTGTATGGTGATACAACATGCAGTGTGTGGTTTTCATGAGCAATAAAAATGATATTTATGTTGATTTCTATTTCAATTTTCTGTACAGGTTCTGGAGCTCTCGGAACCGAGGTGATGCAAAACTTTTTGGTGATTGCATTTTAGAGACGGTGAGGACATCCGTCAGTGCAGAAGCCACAGCATAATATGCACAAAGAACACTGTGTGCCGTGCTCACACGTTGACATTTCTGAGGGTGCCTTTTAGAGAGGGCAGTGTTAGAGTTTGGTAACGAATCAATGGATCTTTAAAAGGGCCCCTGCTGACGTGAAGTAGCCGAAGGCCGATTGAAGTTGGTGACCAAGGAGTAGCCGGCCAGAGTGGCCGAGCGGCTCTAGGCGCTACAGTCTGGAACCGCGCGACCGCTACGGTAGCAGGTTCGAATCCTGTCTCGGGCATGGATGTGTGTGATGTGCTTAGGTTATTTATGTTTAAGTAGTTCTAAGTTCTAGGGGACTGATGACCTTAAAAGTTAAGTCCCATAGTGCTCAGAGCCATTTGAACCATTTTTGAACCAAGGAGTAATGGCATCAGTAGCATCTTGGCAACATGTACCAGTTTAGGGGTGACATATGTGTATATGTGTTCACATAGGACACATGTTATAGTTCGTTCAAGCTACGATAGACATCGCAGCAAACATGGTGCCATATCGAATGGAAAGGCCGGCGGTAAGCTAGGGCAGTGGTGTGGTGTGTAGCACCCGTGAAGTCGATCCCTAAGTAAGGATGGTACTGATGGGAAGTTGGTCTGGCGCCAGAACATCGAGACCACATCCAATATACATCATCATCGACTTGCGGAAGTTAGACATGCTAAACTAAATATGTAAATACTGCTGGATCCAGTGAATGGTCGTTGAGCTACGGTTGTGGAGTCGGTGACAAGTCGGAGATGATCTGCATGCGCCCTACAGTGATAGGTATGATTGCACAAGGTGACACCCTGTAGGCGATTCATATGACCTGCAAAAAGGGGCTCCAGTGGGATGGCATATAGTAGCTTGGACATGGAGCGTCCTTGACACACAGGACAACATATACGAGTTGATCCAACAAGTCTCCCATTGACATGGACTATGGAGACAGGGGGACCAGTAACCGGCAAATGGTATCCACAAAGAGGAACAGGAAACCCATAAAAGTCGCGACTGTGAAGAGGAAAGGGTATCGATCATGATCCAATACACATATAAAATCAATGGCGATCAGCGCTGCATGGAGCCGACAGACCACATCTCTCACAATGAGGTCACTTCATTCACCCAAAGCCATTTGAAGGTTAGCCCTACAACCACGTGCAGTCTGTTCTGTTAAAAGGACCGTTGGTAAGACAGTGTGTATGTGCACATCTAAGAAGTGGGCATAGATTTTATAATCCGTGTTCATAAATGTAAAGGGGTGATATGTGGAGACATTAGTCCCTCTCGGTGGCTTAGGCATAGGTAGAAGAACGCCACCGCCAAATTCGAGTGGTATCTGGAAGGACAAAGTAAAGAGTTCCTGAAGTATCTCCCACGCTCTGTAGAACTCTGGCTGAAGATCATTTAGTCCCAGTAATTAGTTCTTTCTCCTCTTGTCAATCATGTCCTCCATTTCATCCGCAGTGATACCTACATCATTGGTGTTTACTCCAGTCCGCTCAGGAATGGGAGCATAGGTCGTCAGGAATTGAGGCCGCCATCGGATCGTCGTCGTAAAAATAGCGGTAATGGTCGGCGAGGGCAGGAGCCACCATTGCCTGTGTCGTGTGGCGAGTACCATCAGAGGTGCTGAGGTTAGAAACGAAGAGTCGACATCGATGACGATAATCAGATGCACCTTTAACTGTGGACGGCATTTCCTTGTGTAGAAGGTCCTGTCGTCGCAAGCGCACCACGATGCTGTCCAGTTTATCAAGTTTGAGGATTAGGAGACGATCTTTAGTACGCTGGCATTTCCTATGTATTTCAGGTGATGAGAGGAGCTAATCGAGCTCAAGAAGGATAGTGTAATGAAAGTTGGTGGTGTCCCGATGTCACACTGCAGCTTCCTTTCCACACTGCATGATGTCGTTTCGATGGCAGGGTTCGCACATTTGAGCCGCCAGTGCAACGTGGATGTGTTCTTTGGCAGATACTTTTTGCAGGATGGCCATATAGTTGCAATATGTTGTCGGCAGGGCAGGTCTCCAAGCAAAGTGTTAAACTTCCAGAACCCTTTGCTGTACCAGACGGACTGAAGTGGTATAGTGAGCGTGCAGATGATGGTTCAATCATCCTACAACGCAAGGTGATATTTTTCTCTTTGCGAGGCTGTGTTTCCAAGGTGGATAGAGACATATAAATGGTCGAATCTGCTCGAAGAATGTGTTGTATAATTGGTTTAGCCACGGGTGTTGCCATGACTCTTTTTCCCAAGCATCAAGAAGCTGAAAGTCATTGACCAAGGTACTCAGTGTTGGACATGGTGAATAACCTTGTGTCCAGTCTTTTGGGTGGAGAATGCAGTTAAAATGCTGCCCACGTCAAAGTGATCGTAGCATCTGGAAAATAGAGGGGTCACGTCGCCCGCGAAGAGTGTGGTCTGTTTCTGACGATTTGTAGAGCCAAATGGGGCATAGACATTCACGACACACATCTCGAAGATGGTGACAGCCATGTCCCGGCTGTATGGGAGGAGTGTCATATCTGTGACAGATTTGTTCACATATATAAAAGTCCACTACATTCCCCACGTAATCTCCTACATGTGTGTATGAATCACAGCAATAAAGTGTTGTAAGCGTGGCAACATGAACTTCCTGAAGATGGGCAACATTGATTTCATAGGCTGGAAATACATCATGGAGGAGCTGCAGCTATGGTATGTTGCTGATCATGTTGATGTTCAGTGTGGTGAACTGGTACGTCTGTGATAGCAGTGGTGGATGTGGGTCTATCATCACCAGCGGCGGTGTGTGGCATGGACCTCAAGGAGAGCCCATCCCACTGCCAATCATGCACTGAATCCGATATTAACGAGCAGCCTCGTCACCGGAGTGGTAGATAGTCTTGTGGAGGAGAAATTCCTTCCTCCACATCGTCACCGCATTCCCTGTTCTGAGGGTCTGTTTAGTGTCCACGTCAACATCATCTTGGTGGAAGAGATCATTAGGCATCACTAGGGAAATAGGTGTATCGTCGCACTGGTCGGCACTACGTTCGTGGCGGCCTCCACCAGTTGCTCGTATGGAAAAACGTGTTGGTCATCGCTAGTGCCGTCCGCCGACATCTGCATGACACCATCGGGTGGTTGGGCAGCGTCTCCATTTTTTTTCCATAGGACTTCCATGAGGACCTGTAAGCGAACAGCGATTGCATTTGCAACGACGAGGCGAATGTTGTTTGTACACGTGTTCCTCAGTGTCCCACGTTGATAGGGGTAGCGTCGACTTGGTTCGATGGCCACTCTCGGTACAATGCAGGAGTCAAGCGGGTAATGTGGAGATGTACCCATTTCTGTGGCGTCCTAGGCTGGAGTATAGCTGGCGACGATGTCGTCAGGTGGAATGACTCCACCGTCCGAAGGCTGGTGGGATGGAGGGAAGTGCCGATCGGAGAGGCAATGCGATGGAATGGGAGAAGCCATAAGAGTGGCGAGGCCCTCCGCATAAGTTACTGGTAGGGCGGTCAGCGTGGGTGGCACAGACGCACTGACAGTAGGAGCTGTGCAACATGTTGTTGGACGCAATCAGATCACAAATGGCTCTAACGCCAGCAACTGGAACAGGTGGAGGGCTGACCGTCATACATTATGATGGGACGGCAGCTTCCTATACGAAGGTACCAGGGCAGGTTACTTTGCAGATCTATAGGAATTTGCCTGATACCATCTAAGACGGGATCGATTAAGAATAGTACTCATTGTTCGGCGACATGTTTCAGGACGTCGTCATAGGGTTGCAATGCCACAATGACTGCGTCCGCGGGTAGTTCGAACGGCAGTTCGATGATCCGTATCAAGACCTCGCTGTTTGGTCCTCTTCCCCAAATCAACAAGCAACCAATTAACACTGTAAGTGTATAGAACACAGTTTAAACTTTTTTTCTAATTCTGTATTGTTTGCAAGATCTACTTGTCCACCTGCCAACTTCATATACTCTTATCGACTGAGCAAACAGACTGTAACATAATATTAAACACAACTCAGCCACTGTTATGTAAACTGTCCAATAATTTATATCACATAGAAAAAATTGGCACAGAATACAGTGGAGCGTATTGTAATTACTGTAGTTCACATGTAAATCATTTAGACAGTCTTTGGCATGGTCAGACACACTGTCTATTCTTCAGTTATAAATCCTAGCTTCCAGTCTGGTAATACCATGTTCTTTAACCGAAAAAGACATAAAAGTTTCTCATAGACATATATCAGAGCATTACATTAAATCAGTAATATGGTTAACGGTATCTTTGTTAAGTTCAGGGCTTGTGATTTGATACATAAATTTGTTATACATCTCTATCCGACGGTTGCAACCCGTCCATGTTACCATTCTGTTCAACGATCTTATCGTTGTCCATAATCACACTACTATTTCCTTAACAGTCTTCTTGCACACAAAAGTCGTCGTTTCACGTAAGGTAGTCACACTTCTCCATTTTGTTAAAACTGCCAGCAAATCCTTGCATTACATCCAAATATATGAACCAACCGGAGTGGCCGTGCGGTTCTAGGCGCTACAGTCTGGAACCGAGAGACCGCTACGGTCGCAGGTTCGAATCCTGCCTCGGGCATGGATGTGTGTGATGTCCTTAGGTTAGTTAGGTTTAAGTAGTTCTAGGTTCTAGGTGGTTGATGACCTCAGAAGTTAAGTCGCATAGTGCTCAGAGCCATTTGAACCATTTGAGCCAAATATATGAGGTTATAGTCGTCTACGTGGAGCTGCTGCAATATCGCAAGAAGTTAATCCATTACTATAGCCATTTTAACGTTGACCAAAGCCATTTTGTGTGGGATAGCCACAGGATTTTTATATTTTCTCAAAATGGCTACCAGTGCTTCCTTGTTAGCTTTTTCCCAATATGTCTCTTTCGCCACATTTGGTGTTTGTGTTTGTGTGTGTGAGTGATTGCGTGTGTGTGTTGGTGATTTAGGGGTGCTCAACGGCGATGCTATGAGTATCCTCAAGACAATGAGTAATAACGAATATGGTTGTAACTTCGAACCTGTCGTCAAAGAATTAGAAAGCAATCTAATTCAAGATTACAGTAACTCTCTCCTCGTCACACCCATGATCACCTGCACAATCTCATTAGTTCAAATCCCATAAGATAGCCGTAAAATGGTCAGATGTTCTAAAACTGTCTGATAAAATGCAAGTAAAGCATGAGGAAAACTAAAATAGATACATAGGCATAAGTGGGAGGTTGACACCCTGAAAACACATTAAAAATTTTCCCCTAAAATTTTAGGAAACAAATGTGACTTTTCATAAAACCTCAAAAGTCATAGGCTATTCCCCTGACTCTGAGTCAAAATAGATGACAAGCCAGTCAGTGAATGAGCTGCTACCCTCTTGTCGTATTACAAAACACAGCCTACTAAAATGTGACGCTCTGTGATCTGAACGGCATAAGCATCACACAATGAAGGACCATATCGAGCGAAGTAGAGCAGTGATTGGCATACTGGGTTCAGACCCGCGTCCAGCCATTCTCATTTAGGTTTTCCTTGATTTCCCTATATCGCTTCAGCCCTTGAAAGGGCACGGCCGACTTTCTTCGCCATCTTTCCCTAATCTGATGCGACCGATGACCTCACTGTTTCGTCCCTTCCCCCCAAATCAACCAATCACCACGAAGGATACTCTCACCAGAGCAAGAAGCCATGACTCAAAGGGTTAGACGTGTGAGAAGTTCATCATCCTGCTTGCGTGACTGGAAGGGGGTGTGTCGTGGACAAGTCATTAACTTTAACAGACACATTTTATCCTCTGCCTCTTCCAGCCACTCTTCTTTCAATCGACGCATTCCTCTGTACCTCAACAACGTGGTGATACCATGTTGGGGGATGGCACATTGAAGTATCTGAGGACAGGAAAACGCCTCCTTGGCTGCTACATCAGCCATTTCGTTACCCTTAATCGCCATGTACCCTGGCACCCAGAAAAAAGACATTTACTCTCCCAGTCACTGTAGGTGGAGAGGGGCGTCCTGGATATCCTGGATTACGTTCTCTGCTTGGTGTAACTGTTGAAGAGGCTGAATGGCACTCAGGAAATAACAGCGGACGAGGAATTTAGTGGCCGCAACACACCACACCTGCTTCATTGTCCACATGATCACGTTTAATTCTATATCGAAGACAGTGAAGTCTTGAGGCAGTTGGATCTTCAAGATACACTTAGGAAAAAAAAACAGAGCAAAAAGCAGAGTTCCACTGTTTATACCTATCGTTGATACAGCCATACAGTTGTGTCGCTTATTTAAAACGCCATAAGATATGGTATTAAAGACAGATGCAAGGAGTAGAGCCTCTCCTGTACCTCACAGTGTCTAAAATTACACTGGACCTCTGCAGTTACCATGACGGCAGTCGTTTAAGACCCTCAATTTGGGTTTGTACTTACACCACACCGACTGACTCCAGCACACACTTCATGGGATCCCAGGCGCCCTTGTTGCTCGTGGACGATTGGCGAAAAGGCATTCCATAGCTGAACAAGCAGCAGGTTGGTATGCTGTTGAATTGGGAGTAGCGAGAACCTTATAAGCTGGTTCTTTAGGTGTGGTATCCAAGACAGTTTGGAATAAAAAATGAGGCCCAAAATACCACACCAATTCTGTAAAGAAGTAGAGTGGTACCCTCACATGCAATTAATGCAAATTAAAAATACAACGACAAAGATTAAACTTAAGGAATACAAACGTATCTGCGGACAACTTCAAACACTTGCTCGTAACCCATTCCTCCGACATCCTCACTAGAAATATAAGTTGTAATGGGCTAGTCGCTGTTGCGGTGTTGGAGGAAGAACAAAACTGTAGAATTGCCAAAATATAGAGCTTTGTACAGGACTTCCAACCGTACACTTTATACGGATTATGGCTATGGTAAAGAGGGTACTATTTAAAAGAATTCTCTGGAGGACGCAATTCTCCTGCTCAAAACAATTCGACAACATGTCACCAAACTGGCACATGAAACTCGTTTCGATAAGAAGGACCGAATGAATATCTGGAGGCGGCCACGGTAGAACCACTGGTGTAGCTGTCCTAGAATATTTTGCATCCAAGTAGTGTCGTACGCCTAACCGATGTAAAAAAGTATCCCTAAACAATATTCTTTTTTTTGTTTTTACGTAGGAGAGCCTACCTCTATCACGTTTAGATTGTCGACTGTGGATCGATCTCTCCTCAATCCACACAGATAGTGGCTAAGGAGGTGCCTGATCTTTAACATCCAATTCGGACGGCGGTTCACCATTCGCTCCAACGTTTTTCTCACACAGCACCTTAATGGAACGCAGTGGCAACTACTGTGACACTTTTGTTCCTTTCTCGGTTTGAGGAGATATATAAAAATGTACTCCCATCGCGAGTTGGGTATCCTGTGCCCACATCACATTAGAACAGTCCAGAAGGACTTCCTTTGATGCTCTTTGCAAGTTACAGAGTTCGCTGTATCGGATTTTGTCGTGACCGTGTGCATCATCATGAGCCTTAGACAGTGCCTAATCCATCTTCCACATGAAGAAAGTATGTTTGTAGGACTCTGAATTGTTCGACCTGACGTCCAATTCAGTCCTCCCCATGGTCGACTGCTGCAGTGGAAATCTGGATCCTGGATGACTGGCTGGCATCAGATAATAAAGTAAAGTAAGTATAGGATAGAGTGAAGGAAGAGACTGGTAGAACCAGAGACGAAGAGGAATACACAGCATTAAGAGTAAATGACACATGGGTAACAGATGCATGCAGTGTTGCTGAACTTTTCAATAAGCGCTTCATAACTGTTGCTGAAAACGTGGGGTTATCAGGTCCAGCATATTCTGTTATGGAATATCTCAGACTAGTCACTACAAACATCTGCAATAATAAGAGTATGACCCTCACATCACCAGTAGAAGTAATGTTCACCAAAAATTCTAGTGACTATGACAATATATCTACAAAGTCAATTAACCAATGTACCTCTGAGTTTAGTGGCATTTTAAGTTATTTATGTAAACTGTCTTTCATCAGTGGAACATTTCCTGAGTGCCTGAAATACGTTAAAGTTAAGCCTTTGCACAAGAAAGGATATAAAAGGGATACCACAAACTTACTGGGTTCCGATATTGAGAAGGCTATATACAAATACACTGAGAATGTACATAATTTGTCAGATAATAAATTACAGGTTAATGGAATATTTTGTGATCTGTCAAAGGTATTTGACTGTGTAAATTTATAATATCCTTTAATGTAAAGTCGAATATTACGGTGTAACTGAAAATGCCGTAAAATGGTTCAAATCCTATATGTCTGACACGAAACAAAGGGTGTCAACAGGAAAGAGACGTGTATCAAGCTACCAGACATCATCCAACTGGGAACCAATAACATGTGGTGTCCCCCAAGGTTCCATCTTAGGGCCCTTGTGTATATGAATGACCTTTCATCAGTAACATTACCAGATGACAAGTTTGTTTTGTTTACAGATGATACATAGCCTTAGAAAGGTCAGCTAATGAAATTTTCATGAGCATTAATAACTGGTTCTTAGCTACTTCTCTGTCACTAAACTTTGAAAAAACATATTCTATGCAGTTCTGAACTTGTAAAGGGTTTCCTGCCACTACATGCCTAAAATATGACGACAAGCAGATAGAACAAGTTGGCAGTGTTAATTTCTTCGGATTACAGCTTGACAATAAATTTACCTGGGAGCAGCATACCATATAACTAAATCTCTATTTACTATGTGAATTTTGTCAGACGTAATTTATATGAAAATAAAAACGCTAGCGTACTATGCTCACTTGAATTCCATAATGTCATATGGGATTATTTTCTGAGGTAACTCATCAAGACAAGCTAAGGTTTTCCGAGCCTACTCAGTTAGGTAAGCTGATCATCCCTCTTGGCAGCTTGTTTTCAAGGACTGCTCCGTCTGGTAGGTGAAACGAGACTGGGAAGTGGTAACTGGAATGAAGTTAATCAGTAACTTCCCACTGCGCAGAATAAGCGAAGACTGGGAAGCAGAAAAAGAGGGCTGTGGGTGACATTGATTCAATACTAGCGTTAAAATGAGGGAGACTGCCCACGTCAAGGGTGCACAGCTCCAGAGACATTATGAGGCTCTATACAACTCGACCCCAGGGGCACATAGAGAGAAAGCCCCATAATTGACTATGGTCGTTGAAGTCTCCCAGACGGAAAAACGGTCAGGGGCGTTGGCCTATAAGATCTACGAAAATCTCAGAATCTATCGCTTCTAATGACGGTAAATGCAGGGAGTATATAGCGATCCTTTGATCTACATCAACGTCAGTGACAACTGCTAGCAGAGGAATGGTACGTATTATTGACAAACACAGCTATCTCTCCCTCGCCACTTTTACTAGTCATGTCATCCTTGAGCTTGCGATCATATCCTCTAGTAGCGAGGTATCATAAGTTTAAAATGTGTTTCTTGTGAACACAAGCACAGGGGACACTCCTGTACTAGGAGGTTCAGTTCCTCCACATGCATCCTTACCTACTGATATCCCAATGTAGTATCGGAGCCTTTTATTGGTGACGTTTGTCTTTCACTCTTTGTCTCCAGAGGGGTGTGGAGAATTGGAAGATTAGTCTTGTAGCTCTAAGTTTTTCCCGGGTAGGCTTCAGATTTCATTGTCTCCAAGCCGAATCATTGGACCCATTACAGAGAATTATACCTATATGATCTGATTGTTTACAATTGCCTTCTTTTGCAGTCGACACTTCTTGCTTGTCTTAGTTACCAGAGGAGACTTTGGAGGAACGAGTGCTGCAGAGGTAGTGGCTGTGCTGCTCTGTTTACTGGTGTCTGCCTTTTGAGTGCCACGAACTCTAAAATGTTAGTAACCTTGGCGTGTGCCGATATACTCGGGAGACCTATAGTCTTCGAAATAGCAGCACCTTTACAACTGCGTTTAGAAACGCAGGTATTACAGCTGGCACAGGTAACCTCAGTTTCTGTAGAGGCATTGGCTTTCTGAAAAGGTTTTTTTTAGAGCTGAAGCAAACGCAGCAGCGAAACTGAAAGATTTCATTGCTTTATATAGCCTTCTTGCCTCACCATAGGGAAGATGCTTCATTTTTAGCTCCTGTATTTTTCTTTGTCGAAGGCAGACACTGCAGTTTCTAATTCAGGCAGGGTGACACCCAGCTAAATTAACACACTTTGGAAGGGATGAGAATACGACCTCTCCATGTGTGCCTCAACACATACAACGTATGCTGCAAGTGGCATCCCCCTTACTTGTTAGAATGCTGTGTCCAAAGAGCCGATATTTATGAGAGCATACTTGGTTGGGCATACAAGGTCTAAAATTTAAGCGAATTACGCCCGCCTTAAATTACTCTGGAAGCTTTATGCTACTGAACGTCAGAATAAATGAATCATATTTAATCAATTCGCCGCTTTCTCTTTCCGTGACATTTTGAATATGGATCGCCTCATATTGAGCCCACTCATCCTTCAGTTCTTCTTTGGAAATATCTGTACTATCTCCTCATGACACAACACCTTTGTTATAGTTCAAGCTCCATTTCGATGGCACTTTCCACAAGGCATTTTAGCTGTCTGAAGGTTTGTTGCTTCTTAGAAACTAGACATTTCAATCAACAGTGTCTCATTCCTCTATTCACTTAAAAGTCTTTAAAGGGCCAGGAATGTCCTCTAAATGCTTCTGAATATGGAAAGCTGAAGCTTTTTCAATGCTGTCTCCTTTTTTAGCTAGCAAAACACATTCTGTTACCAGTCTGTGTTCCATTATAGTTAACTGAAGTACAGGAAATAATTCCAGTATTGTAATGACTGGCAACACGAGTCCTCTAGTTGGGTTGGGTGTAGACACCTACCAGCAGTGCACTCATTCCGCTGGGAGTTGATCAGTTAGGGGGTTTTATATCGGCCCCGCACTCAGCTAGGGAAACAAGGGTCCACCCAGACAGAGCCCTGCTTGCCTATGTAAACCTTAGACAACTCAGGTATAGTAGGTTTCCCGTACGTTACCAGTTAACGACTATTTCGCCTCCAACAGCCATGCCTCTCAACGGCGTGTGGCACACCTAGACATTAAGATTTTTTCCTAAAGAAGTCTATACCACCCTCACGATCCTGACGGCTAATGCAAGATTTCCGTTCTCTGCAACGCATAATATTCCACCACCGTGCTTCACAGTGCATGCTGAAGCATACTCATAGCCATGTTAACACTTCCTCCTACTACAGAACACTGATCAGATGCAGCTATCAGGGCTTGTTACATACTGTAAAAATCGAGCTTTGTGGAATTTTCGATCGCATAATCACAGAAGTACTGTTGGTTACATCTTCTAAATTAGAAAGCTGCCAGGTGCATCTCTTTGTTCTAATCCATTAAAAAATGGTTACATGGAGTATGTGCGCCACGTATGTTGCCACAACACAAAATACAGTATCTCTATATGCCTATATTTCCGGCAACTGTCTGCAGTTTATTGGGGACTGGTCACGTTCAAACTGTGTCAGGTGCTATAACATAGCTTATTAACATTACCATAACGGTAGAAGAGGCACTGACAGGTACAGGACAATGTCTGCGCCTAACATGTAAACAGAAATTATGCTCTAGAGGTTACTTAACCAGTGTATTCCATTTTTATATTGAACAAGGGAAAGACTGATTGTGCCATAAGCATTCTCATCTTGTGGTCCCTCCTAGAGATATATGTGTACAACTGCAGTAGAAATGAGATGCCACATTCTTCTTCGACTACATGTTATAGAACTTCATCTTACATAGTTTCGCGAGAAATACATTATGTTTCTTCCATGAAATCCCTTTTCGTTCCCCGAGAATTTCTGTGACACCTTCGTATAGGACTGTATCAACTCGTTCAGTTCAATGTCAGTTGTCATACCTACTTGATTAGATCTCTAAACAATGGAACAATACTCCAGAATTGTTCGCACTAGCACCTTGCATGCGATTTCCTTTCCAGATGCAACAGCTTTCCCAGCGAACTTTCAGTTTCCTTCCCTAATACTGATCATTCCATTTAATACTTGTCGGTCTACAATATATAAGGGCCTGAGTCATCTATCTATGCTTTAATGGAGATAAAATACTATATTCCCTCCAGAAATAAATATTTTGTGGCAGAAAGTAGCAGTATGTGTACAAAACACACGCATGTTCCTTGTTGTAATATAAGAGCGATTCCAGATCTGTAGCTGTGAAAGACAGAATTCGTTCATGTGCTAAAAATAAAATTTTGAAAATAAATGTCGAGTACAGAGTGGCACTACTGCCGTGACTTAATTGTTCTATAGCAGTAGAAAAATCATATGACTCGCATTCTGACACTACTGAAAATCAAAATATCTTCTATAATATTACAGAATACACAAGGCGCTACTGCTGACCTAACTTACGGCTTAAAGTGTACTTGTCAACTGCAATAGTAAACAATGCTATTCCCACACTTAAATTACTTGTATTATTTGCCAAAACGTGTCTTACTTCTCCTAAAGTTGATAGCAAAGTCAACCATACATTACAACATCCCCCCATGTTAATAAAAAAGTATCTTGCAGTGGAAAACATTTGTTGTCAATTGCAGATAATGTTAAATCTAAATTGTCTGTAGTATTTTTCAAAAAATCGCCCTAGTTTAGCTGAAAATCAATATCAAAGCCAGCCATACATTATAGTGACCCCTTGCTAGGTTAAAAATTCAACTTGCTGTAAAAATCATTCCTAACCTTACACACACAGTAGATTACTTTTATTTACACTCAGGGTCAACTGCAAATCCTAGCACCAGTCATGGATTTTCTGCACGTCTTCCTGTATTTCGATACAGTCTTTTGAGATTGCAACCTTCATATGGATGAAGCTCTGACAGAAGCTTTATGGGGCTTCAAACCTTGTCTATTGCAGATAACAAGCACCCTATAACAAGCCTTTAATGCGAAACCATGTAATGTTTTATATTGATACAGAGATATCAGAAGCGTGCATTAGGTCCGTGCAAATTCACTATTAAACATAGTGTGAGTACAATTGTTTCGCTGTCGTTGCAGTTGATTAAATGATGGTGGTACTCAGGGTTGCTGCCACTCAATTACGATGATGTTAAACAACATGATAAGTGGTTAAATATGATGTAGATGTATTCCACGTTAAGTGTATTGAAAAAAGATTAATTTTGAGAAAATTAGACAGAACATCATGGATCGAACATGATTCACATCAGCCCATTATATTTATTTTGTTGATAAATTAGATATGTGTAAGTACAAAATATTAAGATAAACCTGATTATTAGCAGGGTTCTTAATTACAACAGTCGCCAGAACAAGGCGACCCATAGAAGGAGGAGACAATATGTAAGCTGGCGACTTAGCTTATGGTCTTTATGCAACTGAATTGCGTAACTTACGTGCCAATGGATGTATGTTAATTTTCGCCTGAAGCCCAGCGTAGTAAACAGGCATTTCACATAGCTATAAATTTTGGCCCTGTCTCAAAAATAATTAAAATGCCACTGTGACAATACAAGAATACTCAAATTAATATAAATGTCAGGTTTGGGATTTATCCTAAAATGATAACACATCATTTCCCTATCTCATTCTACATTTCTAAAAGCTTTCAAGGTTCAAATCATAAACAACAAGAGGGTTTAATTACTTTCAACTGTCAACAAATCAATTAACATTTAGATATTGAATATGTGATTATTAAAACTTTATCTCTATATATGAAAGTATTACGAAAAATTAAACAATTAAACCTTTATCAACGATATTTACATCTACGTTGTCGTAGCTGACAAATGGGCTACTTTGGTGGAGAATGAACTTTACGTTTTGACCTAATCAAAACTCTCATGTACTCAGTTAACTCTTGAATTTCTATATTCAAAGTGTACGAAGGTTGGAGTAAACAAAATCTCGACTCAACATTTAATCTCGCCTTGGTACATTACCAATCGGGCACTGCAGCGACGTTGTCTCCATGCTGGATCTGGAACGCTAGTTCCCTACTCTGGCCTTGACTGAATTCAATCAGTCTTAACTGTCCTGCGTTCTGTAAGACGTTAAATTTTCCCTAGTCGAAAATAATGGCAACTGCACACTCGCTATGGGATGGAGCGACGTGGACAAATCTCAACTCCCAAAAATGCCCGCAGGAATATGAACTACCGCTTTACGTTTGTCGCCACGATACGTGAAGCATACCGCATTCACTTCGCAAACGTAAAGTCTGAGGCTGATCGTCTTCACTAATTTTACCGCACGCATGTGTGTGGCCCGCCGCGAGACGAGAGCTCTCTGTGTGTTAATTTAATTCTCAAAATGCTTTTATATGACATCACTCTCCCCACCGAGATTCTATTATGTCACACAGTATGGCTTCGGCCAACTGCTTCCTCTTTATAGGTGAATTCTTATTTTTCTTGCCCGGGTCGCCGCTAGCCTCGTTAATGAAGTATATTCTAAAAGGTATTATATTGTACTCGCCTTATTTCTTTCTGCGGTGCATCTGGGCCTTCTTTTGTTAATGTTAATTGGGGTTTGCCAATGCCATTAGCCACGTGAATTGGTCTCGAAGCTGCGTTCCCTTTATCTCATTTACGCATGCCCCTGTCATTATAAGGTAGATATTGTTTTGTTATTCGGTACATAAGATTGCCATAATTACACTACTGGCCATTAACATTGCTACACCAAGAAGAAATGCAGATGATAAACGGGTATTCATTGGACAAATATATTATACTAGAGCTGACATGTGATTACATTTTCACGCAATTTGGGTGCATAGACCCTGAGAAATCAGTACCCAGAACAACCACCTCTGGCCGTAATAACGGCCTTGATACGCCTGGGCATTGATTCAATCAGAGCTTGGATGGGGTGTACAGGTACAGCTGCCCACGCAGCTTCAACATGATACTACAGTTCATCAAGAGTAGTGACTGGCGTATAATGACGAGCCAGTTGCTCGGTCACCATTCACCAGACGTTTTCAGTTGGTGAGAGATCTGGAGAATGTGCTGCCCAGGGCTGCAGTCGAACACTTTCTGTATCCAGAAAGCCCCGTACAGGACCTGCAACATGCGGTCGTGCATTATCCTGCTGAAATGTAGGGTTTCACAAGGATCGAATGAAGGGAAGAGCCACGGGTCGTAACACATCTGAAATGTAACGTCCACTGTCCAAGGTGCCGTCAATGCGAACAGGTGACCGAGACGCGTAACCAATGGCACCCCATACCATCACGCCGGGTGATACGCCATTATGGCGATGACGAATACACGCTTCCAATGTGCGTTCATCGCGATGTCGCCAAACACGGATGCGACCATCACGATGTTGTAAACAGAACTTGGATTCATCCGTAGAAATGACATTTTACCATTCGTGCACCCAGGTTCGTCATTGAGTACACCATCGCATGCGCTCCTGTCTGTGATGCAGCGTCAAGGGTAACCGCAGCCATGGTCTCCGAGCTGATAGTCCACGCTGCTGCAAACGTCGTCGAACTGTTCATGCAGATGGTTGTTGTCTTAGAAACGTCCCCATCTGCTGACTCAGGGATCGAGACGTGGCTGCACGATCCGTTACAGCCATGCGGATAAGATGCCTATCATCTCGACTGCTAGTTATACGAGGCCGTTGGGATCCAGCACGGCGTTCCGTATTACCCTCCTGAACCCACCGATGCCATATTCTGATAACAGTCATTGGATTTCGACCAACGCCAGCAGCAATGTCGCGATACAATAAACCGCAATCACGATAGAACACAATCCGTCCTTTATCAAAGTCGGAAACGTGATGGTACGCATTTCTCCTCCTTACACGAGGCATCACAACAACGTTTCACCAGGGAACGCCGGTCAACTGCTGGTTGTGTATGAGAAATCGGTTGGAAACTTTCCTCATGTCAGCACGTTGTAGGTGTCGCCACCGGCGCCGACCTTGTGTGAATGCTCTGAAAAGCTAATCATTTGCATATCACAGCACCTTCTTTCTGTCGGTTAAATTTCGCGTCTGTAGCACGTCATTTTCGTGGTGTAGCAATTTTAATGGCCAGTATTGAGTATTGTACTTCCTGTTGGCAATATAGAGCCATTTTCTGAGGATTTTATTCTGTATCATACGTATGAAGCTTATGTAAGGTCCGAAAAATGTGTAAACCTTACAAATGAGTTTTAGTACATAGTACAGCCAAAATAAAAGTGCATATATTAAACCCCTAAATCTTTTCATGTATGTTCTGATTTGTGATGGCCTGCCACCTTGTGGTTGTGCAAAATAATTGCAGCTTCCAAAAGATGCAATAAAAAGATAATATTATAACGCCTGAAAACTCTGTCTACGTCTATGCACAAGAAGCGAGGCGAGACGTAGGCTTTGCGGTCAAGTCCTCCGACCACGTGCGGCTGCAGCTGGAAATCTCAGAGGAGGTGGGGAGAGGGGGGTGGGGCTCAAAGTGGCCTCACAGTGGGAGGTCAGGAGACCATTGCCAGACGTATGCAGCTGTGTCTCTCGCATTGTGCTGGCACGCGGCCCCGCGTCGTGGTTCATGGCACAGGCAGTCACAAGCGGCATGAATCTAGCTGTTTATAACAAAACCGCCGTAACTGTCTACTAATAACAACCCTAATTTTATTACTTCCTATTATTCCTAGGGGATGCCCCTGCAGTGCAGCGCTACCACATAAAAACGCCACAACAATTTAAAAAAAATAATGTCCAAACACTCTCTGCACGCAACATCTGCAGTAGTCCTGTGTGCGAGGCGGCGTTACATGCTCTGACAGTCCTATGTATAAGATTACGAACGGATTGGTTTCCATTCTCTGCCTAAAATTCAGTGGTACTTACAGGATCATGGCTGTCAATTAAATCTGACGTGTCTGAAGGTGACGAAGTTAAGTCTACGTCAACCTAAAATTCTCAGGTGCGGCCAAGAGGAGGGGTCTAAACATATTTTTAATTTTACTAGGTTAACTGTTATGCCACTTACGAATTAGTTTTAACTTGATCTTTGATTGCCAGGAGGCCATTTGACCTTGAGGAAACGTTGGCTAGTCTACCATCAGGGAGAGGGAGATGGTGAGGGCTATGGGGAGGGGAGGAGGAGTGGAGTGAAGCAAGTGTGACAATAATGCTGTATTGACGCATGATGCAGGGAATGGCAATTGAATCGCAATGTAGACAAGTGTAATGTGCTGCGAATACATAGAAAGAAAGATCCTTTATCATTTAGCTGCAGTATAGCAGGTCAGCAACTGAAGGCAGTTAATTCCATAAATTATCGGGGAGTACGCATTTGGAGTGATTTAAAATGGAATGATCATATAAAGTTGATCGTCGGTAAAGCAGATGCCAGACAGATTCATTGGAAGGATCCTAAGGAAATGTAATCCGAAAACAAAGGATGTGGGTTACAGTACACTTGTTCGCCCACTGCTTGAATATTGCTCACCAGTGTGGGATCCGTACCAGATAGCCACCGTCAGGTGGCTTGCGGAGTATGGATGTAGATGTAGATGTAGATAGGGTTGATAGAAGAGATAGAGAAGATCCAACGGAGAGCAGCGCGCTTCGTTAGAGGTTCATTTAGTAATCGCGAAAGTATTACGGAGGTGATAGATAAACTCCAGTGGAAGACTCTGCAGAAGAGACGCTCGGTAGCTCGGTAAGGGCTTTTGTTGAAGTTTCGAGAACATACTTTCACCAAGGAGTCAAGCAGTATATTGCTCCCTCTTACGTATATCTCGCGAAGAGACCATAAGGATAAAATCAGAGAGATTAGACCCCACACAGAGGCATACCTACAATCTTTCTTTCCACGAACAATACGAGCCTGGAATAGAAGGGAGAACCGATAGAGGTACTCAAAGTACCCTCCGACACTCACTGTCACATGGCTTGCGGAGTGTGGATGTAGATGCCTAAATCTCCCCTACTTGCAAACTGCGACTGTTGGTCGAACCCATCACTGTTCCGTTTGAAGAATTATGTGACTTGCTGACCGACCATTTCAGTCACCTAACCTGCGTTTTGGCTGTAAGACTCAAGTGTATTCGAGTATGGTGAATGCTACAGGGCATGGACTCCATATATTCATTCACTGCCTCTCTCATGAAAATCTTGTAAATCACCATATGATCATATACCAAGTCACTGATCAGAGACATCATCAGACTGGCTCCCAATAGTAAGGTTACAGCTAAGGCACTGTAATTGTCATGCACTTATCTTAATGATGTTCTGAAAATGGTTCAGGCTTTCGAAATAGTACCCACAGCACAGCAAGCATTCGTTGATGAAGTAGAAGTAGTACTAATGGCAGCGTTTCAACAGGCGTGCATCTGAAAACACTTTACTGTCATCATCTTCTGATTCAACACCACTTGCCACGACAGCAACAACGGTCAATAAAGTAATTAGACAGAGCTCCCTGCCATCGATAGCAAAGTGGGCTTAGTACGATGTCGATCTCGTGTAATCTTTGTGACAGAAGATATAAGTCACTTTTTCACTTCACTTCTGTCAACGTAACCCAGTAGCATAAATTCCTGGAAATCATTTCCGGACTGCCTTCACAGACACTATAAACATTAACGCCTGTATTATGACAAGGAAATGAGCAACACGATGGGCTGTCAAGCGACTCGGCCGTGATCTGATGCCCATGTCAGCGCTATCACACCGATAGTAACGTCGCCCTACGGAGCTCTGGCTATGTTAATGATCATGTTAGTCATCGACAACACTGAGATGAGTTTTCAGGTCGATACTAGTGCTTTCAGCTGTTGTAAGCTGTTGCATGGCCTCCGCTTACCGCTGCTACACAAGCCACAGTGGCTAATATTGAATTACAGCAATCAAAATATTGTGTTAAAAGCCCATTTGTCATTACCAGCTAAGTACAAACACATAGTTCCTCACTCACTGTTTTTGGTAGTGACTTCACCGTCGGCTTCTTACGTATTTAGGTTGGATACATTTCCTTTATTATGAGTTGGTATACACAGCAGGCTAATGTCAACGTGTATACCATTCAATGACTTAGGTAAAGTATCTGTATTTAAGGAAGCTGTGTTAAGGATTTCGCTACGCTCATATACTTTAAGGCAAGGATGCGACCACGTTTTTGATACACCCATCGATTACCACTCTCAATGTGAGACACAGTTATAAAGGAAGTGACTATTCGGAAAAACTCAGTGTCATCTCACAAATTTCTACTAACAGATGGACGACGTCAATGGTCGTCAATAAGAAACCAAATGGTTCACCGCGTATTTTTTCCGATTTTAAACAACTATTAACTCCCACTTTATTATAGACGTTCACCCAATTTTGTATGCAGCATAGGGGGGGTCAGCTCTTCTCTAAAACAGACCTAGAGGTCGTTTATTTACTGTTACCTGTGGACGCAGGAACAATGGATGCACTGGTGCTCAACACCCTTTTTGGGTTATATCTGGGTGTGGAAAGCAAACGCCTCCCCCCCTTCCTCTCTTATTTCAATGATATTTAGAGCAACTTGTCACGGACACATTTCGGTGTGAAAACTACCTGGATGACATTATGGGAACATGAGCAACACCCAGCACATTTGAAAGTCCTATTAGAGAAATCGGAATAAAGTGTCCGGAAAATGCAGTTTCTTCCAACCTAGCATTAAGTACTTTGGCCCTGTTTTTAGCCGGAACGGATAGAAACCAACAGACGACGACGTCGCGGCCATACTTCACTTTCCTGCTACCAAAAATCTTAAAAGCTACAGCGTTTCTTGGATAAAATTAACTATTACGCCAAGTTTATACCGATGGCAGCACAAATAGCGCTCCAACTAAACCATCTGCACAAAAAGGGGTTAAGTTTGTACGGTCATAAGCGTGCCCCAAAGCATTTCTCAGTGAAGAAAGTTCTGAAACTCATTCACTGTCGGGTTACTTTCACGGCAAGCAACCACCTCGTACTTACGACAGACGTATCACTCTATAGGATAGCAGCTGTAATGCCACGCAGAAAACGCTGACGGTGAGAGAGATGTGTCAGATCACCTTCATATCTTTTTACTTTTCTAAACAGTTCTCGGCTCTTGTCACTTCCTAAATATTTGCGAAAACAACCAACTTCTCGGAAAGAAGTGTGCCACTGTTTCCTTTAGGTTTGCATGCCTGATAAATGATAATCTGTGTCCGCAATCCTCACTCCCTTCCTAATCCAACAAATATAAAAATCCAATCTGACAAGAGACTTCAAAGAGGTAGATTAGTAAAAGGAACATAGGAAGATGCTGGCGTGTGTCTCTGTGCTTCCACCTGGTGTGATTACAAGCGGTTAGGATTCATTTTCATCAGTAATTTCATTGTGAACAGAACAGAAACAATTGCAGTCACCCTCGTAATTAGCTTCTTTTAATGGAATCTGCACTAATCAGCCAGAACATGGGGATAAGGGTTTGTTAGTTATTGGGAGCTCCAATGTTAGGCAGGTCATGGGGCCCCTGAGCAACATAGTGGCTAGAGCGGGGAAGAGATCCAACGTTCACTCGGGCTGCTTGCTGGGGCGCCTTGTCAGGGATGTGGAAGAGGCTCTTCTGGCGGCTATCGAGCGTGCGGGGTGCAGCCAGCTGCAGATTGTTGCACATGTCGGCACCAACGATGCCAGTTGTCGGAGTTCCAAGGAAGTCCTTGGGTCCTTTCGACTGTTGGCTAAATTAGCAAAGGCGGCCACCATCTCTCGAGGAGTGGAAGCCAAGCTGACGATTTGCAGCATCGTACCCGGGGCAGATCGGGGTCTTCTGGCTCTGGATCGAGTGGAGAATCTAAACCAGAGGCTACGTCGACTCTGTGACGAAAATGGTTGTAGACTCCTCGACCTACGCTATGGGATGGAAGGTTGTAGGACGCCCCTCGATAGATGAGGGATGCACTACACGCAGGAATCAGCTACATGGGTAGCACAGAACTTGTCGTGTGCACATGGGGGTTTTTTGGATTAGATTTCTCCCCACGCGAAACAAACCGTTGGCCTGAAAAATTGCCAGTTCATGACACTGATGTGGGGGTGTCAACTATAATTCTAGGAGCGGTCTCAACATACAACCTTGAGCAATTAGTTAGAAAACCAACTCGAGATGGGAACATATTAGATATCTTGGCGACAAACAGACCTGATCTTTTTGAGGAAGTTAATCTAGAAGAAGGTATGTCAGTGGAAGTTGCAAAAAAAAACAACAAAGAAACAGCCTAGATTTTTCTTGTTTGGGAAAGCAAATAAAAGTGTCATTAATGAAAATCTGAATATCTTCATTGTCAGCTCCAAGCATTCACCGCCGAACACAAAGATATGGAGCACATTTGGTCGGAATTTAAAGGTACTATCCAGCACGTGCTAGAGAAATATGTGCCTAGCAACGATATAGGGGAGGCAAAGATCCACCTTGGTTCAACAAACATATTAGAAAGTTGCTGAAAAAGCAGAGAATGTTGTACAGTCGTTTTAAACTTAATCACTGCCCCACTAACAAACAGAAATTATGCGAAATGAAAGCAGTTTGTCAAAAGGTCAATGAGAGAGTCTTTTAACGAATTTGAAAGTAATATTTTATCTCCAGATTCTAAAAATAACCCCAAAAAATTTTGGTCGTACGTAAAATCTATGAACGCTACAAATAATTCAATACCTTCTCTTGCTGACAGTACGGGTAGTGTAACGGATGATGATAAACAGAAGGCCGAAATTCTAAATCTAGCTTTAAAAAACTCGTTTACGGTAAAGCACTGCAGCACCATTCCCACTTTCAATTATCGAACAAACGTAATGATGGCTGACATAACGTTTAGTGTATCTGGAATTGTAAAACAGTTAAGATCCTTAGATGCCGGAATGCATCTGGCCCAGACGGTATCCCCGTAAGATTTTATGTTGACTAAGCTACAAATATAGCACCATTCTTATCCATCATCTATCAGAGATGCTGCGGTCATCAGTCCCCTAGAACTTAAAACTACTTAAACCTAAATAACCTAAGGACATCACAAACATCCATGCCCGAGGCAGGATTCGAACCTGCGACCGTAACGGTAGCGCGGTTCCAGACTATAGTGCCTAGAACCGCTCGGCCACTGAGGCCGTCAGTAGTTGAGAATACTTCACTTTGAGAATTACATAGATGTGTCTCAATCAAAGGGCGACATCAGAAATAAGTAAGCTTCTTCAGTATAACAATTCTAATACAAACGAAATAAAGAGCTTTGACGCTTCCATGCACGTCGCTAGTCTTGAAGTTGCTGTTCCAAACAGTAGCGGGCTGCGCTTATGCCCTCTTCGCATAGAAGCCGCTGCTGTCACGTTGTCGTCCTGGTGAGGGGTTGATCAGCGTGCAATTGGCTGACGTCTTGTCACAGCTCAGGCGTACCGGCGCTTGACTTTACGCCATAACATTCCTCCCCTTTTCCCCACCGTCGTCGTACAGGACCACGACAACTGCGGTGGACACAGAAGCGTGGGTGCTGCGATGGACTGGAAGTTGTGGCTGCAGGGGCGGCAGACCTTCAGCCGTACCTTGCCATCCGGCCTTTGCTCTGGTGGGAACGTCACCCGGAAAACGACTACAAGGGTAGGCGTCCATCTCCTGTGGCCGAAAACAAGATGTAGAAGGCTTAGGCTGCTGCAGCGTGGGCGGGTCCAACTCCGTTGGTAGGACGAGAGGAGGCGGAGGAGGGTGGTGATGACACCCTCTGGTGGCTGCTGTGACTGCGCTGTCCTCGGGATCCATGAATCTGGGGGGAAGAGGTACAGAAGGATCAACGTGCACATGACAGTGGCGAATTTGATTGTGACGTCGGCGCTGCAGTCCGTCTGGGCCTGAAACGAGATACATGCATGCGCCAAGTCGATGAACGATCTCGCCTCGCGCTCAACGTCTGCTGCCGCTAAAAACCCTGTAAAACACGAGATACATGAATGCGCCAAGTCGATGAACGATCTCGCCTCGCGCTCACCGTCTGCTGCCGCTAAAAACCCTGTAAAACACGAGATACATGCATGCGTCAAGTCGATGAACGATCTCGCCTCGCGCTCACCGTCTGCTGCCGCTAAAAACCCTGTAAAACACGAGATACATGCATGCGTCAAGTCGATGAACGATCTTGCCTCGCGCTCACCGTCTGCTGCCGCTAAAAACCCTGTAAAACACGAGATACATGCATGCGTCAAGTCGATGAACGATCTCGCCTCGCGCTCACCGTCTGCTGCCGCTAACAACCCTGTAAAACACGAGATACATGCATGCGTCAAGTCGACGAACGATCTCGCCTCGCGCTCACCGTCTGCTGCCGCTAAAAACCCTGTAAAACACGAGATACATGCATGCGTCAAGTCGATGAACGATCTCGCCTCGCGCTCACCGTCTGCTGCCGCTAAAAACCCTGCAAAACACGAGATACATGCATGCGTCAAGTCGATGAACGATCTCGCCTCGCGCTCACCGTCTGCTGCCGCTAAAAACCCTGTAAAACACGAGATACATGCATGCGTCAAGTCTATGAACGATCTCGCCTCGCGCTCACCGTCTGCTGCCGCTAAAAACTCTGTAAAACACGAGATACATGCATGCGTCAAGTCGATGAACGATCTCGCCTCGCGCTCACCGTCTGCTGCCGCTAAAAACCCTGTAAAACACGAGATACATGCATGCGTCAAGTCGATGAACGATCTCGCCTCGCGCTCACCGTCTGCTGCCGCTAACAACCCTGTAAAACACGAGATACATGCATGCGTCAAGTCGATGAACGATCTCGCCTCGCGCTCACCGTCTGCTGCCGCTAACAACCCTGTAAAACACGAGATACATGCATGCGTCAAGTCTATGAACGATCTCGCCTCGCGCTCACCGTCTGCTGCCGCTAAAAACCCTGTAAAACACGAGATACATGCATGCGTCAAGTCGATGAACGATCTCGCCTCGCGCTCACCGTCTGCTGCCGCTAAAAACCCTGCAAAACACGAGATACATGCATGCGTCAAGTCGATGAACGATCTCGCCTCGCGCTCACCGTCTGCTGCCGCTAAAAACCCTGTAAAACACGAGATACATGCATGCGTCAAGTCTATGAACGATCTCGCCTCGCGCTCACCGTCTGCTGCCGCTAAAAACTCTGTAAAACACGAGATACATGCATGCGTCAAGTCGATGAACGATCTCGCCTCGCGCTCACCGTCTGCTGCCGCTAAAAACCCTGTAAAACACGAGATACATGCATGCGTCAAGTCGATGAACGATCTCGCCTCGCGCTCACCGTCTGCTGCCGCTAAAAACCCTGTAAAACACGAGATACATGCATGCGTCAAGTCGATGAACGATCTCGCCTCGCGCTCACCGTCTGCTGCCGCTAAAAACCCTGTAAAACACGAGACACATGCATGCGTCAAGTCGATGAACGATCTCGCCTCGCGCTCACCGTCTGCTGCCGCTAAAAACCCTGTAAAACACGAGATACATGCATGCGTCAAGTCGATGAACGATCTCGCCTCGCGCTCACCGTCTGCTGCCGCTAAAAACCCTGTAAAACACGAGATACATGCATGCGTCAAGTCGATGAACGATCTCGCCTCGCGCTCACCGTCTGCTGCCGCTAAAAACCCTGTAAAACACGAGATACATGCATGCGTCAAGTCGATGAACGATCTCGCCTCGCGCTCACCGTCTGCTGCCGCTAAAAACCCTGCAAAACACGAGATACATGCATGCGTCAAGTCGATGAACGATCTCGCCTCGCGCTCACCGTCTGCTGCCGCTAAAAACCCTGTAAAACACGAGATACATGCATGCGTCAAGTTGATGAACGATCTCGCCTCGCGCTCACCGTCTGCTGCCGCTAAAAACCCTGTAAAACACGAGATACATGCATGCGTCAAGTCGATGAACGATCTCGCCTCGCGCTCACCGTCTGCTGCCGCTAAAAACCCTGTAAAACACGAGATACATGACTGCGTCAAGTCGATGAACGATCTCGCCTCGCGCTCACCGTCTGCTGCCGCTAAAAGCCCTGTAAAACACGAGATACATGCATGCGTCAAGTCGATGAACGATCTCGCCTCGCGCTCACCGTCTGCTGCCGCTAAAAACCCTGTAAAACACGAGATACATGCATGCGTCAAGTCGATGAACGATCTCGCCTCGCGCTCACCGTCTGCTGCCGCTAAAAACCCTCTAAAACACGAGATACATGCATGCGTCAAGTCGATGAACGATCTCGCCTCGCGCTCACCGTCTGCTGCCGCTAAAAACCCTGTAAAACACGAGATACATGCATGCGTCAAGTCGATGAACGATCTCGCCTCGCGCTCACCGTCTGCTGCCGCTAAAAACCCTGTAAAACACGAGATACATGCATGCGTCAAGTCGATGAACGATCTCGCCTCGCGCTCACCGTCTGCTGCCGCTAAAAACCCTGTAAAACACAATATCATGCGGCGCAGAGCAATACTTGCGGCCTTCCTTCGGCGCCGGATGCTGAGGAGGGTGGAACAGGTGGAGCAGTGTTCGATGTGCGGCGGCCGTGAACCAATTCCGCCAGCGATGGTCTATCTCGTGGACGCGAACGATAGGAGGCGAGAAACAGATGCAATGCATGATCCCTGGAGTGTGCGGTACGAGGTTTGGCCATCTGATGCTCGAATATTCTGACAAAACGTTCTGCGACGCCGTTTGACTGTGGATAGAATGGTGCAATAGTTAGATGCTGTATGCCATTGCCTTCACAGGATGTTTCAAATTCATTTGATATGAACTGAGAGCCGTTGTCTGACACTATGACTTCAGGTAAATAGAGGACAACGCCTGAATTGTGCTACGTGACGTTGACGAGCTCATTGGCACAGCAAAAGGAAATTTGCTATAAGGGTCAACCACAATCAACCAACGAGTGTTCCAAAAAAAAAAAACCCGCAAACTCTATGTGAACACGTTTCCATGGTGATTGCGACTTAGCCAAACAGAGAATTTTTGTGATGGAGCGAAGTGATTTTCCGCACATGTGTGAGACTGTGACATCATCTGTTCAATTTGGGTGTCCATACCCTGCCAAGTAAGGTGTCGACGCACTAACTGTTTCGTACGAACAATCTCCCAGTGTCCATGGTGAAGTAACTGCAATACTTCTTTTCGCAAAGTTTTGAGGATCAATACACGTGACTATCCACTGTCGTTCTGAACAAAAATTATACCTTGCTGTATAGCGAGGCTATGCCGAAGTGCAAAGTATCGGCGCACTACAGAGTTCTTTATGCTATGCAATGAGCAAGGCCAAGAGGAGCGAATGTGTTTTAGCAAAATGTTCAAATCTGAATCAGCTTCCGTGGCCTGTGCAATTTTCCTTTAGTTCAGGAGAAAGTATTGAAGAATTCAGGATCCTGAGCGTCGACTTGACAACAAGATGCAGTAGAAGCGTCGAAGTCTGTATCAGGGCCAATGGGAAGACGTGAAAGTGCGTCCGCATTGCCATGTTGAGTTGTCGGACGACACAAAATCTCGTACTGGTTCTGAGACAACAACAAAGCCCATCTTTGCAATTTTTTGGCAGTTCGTATAGATACCGGCTTCGCCGGAGGAAACAAGGACTGCAATGCCTTGCGATCCGTTGCTAACTGGAATTTTCAGCCATACAAATTGTAGTAGAATTTGGTGACACCATACATAATACTCAATGCCTCTTTCTCTATTTGTGAATAGTTACACTGAGCTTTGGGCAACACTTTTGATGCGAAAGCAATAGGCCTTTACTTATCACCAATTCCGTGCGAAAGCATTACACACATTCCGTAAGAAGCGTCAACTTTGCAAAACAACTGATTTGTCAGGATGAAAGTGAACTAAGCATGGATCACTGAGCAATGCATCTTTAAGTTTTTGAAAGCTTCTTGGCACTCTTATGTCCAAACGAAGGGGACACTCTTGCGTCGCAAGCGATGCCATGAAACTGCGATTTTTGCAGCATTCGGTATCGGTATGAACCGAATATAATAGTTTATTTGTCCAAAAACTGACTGCAATTCTGTGACATAGCGAGGAACTGGTGAGTCACGTACGGTCAACAAATGTGACTGAAGAAGATGTACACCTTGACTATTTATGAAATGACCAAGATACTGCAATTCAGGTTTTAAAAAATTCGCACTTGTACAGTCTACACTCTAGTCCTGCATCAGATAACACACGAAACAAAGCACTCAAATTTGCAGTGTGTTTTTCAGGTGTACGAGCTGCTATGACAATATCGTCCAAATAGTTTGAACAGTTTGGTACTTGAGCAGTCAGCTGTCCCAAATACCGCTGGAAAATGGCGGGTGCAGAAGCACTACCAAAAGGCAAACGCAAATATTTAAACAAGCCCAAATGAGTGTTCACAACACACACTTTTTGCGATTCGTCATCTAGTTGTATTTTAAGATACGTGCCACGTAAATAAATTTTTGAAAAGTAGCGACCAGATCCTAATCTGTCTATGAGATCCTCCGACCGTGGCAATGCATAAGTATGAATCACAGTTTGTGGGTAGACTGTTGACTGAATGTCAACACAGGGGCGAATGCGACCTGAAGGTCTGGGGAGCAAAACCAGTGGACATGCCCACTGACTAGCTTGTATGGGAGCAATAGTTCCGTTATCTTGCAGTTCTTTAACTTCAGCAGCTACTTTGTTTTGGAATACAATAGGAACAGTTCCGGCCCGGCGCAATTTCGGCTGAGCATTGTCTTTCATAGTAATATGTGCAACAAACTTCTTATTCTGCCTAAACCTTCAGAAAAGAGTTCAGGGAATGCTTTCAGCAAACTAGATATATTATCTTTGGCATTGAGTGCATTCAATGACGACACATTGTCCTGAATTTGAAAGCCAAGCAAATCAAACGAATCAAGGCCAAATATGTTCTTACAATTGCGTAATTGTAGCACAATGAAAGTCTCTGTTTGCGTATGCGAGAGATACATAGCAGGAAAAGTACATTTTCCCAGAACGGGAATGTCTTGTCTATTATAAGCTGTCAGGTGTGTGCTTGTTTTAGACAGGCGTGGGGAGCCTAACAGTTCATGGGTGTTACTATTCAGCAATGTAACAGAGGCACCCGTGTCCAACTGAAAATTCACATGTTTTCCACTAATATGCAAATGAACACAAAGTTTGTTGGACTGGCGTCATACTGAAGAAACTGTTTGTTTGTGAGTTTTGCTAATGTCCGTAGCACGATTTGAATACACTGCATTGATTACATGGGCCTTGTGACTAGATATTTGTGAGTGGGCAGAATTCCTATGTTTGTTCTGTTTGCAAACATACTGATTGTACGTAACCTTTTTTGCCGCAAGCACAACACTGTGCCAGTGTGGTCGGTCAGTCGTGGCGTTTGTGCCGTGAATAGCACCGAGGACGTTACTTAATTCTGTTTGCCTGTGTAGAGAACTGTTTACATGCTGTGGCACGCACAAGCTGTTGCTGCCTAATGGGCCGATCACGAACAAGAGACGACTGAACTCGAAAAATTGGTGCCTGCTCAAATTTACCGGCCAACATGGCACCTGAATCGTACTGGTCTAGAATTAGCACGACGTGCTCTTCAAATGGCCCTTAGAACTATGAGACTCAACATCTGAGGTCATCAGTCACTAAGAACTTAGAACTACTTAAACCTAACTAACGTAAGGACATCACACACATCCATGCCCAAGGCAGGATTCGAACCTGCGACCGTAGCGGTCGCGCGGTTGCAGATTGTAGCGCCCCGAAATGCTCGGCCACAACGGGCGGTCACGACGTGCTGAAATGATTGATCTGACTGCTTCAGAATCTGTTCTCTAAGTTTGATATCAGTTACATTGTACATGATCGCATCACGCAAGGTAACATCTGAATATATAACACCACAAGCACATTTAAATCTGCATTTCCTCGTCATACCCTGCAAATCTGTTACTCACTCTCGATAAGTGTTTTCTGGCCTTTTCTTGCAACGAAATAATTGATGCCTATCTGCCACCACATTCAGTTTTTGGCTATAATAGTTAGAGATTCTACAACGTGATCATACGAAAGTTCACTCGGAGTGGGTTTAGGGAGCAATTTCGGCCGGCCGCTGTGGCTGAGCGGTACTAGGCACTTCAGTCTGGAACCGCGCTGCTCCTACGGTCGCAGGTTCGAATCCTGTCTCGGGCATGGATGTGTGTGATGTCCTTAGGGTAGTTAGGTTTAAGTAGTTCTAAGTCTAGGGGACTGATAACCTCAGATGTCAAGTCCCATAGTGCTTGGAGCCATTTGAGACATTTTCGGAGCAATTTCTTAATGAGGCGAAACACTGCACTTCCTACCATTGACAAAATGTAATGTAGTTCCACAGTATCTGGTAAGTTGTGTGCAATTAAGGGAGCTTGAGACTGTTGCAACCATCGAGCCATTCCTCTAGTTTTTCATTAAACTGGCAAAAAGGCGGTATAGCACTAGGAGGTACTGGTGTTGCTTGTTGTGCTGTATTTGTTTGATTGGACAGGAGCTGCTGTACCGTGTTTAGCAGTGTGGCCATTTGTGTCTGAAACTGAAACATCTGTGTTAGCTGCGTTGCATCTATCGCTTCCAGCTGAGGCGACTGAGTAGGGCTGAGCAAGGTGGGTTGTTCATTGTGGGAGAGGCATGTAACACCTCCGTTTTCATCCCGACCTGATCTGGTCGAATAGCAGCCCAATATTTATTATTAACATGACCGTGAACAAATGGGGCTGGTAATCGGAATTTACTGCTCCGGAAGTTATCACTTTCCAGTTCGTCCTGTTCAATACTATATTACTGAATGTATGGTAATAAGGAACACCAACACAGTTTTACTAATTACGAACTTATATTGTTCTCAAAACACAAAAAGGAGACAGCCACTGCCTCCGTCATACATATCTAATTACGGCTAATCTCAGCACAGGCTTTCTTCATTTGCCATTATCGTCACACGCTAATCCATCACTGCATTCAACATTGCCATCCAAGGTTAGGCTGGCGCGGTAGACGCGAAACTAAATATCGGCACTAGTAACGTCACTGCTTACTTTTATTATGATACCTCATCACATTCCCGGTATTCATTTATTATTTAGAGGTCTAACCACGGCGATGGTGACACCCTTCTCGGTTAAAAACCCTGTATTCCAATAATGGCCTCCACACACACACCATTCCCGCCAACCACTCTGGCGCATCTCGACACTCGCTCTCTCAACACGTCACAATCGATTGTTCGCCCTATCGACCTGTGCCGAGTGCAAAGTTATAGTAAGGGCCTACGGATCCCTTACAGGCAATTGCGATGAACAGACAAAGCAAGCAATAAAAATATGCAACAGGCAAATACAATTTCTGCAACGCCCACCAGAAAACACTGATTAGCAAAAGTTCTATAAGAAACACTGTTAAAACACATAAACACACCCGCAAGGAAAATATAAATTAGAATTAAGGCACCTGCAAAATACAAAAGTCTCTGAGACGCTACCACGCAGTCCTTGCTAAGAATTTTTTCGCTTACGTAACACATGGAACTGTTTGTATACGATGTATTGTCTAGTGTAAATATGTATTGTAAATACTATGTTTAAATTATGTAATATTGAACACTGGCAAGTCAGGGCATATTTAGTTAATGTTGAAGTCAGAGAGATTGTTTTGTCGCGCCTCTGGGCGCAGGAGCGAGCCAGCGGGTAGTAATAGCAGTGACGCCGTGCTCGGAGTAAGACGTACAGTCGAGTGCTGCTGGTCCTAGCTGTGTTACATCTAACGGCTGGTGTGTGGATCTAAGTACGACGGGAAAGTAATGGTCGGCATATCTGGAAGCATGGCCGGGCAAGTTATTATGGATTAATGGGCATAGTGCTGAAGAAACGAGGACTTAAATGTGAAGCGCACTGTGGGCCCAAGTCGCAACAGTAAAAGCCCGATGGCACATTGTGTCGCTGCCGTGGACTTCCGTCGATCCACCGACAACGAGGGAAGTAAGATCTACGTAATTTTCGTAGGATAAAATTGTAGAAGGCTTGCCAATGACTGTGCTTTTCTCTGAAGTTGAACAATGAATAACAAGCACTTTATAAGCGAAGTGTTGCAGTTACAATCAGCCCGACAATAACACCAATTAGGTTCCTTCCAATCCTTACCTTATTGAACCGAGTGTGTCACGCCATTATCAAGAGAAAATATATTAATTATCAAATTATTTGCATAGACGGTGAAGAGTAAATTTCAGACTGGTTATCGTACATAATTGTTGCACTTAATAAGCTTACGCCAACCGTAGTAACTTAATAACAGACTGAAGTAATAAATTTGATTATTAAGATTTATTTCAATGCATATTCAGCTGAAGTTAATTCAAGGATATTTCATGAAACTATAAAGCTTATTCCACCCGACAGTCCCCCAATTAATGAATTATTATCATTCAAAACCTAGTAATCAATTATTGATAATTTATTTCATTATCAGTAGATTAAACTGTGCAAAGTACTTAATTTTGAAGACAGAATGACAATCCATTGTTTAAAATGTCGATAGATATTTATCTGTGTTGTCAGCATTGCACTTAGCTGACAAATTATGAACAAAATAAGTGTAGTTAGATTGTTATTACATTGTTTTATATGACTACTGAGCCTGACACAGCACTTACGTAAAAGTTCCCGTTCCACCTGCTGCGCCACAAACAGATAAACTTTATTTTTGACACAATTATTCCCGTACTTAACAGTACTGTCGCTCATCTGTTGAGCTGGCGACCGATTTTTTAATTGCTTTTATAACTTAATCATTTCTTTTGGCAAAATTTCCCTTGGCAAAAATTATTTCCAAATTATTTCCATTATTTCATTTACCGATCGTTATTGAATGAAATTAATCATTCAATAACGATCAAGTTATAAAGTCTCCTGTTTCCCGGGGAATAATCATTATTTGCTTCGGATTTGGATGCCTTATCCCGACGAGGATCAAAATTCATAATTCACGGTCATTGTCAACTTGTAATTTCGCAAATACCGGGAAGCAGGGGGGTGTTATACCACGAGCAAAAAGCAGACTCAGTGGAAGCCGGTGAACGGGTCGTTCACCTTCTCGTCGCCAAATGTTAAATCCTGCTTAGTCGTCAAAGATGAGTTGTCTAGGGAACCTGCTTTCTCGGATCGCTAGACAACAATTCAAGCAACTCATATGAATGAGTTTTGTTACGAAAAGTAAATGACAATACTTAACTTTTAGACTTACATAGATGTGTCGCAAGCAAAGGACGACATCTGAAATGAACAAGGTTCTTCAGTATTACAATTCTAATACAAGTGAAGTAATGAGCTTTGAAGCTTCTATGCACATATCTAGTCTTGAGGCTGATCTTTAGTGGACCTCGAGCACTCAGGCGCGGCGCCTATGTCCTCTTCACATACAGGCCGCTGCTGTCACATTGGCGTCCTGAAGAGGGGTCGGTCACGTCTTGTCACAGCTCTCTCTGCTCTGTCGTTCCCTACTGGCGTGTCGGCGCTTGACTTTACGCCGTAACAGAAAGCACACCATCACACACCCGCCCTTTTAACATGGCCCTTCATCTTGTTGAAAAATGTTACTGCCATCGGGAAACATGATCGTCATGAAGGATTGTACGTGGTCTGCAACCAGTGTACGATACTTCTTGGCCGTCACGGTGCCTTGCACGAGCTCCACTGGACCCGTGGGTGCACACGTGAATGTTCCCCAGAGGATAATGGAGCCACTGCCAGCTTGTCTCGGTCCAGCATTGCAGGTGTCAAGGATCTGTTCCCCTGGAACACGACGAATACGCGCTCTCCCGTCGGCGTGATGAAGAAGGTGTCGCGGTTCATTAGACCATGCAACGCTCTGCCACTGTGCCAGCGTTCAGTCCTGATGGTCACGAGCCCATTCAGTCATAGTTGCCACTGTCGTGGTGTTAGATTTCGCATGTGCATAGGTCATCAGCTGCGGACGCCTTTCGTTAGCAGTGTTTGGTGCCCTGTGTGTACAGACACACTTGCACTCTGCCCGACATTAAATAATGATGTTAGTTCCGCCACAGTTCGCCGCCTGTCCTATCTTACCGGTCTGCCCAGCCCACGATGTCCGACTTCTGTAATGAGGAGTGATCACCCAACCCCACGACGTCTAGACATGATCTCACCTTAGCTCGCGACGTATTGAAGACACTCATTAAAGCACTCCTCGAACATCCAACAAGTCGTTCAGAATCCGAAAGGCTGATGTCGAGCCTCCGGGCCTGCCCTCTGTCAAACTCAGATCAGGCGCCTTCCCCGTTCTACACACGGAAAGAATGCTCGTTGATACTAGAAGCGCCGTGCGTGTGTCTCACTAACAGCCGCTACTCGCCAGATGACGCTGCTATCGCCTAATGTTCTGGCTGATCAGTTTACAGGGTGAGTCATAAATGAGGAAAAATATGTCGTGCAAATTATAACACACTGAGTTACAAATATAAATTCGTATTCTGCGTGTTCCTATGTCAATAAATGACAATGCAATTGAATGGTAAAATTCTGGAAACATGAAGTAGACTGTTGGGTGTTACTGTGCGCCAACATTGGCAAAGGGGCAGATCGGCAACACGGCACGACATGCAAGTGTTGTAGGTAGTCTAGCCGCTCGCGAGAAGGCGAGGCATGCGGCGTAGAGCGACGGTCTGCGTGAAACTGCGAGCAATGACAGCGCCCACATCTATCTCGTACCGGTTACGCTGGCCGGTATTATGTATCGTAGCTAGTTAGCATAGGAAAAAGGAACGTGAACAGGGGCTGCACTACTCTACATGCATGTTTTATAATTTCGGTTTTGTGTCCCAGACTTAGTTTTAAGAAACGAGTACATAGATGCAGAATACAAAATACTACTACACAGGTATGTGGCAATTAATACAGACGAAAACAATACAGCTGTACAAATCGAAACTAACATAGGGAAAAAACATTAAGGGAAAAATCGATTAAACTGTGGACAAAATAGCTGAGACTTCATTCCTATACTATAATGCCGTTAGGAACCAAGAAGTTGCCTTGGAGGAGAGGGGGTACTAGGAAGCTGGGCATTTCCAGAGTAATTAAGTGTGTGATTAGCACTACAGTGAGAAAGATAAGTGGAAATGCCTGTCAGTGCATTGTCAGTGGTAGCAACGTATGACGTTCTTGTGTGAGGATAGGCTTGGGGATATGTATTATATGTAATTTTGGAACGCATAATGGGAACTGTTGCCACAGGGATAAATCATCGTTTGATATTTCTAAACAGCAAGTTAAAAAGCCACCAGATAGATACGAAAGATGCCGTCGTAAGAGTTTAATAGAGTCAGACAATGTGCTGCTGAAGGTGATTTGTTAAAGATAATTTATTATGACGGAAAGATGTTTTCACTGTCATTCAGAGTCCGTAAGTGAAATGTGAAAAGTGAAAGATAGTTATTGTGCTTGTCAGCATTATGAAGCGAGTAGTGAATATAAATATGTTTCCAAGTAATCAGGATGTTAAAAAAATGGCTCTGAGCACTATGGGACCTAACTGCTAAGGTCATCTGTCCCCTAGAACGTAGAACTACTTAAACCCAACTAACCTAAGGACATCATACGCACCCTGCCCGAGGCAGGATTCGAACCTGCGACAGTAGCGGTCTCGCGGTTCCAGACTGTAGCGCCTAGAACCGCTCGGCCACTCCTGCCGGCAGGATGTTAAAAAACTACTGAGTAGGGCATGGGAATCTTCAGAGATGTTGTGAGGTGTTAAGCGACACATGGGGAGATTCCATGAAGGTGACAACAAATGTAAGCTGTTTTATGAAGAACTGCTTGACTGTTAAAAGTGAGCAGGAAATGTTACCTGCTAGCTGTAAGAGAAGACTATAAAAAACTGTAGAGCATATAAGGCCTTGAATCCAGAGGAATGAAAGCTGTAGAGTAAGTTCACAGCCCCTGAACCTTGTGGTTCAAGCCACCCAAGATTACTAAACCATTTTAAAATTTACGATTCTACTTGGTATCAATTCTTGGTTCCCGCCACCAGGCACTGTCAGCATTGGGTGTAATAAAGGACATTTTGTACTTATTTTGTACGTGACGTATCACTGGAGACCTTATAATTGTAGTTAACTAGTATATATACTATAAATTATGACTTCCTTTGAATAAAATATGGAGTAGTAAAAATTACAATGGTTTAGTAACAACGTATCATTTTCCCCCCTTGAGTGTTCTAGGGTTATACTGTACCTGGTACCTTGTTGTCCACATACGGTGAATTTTATTGCAGACCTGTCCAGGGTAGAGACCGGGGGCCAAGTCCTACGAAGGAGGAAGGTATTGTTGCACCGCCAATAGTTTTGGGCACTACTGCAGAAACTAGAAGCTCAGCTAGAGCAGTTGCGGAAGACGTAAGCAGCCAGCAAGCGGCAAGATGCCGGCATGACAGTTGCAGCAACAAGATTTTTTAAACTCTGTTAGACGGTCTAGGGTAGGCTACGCAATCCTGCTAGCACAGGGGTACGACGGTGCCCTTGCAGTATAAGGCAAGCACTTTCCACATTGCTTTGCATCGGATTTGCTGTCCCGACAGCGGCTGGAAACCATATCGGCACAATAACTTGTCCGCTAACCTGTATAAAAAACTGTCAGCTTTTTTCAGAGGCATCATCAGTCCGGCTGAATCATAGAGCCCTTTAACTGGGTGCTGTTCATCAACAAATTCTGTGTGACAGATTGTCTGCGCATAAGGAGGAAGTTAACTCTTTCAGAAAGGCAATGGACGTGTTTTATACTCGACATCTTGTGCAACAGCACATAATACAAATGTTAAAAAACTAATATATTGTTCGAGAAGGTCCAGTAGCATTGCCTACCCATATACAGATATTAGTATATTCCACAGGTGCACACGGTACAGAAGCGGGTGAAACATACAGGTGATGAAATCGGTGGTCAGCCATTGTGTCCTTCGACTTCGTGATTCTTTGAGAAGAAGCACTGTAGGATTGCAATTATACTGAGCATTTCCTACAGTGTCAGCAGATAGATAACTAGCGTAGGACAGAACTGTTGACAAGTATTTTCTCCGGACATACATTTATAATACTTTTCTAGTTTTGAGTAATACAGTCCCCTCCATGCATACACACACTTCGTTTTCAGCACCCTCTGTATAATGCATCATAATTCGGTGGAATTCCACTACATTCGATATTATGAAATTAGTCAGCCTACGGAATGTTTGTCTTGTATCTTTTCAACGCTCTTTACGTTCATAGTAGCTTACCCGTGTTCTATTTTCTTATTCGTGATTACACCTATTACCCCCCTTTGATTTTGTACTGACCTGACTTTATGTGACTGGAAGTCCCGTTCTTCTTGCCAAAACGCTTCGCCGATTCCCATTATATATAGACCAACCTGTCCGTTTCCTTTTTAAAATTCTCCAATCTACCTATACGATTAAAGGTTCTAACGTTTCACACTCCGGCCTGTAGCATACCAGCCTTGTTTTTTTCCGGGGACAACGTCCTCCTAAGTATTCCACAGCTGGAGATCCAAATGGGTGACAGTTTTACCTCTGAAATGTTTTACCCAAGAGGATGCCAACGTCATTAATCCTTATAGTAGAGATGCATGGTCTCGAGAAAAATAATTGCTGTAGCTCCCGCTTGATTTCAGTAGTTCGCAGTGACAGCACAGAAGGGCCACGTTTGCCAATGTAATAAAGCCATGTCAGTCAATCATCCCACTGTTGTCCCTGCAGATACTAAAAAGGCTGCCATCCCTCTTTAGCAAAATTCATGCTTGTCAGCCTCACCATAGAATGAGTCATTGTCTCTGCATCTGAGTGTGCGTTTGAAATATCTTGACAATTTAAAGAATTGTGCTCCGAACCGGATTCGAATACGAAACCAACAAGACATGAGGCGAGCTTCTGTGAAGTCTGAAAAACAAGAGAGAGGTACTAGAAAAATTAGAATGTGGGGATGTGTGGTCGGACCACGAGTGATCTCTGTATTGCTCGCAAAAAGCAAACTTCCAGGTTCGAGTCGCAATGTGGCACACACTTGTAAAGGAAGCTACAAAAGGGCGCACACTGTGCTACAAACTGGAAGATTCGTACTAAAGTGCTGCTTTAGTCACACTGTTAGTTGAATGTAGTGGTAATGACTGAACCACTCACATGAACAGTGAAATAGAAAACCCTAAACTTTTAAACTATGTATTAAGTACAAAACGTCAAACCCAAGAATGAAACTAGAAACACAGTCTGACACGTAATGTTGAACGTAATATTCACATACATACACACTTACGTAACATATGTGCAACTGAAAGGGTGTTTTGCATAGTTACCAGTTGAACAGTATGTAATGATTTATAAAGGATACATACCGAGAATAAGTGATTGCTTTCTGCTTACAGCGTCCAGCACTTCACAAGAGGATGTATACACAGATTTGTAATCATTTACTCTAGATTTGGAGAAATAATTAAACTATTAAGATCTGCACACGAGTTAAGAACAAAATTTCCTCCTAATGTTATCATTAGCTAGCTACTCGGTGTCCTGTAAGTCACAATGCATTTCAGTAAACTACAAGATCACTTCACTATGTAGCACTCGCCCGTAACAGCAGATGACAACCTAGCTTTCGTCACCTGAAGCTTACATTCATGCAAAGAAAATCTACTTACTGCCAGTGGTGTGGAATTGCAAACTGAAGTCAGTAAATTGCCTCTCATGTATCAAAATATTTACGTGTCGCAGTCGCCATTGTCAAGTAATAGCAATGTGGCGACGAGGCAACGCAGCGCGGTGTCACAAAGAAAACAGTAATGACGCAACTGAATTACAAGCCCAAGTGAACCCATAGAGCACTGAATACAAAAGTGAACCTCACAAGCGTAATCATGAAAATATGTTCTCAGAACACAAGTTTAAAGAAAGCAATGACTCTTTCAAAATTGAGGAGAGGATGATAGCTATGAATCTAGAGCATGGCCGATTGAGAAAGATATTTGCCCGGATAATCAGCTTCCACTTCACAAAAGTGAGAGACTTGCGAGATTCTATTTCGTCACGCATAAGAAGACCACTTCAAGTTGGTACCGGGAGAAATTGTAAGTAAACTGCGGAGAAATTCAGATGCACTTCAGAAATAACCTGCTCAATTGTCTAATACTCACAGCGGAATGTAACTGAAATGATCTCACCCAATTTCTTCATCATTTTAAATCTCCAAACCAGCTTATATCGATACCAGACAAAGCCAGTCCTCCATCTAAAGCCAAAATAGAAAAGAACTCGGCGAAATACGGCACTAGAATGAGAAAAAACACAGAATGGCGTAAACACTTTCAAGCAAGGAACACATCGTGATTTCCAACCAGTGGAGGTTTCCTATTGATTAATGGACAAACTGACCTGGAAAAGACGCGAAACTTCCTCAGTGGGCATGTAAGCAGGTTGCTCAAAGAGCTTATTTCGGTCAGTCGAAGCTGAGTATAACAGAGATACGCAAAGCACTACAAAGCTAATTATCGCGATCTACTAAAAGCTAAATACATTAGTCAAAAATGAAATTTCCGAAAAAAAACAGGGAACTTTCAACTTAACGAAATCGCTGTGCATTCAGAGATTCTGACCTGAATCCTTGGCAGCGGCATTACAACGCCACCCACACACATCTACTAATGATGTGCAGAGTTGCCACATTCTGCGCTAGCAAATGTTAATATGAGCAAGTAAACAGATCTAACCCAACACAAATTGTAAATGAGGCTATAAAGATTATACAGGTGCCACGTATGATGAACAGCATACTTATGTGCTTTCCCACAGTCTCTTTCAATATCTACATTAACCTTTACATGATTACTCTGCAGTTCACTATTAAGTGCCTGGCAGAGAGTCATCTACCGTTACACTTTCAAATAGTGGGACGGGAAAAAAGGAAAACTTACATCTGTCCGTGTGAGCTCTCATTTCCCTTATTTTACTGTGACGATTACTTCTCCCAATTAAGATTGGCGCCAACAAAATATTTTCACACTCTAGGGAGAAAGTTGGTGATTGAGATTTGGTGAGACGTTTCTGCCGCAGCGAAAAACGCCTTTGCTTTAATTACTGTCACCATAGTTCATGCATTATATCCGTGCTGCTGTGTCCCTTCGATCGCGATAACACAAAACGAGCTGCACGTCTTTGAACTTTTTCAGTCTCCTCCGTCAATTCTATCTTATGTGGATCCCACACTGCACAGCGGCACTGCAGAAGAGGCCGGACAAGTATAGTGCAAGGCAGGGCTTCCCAACATTTTCAGCTGGCGGACCCCTTCTTCAGTCGAAAATCCATGGCGGACCACAGGTTGGGAAGCCCTGGTGCAAGGAGTCTCTTTAGCAGACCTGTAATATTTTCTTGCTTAGCAGACCTGTAATATTTTCTAAATGTTCTACCAATAAATAGCAGTCTTTGGTTTGTTTCCCCCACATGATCTATGTGGTCATTCGTGTTTAAGTTACTCGTAATTGTATGTAATACCTAATAATTTAGTTGAGTTTACATCCTATACTTCTACTATCTTAAATATAAGTATTTTGTGCTTATTTTTAGTGTGTTTGGATGTTATGGTATTAAGTCTAGTTGTAAGGCTTCCGAATTTTACGGACCTTACATAAGCTTAATCCATGACAACTGTACGATACAGTATGAGATCCTCAGTAAATGATAACTATATTACGTCAGCAAAAGGCAATTGCAGTTAATCTCATGTACCGAAAACTAACTAAACAATATCTACCGATGTATGGACAGGGGCATGAATAAACAAGTTAAAGTGAAACTCATTTTGGAGACGAACCGAGCAGGTGGTTAATGGCATCAGAAAACCACATTTAGCAAGAGAACAGCGAGCTGCAGCGCAGAAAGGGATAAGGCCAGACCGATACTTTATTCCTTTTAACATAAATAAGGCAGGGACCGAAGGTAAGTGAGTGCACGGCATTAAAAGGGCTAAGCTGCAACCCAGCAAGAAAAATAAAATTCACCTTTAGCAAGTCGGTGATTGGCTGAAGACATGCTGGACGAATCAGACGCAACACACTGGGTAGATCCCCATTATATAAAAGCGTTTTGAGAATTAACATGGCTAGATCTCTCTGTTGTCTCGCGGCGCACCGCGCAAGTGTCTGAAAAAAGCGAGGGTGTTGAGAGCTTTGCTTTCTGCGAAGTGAGGACGATACGCTTCAAGTATCGCGGCGACACATAGCAAAGAGGTAGATAATTATTCTTGTGGAAATTTTTCGGGGCAAGGAAATTGTGCGCGTCCCTCCAACCCTTAGCGAATGTGCAATAACGTTGGTGTGATTGACAGTGACAGCATTCTGTATAAATTGAACTCTTTGTTTTCCAATTGTGGAACGCTAGTAACATATACTAATACATTACCCTTCACAAACATGGGTGTGTCAATTATTTTTAGAGACATACGTCCACATGCTCCTTATAATAATCAGTATTCGTATATTTCCAAGATCGTCTTGAATTAACGTGGTGCTAGGATCCATCTTTGTGAGAGCACGATGCCACTTACTAACTGCTCTTACTCAGCAATTCATTGTCTAAACAGTGAGGCTAATTATATCACCTGCTCATTGACAGTGATAGTCGTCGTCTTTAGAGAATACAACTTATTCATACCATTCTTTAATATTTGCTTATTAGTCACGATGTAACCCGCCGTGTGATTCAGTATATACAACGTTGCTAGTACTACGGCAACTTATTCTTTTAATGGTCTCAGCAAACCTTCCGATCACTCTTATATTGCATCTATGTGTGTTTTTTAATATGAACGTCTGCTTCGTTCGCATTTGTGAAAAGTTTTCCCTGATGTCACCTGCGAAATTGCAACCCACCTTCCTGCATCATTTTTCTTTAATAGCTGAACTAATTCTTTAGTTTGTTCTAATCTGGCTATATTTCTATCAGCCCCGTTACTTAGAAGGCTACAATCTGCTGCTATTTAATTTGGTCAGTGTTTCTCTGCGCTGATAAACGGCCTCGTTTTCTACTCGAGCGATTCTACAGAATTTCCCTTCAAGTGTTCTCAGGTCCACATACGTCATAGTTTTCGGTATTCATGATCGACACCTTGTCCTGATGTTGATAATAAATCCCAGATGAGTCTTCTACTTTACGGATTTTCACTACCTCTTCACGTGATACGGTATTCAAACACCTGCTTACGAAAATCAATGCCCATGACACACGTCTCGTTAGGAACATGGTTCCTTGGTTCAGTAAAAATTTTCTTTTTGCTTCTGTCTCCTCTCGACTCTTCTGTTCCTGGGTGTTCTCCGGCATGAAATATTCTACAGGCGTAAAAAATGTATTGTGTGCTTATGTGAATAAATTTATTTGATTCCCATTATTAGCTCTATCCTGGACAGTTAAGCAGACGCAGCACAGTGGGTAGATACCCATTATATAAAAGCATTTTGAGAACGAATATGGCTAGATCTCTCTCTTTTCTCGCGACGCACCGCGCAAGTGTGTGGAAAAAGCGACGGAGTTGAGAGCTTTGCTTTCTGCGAAGTGAGGACGATACGCTTCAAGTATCGTGGCGACACATAGCAAAGAGGTAGATAATTATTCGTGTGGAAATTTTTGGGGGCAAGGAAATTGTGCGCGTCGCTCCAACCCTTAGCGAATGTGCAATAACCATTATTTCAACTAGGGAAAGAGTAACGTTCTGTGTAATGCAGGAAAGTTGAGACTGAGAGAATTCAGTCAAGGCTAGAGTAGGGAGTTAGCGTTTCAGATCCAGTACGGAGACAACACCGTTGCAGATGCAGCTTAGTAACGTACCATTGCACATTAGGCCACATTAAATGTTGAGTCTAGATTTTGCTCGTTCCAACTTGTGCACACTTTGACTATTGAATATCAAAAGCTAGGATACTAACCTACCCTCACATTGAGAACATGAGAGTTTTTTCGTTGGTTCAAAAAGTAAAATTTATTCTCCACCAACTCAGTTCATTAACCAGCTATGGCAACGCGTGATTTAAATGATGTTACGAAGATTTTTAATCATTCTTTCCTGTGATACAATTTTTTTCATATATAGAGATAACAATTTAAATAATCGTCAATTCAACAAGTCCAAGAGTTAAATATTTTGTGATTGAGTGTCAAAAGTAATTGAGCAAGAGTTTTGTGTATCACTTGACCCCTGAAAGCACAGTTGATAAATTATATGTGGAATAAGAAAGGGAATAGTTGTTTTGTCTTTCTAGAATAGATCCCAAACTTTCACTTTTATTACTTCACGCATTCTAGTTATGTGACAACAGAATTTCTAATTAATTTTGTTACGATCCGAACATAATATTATCTGCCTTACAGGACCAGGTTCATATTTATTTAGAATGTCTGTTTGACACCCTGCGCTTGAGAAAACAGTTCAGATGTTTTGCCCATTTGCGCCCTAAGTAATAAGCTAATTTTGCATACATTAGTACACTCACTGTGCAGATACAAAGCTTGGAATATGACATACTTACAACAACGTTGTGGTCACTAAACCCTGTACGTGTCATGATGCTTCCTATTTGGTCAGAATTATTTGTTGCTAAGTGGTCAAGCATGTTTCCGGAACCATTTACTCTTCGAGAAGGCACCTTAACTAACTGTTCAAAATAATTTTCTGAGAAATCATTCAGTACGATTTCGAACGACGTTTTACGCCTACCACAGACTTTAAATATGTATTTTCCCCAACATATTGAAGTCATCGCCAACTACTTTTATAATTGTATGAGTGAGGTACCTATTTGAAATGACATTCAGATTTTCTTTGAACTGTGCAGCAATTGTATCATCTGAGTCGGGGGTTCGCCGAAAGAAACCAGTTATTAATGTATTCTGGTTACCAAACTAACTCACAGGAACTATCTACCTCAATTTCAGTGCAAGATAAACTATTTCTGACAACAAGAAAAATACTCCACTATCAGTTTAAATTAATCTATCCTTTCTCAATACCGATAGGTCCTTTGCAAAATTTTCGGCTGAAATTATTTCCTGCTTTAGCAAGGTTCCCATAGCAATAACGATCTGACATTCAGTGCTTTCTATTAGCGCTTGGAGCTCTGGTTCTCTGCGAACACAGCTACAACAGTTTACAACTGCTACATTGATAGCTCCTATATAAGCTCCTATATCTACCCTCTTACTGTGTTCGTCCTGCACCCCTTGAAACCGAAGCCCTTTCTGTGCTTCTCGGACACCCTCTAACGTAAAAAACCACCCAGTCCCCTCTACACAGCCCCCACTACCCATGTAGCCGCTTCCTGCGTGTAGAGGGCACCTGACCTATTTAGCAGAGGCTGGAAACCAACCACCATATTCGGTAAGTCGAGGGTTCTGCAACCTACATGTACACAGAACCATCTGAACCTCTGATTCAGATTCTTCACTCGGCTCTGTACCAAAGCACCACAGTCGGTTCACTCGGCGATGCTACATATGTTGAGTTTGCCTTCATCTCGCAATCAGTACTGAGAGTCTTTACTTCTACAGCTAGCTGGAAGAAACAAGAGAACCTCCTCTGATCCAAAGCGACACACATCGTTAGTGCCAACATGAGCCACTACATCCATCTGGTCAACCTTGTGTTCTTCATGGCATCTGAAAGTACCCATCCATGTCTGAAATGACTGGTATGCACACAGAGCACTCACTAGGTTCTTTGTACATCTACATCTACATCGATACTCTGCAAATCATATTTAAGTGTCTTGCAGAGGGTTCATCGAACCACCTTCACAATTATCTATTATTCGAATCTCGTATAGCGCGCGGAAAGAACGAACACCTATATCTTTCCGTCCAAGCTCTTTATCGTGGTGTTCGTTTCTCCCTCTGTAGGTGGGTGGCAACAAAATATTTTTGCATTCGGAGGAGAAAGTTGGTGATTGGAATTTCGTGAGAATATTCCGTCGCAACGAAAAACGCCTTTCTTTTTATGATGCCCAGCCCAAATCCTGTATCATTTCAGTGACACTCTCTCCCATATTTCGCAAGAATACGAAACTTGCTGCCTCTCTTTGAACTTTTTTGATGTACTCCGTCAGTCCTATCTGGTAAGCATCCCACACCGTGCAGCAGTATTCTAAAAGAGGACAGACAAGCGTAGTGTAGGCATTCTCCTTAGTAGATCTGTTACATTTTCTAAGTGTCCTGCCAATAAAATGCAGTGTTTGGTTAGCCTTCCCCACAACATTTCTATGTGTTCCTTCCAATTTAAGTTGTTCATAATCGTAATTCCTAGATATTTAGTTGAATTTACGGCCTTTAGATTCGAGTGATTTATCGTGTAACCGAAGTTTACCGAATTCCTTTTAGCACTCAACTGCCAATTTTCGCACCATTCAGATATCTTCTGTAAATCGTTTTGGAGTTTGATTTCATCTTCTGATGATTTTATTGGTCGATAAACTACAGCGTTATCTGCAAACAACCTAAGACGGCTGCTCAGATTGTCTCCCAAATAGATAAGAAACAGCAAAGGGCCCATAACACTACCTTGTGGAATGCCAGAAATCACTTATGTTTTAATCGATGACTTTCCGTCAATTACTACGAACTGTGACCTCTCTGGCAGGAAATCTCAAATCCAGTCACATAACTGATACGATATTCCATAAGCACTCAATTTCACTACAATCCGCTTGTGTGGTACAGTGTCAAAAACCTTCCGGAAATCCAGAAGTACGGAATCGATCTGAAATCCTTTGTCAATAACACTAAATACTTCACGCGAATAAAGTGCTAGTTGTTTTTCACACTAGCGACGTTTTCTAAATCCATGTTGACTGTGTGTCAATAGACCGTTTTCTTCGAGGTAATCCTGCTGCATATCGACGTTAATGATACGGGCCTGTAATTTAGTGGAATACTCCTACTGCCCTTCTTGAATAATGGTGTGACTTGCGCAACTTTCCAGTCTTTGGTTACGGATCTTTCGTTGAGCAAACCGTTGTATATGGTTGTTAACTATGGAGCTAATGCATCAGCATACTCTGAAAGGAACCTAATTTGTATACAGTTTGGACCAGAAGACTTGCTTCTATTAAATAATTTAAACTGCTTCACTACTCCGAGGATATTTTCTTCTACGTTACTCATGTTGGCAGCTGTTCTTGATTCGAATTCTAGAATATTTACTTCGTCTTCTTTTGTGAAGGCATATCGGAAAGGCTGTGATTAGTAACTCTGCTTTGGCAGCACTGTCTTCGATAGTATCTCCATTGCTATCGTGCAGAGAAGTCATTGATTGTTTCTTGCCGCTAATATACTCCACATGCGACCAGAATCTCTTTGGATTGTCTGCCAGCTTTCGAGACAAAGTTTCGTTGTGGAAATTATTATTAACATCTCAAATTGAAGTCCGCACTAAATTTCGAGCTTGTGTAAAAGATCGCCAATCTGGGGATTTTGTGTCTGTTTAAACTGGGCATGCTTGTTTCGTTGTTTCTGCAACAGTGTTCTGACCCGTTTTGTGTACCAAGGAGGACGAACGCCGTCCTTTATTAATTTATTTGGTATAAATCTCTCAATTGCTGCCAATACTGTTTCTTTGAATTCAAGCCACATCTGGTCTACAATTATATTATTAACTTGGAAGGAGTCGAGATTGTCTCTCAGGAAGGCGTCAACTGAATTTTTATCTGCTTTTCTGAATAGGTGTATTTTTCGTTTATTTTTGGGGCATTTGTGGGTTACAATATTCAATCTCGCCGCGACAACCCTGTGTTCACTAATCCCTCTATTCGCTTTGATGCTCGTTATTAACTCAGTATTATTTGTTGCTAAGAGGTGTGCTGTCATAACCGTTTAGTATTCTCGTGGGCTCATGAACTAACTGCTCGAAATTTTCGGATGATGTTTTATGCGTACCTCTGGAATTAAACATCTATTTTCGCTAACATATTGAATGTAAATTAAAGTCACCACTAGCTATAATAGTATGGGTCGGGTACGTTTCTGAAATACAACTCAAGTTTTCTTTGAACCTTTTAGTATCTGTATCATCTGAACTGGGAGGTCCGTAAAAGGATCCAATTATTATTTTGTTCCGTTCAACAGCGACCTTTGCCCATGCAGGAACTATCTACTTCAATTTATCGACAAGATAAACTACTTCTAACAGCTACAAACACACCACCGCCAACCGTGTTTAGCGTATCCTTTCGGAACACCGTTAGGTTCTTCGCAAAAATTTCAGCTGAGCTTATCTCCGGCTTTAGCCAGCTTTCAGTGCCCATAATGATTTGAGCATCAGTGCTTTCTATTAACGCTTGGAGCTCTGGTACTATCCCAACACAGCTACGACAATTTACAACTGTGACACCGATGGTTCCTGTATCTACGTTCCACCTGTGTTCGGCCTGCACCATTTATAATTGAAACCCTTCTTGTGTTTTCCCGAGACCCTCAACCTAAAAACCGCTCAATCCACGCCACACAGCCCCTGCTACCCGTGTATCGGCCTCCTGCATGTAGTAAGATACCTGGCCTATTCAGCAGAACCTGAAACTCAACCACCCTTTGGAGCAAGTCGAGGAACCTGCAGCCTACACGGTCGCAGAACCATCTGAGCTTCTGATTCGGACCCTCCACTCGGCTCTGTACCAGAGGTCCGCAATCGGTCCTGTCGACGATTCTGCAAATGGTCAGCTCTGCTTTCATCTTGCAAGCAAGATTGGCAGCCTTTACCACTTATGTTAGCCGCTCGAAACGAGAGAGAATCTCTTCTGATCCAAAGTGACACACATCATTGTTACTGACGTGAGAATCCACCTTCAGTTGGCTGCACCCTGTGCTCTGCACGGCATCTGCGAGGACCCTTTTCACATCTGGAATGACTCCACGCGGTATGCACAAGGAGTTCACATTGGTTTTCTTTCCCTTCTTGTTAGCCAAGTCCCTAAAGGACCCTATAACGCGCCTAATGTTGGAGCACCCAACTACCAATAATCCCACCCTCTGTGATCGCCCGAATCTTGCAGGCCGGGAAGTTTCCTCTGAAACAGGACAGGCGACATCATCTGTCTCAGCTGCAGTGTCAGCCGCAGACAGCACATGGAACCTGTTTGTCAGACAATCCGGGGAGGTCTTACATGCGGCCGCCTGGGAAGTCTTTCGCCACCTGCAATGCCCCATGGCGACCTCCCACTCGACCACAGGTGAGCAGTAACCGGGCTGGCCGCCAGTGAGGAGCGATCTCGAGGACTCTGACGTGCTGGACGTCCGTTGGATCCCCACTGCCGGCCCACAACAATGCTGCCCATTCACTGCAGCCACGAGCTGTGAAACAGACGCCATCACACCCTGAAGCTGAGAGCGAAGTGTCACCATCTCGCCTCGCATCTGCACACAACAGTCGCAGTCCCTGTGCATACTAAAGACCGTGGAAAAATAAACTATGCAGATATAAGGACTAGCGACACGTGCTGCGCAACTCTACTGTGACGGAAACGCAGGAACTGTGTCTAATAAATTAGATTAATACGCAGAGAGTCAAAACTTTAACTACCGAAGCACTCAAGTGAAACTAAATAATTCGCCCTTGATTAGCAACTTTTAATATGTCACAGAATCGGTTTACTTTCCCACGCAAACGAAGACGTGAGAACTGTGGCTATTAGATACTAAATAAACATGCAGAAACTCAAGAAACTAAACTATTAAAGCACACAGATGATATCATAAAATTCGCTCCTGGTTAGGAATTCGTAATACTCACAATATCGGTTACTTCCCTGTTGCAGCTTGTGTCTCGGCTGGCTGCTACTGCCTTCTCCTCCTTTTCAGTCATATCCCTAAGGGGCGCCATTATGTGTATAACACTGAAGTTTCGAACTACCAGTAATCCCACCCTTTGTGAATGCCCAGAGTTTGCGCACTGAGAGGACTCCTGTGGAACAGGGCCAGCGACTTCATCTGACTCAAGGACTTCGTCATCCACAGAGAGCGCCTGAAACCTGTTAGTCAGACAAACTAGTGAGGCCCTGCGATGGGCTCCTTGGAAATTCTCACTGTCAGCCACATACTGGAACGACCTCCCAATCGACCACAGGTGAGGGACCAACCTCAGTGCAGGCAGTACCCTGGGCGACCACAATAGTGGACCGATCAGGGGACAAATGATTCATGTAGGATGACGCTTGGATCGCCGCCCAGTCTGGTCCCCGGCCCCACACACTGGTACCCATTGGCAACAGCCTCAAGATGTGTGACAGAAGCCAACGTCACCTGGAGCAGCGAGTGAAGGTTCAACAACTTGGCTAGCATCTATTCACTTCTCTCTCAGAACTGGGAACAGCTCTAAAAACATCTGTTCTCAACGACCTTTATCACATTTCAAAGAGAATTACATACCCATCTCTGGTAAGGACTTGGAAAAGTTTTTACGTTGAATTTTACATAATATCCTTTACAAAAATTAGCACATTTATCCAGAAATGTGATTTAGCCAATATATGTAACAAAGTAAGTATGTAAAAGTAGGCTGCCGATGTAACCCACCAGTTAGTCAAAATCCTTATGTGCTGCTAACTCTGTACAAAAACCATATTCCTGCACTCTGTTGTTGTTGTTGTGGTCTTCAGTTCTGAGACTGGTTTGATGCAGCTCTCCATGCTACTCTATCCTGTGCAAGCTTCTTCATCTCCCAGTACCTACTGCAACCTACATCCTTCTGAATCTGCTTACTGTAGTCATCTCTTGGTCTCCCTCTACGATTTTTACCCTCCACGCTGCCCTCCAATACTAAATTGGTGATCCCTTGATGCCTCAGAACATATCCCTTCTTCTGGTGTAGTTGTGTCACAAACTTCTCTTTTCCCCAATCCGATTCAATACTTACTCATTAGTTATGTGATCTACCCATCTAATCTTCAGAATTCTTCTGTAGCACCACATTTCAAAAGCTTCTATTCTCTTCTTGTCCAAACTATTTATCGTCCATGTTTCACTTCCATACATGACTACACTCCATACAAATACTTTCAGAAATGACTTCCTGACACTTGAATCTATACTCGATGTTAACAAATTTCTCTAATTCAGAAACGCTTTTCTTCCTATTGCCAGTCTACATTTTATATCCTCTCTACTTCGACCATCATCAGTTATTTTGCTCCCCAAATAGCAAAACTCCTTTACTACTTTAAGTGACTCATTTCCTAATCTAATTCCCTCAGCATCACCCGACTTCATCTGACTAAATTCCATTATCCTCGTTTTGCTTTTGATAATAGTTATCTTATATCCTCCTTTCAAGGCACTGTCCATTCCATTCAACTGCTGTGTCTCTGACAGAATTACAATGTCATCGGCGAACCTCAAAGTTTTTATTTCTTCTCCCTAGATTTTAATACCTACGCCAAATTATTCTTTTGTTTCCATTACTGCTTGCTCAATATACAGATTGAATAAAGTCGGGGAGAGGCTACAACCCTGTCTTACTCCCTTCCCAACTACTGCTTCCCTTTCATGTCCCTCGACTCTTATAACTGCCATCTGGTTTCTGTAAATAATTTGTAAATTGTAAATAGCCTTTCGCTCCCTGTATTTTACCCCTGCCACCTTTAGAATTTGAAAGAGAGTATTCCAGTCAATATTGTCAAAAGCTTTCACTAAGTCTACAAATGCTAGAAACGTAGGTTTGCCTTTCCTTAATCTTTCTTCTAAGATAAGTCGTAAGGTCAGTATTGCCTCACGTGTTCCAGTATTTCTACGGAATCCAAACTGATCTTCCCCGAGGTCGGCTTCCACTAGTTTTTCCATTCTTCTGTAAAGAATTCATGTTAGTATTTTGCAGCTGTGACTCATTAAACTGATTGTTCGGTAATTTTCACATCTGTCAACACCTGCTTTCTTTGGGATTGGAATTATTACATTCTTCTTGAAGTCTGAGGGTATTTCGCCTGTTTCATACATCTTGCTCACCAGATGGTAGAGTTTTGTCAGGACTGGCTCTCCCAAGGCCGTCAGTACTTCCAATGGAATGTTGTCTACTCCGGGGGCCTTGTTTCGATACAGTTCTTTCAGTGCTCTGTCAAACTCTTCACGCAGTATCGTATCTCCTATTTCATCTTCATCTACATCCTCTTCCATTTCTATAATATTGTCCTCAAGTACATCGCCCTTGTATAAACCCTCTATTTACTCCTTCCACCTTTCTTCTTTCCCTTCTTTGCTTAGGACTGGGTTTCCATCTGAGCTCTTGATATTCATACAAGTGGTTCTCTTATCTCCAAAGATCTCTTTAATTTTCATGTAGGCAGTATCTAACTTACCCCTAGTGAGATAAGCCTCTACAACCTTACATTTGTCCTCTAGCCATCCCTGCTTAACCAGTTTGCACTTCCTTTCTACCAGGCGGCTTCCTCTTTCATTTCTTAGCCCCAATCCATATTCACCTACTACGTTTCCTTCTCTCCCTTTTCCTACACTCGAATGCCAGTCACCCATGACTATTAAATTTTCATCTCCCTTCACTATCTGAATATTTTCTTTTATTTCATCATACATTTCTTCAATTTCTTCGTCATCTGCAGAGCTAGTTGGCATATAAACTTGTACTACTGTAGTAGACATGGGCTTCGTATCTATCTTGGCCACAATAATGCGTTCACTTTGCTGTTTGTAGTAGCTTACCCGCACTCCTATTTTTTTATTCATTATTAAACTTACTCCTGCATAACCCCTATTTGATTTTGTATTTATAATCCTGTAGTCACCTGACCAGAAGTCTTGTTCCTCCTGCCACCGAACTTCACTAATTCCCACTATATCTAACTTTAACCTATCCATTTCCCTTATTAAATTTTCTATCCTACGTGCCCGATTAAGGGATCTGACATTCCACGCTCCGATCCGTAGAACGCCAGTTTTCTTTCTCCTGATAACGACATCCTCGTGACTAGTCCCCGCCCGGAGATCCGAATGGGGGACTATTTTACCTCCGGAATATTTTTCCCAAGAGGACGCCATCATCATTTAATCATACAGTAAAGCTGCATGCCCTCGGGAAAAATTACGGCCGTAGTTTCCCCTTGCTTTCAGCCGTTCGTAGTACCAACACAGCAAGGCCATTTTGGTTATTGTTACAAGCCCAGATCAGTCAATCATCCAGACTGTAGCCCTTGCAACTACTGAAAAGGCTGCTGCCCCTTTTCAGGAACCACACGTTTGTTTGGCCTCTCAACAGATACCCCTCCGTTGTGGTTGTACCTACGGTACGGTTATCTGTATCGCTGAGGCACGCAAGCCTCCCCACCCACGGCAAGGTCCATGGTTCATGAGGGGGGGGGGGGGGGTCCTGACCTCTAGCAATGCTATTAAAATGAATAGCCGTAACGAAACGAAATTGTTAGTGCTCTGTCTGACCGAAAGAATTTGCACACTTATTAGTGGAGATTAATATCGGTTGTTTCCATCCTTCGCCTTTATGACGGCTTGAACTCTGCTAAGGACACTTTCAGTGAGGCACCTGATTTCTATGGAAGAATCGGAGCTCATTTTTCCGCAAGAGCTGAACCAGAGGAGATTGCGATGTTGGACGCTGCAGTGTGTAATGAAGTCGACGTTCTTCCTCACCCCAAAGGTCTTCCATTGCATTCTGGTCGGGACCCTGGGCAGTACAGGAATATTATTGTCGACAAACCATTGCCTCAGACATGCTGCTTCGTAACAGGGCTCACTGTCATACAAGCAATCGTCGTCTCCGAACGGTTCCTCTACTCTAGGCAGAACACAATACTATAAAGTTTTCTTAAGAGCAATAATTAGACCACAACCTGTTCATGAAAAACACAGTGACTCCGCAACACCACTGTATCCGTACTTCACTGTTGGCACGATACATGACAGTAGGTAATATTCTCCAGGCGTTCACCAAACTCAGACCATTTGATCGCATTGCCACACTTTTCACACGTTTCCAGTCATCCGCTGTACAGTGGCGTGCTCTTTACACCATCTCAAGCGACGCATAGCAATGAATAGAGAAATGTGTGCCTTCCAAGGGGCTGCTCGACTGTTGTACCCCATTCTTTCTAACTCCCAGCGCAGCTATTGTACTTATTGGACTACTGGCAGCACTCTAGAACACACGAATGATTCTTTCCACCGATTTCATCAAACTTTTTACAACCACCCGCTGCAATGCTCGAGGGCCCCTGTCAGTCAGACCATGAGGTGTGTCTAGTCTTCTATTATCTGTGGTTCTTCCTCCGCTTTTACACTTCACAATCACATCACGCACTGTCAAATTTTCCTACGTATAGAAACCAAGACATCAGAAACGTGGGAGACGAAACATGTTTCATTCTTGACATTCAATTATATGCAGAATCTTAGCATAACTAAGTTCACAGTTCAGAGAATATTTTCTTTTGGACATGAAAAGCCAGTTTGGCCCGCATTAATAACAAAAACAAAAATTTATGCATACCATAATAAAGTGGAGAGTAACTGCGAACGAGTTAAAGTCGTTTATCTGTGATGACTCTACATCTACATCAACATGGATACTCTGCAAATCACATTTAAGTGCCTGGCAGAGGGTTCATCGAACCACTTTCACAATTCTCTATTATTTCAATCTCGTATAGCGCGCGGCAAGAATGAACACCTATATCTTCCCGTACGAACTCTGATTTCCCTTATTTTATCTTGGTGATCGTTTCTCCCTATGTAAGTCGGTGTCAACAAAATATTTTCGCATTCGCAGGAGAAAGTTGGTGATAGTGAGAAGATTCCGTAGCAACGAAAAACGCCTTTCTTTTAATCATGTTCAGCCCAAATCCTGTATCATTTCAGTGACACTCTCTCCCATATTTCGCCATAAAACAAAACGTGCTGCCTTTCTTTGAACTTTTTCGATGTACACAGTCAGTCCTAGCTGGTAAGGATCCCACATTGCGCAACAGTATTCTAAAAGTGGACGGACAAGCGTCGTGTAAGCAGTCTCCTTAGTAGGTCTGTTACATTTTCTGAGTGCCCTGCCAATAAAACGCAGTCCTTGGTTAGCCTTCCCCACAACATTTTCTGTGTGTTCCTTCCAATTTAAATTGTTCGTAATTGTAATAGCTAGGTATTTAGTTGATTTTACGGCTTTTAGATTAGACTGATTTATCGTGTAACCGAAGTTTAACGCTTTCCTTCTAGCACTCATGTGGATGACCTCACATTTTTCGTTATTTAAGGTCAACTGCCATTTTTCACAACATTCCGATATTTATTCTAAATCGTTTTACAGTTTGTTTTGACCTTCTAATGACTTTATTAGTCGATAAACGACAGCGTCATCTGCAAACAACCGGATTCCGGGAAATAAATCGAAATTCCACGTTTTCTCTGTCAACAGTGTGATCAAATTAAAATTAGGTGCTGTGTTGTTGTGTTTTAACACGCGGGTAGGAAATGATTTGTCAAAGAACTCCGCAGAATTTTTCTGTCAGCAGATATAATTTTTTCGCATCTGACAGTGTTTTTGTAATCGCATTAACATATTCAGGGACATGAAAGAGTTGTCACTGTCCAAGACGTTACTAGCAACATTATGCAGAGTAGTGGAGCCAGAAAGTTCGTAGTATGAGGTATAAAAGCCAGCGATGTATCTGGTATTAAAAGCTGGGTGCGTCTTTAAAAGAAAAGGCAAAAGCTAAACCTAGAAATAAAGGAATAAGCTTCTCAGTCATCGATTTGTACCTTTCATGTGTACTTCGATGAAACTGAAAGTACGGCATAGAAGGATATCTTGCTACTGGTGCTTTGGTCAATTATTCACTGCTCGTCACTTTGGGAACATTAATACTACAATAAACTTCAGGACTTGTCTGCACCACTGGAAACATTCTCACCAAGACAGTAAGACCTCGAAAGTCTGTATGAGTACATTTGCCATCAATGTAATGAATTTTGCCCTGATGTCATCTTCTGGCAAACAGAAGGCTGGAACAGCATGCTAGAAGAATAGGGAAATAATCTAACAACATATAAATACAAAAATAAGTTCAGCCTATGTCAAGATTTTTGTGAATGTATTCTCACAGTAGTCACTGCTTCCTATAAAGGTAAATAATATGATAGAACGTGTTTACCTCAGTGGTTAACAACGTACATAAAACGAACTATAGCCCCTGCATCCCAACACCTGTAGCAAATAAGATGAGAAGCAACATAATTTATATATAAATGTGTTTGGTCTTTCTTGACTATGGATATGCAATTCATTGTTATGTTAATACAAAGTCTTTAACAAATATATGTAAAAACTACTAATAATTTAATATCTGTTTCAATTATTTTCTAAAACACTTCATCTGTAAAGTCATAGACATTTACCCGTTGACGAGTATGAAAGTCTTTTGGTAGCATTATCTCTAGATTTTTTTGTGCCTAAATAGTCCTATTCTGGAGCCACCGACTCTCCCGCAGTAATGGCATGCCGAGCTTGTGTTGACTGAATGGTGTACCAGGTTTGTTCCTTTCAAGAGCTCCTGTTCCCTTCTGTGCTCTCTCTTCCTATTCTCCAGCAATTGTCTCTGCTTCTCAAAATTAAATGTTCCTTGGTGAACAATTTTTCACCATTTGGGACCATCTATGGCTGCAGTTTCCCAATCATTTGTGTTTATTTGATATTTTGTCATATTTGGCTTCAGGAAATCTTTATATCGTTTTGTTTGCCCTCCCTGATTGCGTTGGGCATTCTTCAATTGAGAGAACTTGATTTTCTTAGGGAGACAGGAGTTTGGCATACGGATGATATGACCAGCCCAGAGAAGTTGGTGTTTGGCAATTGTTGCTTCAATGCTGGTGGAGATTCTTTCTTCCAAAACGCTGTTGTTTGTTCGCCGATCCTGCCACTTTACTTTCAATATTCTCCTTAGGCACCGTTGGTGTTACTTTTCTAAAGACATTAAATGGCGCCTGCAGGTGATCGAGGCTTCGCACCCATAAAGAAGTGTGCGCCGGCCAGAGTGGCCGAGCGATTCTAGGCGCTACAGTCTGGAACCGCGCGACCGCTACGGTCGCAGGTTCGAATCCTGCCTGGGGCATGGATATGTGTGATGTCCTTAGGTTATTTAGGTTTAAGTGATTCTAAGTTCTAGGGGACTGATGACCTCAGCAGTTAAGTCCCATAGTGCTCAGAGCCATTTGAACCATAAAGAAGTGTAGGCGTGATAGTGGCACTGTAAGAGTGTAAGCTTAGTTTTAACACTCAAACCATGATTATCAAATACTCTTTTCAAAAGGCCAACATATGCAGTATTTGCACACTTTAATCGGTGTTGAATTTCTGCATCTATGTCTGAATTTGCAGAAAGATGGCTTCCCAGGTATGGAGAATACTCTACAATCTCTAGAGGTCTTCCATCAAACTGCTGCTGCAGTGGAATTTGGAGATGGCTGACAAGTCTTTCGTTTTTTCTGTATTAAGCTCCAGAACAATGGATTTATATTACAGGGTAGTTCGTAGATCCTCCTCTGTGTTTGTCAAGATAACGTTATCATCAGCGTACTGAAGTTCGATGACAGGTGGTATGGTTATTTTGCTTTTAGCTCGGAGTCTGCTAACGGTAAATAGCTTACCATCAGTCCTATAAGCTATTTCAATACCCAACGGTAGGTTTTCCTTAAGAAGGTGAAGTAAGGTTCTCACAAACATCGAGAATAGGCTAGGTGTGATAACACATCCCTGCATGACTCCTGTGGAAACCTTAAACGTTTCTCCGGGTCCATTGCTGGAAAGGACAGAGGCATTCATGTTATGTAGAATCCGAAGTATTTTGATTTATTTTCCAGCACATCCATTTGATGCCAGAATTTTCCACAGTGCTTCTCGATTAACAAGGTCTATGAATACCATGTACAGGGGTTGGTTCTGTTTTTCAGATTTTTCTTGCATTTGTCTTGCACTGAAAATCATATCTACCTTGCCTCGATTAGGTCTAAAGCCGCACTGACTTTCAGGTATGGTTTTTTCAGCCAGAGGAAGTAGTCGGTTGGAGAGAATCCTAGCAAGGATCTTTCCAGCTGTTGAGAGTAGTGATATTCCTCGGTAGTTTCCTCAATGGGTCTTCTCGCCTTTTTTCAATATAGTAATAATAGCGGTGTCACGCAGATCTGCAGGTATTGTCTGTGTTCCATATATTGGTAATAAGGATGTGAAAGTTTTTGATTAATTCGGTGCCGCCATTTTTATATTATTCAGCCGAGATCCCAGTCAGTCCAGGGGCTTTGTCATTCCTCAGCTGTTGGATAGCTTCTTTAACTTCCTTGAAGGGAAAGGTCATCACTCGTATGGTCCTGAATGGGTTTTTGTAGTATTTTTGTAAAAACGTCCTCGTGCAACTTGAGTCTCTGCCTAGAAGTTCTTCAAAGTTCTCCTTCTATCGAGAGCCGATGGAATCCGAGTCTTTAAAAAGTTGTGCACCGTCTTTAGGTAGAAAGTGGGTTTAGGCCTATTTTGTGGCAGTGAAGAAGACTCTAGAGTTGCTGGTTGCTGCTTAATTTTCCATTTCGGTTGATTTTATAGTCCACCATTGGTTTTTGAGAGCTCTGGTTTTCCTTTGAACATCAGCTTTGCCATGGGGATAAACTTGTTTTTTGTGGACTGATTTTGGATCATTTCGCCAGGCGTTGTAGGCATCTCTTCTTTTTATTTGATTTGCTTTGAATTTCAACATAATTTTCGTCTAACCAATCTCGGTGTTTTCCTTCAATGAATCTAGTTGACTCTTGGAAAGCCGGAAATATGATGGTTTTCAGGATTGACCAGTGTTCTCCAACAGCAGGCAACTTTTACTTCACAATATTCTGGGACTTCTTTTGGACCTCTTCATCTATTAGTCATTCAAGATTTAGCAGATGTTTTCTTGTTTCTTTTGCTTCCGCCGTTTGGGTGGTTTTTGTACAGCCATTACTGAACGGACCATTCGATGATCTGTCCAGTGGTCATCAGCCTGAGGTACAGTTCTTGTGATCCTCACATCACGTCGATCTCTAGACCGCACAATCACGTAATCAAGGGATGCCAATGTTTTGATCTGGGGGTGTTGCAATGTTGTTTTATACTTATTTTTCTGTCGAAAGAGAGTGCCCGTAATGACGAGATCGTGTTCTGAGCATTTAGTTAGAAGAATGGTTCCATTGGAGTTGCCATTGCCTACACCCTCCTTCACAATGATACCTTTCCATAGCGCATAGCCTCCGCCATCTCGTACACAGAAATCACCTAGCTGAATAATTTTAGCTGATCGAGGGATGGTTGACTATAGCCGGTCTAGTTGGTTGTAGAACTCTTCCTTTTTATCATCTTCCAAGTCTAGGATTGTTGTGTATGCACTAATTATATTAGCTTTTTGGTTGTTAACGAGTTTGATGCGAATGGTCATAAGTCTTTCATTTATTCCAGGGGGTAGTTGGTGTAGATCATCGACAAATTGATTCCTCACAGCAAATACTACCACATGGATACGAGGCTCATTTTCATCTTTCCCTTCCCAATAGAAAGTGTAGCCTCCACCTTGTTCTTTTAGTTGACCCTCACCCACAAGTTTTGTTTCACTGGGGACAGCGATATCGATGTTATATCGTTTTAGTTCACGTGCCACAATATCTGTTCTTCGTTGTGGTCGGTTGCCTTTTTCTAAGTCAATGAGAGTTCGAACATACCAGGTAGCAATATTTAAGTTTTGTTTGTTCTTTTTGTTTCGGCTGCATATGGCGTACGCTCCGGTCGCGACCATCCAATAGGGTAGTTGGTTGGTAAGGCTGACTATGTTGAGGGCACCTTTTCAAGCCCCTCCCCATGCTTTGTGAGCAAAGTGGATCCTGAATTGACCTGCTCAGTCATAGGTGCAGCACAAGAGTTACTCTACAGCCTCCTCGAGTAAAACGACGATCACACGCCTGCCGCCTACGCGCAAGTTTGTCACTAAGAGCTTCCAGATTACACGGTCCTGCCCCCGTCAGAACTTGCCCATAGACGCAGGGCTTTCCTGTATTGGACTGATGGTATTGTCCTCCGAAAGATGCCTGTGCGAGTATTTCTTAACGCGTAAATGTTCCTGCACAGCAACAATCACACGGTTCCTGATAGCTTTTTAATCTTGATGGCAACGGCTGGAGACACAAAAACTGCTGACGCTGTTCAGCCCCTGGGACAGGCTGTGGTGGAAGGAAATGGGGACCGGTAAGAAAAGGAAAGAAAGACGTGTCGTTGTAAGGTACACTTCGTCTGACTGCGCTGCTACGCTACCGCCGGCATACATCCCAGCTTCACTAGAGCTCACAAGCTCTCCCACCCACACAGACAGTGCTACGATCTGTAAAGTTTCCTTCATTACAATGCAAATCAATTACCTTCATTCTAACATTGTTTTGGGATATACACTGAAGAGCCAAAGAAACTGGTACACCTGCCTAATATCGTGTTCGACCCCCACGAGCACGCAGCATTACGCAACACGACGTGGCATGGACTCGATTAATGTCTGTAGTAATACTGGAGGAAATTGAAATCATGAGTCCTGCATGGCTGTCCATAAATCTATAAGAGTACAATGGGGTGGAGATCTCTTCTGAACAGCACTTTGCAAGGCATCCCAGATATGCTCATTGATGTTCATGTTTGTGGATTTTGGTGGCCACCGGAAGTGTTTAAGCTCAGAAGAGTGTTTCTGGAGCCACTCTGTAGCAATTCTGGACGTGAGGAGTGTCGCATTGCGCTGCTGGAATTGCCCAAGTCCGTCGGAATGCACAATGGACATGAATGGATGCATGTGATCAGACACCATGCTTACGTACCTCTGCCACCTGTCAGAGTCTTACCCAGACATATTAGGGATCCCATATCACTTCAACCGCACGCGCCCCACGCCATTACAGAGCCTCTTCGAGCTTGAACAATCCTCTACTGACATGCAGGGTCCATGGACTCATGAGATTGTCTCCATATCCGTATACGTCCTTCTGCTCGATACAATTTGAAACGAGACTCGTCCGACCGGACAACATGTTTCCAGTCATCAACAGTCCAATGTCAGTGTTAACGGGCTTAGGTGAGGCGTAAAGCTTTGTGTCGTGCAATCATCAAGGGTACACGAGTGGGCCTTCGGCTCCAAAAGCCGGTATCGATTATGTTCCGTTGAACGGTTCGCACGCTGAGTGTTGTTGATGGCCCAGCGTTGAAATTTGCAGCAATTTTCGGAATGGTAGCGCTTCTGTCACGTTGATCGATTCTCTTCAGCAGCCATTGGTCTCGTTCTTGCAGGATCTTTTTCCGCCCGCAGAGATGTCGGAGATTTGGTGTTTTCCTGGATTTCTGATATTCACGGTACACTCGTGAAATGGTCGTACGGGAAACTCGTCACATTATCGCTACCTCGGAGATACTGTGTCCCATCGCTCGTACACTGAATATAACGCCACGTTCAAACTCACTTAAATCTTGATGACCTGCCATTGTAGCAGCAGTAACCTATCTAACAACAACGCCAGACGCCTACTGCCTTATATAGGCGTTGCTGACTGCATCGCTGTATCCTGCCTGTTTACGTATCTCTGTATTTGAATATGCATGACTATACCAGTTTCTTTGGCGCTTCAGTTATGAGTAGTAGCGTATAAACCCAACCTTTGTATGATACTTTTTTTTTAATTCTCCTTAAAACAGTAAAATTTGTTCCTAACACTGGTTGGACTGATTCATGAGTCTCACTTGTCAGTCTGAGGACACTACCAGTTGGGTTTAATACAAGAGATACAGGAGATTCAAGAAAGATAACGTGTTATATCAGTGACTCGTTCAGTAAGAGGGAGAGCGTTAAGGTGATGTTTATCAGATCCAGGTGGCAGGCGGTACAGTAGATGCATAGCGTTTGTATGTGGAAAGCATTAACACAAAATAAACAGTTGCTCAACGACCAGATAAATATTGGAAACCAGACTCTATATAGAATAATTGATGAAATTGCATGAAAAAGAAACGAGCATTTTCCATCCTTCACCCCCTCCCACTCTCGGAAAACCACTTCCCCCCTCCCCCCCCCCCCCCTCACAGTTTCATTTCACTTCTCGCTCCTCATCGTCTCCTCTAACTCACACTCCATCACACTGCTATATACTTATGTCCATTCATCATGGTTCCCCCTTCCGTGGCTATTCCTTCTCTACTCTTACACAGTAAATAAATACACAGAAACATAATTAAATAGAATCACGCACATACAATAATCTATTTCAAAAAGAAAACATGTTGTAGGTCAAAGACAAAGTAGCGGAGAGGTTATGTTGGCAACACTACAAAACACTAACAAAGACACATACTTGAAGTACAAAAATAAACAGAATACAGTGTTGTGTATAGAAGTGTGTTGTGCAAAACATAAAAAATGCATAGTGCTGCAGAACATCTAAAACTTAGACCAAAATTATCAGTGTCTAACACAGAAAAACACAGAAAAACAACGATGTGCTAGCATACGGCATACGGCAAATCAAAATGTGGATAACTTAATTACACACCACTGATGATGCTTTACCTCAATAAAGCGAAACGCGCCTGGTGAAAAAAATCACTCATTTTTGTAGTTGCAATGACAGAACAAAAATACCCTCAACCATTACAAAGATTTGTTTACAGGTCTTAGTTCGCTTAACAATTTCTTTGGGTTCTAATTGATCTGCCGAGAGTTTAGCACATAAATTCTTAGAATTGTGTAATAATAAATACTCTTCCGCTGGCTGTACGTGAATGTAGCTCCCTGTATCACCTCTTGGTGTGATTGACAGTGACAGCATTCTGTATAAATTTAACTCTTTGTTTTATAATTGTGGAACGCTAGTAACATATACTAATACATTATCCTTCACAAAAATGTATGTCAATTATTTTTAGAAGCATACGTCCACATGCTCCTTATAATAATCAGTATTCGTATATTTCCAAGATCGTCTTGAATTAACCTTAAATATTTTACTTTCTCGATCGGATTCACGACACGTGGTGCTAGGATCCATCTTTGTGAGTGCACGATGCCACTTACTAACTGCTCTTACTCAGTACTTCATTGTATAAGCAGTGAGGCTAATTATATCACCTGTTCATTGACGGTGTCGTCGTCTTTAGTGTATTCAACTTATTCATACCATTCTTTAATATTTGCTTATTAGTCACAATGTAACCCGCCGCGTGATTCAGTACATTCAATGTTGCTAGCACTACGGCAACTTGTTCTTTTAATAGTCTCAGCAAACCTTCCGATCACTCTTATATTGCATCTATGTATGTTTTTAATATGAACCGTCTGCTTCGTCCGCATTTGTGAAAAGTTTTTTCTGGTGTCACCTGCGAAATTGCAAACCACCTTCCTGTATCATTTTTCGTTAATAACTGAACTAATTCTTTAGTTTTTTCTAATCTGGCTATATTTCTATCAGCCTCCTTACTTACAAGGCTTCACTCTGTTCTGCTGCTATTTGGTCAGTGTTTCTCTGCGCTGATTAACGTCCTCGATTTCTACTCAAGCGATTCTACAGAATTTCCCATCAAGCGTTCTCAAGTCCACATACATCATAATTATCGGTATTCATGATCGACACCTTGTCCTGATGTTGATAGTAAATCCCAGGTGAGTCTTCTATTTTTCGGATTTTCACTACCTCTTCACGTAATACGGTATTCAAACACCTGCTTAGCAAAATCAATGCCCATGAGATACGTTTCATTAGGAACATGCTTTCTCGGTTCTGTAAAAATTTTCTTTTTTCTGCTGTCTCCTCTCGACTCTTCTGTTCGTTAATACTGTTTACCACGTACATTCATATGCTTATTTCTCGGCACCTTGACTGTCACACTGGGTAGGTCTACTGCATTTACTTCGTATGGTTACTTTTTTACATTCGGCTTTCGTGTGACCTGGTTTCCCGGCGGAGGTTCGAGTCCTCTCTCGGGGCACGGGTGTGTGCGTTTCTCCTTAGAATAATTTAGGTTAAGTAGTGTGTAAGCTTAGGGACTGATGACCTTAGCAGTTAAGTCCCATAAGATTTCACACACATTTGAACATTTTTTTACCTGGTTTATCGCAGTGATTCTGCAAGCTCTTCGCTTCTTCCTTCTTCGTGGGTGTCGTTACCCATCGTACCTCAGTGCTGCTCTTTGGCTTCCTATAGTCTCTAACCATATGAGCCCTCAGTCCATTATTATAAGATCTCTCTCCTATGTTACTTCTAATTTCAAATGGGTTACGAGCCACTCTCGGTAACTGGCCCTTTTCTTTCTTTGTCAACTTCGATCTTTCCTATTGCAACGCTCCTTCCACTGCGTCACCTAAGCTGATCTGTTCACCCCGCCAACGTAAAATTGCCTGAATGCTGTCACTTGCTAGACTTTCTAGCGAAAATAACAGTCCAAATTCACCTTGTAGCTTTGCCGCCCATGTCACTCTCGTGACCGCGCCTCTGAATGAATTTGATAATCCATGTATTCGATTTACCCATGATGCAATTGCTTCCCCTAGGTGTTCTCCGGCCTGAAATATGCTACAGGCGTAAAATGTATGGTGTGCTTATGTGAATAAGTTTCTTTCAAGAGTAACTTTATTTGATTCCAATTATTAGCTCTATCCCGGACAGTTAAGTTCGCCCTAGCATCTTCTGTAATTTTAGACTTGATGTACTGATATCATCCGTATGGACTACTTCAAATGCCGGGTTCCTATTCTCAATGAACTCCCTAAGTTCGAACGTAGCCCCACTAAATGAGTCATTTGCTACTGCAAGAGCATCCTTCGCACTGATGTTTCTCTATATGAACTACTGACGAAGTCATCTTACGTTCATACAATGTTATACACAGAGTCTTCAAACTATTGTTGTCGTCGCTTGTCTGAATTCTTTGTGTAAACTTAGATGCTGTAGTTCCACTGGTTTCCATTGTATTTCCTTCTACATCTGTTTCTTCCTCTGCTGGGCTCTGCTACAACGCTTCTGCCCTGGAAAAGTTTACCAAATTTCTGCTGGGCTCTCAGGATGGTTTTTGCTTCCTTTCATTGTTCCACAGGACTGGTTGTCAACCTTCTTGCTCTTCACAGTTCGAGCAATTGAAACCGATTGTCTTCCTACTTCTCCTCCGATATTCTATCACCTGATTTCCTATTTGGAATGCCTCTACAAAACACAAACACCACACACTTGACACCAGGATTATGTCATGTCCTGGCACAGCTCCTATCACCAGCTTTGGATGGAGGTATGGCCTGCGTGACGCAATTATAATGTTGACGACAATGTGGAACAAGGTCTACTAAGTTATCTTTAACAGAGTGAGTGGGGGAACGTGCCCTAGCATGCATAGCACAGGCGTTTTGAAACGCTAAGGAGAAGTTTTTATCTTTGTAGGAAGTGAATAAGTACAAACACTTAAGAATACGATTTAAGAATAATTTATTTCTCAATAGTTCAGCCTCATTCGGAGAGCTGCCTAAACGTGGATTCATACTTTATACATCAATGATTATACCCCACTACCCTGTATGTTAGTCCTCTGTAGCAACTTCTGGTTCCGGAGTTATACCTTTCACTGTCAGGGATGGGCTATCTGCTTGCAATTCGTTCCGACAATACACAAACACACACTCCAACAACAGCAGGAGACAAGCACGAGACAGCACTCAATTCTCTCTATATTCCGTCACACAGAAAATGTCAACTATTATTCTTTGCTACTACTAGAGACAAATTCTAGACTGCTTGTTGTTTACTAACAGGTAGGAAATTCAAGATGAATACTTCTGCTCGAGACTCAATTTGTAACCTCTCCCTTCCCAATCAGCCTACTGGATTGCGATATAATTGACCGTGATCAGGTATGCTTAAAGAAATTTTACAGTGAGTAAGCTTACCGTTACCGTACGAAAATAATACCAGTTATTAGGAAGAAAGTGTGCAACAGACCCTTCTGAAGTAAGAAACTATTCTAAAAATAATCTAAATATTGATAATTATTTTGAAACAGATGGAATATAGTGCAATCACTGACAAACCCCAAATAAGGGAAAAGGATACCACGTAATACATAAAATACCAAAAGTACTGATAACACAACAAATACTGATTAGCCAAAAGAGGATAATTAAAAGGTCGCCAACCCACTAGCGTAATGAATCTCCAGAGTCTTAAGGAAGGTAATGGGGCAGAAAATAAAGCAAGTAATCACTGACGTAGCAACAGATGGTTGTTACGCTTTTCGTCAACGCAACAGTTCACGAGAAAATAAGTGAATCAAAAAGAACTGAGTTTGCTGGTACCTGTTATGAAACACTAAATTTTGAAAGTAAAGCTAACTGAAGCTGCTGGTTAACTAAATTACTGACTGTAACTGAAACTTCGTTTCATAAAAGATGGCTTTCAGTGACCTGAGCATAGCGTAATGCAAATATTGAAAAAGGCTAGCAAGTTACTTCTAATTACTGAAAGATTGAAATGAATTTACTTTAAGCAGATGAACTACTGATTTGCTTGTAACATAATAATAAGATACGTACAAACCCAGGAGAAGTCACTGGCCAAGCTAAATACAGAATAAATGAAACGGCGCACTCTTAATTTTGTATCTTTAGTTATTACTTTTACCAGTGAAATTTTACAATACTTTAGTTCGTCAAGTTAATTCGCAAAATTGCAAATTAATTGAGCCTCTGTTATGAAATCCAAGAATGAACAGTTCCTAAGGCAGCAAAATTTATAGTGAGACTGATCATTAGCAAAGAAACAAAACTGAGAGGATGTAGCAAATCAGTTTTCATATATTTACGACACTCGGTGATTTGCATGAAAGGAAAATGAACCTACTTGGTAATAATGTCACAGGACAATGACAACACAGGTGCCATACAAGTTTTAACTATTTCAGGTTATTATTGAGGAAAATTATTAAGGTTCATGAAAGAAATGCCATCGGATAATACCTGTACAATATTATTTAACAGTCTTACGAAGAATGTAGCCGACGACAATGTTGAACTGCCACTGTTGCTGCTGCTGGTTGAGTACTAAGAGTCGTCTCCTGAGCCACGGATAATTATGGGACTGGCAATACTGAGAATTGCAGCTTCTCTGCCTTTTCATTCCTACTATGGTCTCAATACTCGCGGGTTAACGAATTAGGTGCGCCTACACTTGCGCGATCATAGATGCACACCGCATCTGCGGGAGCGACCAACGAACACTTCCGCACTCTTTCATGACTCGAGCTGCTCTGCTTCCTCTTTGCTCGCCGTACCACAGAGACTCTCCATACGCAAAGGTAAAGAAAGACCAGCTACTGCCATTTCGTCGATGCTATCCATACATTGAAATAATGTTCCCTTGGCTGTTACCCAGCAATTTACATTTTGATTACAATCAATTATATACAGCAGAAATAAATACACTGTTGCATCCATTATATATTAAATATACACATCAAAAAATGTTTTGCATCACCCCAGTTCCGAGAGTTCCAGAACCTGTACAGAAAATTGGAATACAGATCAACATAAACATCATTCCCGCCGTTTTGTATTGCTCATGAAATATTACGTAAAGTTTGAGTCGTGACACGACGTCCTGTAGCTGCATGAAAACATTATTCAACATTGTGGCATTGTTGCCAGGATTCCTCGGGCACATAATCCGTAGGTAGCGATCATCCACTGCAGTAATAGCCCTTGGGCGGCCTGAGCGAGGCATTTCATCAACATCTACATACATAATCCGCTAGCCAACAAGATACGTGTGGCGGAGGGCACAATTCGCGCCAAAGTCATATTTCCCCCCTTCTGTTCCACTCGCGGATAGCGCGAGGGAAAAAAAAAAACTGTCTGAACACCTCAGTATGAGCTCTTATTCCCTTATCTTTGAATGGTGATCATAGTGCGATTTGAAAATTGGTGGTAATAATATATGCTCTATATCCTCGGTGAGGATAGGATTTCGGAATTTAGTGAGCAACCCCTTCCGTTTAGTGCGTCGTCTATCTGCAAGTGTGTCCCACTTCAAACTTCCTATGAGATTTGTAACGCTCTCGCGATGGCTGAATGTACCAGCCAAGAATCTTTGGACCTTCTCAATCTCTTGAATCAGGCCCCACTGGTAATGGTCCCATACAGACGAATAATACTCCAATACTGGACGAACTAACGTATTGTAAGCTATTTCCTTTGTTGAAGGGCTGCATCGCTTCAGGGTTCCACCAATAAACCGCAATCTAGAGTTCGCTTTGCCCGTTACTTGTGTAATCTGATCATTCCATTTGAGATCATTTCGACAGTTCCTGTCTCCCTGTATCTCCTGCGAGTTCGAACAACATCGCTTTGGTTCACTGCGAGACGCCTGGACACTACCCTTGTTGAGAGCCCTTCCTGGCACAAAGTAATAATGCGGAAGCTATCGAACCACCGTATTGACCGTCTGGGCATGGTTGAATTGCAGACTACACCAGCCGTGTACCCTCCAGGTGAAATGACTGGAACTGGTCGGTTGACGGACCCCCTTCTTCCAATAGGTGCTGCTCATGCATGGTTGTTGACATCTTTGGGCGGGATTAGTGACATCTCTGAACAGTCAAACGGCCTGTGTCTGTGATACAATATCCACAGTCAACGTCTATCTTCAGGAGTTGTGGGAACCGGGGTGATGCAAAACTTTTATTGATATTGTAGTTTCTTTAACAAAGCTTACACATTCAGAATTAGCTCTATAGTACAAGTTCTCAACAGATATTAAATGACAGAAAATTTTGGATGGTGCAGTAGGTATTTTATCTGCATTCTCGGTCCTACATGTGCCGCACATTCCATGAGGTTTTTGCTGAAGGGAAACAGAATCAGGGAATTTCCGAAGAAATACGAACGGAAATGCAGATTCGTAAGTGCATTCAATTTTATTTACATAAATTTTGCTAATCACTCATTAAGCTTCTCATTAATTATCAGAATTATCTTTGGGAACGTAATTAGCATGAGAAACTGTGTCATTATTACACAAAACTTCATAGTGTACTGTAACATATTTTAAACAACAAAATTACATCTTCCAAAAAATCATTACGTTTGAAATGAAAATGTCATATCAGTAGGGTGTAAGAAAACGTAAGCAATGTAAATAAAGGTACACAAACGAGTAAGTGAAAGAATAAAAAACAATATAACAAACACATCACAGCTTTACGCTGTTGCCGGCTGGTGTGGCCGTACGGTTCTAGGCGCTTCAGTCTGGAACCGCGTGACCGCTACGGTCGCAGGTTCGAATCCTGCCTCTGGCATGGATGCCTGTGATGTGCTTAGGTGAGTCAGGTTTAAGTAGTTCTAAGTTCTAGGGGACTGATGGCCTCAGATGTTACGTCCCATAGTGCTCAGAGCCATTTGAATCATTTTACACTGTTTATGCTGAAAAGAAAAACGTCGTGTTCCACAGTCATATTTACAAAAAAGCCACAGCGTTCTAAAGAGCCCACAGCGGCTGAGTCCAGACATTGCATTGTGGCGTGTGCCACAGCGGCACTCTTGTTCTCTCTATTTGTTTGTGCAGTGGCATTCCAAAACGTTCACCTGCCTTGTATTCTTTGAAAACTTGCTCCAGGGTAATCTCAAGTTGCCCCTATATTTTTATAACAGTGGATAACTCAACACTGTCCATATTCACTCAAATACACAGACCTTAAACTTAACATTGTCTGAGTGCATCGGTATTCACTTACATAACACATGGCATAAAAGAATTTTTACAAGGTATTATTTAATGGTAGATATACCAGAGTGGCGTCATTGGTCATGGCTTGGAATTTCCTTTCATTTCAGTTGCTTTCGGGACATTTACTCTTTAAGTTAAATATTTCTTTACATTCTCTGCAAATTCCTTGATGACCGTCAGATACTATAAATAAATTTGGAAAAAAATTTTGGAAATTACATCAATAATTAAATTTTTTACTGGAAATTCTTTCTGAGACTAATCAGTTCTTGACCCATACGGTCTTAAGCCAACAATGTTATGTACACCTAACAGCTTGCTAGAATTAGGAAAGACTAAACAGTAAGCGTTAGTGTGAGGTATACTGGGAATCTTAAATGGTCCACGCAGAATGAATTTATATTCTGAAATCTCATTATCAATCTCGCTCGATTTTTCGTTCGATTTAACAAGATCGAAGTCACCAATTGCAAATTTAGCAAACCGGCTTTCGCGCCATGACACTGTATTCACACCTCGACTTTCTTTTTCATTATCATTCTTAAATGCTCTTTCTTTGCCTCAATGTCACTGACTTGGGGAGGGGAATCAATTATCTTTTCTGCCAAACCGTCAGGCTTGCGATCTAATATTATTTCCTCCGGAGTGAATCCTGTACATCCGTGCGTCAAAGCATTCATAATGTTTTCAAATTTCTTTATATATTTGCACCACACCCTATGATTGTGGTGACAATACGTTCGGCAAAGTCGCCCCGTCTCACGCATTTATCATTCCGGTGGATTTCCGGCCAGAAAACACTCCAAGATGAGTATCACTTCAACCTCATTGCTTTTCAGACCTTCATCCCCTAATCACGAAGTAAACTGTGCCCAATTATCGGACAAAGTCGCTTTTGGTTTGCCGACACGCACAAAGTAATCTTTCAGATCACTTCTATTGTAGTATTCCGTATGTCTGCGTAAACCCATCTCATCAGACCAAGTAACAATATGAATAGGTTGCTATTCACTACTCACATTATCACCTGTTTCATTAAAACGTACATTAATTTCGGTCTTATCTTCTGAAATGCACATCATTGTTTTATTGTTGCAGTCAATTACTGCGTCGTATTTCAATAACCAATCTAAGCCAATTATTATCTCGCTGCTCAAATCTGGCACGATGATAAATGCATGTTCATATTGTTCCCCTTGAATTTCGAAAAAGGCAAATATTTGATGAGTTTTAAGTTTGCTACTGTCTCCGGTAGCACCTATTATTATAACTCCCATTACGCGTATTACTATTATTACCGGTCTTTCTTTTAACAAATAGAAATTTTTTCTCGACAAAGCACTTAGTTCTGCCCCGGTATCTATGACAATGTGCATTAATAGGTCGTGCATATCGACGGACACTATTATTTGTCTACACTTATCTGTGTCTAGTTCTGGATTTTCCTATAACAAGTCATCATCCACATCAAGAGCATTCCAGAAAAATCCGTCCGGCACTGGTAGCGATAGCGGTTTACCTGGTAGCTTTTTAATTTTCTAATCTTGGACATTTTTAATTTCTATCTGCTTGTTCTGCGATCGTTTAAGCCGTTTTGATCCCAACACTGAAATCTTTTTATCAATTTCTTCGATTAACGAACCTTGTACACTACCGGCCATTAAAATTGCTACACCACGAAGACGACGTGCTGCAGACGCGAAATTTAACCGACAGGAAGAAGACGCTGTGATATGCAAATGATTAACTTTTCAGAGTATTCACACAAGGTTGCCGCCGGTGACGACACCTACAACGTGCTGCCATGAGGAAAGTTTCCAACCGATTTCTCATACACAAACAGCAGTTGAACGGCGTTGCCTTGTGGAACGTTGTTGTGATGCCTCGTGTAAGGAGCAGAAATGCGTACCATCACGTTTCCGACTTTGATAAAGGTCGGATTGTAGCCTATCGCGATTGCGGTTTATCGTATCGCGACATTCTTGCTCGCGATGGTCGAGATCCAATGACTGTTAGCAGAATATGGAATCGGTGGGTTCAGGAGGGTAATACAGAACGCCGCGCTGGATGCCAACGGTCTCGTGTGTGTGTGTGTGTGTTTGAGGTTTACGGGCGCTAAACAGCGTGGTCATCAGCGCCCAAGCGCATAGAAACAGGAACACAGGCGGTGAAGGGACGAAGACGGACGCCGAACAAGGAGAACGGCTAAAAGACACAGGCCTGACGCAGTTCCAAATGCGCACATACAGAGGCAAAACAAGAGGAGAAGAAACACACTAAAAAAGGAAAGGAAACACAAGGAAAAGAGAACAGATACCGAAGTGAAACAAGGAGGTAATCGTGACTGGCGGACCTCTTACCTAAAAACTGGGTGAGCCAGTCACCCAGCAGCACATTAAAACCTTCTCCCTAAAATCCGAGGCAACAGATTGGACAGGACACAAAACCGTAAAACCTTAACCACAGTCGCTGCATCGTCTTGCAAAATAGAGGGCAAATCCGGTGGCAAGGAAACCACCGCCCTCTGGTCAGAGAATAAAAGACAGTCAAGTAAAATGTGGCGGACAGTAATCTGGACGCCACAAGCACTGCAGATTGGGGGGTCCTCCCGCCGGAGTAAAAAACCATGCGTGAAGGGACTGTGTCCAATGCGGAGGCGAGTGAGGAGAACCTCATCCCGCCTGTATGACTGGTAGGACGTACGCCATGGTCGCGTAGTGGCCTTCACCAGATGCAGCTTATTGTCAGAAACTGCCAACCACTCCTCTTCCCATTGATGCATAACACGAAAACGCAAAAGGGAGGTTACAGCATGGAGGGGGACGGCACATTCAACAACGTGAGGGAGGGAACATGCATCTTTGGCAGCCACATCCGCCAGTTCGTTGCCCCTAATACCCACGTGCCCCGGCACCCAGCAGAAGGAAACCTCCTTCCCCTGCCGTTGCAGGTGGAGTAGGGCATCATGGATGTTCTGGACGACCGTATCCGCTGGGTACAAGTGTTGAATGGTCTGAAGGGCACTCAGGGAGTCAGAACAGATGAGGAACTTAATACTGGGAACACATCTCATCTGCTCCAATGCCCGCAATATTGCAAACAATTCGGCATCGAGGATGGTAAACACCGCAGGAAGCCGTAACTTGACGACTCGATCAGGGAAAACAACAGCACAACCAACAGTGTCCCCCTGTTTAGAGCCATCTGTGAATACAGGTACATGGTCCGGATGCTGGTTTAAAATATCGTAAAATAAGGAGGTAAAAACAAACGCCGGAGTGCAGTTCCTCCGGTTCTCCGACAAGTCTAAAAGGATGCTGGGCCTCTGGAGCAACCAGGGAGGCAGGCGAGTAAAACCTTGTCGTTGGGGGGCCACACGCTCCACACCAAGGGACTCAAGCAAATGCTTGGCACGAATCCCAAATGGTTTTGTTGCCCTGGGACGACTGGAAAAGAGACGTTCCATAGGCGGTCGGGCAACGGTAGGGTACGCAGGGGAGGTAGGACATGCAAGGAAATGACACACCCGTCGCACCATGAGTAGTTTCCGCCGGATGGCGAGCGGCGGTTCCCCTGCCTCAGCACACAGGCTGGGGATGGGACTGGTACGGAAGGCACCAGTGGCCAGCCTGATACCCTCATGGTGCACTGCGTCAAGGATCTTCAGATACGAAGGCCTTGCTGACCCATACACGGTGCAAGCATAGTCAAGACGCGATCGGACGAAAGCCCTATAAAACTGCAGCAGACGCGCCCGATCTGCTCCCCAGGACCGATGGCTCAGACACTTCAAAATATTCAGTGCCTTCAGGGCCCGCACCTTGAGGTCTTTAATGTGAGGCAACCACGACAACTTGGAATCAAAAGTGAGGCCCAGGAACCTCACAGTGTCTCTAAAAGGAAGAACGGTGTCCCTCAGACGCAATTCAGGGGAGGTAAAAAGACGCCGAGAACGATTAAAATGAACACACACACATTTGTCTGCAGAAAAGGTAAAACCCGTCTTTGCAGTCCATGCCTCTAAGCGCTTTATCGTAAGCTGTAACTGCCGACTAGCACTGACAAGACTGGAGGAAGAACAGAAAACAGCAAAATCGTCCACAAACAAGGAGCATTGGGCAGGACTCCGGATAGTGGACGTGATACTGTTAATAGCAACGGCAAAGAGGGTGACACTTAAAACGCTGCCCTGAGGAACACCATTCTCCTGCACGTACAAATCCGATAGCACATTTCCAACCCGATACCGAAAGAGGCGGTGAGAAAGAAAGGACCGAATGAAGATGGGGAGACGGCCACGAAAGCCCCACTCATGGAGTTGATTGAGGATAAGGCGGCGCCAAGTATTGTCATACGCCTTATTAATGTCAAAGAAGACCCCTAGACAATGATGGTTACGTAGAAAGGCCTGCTGGATGGCGGCCTCAAGCAGGGTCAAGTTGTCTATAGTGGAACGACATCTCCGAAAGCCACACTGAGAGGGGCTAAGGAGCTGCCTGGTCTCGAGCAGCCAAACCAGGCGGCGGTTGACCATGCGTTCCAACGTCTTCCCAACACAGCTCGTCAAGACAATACTCCGATAACTACTGGGATGCGTTCGGTCCTTCCCTGGTTTGAGGAGGGGAATCAAAATTGCCTCCCTCCACGAGTCAGGGTACGTGCCAGTTAACCATATCATATTGAAACAGTTCAGGAGAACTTCCTTGGATGGCAGCGACAGGTGCCGCAGCATGCTGTACCGGATTTGATCATGACCAGGCGCAGTATCATGAGCCACAGACAGCGCAGAATCCAGTTCCCACATTGTGAAGGGGCAGTTATAGGGTTCAGAATTAAGAGACCGGAAGTCCAAGTGACCCCTTTCGACGGCAGTGCGGTAGCGGCAGAAATCTGGATCACAGGTAATAGTGGCGGTAGATTCCGCAAAATGCATGGCCAGTGTCTGGGCAATGTCTCTCGGCGCCGTGAGGAGACATCCCTGATGCAGCAATGCCGTGACAGGTAGCTGGCTGAGTTTCCCGGAAATCCTCCTGATGGCTTCCCATACTTTCGTAGAACTAGTGGAGCGAGAGATGGAATTCAAGAACGATTGCCATGACCGTCGTTTGCTCTCTTTAATCACCCGCCGCGCTCCGGCCCTTGCCACCCGAAAGGCCGCAAGATTGTCAGCTGAGGGACGGCACTTGAAGCGGCGCAGTGCTGCACGGCGGGCGCGGATGGCTGAGTGGCACTCAGTGGTCCACCAAGGGACAGGACGCCTCTTGGGATGACCGGATGACCGTGGGATGGACAATTCAGCAGCATGAGATATCACGGCTGCAACATGGTCTACCCATTCGTGGACGCTGGCACGGTGTTCCAAAACAGCCAGTTGGCTGAAAAGTGTCCAGTCAGCTCTGCAAAGGTGCCACCGGGGCGGCACTGGTAATGCCACAGCCTCATCCAGGAGGCGAATCCAGAGGGGGAAGTGGTCACTAGAATGGAGGTCAGCTGCAGCCTCCCACAGAGCAGAATCCGCGAGTGCTGGAGAGCAAAAGGAAAGGTCAATAGCCGATGACGATCCGGAAGCAGTACAGAAATGAGTGGGAGCACCAGAGTTGAGGAGGCACAGTTCTTCAGACATCATGACGCTTTCCAGAATGCGACCCCTGGGGCAAGTAGTCGGAGAGCCCCATAAGACATTATGAGCGTTGAAGTCCCCCAGAAGAAGAAATGGGCGAGGGAGTTGGCTAATAAGGTCCGTGAGAGCCTCAGTGTCAATCGCATCCGGAGGTGGTAAATAAACAGAACAGACTGTGAGCCTCCGACCCACAAGAATGTCAACTGCAACTGCTTGCAAGTCGGTGACGAGAGGGAGCTCAGATGAGGGGTGCACATCACGGACAAAAACCGCAACACCACCCTTTGCCCTTTGCCCCGTCAGATCATCTTTTCGATATGCGGTATAGCCGCGTAAAGAAGGAGAATCAGTGGCCCGAAAATGTGTCTCTTGGATACATAAGCACAAGGGGCACTCTCGTATGAGGAGTTGTAATTCGGCCACATGCGTCCTGAAACCATTCAGGTTCCACTGCAATATGGGAGCCAGTGACCAGGGTGGCTGAACTTTCACCCTGCCTCTGTGCTTTGGAGGAGAGGCCGTACTGGCCGGAGATTTATTCCTGGGGCGAGAAGATCGCCCCCGGTCGACATCAATGTCCATAAGATCCGATGACGACCCACGGGAGATGTCAGACAGTACGATGGCATCATCATCGGACCGACGCTGACTAGTCTCCTCAGGTGGCAGAACCTTCATCTTCTGAGGCTTTGTCTTGGGGGGCTTGGAATGCAGAGCCTTGTCAACAGTTGGAGGTTGACTCGCCTGGGCAGAAGGCGCCATATGGGGGGAGGCTGGAAGTACCTCAATGTCAGCAACCACGGCCTTGTCCGATGTAACGGGGAGAGCCGCAGATTGCAAAACAACCGCAGCAGCACAAGTGCACTGGCAAGCGCAGGTTTTAGTGCTAACACTAGCAACCTCCGTTTGTGTAGCAACAGTGGCCAGTTGTACCGGTTTTTTGAGAGCGGAAGCGAAAGATGTGGAAAACACAGGAGGTTGCATGGCCTTAAAGATCTTCTTGGCCTCACCATAGGGGATGCGCTTAGATGTTTTAATCTCCTGTACCTTCCGCTCTTCGAGATAGATGGGGCAGATCCGGCTCCAGACAGGGTGACTCCCAGAGCAATTCACGCACTTCACAGGCGATGAACAATCGGCTCCGTCATGGGCAGGCTGACCACATTTACCGCACGTGGCTATTCCATTGCACCCCAACGTAGTATGCCCAAAGCGCTGACATTTAAAACAGCGCATTGGGTTGGGGAAATATGGCCGTACGGACAAACGTAAGAACCCCGCTTTAACATGCTCCGGGAGTCTCGGGCAACTGAATGTGAGAATAAACGAGTCAGATTGGACGAGGTCCCCATTGACTCGTTTCATAATGTGCTGCACATCAACAATTCCTTCGTCAGCCCACTCAGATTTTAGCACGTCTATGGGGATATCCACCAAGTCCCTACACGTCACAAAAAGTGGTTTCCCACACCAATATTTCAATTTCTACGTTCACACTACAAACAAATTTACGACGAGTGCTTCTACAATTGACTCTTCTGCACTTTAATTATCTCCCCCAACGGTCTCGTATCACTAGCAATCGAGATGACAGGCATCTTATTCGCATGGCTGTAACGGATCGTGCTGCCACGTCTCGATCCCTGAGTCGACAGATGGGGACGTTTGGAAGACAACAACCATATGCACGAACAGCTCGACGACGTTTGCAGCAGCATGGACTATCAGCTCGGAGACCATGGCTGCGGTTACCCTTGACGCTGCATCACAGACAGGAGCGCCTGCAATGGTGTACTCAACGAAGAACCTGGGTGAACATTTTTTCGGATAAATCCAGGTTCTGTTTACAGCATCATGATGGTCGCACCCGTGTTTGGCGACATCGCAGTGAACGCACATTGGAGGCTTGTATTCGTCATCGTTATACTGGCGTATCACCCGGCGTGGTGGTATGTGGTGCCATTGGTTACACGTATCGGTCACCTCTTGTTCGTAGTGACGGCACTTTGAACAGTGGGCGTTACATTTCAGATGTGTTACCACCCGTGGCTCTACCCTTCATTCGATCCCTGCGAAACCCTACATTTCAGCAGGATAATGCACGACCGCATGTTGCAGGTCCAGTATGGGCCTTTCTGGATATTGAAAATGTTCGATTGCTGCCCTGGCCAGCACATTCTCCAGATCTCTCACCAATTGGAAACCTCTGGTCAATGGTGGCCGAGCAACTGGTTCGTCACAATACGCCAGTCACTACTCTTGATGAACTGTGGTATCGTTTTGAAGCTGCATGGGCAGCTGTACCTGTACACGCCATCCAAGCTCTGTTTGACTCAATGCTCAAGCGTATCAAAGCCGTTATTACGGACGGAGGTGGTTGTTCTGGGTACTGGTTTCTCAGAATGTATGCACCCAAATTGCGTGAAAATGTAATCACATGTCAGTTCTAGTATAATATATTGGTCCAATGAATACCCGTTTGTTATCTGCATTTCTTCTTGATGTAGCAAATTTAATGGCCAGTAGTGTATTAGCAATAATTCGCTAATTGTCAAGTCAGGTAAATTTGCTTCAGACAAATGGATATCATGCGAAACTGCTTGGAGAAATGTGCTCTGTTTCTGCTCCTAATTCTTCTCTCGAGCTTACGCAACCTATACCACTCTCGTCTGAGGATATGACGTCAGCCTTAAGGTCGTAGATGTTGTAATCTACGTGGCCTTCAATTAGTTGTGCCTGGTCATCATCGGCAAACACGTTTTGCCTCTATTCACCTCGGTTTTCAATAGGACCAGCGTCTTTAGGGTTGGCTACTTCAACTACTTCAACATCTGTACAAGCCTGCCTCTTCGGTACGGAGATTTCCGTTTCTTCATAAACGCTGCTTTCTTGTGGGTTGAAAAGGTCAATTATTGTGCGCTCTCCCCATTAGCACACCTTCCATACAATCCTCTGTAATTCTTCAGATCGTCGTATATCCGACCGTACTGACCTAGTCACACCACCACGCGTTCCGCGTTGCCCTGCTCGATAACGGAAGTTTTACCCGATATCGGCTTCTTTGATTCCGCCGGCGAATCACACCGTATTGGAGCCGGAGGTACCGTTGTTGCTTTAACCGCTGCCATCTCTTACTTAATGACCGGTACTCCCCTTTCATCGCTATTACGGACAGCGATCGCTTTGTCGACTGTCGTTCCATTTTCAGTTATTGTTACTGCGGCTTAGTTACTCTATCTTCTTGCACATTGTCACATCGCCGATTTATCCAGTCGGATCTGTCCTAGTGACGTTGCCTAGGCTTTCTACTGGGCCGCCAATGTATTCCCACGCCCGGTGGGCCCCAAACCGGCGCGGCTAATGGTTTCCCTGATTAGGTGCGGCAGGTCCGTTTCTGTCCATCTGTCGCAACTGCTAAATTTGCTCCTGCCTACTATTATTCTGCTGAGAACCACGTGCCGTATACACTTCATACTGGCCTCCACCATTTCTGCTATTATTGTAACCACAATTACTATTATTGTTATGGCGGTGTGAGTTATTTTTACCATGGTGGTAGTTACCATTACTGCCATGGTTATTGTAGTTTTGGCTGTTGCCGTTTTGTTAACTGTTGCTATCACTACGGCGTTTAAAATTTTCGCGGCTATTCCGCCTATTACACTACTGGCCATTAAAATTGTTACACCACGAAGTTAACGTGCTACAGACGCGAAATTTAACTGGCAGAAGAAGATGCTGTGATATGCAAATGGTTAGCTTTTCAGAGCATTCACACAAGTTTGGCGACGGTGGCGACACCTAAAACGTGCTGACATGAGGAAAGTTTCCAACCGATTTCTCATTCACAAGCAGCAGTTGAATGGCGTTGCCTGGTGAAACGTTGTTGTGATGCCTCGTGTAAGGAGGAGAAATGCGTACCATCACGACATTTTTGCTCGCGTTGGTCGAGATGCAATCACTGTTAGCAGAACATGGAATCGGTGGGTTCAGGAGGGTAAGTACAATGAAATTATCAGTTTCATTTATGCTCATCGTGTAGCCTGTTTTATTGATTAATACCAGTTTATAAATTTTGTGTCTTATTTCCACCACTTATATTGTCGTGCGTGAGCGACTTTTTCGTAGCGAAAGGGTTTAATTCGAAAAGGATCTGCACAATGTGAAATTCGTGCCAAGCACAAGACCAAAATTATGGTGTCCTGTCACTGTTGCCACGTGTAACCTCCTCCTTCCCAATCGGCCTACTGGACTGCGATATGAATGAATGAATGAGCGTATGGCATTGGTGGCCGGAAGACCACTCGCGGGGCGGTTCGGCCGCCGCTTCACAAGTTCTTTAACGCCACTACGGCGACTTGCGAATGAATGAGAATGAAATGATAATGAAAGACACACAACATCCAGTCATCTCGAGGCAGAGAAAATCCCTGACCCCTCCGGGAATCGAACCCGGAACCCCGTGCGCGGAAAGCGAGAAGGCTACCACGAGCCACGGACGACTGCGATATAATTGACCGTCGTCGCGTATGTCTAATGAAATTTTACAGTAAGACAATCGTTAACGAACGAAAACAATACCGGTTAGTAGGAAGGAAGTGTACGACAGACCCTTCTGAAGGAAGAATCTATTCTAAACTTAATCTAAATACCGATTATAGTTTTGAAATGTGTGGAATATAGTGCAATCGCTCACGAACCACAAAGGGGGAAAAAGGGGTACAACATAGTATGTTTAATACAAAAATATTGATTAGAAAAAAAGGATAATTAAACGGTCGCTAACCCACTAGGACAATGAAACTTCAGAATCTTAAAAATAGTAATGGCAAAGAAAATTAAGCAAGTAATCACCGGCGTGGCAACAGAAGGTTGTCTCGCTTTTCAGCAACATAACAGTTCACGAGAAAATAAATGAATCAGAAGGAACTGAGTTTGCTGTTACTTATTCTGAAACACTAAATTTTGAATGTAAAGTCAAATGCAGTTGCTGGTTAAATAAATGACTGTAACTGAAACCCTGTTTCGCGAAAAATGGCTTTCAGTAACCTCAGCATAAAGTAATGAAAAATTTGGAAAAAGGCGAGCAAATTACTTCTAATTATTGAAAGATTGAACTAAATTTACTTTACGCACGAAGCTAGCAGAAGTCACCTGCTGAGTTAAATACAGAATAAATGAAATTGCGCGCTCGTAATTTGTGCTGTATCAATAGTTATTAGTTCTGACAGTGTAATTTCAATTATCTCACGTGAGTGAAGTTAATACTCAAAACTGCAAATTATTTAAGCCTCTGTTACGCAACACAAGAATGAAGTTACCGAGCCGCAAAATTTGTAATGAAAAAAAATGGTTCAAATGGCTCTGAGCACTGTGGGACTCAACTGCTGTGGACATTAGTCCCCTAGAACATAGAACTACTTAAACCTAACTAACCTAAGGACATCACACACAATCATGCCCGAGGCAGGATTCGAACCTGCGACTGTAGCAGTCGCACGGTTCCGGACTGCGCGCCTAGAACCGTGAGACCACCGCGGCCGGCTAGCAAAATTTGTAATGAAATTGGTCATTAAAAACAAACAAAACTGGCAGTAAGTAGTAAATCAAATTTGGTACATTTACCACACTCGGTGACTGCATACAAAGGAAAAAAGACCCTGCTTGGTAATAATGTCTGAGGTCAATAACAACACAGGTACCTTACAAGTTTTAATTATTGCAGGTTATTATTGAGAAAAATTATTTTAGTTTGCGAAAGAATTGCCACTGGGTGATGACCGTGCAATATTAGTTATAATTTGTCACTTAACAGTATTACGATTTCGTAGCTGTGGGGTCGAGGAAGAATGTAGCCGACAACAATGCTTAGCTGCTACTGTTGTTGCTACTTTTTAAATACCTCGAGTCGTCTCCAGAGCCACGAATAATTATAGAACAGACAATAGTTAGGATTGCAGCTGGCGCGATCAGAGTTGCACACCACGTCTGCCGGAGCGCCCCACAAACACTTCCGCGCTCTTTCATGACTCAAACTGCTCTGCTTTCTCACTGCTCGTAACGCAACAGAGACTCTCCATCAGCGAAGGAATGGCACAGCTACTGCCACTTCGTAGATATATTTAAATAACGTTCCCTTCGTTATTACCCAGTACTTTACAACACTTTCATTATACAGTGCAGACCCCAAGAAACTGGTACATCCACTTAATATCGTGTAGCGCCCGCCGAGCACGCGGAAGTGCCGCAGCACGACGTGGCATGGACTCGACTAATGTCTGAAGTAGCCCTGGAGGGAATTAAAACCATGAATCCTGCAGGGCTGTCCATTAATCCTGTTCTAGGCGCGCAGTCCGGAACCGCGGGACTGCTACGGTCGCAGGTTCGAATCCTACCTCGGGCATGGATGTGTGTGATGTCCTTAGGTTTGTTAGGTTTAAGTAGTTCTAAGTTCTAGGGGACTGATGACCACAGATGTTGAGTCCCATAGTGCTCAGAGCCATTTGAATCCATTAATCCGTAAGAGTAGGAGGGGGTGGAGATCTCTTCTGAACAGCACGTTGCAAGGCATCCCAAATATGCTCAATGATGTTCATGTCTGGGAATCTGGTGGCCACCAGAATTGTTTAAACTCCTGTAGCCACTCTGTAGCAATTATGGACGTGTTGGGTGTCACATTGCCCGGCTGGAATTGCCCAAGTCCGTCGGAATGCACAATGGACATGAATGGATGCAGGTGATCAGATAGGACGCTTACGTACGTGTCACCTGTCACAGTCGTATCTAGACATACCAGGAGTCCCATATCATTCCAACTTCACACGCCTGCAAAAAAAAATCGGTCCCTAGGCTTACGCACTACTTAATCTAACTTAAAGTAACTAACGCTAAGGACAACACACACACCCATGCTCAAGGTAGGACTCGAACCTCCGCCGACAGAGCCTGTACCATCTTGGACAGTCCCCTGCTGACATGCAGGGTCCATGGAGTAATGAGGATGTCTCCATATCCGTACACGTTCATCCGCTCGATGCAATTAGAAACGAGACTCGTCCGACCAGGCCACTTGTTTCCAGTCATCAGTAGTCCAATGTCTGTGTTGACAGAATCAGGTGAGGCGTAAAGCTTTGTGTCATAAAGTCATCCGAAACGCCATATCGATTATGTTTCGTTGAACGGTTCGCACGCCGACACTTGTTGATGGCCCAACACTGAAATCTGCAGCAACTTCTGTCACGTTGAACAATTCTCTCCAGTTGTCGTTGGTCCCGTTCTTGCAGGATCTTTTACCGCGATGACGGAGATTTGATGTTTTACCGGATCCCTGATATTCACGGTACACTCGTGAAATGGTCGTACGGGAAAAACCCACTTCATCGCTACCTCGGAGATGCTGAGTCCCGTTGCTCGTTCGCCGACTATAATACCACGTTCAAACTCACTTAAATCTTAATAACCTGCCATTGTAGCAGCAGTAACCGATCTTGTCGACCGCAGCACCGTATTCTGCCGGTTTACATACCTCTGCATTTGAATACGCATGCTTATACCAGTTTTTTGGAGCTTCAGTATAATTACAATCGATTATATACAGTCAGAAATAAATACACTATTACATCTATTGTATAATAAATACAGTGTCTTTAACGAAGCTTACAGATTCAGAATTAGCAGTACAGTACAAGTTATCAACTGACATCGAACGGCGAAAAATTTTGAATGGTGCAGAAAGTATTTCATCCGGATTTTCGGGGCTACAAGTTGTCCTTCCTAGAATGTGTACAGACTTCTTTCAGGTAGTGACTTCTTGTGACGACCCGGCTGTTGTACTACCTGCTCCCTGGCAGACTGTAACTGATTTGATCGTGTCCGCTAGTTTATCTTACACTAATCATTCAGGGAGTTTTGGATGAATTTCTCTAGCAACGTTGCTTTTCCCTGATGCTTGCAATGGGCTTTCTGATTTCTTTTAATGTTCAACTTCAGTTGCAGTGTTTCTCAAACACGGCAGTCTTTTTACCATTTCCGTGTCTGTCTCCGTCACTTGGCTGTGGTTTCAGCTATTGTACGCAGTTGTGTTACTGCACAGGCAGTGACCCTCTTTGTGATGCTACACATTCGCCTTTGTGTGTTGAGAGCTACACTCGTTCTGCTTTCCGCCGGCCTTAAGCTATACGCATCTTGCCTTCCCAGCACCATGCCTGTGCAGTGCCTTAATAGTAGTTTTGATATAGTTTCTCTTCTCTCCCCGCAGCCATACCACTTCTTAAATTAATGAAATGTGGTAGCCATAACCCCTCTTACATGAGTAAAATATGACAGCCATCACAGCTCTTAGATTAATAAAACGTGACAGCCATGATAAGGTGTTCGAGATCTGATCCGTTGTGAAGTCCGGTTATTTTCATCAAATGCCAAGCTATCTGGTAGTGTGGCGGAAGCAATCTTTGGGAGAGGTTTCCAGCCAGCCATGACAAGGTGTTCGAGTTCTGATCCGTTGTGGAGTCAAGTTATTTTCACCAAATACCAAGCTAGCTGGTAGTGAGGCAGAAGTATTCTTTGGGAGGGGTTTCCAGGTCCGGAATTTGCCTTTCAACCAAGGGAACCTTCTAAAATCATTCTCAGAGCCCGAAAACGCGAACTTTTTGGAATTTAATTCTGGTACAATATGTCTCAGACAAGAAATGAAATGTATGTGGAAGTGTATTTCTTTGTGTACATAGAGAGTAAAGTAAATTACTTTCTCGTCATTTGGAGTTCACCTATGTCTCTGTCAGTGTCAGGCAAAACGGTGTGCGTATCTCACTGGGGAAATCCAGCTTTAAGTTTGGAAATGTACGGTCTTTACTCTTGCCCTTATAACTGCGTAGAAGGACTACACATAAAATAAAGGAGCTGAAGTTCCGTATTCATAGTAATTTGTAATGGAATGTAATTGGCCCGCATTGGCAAATCAGGGGAAGCTGCTTTTGTGATACGGTGTAGCTCCTACGGAGTCAGGTGGTGGCCAGGAAGGGGCCGTGTGTTGTTCACCATTTACGCTACAGTGTGATTTAAACTAGCTTGACTAACTTTGCAGTTAGCGGGCTGCCCGCCACGAGGAGACCAGTAGGTGCCTGGCACTGTTGGCTCCGTCTGCGTTGCCACTTCCGCTGCGCTGCCTGTGGCATTGTGCCAGCCGGTAGCAGAGGTGCACACATTCCGCTTTTAACTCGCCCACGCACGTCCGTTAGCCAGGCAGGCATACTATTTCACGGTATCAGCAGAACGGGCAGGCTGCTCTACTTCCATAGTAGCCATGCTGTGCCCAACCCAAGCAGACTTCAGGGGACTTGCTTGCCTGTCCGTCTTCCTGTTGTGCTACGCTACGTAGCACTTTATTCTGTAAGCTTTCATTGTAGCGTTATGCGGGGAGCTCGGAAGTTGTTGAAAAGGGTTTTTTCTCGAATATCACAAGACGAGGTTTCACTGAAATATATATTTATTTTGGATCATTGTAGGCAAGGAAACGGTGGATTTTATTCGTCCTTTCTTCCTCTACGGCGTATTTTGGACTTATTTATTTACTTCTGTATGAACAGTTTTCTTTGCAACTTCACCCTCTTTCGACTAGTACCGGCTATTCTCAATTTCAACCTTCATCAGTTCATCTCTGATACATGTTTTCTGTAGTACTCAGAACCATCGCTGAAAGTCGAGATCCTTTGTGCCTCATAACCTGAACATGTCTATTATACTCCACCGACAACTTGTGTAAGTTTTTGGTAGTCTATTTTCTGTAACCTTAGCGTGTTCCAGCCAAATATGACTCCACTATACCAATTTTAATTAGTTTTTTCCAGGATGTGTATTGGAGGTTCGCTGACTTCATTTTAAGTGCCGAAATAGCTCATTCTAAATTTTCCAAATACGTTTCAGCAAACACGAACTTTGTTTTTCATTTTATGTTAATCTAATAAGTGTATGTCTGAGAGAAGAAGATTTTCTTTCATTATTATTATTATTATTATTATTATTTATTTTATGGCCGTCATTGGACCACTCTAGTCAAAAATACAAAGTTGTGAACAAGTTGTTACACAGGGATACAATTTGGCTCAACAATAACTTAATATGATATTTAGGTAATATAATTATTAGAGTCTATTCTTATGTGAAAGGTGTTTTGCTCTTCTGTGTGCCCAATATTTGTTCATCCTTTCAGATATTTTCTATCTTTCTTCATCTGAGACCACTCTTGCTGTACTCCTTTTATTGATTTTCATTTTTAGTCTTGTTTGCGGGTCTTGCAGTATTCTGGTTTTCTCTGTCTTGTTTTTTAGGTCATCTACTGTAGTTTGGAGTTCTTTTACATCTTCCTTAATTTCTGTGATCCATTTAATGTCGCTCTTGCTATTCCATAATTTTTGTATTATTTTTGTACTAATTCTGTTTTCTGGAGTTCTCATCAGATGTCCAAAGAATGAGATGCGTTTCTTCCTGATCGTGCTCATGACTCGTTCTATTTTCTTATATACTGTTCCATTTGACGCTATTCTCCAATGCCCATTTATTTTATAATGTTTATTTATACATGTCCTAATTATTCTTCTTTCTATTTTTAGTGTTCTGTCAATTTCTGCTGTATTAGTTGTTTTGAAGATTAGTTGTTTCAGCTGCATACGTTATTTCTGGGTGTGTAACTGCTCTATAGTGTATTAATTTTGCTTCTATAGATAGGCTTTTTTTGTTGTAATTTGCATAGTTCAGTTTTTTTATTCTATTCTGCTTTTCTTTCACATTAATCTTTCTTTGCAATACTTGGCATACCACCAGAGCGTGGTTTCCAATATCCACAGAGCCACAATTTTTTGTATTTCAGTCAATGTGTGCCCTAAATTTAGAAGGCTTATATAATGTTAAATGGCCTCAAGTCCTTGTCATTCATGTCCACGCACGTGTCAGCCACTCACTCTTTGTCCTCGTTCCAAATATTCATGGAGTGAGGTAATTGTCGGTCAAATTTAGAAACATGTAACGTATACGAGGTTCTTGAATGAGTGTTTAGTAACTTTCCATACAATTTGCATTGGGAGACACCTACCGATTTATCTACTGCTGCCTCATAAACACATGAAAACTTTTCCCATGCTGGACGTGGGCTACGTTTCGTGACTTGTATATATTTCCCAATTCTTAATCTGTCCTCAGTCTGATTTAAGTTTGGTTTATTCATTTTGCTGCTTCTACAGTCGTAATAACTAAGCTGCAGAAAAACTACCTACGCAGACATATACCTGGCTATTCTGTACTCACGTTGGATTGACAGCGCAACCTGTTGCTAGGTGCTGCTGGTTTTCAGGTGCAGCAGGCTGAACGGCTCACGTGAAGCTCGCCGGACTAGCGGTAATCCAAGACGGCCTGCTTTAACCGGTTTTTCAGTATACGTGTGCTCTTGTGTCTCCGTTGCGGTAGACTGAGCTGCTTTAATGGTTGCGGTGAAGGCTGGAAGGAGAATTTGTTCGCCTCAGGCCAGTAGAGAGGGACACTTAGCTTCATGTGCATTACGATGTGTGATGAAAGTAGTCGAAAGAGGGGCAGATCTAAGCTGCACACTCCTAGGAAACTTTTAAAAAGTGTCGGAAAAGGCATGATTATACACAGTCTGTCGCGTGAATTCGTGTGTTCCTGGCGGAGTATTTTGACAGAGAGAGGGAAGTAGGAGTGCCTTTAGTTGCTTTGGATAAAGTGGTGGACCAGACTGCATTGCTCTACATATCAGCAAACGATCAGTGATAAGCATCTGCAAGGAGAAATTCGCGAAAGAAGAATCAGGAGAATCATCTACACTGGAGACACCTGGCGAGAAGAGGCGCCTCGGGGAGAGGGTCACAAATCTCGACTCTTTTCAGGAAGATACCATTCGTCGTCAGATGTAGTCAGATTATTCAAGGAAGCAGCATCCGACACTCAAAAAGCTACATACTACTTTTGTAGCAGTGGACCTATTTTACGGAAGTAAACCGTCCTTGTTACGAGTTGTGAAAAAATTAAGATTCCACTATCAACCCATTTCTGGTCGCATGTTATTAATGAAACGCCAAGATATTGCAGCCTGGTGATGCCGCTTTCTTAGAGAATTAGTAATGGCAACTTTTAACGACATCGTTTGGTCTGATGAAATATGGGTGAACGCGAGGCACAATTTAAAAAAAAGGACGAACGGACGATACCGTCAGGGATAGTATGACTTCCCCGATCGGCAGACGAAAAAAATTAATACTTTTGTGGAATGGTTTGAAAACACTGTGCTCCAAAACCTAACAAAAAACACTGTAAGTGTTATAGGTAACGCTCGATATCATTAGGTCATTCAGGAAAATAAGTCCACAAAGGCAACGAAGAAAAATGATATTGTATGCATGCTAGAGAACCGTAAGATACAGTTTGACGGTGACTTGGGAAGGGCAGAATTACACAGACGGAATAAAGCGCTGCACCAAAATAATAATCAATGTTCAGTAATGAAATTTCGGGAATACGTTTGTCTAGGTGAAATATATAATTGATGAACATTGCAAGATCTCAGGTTAATGTATGCGCGAGATGAGCGATTTCAAATGTGAAATGATGGCACATTATAACAGGTGTACCCGCCAGAATGTTCAGTGCAAGTATGTAAACATGCGTGCATTGTTTTGTACCGGTGCCGGATCTCAACTTATGGGATGGAGTTCCATGACTGTTACACTTGGTCTGTCAATACAGCGACGGTTAATGATGGTTGTGGATGACGCTGGAGTTGTCTTCGGATGATGCCGCATATGTGCCCGATTGAAGACAGTTCTGGAGATAGAGAACGCCAAGGCAACATGTCGACATGCTGTAGAGTATGTCGGATTACAACAGCGGTATGCTGACGAGCGTTATTCTGTTGGAAAACACCCCCTGGAATGGTGATCATGAATGGCAACGCAGCAGGTCGAATCATGAGATTGACGAACATATCACTGGCACCGAGGTAGAACTAGCTTTCATCAGAGAACACAACAGACTTCCACCCTGCTCTCCAGTGAGCTCTCGCTTGACACCACTGAAGTAGCATAAGCCGGTAGCTTCAGGTCAGTGGAATGCCCGCTTTAAGGCGTCTGGCTCGGAGATGTCCTTGACGCAACCGATGTGTAACAGTTCATTGTGTCACTTTGGTGGTAACTGCTGCACAAATTGCTGCTGTAGTCCTATTGCACGCCATCATTCAAACTCACTGAGGCGCTGATAATGGCGTCTTAATCGCTTTAAAGGCATTCAAGACTAAGAGCAACTCACCACGTCAATATCAAAGGTAAATAACGCTCACGACCGTTATAGCATGTACCTAAAATAAACCTGATTTGCATCCCCATAATGACGCTACTAGAACCACTCATATGCGACTATCGCGAAATATTAATAAATATCATCCTTCAGATGTAGAAACACGCCTACCAACTTCCGTTTATGTCGCAGAGCTCCTTCTTGCTTTTGTGTTTTTTTTTTCCCGTCAGTATATTAGCCCTTGTGGCAAAGCGGAAGCCAAAGAACTCAGTTTATATTCTGGATGAAGTACATAAAAAATACTAGCATAAAGTGTTCAGATTGCCTCCATACCATTGCACATCAATGCAACAGAATTGATTTGTGTTCACGTTAAACATCATATCGCTGCGGAAAAAAATATTACGTTGACCGAAGTGGAACGGCTTTTGAAGGAAGCAGTTGAAAAAGTGACGCCAGAAGACTGGCAGAAGGCAGTCGATCATTTGGCAGGAGTGATACAGGAAGCATGCAGCAATGAAGGTGCGTTACAATAGTGTTTCGAAAACATGATAATATCTGTCACTACACTGCAAGGCCGCCGCAGACCACGCGGCCACCCGGCGCGGCTGTTGGAAATTGTGATGAAAGTAACATTATCTATATAGGGTTGCGTCCGACAGTAATTTTTTAACGCATTAGCCACAACTTCCGAACGCTGGTCATGACGCACAGAATTACGAATGAATACTCCCAAATACCCTCAGAGAATTCTCCCTGTTGATGGACTAACAACTGAAAAAGTGACTTCATGTCAGAGTCCTAAATCTCCGGTACAGTACATCTACATCTACATGGCTAACCTGTAAGTCACACTTAAGTGCCTGGTAGAGTGTTCATCGAACCTCCTTCACAATAATTCTCTGCTATTCCACTCTCGAACAGCGCTCGGAAATAACCAACACCTACATCTTTTCGTGCGAGTTCTGATTTCCCTTATTCTGTTATGATAATCGTTTCTCCCAATGTGAGTCGACGTCAGCAAAATATTTTCGCTTTCGAAGGAGAAAGCTGATGTTTGAAATTTAGTGAGAAGGTCCCGCCGCAATAAGAAACGCCTGCGTTTTAATGATGTTCATCCCAAATCCTGTATCACGTCCGTGACACTCTCTGCATCCTGTAAGTGTTCTGCCAATAAAAAGCAGTCCGTGGTTCACCTCCGCTCCCATCCCTAAAATTTTCTGTGTTTTCTTTCCAATTTAAGTTGTACGTAAATGTAATCCCAGGTATTTAGCTGAATTCAGAGCCTTAAGATTTGATTGATTTATCGTGTAACCGAAGTTTAACGAATTTCTTGTAGCACTCATGTGGATGACCTCACACTTCTCATTATTTAGGGTCAACTGTCAATTTTAGCGCCATACAGATACCTTTTAACAACCGTTTTGCAATCCGTTTTGTCTTCTGATAACTTTACTAGGCGATAAGCGACTGCATCATTTTTCTGCAAAGAACCTACGACGGCTGCTCACATTTTCTCTAAAACCGATTCTATAGAAAAGGAACAGCAGAGGGATATAACACTACGTTGGGGAACACCAGAAGTCACTTCTGTTTTACTCGATGACTTTCCGTCAATTACTATGAACTGTGACCTCTCTGACAAGAAATCACGAATCCAGTCGCATAACGATGATATCCCAAAAGCACACGATTTGATTACAAGCCGCTTCTGGGATACGGTGTCAGAAGTCTTCTGGAAGTCTAGAAATATGGGATAAATTTGAAATCTCTTATCAATAGTACTCGACACTTCCTCTAAGAAAAGAGCTAGCTGCATTTCACAAGAACGATCTTTCCTAAATCCATGTCGCCTACCTGTCAGCAGACCGTTCTCATCGAGGTAATTCTTAATGTACGAACACATATACGTTCCAATAGCCTTTTGCACATTTTAATGATAAGGCCTGTAATTTAGTGGATTATTCCTACTGCCTTTCTTGGCTACTGGTGTGACCTGTGCAACTTTCTAGTCTTTGGGTACGGATCTTTCGTCGAGCGAGCAGTTGTACATGATTGTTAAGTATGGTGCTATCGCATCCGCATACTCTGAAAGGAACCTAATTGGTATATAGTCTGGAGAGGAAAACCCGGAAGATTTACTTTTATTAAGTGATTTAAGTTGCTTCAGTTCTCAGAGATAATCATCTACTTCTAAGTTGCTCATGTCGACAGCTGTTCCTCATTCGAATTCTGGAATATTTAATTTGTCTTCTTTGGTGAAAGAATTTCGGAAGGCTGTGTTCAGTAACTCTGCTTTAGTAGCACCTTCATCTATAGTATCTCCATTTAAATCGCTCAGAGAAGGCATTGACTGGGTTTTGCCGCTTTCACGCTTTGCATATGAACAGAATCGCTTTGGATTTTCTGCCAGACTTCGAGACAAAATTTCGTTGTGGAAACTATTATAATGATCACGTACTGAATTCTGCGCTAGCTTCCGAGCTTCTGTAAAAGGTCGCCAATCTCGGGGATTTGCGTTCGTTTTAATTTGGCATGCTTCTTTCATTGTTTCTGAAACAGTGTTCTGACCTATTTTTTGTACCATTGCAGATCAATTCCGTCGTTTGTTTATTTATTTGGTATAAATCTGTCAATTACTGTGGATGCTATCTCTCTGAATTCAAGCTACATCTTGTCTACACCTACAGTGTTAATTTGGAAGGAGTGGAGATTGTCTCTCAATAAGGCGTCAAGCGAATTTTTATCTGCTTTTTTGAACAGATATATTTTTCGTTTGTTTTTGGAGGATTTAGGTGTTACAGTATTCAGACTCGTTACGAAACCTTGTTTTCACTAATCCATGTATCCATTTTGATGCTTGTTATAAGCTCAGGATTATTAGCCGCTAAGGGGTCAAGTGTGTTTTCACACCTGTTAAACTGTTCGATTGGGCTCGTGGACTAAATGCTCACAATACTGCGTTTAGAACAACTACAGATGGCTATTTATGCGTACCTCCGAATTTAAACATGTACTTTCGCTAATGTATCGAGGGTAAATTGAAGTTACCACCAAAAACACCACCACCCCAATGCACAAGTCGAGGAATATGCAGCCTACACGGTCGCAGAATCATCTGATTCAGACCGTCCACTCGGCTCTGTGCCAGAGATTCATAATCAGTCCTGTCGACTATGCTACAAACGGTAAGCTCTGCTTTCATCTCGCACGCAAGACTGGCAGCCTTTATCACTTCAGGCACCCGGCTGAAATGTGAGAGAATCTCCTCCATTCCAAGACGACACACATCATTGATATTGATGTGAGCCACCACCTGCAGTTGGTTGCACCCTGTGCTCTTCATGGCATTCGGCAGCATCTGTTCTACGTCTGGAATGACTCGACCGGTATGCACATGGAGTGCGCATTGGCTTTCTTCTCCTCCTTGGCAGCCATGTCTGTTCAGGGCCCAAAAACGCGCCTAATATTGGAGCTCCTAACTACAAAAAAAACCCTCTCTCTGTGACTGCCTGGGTCCTGCAGGCTGGGAGGTTTCGCTAAATACGTCTAGAGTCCATTACACGCAGGAGGCAGCTACATAGGTAGCAGGAGTTGTGTGGCATGGACTGGAGAGTTCTTTAGGTGAGAGGGTGTTCGAGAAAGACAAGCGACTGCATCTGGCTGGGGGACATTGTCAGCTGCAGACAGCACCTGGAACCTGTTTGTCTGACTAATTGAGGAGGCCTTACGTTCAGCCCCCTGGGAAGTGTTTCGCAGTCTGGCACGCCCGTATGTGGCCTCCCACTTGCCCACACGCGAGGGGTCAACCTCAGTGCGAGCAGTAACTGGGATGGCTGCTGGTGCGGACCGATCGGTCGACTTGTGGGTCACGTTGAACGTCTGCTGGATACCCACGGCATGCCCACAATAGTGATGCTCATCCACTGCTGACTCAAGCTGTGGAACTGAAGCTAATAAAGCCTGGAGCTGAGAGCGAAGTTCACCAACATAGCTAGCATCTGCACAAAGCCATCATGCTACCTATCCATACTAAAGACTGTGGAAGACTACACTACACAGACAAACAAACGACAATCGACATGCACTAATACTCTACTGTAGACACTGATGAAAGCGCAAGAACTGTGTCTAATAAATTAGATTAACACGTAGAGATTCAGAAACTAAACTGCCAAAGCACATAGGCGAGACTAGATAATTTGCTCCCAGTTAGGAACACGTAAAATGTCACAAAATATATTTACTTTCTGACACAAAAGAAAACGTCAGGACTGTGTCTGTTAAATATGAAATTAACATGCTTAAATTCCGAAACTATAGTTCTAAAGCACACAGATGAAACCATATAATTCACTCGTGGTTAGGATCTCATAATATGTCACAAAATGGGTTTCTTCCCTGTTGCTGCTGGTTCGCGGCCGGCGGCTGCTGCCAGAATTCCATTTACCTGTACAACTCTCACAAGCTGCTACATTTTCAACAGTTGATCCAAATGGCGTCCCCTCGCATCAATGCATGCATGACATTGTCGCACAAAGTCTTGTCATACCCGTTCTAATACTCCGGGAGTCATTTGAACAATTTCGCAGGCAGCAAAAATTCATGCCAGGGAAAATGGTTCAAATGGCTCTAAGCACTATGGGACTTAACATCTGAGGTCATCAGTCCCCGAGACTTAGAACTAGTTAATCATAACTAACCTAAGGACATCACACACATCCATCCCCGAGGCAGGATTCGAACCTACGACCGTAGCAGCATCTCGGTTCCGAACTGAAGTGCCTAGAAACACAACGGCCGGCCCTGCCAGGGAATCCTCTTCAGTCTCGGCAGGCATCTCGTACACAAGACTTTTCACATGCCTCCACAAGAAGGAAGTCAAGTGGGGTGTAATCAGAAGAACGTTCTGACCACGAAAGAGGATATTTATGGAATGTCTGATCCAAGTGTTCACGAACCCTCATCCTGTAGACGATCGGGGTTTTGTGACACATTGATCGTCAGTGACAGAGGGGAGCAAAGGTCATTACTTTGTCAAGGATAGTGGGAGGGAAAGCGACAGTTGTGGACAGTGGAGTGGGCTCTTTTCTTGGCTCAGTGGGTGAGATGTGAATGAAATATTGGTGGTTGCACTATCAGTCATATATTAAGAAATAAGACCCTTTAAACAAATACAGTAATACAATGTGTTTCAAGTTGCTCAATTCCTCTCGGCAGCGGAGCGGCGCGGCGTCGTAGCGTGCAGATTCCAGTGCAGATTCCAGTGACCGCTGGTACGGTGACGGCTCGTGTTACAGCAGAGCGCCTGGCGGCGTATCCTTCCCTCAGTACCGTGCTCGTGACCCCTTGCGGCGGCGGAGCGGTCTTCTTGTTAAACCGCTCATTACGTTATTAGCAAACGGCTACGGCGTGGCGCGGAATCGAACTAGCGACCCTCAGGATCGGCGTCTGCTGCAGGAGTTCATCCACCTCTACGTTAAGAGGTGACCCTTCGTCCTAACCAGCCACCTGGTTAAGTACTACACGAACATCTTTCTGGTAAATGTTTTAAATAATAACTATTAGCCGATCACTTCACAATTGCCGTTTTGGGTGGGAGCGCTGTGAGCTGTTTCCGTATTCTGCTATTCGTTGTTCTGAACGACGCGTCAGCGGTCTACTCGCGCTCAATCAAAGTGTAATGTGGTTCCTGAACTGTACTTGGTGTACAGCAGCGGATAAAACAAACTCAAAACTGCATTGCGTTAACACAGTCTTCTGTCGAAAGACAACAGAAACGAACCCAAGGAAAACAACTTTTCTTTTAGGGCCTAAAAATGCAGCAGAGCGTGTAGGACACAGCGGATTTTTGTTATACATTCACTTTTAATATGTTCTTTTACACGAAACCGTTGAAAATGAAAATCAAAAAGTTGCGTTACGATCTAAAAATTGAATAGAACGTGCCATACAATAGAAATTCATACATACGTTTACAGAGATGCATTCAAAATTAAAATTAAACTGTCGTTTTACGATCTAATAACTTGAATGTGTAGAAGATAAAAAAAAATACGTTCGGTATTAATACGTGAATCTATAGGAAAGCGTAAGAAATGAAAATGAAATAGAGATTTCGGTGCACGAACTAATAACTAAACACAGACGAACAAACACCGAACTGGATTTGCTATTACATAATTTTACAGACTATCGTGGAAAAATCAAATTTGTTTTATAATCTAACAGTTAACGTGTAAACACTAGGGTCTGTGTAGCTAGATGCTGCATAGTAAGTGAACCCAATGCCTTTAATCCATGTAAGGGCTGAACAGTTTTGTAGTGCAGCTACTGCTCTCACCTTTTTAATGACATTAGCAAAGCTTTTACGTATTTATCGACAGAACTGAACTAAGTTATTCATTAACACTTTTTCATCTGAGCGTACTCTCCGATAACTATACATTTCAGCAGACGCCAAGAACACGTATCAGTTGTAATATACTACAGTATCAGTATAACTTCACTGTCTAGCGCCGAGCGGCCTGGGTCATTCGGGTATTGTTTAGTATTGTTGGGCGCCTGCGGTCACGTCTGCACATAAACGAGGTTTAGTTCTGTGTGTTCGGCCATCGACAGTTGTAAAATAAACAGGCAATACGTAGTTTGTAAATCCAATGAATGTGTTCTACGTTATAACAAAATTGACATTATAATCTTCAATTTTTAAAACTAATATGAATAAATAAACAAACTCACCAGTCAGCAAAGTTTGCGTCTGGCTTTGGCAGCAGAAAACTCGTTGATCATATCTTCATAGTTCAGACGGTTATCAATTAGGACGTCGGCTTCGATGTGAAGAATGGACAAGGCGTTCAATCTCTTCTCAGACAACGTAGAACGTAGGTAAGATTTCAGTCTTTTAACGAGCGTCCTGCTGAACAATTTGTAAGTATCATACATAGAAATATTCTAAGAGCTACAACAACATTCGGAAATACGGGCTGTAGCCTGACTTTTCGTAAAACTTTACTCATTTCGACTGGTATATCACTTATCTCAGAAGATTTCAAACGTTCCCCGAAATGTACACATTCACTAGGGAAGGAAGGCTCTGAATCTGTGTCATATGACGATTGGACTTTTGCTGCACGTTTAGCAGTATCGTTAGGTGAACTGTTCTTAAGGCTACTGAAAACTGTGAAGGCGTCGAACAGTGTTCTGTAGCTTTCCTTCCTCCTCAATAATTCGGCGTACACGTTTTCGAGTACTGGGGGAAATGTTTCGACTCTAAATTTTTCCCTTCCCGTCAGAAAAACTTCTTCAGAGTCCTCTTCTTCGTCATCATGAAGTTTGTGTTTTCGTGATCTTTTATAGGTGCATTCATAGTCTATATCAGTCACAATCTCCATGGATTTATTTTAATAATAGTCGAACATGCCACTAATAGGTGTAATAAACATACTAGTGATTCATATAATTCATACACTATTGTAGTATCAATAGTTACACTTTGCAGTTTCATATTTAAACTATTAAATCTCTGGAGTATGTCCTTCCAAACTGTCACCATGAATAGTGTTTCTAGTCTGCTGAGTTTATTCAATAAAGCTGAAGCCCCATTTTGCACAAGTGGTTTTTCAAACGTATTATTGGCAATATGGGTGAGGACATTGATAACGCCCTCCCAGTTTTCATATAGACTTACGCACGCTTCCTCTCTTACTGACCAACGTGTTTTTGATAAACGTTTTACCGGTTTGCTCCCTGGTTTCAGGAAGGAAGAAGTTTATCCCAGCGCTTTGTAGAAGCAGAGAAAACATTATAAAGGTTTTGCACCACATTGAAAAATGAACATGTTACCCGACAACAGCTTGCAGCACTAGAGCCGACAAAATTCAAAGAATGTGCTTCACAAGGAACATAATGCGCTTTCGGATTTCGTTCTTAAATGCGTGCTTGAAAACCAGTGTAGGTTCCTGACATATTGCTTGCGTTCTCATATGATTGCCCTCCACAGTGAGTGATATCAATGGAACTTGTAGACAAGACTTTTAGTACGGTCTCAGCTAAGCTTTCGGACTTAAGTCCTGGGTTAGGTAAAAACAGAAGGAAACGTTCAACAGGTTCACCATTCCCGTTCACATATCGTAATATGAAAGATAATTGATGAATATGTGAAATGTCCGCAGTAGAATCTACTATCAGAGAGAAATATTTGGTCTGTTTTATTTCACTTATGATAATTCCTTTTATTTGTTCAGAAAGAAGCTCTATTATTTCATCACAGATTGTTGAATTAAGATAACTTGTATGTCCCTGCCCTTGATTTCCGTATCGTTCAATGTGCTCGGCCATAAAAGGATCAAACTTGGCTACAAGTTCAAGAGACATCATAAATTGACCATTATGTGCTGAATGGAATCTTTCAACGTGTCCACATTGGGGAAGTCCATGACTTGTTAGCCTCTTCACTACTGCAAACACCGTTTTCTACACACTGCGCCAGCATATATCTCGTGTCTCAACTTATGATTCGAAATGGTTATCTATTGTTCCAAGTGAATTTTTTCTTGTTAACAGTGACAACTCAGAATTTTTGTGTTCAAGTGAATTCTCATGATCAGATAAAAAGCTAGATATATTTTTCCAATCTGCAATACCATTAGTAGCAATCGCGGCCTTACCTCCGAACAATTTACATGGTGCACAAAACAGCACTGGCTGTATAGGAGTATACTAGAAAATGACAAAAAGTTGATTCACCATTTAAAAGTTTATGGTAATACACATTTTTGTTCAAATATCTAGTTTTATCGCCTATTAATAGAAAAATCACCATTATAATTTTGATTAATGCCACGTTGTAAGAGAACGTCGAGTGTTGATTCATTGACACACCATTCTGCAGGATCACCACTAACGAGGTTATTTCTTTTTGTAATGTCTGACTCGACACTTAGCTTTTCATGAAACTCGAAATCATGAACAATTTGGTTTTCTTCATTCTTTACTTTTGTTTCGTCTGTATTTACTTCTTTTTCAACAGCTGCAGTACCATAAATATCATCCGTACTACTTAAACTCGAAGTCGAACCAGAATCATCTTTTGCGAAAAATTTATCTACCCTGCCAAGCGTTTTTAGAACATTGGCTTCTGGTTCTCTACTCTCCTTCGATAATTTCTGAAATGCCGCCCCCAACTTAATTCTGCACGTTTGCTTTCTTCAATGATATTAATGTTAAGACACTTACAAAATCGTCAACCATCACTCAAAACAAAAGAAAAAATTGTAAAAGGAAAGAATGAAAGACTGTATCCAGTTCCAATCGTACTACACCGCACATGAACATAAAGCTTTTTACTTTAAATACGACACACGAGCTCAAAGATTTTTCCTTTAAACACGGAGCGATGAACTGAGCAATTCGGATTGCACAACGTAACTGTGCTATGAAAGAACGACAATGGAGAATAATTTAATTTCATTATCGTCTGTTTCTCTGTTGTCAGTGAACAGTAGAAGCACACCTGCTGGTTGGAATTCGTCTCGTAAAGAAAACGGGACAGTCCCTGTTTTGGCTACTGTTCCCACGTCGCTGGAATTTAACTGGGGCGCAAATACAATCTGAATATTCTTGATACTGTCTTTCTAATTTCTTATAGTGAGGTGCGCTGGATCAACTGTTAGCCCACTTATTCTTATAACGTTTAAGCGGTTGCTGTGGGCAGAGAAGACAGACTACAACGTTTAAATAGTCTTGTTCACAGCTGAGGTGGTGTGTTGTTATCTTTGTGAACACTGCTGCTATATCTACATGCATATGCACCTTTTGTTCCAACATAAAATAAAACTAACCTTCCCTCGAAGAAAAAAAGCTTAGTTAAGAAGTTTAGTATAAAATTTGCAATTCCATGTACTATCCGATTGCACTGAGTGGGAACTTTGATAACGTCCAGGCTGCAGCACAATAAATGAGACAAACGAAAATTGGTTTCTTCTTCTTTTTTCGCCAATCTGCTTATGTTCTTTTCGTACAAACATGTTGCGGCGGGCTGAGTTAGGATTGTGGCTCAGTTGTTTGATCACTGTCTCTCGTCGTACTATGCACTACACAAGTTCCACCTATCTCATTACGGCGTCTGATTACCAACCCGTTTCTCTCCATACGTAGATCTGTTCAGACGACGTGAAAAGCAGTGTTGAAGTAAAACACCATCAATACTTAAGTTTGCAAAGTACGAGTAATCTCTGGTAGCAAACTATCCTGTAATATAACAATTTTCAGGTGGAGGGCGATTGCTTCATCTCTTTATAAAAATGTGAAAATTCTGCAACAAGTTTTTCTTTCTTTAGGCTCAAAATAGAACTTGTCATCAGCCCGTATTTAATCAACGGATAATATCACGGTCTCCAGAATGAGATTTTCACTCTGCAGCGGAGTGTGCGCTGTTATGACACTTCCTGGCAGATTAAAACTGTGTGCCCGACCGAGACTGGAACTCGGGACCTTTGCCTTTCGCGGGCAAGTGCTCTACCATCTGAGATACCGAAGCACGACTCACGCCCGGTCGTCACAGCTTTACTTCTGCCAGTATCTCGTCTCCTATATTCCAAACTTTAAAGAAGCTCTCCTGCGAAGTTTAATATCACTGTCCTCAACTCACAGTTCAGACAACCCAGTATACACACAAGGCTACCAGGAATATACTTAAGTCCAACCCAAATTATCACGCGATTTACAGTCATTACTCTGCTACAATATACGAGTTTCACTTTCGGTCCTTTTTCAGTGGATATCTAATAAGGAAACTGCTCACCAAGTATTCCACAGACGATAATGATCGAGGCCGACAAAATGAACTAAAATTTGTGCTGCAGGCAAGCCTTGAACCTGGGTCTTTTGGCTTGCTAGCCACATACGCTAACCATTACACCACCAGAGTACGGTAATTTACAGTGCTGCACGAACTAACTAAGCTAGTGCCCTCCCCAACACAAACTTCATTTCATTTTTCCCTTACATATTGTCACTACTGCCAGGGCTCTCCGATATTGATTGGGGTGCATGTCAATATCGGAGAGCCCTGGCAGTAATGACAATACATGAGAGAAACGAACCAGCCACATAGTTAAAATTGCTCTTGCGATAACTGAGAGGACATTGTAATATGCACGCTGCTCCAGCCATGCGCGTGGATATCGCCATATTTCAAGACCGAGGGATGAGTGCACATTTTCTCGCCTAACGAGAAACATAGGAGAGTTTCTGCTGATAAAATAAGCAAAGATTTTGATTAGCTTTTATAGGAATTTCAGAGGACTAGAGCAGACATGCAGCGAACAGCTCATTGGAGCTAAGGTAAATACCGCGAGCAGAGGCGTAAACTTGTTGGTTCACCAGCTTGCGTCCACTGTGAACTAGAGCAATCTTGAGTAATCTTTTGCTCAGCTTGTCACAAAAACTAACCATCCACCAGAGACTTTATTGACATCCTAAGTAGTGCCGAATTTAGAACCGGAATCGGATGATTTGTCGTAATATTATCCAATCTCACGACGTAGTAGTAAGAATAATTTTGTAAAGAAACTTCTGGTAAGAAATTTGATATTGTTGTGTAGAGTTATTTCGATTACTCAAGACGAAATGCGTTATTTTAACAACTGTCCTAATTTTGTCACATTACAACCTATGTAAATTTGTATATTTCCTTGACAATAATTCTGCATTAAAACCAATTTGTGTGCAGCTCTGTCATAAAATAATGCTTCACTCGTTACCCCAGTCATTTATTCTATAGATGCTTATGCAATCACAGGCGCTTCTGCTGATGTCTGATGAAAGAGAAAAAGGACAGAGTGTCAGATAATGGCGACCCTGCCAGGATGTCATTTGGTCTGCCAGGATGGCAATGGGTCTGCCAGGATCGCAATTAGTCAAATTAGAAAGAGAAATTAAAGTTTAGTATTGAAAAAAGGGAGAAACAAAAAATTTTTGTTTTTGTGACAAGGTTACTCAATGCATGTGTCTGCATAGTGGTCATAATACTGTAAATGTGTGATCCACAGAAAATGTATTAAAGAGCAAAGGTAAAGTTTTGTGTTTGTGTAAAAGTAGCTTGTACATGATCTTGCTGGTGCTCACGACGTTATTCACGGCGTTGTTGAGTTGTTTTATATGTTCACAAACAATGGACGTCGTTGCTAATATGTGTTCATAGTCTAAAAAACTTTCTGTGATATTTTGGAAACGTGTCAGGTCATATAACTTAATGTTGACGAGAGCTCAGGCTCGCGCAAATCGAGAAAGACAGAGGTTAGTTAGACGATCGGAGATGGTGGAAAGATGGAGAACATCGCATACAGGGCAAACTGAAGTACTTGATAGGATAGAAATTGATATACAAAAAAAAGTATAGAGGGCAAGTCATAAAATCGAACAAAGTGACAATGCAGGGGGATGGTGGCAGTTTCGCAGATGGTATCACAGTACGAGACTGCACAAAAACGAAAAAATCAGGGATCTAGTGGGTCAGAAATAGAATCAGAGGACGAGCAACTTCGGGACGTTGAACCAAATGTTGTAATTCTGAATCCAACGGGACAGTTTCCTACGGAAAGGATGTGTGTAAGTGCGTCCGCACTATGCACGGAAGTGGGTGAGACTTCACGTGAAAGACGCGACGGCAAAATTTGCACCAAATGGTGACAAGTGATGTTCGGAATATTGAAGCAACTCACTATTGTCGCAAAGCAAACATATGCAGGGATAGCAGACTTAAAACAGAAACAAATGCAGGATTAGTAGACTTAAAACCTGAAACGACGAATTTAAAAACCGAAACGGCGAATTTAAAAAACAGCAACAAATGCAGGGTTGGCAGACTTAAAAACAGAGACAAGTGCTGCATTAAATGGGGTCAAATTTGAAACAAATGCTGGGATCGAAAAAGTCCGCAAAGATCAGCAAATTTTGCGAACGGAAGTGAATGAACAATTTACTGAAATCTGAAAAGAAGCGAGAGACGCGCGCGAACTAATTCAATCACTAATGGCTGACCAGAAAAAGATGCGTTCTGACATTGACCAGGTGCAGGATAAAGTAGCTAATGTTAACGAGAGTTGATAAGTTGGTATATAAGACGTCTGGTAAGGCGCAACAGATCGTGGAAGAACTCAATGTCGGAAAACGTGTCACGCGAGCCACATTAAAAAGATTCGATACACGCATTGAAAACATCGTCTCGAAAAATCAGCAGCATTATGAACAAATTCGTACAGAACGGAAGCAGTGTACCGAGAACCGTACGGAAAGCAGTAGTGAGGCAACGGAATCGGTGGTATCATCCGACATAGTGGTGGGAAAAAAATACAGTTATACAATCTTCCGTGGCAGCAGCGCAAACACAAAAAGTCATGAGATTCCACTTGTATGTCCACAAGAGGTTGCGTCGGTATTTTCCGAACCGAAACAGAAACAAGTGGGAGGAGAACAGTTGAGACAGGTGAGCGTAGCTGGTAATGTGCGTTCACAACAGACAATGTGCGGGGAGCGGCAACTGCGGGCATTCCAACAGAGCAGCAGCTGACCCTCCGAAAGTACTTGAATTACTCGATAATAGAGCAATTTATGGCGACACATGTACCAGATTCTCAATTTCCGAGTTACAGTACGACAGGTCATATAGTGCAGGTTAATATGAACCGAATACAAAGACAAAACACTGGTCCAGTAACGGGAAATGTAAAAGTATCTTTCAGTCCGATACCCGGGGAACAGTACGATTTAGAAGATTGCATATCACTGCGTAGATGAGATGGTAGATGGGGCTCAAATGTGTCATCTCAGGATCCAAATGTGATAGGACGAATAAAAGAAAACATGACACATTTGAAGGGAACGGAACAGGTTGCGAAAAACAAACGCCAAATGATTTCAATAGAAAAATTTGACAATGATCATTTTTTGACAGTCAGAAAATTCCAACATTACAAAGAAAGCGGGAACAGTTTACACCCCCGCACGTTTATACATCAATTCCAGATCGGTTTACCAGAGCATTGGCCACTTAGTCATAAACTTGATTTTATTTGCGATTATATGGAAGGCGCAAGAGCGGAAACCATGCAAAGAGTCGCTGCAAACTGTCAGTCGTATGAACAATCTAAATCTGCATTCTTGGAGCGGCGCTGGTCCACGGAAACTCAAAATAGGATAAAATATGAATTGTTGCAAAAAAAGTCATTCGAAAATTCGAGAGAAAAGAAGTTAGATTTTTTGAAAATGACAAAAAAAGAATCAGTGTTTAGATAATCCATACAGTGATGGGGAACTGATACGTATGTGCACAGTGAAACTACCGTTGCGTTAACAGCAATCGTTGGTTGGTGGAGCAGGAGATAATATACAAGCATTTAAACGGATGTTAAGAGAGCTTGAATTCAACTTCAGTCAAGATGTCCCGAAGAAACAACATGCTGTGAGAGAAACCAATGGTAGGGGAAATAATAGTTACCGATTAGGCTTTAATAATGCTTACAATGGCAATAATAAAGAAAGGAAAGGTAATCGTTTTGGAAAGAATAGTAATCGGTCATGGGATAATAATAGCTATGGTTTTGGAAACTCACAGTGGTCAAATAATAACAATGGTTTTGGTGAGCCGCGGAATTATAATAATGGCTTTGGTCCCAGAAACTATGGTGGTAACTGTAATCCGCAATATGATCATTGTGCAAACGAAGCAGGGAGGTTCAGGAGTTTTCCACCACAAAACCCAAGTTATTCAGGTGGAACTGGGATGCCTAGAACGCAGAAAGGTTGGGAAAATCAGACTTGAGCAGAACGAAACACGCGAAATGAACCGGTACAGGAAGTCGAGTTGAGGCCACCAAACCCGGATAAAATTGACGAGATGAACGGTACGAAGTCCAGCCACAAGTGATTAAACATGTAGATAGACTTAGCTTTGATTAGCAATTTCGGAAGTAAGTTTAGGGGGTGATCAGATACAAGCAGCAGCATGCTGGGAGACAATTGACTGGGAATCGACTGATGATGAGGATCAAGAGTTGTTAACAGTTAATATAGACAGTAGTACAAAAATTGGTGATGACCAGATTGTGATGGACGTAGTTCATTTATACGAAAGTGAGAGAGAAGCAGTATGCCAAGAGGATAATGCCCCATTGACAACACCAGTATTGATACCCAAGTCAGAATTAAATTCCCACCAGTAAACAGCGTATAACATCAACATCTCGTAAAATTAGCACTGAGCAATCTGAAGACTGCGGCGGAAAATAGAAAGAGCCGAGCAGACAAAACGGGAAACTCACGAGTATTTTCACTAGGACAAAAGGTACTTGTAAAAAATCACCATCTTTCTAGCAAGAAAACACATCAAAGCCACAAGTTCTTTTCAATACACAAAGGCACAATGGTAGAAAGTAAAGTAGTCCTTGGTAATGCAGTCGAACTGATTAATCGAAAAACAGGAAAATCATTGGGTTTGCACCATATGAGTTATTTGAAATGGTACAAAGGGTAAAACAAAATAAAATATTAACTCCACAAGAAAGTTTAGTTGTATTAAATAACCAGAAGTCAAAGAGTAGGAAAGCTAAGAAAATGCACACAGATAAAATTTTTAATTTGTACTTGTAATTGAGAAGGAAAAACAATAAAGTAAGAACTAAAGTAACTCTTCTGCAAATGAAATGTGTTCTGGGGAAAGAGTAGAAAGCAAGGAGAAAGACAGAGATCAGCATGTGGACAGTTTGACGAAACAGTAGTAGATTCTCTCTTAATAAGATAGTGTAAAGTTAAACAGAAGTTGATTTTTGTGGACGAAAGGAAGTCAAGAAGTAGGAAGGAAGTAAAGGATCACATAAGAAGGAGATAGTCATATCTAATGTGTTCCATAGAGGACAGTGAACGTACTATTGAACAGATATTCTGGAGGAAAATGAGAAGCATATATGAATTGTGAAAGTTATCACAAGTTGATATTAAAATGGAGATATGAGGCAAATAAATGTGAAAGCTCGTTAGGACGTAAGAATTAAGAGAGAGAATTGAATTATTAAGCTAAGCGAGAAATATGTCACGGAAGGAGGTAGACAGGGATGTAAGTTTAACCCAGAGAATATTTCAATCAGAAAGAGTATGATGGGGGAAGAAAGGAATATAAAAGTTTACATTTAGCAAAAGGAGAAAGGGATAAGTACAACCAAGAAAAATAAGCTCTAGAACAATGCAACAGAACAATAGAGAAAGTTATTGAAAAAAAGGGGGAGATACATATTGTAGTTTGAAGGTCTGTTACAGCTAATGCCGAAAAGAAGAGATTGCAGAGAAAAAGACCCTGGAATCGGAATCAAGGTGCAAAGTTGTCATGATAATATGATGCACCTCTACAGAAGAATGCTGAAGATTAGATGGGTAGATCACATAACTAATGAGGAGGTACTGAATAGAATTGGGCAGAAGAGGAGTTTGTGGCACAATTTGACAAGAAGAAGGGACCGGTTGGTAGGACATGTTCTGAGGCGCCAAGGGATCACAAATTTAGCACTGGAGGGCAGCGTGGAGGGTAAAAATCGTTGAGGGAGACCAAGAGATGAATACACTAAGCAGAATCAGAAGGATGTAGATTGTAGTAAGTACTGGGAGATGAAGAAGCTTGCACAGGATAGGGTAGCATAGAGAGCTGCATCAGGACTGAAGACCACAACAAGAACATGAAGCACCTGTAGTTAGAAAAAAAAGGGGAGGAAGGAACTTACTAACGCACTAACCTTCATCACCATCAATTTCACTCTTACTGTCCATCGTCATGAAGATGAGAAAACCACGACCTTTTTACTTATAAAATGAATGGGGAAAGGAGATATAAACTAATAAAAACGGTAAGAAGAAAAAAAATGTATAGTTTAAATAAAGACTGTTGTAAAGTTTATTAAGAATTTAATGTTTGTGAAGCCTGGGGTACGATAAGATAGGTAATAATATCGTGTAAAATAGAGAATGTGTGAGGATATAAGAAAAGGAAGGTAGACAGAATTTGGACAATATAGTATGATACATAATGTCATCAAGCATGATGCAGCTTTATTGCGGTCAGATCGACAGCAGAAATGAAGAGATCAGTTAGGAAGGGAAACTAAGTGTGGGTGCCTTGTACGCCAGCCTACGAGATGGCGAAAGAAGAGTCCTTCGTGAAAGCAACAGTCCAAGAAGATAACACCTCTGTGGAAAAGTTTGGAGATCTACAACGCATCCTGGATATGATCAACACGTACCGTAACACGAACTTTATTCACATGAAAGCCACATGCAATCGTTATAACAATGGTTCTGTGAAAGTGTTAGGTACTTAGCACTTCTATCGCGAACTGTTAAGAGCAGCATAAGGAGAGATGATGGATGTCCACCGAACCGGAATGGAGGCAGACATATTATATCAAGGATGAGCAGGTGTTTAAATTCACCAGAACAAGAAGAGGCGTATTTCTGTAACTTGAGTTTCAGAATAACTGAAACTGTTATCATACTATACGGAATTCAACAACTACGAAACATTCTCTGAAAACTCATGGGAGTAATCAAGAAAATGGTGGAAGGCTGTCTAATCTATCTTGATGAACAACTGGACACAAGAAAGGAGACGCAACAATTTGAAAAAAGACACCATAAGAAAGGATTACACAATAACTAGTTTAAAGAAGTCTTCAGTCCCAATTACAGGTCCAGAGAAGAACAAAGACACAAGGGAGAAGACAGCAAGATGCAACAAAAACAGAAGATGCAATGCAGAAGATTTGGAACAAAGCAGAGCCTGGAACAGAAGATATCAAGGAACCTTTCCAAATCCCTTCCCATACAAGACCATTATTGCATTTACCTACGAACAAAGAATCCAATTTTAAGTGTTCTAGCATTACGAATGTCCAATATTCCTTATAGCAAATTGCAACACTTTCTGATGTCATACCGAGAGATGGGAGATGACTACTCGAATAGAGAACAGGAGATGAATTGACCAATGGTGAACTGGCATAAAAATTCGAAGAATGATGAAGATAAGTTTTTATGCTGCCAAAAATAGATCTCTAATACAATTTCGCCATGGGTGAGGCGCAATGTCCCAGGCGTGTCACAGGTGGAGTACAATGGAAAGCTCTTAAAAGCGACAGGTGGCGAGAGACAATGAACGGGCCAGGTGTCTCATCCAGGAGGGCAAGTAGTATTCCACTTGAATGGTACGGAAAGAAACTTTAGAAAACTGCTTTGGGGAATTTCCAGATGCATACAAGCAAACCAGTGACGCAGTCGATCACGTGAACTACCAGTGGTATGCCCGTGATGTATGCATGTAACGTTTAGGCGTCTGGAGTGGGCACAAAATGTCCGATTGGCTGAACCGAACTAGGAAGGGGTAAAGTGCCGAAATTTCGATGCAGTTTAACGACAGGCCCTTTGCGATTATCAGAGAGAGTTTCCACAAAATAAGAGGAATGCTCCTATTGATCAGAAAAAACCATGATGTGGGCACAAAAAGACCCAGATAGGGAACAGTTTTGCTATGAGAGAGACAAGACCGAAAATTTCAGGAACTCTCCTCTGAACTGACTTCAAGTGCTGAACGGGGTGCACAACACTCTGTGCAATGCAGAAGAGGAATCTGGTGTGAACCCTGCATTCACTGCAACCGACAGTCAGCTAGATATTAGCTGTAGTGTCGTTGAGCTCCAGCAGCAGAGAAACGAACCAGCCACATAGTTAATTGTTCTTGTGAGAACTCAGAGGGCATTTTAATACCCACGCTGCTTTAGCCACGCTCGTGGATATCGCCATATTTCTCGCCTAACGAGAAACATAGGAGAGTTTCTGCTGATAAAATCAGCAAAGGCTTGTACTAGCTTTTATAGGAATTTTAGAGGATCAGAGCACACACGCAGCCAACAGCTTATTGCAGCTGAGTAAATACTGCAAGCAGAGGTGTAAACTTGTTGGTTCACCAGCTTGCATCCACTGTGAACCCGAGCAACCCTGAGTAATCTTTTGCTCGGCTTGTCACAAAAATCTAACCATCCACCATAGACTTGATTTTCATCCTGAATAGTACCAAACTTAGAACTGGAATCGAATGATTTATCGTAATACTGGCCAACTTTACGACGTAGTACTAAGAATAATTTTGTAAAGAAACGTCTGGTAAGAAATTTGATATTGTTGTGTTTAGAGTTATTTCGATTACTCAGGAGGAAATGCGTTATCTTAACAACTGTCCTAATATTGTCACATTACAACCTATGTAAATTCGTGTATTTCCTTGACAATAACTCTGCATTAAAACCAATTTGTGTACAGCTTAAACACCATTGTGCTCTGTCATAGAATAAGGGTCCACTCCTTACCCCATTCATTTATTCTATAGACGCTTATGCACTCACAGTCGTTTCCACTGATGTCTGATGAAAGAGAAAATGAATGGAGTGTCAGAATAATAATGCTAAAGATTCAGTGGATGGATTGGATAACCAATGAAGATATGTGAAACAGAAAGAGAAAATACTGCAAAGGTAAATTAAGTTTCACCTTGTCACATCAGGACCACCAATAGGAGCTGTGAATAGCAGCAATGTGTGATCGATGGCTATGACTTATAGCTAGCAGCAAACTGCATACGATTTTGAATGCTGCCCGATTCAGGAAATCTACGGGAAGACGTCTTAACATTGAATTTCAAAGCATTTGCCCCCTGAATACGATAGAAGTCTTTGAGAAACAGTATCAGGATGAATATTTTGTTTTGCACATATGTACATAATCGGTACATGTAGGCAGTGGTAATTGATTAAGATAACTGCTTATTGATGTGGACGTTTAAGCTGAAGCCTTACAGCAGATACCACCAAACATGAAATTTTGTTTCAAACGTCGACTACATTTCAAAAGAAATAATTATCTTCACAATTATGACTTTCAGTCTTATCTTTTAAAGTTGATTTTAGTTCATAAAGGAGGGAGTGATGTATTATCAAAATAACTAACAACGTATTTAACGACATCAAATGTTTCTTTATTATAGGGCCTGCAAAAAAATTGTTCAGATGTGTGTGAAATCTTATGGGACTTAACTACTAATGTCATCAGTCCCTAAGCTTACACACTACTTAACCTAAATTATCCTATGTACAAACAGACACACCCATGCCCGAGGGAGGACTAGAACCTCCGCCGGGACCAGCCGCATAGATAGGGCCTGCAGCATATGTTACGTTTCAGTAGAGCATAATGTAGAGAATTAATAAACAGTATGCAGCCAGCTATTTGAATTTCGTATATAAGCTTATTTCGGCTTTTTTGCCTTCATCAGTATATGCCCTGACATTGTAAAAGGACACATGTCAACTTTGAGTAAACTATTGCTGCTGTCTGTAGTTGTTGAATGTTTGACAACTAGAGCAAACAACTAGATGTCAAACTTGAATTTCTACGACTTTCAGAGTAATTAAAAAAACCTATTATAATATAAGTGAAAATCAGGTCACCAGACAACTTTAAAACGTTACTGAAAAAGAAAGAAAATTATTACATCCAACTACTAAGGACAGCAGCAATAGAGTCGACATATGTCCGTTTAAGCGGCATGACATGTGCTGATGAAGCCAATAAAGCCGAAATAAGCATACATACGAAAATAAAATATCTAGTAACATACTGTTCATTAATTCTCTGCATAATGTCCTAGTCAGATATGTCTTCTTCTCCTTCTTCGTCATCTTTCCAGCCTTATCGCGTATTTCCATAGTGTCGGCATGTTATTCTGGATTTGGCAATGTTAGTGGTAGAGATTGGCCAGAGGGCCTCCCTGTTGCCACCCCATCCCGCCACCGCCTGCTGCCACCTTCCCCCCCAACCCTCCAGCCGATGGAACTTTTGCAGCTAGTGTTATCCTATCACAGAGTGCGAGGACTTTTTCGAAATGTTTGCGAATCGTGTAACTGAAGCGGGACGTGGGTAAAATCCCGGTATTCACCTAAAGTCAAGCCGAAATACGATCCCTGGTGGTTCCGCCAATCGGAATTGATCGCCGGCTGCGCAGCAGACCATTGGAGTAAGTCAAACGCGAACGCTGCTCTGCGCATGAGCGCGTTCGGCTGCGTTGTGCACTTTTGCCAGTTCTGTCAGACAACAACGACAACAGACGGTCGAAGTACTCAGCTTTCTTGAAACATGCCTGAATAGGCGTGCTGTTGCACCTGGACAAAAACAGCAATCACCAGCTTCATGCTCAATAATTTATTTCGTTTTATTTTACCTCCATGGAATTTGATTCCACGAGACACATACGGCAGTACAGATTGGAAAACATGATCGACACTTTTCGAATTTATTTTTGTGTATTTCCTTTTGTTTTGTATGATGTCACGTGCAAGAAGCGTTATTACTGAAAGATATTTATCAATAAAATTCAAGATTCGTGAGTTATTATTTATTCTTAAAATTTCCTACGTTAATTAATGATAGTTGTGTCATTGCACGGTTCCGTTTGACAGTTTGATTTGAGCTGTTAAAAGCGATGGATTTCTAATAGACGTAGTAAATCTTATTAACAAGTTCAGAAAAATACGTCTGCGTGTCTTAAGAAACTAATGGTTAAATAAAGCATCACGAGAGAGTAAATAGTTATGGCAGCGTATTAATTACCCTTGGATAAAATTATCACTGATTGTTCTTCTAATACACATTCTGTCGAGGAATCACTCTCAAACTGGGGTAGTTAAGTGTCAAAGAATAATGCAAAGTTGTATCATTTATAAAAATCTTATCCTAAAAGAAAAGTAACAAATACTCGTCATACATGCCGAAATAATTTTCCTGAAATTATTACTTCACATATGAAGGCAGTTCACGTTTCTGCATGAGAATGTTAAATAAGAATAACTGAATTTTTAACTCACCGTGTACTGCGTTAATCCGATAACGGAAACACGCCAAGATTCTCGTAGTCGGAGCAGGCGCTGGAAATTTCACGATCAGCTGAAATCCCGTCCTCAGAGCTGCTGCTGGCACTCGTACCAGCATTTGCTTCACCAAGATTAGCAATAATGTTTTCCATATGGGTCTCCACAATTCCTTCTCCCTCCCAAGGGTCTTCAATGATATTTCGTAGGTAGAACCGCGGATCACCACACATCTGGTGTAACTTCATTCAAAGCTTGATGAAGCAATTTTAACACCTTGCTTTGTGAAAAAGGTGGACGCTTGTTATTTCTTGCTACATTTCCTTTCACTTGAGCCCAAATAAGCTCAAACGCATTGTACGTGCAATGGGATGGTGGCAAACGAATAACTTTGTGACCAGCAGCTCTAGCGATTTCGTCGACTGTGTATATGTAAGAGTTTGTGGCTTGTTAAGCTTAAGCTGAAGCAGCTCTGCCTTTTTCATTTCAGCAGTGCAAGAAACATTATGTCGCTGCAACCAACTTAACAAATCGTCTTTTCTATTTGAAATAGTCGGCGCTTTGTCTACCGGAGTAGAATGATAAGGTGCATTATCTGTCATTATAACAGACTTCGGAGGAATATTCGGAAGAAGTTTATCCCGAAACCATGAGACGTAACTCGCTGCATTCAATTCAAAAAATGGTTCAAATGGCTCTGAGCACTATGGGACTCAACTGCTGTGGTTATCAGTCCCGTATAACTTAGCAACTACTTAAACCTAACTAATCTAAGGACATCACACACATCCATGCCCGAAGCAGGACTCGAACCTGCGACCGTAGCAGTCGCACGGTTCCGGACTGCGCGCCTAGAACCGCGAGACCACCGCGGCCGGCTGCATTCAATTCCTCGTGGAAATCTCCCGAAGCGAAAGCCCACAAAGCACCGCTTATGAATCCTGTACTTGTTCCAGAGTGGCAAACAATTAATATGCCAGCTTTCCCGGTTGACTGTCGTAGATATGAAGAACTCGTGTCGTCAGTCCAAATGTGTGAATTACTGTGGTTTGTATTAATTCAAGTCTCATCTGTAAATATGACTTTGTCAAACTCAATAGTGCACACTTTTCTGAGGAAACTGCAGCGCATAATTACTCTTTCCGTCCTCTCCATTACAAATTTACAATTGTTGTATGTTTTATACCTGAGGCCTAAAGAATTCAGAACCCAAGAAAGTGACGTCTTACCGCAGGAAACAGCCCTGCTTTAAGAAGAGAAACAATAATTATTTTCCTGGTTGGTAATTCATCTGTACAGTAATAATTGAAAATATGATCCCGAACAGCACACTGATTAAAATTGCCACTCGCTTTGTACCCTTTCTGCGTTTACTTGGCGTGCTGTGCTTAAAGTATTTCTTACCACTATCAAGGCCTACATGTTTTTCCTTAGTCACACGTTTTACTATAGCAGTACCAATACCAAGGCCATTGGCTGTGCGTTAAACAAAATTTGACAAAGGGAGAATAGGTCTTTCATTACACCTCTCACTTTCAAAGTAATCCCGCACACGAATAACAAATTACCTCGCTTTAGAATGCATGACCTGCCGTCCACCGCTAGCTATCGCGACCGTGTGGTACACTCTCCGGCAGCAAACTAACCATTTGGAGACAGGGTTGCTTTTCGTTTCTGCGACTGGGGCGGTCTCCCGGCCCAGTAGGCTGAGTAATGGATCATCGTGTTACGGCCCGACCATAGTCGGATGTGGGAAACCGTCTAAAAACCACATCCAAGCTGATCGGCACATCGATCCTCGCCGTTAATCCGCCGGAAGGATTCGATCCGGGACTGGAGCGCCTCCCCGATCCCAGACGCGTAGCGATAACGCGTGCTGTTATCCTGTTTTCTGAGATGTATTTTCAGTCCTTAAGCACAGCTTGTGTAGCGCGAAATAACTGTATACACTATAATACTTAATGATGTTATTAAGAATATTTTTTACTCTAACGTTAACTCACTTGTGAAGGGTCGGCTTGTAGCCATATTTTAAGCCCCAATCACTGTGTATCATTGGAGTGTATCGTACGAATGACCAATGGATGTAAGGTAACTACACAAACTAAAATAAATTGTTGGTACTGAAGAGCTGAAATGATCTCGTGACTGTTTAGCGTCCTTCTGAAATCAGTAAATGCTTCATATCAGGACAGATGACAATGAAAACATTCAGTTATAAAATGATACTCATTGTTTCTATATCGACTTTTTATTAGTTTATCTGCAAAGTCATATTCGAGCGTGTAGATGAGTTACCAATTCCAGCCTCGTAGGCCATTTTCGAGTGCGGCACGTATATGGAATCAATGAGAGCGTATCAGCAAATTCAAAATATTGGCTCTCAATATCCGACATGGCAGGTGCATGCACGAACAGACACGTTATATTGGAATACACGAACGCTCTTCACTGACGTCACATGTACTACGCACTCCATGTGTTCACTTTCATTTCAACGTAGTGCAAAATGATGACTTTATCATTTATTATGTTCTGGGTTGGTGTACCCCATGTGAATATATAGGTATTAATTCGTTACTTATGAGATTAATTAAAAACAATCACTTGCAGTATGTTAGTTACTATTGAGTGTCAGTAGCAGAAACGATACGAAAGTAACAAGAGACTATTAGATAATTTCTCGGGTGTACGAAGGAGCCGCATTTCGAGGACAGTTTAGCTGTGCAGTAGGCAGAAAATATAAGAACAATTTACACGCTTTTACTAAACAGTGACGACTAATCTCGTTTTAGAGCTACTAATATCTTGAACCTGCGAGAACATCGGCAACACTTCCTTAGTGGCGCTGGCTATTTTTTCCATGAAATAAATACGCAAAGAAGACAGGACCCAATAAAAATTAACTTTCTTGTTTGACTTACTACCTACCACTTTTTATTAACACAGTGAAAGACACCAACCAATCCGGTCATGCGTTCTGGCAGCCACAACGGTCTGCCTTGGTTGGACCTCCTGAGAGACAGATCGTCCCCCATGGACACAGATGTAATCAAAACTGTCCTGCAACGGAATAGCATGAAGAAAGGGTGGTCCTGACAAGTAAGTCTATAAAAAAAGAGTTCATATATTTACTGAAATAAAAGACGGTCAATTCGACCCCGATTTACTACGAAACCTCTGTGTAAAATACTTAACACAAATTTTCTGGCAAAATGGTATCGAGAGGTAGTTAAATGCAAAACTCCCACTCTTCACAAACGTTTTCTTTTTTTACCAATCGGCTGCTCTAGCGCGTCTATAATTCTCACAAAGAGGCCTGCTACGTCCCATCTCTGGTGATTTTTTCAGGGGCAGCCAATGTAGCTCTTTTTCGGGTTTTGTAAGAGATGAGAGATTATTCACCCTTCCTGGTGGTGTCCGGCTGACGGCATCTCGCCTTCACAAAGGCAGAAAAGAAATACTAAAACAAAGTCATCTATTACTCTTCCCACGAAGAAAACTGAGATCTCTATCTGCAAGTAGCGTCCCACTCTTCTGCTTTATAGAAAGGCTGCCGGCCAAGGCAAATCAAATTCTACAGAGCTATGCTGTCACTCAATAGCTTTGCCTTGTAAAAAATGGAGAGTATTCTGTACCTAGCCAGTTTTTCACCACGGCTCGCTATACGGCCGTTTTAAGGTGGAGTCAATGCACTCTAATGCTGTAACTGACCACCACGTCCAGGGAAAACGTAAAGGCAAGCATAGATGTAAATTAAAAGGTACCTGTTCAATAAATCCCCTTCCCCATACGCAAAGGCAAAAATCTAAAAACAATTTCATTCGTTAGTTCTAAAATTTTAACTAAACGAGAAATAACATAATGATAGATGTAAAATAGTACTGCAGAGATCTTGGCTGGCTGGTCACTGGAGTAAATAAGACAAGTCAGCTACAGTGCAACACAATGAGACTTTCCAACGTATCAGGCTGTGCTAGATCTAGGCAAATCACAAAATTTTAAAAAAGCGTTCCACATTCGTCTTAGCGTCCAGTAAACAGAAGGTAGTCCTACCTCACTTCTCTTCAGAGTATAATGTGCTCTCCATTTAAATATGACGAATCGAAATGTGTAAGCCACAGGCACCACAAACGGGGTGGTTCCTCGCGCCAGACCAAGATGCCCTTCGTAAGGGAGCTGTGTCCTAAATGAAGATGGCTGAGTGAGCCTTCATCCCACCTGTGCGATTGGAAAGAGAAAATCCTCACACAGGTAACTGGTTTCACATTACAAAGTTTGTACCCTGCACAAAACTACCTTATTTCTAAGCCTTTACGGCAATAGAAGGGTGTCGTATCTGTGATTTTGTCCATTATAAATCATTTTATGAAAGCGTGCGACTGTGAAAACAACAGCTTTATTTATAAATATATAACAGTCACAATTTTCTTTTATTCATATTTTACACGACGCGTTTCGGGAAATGATCCGATTTTCAAGTGATTTTCTATTTGTACTGTGCCGCTTTGACGTAATGTTTTCATTGTGTGAAGTTCTGCTTCGTTTTGTTGGCTTTACTGCAATGCAACTGTAGTTATATGTCGGTTGTGGCGAAATGTGGAAGAAGTTGTACTTACAGTTTTGTTATGGTCTATTTGCGCAGAGTCACACACAATTTTCAGTGCACTGTGTACATCGAGAACAACTGACCTAAACAGTTACAAAGATGTTTTTAGACGTAGTTGACAGAGATAATGTAACATTCCTTCCACAAAGTATAATACGCCTTTGTACATAGGGTATTTATCTCAACGGTATGGATCATAATTTTCTTATATCTGTTTTTCAATATTGCTTATTTCTATGTGTTTCTATTTTCATATTGTCAAAGCATCTGAAGAAGTTCACTGATTCACTTTCAAGTATTTCGTATCATATTTTGTCTTCACATTTTGTATAATATGGCTATATCTCCAGTTCTTGTAACAAACTCATTTTAAGCTCTTTATTTAGTCGGTTGAAAAAAATCAAATGGATCCGAACACTATGCGTCTTAACTTCTGAGGTCATCAGTCCCCGGCGAGGTCAGGGATTTTCTCTGCCTCGTGATGACTGGGTGTTGTGTGCTGTCCTTAGGTTGTTGTTGTTGTTGTGGTCTTCAGTCCTGAGACTGGTTTCATGCAGCTCTGCATGCTACTCTATCCTGTGCAAGCTTATTAATCTCCCCGTACCTACTGCAACGTCCTACCTTCTGAATCTGCTTAGTGTATTCATATCTTGGTCTACTTCAACGATTTTTACCCTCCACGCTGCCCTCCAACACTAAATTGGTGATCCCTTGATGCCTCAGAACACGTCCTACCAACCGATACCTTCTTCTCGTCAAGTTGTGCCACAAACTTCTCTTCTCCCCAATCCTATTGAATACTTCCTCATTAGTTATGTGATCTACCCATCTAATCTTCAGCATTCTTCTGTTGCACCACATTTAGAAAGCCTCTATTCTCTTCTTGTCCAAATGATTTATCGTCCATGTTTCACTTCCATACATGGCTACACTCCATACAAATACTTTCAGAAATGACTTCCCGACACTTAAATCTATACTCGATGTTAACAAATTTCTCTTCTTCAGAAACGCTTTCCTTGCCATTGCCAGTCTACGTTTTATATCCTCTCTACTTCGACCATCATTAGTTATTTTGCTCCCCAAATACCAGAACTCCTTTACTACTTTAAGTGTCTCACTTCCTAATCTAATTCCCTGAGCATCACTCGACTTAATTCGACTACATTCCATTATCCTCGTTTTGCTTTTGTTGATATTCATCTTACATCCTTTCAAGACCCTGTCCATTCCGTTCAACTGCTCTTTCAAGTCCTTTGCTGTCACTGACAGAATCACAATGCCATCGGCGAACCTTAAAGTTTTTATTTCTTCTCCATGGATTGTAATACCTACTCCGAATTTTTCTTTTGTTTTCTTTACTGATTGCTCAATATACAGATTGAATAACATCGAGGAGAGGCTACAACCCTGTCTTACTCGCTTCCCAACCACTGCTTCCCTTTCATGCCCCTCGACTCTTATAACTGCCATCTGGTTTCTGTACAAATTGTAAATAGCCTTTCGCTCCCTGTATTTTAACCCTGCCAACTTTAGCATTTGAAGGAGAGTATTCCAGTCAACATTGTCAAACGCTTTCTCTAAGTCTACAAATGCTGGAAACGTAGGTTTGCCTTTCCTTAATCTTTCTTCTAAGATAAGTCGTAAGGTCAGTATTGCCTCACGCGTTCCAGTATTTCTACGGCATCCAAACTGATCTTCCCCGAGGTCGGCTTCTACTAGTTTTTGCATTCGTCTGTAAAGAATTCGTGTTAGTATTTTGCAGCTGTGGCTTATTAAACTGACAGTTCTGTCAACACCTGCTTTCTTTGGGATTGGAAGTATTATATTCTTCTTGAAGTCTGAGGGTATTTCGCCTGTCTTGTACATCTTGCTCACCAGATGCTAGAGTTTTGTCAGGACTGGCTCTCCCAAGGCTGTCAGTAGTTCCAGTGGAATGTTGTCTACTCCGGGGGCCTTGTTTCGACTCAGGTCTTTCAGTGCTCTGTCAAACTCTTAACGCAGTATCGTATCTCCCACTTCATCCTCATCTACATCCTCTTCCATTTCCATAACATTGTACGTCGCCCTTGTATAGACCCTCTATATACTCCTTCCACCTTTCTGCTTTCCCTTCTTTGCTTAGAACTGTGTTTCCATCTGAGCTCTTGATGTTCATACAAGTGGTTCTCTTATCTCCAAAGGTCTCTTTAACTTTCCTGTAGGCAGTACCTATCTTACCCCTAGTGAGATAATCTTCTACATCCTTACATTTGTCCTCTAGCCATCCCTGCTTAGCCATTTTGCACTTCCTGTCGATCTCATTTTTGAGGCGTATATATTCCTTTTTGCCTGCTTCATTTACTGCATTTTTATGTTTTTTCTTTTCATCAATTAAATTCAGTATTTCTTCTGTTACCCAAGGATGTCTACTAGCCCTCGTCTTTTTACCTACTTGATCCTCTGCTGCCTTCGCTACTACATACCTCAAACCTACCCATTCTTCTTCTACTGTATTTCTTTCCCCCATTCCTGTCAATTGTTCCCTTATGCTCTCCCTGAAACTCTGTACAACCTCTGGTTCTTTCAGTTTATCCATGTCCCATTAAATTTCCACCTTTTTGCAGTTTCTTCACTTTTAATCTACAGGTCATAACCAATAGATTGTGGTCAGAGTCCATATCTGCCCCTGGAAATGTCTTACAATTTAAAACCTGGTTCCTAAATCTCTCCCGGTTTCGATCCCCGGCGGGGTCAGGGATTTTCTCTGCCTCGTGATGGCTGGGTGTTGTGTGATGTCCTTAGGTTAATTAGGTTTAAGTAGTTCTAAGTTCTAGGGGACTGATGACCATAGATGTTTAGTCCCATAGTGCTCAGAGCCACTTGAACCATTTGAACCTAAATCTCTGTCTTACCATTATATAATCTATCTGATAGTTTTTAGTATCTCCAGGGTTCTTCCATGTATACAACCTTCTTTCATGATTCTTAAACCAAGTGTTAGCTATGATTTCATTTCTTAGCCCCAATGCATATTCACCTACTACGTTTCTTTCTCTCCCTTTTCCTACTACCGAATTCCAGTCACCCATGACTATTAAATTTTCATCACCCTTCACTATCTGAATAATTTCTTTTATTTCATCATACATTTCTTCAATTTCTTCGTCATCTACAGAGCCAGTTGGCATATAAACTTGCACTACTGTAGCAGGCATGGGCTTCGTGTCTATCTTGGCCACTATAATACGTTCACTGTGCTGTTCGTAGTAGCTTACCCGCACTCCTACTTTTTTTATTCTTTACTAAACCTACTCCTGAATTATCCCTATTTGATTTTCTGTTTATAACCCTGTAGTCACCTGACCAGAAGTCTTGTTCCTCCTGCCACCGAACTTCACTAATTCCCACTATATCTAACTTTAACCTATCCATTTCCCTTTTTAAATTTGCTAACCTGACATTCCACGCTCCGATTCGTAGAACGCCAGTTTTCTTTCTCCTGATAACGACATCCTCTCGTATAGTCCCCGCCCGGAGATCCGAATAGGGGACTATTTTTCCTCCGGAATATTTTACCCAAGAGGACGCCATCATCATTTAATCATACAGTAAAGCTGCATGCCCTCGGGAAAAAATTACGGCCGTAGTTTCCCCTTGCTTTCAGCCCTTCGTAGTACCAGCACAGCAAGGCTGTTTTGGTTATTGTTACAAGGCCAGATCAGTCAATCATCCAGACTGTTGCCCTTGCAACTACTGAAAAGGCTGCTGCCCGTCCTCAGGAACCACAGGTTTGTCTGGCCTCTCAACAGATACCCCTCCGTTGTGGTTGCACCTACGGTACGGCTATCTGTATCGCTGAGGCACGCAAGCCTCCCCACCAACGGCAAGGTCCATGGTTCATGGGGGGAGGGTCCTTAGGTTCGTTAGGTTTAAGTAGTTCTATGTTCTAGGGGACCGATGACCATAGATGTTAAGTCTCATAGTGCTCACAAGGAAACCTCCCCATCGCACCCCCACTCAGACTTAGTTATAAGTTGGCACAGTGGGTAGGTCTTGAAAAAACTGAACACAGATCAATCGAGAAAACAGGAAGAAGTTGTGTGGAACCATGAAAAAAATAAGCAAAATATACAAACTGAGTAGTCCATGTGCATGATAAGCAACAACAGGGAGTGAGTGAGCTCAAGAGCGCCGTGGTTCCGTGGTTAGCGTGAGCAGCTGCGGAACGAGAGTTCCTTGGTTCAAGTCTTCCTTCGAGACAAAAGTTTAGTTTATTTATTTTCGCAAAGTTATGATCTGTCCGTTCGTTCATTGATGTCTCTCTTCACTGTAATAAGTCTAGTGTCTGTGTTTTGCGACCACACCGCAAAACCGTGCGATTAGTAGACCAAAGGACGTGCCTCTCCAATGGGAACCGAAAACATTTAATCGCAAGGCCATAGGTCAACCGATTCCTCCACAGGAAAACACGTCTGATATATTCTATACGACACTGGTGACGGCATGTGCGTCGCATGAAAGGAATATGTTGTCAACCCACCTAACTTGTACACTTGGCGAATGGGTAAAAAGATTCTTCTACCTTGCCCGATTTAGGTTTACTTGTGGATGTGATAACCACTCCCAAAAAAGTGATGAAAACATAAGAGTTTGTCACATAAAGTGCAACAAATGAATGCAACAGTTTCACAGTCGCACAGTTTTCCCTGTGCTCCGTCAAAACATATGTTTCGTTTCGATGTTTGTTTAGGTGTAGCGTCCCCATACCACGGCGCAGTTACCTCGCATCGGACGGACAGATAGTAGTTGTCTGAAAATAAAAAATTAAACTTTTCACTCGAGGGAAGACTTTAACGAAAGTCCTCTCGGTCCACAGCTGCTCACGCTATCCACGGGACCACGGCGCTATTGCGCTTTTTCTCTCCTTGATGTTACATATGTTGTGCATGGACTACTCAGTTTGTATATTTTGCTTATTTTTTTCACACTTCCACACAACTTCTTCCTGTTTTCTCGATTGATCTGTGTTCAGTTTTTCAAGGCCTATCCACTGTGCCAACGTATAACTAAATCTGAGGGGGGTGCGATGGGGAGGTTCCCTTGTCAGAGCCATTTGAACAATTTTTTCATCAGTCCCCTAGAACGTAGAACCACTTAAGCGTAACTAACCTAAGGACATCACACACATCCATACCTGAGGCAGGATTCGAACCTGCGACCGTAGCGGTCGCGCGGTTCCAGATCACGGCGCCTAGAACCGCTCGGCCATTTCGGCCGGCTAGTCGGTTGAGTACTTCGACATTTTACTCTACTTTCCCAAACAGGTGTCCTCTATTATGTATGTGTGTGGCTATTGCTGACGCTGTGTGTCTGTTATGCGTGTAAGCTTTAACGTGCTCTGTGTACCTGGTGTTGAAATTTCAGTCTGTTTGTTATAGGTAGAACATGGAGCATTCTTGGCATGTTAATTTGTATATTCCAGAATCTGAGTATGATTTATGATTACAACTTATATTGTGTATTATTTTTTGTTGTAGTTTATTTGATTTAGAAAAATCAACTTTTACTTCGTGATTTTTGAAAATATTTGCAATTTTCTGTGATGTAAGGGATGCTGGATATAATTTTTTTCTCTTTTTTTCTGTAGTGCACCTTGTGTTTGAGGCTTTCTTAACTTTGTCTAAGAGTGTGTCGACTATAGAAGCAGTATAATCATTGGCGACTGTGTGTTAACTCCCATAGTGCTCAGAGCCATTTGAACCATTTGAACCATTGGCGACTGTAATCTGTTTCACTATATTTATTTCCTGTTGAATGTTTTCTTGGTTCATAGCTATTTTAGTTGCCGTATGTAACATTAACCTACATGCTTACTGTTTTTGGATGTTCGGATGCAAGGATTGTGGTGCTGGTCAGCGGTTCTAGGCGCGTCAGTCCGGAACCACGTTCCTGCTACGGTCGCAGGTTCGAATCCTGCCTCGGGCATGGATGTGTGTGATGTCGTTAGATTTAAGTAGTTCTAAGTCTAGGAGACTGATGACCTCAGATGTTAAGCCCCATAGTGCTTAGAGCCATTTGAACGTTTTTTTTATTCACGCCTCGCTTCCCCGCAGTCAGCAGTGACTGTATCTCGTATAGTCCAGTAAAATTGTCGGAAAAAGAGCCCATACACTGCAAAATGTGGGATAGAAGTTTTTTTTAACTCGTTCACATAGTTGGAAAGTTGGGAAAACCAATTTTTGCCAAAGAAATGTATCTTTGCTAAGCTTTCTGTAGTCAAAAACTTTGAAAACTTCTGAATTTGTCAGTTTTTTAAAAAATCTCAGTTTCTTGTTCTCCTAGCGCTTTGGCGTCTACTTCCTTTTTAAAAGAGCAAAACATTCAGTACAGTTTTGATTACTATAACTGCTTTCTGTACCCAGTACCAAGGGCGCTACAGTTTGTCAAAGAATACCGATTTTTCAAGATTTGTGCAAAATGCCAAAATACCAAGTTTTTGAGCACTTTGATTTCAGTTTCTGTTTATACAGTAGTAACATGTGATATGTCATGTTGTACATTGGAACTGAACGTCTTACTTTGCGGCCTGGCCAGGATACGTTTTTCCTCACATAAGACTAATTAATTGCGCACAGGTGCCGTACGTATTTTGTAGCTGAATGACATTAATGACCAGTTACAGGAAAAAATGTGTAGAAATTGTGGTTTAGAGGACAACATTGCATTTATTCCACGGTGATTCTTTGGCTCCTTTCTAAAGGATTTGTTGAATGGAACAAAGTGAAGAAGAATTAAAAGCCCTTCTGAAATATAAATTTTCCAGTTATCTGATTCCCCTATTCTAAAAAAAAGGCATGCGAAAAAGAACAAAATCTTCATTGTACACCGCCTTTGTTCTAGTGAAATATGTGCAATCGATCGCAGCAAACAAATTTTGGTGGTCGATGGAGTTACGCTTGTTACCTGTAACATCATTTTGGATCTCAATATGCCATTGTACACTCCTGGAAATCGAAAAAAGAACACATTGACACCGGTGTGTCAGACCCACCATACTTGCTCCGGACACTGCGAGAGGGCTGTACAAGCAATGATCACACGCACGGCACAGCTGACACACCAGGAACCGCGGTGTTGGCCGTGCAGGTGAGCGCCACAATCAGGACTGCATACGACCGAGGCACACAGGGCCAACACCCGCCATCATGGTGTGGGGAGCGATCTCCTACACTGGCCGTACACCTCTGGTGATCGTCGAGGGGACACTGAATAGTGCACGGTACATCCAAACCGTCATCGAACCCATCGTTCTACCATTCCTAGACCGGCAAGGGAACTTGCTGTTCCAACAGGACAATGCACGTCCGCATGTATCCCGTGCCACGCAACGTGCTCTAGAAGGTGTAAGTCAACTACCCTGGCCAGCAAAATCTCCGGATCTGTCCCCCATTGAGCATGTTTGGGACTGGATGAAGCGTCGTCTCACGCGGTCTGCACGTCCAGCACGAACGCTGGTCCAACTGAAACGTCAGGTGGAAATGGCATGGCAAGCCGTTCCACAGGACTACATCCAGCATCTCTACGATCGTCTCCATGGGAGAATAGCAGCCTGCATTGCTGCGAAAGGTGGATATACACTGTACTAGTGCCGACATTGTGCATGCTCTGTTGCCTGTGTCTATGTGCCTGTGGTTCTGTCAGTGTGATCATGTGATGTATCTGACCCTAGGAATGTGTCAATAAAGTTTCCTCTTCCTGGGACAATGAATTCACGGTGTTCTTATTTCAATTTCCAGGAGTGTATTTTATGGGTTCCCACGCGTAGTATAGCAATGTAACACAAAGAGTGCTGAGAGAAGTCGAAGGTTTCGGAAAACATTCTTCGGTTGAAGGTGTAACTGAATCAGAGATGGTATGCTACGTCCCTCAGCACAAGTTTTCGTACAACGAAAGAAGCAAGAATTGCTTGATCACACTTCTTGAAAAGGAATTTCGAGATTGTAGCATTGAGGTGAACCAGGCACAAGAAAATGCTGACTTCATCATTGTAAAATCTGTCATTTCAAGAATCGGCAATTGTAAATGCGTGGTCACAGTGGGGCAAATATTTACCTCCTTGTAGTCAAGACTTGTTTAGGACAAAATATCGAAGACTTATTTTCTCTATGGCCAAGAAGAGGAAGTGCGGACAAGCAGTTTTGCACTGCATCCTACAAGTTCTACAGTGGACATATTCTGTTCATTCACGCCACTAGTGGATGTGATACGACATCCGCTATTTTTATCAAGGAAAAATGAGGTTTTACAACAAATAACAGCTGGAGAACAGTTTATTATCGCTTAGTATATCAGACATGGTAAACCAAGTTCCTCAGGACAAGTTTTTGTAGAACGAAAGAAACAAGAATCGTTTGATCACACTTCTTAAAAAGGAATTTCGAGAGTATAGCATTGAGGTGGATCAGACACAAGGCGTCAGTTTCCAGACCAGCAATTCCGTAAGTCTGCCACAAAAAGCAAGTTGAATCTTGCAAGGTAGCCTCCCAAAAAGAAGTTGCGTAACATCATTCATTACGTAGTTATCAGCAAGTCCAAAGTTTGATGGGAAACTAGGAACCTCCTGAGAAATGGGGCTAAACTCACAGTAACCATGGTCAGAGGCCTATTGTAAAAAAGCTAAGATCCAGGGCCAGACGTCGAAATCAACGAACTCGAAATTGCTGACTCACTGTGGTAAGAACAGGTCGATCTGGGACCCCTTCGATATCTCACCCATGATTCTACTGCTCATGGAGTTTCTGAACTACCGAGGAACTTGATCCGTCAGAACGCCGGAAGTGACTCACACATCCACCTCCAGTGCGCGGAAGGTTTAAGCAAAGGAAGGAACGAAGATTGAGCTTGACGTGCCGTCGGCATCGAGGTCATTAAAGACGGAGCGCCGACTCAGATTGGGTCAAGGGTGGGGAAGGAAATCGGCTGTGCCCTTTCAAAGGAATCATCCCGACATTTACCTGGAGCGATTTAGGGAAATCACGGAAAACCTAAATCTGGATGGCCGTTTCTCGGGTATGAACGCTTGTCCTTCCGAATGCGACTTCAGTGTACTAACCATTGCGCCACCTCGCTGGGTAAAGGTTGAAGCACACTGTCAGAAGTATTACGTATCCAGAACTGTTAATAACAACTTTCAGTAAATGTTAACGTCTTTTTAATTGTAATTAAGCTCCCGGTGTTTTAGTTGTACTGAATGGTTTTTCATATACAAGTGTAATAGGCTACTGGTTTTGATTTTGCCTATTTCAGCTAATAATATTTTAATTTTCTGTCACTGGTTATTTAATACATATAACATAATGAGCAGCTGATACAGGTATCATAAAAAATGCATGAATCATAGCTGAGATGCCCTGGAGCTTAACTTCGACTAGTGATGTATCAATCACGTGAGTGGATGCCCAGGAATCACCCGACTGCACATGGAGTAACTAAATATCTCAAACTGAAATGTTCAGTTATAATACACAAAATAGCATACAATATAGTTCTACTATGTAAATAGAAACTGAAATAAAAATGCTCAAAACCAGGCATTCACCATTTTGAAAAAAATTGCAAAATTGATATTTTTTGACCGACTGTAGCGCTTGCGATACTGGGTGCGTATAAAAGATGTAGTAATCTGATTTGTAGAGAATTTTTTGCTCTTTTAAAAAGTAAATAAACAGCAAAGCGTTAAGAGCTAAAGTCTTGTTTTCGAAAAACTGGAAAAAGCCCTAAACCCTCAAATTTTTTTGACTACAGAAACTATAGCGGACATAAATTTTGTTGGCAAAACTTTGTTTTCCAATCTTTCCAACCATATGAACGAATGAAGAAAATTAATTCTTCCAGCCCACATTTTGCAAGGTACTCTGCGGTTTGTCTGGACTAATAGGACTTGAAATTTGTGCAGTCCCTCTGCACTGTCTCTATAGTTCCTGTATGGCTCCATTGTCGATTCTTTAGGATAGCCTTTCCAGACTTTCCTAATGTGTGCGACCATAGTACACATAATGGCGTCAACTTTTAGCGTATCTGAAGAGCCGACAGGTTTGAACCGCTCGCAATATCTGAAGGGGACTCGCAGACTTTCCGGCCATGATTCGCTGTTAACGAGCTGAGGTGATGATTTCCTCGAGTACGACTGTTTAAAAGACAGTCACTGTGTAGGCGAGCAGCATGACATTATGCAGGCGCCTGGAGTGCGAAAAATACAGGCTTTATGCAAAAGAATCGTCCGATATAAAAAAAATCATAATTATAATGTTTTCTGAGATATGTGCGTGAACAATGTACTGTTGGAAAGAGCAATCTGTCTAGTTTTATGTGGTTACCCCTAGGTAGCAGCAGTGTGCGCCCACTTCAGTTCTCTTAAATATGGTGTCGGGACAAAAGAAAGCGTTTTGTGTTCTACGTTTTACGCAGTGCGTAACAGTAATAACAGTGTAGGATGACTTTCGTACTAGGTATGGCGTGGATCCTCCTACATCACAGAGCATTAGACGATGGCATGAACAATTCCAAGAAACAGGTTGTATGTGTAACGGCAAATCGCAGGGCAGTCCCCGAGTGCCTGACGTAGACGTCGAAAGCATTTGACATAGTTTTCACAAGGAGTCCGCAGAAATGCGTTCGTACTTTCTTTTCCCACAGCTCGAGACTGATTTGAATGACTTCATTTGCCAACAGTGTGGGCTACCGCCGCACTGGCATCTGGAGGTGCGGGAATTTTTAAATCAAAGGCTTATTGAACGATGGATCGGTCCCACTTGACCAAATGATTCAGCCTTGCATTACTGGCCACCAAGGTTACCCAACCTAAGTGAATGTGATTAATTCTTGCGGGAATTTGTAAAAGACTCTGTGTATGTGTCACCATTACCAACAACAGTGAATGAACTGAGACTTCGCATAACAGCAGCTGTGGAAGCTATAACTCAGGACTTGCTCTCTGCAGTGTGGCGACAATTTGAATGCCGCATTGACATATGCCGTGCATCTAAACGGAGGCGTATTGAACACCTATGAACAGGTATGAAAAAAAACTTTTTGAGTTTCCAGTTCATCAAAACACAAAATTAATTGTATACGTTTATTAGTTTCAGTAATATAGATGTACCAAATCGGGAGATTATCTTTGATACGCCCTGTATTTCGTGTACCTGTCGCGACGTGTGTAATCGCCATACGATGTTATGTGGAGGATCACAGGATTGGGCACTTATGGTACGTAATGTACAGGTTAAGTACTGTACATTCACTCAGTGTCAACAGCAGGAGAATAGCTGTAAACAGTTGTCTCATTTCGTCGCAGCCTAATGCGCAGTGATGAGAAAATCATTTCATTCCGGGACTACAGATAGGCATGTATCTGCGTGTTTTTACACCACAAATGTCCAATGGAACAATTACGGCAAATTGTAGCTGGAATTGAAGTTAATTGTTATGAATTCATGGGTGGCGTAATTCACAGGAATTGTTCGTATCCCGACTCGTTTAGTTTCCAGGAAAGAGCTGCCAGCTGCAGCAGTGATATACGTTAACTCCCGCCGCACATGCCACAGTTGGCAGCACTGCGGCCCAACTCGTAGCTGCCTCCGCCCCCGCAGCTGTATTTGCTTCCGACAACTCTACTGCGCGCCCACGCTCTTTCCCCCGCCTTGCTTACGTCAAACACTTGTTCAGCCCGTAATTACTATTCGAATAAATGTTGAGCACTGCACAGCGCAGTTTCTAACCGTTCGGCCAATTCGTGTGCTCAGTCACTGGTTAGAACGCCGACGTTGTGGACCTCTGTATTTTGAAAGTTAAGAGAACATATTAACTGAGGAAGGTCCTCTCTCCATTTCCGAGCATTTTACTTCCGGAGAGAATCTGCGCTGCGCGGCGTCAGTAATGATTGGATAAGCGGGATCACGTACATACAGATGGAGTTAAATGTGATGACGTTCTACACCGACGGAGAAAACACAACATCAAAAAATAGTTAACGAAGAGCAATGAAATTTCGGGAATACGTTTGTCTAGTTAACATATTGAAGTAATTTACATTGCAAGAACACAGGCTAATGTACGCGCGAGGTAAACCATTCCAAATGTGATATGCTGGCACATTCATAACTAGAGTAACCGCCTGAATGTTCAATGCAAGCACGAAAACGTGCATACATTGTGTCTTAGAGATGCTGGATGTCAGTTTGCAGGATGTTGCAATGTTGCAGTTGTTGTTGTTGTTGTTGTTGTCTTCAGTCCTGAGACTGGTTTGATGCAGCTCTCCATGCTACTCTATCCTGTGCAAGCTGCTTCATCTCCCAGTACCTACTGCAACCTACATCCTTCTGAATCTGCTTAGTGTACTCATCTCTCGGTCTCCCTCTACGATTTTTACCCTCCACGCTGCCCTCCAATGCTAAATTTGTGATCCCTTGATGCCTCAAAACATGTCCTACCAACCGATCCCTTCTTCTAGTCAAGTTGTGCCACAAACTTCTCTTCTCCCCAATCCTATTCAATACCTCCTCATTAGTTACGTGATCTATCCACCTTATCTTCAGTATTCTTCTGTAGCACCACATTTCGAAAGCTTCTATTCTCTTCTTGTCCAAACTAGTTATCGTCCATGTTTCACTTCCATACATGGCTACACTCTAAACAAATACTTTCAGAAACGACTTCCTGATACATAAATCTATATTCGATGTTAACAAATTTCTCTTCTTCAGAAACGCTTTCCTTGCCATTGCCAGTCTACATTTTATATCCTCTCTACTTCGACCATCATCAGTTATTTTACTTCCTAAATAGCAAAACTCCTTTACTACTTTAAGTGTCTCATTTCCTAATCTAATTCCCTTAGCATCACCCGATTTAATTTGACTACATTCCATTATCCTCGTTTTGCTTTTGTTAATGTTCATCTTATATCCTCCTTTCAAGACACTGTTCATTCCGTTCAACTGCTCTTCCAAGTCCTTTGCCGTCTCTGACAGAATTACAATGTCATCGGCGAACCTCAAAGTTTTTACTTCGTCTCCATGAATTTTAATACCTACTCCGAATTTTTCTTTTGTTTCCTTTACTGCTTGCTCAATATACAGATTGAATAACATCGGGGAGAGGCTACAACCCTGTCTCACTCCTTTCCCAACCACTGCTTCCCTTTCATGCCCCTCGACTCTTATTACTGCCATCTGGTTTCTGTACAAATTATAAATAGCCTTTCGCTCCCTGTATTTTACCCCTGCCACCTTTAGAATTTGAAAAAGAGTATTCCAGTCAACATTGTCAAACGCTTTCTCTAAGTCTACAAATGCTAGAAACGTAGGTTTGCCTTTTCTTAATCTTTCTTCTAAGATAAGTCGTAAGGTCAGTATTGCCTCACGTGTTCCAACATTTCGACGGAATCCAAACTGATCCTCCCCGAGGTCTGCATCTACCAGTTTTTCCATTCGTCTGTAAAGAATTCGCGTTAGTATTTTGCAGCCGTGGCTTATTAAACTGATAGTTCGGTAATTTTCACATCTGTCAGCACCTGCTTTCTTTGGGATTGGAATTATTATATTCTTCTTGAAGTCTGAGGGTATTTCGCCTGTCTCATACATCTTGCTCACCAGCTGGTAGAGTTTTGTCATGACTGGCTCTCCCAAGGCCGTCAGTAGTTCTAATGGAATGTTGTCTACTCCGGGGGCCTTGTTTCGACTCAGGTCTTTCAGTGCTCTGTCAAACTCTTCACGCAGTATCGTATCTCCCATTTCGTCTTCATCTACATCCTCTTCTATTTCCATAATATTGTCCTCAAGTACATCGCCCTTGTATAAGCCTTCTATATACTCCTTCCACCTTTCTGCCTTCCCTTCTTTGCTTAGAACTGGGCTGCCATCTGAGCTCTTGATATTCATACACGTGGTTCTCTTCTCTCCAAAGGTCTCTTTAATTTTGCTGTAGGCAGTATCTATCTTACCCCTAGTGAGATAAGCTTCTACATCCTTACATTTGTCCTCTAGCCATCCCTGTTTCGCCATTTTGCACTTCCTGTCGATCTCATTTTTGAGACGTCTGTATTCCTTTTTGCCTGCTTCATTTACTGCATTTTTATATTTTCTCCTTTCATCAATTAAATTCAATATTTCTTCTGTTACCCAAGGATTTCTAGCAGCCCTCGTCTTTGTACCTACTTTATCCTCTGCTGACTTCACTACTACATCCCTCAGAGCTACCCATTCTTCTTCTACTGTATTTCTTTCCCCTATTCCTGTCAATTGTTCCCTTATGCTCTCTCTGAAACTCTGTACAACCTCTGGTTCTTTCAGTTTATCCAGGTCCCATCTCCTTAATTTCTCACATTTTTGCAGTTTCTTCAGTTTTAATCTACAGGTCATAACCAATAGATTGTGGTCAGAGTCCACATCTGCCCCTGGAAATGTCTTACAACTTAAAACCTGGTTAATAAATCTCTGTCTTACCATTATATAATCTATCTGATACCTTTTAGTATCTCCAGGGTTCTTCCACGTATACAACCTTCTTTCATGATTCTTAAACCAAGTGTTAGCTATGATTAAGTTGTGCTCTGTGCAAAATTCTACTAGGCGGCTTCCTCTTTCATTTCTTAGCCCCAATCCATATTCACCTACTATGTTTCCTTCTCTCCCTTTTCCTACACTCGAATTCCAGTCACCCATGACTATTAAATTTTCGTCTCCCTTCACTATCTGAATAATTTCTTTTATTTCCTCGTACATTTCTTCAATTTCTTCATCATCTGCAGAGCTAGTTGGCATATAAACTTGTACTACTGTAGTAGGTGTGGGCTTCGTATCTATCTTGGCCACAATAATGCGTTGCAGTAGGTCGGTCAATAGACTCTATATCCGCCCCTTCCACAGGGGCTCGGAGCTTTTGGCGGGTTCGTGCTTGGCTACCACGGGGCCCAATCCTTTGCAGCATCTTTTCCTTTCCGTGCTGCATGTCTGTCCTCTTGCTATTCTTTTTCCTTTCCCTTGGGGAACCTGCCTGGGGTAAATGGTTCAAATGGCTCTGAGCACTATGGGACTTATCATCTAAGGTCATCAGTCCCCTAGAACGTAGAACTACTTAAACCTTACTAACCTAAAGACACATCCATGCTCGAGACAGGATTCGAACCTGCGAACGTAGCAGTCGCGTTCCTGGGGTATTCTTGGAATGTTCCACACTGTCTGTAGCCGTTTTTCGTTTCTTTTTCCTTTCTTCGTTCACCTTCTCATATCCTTTCTCCGCTTCGGTGTTTAAGACTACTCTTTTTTCTTCATCGTCACTGTGCGCTCCTGCAGGCCAAACCCCGCGTCTGCGCGTAACAGGCGACTAGGTAATGCGTAATTCCCATCACCGGGCCGACATGTAGGGTTCGCACATACTGCCTGGTACAGGCCAGGGCCAGGGAAGGGGTGACTACCTGTGCTGCTGCCTTCCCTAATTGCCGATTGGTCCCTCTGTTAGGTGTTTGGGAGGCGTGAACTGAGGTGTGAACAATCACCTAAGACAGGTACGCCCCCTTTTGCAGTGGGTCCGCAGTTGGAAAGAACGCACCATCGGAGACACTGGCAATCAGTAGGGATTTCCTCGAAATGAGGCAATCATCATCTTTGTAGTCCACGTCTACCAAGCGTAAATGGAATAAAGCTCCCGATTCAAAGACCCGCCCAGCTGCACCACGGTTTCTCTCGGTTTCCTATACTGAAGACAATCAGTCCTTCATAATGTGAAATCTGTTTATTATTCAGAAGGGTGCTGATGCAATTGCCTGCCCTGTGAAATCCTGCTCCAGTTTACAGAATGGCACTTTGCTTTTGGAGACTACTTCAGATTCTCAAGCACAACTGCTTGCTGCTTCACTTCTCCATGACTACCCTGTTCATGTCGAAGCCCATATAACTCTGAATTCTTTCCATGGTGTTATTTACACTAGACTGCTCGATGGTCTGACCCTGGCCAAAATCCAGCCATACCTCTCTGATCAGGGTGTCACTCCCGTCCATAGAATGATGAAAAAGGTAGATGCCTCCTTAGTGGCCGGTCGCGGTGGCCGAGCGGTTCTAGGCGCTTCAGTCCGGAACGGTCGCAGGTTCGAATCCTGTCTTGTGCATGGATGTGTGTGATGTCCTTAGGTTAGTTAGGTTTAAGTAGTTCTAAGTTCTAGGGGAATTATGACCTCTGATGTTAACTCGCATAGTGCACAGAGCCATTTGAATCATTTGAACCTCCTTAGAGCAGGCACGATCTCTTTTTCTCACACTTGATAGAATGGTGCTTCCATCCAAGATCAAAGCAGGCTATGAAGTTATCACACTCCGTCCGTACTATCCAAACCTGAAGCACTGCTACCAGTGTAATCGTTTCAACCACACTCGAATGTCTTGTTGACGTGTGACCATATGAGTAACCTGTGGTAGGGATGTGCACAAGGGTGATTGTCCGCCTCCTTCTCCCCACTATATCAACTGCATTGGCGACCATGACGAATCCTCTCGAGATTTTTCCATGTATGTCGATGAGCGGGCTGTTCAGGAGACCTGCTTAAGGGAAAAAGTACCTTACCCAGTCGCTCGCAAGTTATTGGCTAGTCACAAACCCTGTGTTCCATCATCTGGCACTTATAGTACTGTTTTGGTACATCTCGCTCCATGAAGGACATGGCCATCCAGACATGCGACCTCAAATTCAGCTCTGATGTTGTGAAATCGCCTAGTGTCATGGTAGCATCGGTGTCCCCTCGTCCAGCTCTGCAACAAGGAATCAAATTCTAAGCTCATGAGGCGAAGTCGCTAGCTACATAACTGCCAGGGTGGAAAGGACAGAAGGAATTCTCCCATGAAGACTTTCTACGTCTCTCTAGCACCTGAGTCTTCATCTGCTCGCCTGAAAGACTCGAAGAAGTGCGACAAAGGCAAACGGTCTTCTGTTTCACCGACTTGAAGATCCTCTTAGACGGTGTCGCTACGTGATACCCTCGCCTGGCTGGCCTCCATGTCGCCAGTGCGCACCACCATCCGTTTTTCTACGTTGGACTCCACAGGCCGACAGCAGAAGAAAGCTGACGCTTTTGTGGACCTCGTGGAGCAGCATCCTCCTGCCTCTTTGCTCTGTAGCAGCGAGTCTTAACAAGCTGGTACTCAGCAGCCGCCGAGGTGGCACCCCATCACTTTTTCCGCATCATCACTCGCCTCAATGGAACGTTCACGGCCTTTGATCCAACAAAGAGGATTTACGGCTGCTTTTAGAATAGCAGCCCCCACTTGTACTTTGCCTCCACGAAATAAAATTGCGTTCTCACGACCGGCTTTCGCTTTCGCATTTCTTCCTGGTCTGTTTTGACCTTCCTCCTGAAGTCGGCATCCCGTCTCATGGGGGAGTCATGCTCCTCATATGAGATGACGTTCATAGTGAACTACCTGTCTTCAAGCTGCAGCAGTTTACCTTTTCCTTCCTTACCTCACCTTTTTCCTTTGTACTGTTTATATCCGTATATCATTTGATTTCACCAGGGCAGACCTCCTCCAGCTTATTGGGCAGCTAACTCACCGATTTCTGCTGCCCAGTGGCTTTCCCCTTCGGGGTTCTCCCAGAACCTGTCCGAGAGGTGACCTCTTGGCTGACCTTATTCAACTTAACCTCTTCTGCCTTAGCACAGGAGCACCCACGTTCCTTTCAGACTTCTTGCACACCTATTCCCATTTGGACCTATCCTTGTGCACTACTGGAGACGTGCTCTCTGCATTTTTAACCATCATCCTATAATGGCAAACTACATTCATTCTAAGCAGATGCGTGCACAGTGTTGTCACGTTCTTTGTGATAGCTGAAAACCTAGCTGGATTCCATCCACTAGTTATTTTAGCAGCTCCACTCCCATTTCCGTGTTGTAGGCCAGCCTCTAACTGCTCTCTGGGGACAAGCTCCAACCTTCAAGTTCCGACCTGAAGTATCAGACTATAGTATCACATCATAACGGGTGATGCAAACTGTGACCTAAATCTAGACACTGAGTGCTGCGACGGCTCATAAGACATTTTCCAATAACAGTGTTCTGTTTATTTACCAGTAAAATGCAGTGAAGGGGTCTATTTGGTGGAACAGGGCTATGTTATGATTGTTTGGTGGAGCATTGTGAGGTAGAAGCAGCAGAGGGGCTCTAAGTTACACCGATCTGAGTTACCGCTTTCGCCTGCGAGAGCGCAACATTGTAAATAACATCTTTGGCTTGTTAGCGTTCCGTGATTTTTAATAAACTTGTGTATTTCGTGGCTTTACTAGTGATTCTTTTTTTCTCATATTATACTTGACTATGGAAGGACGTATTTTCAAAGGAGGTGTACTTCTGTTGTTAGAAAAGAGAACGACAGCCGCCATTGCTGCACGATATCAGAAAATATTAATTTCTGTCAATATACGCTCTTGTAAGAAGGTGAATATATACCGTAATAGTTGAGCACTGAGAAACACGTTTTTATGATTATTATCTTAAAAGGTACAATTTCTCTCATTTCTGAAATGGGTATTATGCTCATCTTTCCTCTCTACATCTACATCTACATGGATACTCTGCAAATCACATTTAAGTGCCTGGCAGAGCGTTCATCGAACCACCTTCACAATTCTCTATTATTTCAGTCTCGTATAGCGCGCGGAAAGAACGAACACCTATATCTTTCCGTGCGAGCTATTATTTTCCGTATTTTATTGTGGTGATCGTTGCTCCCTATGTAGGTCGATGTCAACAAAAATTTTCGCATTCGAAGGAGAAAGTTGGTGATTGTAATTTTGTGAGAAGATTCCATCGCAACGAAAAACGTCTTTCTTTTCATTATGTCCAGCCCAAATCCTGTATCATTTCAGTGACACTTCCTCCCATATTTCTCGATAATACAATTCGTGCTGCCCTTCTTTGAACGTTTTCTGTGTACTCCGTCAGTCCTACCTGGTAAGGATCCCATACCTCGCAGCAGTATTCTAAAAGAGGACAGACAAGAGTAGTGTAGGCAGTCTTCTCAGCAGATCTGTTACATTTTCTAAGTGTCCTGACAATATAACGCAGTCTGTGGTTAGCGTTCCCCACAGTATTTTGTGTGTTCCTTCCAATTTAAATTGATCGTATTTGTAACTCTTACGTACTTAGTTGAATTTTTGGCCTTTAGATTAGACTTATTTATTGTGTAACCGAAGTTTAACGAATTCCTTTTAGCACTCATGTGGATGACCTCACACTTTTCGTTATTTAAGGTCAACTGCCAATTTTCGAAAATTCAGATATATTTTCTAAATCGTTTTGCAGTTTGTTCTGATCTTCTGATGACTATATTAATCGATAAACTACAGCGCCACATGCAAACAACCTAAGTCGGCTGCTCAGATTGTCTCCAAAATCATTTATATAGATAAGGAACAGCAACGGGCCTAAAACACGACCTTTGAGAACGCAAAAAGTCACTTCTGGTTTACTAGAGGACTTTCCATCAATTACTGTAAACTGTGACGTCTCTGACAGGAAATCACAAATCCAGTCACATAACTGAGAGGATATTCCATGTTGTTGTTGTTGTGGTCTTTAGTCCAGAGACTGGTTTGATGCAGCTCTCCATGCTACTCTATCATGTGCAGTACCTACTCTAACCTACATCCTTCTGAATCTGTTTAGTGTATTCATCTCTTGGTTGCCCTCTACGATTTTTACCCTCCGTGCTGCCCTCCAATACTACATTGGTGATCCCTTTATGCCTCAGAATATGTCCTACCAACCGACCCTTTCTTCTAGTCAAATTGTGCCACAAATTTCTCTTCTCCACAATTCTATTCAATACCTCCTCATTAGTTATGTGATTTACCCATCTAATCGTCGGCATCCTTCTGTAATACAATATTTCGAAAGCTTCTATTCTCTTCTTGTCTAAACTATTTATCGTCCACATATCACTTCCATACATGGCTCCACTCCATACAAATACTTTCAGAAAAGATCTCCTGACACTTAAATCTATACTGGAAGTTAACAAATTTCTCTTCTTCAGAAACGCTTTCCTTGTAATTGCCAGTCTACATTTTATATCCTCTCTACTTCGACCATCATCAGCTATTTTGCTCCCTAATTCCATAAGCACGCAATTTCAAAAAATGGTTCAAATGGCTCTGAGCACTATGTGACTTAACTTTTGAGGTCATCAGTCGCCTAGAACTTAGAACTAATTAAACCTAACTGACCTAAGGACATCACACACATCCATTCCCGAGGCAGGATTCGAACCTGCGACCGTAGCAATCGCCCGGTTACAGACTGGAGCGCCTAGAACCGCACTGCCACTCCGGCCGCCACGCAATTTCAATACAAGTACAGTGTCAAAACCTTCCAGAGATCCAGAAATACGGAATCGATCTGAAATCCCTTGTCAAAAGCATTCAACACTTCATGCGAATAAAGAGCTAGCTGTGTTTCACAAAGAACGATGTTTTCTAAATTCATGTTGACTGTGTATCAATAGACCGTTTTCTTCGCGCTAATTAATTATGTTCGAACACAATATATGTTCCATAATCTTGCTGCCTATCGAAGTTAACGATATGGGCCTATAATTAAGTGGATTACTCCTACTACCTTTCTTGAATATCGGTGTGACCTGTGCAACTTTCCAATCCTTGGGTACGCATCTTTCGTCGAGTGAACGGCTGTATATGACTGTTAAGTAAGGAGCTAATGCATCAGCATACTCTCCTAGTAATTATGAAATAAAGTGCAAACAAGCAGAAGACTTAGGATTTTGAATGCTGGGTAGTACTGTACGATCCCTATTTAAAAATGCGGTCTTTTGGGATGAACAGATTCTCTTCTGTGAAAAGCGAAAGTTTGTGGAACTTGCCCTATCGGCACAGACTACCATAGTTGTTCAGAATCGTATCCGTCTGACTTGCTCTTCAATAACAGCGTCAAGAATTTTTCAGAGCTATATTACAACACATATCTTGAAAATCTGTTTCTTGCGCTCGCTGCTAAGAAGAACTTCAAACTTGGGTGCGCTCGGTTGCACTCCGGAGACGCCACTCATTACTGCAAAATTAATCATTTTCTCTTTATCAGCCAAGAAGATAGTAATTAAGATCCACAGCACTAAATATTTTATTTCTGATGAAAGAGCCAATTTCGATTGTCACGTTCAAAAGTAACAAAAACGATAGATATATTTAAATCTTTTAATACTAGGAAGGAAAGAGAGTCTGGTAAGAGTAGGGAACAGTAGTTACAGTCAATTTTGCAGCGGAAAGTTTCGAGGCTGCCTGTCTGTTTGTTCTTTTTGCTCTTATCAGGAATTCCTAATAACTTTTCTAGCAGCCAAGGCAAGGTCATCAGAAGACGATGTCATTGTGAATCCTGTTGCTATCTGCAACATCTTGGACCGCCGTTTTGCGGAAATTTCGAGCTTCTCCCATTATCACCCTACCTTCCCCCAACGGAAAGGAGAGGAGGAGGCTCAGGTGATACCCTTCTCCTCTCCGAATCGTGAGTGTTACGATGCCGCCTTTACTATGATGAGCTACATCGTGCTCTCTCTCTTCATCCTGATCCTCCACCGCAGGGCCAGACGCTGTTCACATTCAGATGTTGCAGCACCTTTCTCTAGCGGGCAGACATTTTCTGTTTAATACACACAACCGCACCAGGCAGAGTGCACGTTTCCCAGACGCTGGCGTGAAGTCACTGTCATACCCATACTTAAGCTCAGTAAGGACAAACACCTTCCTTCTAGCTACCGCTCCATCTCTCTCACCAGCTGTGTTTACAAGGTGGTAGAATGTATGATTCATGCCCGGCTGGTGTGGTGGCTCGAGACTCGCTATTTACAAGCCACTGTTCAGTGCGGATTTCGAGTGCGCCGTTCTGCAGTTGACCATCAGACCACTTCTTTTACCCATGTCATGGATGGTTTTCTGCGGAAATCACAGACTGTGGCCGTGTGTTTAGATTTGGAGAAAGCCTACGACACCTGCTAGAGGCCTGATATCCTCTGTACACTCTACATGTGGGGCTTTCGTGGCCGCCTGCCCTGTTTCCTTGAGGAATTCTTAAAAGACAGAGTTTTCAATTTCTTCTGTCTTGTCGGACATCTTTATCCAGGAAAACGGTGTGCCTCAGTGTTCCATCCTGAGCGTCGTCCTCTTTACTATCCCCATTAACCCTATAATGGCCTGTCTCACGCCAGGCATCTACAGCTCCATTTTTGTTAACGATTTTGCCATCTATTGCAGTTCTCCACGGACCTATCTTATAGAGCGGCACCTTCAGCGATGTCTCGATCGTCTTTAATTATGGAGCATCGACAATGGCTTTTATTTTTCCACTGACATAGCCGTTTGTATGAATTTCTGAGGCACAATAGATTTTTCGCACTATCTTTTAATCTTGGGTTTGTTGCTCTTCCGTTCGTTGAAACTACGAAATTTCTGGGGCTCCTGATCGATAGGAAACTCTCTTGGTCCTCCCACATCTCTTACCTGGCAGCCCGTTGGACGTAGTCCCTCGAAGTCCTATGTGTCTTCAATAGTATTTCCTGGGTTTCAGATCGAACCACTCCTTTCCATTTGTACCTGTCCCTTGTCCATTCGAAACTAGAGTATGGGTGCTTTGTTCATGCGTCTGCATGTCAGTCTCTCTTACGCCATCCCAATAGTACCCGCCACCGTGGCATCCGTTTGGCCGTTGGCGCCTTTTACACTAGCCTAGTTGAGATTCCATATGCGGAAGCTGCTGAACTACCGCTGTCCTACTGCCGTGACCTTCTCCTCGGCAGATACGCATGCCATTTGTCCGACATGCGTGGGCACCCATCCTATGCCTCCTTCTTCGATGACTTCTTTGATCACCAGTATGGAGAGCGCCCCTCTTCTCTTTTAGCTCGTGCAGTTTGCTTTCGGCTCTTGCTATGGCAGATTAACTTCACGCTTCCTGAAACTTTACTGGTGGTTGTGAACCCTTCACCACCTAGGCTTCGTGTAGCGGCCCATGTTTACCTTGGCCTTCATTCGCTTCCAAAGGACAGTACTCCAGCCTCGCTCTATCGCTTTAAGTTTCACGACCTTCGCATGGATCTACGTGATGGTACTTTTGTGTACATTGATGGGCCACAGACTGAGTGTGGTGTTGGGTGTGCCTTTGTCATTGGCGCCGACGTTTTTCGGTATCAGGTCCCGGCACACTGCTCAGTATTTACAGTAGAGCTCTTTGCCGTGTATCAGGCCACAGAGTTCATCCAGCAACACAGGCTTTTCAGTTGTGTCATCTGCTCAGACTCTCTCAGCGCTCTTCAAAGCCTCTGCGTGCTGTAAACCGTCCATCACTTAGTGCAGCGGGTCCAGGAAAAATGTCGCTTGCTCACTCTTGATGGAGCCACTGTTGCGTTTATGTGGGTTCCTGGTCTTACCGGAGACGCAGGTGCTGACACTGCTGCTATGGGTGCAGTCCTCATAGCCCAGTCCATTAGTTACGTTCGCTCCGATGATCTCTGTGTTGCCGTCTGTCAGGAGGTGGTGTCACTATGGCATAGCCACTGGTCCTCCGTTCATGGGAATAAGCTCCAGGTTATTAAGCCTATCCCAGCGGCTTGGACGATCTCCTCTCGGCCCTCCCGCCGCTAGGAGGTCATTTTAACTACGCTCATGCTCATACATTAAGGATAAAGCTGATACACGGTGAAACAAAGCTCTGGTGGATGTTTTGAGGGGTTTAAATCAACTCGGAGTATGACCATCCGGTGCATCTGACCTGCGGCCGTCGTGCCGTGGCGCTGGCATTAGCCCACATACGCAGAGGTGTGTTGGTGCATGTCAGAGTACAGCGCAGCGAGTACGTGTACAGACGTTTTCTGACGTGCTAATGGTGACTGTGTGTTGAAAATGGCTCAAAGAACACATATTACTGGCGTTATGGGGGGTAGAATACTAGGGCGACTGGAGGCTGGTCAAACACAGCAGGTCGTAGAACGGGCCCTCCGTGGGCCACAAAGTGTTCTCTCAAGATTATGACAACGATTCCGGCAAACAGGAAACGTTTCCCGGCGCTACAGTACGGGACGTCCGCAGTGTACAACACCACAAGAAGACCGATAACTCACCATCAGTGTCCGCAGACGGCAACGGAGTACTGCAGGTATCTTTGCTTGGGACCCTACCGCAGCCACTGGAACAGTTGTCTCCAGACACAGTCTACAAACGACTGAACAGACATGGTTTATTCACCCAGAGACCTACAAGGTGCATTCCACTGACCCCTGGTCACAGGAGGGCCCTTAAAGCCTAGTGTCAAGAACACAGTACATGGTCATTGGAACAGTGGTCCCAGATTATGTTCGTGGCCGAGTCCAGGTACAGTCTGCACAGTGATTCTCGCCGGGTGTTTTACTGGCATGAACCAGGAACCAGATACCAACCTTTTAACGTCCTTGAATGGGACCTGTATAGAGGTCGTGGTTTGATGGTGTGGGGTGGGATTTTGATTGGTTCACGTACACCCCTGCATGTCTTTGACAGAGGAACTGTAACAGGTCAGGTGTACCGGGTCCTCATTTTGCACCAGTATGTCCACCTTTTAAGGGCAGCAGTGGATCCCACCTTCCACCCGATGGATGATAACGCACGGCCCCACTGAGCTGCCATCGGGGAGGAGTACCCTGAAACAGAAGATATCAGGTGAATGGATTGACCTGCCTGTTCTCCAGACCTAAACCCCATTGAGCACGTCTGGAATGCTCTCGGTCGACGTATCGGTGCACGTCTTTAACCCCCTAGGACACTTCAGGTGCTCAGACAGGCACTGGTGCAAGAATGGGAGGCTATACCCCAGGAACTGCTCGACTACCTGATATAGAGTAGGCCAACCCGTTGAGTGGCCCGTGTACTTGTATATGGCGATCATATCCCATATTGATGTCAGGCTACATGCGCAGGAAACAGTGGCGTTTTGTAACACATGTGCTTCTGGACGGTTTTCTCAATTTATCACCAATAGCGAGGACTTACAGATCTGTGTCGTGTGAGTTCCCTATGTACCTATGCTATTAGCGCCAGTTGTTTGTAGTGCCACGTTGTGTGGCACTATATTCTGGAATTATCCATAATTTATGAGCATGAGTGTAGGTTGCGTATTGGGCACTGCCTTTTTAGCCATCGCCCCCACCACTTTGTGTACATTGCTCCCAACTTTTAACTGTCAGCCATTTCATGACGAAATACTCTTTTTTTAACCGTTTACGTTCCCGTTTGCGTTTGCCGTCTTAGTTATCGGCTGTTTCAGCGAACGACGCGCGGGCTTTCAACCGCGTTTTACTTTTTATCCATCGTAGCAATACGGCGAAGAATACTTAATATTTAGTTCTGGACATCCGCTTCCCTATGGCGTATTTTATAGACCTTTCCCCACGTCCATGTGTTCAGCTGGCTTATCTTGCGTCGATTGGGATTGACGTATAGTCATTTTTAACTCCTTTCTTTGTCTTCGTGTTTCACAGGTTTGACATGGACGCCAATTGCCCTAGTTGTTTTTGCGCCTTAAAACAAATTAAACAAACAACCAATAGACTGTTTAGGGCCTTTAGGGCATGTAGGGTTACAAGAGCGGCATGTGAGCGAGCTTTATCCTATTGGAAAACACCCCGTACTGTTCAAGAATGACAACACAACAGATCTAATCAGCAGACTGGCGTACAAATTTGCAGTCAGGATGCGTGGGATAACAACAACAGTGCTACTGCTGCCATATGAAACCATATCCCAGACAATAACTGCAGCAGTAGGTCCAGCGCATCTAGCATGCAGACCGGTTTGTTTCAGGCCCCCAACTGGCTTCCTTCTAACCAACACAGGTCTATAACTGGCACTGAGGCAGTAGTAAACACGATAGATCTCCACCCCGCTCTCCAATGAGCTCTTTTTTGACACCACTGAAGTCGCAAATGGCGGTGGTTTGGGATCAGTGGAATGCACGCTACAGGGCGTCTGGCTCGGAGCTGTCCTTGAAGTAACCGATTTGTAACAGCTCGTTGTGTCACTGTGGTGCCAACTGATCCTTAGATTGCTGCTGCAGATGCAGTGTGATGTGCCAGAGCCATACGCCGAAAGCGATGGTCTTCTGTATCTCGGTAGCACCACGTGGCCACTCGGAATCCGGTCTTCCTGCAACCGTATTTTCTCGTGACCACCGCTGGCAGCAATCATGTACACTGGCTACATTCCCGCCAAATCTTTCTGAAATATCGCAGAAGGAACATCCTGCTCCTCGTAGCCCTATAAGTCAGTGAGGCGCTGATACTGTGTATTTGTTTTCGCCGTAAAGGCATTCTTGACTAACATCAACGCACCGCGCTCAGTATCAAAGGTATGCAACGCGCACGACCGTTACAGCATGTATTTAAAGCAAATCTGATGTGTATAAAACAAATGGTTCAAATGGCTCTGAGCACTGTGAGACTCAACTGCTGAGGCAGTCCCCTAGAACTTAGAACTACTTAAACCTAACTAACCTAAGGATATCACACACATCCATGTCCGAGGCAAGATTCGAACCTGCGACCGTAGCGGTAGCGTCTAGAACCGCTCGGCCACACTGGCCGGCGATATGTATCCTCATACTGGCTCTACTAGCTTCGCTCTTATGAGACTGGAGTAAAATCTCAATAGACATCACCTTTCATATGTAGAAATGCTCCTACGAACGTTTTCTTATGTCGTATAACTCCTTCTTCGTGTTGCGATTTTTTTCCGTTAGTGTATTTGTAAAAGTCTATACAAATGTACCGTCTGACCTTGGTAAGGCATCAGACTAGTGCAGAGATATGCAACTTCCTTTGGAAGTTCAGAAATGAAAAAGTGTGCACTTCACAAAACGGAAAACATATCCTGTGACGACAAAATCAGTGAATCACTACTGGAAACAATTAACTAACATAAATACCTAAGTGTAACCATTTGTGGGAATGTGAAATAGAATGATGACGTAGTCTCAGTCATGAGTAAGTCGGTGGACGGACCACAGTTCATTGGTAAGGTACAGGGAAAAAGCAGTCACTCTAGAACGGAGATCACATTACAAGAAATCGTACAACTCATCCTAGAATACTTCGAAGTGTATGGTACCCATACGAAACAGGACTAATGAGGATAATTGAATGTATCCAAAGAAAAACATTAACGGCCACATATGTGTTTGACCCATGGAGAGCCTCACACAGATGCTGGAAATACTGAACTAGCAGACACCTGAAGGCAGGTGCCAATTATCCTTCGAAAACCTACTTACAAAGTTCATAGCAATAGAGATGTAAGTGGAAAAATAGACTAGTTACAGCGCGCACCGAGATTCTTAAGAAAGCATTCTTCTCGCATTGCATAGGCGAACGGAACAAGCAAAATGTCTGAAAAGTGGTAGAACGCGAAGTACTTTCCGCTTCACGGTGTTTTGCAGGTAATAGATGTAGAATGAAAGTATCCCACGGTATTATTAAGCTTTGGTACTGATAAAGTATATGATCTATCGAAAAACTATTTTGGAAGCAAATATATAAACAAATGGGAAGTGTATCCCAAGTGATTGGAATATAGAACATGTTTCAATAACGCATATCAAAGAAAGATAAGACTACTACAGATATTATGTATGTACAGCAGTTGCCAACACCCTGAGTGGACATTATGGAAGAGTTATTAAATTTTTCTTAGCACAAGAATACGAAAAAATTAAGACTGAAGAACAAACAGGCTATGAAGTTGGTAGATTAACAATTAATCACTTTTTCGTCTACGACAAATACATGAGAACATAGTTTCAGCACAACCTCTTTATTTCGTGTTTGAAGATATAGAAAAATCCTATCATAGTGTGCCTTTAGCGAGTCTGCCGAAGGCTTTAAAATCAGTAGCATAAATCCAAAAATAATGAAAGCGATTCTAACATTATACGAGAGTCGTTCCACAAGTCATGGCAACAATGGTAAACCTTGCGATAGTGGGACTACATGAGAATTTCACGATGTATATTATTGAAAATGGTTCAAATGGGTCTGAGCACTATGGGACTCATCTTCTGGGGTCATCAGTCCCCTAGAACGTAGAACTACTTAAGCCTAACTAACCTAAGGACATCACACACATCCATGCCCGAGGCACGATTCGAACGTGCGACCGTAGTGGTCTCGCGGTTCCGGACTGTAGCGCCTAGAACCGCATGGCCACTCCGGCCACCGTATTATTGAACCGGTGCGGCATTGGGTATCTGAATGCAATCATAAAATAGGGTTCCAGAAGAGGAGGTGACCGTAAAGATCGAAATGAAACACTTGCTTTGAAAATATGTGTAAATTTATTGTGCACGAGTACAAATGGAACAAATGAATGAAAATCAACTCTGTGCTTCAAAATAGTCCACCAGTGCATATACTCAGCGTTTTAACGATGAAGAAGACTTCGAATGCCACTGACATTGCCATCAATGTGTGCTACCTGTCGCGGAAATGCCGTTAGGACATAAGCCCTGTTGGCGAAGTGCTTTCCTCAGTTGTGGAATGAGGTCGAAGTCGATGGACTGAGGTCTGGTGAGTAGGGTGGGTAGGTGAGGATCCGTCTTGTAGCATGGCCAACCTCACACTGAATGTTTCAGGCGCTGGTACCGAGCCCTCCTAGCATGCTGTCATATTCTGTCGGTTGATTTCGGTAATGGTTGCTGTCATCTTTCGATGTATTTACAGTGATCATGGTGATGTCACATGTTAGCACAATATGCCATAGTTGCCACGACTTATTGAGTGACCCTTGTAAAAAATTTAAATATTAAGAATCAAAACTGCCAAACCTTTTTCACCTGAATTTTATGTAATAAACGGATTACGTCAAGCATATTGCAATTCACCAACATTATACAAAATATATATATATATATATATATATATATATATATAGAAGAATCAATATTGGAAATAAAGATGTAAAAATAGGGGGACCTCCTACAAAAAATGTCCAAGCAGCTTGTGGCGAATTCCTTGTTCCGCAGGCTGGCCCACTCATCTAAACTGTTAGAAACTGAGTAATGCTCGTGGGCGAGAAAGATGTAGTGGAAACTAGCCACGCTAGACATCTCTACATGTTGCATCAAGTGTTTTCTGGCATAAGGTTCAGTGGGATTCTAACGGAGAGATAATTTGTGAGTGACAGTTGCACTTATTTGATACAAAACACCGCCAAGCCCTGCTAATCTGACATTACAGTTCCGACACTCCCATTCAATCACAGTCACTCATGATAACCAGTTTCTGGTAGCCAACCTAACCGTCAACCGGAAATATTGCAAAACGGATTGTCTGTGACAGAATGCTCGCTCAAATGTTCCACAGCTCGATCCCTTTAATCGTTCAGTTTTCGGGTACAACTTGAGCAATACGCCAAGCGGATTTTAGTAAATTAAAAAGCCACAATTCACAAATACCTACGGTCGCAGGTTCGAATCCTGCCTCGGGCATGGATGTGTGTGATGTCCTTAGGTCGGTTAGGTTTAAGTAGTTCTAAGTTCTAGGGGACTGATGACCACAGATGTTAAGTCCCATAGTGCTCAGAGCCATTTTTTGAACTTAGACATTAGAAAACAGTCGTCTTAGCTCACTAAATACGCATGAAGGCGCCGTCCTATAAATAGCTGACATATGTAATGTACATCACAGCCGATCCGATGTTGGTATTAAACCACACAATCCCGCGTCTTTTACATTTCACCAGTAACAACTTTACGAGCAACTTATTAAAAGAACAAATTTATAAAATCAACAAATATCAAACTACCTCCGTCTTTAAATAATTATCGTAAAATAAATTACCGTAAAAGAATTGTCGTAAAATGTTTTTTGTTTCCCTAGTCTCATAAACCGGCTAGCTGCACTTCACAAATTTCTTCCGAGAGGATGATTCACCCTTTCTATACAGCCATTGTTCTCACGGTAACGTATACTCACTTAGTAGACATAACAATATTCATTGATTTAATACTTTCTATTCATATCATCATTCATACTATTAATTAAACTTATTAAATTAACAGTAAATAATAGAAGTCATACTGTTCATAAAAGATATCGTTTTGTTTCCAGAATACAGGGAGGTTCAAAAAAAACTTTCACAAACTGACTTGGCACATCTGGAATATAACAAGGATCAATAATCACATAGGAACCGGCGATCTCAAACGCCACGAAAGGGCACCACGTCACGGGAGGGCCTTGCCATACAAACACGGACCGAGCCCAAGTGAAAGCGTTAGAAGTAACATGGCTAGCTACACGTACCACGAAATGGCTGAGATGCATTTGATTTATGACGCAGCCAACTGCAATAACCGAGAAGCTGTGCTATTGTGTCGTGCGAAATAATCGGCGATTGTGCGGAACGGGCTTCTTCCATGTGCACACGACGGTTGCTGCTCGCCAGCGAGCTACTCGGACAGTTGCGACTGAAGAGAGCCTTCTCGAAACTGCGCAGCGTTCGCGGTCAATAATAACCCGAGTTGTACCTGCACCACTAATATCCCACAACCCTCGACCTGGCGCGTTGCACACGACGAAGGACTGCATTCTTTTCATTTCCAACGTGTCCTGGCACTGCAACAAGCGCATGGAATTTGCGCGGTGGTTCCTGCAGCAATACGCTGCAGACCGAAGCTCCACACCGAGTGTCCTCTTTACCGATGCGGCTGCGTTCTCAATCGAGGATGTGTTGAACGTTCACAATCTGCATACTTGGTGATGTAAACCCACATGCTACACGTACGCGTGCCTCACAACGAAAATTTACCTTTAACTTGTGGGCTGACATCGTCGGAGAGTATTTAATCGGGCCGTTCACTCTCCCGGACTGACTTCATGGTCACACGTATCTCGTCATCCTGCGAGAAGTTCTGCCGGACATACTGAATGATTTGCCCATGCCTATTCGTTGCCGCCCTTGATTGCAGCAAGATGGAGCCCCCGCACATATGAGCAGGCACGTGAGGGCACATCTGAAGGCAACCTTTCCGGCCTCTGGATTGGTCGCGCTGGGACAGTGCTATGGCCACCACCATCTCCCAATCTGTCTCCAATCGATATTTTCCTGTGGGGGGTATCTGAAGAGCGTTGTGAATGAAACCCCTGTTACATCGCCGGAGGCCTAGTGGGCATGTTTGTTGCGGCAGCAGGATGCCATTTAGATACACCAAATATCTGTCGTCAATGCAGCGTCGGTGTCAGGTGTGTCTCGATGCTTCTGGATAAAACTGTGAGCATCTCCTGTAGTGGACGTCCATTTGTAGATGTGACTAAATAATTGCAATGCCATGTAGCAGCCCAGGATAGCCTTTGCGACTCCCGGTTACTATGTGATTACTAATCCCTGTTTTATGCCCGATGTTCCATGTCAATTTGTAAACGTTTTTTTGAGTCATCCTGTTGCCGATGATACATGTATAGCTATCACTGGTGAAATTGTAAACGATGTTTTTTAGACTATCATTAAGTCGTTCTCTGCAAACGGGCCCTCATTAAACTTTGACAAAACACAGTATATACAGTTTCACACAGTAAATTGAATGACACCATTAATAAATGTAGACTTGGATCAGAAATCGGTAGCTAAGGTAGAATATTCAAAATTTCTGGGTGTATGCATTGATGAGGGGTTGAACTGGAAAAAACACACTGAGGATCTGCTGAAACGTTTGAGTTCAGCTACTTATGCTATTAGGGTCATTGTAAATTTTGGGGACATACATCTCAGTAAATTAGCTTACCATGCCTATTTTCAATCTCTGCTTTCGTATGGCATCATATTCTGGGGTAACGCATCATTGAGTTGAAGAGTGTTCACTGCACAAAAGCGTGTAATCAGAATAATTACTGGAGCTCATCCAAGATCATCCTGCAGACACTTATTTAAAGAGCTAGAGATCTTCACTGTAGCCTCACAATATATATATTCACTTATGAAATTTGTTATTAACAATCCGAACGAATACTAAAGTAATAGCAGTGTACATGGTTACAACACTAGGAGAAAGGATGATCTTCACTACTCAAGGTTAAATCTAACTTTGGCTCAGAAGGGGGTAAATTATGCTGCCACAAAAGTGTTTGGTCACTTACCTAATAGCATCAAAAGTCTGACAGATAAGCATATAGCATTTAAAAGGAAATTAAAAAAAATTCTTAATGGTAACTCCTTCTAGTCATTAGATGAAATTTTGGATATACACTCCTGGAAATTGAAATAAGAACACCGTGAATTCATTGTCCCAGGAAGGGGAAACTTTATTGACACATTCCTGGGGTCAGATACATCACATGATCACACTGACAGAACCACAGGCACATAGACACAGGCAACAGAGCATGCACAATGTCGGCACTAGTACAGTGTATATCCACCTTTCGATGCAATGCAGGCTGCTGTTCTCCCATGGAGACGATCGTAGAGATGCTGGATGTAGTCCTGTGGAACGGCTTGCCATGCCATTTCCACCTGGCGCCTCAGTTGGACCAGCGTTCGTGCTGGACGTGCAGACCGCGTGAGACGACGCTTCATCCAGTCCCAAACATGCTCAATGGGGGACACATCCGGAGATCTTGCTGGCCAGGGTAGTTGACTTATACCTTCTACAGCACGTTGGGTGGCACGGGATACATGCGGACGTGCAGTGTCCTGTTGGAACAGCAAGTTCCCTTGCCGGTCTAAGAATGGTAGAACGATGGGTTCGATGACGGTTTGGATGTACCGTGCACTATTCAGTGTCCCCTCGACGATCACCAGAGGTGTACGGCCAGTGTAGGAGATCGCTCCCCACACCATGATGCCGGGTGTTGGCCCTGTGTGCCTCGGTCGTATGCAGTCCTGATTGTGGCGCTCACCTGCACGGCGCCAAACACGCATACGACCATCATTGGCACCAAGGCAGAAGCGACTCTCATCGCTCAAGACGACACGTCTCCATTCGTCCCTCCATTCACGCCTGTCGCGACACCACTGGAGGTGGGCTGCACGATGTTGGGGCGTGAGCGGAAGACGGCCTAACGGTGTGCGGGACCGTAGCCCAGCTTCATGGAGACGGTTGCGAATGGTCCTCGCCGATACCCCAGGAGCAACAGTGTCCTTAATTTGCTGGAAAGTGGCGGTGCGGTCCCCTACGGCACTGCGTAGGATCCTACGGTCTTGGCGTGCATCCGTGCGTCGCTGCGGTCCGGTCCCAGGTCGACGGGCACGTGCACCTTCCGCCGACCACTGGCGACAACATCGATGTACTGTGGAGACCTCACGCCCCACGTGTTGAGCAATTCGGCGGTACGTCCACCCGGCCTCTCGCATGCCCACTATACGCCCTCGCTCAAAGTCGGTCAACTGCACATATGGTTCACGTCCACGCTGTCGCGGCATGCTACTAGTGTTAAAGACTGCGATGGAGCTCCGTATGCCACGGCAAACTGGCTGACACTGACGGCGGCGGTGCACAAATGCTGCGCAGCTAGCGCCATTCCACGGCCAACACCGCGGTTCCTGGTGGTCCGCTGTGCCGTGCGTGTGATCATTGCTTGTTCAGCCCTCTCGCAGTGTCCGGAGCAAGTATGGTGGGTCTGACACACCGGTGTCAATGTGTTCTTTTTTCCATTTCCAGGAGTGTAGTAAGTGGGTAATTTCCACAACTCCCACAAAAAAATTAAAAATATTAAGTGTCATGTAATGTTTTGTCTAATGTAATATCTTGTATAGACTCCCTTTATTAACCTGACACGTTCCACAACATTACGAAGTGTCGTATTCATGATCTATGGAACAAGTACTAATCTTATATTTACTGTTTTAACTACGTATGATTTCATCGCTCGTAAGATGGTGACATATTTCGGTCACAGCTATTACTATGGCAGTTAGTTTGAGCACAAGAGCTCATTTTGCGATAACAGTGTCTGATTGTCTGTATCTATCTGCTCGCTACCGTCTGGCTTAGGCGCGATACAAGGTGCTAGGCCTGAACAGAACGTATTGGCATAAAACGTATACAAGAACATAAACATGGGGCTTAAATACAAACATCAGCAAAACGAAATACATAGTAATTAATGGCGTAATGAAATTTTACTGTTGGAAGAACTCAATTCAGCAATGACCCAATGTTTCCGTAATTTTACGTATTGCAGATGAAAATGTATTTAAACCATTTAATTTTAGGAACAGCCCTTAATCTGCCTAAAGTCTAAGCAAGCATTATGCGTTAAGGGTATATTTCAGATGTAGGCCAACAAACTCCAGAATTTTGCCTTTCCTTTGATCAGCCCAATAAGCATAGAGTATGCCATAAGAGGTACCGAGTATGTACCTAGAAACGTCAAGTGTACCTGTATGGCACTTTTTCACAATTCTTCTTACAGATTAAACTGTACGTACCACGAGAAAAAAGTTGGGTTTTCTAAATGAGTTTTTCCAAACTCATGCCGAAATTGATTCATTGGAGAATGGCAGAAGTCTAACACACACACGGCAAAGTCGACTATTTTCATATATTGCAGCTTCATGTTCGCCACACCCACAGGAACTAGGTCATCATCAAGTATAGGAGTTCATGTAAACTTTGGCTCTTCGATTCAATTATTAAGTCCACAACGTCCCTCCCAGGTGTTGAAAACTTTAATATTTCGCGGCTTTCCATTACACTACTGGCCATTAAAACTGCTACACCAAGAAGAAATGCACATCATAAACGGGTATTCATGGGACAAATATATTATACTAGAACTGATATACGATTACATTTTCACGCAATTTGGGTGCATAGATCCTGCGAAATCAGTACCCAGAACAACCACCTCTAGCCGTAATAACGGACTTGATACGCCTGGGCATTGAGTCAAACAGGGCTTGGATGGCGTGTACAGGTACAGCTGCCCATGCAGCTTCAACACGATACCACAGTTCATCAAGAGTAGTGATTGGAGTATTGTGACGACCCAGTTGCTCGGGCACCATTGACCAGACGTTTTCAGTTGGTGAGAGATCTTGAGAATGTGCTGGCCATGGCAGCAGTCGAACATTTTCTGTTTCCAGAAAGGCCCGTACTGGACCTGCAACATGCAGTCGTGAATTATCCTGCTGAAATGTAGGGTTTCGCAGGGATCGAATGAGGGATAAACCCACGGGTCGTAACACATCTGAAATGTAACGTCCGCTGTTCAAAGTGCCGTCAATGCGAACAAGAGGTGACCGAGACGTGTAACCAATGACACCCCATACGATCACGCCGGGCGATGACGAATACACGCTTCCAATGTGCGTTCATCGCGATGTCGCCAAACACGGATGCGACCATCATGATGCTGCAAACAGAACCTGGATTCATCCGAAAAAATGAAGTTTTGCCATTCGTGAACTCAGGTTCGTCGTTAAGTACACCATCGCAGGCGCTCACGTCTGTGATGCAGCGTCAAGGGTAACCGCAGCCACGGTCTCCGAGCTGATATTCCATTTTCTGCTAACAGTCATTGGATATCGACCAACGCGAGCGGTAATGTCGCGATACGATAAACCGCAATCGCGATACGCTACAATCTGACCTTTATCAAAGTCGGAAACGTGGAGGTACGTATTTCTCCTCCTTACACGAGGCATCACAACAACTTTTCACCAGGCAACGCCGGTCAACTTCTGTTTGTGTACGAGAAATCGATTGGAAACTTTCCTCATGTCAGCACGTTATAGGTGTCGCCACCGGCGCCAAACGTGTGTGAATGTTCTGAAAAGCTAATCATTTGCATATCACAGCACCTTCTTCTTATCGGTTAAATTTCGCGTCTGTAGCACGTCATATTCCTGGTGAAGCAATTTTAATGGCCAGTAGTGTATTTAGACAATGTTCCCAAAAGTTGCGTTGTTTTTCACCACAAAAAATGTTATTCTTCAACACTGCATGCTCCAGGTGAATTCCACTGTACGCACGATCTTGAAGAGTCACCGTCTGGAATCGCGACACAACTAGAGATTTTTGCTGTAGAGCACATGTTCTATTTTTGTGGGGACTGTTGGCTATTAATTGGGAAGGAGACTGGTCGTCATGAAAGGTGTTAGTATATGCCAAATTTACCTATGAAACATATCCTACGTCCGAATTAATTGGAAGACTCAAAAAATAAGTATAGACGGCTCTTTAACGGGTCAGACACTGGAAATCGCCAAAAGTTGGTATCCCACCGCCTCCAGGGCGTCTCCAGATACGTCTTCGCCCTGGAATTTCACTGACTGGAGCAGGAAGTCTTTCAATGATGCGTCCCGCTTCGAACTGAGCCCCGATGACCACAGAAGGCGTGTCTCGAGACGCTCCGAACAGCAATGGGAAACCAACCAGTCACCCGCCATATGGCCCGACAACCAGGATTAATGGTCTGGGGTGCCATTTTTCTTCATAGCAGGACTCCTTTGATTGTCATCCACGGCATCCTTCAACACAGCGATACGTCGACGATATTCTACACCCCATTTTTTTGCCCTTTATGACAAGCCATCGAAGGCTTACATTTCAGCAAGATAAAGCCCCCCCCCCCCCCTGCTAATGGCTGGAGTTTCTACTGCCTGTCTTGGTGCCTGCCAAACCGTATCTTGGTCACCAAGGTCGCCGGGCCGCTCCCCAATTGAGAACGTTTGGCGCATTACGAGTAACGTCCTCCAACCAGCCGAGAATTTTGACGACAAAACGTGCTAATTGGACAGAAGTTTGCACGACACTCCTTATGAGGACGTCCAACAACTCTATGAATGAATCCGAAGCTGAATACCCGATTACATAGGGGCCGCCCGCATCTCGTGGGCGTGCGGTAGCGATCTCGCTTCTGGCACCCGGGTTCCCGGGTTCGATTCCCGGCGGGGTCGGGGATTTTCTCTGCCTCGTGATGGCTGGGTGGTGTGTGTTGTCCTTAGGTTAGTTAGGTTTAAGTAGTTCTAAGTTCTAGGGGACTGATGACCATAGATGTTATGTCCCATAGTGCTCAGAGCCATTTGAACCATTTTTTTGAACATAGGGGCCTGAGGTGGACTAACGCGTTTGATATGCTTAATTTATGAAGCTCTTTCTCTTCAATAAATCATCCAATTTTTCTTTAATTTTGGTAATTCTTTTGTTTGTACATGTAAATTACATCTACCGACTTCCGTCACATTCGGTTAGTTCCTTCATAGTGAGCCTTTTTTCTTTCTTTTTTGTCTTAGAGTGTATATTGAGTTGCATAGTTTCAGTGTGTCTCTTCTGTGAATGCAGATATTCGTTTGGAAGAACGCTTTTACTTTTAACTAGCTGATATTTTTAATCACTGACATGCTCAGCTCGAGATCGACACATATCTCTCTCTGAATAATTTTTTCAGCGATGTCGGTACCAATAAACAAGAATCTTAGAATCATAGAGAAATATTGTTTTAGTCTTTTCTTAAAATGAAATTTATTTTTCGGTACACAAAGGCCGGACACTAACCTGTAATATGTTGAGCTCTATATTAACCTATACCAAGAAACTTGCAACTCAGGTGGTAGTCTCCATGTACTTTTGACCTTTAGGGCTGAATTACTTCTCCCAAGTGTGAGATCCAGAAGAACTCTCAAACCCTAGTTCATCCTGCTGCGTCATGCCCAGGTGATCGTGTTTTCATAAAGGCAATATGCTTTATTTGAAAAGTGTCTCATCCCCCATCATATGAACGAAAACTGTGGCAGCTCGAATCAGATGAGCAGGCTATCTGGCGCACTGGTAAACAGTAAATATCGATCTGTTAGGATGGTATGTGACGCAGTTGCGTTATCTTCATAGCCAATCACAGCAAAGACAAAGCCGTCGACGTCTACACACACAGCAATTGACACTCACTAATTGAGGGAAAAACATTAAACTTCAATAATTTCTCTTTGTTAGCAGGAATATTGATGTGTACTGCATCTTCACTTGCAGGGTGGATTTGATCATTTGCCAACAGATTTACGCAAGTGAGACATTAAGACTGCATCTTCACTTGCACGGTGGATTTGATCATTTTCCAACAGATTTACACAAGTGAGACATTAAGACAAGGCAGGAAAACAAGTGATACTGCTTTAGGTGCCGACAGCAGGAACGAAATCAGTGCAAACATATTCTACATACAGAAATAATATCCCTTTGTGCAGTTTTTATCAACGATTATCAACATATACGAGCATTTGTGAGTGAATTTCCCGGATTTTTTTTTTAAAGAAGTCGAATGAAATGGTTCAAAAGCAGAGTTCTTTTCCTTCTTGATTTACTGTAAACTATACACGCTTACCGAAATGTGAAGGCTTTAGTTTTACGGACAACTACGTAAAATCACAGATAGTTCCATAATTTCTAGTGTTACTAACACAATCAGCACTTGACTTGTGGCCACAACTGTTAACTATTAGAAACTGCTACTACATCAGAGCGCAGATCTGTTATAACAGCTGTCTGTATGAAGTTACCTGCTATCGCCAACTTATATAGATGCGATCCAAGAACTGTTATTCATGTTCACTAAACAAGTATTATATTAAACTTCTAGTCCATAAACTTATTTCTCGTCTTTCGCTCGTATTGCTTCATCTCACAACAGGACAGGATTTGTGATTAGTGTAAAGAATGGCAGCTAACTCTATATATAGATAACTGTAAATTGATGCAGATGAATAGGAAAAAGAATCATGTAATGTTTGAATACTCCATTAGTAGTGTAGCGCTTGACACAGTCACGTCGATTAAATATTTGGGCGTCACATTGCAGAGCGATATGAAGTGGGACAAGCATGTAATGGCAGTTGTGGGGAAGGCAGGTAGACGTCTTCTGTTCATTGGTAGAATTTTGGGAAGATGTGGTTCATCTGTAAAGGAGACCGCTTATAAAACTCTAATACGACCTACTCTTGAGTACTGCTCGAGCGTTTGGGATCCCTATCAGGTCGGATTGAGGGAGGACATAGAAGCAATTCAGAGACGGGATGCTAGATTTGTTACTGGTTGGTTTGATCATCAAGCGAGTGTTACGGAAATGCTTCGGGAACTCGGGTGGGAGTCTCTGGAGGAAAGGAGGCGTTCTTTTCGTGAATCGCTACTGAGGAAATTTAGAGAACCAGCATTTGATGCTGACTTCAGTACAATTTTACTTCCGCCAACTTACATTTCGCGGGAAGATCACAAAGATAAGATAAGAGAAAGTAGGGCTCGTACAGAGGCATATAGGCAGTCATTTCTCCCTCGTTCTGTTTGAGAGTGGAACAGGGAGAGAAGATGCTAGTTGTAGTACGAGGTACCCTCCGCCACGCACCGTATGGTGGATTGTGGAGTACGTATGTAGATATAGATCTGTAGGGTCCCTTGCCCTCCTCCTGAACTCATTTACTAGGAATCGTATTTTACTACTAGGCTTCTTGTTATGCTTAGGTACAAAAAATGCTTCCAACTCCCAATTCCACACTTAAAAACTGTAAACACAATCTTTTTTCTCATTGATTCACACATCTTTTAAATATAAAAAAAATCAGCGATCAAATTTTTACTCATAATATATCGACATTACTTTCCAAATTTCTGATATTTTTCAAAGGCGAATTAATAAAGTAAAATACATATACTTAGACCTGTTTCACGCGTATTCGGTTCCATTCGTTTCTGACATCGTTCGTATTAGGTTTTGTGTTTTCTTCTGTATACAGGCTCAGTGGTGCTCATGGGGATATGTTAAGTAGTTCCCATGTTGTTTCTCTATCGAAGAATAAGAAAACGAAGGAGGAATACCAGAATTCATTGGGAGCACTCTCTTATCGTTTTACAGCAGAGGTTTAGAGCATTCTACACCATTTTCCCGAAGCTACAAAAGAACGAAGACAAACTTTTTAATTACTTCAGGATGTAAATGAAATAATGAATTACATGTGAAGCTAAAGGACCGTCTTAAACGCCGAGATTTTAATTAAAAATTGAAATATTACGGGTTTACAAATAATAGATCAGAGTAAATCCCAGGACCATTGAAATCAAACTATGTTTTACAAATTTTGAAACGCATATCAGCGTTCTCATTGTAAGAAAAGCTGTGTAAATAGTTCAGGTCAAGGTTGGGGATGGAGGAAGGGGTCCTCGTAGAACTGAGTGGCGGACACTTGTGACTGAATTGGCTGAAGCAGTGTGCTACCGACTTAGCTGGCGCTGTGTATATTGATTGGGGATCATCAGTGGAGTACCAGATGGAGAGGCCTTCGGTGGAGCACCAGATGGAGAGCTGGAGAGCCCAATAGTGGAGTACTAGATGTAGAGGCATTTGGTGTATTGGAATTTGAAGGAAGAGGATGCTTCCGCTGACCTCTTAACTTTACAACTTTCAGCACCACCATTTGAAAATCAGGTGTGTCAAGCTCATCGAAATCTTCAAGAGTAGGGAGTAATCCCTTGAAAAATGAAAGGTGTTTCCTTCAGGAATACAATCATTTCTAATTCAGCAGAATTCACTTTCAGTTTCTTTGATGCAGGTTTTTTGAAAGATGATTCAGGTTTTTCGGCTGCTGCAACATCACATGGTACGCTTGGAACTGACTGTGTAGCATTCTCATCCTTTTTAACAATTACATCCGCAACACCACCATGACTACCATCAATATTTTCTGAGATAGTGTCCTCTGCTTCTCTTTCTACAAATATTTTGTCGAGGAACTGCAACTGATATGCATAAATGTGGGCTCTTACTTGTGACGCCTCTGCTCAAGATTTCGGCATAGTTTTCGCAGTCCATTTTCGGTGCGAATCTCTCACTTACGTCCACTTATTCAGAATCTGTGTACTCGAAACAAAATATTAATCACAAGAACGATCAACCTCTCTTTTTTATAGTGGTTTTGCTTTTTTGTTTTAGAAATTTTGTAAGTGGTTGTAGTTTCTAAGATTTTCGTTACACTTATCTCCTGCGATTTCGACTATAAGCAAGAATGACAGAAAGGTTTCCTGTACAATCTCGACGGCATTACGAGTGGAATGCAGATAAGAAGAAATGTGAATCAGTTGTCTAGAAATCTAAAACTATCGCTCATTTCACAAACTGCTTGGGCGTCTTTGATGAGATACCTATAAGGATCGTCCAACCTCTCGTCTACAGGTCTGATGGGAGCAGCTGATGCAGAACACAGATTTGCTTACGATAATGTTGGGGCGTATGGGAAAGACTAGGAGTCTAACATTTTCGAAACTGTCAACTATGGTGATCTGTCATTAGCGGCACCATGGATCTACCTAAGGACAAGTGCCTTTTATGCACACAGTACTCTAAATGCCTTATTACTTCATACAAGACGTTGCTTTTGGCTAACATAAGCATCTCCTCACACGGTACAGTGACCATAGTACAACCGTGTAGAAAAGGATCTACAATTATCGTGTGTCCAGAGCTTGCATGTACGTTTCGGAATGTACTTTTGGAATATTTAGCAACAAATGGTAAATCTTCCATCGCGCGGTTATCTTGGATCTTGACTATGCCACGGATGTAGAGAAAGCTTGTGTAGTTTTGTACAATTGCATACGAGACCGAGACAGTTTTGAAATGAAACAAAAAATCGAGATGATTTGGAAATGAAAAATGTGTTTCCCATATCGTGTTTTCAAGATGTCTCCTTGGGTGAAATGAGGAGAAATCAGGCAAATATGTTACGGAAAAATATAAGAGATGTGTTCAAAGATTACTCCATGAGTGAAGTGGGTTCATAAGCAGGAAATTTTTTAACATCTGATTTATCTTAATACCTATCAAAAAATGGTGTACTTAATTGTAATTTGGTATGCATTTTAAATAAATACCATAGCTTATTTTCTTAATATCCAAATTATTTCCTTTTACATTGCCTCAAAATCGTGGTGAGTTTACCAAGTCCCCTATTGCACTACATCCCTCATTCGATAAAAACGAAGTTAACGGCACTTACCCAATTACATTTTATTATTGACGTCAAATTCATCAAACTCGTTGAAAATTTCAACATAAACGTCATTCCAGTATTCCTATTTCTTGATTTATCCTTATATTTTTCAGAAGTTTTGTCCCAAATAAATTGTTTAGGCGGCACTTCAAAAATTAGCGTATCCATTTCAGCGTCTTGTAAATCGCTAATTTTTTCAGAAAACAGCGACAACTTTCAAAAAATAATAATAAGAGATAATTTTTAATGAGACCCACTCATTACCTGGATGAAACAGAAACTAAACCGTGCGTGTGTGAATGCTTTGATCGTTACCTGTTCCGTGGACACCAGTTCGCACCTTGTAGAACCTGATGAAACCAGTTCGTGTTGAGGGAGTATTCAGTGACTTACTGTTTATATTAGGTACCGAATAGAACCCGAAGCACTTTTTCACACTTGTAGGTAGCGACCGAAAAAGAACCTAAAGCGAACCGAAGCGAATGGAACAGCATATGTGTCAGACAGGCCTATATAAGCTGTGACTCACTGCCTGTACGAAGCTACCTGCTCTCGTCCAATTCCTATAGGCGTGATACAAGGTGCTAATCCTATATTATAACTCGTCTGGTTTTCTCAGAGATGCAGAAGATGCAGTGCAAGAAGTGTGCAATTCAAATTCCCATCAAACCTGCTTCTCACAGATTGGGACAACGATTTCAAATAATAAATATAAAGACTTTAAAAACGATGTATTTATGAAAGCATAACTTGGAGAAGAAGAAGAGGATGATTATGATAAGGAAAATGATGTTGATTACGATTAGGAAGATGATGACGATTTCCAATAAATCGACAACTGATATCACACCGAATGAACTGATGAGCCGAATTGTATTCTCGCTGGATTCGAAAGTGGCGAGCGATAATTCACGTGATAACGAAATACGTACTATCTATTGAAGAGGAACTTCTAGAAGCATCTATCGTCATCTGAAGTTGGAGGGAAAAAGAAAAGTGAAGCTGCATGTGAGAACATTAAGTCGTACCCGGATTGGGTAGGTTGATGAAGGGGAAAACGTGTAACACTTAACATAAAATGCTGAGGGCTTTTGACAATACTTGCCTGTGTAAAATTTCCTTCATAGAAGAAATGGGAGTGCTATTCTTTCCGTGCTGATACACCTCTGTTTGCGTTAAATGTGTACTCTCACATCTTTGATGAACTGTGTCAGAGCCCTGTTTTAGTTACAGTACACGCATCTTAGTTGTAGTAAATTCAATAACAATGAACAATTTGACATATAAAATGGATTCTTAATACACATTTCTGTACGTTGTTAAGTCTAAATAATAAATCACTATTGCTTACAGAAAGTCGCTTTTTTAGCAGAGTTAGGTATAACACACTTGTGTAACTGTTACTAGTGAGCTTAACCTTTGCAGAATTTAAGAATATTGCGACATTGGACCAAGTATCATAGATCTAGAAAATAATTAATTTAAATCTATGTTGTGTGTCAAACCAAGTGTGGTGCATAGATTCAATTTTGAACGTTTTTACCAGTGCAGACGCCTGCTGGTGACAGTGACAGCGACTGGTGTTACAGAGCTCTGACACTTTTTAGCGGTGCAGCCATCTGTTGATGGCAGTAATCAACTGGAATATAAAACAGCACTTGATTTTATTTCGCGTTTTCTGTGTTTACAGAACAGTATATAAGGTAAAACTCATGTTTAACAACTACACATGGCTAAATCTTTTTTATATTTTACAACCAAATATTGGTTTTGATTATTTATAGAGATTTTGTTAATTATTTGTTCCAGTATTCCTTAGCGCATGATATATAGCAGTGGTTCTCAGCCTTTTGGTACCATTACCCTTTAGTGTAACCAGACATTAGCTAGTACCCCTCCCCCTTCTTCCCATACCATCAACGTTAGCTCCAATTTAAACTTTAGAATGAAACCCAATGTTCTTCGAAACTTTTTGTTTTTAAAACTGTAGAAGATAAATGATTGTTACTTTTTGTATGTGATTTATTCAGCCAAAAACTAGTGGGTCACTGAGACAATTACTACTGTTTATTTCTAACATCCTTTCTTTGTATAGAATGATGAAACACTTCTCAGTGCATGATGAGTGCTACCTACAATTTCTTCTCAGAAATAAGCTAGATATTTGCTACAAAACATGATTCCTCTTCACCACTCCTCTTCGTATCTACACTCCTTTCACCAATGACCCTCAACTGAAATTAAATGAGTTAAAATTTGTCTATTATATTTATTGTTCATAATCATTTGGTATCTGGTCTTCTTAGACTCCTTACTTCTGAACTGGTAGAAATTTGAAGATTTTAGGCTGCCATAATAATAATAATAATAATAATAATAATAACAATAACAATTATAACAGTAACAATAGTAATAATACTGTGCAGTCTATACTGCAATCTAGTAGGCAGTATGTAGCTACTGTTCGGTTGTGCTGTCGATTAGTTTGTGAAGTGAATAATGAAACAGTTTGTGGTCTATTGTGCGAGCTATCTACAACTTGGAGATGGCAGTGTCATAAGATTTTTAAATGTATAATGTCTCAATTTTACTTGTCATAGATGCATCATATAACGTATGTTTGTAGGGGTTTACAATGAGAGAAGAAGATGTTCATACATTCAGTTCAAGAATTGAAACATCCATCACATTGTACCATGCATGAACTGTAATATTTAAAAAATATCTAATTATTGGAAAACAATTTAGTTTCATGAGAACAACAGAATCAAACCGTTTTGGTTTTGCCTCTCAGAAAGTTTTTCTTTACCCATCGGGGGTAGTTACCTGCATGCTCGGAACCACCTATGTACACTGATGAGCCAAAATATTATGACCACCTGCTAAAGAGCATGTGTGTCCTTCTTTGGAACGAAATACATCACTGATTCTGTGTATCAGGGATCCGACAGTGTGTTGGTAGCTTTGTGGAGGTGTATGGCATTAGGTGTCTATGTACAGGTCACGCAATAACGAGCCGCTGATTTGTGAACATGGTGACGGCGCCTGATAGCGATCCAAATTACTTTCATAGGATTTACGTCAGGCAAATTTGGTCGCCGAGACGTCAACGTGAGTTCACTATAATTCTTCTCAAACCACTGTATCTCTGGCTCCGAGACATGACTAATGGTACTGCTGAAAGGTGACATCACTGTCGGGGAAGACCTCAAGCATGTAGGGATGCAGGTGGTTCGCAGCAGTCAGCGTGTCTTAGAATACTACCGCAGGTCCCGTACAAGCGCAGTAGAATGTCTCCCATAGCATAAGTCTGCTCCCAACAGCCTGTGTCCGCGGCGAGATGCTCGTTTCGAGTCGGCTTTCACCTCGAAGACGGCGTTTTTTAGAGACGACCTGCGATCTAGCATAGCAAAAATGTGATCCACCCAAAGAGATTACACATTTCTATTCACTGCAGTCGTAACTGACAGTCGGTGAACACGTAGGGGTGGCCTGCTGCAGAGCTCCATGTTCAATAATGTATGATGAATCGTGTGATCCGAAACACTTGTACGTGCACCACAGTGTGCTCTTTCAGCAGTGATTCCACAGATCACCATCTATCTTACTTTACAGAACAGACAAGCCTTCGAATCCCACGTTCTTTGAAGAGTCGTGGATGTAGAACCATTTAGCGCCTAGTGATTGCTTCACTGGCCTACCACTCTCCGTGGATGCTCACGACAGTAACACACGAACATTCGATCAGCTTCGCCGTTTTCGAGATACGCGTTAACAGGCTTTGGCTGATAATAATCTGCCATTTGCTAAAGTTGCTTTTCTCTTTGGATTTACCCATTTTCAGCCCATATCTTCAGTAGGGCGATCCCACATCTGTGTCTACTCCACTTACTATATACATACTTTTGTTACCGCATCACGTGCCCGTCGCGGTGGGCGGGTGGTCATTATGTTTTGGCTTATCTGTGTATAGGTGGGAATGAAATTTATCGATGTGACAGTTGCGCCACTCCATAAACGATTTTTTGGACGTCAGTAGTGAAAACATAGTTAGTAATTTTTACGCAGTTCCCTTACTTCGCCTTTTTTTAAATTTCTAGTACCTTTCATCACAGCCCAGACGGGGTTAGACTGTAATAGTAATGCTACGCTCTAATTGGAGTAGAGACAGAGGTCTGAGTTGCATTTTTTGATAAATAATTCAGGTCCTTCATATATTCTGAGTAGAGCCCAGATAGAGGTATATCGCAATTGGGTCTTTCATTTTAACAATAGGCTTTGACTGGAGGAGAGGAGAGCATGGTGGATCATTATGCAGATTCTGTGTGACAGTTTACATAAAATATGATTACCTTTGACTTTCAAGTTGAAGTTAACTTATGTTATTTTTTAAAGCATATCTTGCACTATTTTCTAATATTATGCTCTGATTTGTTGGAAAGAAGACAGCGTGAGGTATGAAGCAACATTTGTCTCCTTCCTTTATCTGGGATTTTTTAATTTGTTGTAGACAAGGAAGGGGACACTAGCGAAGGGGCACAACTTCACGTGTATGTCAGAAATAACGTGATTTTATGCCATTTATTTTGATGCCACACTGTGATTGGTTGGGGTTATAAATTTACCACTAGACAACTGCGTATTTTCACAATGCTGGATTTTTAATAGTGTGTTATGACTGACTGAAGATAAGGAGAACGGAGGGTGGAGAGGACTTTATTAATTTCCGCCAACGCAACTGCATTAGTTCCACAATCTCGATTTTTTTTCGTACTGTACTATGATTGGTTGGAGATATTCGAGTACTGCACTTTGAATGGTTGGAGCTGTGAGGGAGGAAGAGAGGGTTTTGAATTGACCATTAACACAGTTCAGCTCTTTCTGTTACCTTGAATGTTTTACACTGTGTTATTATTGCCTTGAATATATGGAGAGAAGTGGAGAGGGGAAGAAGGGGAGGGTAAGGGGGCGAGTGTTTTTAATTGCACTCTAACAAAACTGTGCTATTCCATCGTCTTCGTTTTCTTTAATTTATTTTGTTTATTTTGTTGATTGGTTTTATCAGTTTATGATGTCATGAATTTAAGGTCATTGATGACATTATGCATCACATTCACGATCACATGATAGCTCTGTAGGTCATTTCAAGATGAAAGTCAAACTCTCAATTCGTATTATATTAGTTAAACTACAGGATCACTATTTACCATTGATCCTGGAATCAACACTTACTCACCTTGATGACTTTGCTCCCGAAAATCAATTAAATACCTTCTAATACCAGTCGCCAGTCCTGAAGAGACGTATTATGAAAGTAAGTCAAGTCAGTAAACATACAACATTCAACCATCATCCATGACAAACAAACATTTCTTTACGAACCTTAAAAAAAATTAAGTAAAAGATAGTCATCACATAGACTTTTTTCTAGTCTTGAGAATTTCTGCAGACGAATTTAAGCAAGTACTGTTACAATGCAACACATCAAAGTTGCTTGTCTCCACTTTCTTTCATTAATAAGCTTCACAAACACTGCACTGAATGCACTTACTTTGTCAATTCATAACAATTTTAACGTACAATCGGAGCAAAGCAAATGATAGATACTTGAAATAAGATGGTAACACTTATCAGAAATAACTGTCAATATATGAATCCAAAAGCGCTTTTCACTACAGTTTATGTTAACACGAGTGTTGCTATCCTTTACCAGGAGAGTAACACAATAAACTGTCAGTGGCTTTCATTGTCAGAAAAAGTGCAGCTGAATTAATATTGTGCAAAAATGAGTAGCTTGCTTTTTGGGTTCTGGCTCAGCCCTGACTCACTAGCTCACCCACATATTTCCATCACTTTCGAGCCAAAATCTACCCAGAACCTACCAACACATTCGTGTATAATAATTTTCACGGTTAACTCACATTTTTCCTGGAAAAGGTGAATGTAAGAAAATGAATTTAAGTAATTTCCAGAATGAGATATTCACTCTGCAGCGGAGTGTGCGCTGATATGAAACTTCCTGGCAGAATAAAACTGTTTGCCAGGGCGAGACTCGAACTTGGGACCTTTGCCTTTTGCGGGCAAGTGCTCTACCAATTGAGCTACCCAAGCACGACTCAGGCCCCGTACTCACAGCTTCACTTCTGCCAGTACCTCGTCTCCTATCTTCCAAACTTACCAGAAGCTTCTGTCAAGTTTGGAAGGTAGGAGACGAGGTACTGGCAGAAGTGAAGCTGTGTGGATGGGGCCTGAGTCATGCTTGGGTAGCTCAGTTGGTAAAGCACTTGCCCATGAAAGGCAAAGGTCCTGAGTTCAAGTCTCGGCCCGGTACACCACTTAAATCTGCCAGGAAGTTTCAATTTAAGTAACGTTTTATAAAGGGTGAAAATAAGAAAATAAATACAATGAATTATGGTGAGTGTAAGAAATATTTGTAACTTTTAATAATTTGTAATGTTCACTTGGTAATGTATCTATATTATCTTTCAAAACTTATCTTTTGTCATCATGAGGACTCAATGCTTTCTCGTTTATTTCAACTGTCTATATTTCGTTTCTTTTACTTTTTATCATATTAACACTTCTGTAATGTTCTCTTTTGTTAAACAAACAATCTTCACAATCTTCAAAGCTTATTCTTTTTTAGAATAGCTTTCACGAGTCCTTTAGATTTTTCTATTTTATCACAAACTTTAGAAGCATACATTTTTGCTGACAGGCTACATAATTATTCCATTATTTTTCCATTTCATTTATCTTTCTTTTTTCCTACAACTTTCTCATTAACTAGTGGAATACCACAAATATTATTTTCACCAGTACCAAATTTATCCATCAGCGTTATCATTTCTTTATAAAAATCATTTTTTTATATTTTAGATATAACTGTCCGTATCTTGATAACACAATTCAGTATTTTTCCATATTTCGGTTTCATTACTCTGTAGTGAAAATCATACAGCAATTCTTAAGAAAAATCAAGTATACTCATTGGTTTATTGGACGTAATTTTGGTCTTAGTCATATGAAAAGCAGCAAGATTTTCATTAAATATAGTTCTTGCATTAAAGATTGACTTTGCTATTAATTTATCACACTTCTATACCTCTGACTCTAATCTCTATTTCTAATATTTTCCAAAGATTGAATTATTCATAAGTTTATAGAAATATTTTTCAGAATCATTTTTAGCTTTACTTCTCATTTCTGTATTTAAATTATATAATTCTTCAAACAATATGGTTGTTGAAATTTTAAAAATGTATGTATTTTGGTTAGTTTCACTCCTAGTGATAAATACTGCTTAAGATTTCAACAATGAATCACATATTTATTGTTGTTTTCTGAGGTAGTTAACAATCAGCTTTCTTTAGTTCATCCAGACAATTTATTTTCTGGAGCCAGAATCTGAGTTTGAACAGAATCTGAAATTTCTACACTTTTGTACCATCACAAGAATACAGATTATCCCATTCAAATTCACCATATGGTATATACTTACTCATACTACATCCACATAAGTTAGTCACATCTAAATATGCTAAATAATCTCTCTACAATCAAAATCCTTCATAAATTTATTGTTTGCTTTAACGTATCTTATACAACAGAGCTATATTGTTCCTCTTTTTCAGTTTTCAAGAAATAAAATCTTATCATAATCATGTAATACATCTAATTCAACTTCTGTCATTTTTAACATTGTATCCCTTGATAATCGTGGTGCAGTAAAATACCAAGATGGATATGAATCATATGCTTTTATTCAAGTATTTCTAAAATTTTCAAATAGATCAGACAATAACTATAAATCAGTTTTAAGAGATAAATCATTATATCTTTGTTGTTTTGTATTAAATTTATTTCTTTCTCATTATAAAGAAAGTTCATTCGCAGACAAATACGAATCACACTTGGATAAAGTATGTAACTGTTAATTACATTTATTACATAATGGTTTTATAATTTTTCATTTAAATAATCATGACAAACCCTTTTATTTTTTGGTGAATAATAACAGTTGCACAATGAAATTTTTTTTCCATCTTGCATGTCTTGATTGTTCTGCAGGAGCTAATGTTTCATGTGTTCAATTTCAGAATAAATTCTTCCAATATCTTCAACTTACACATTCAACAAATTTTTATGACAATTTGTTCCTTTTTAAACAATAGGATCTTTATAGCGTCCACTGACATGTTTAATGTAATAACAGAAGTTTCACTGTATACGAATTTTCTGGCTTTGATTGACATTTGTCCTTCTTCAATAGTAAACTTCCAAAATCAACTTAAATAACGAATGAAACTTTCTGCATATGCCGATTTTTAGAACTTACATATGAACTTTTCTCTGGATTTTTGCTTATAATGGTTTGTTAACTAAAAATCTTGATGTGTTATTGTCCAATTTTTCTTTGCTAGTGATATGGAGTAAACACATGTCACAAATGAATATTACTTATTCAAGTTTATTGTTTTCGCTTGAAACAAGCCTAAATAAATTTTGATACAACAATGACGTGAATTGTTTTCATTCTTGAAATAAAGGAGATATGCATTGTTTCTTTTCTTACTTTTTGTAGTTTGTAATGGATACACTTGACAACTATCATCAAACGAATAAAAGTTGAGAGAGACATTACTTTTATTTTCAATTTTTGAATTATAATCAACCACTACGCTACAGGAAATTCAAAATTTTCAAGTTTCTGATCAACATCAACATATTTGTATTTTGAAACTCTTCCTGAATTTTTGTCTTTAGGATACCAAGCAGATTTTATAGCCCACAGAAAACATTTTTGGTTTTTATTTTTCACATTAATACAGGCTTTCTTATTTTTTATTTTGTCTGGTAATTCTATGTAAGATAATCCTTCCGACCTCTCTCTTCATTCATAGTTGTAAACGAATAATACTATTTAATGTCCATCCTGATACACATGCTTGAAAATCTCCCATTCTAGATCAAATATTTAGTTTACCAGACACAAAATTTTTAATCATTCTACTTTCATTTGTGATCCTATTTTTTTTGCATGGAACTGAAATTCCATAATATTTCTGACTGTCTGCATTTGGTGCTCACAAATGGTCTTAAAGTTCATTTCAGTCTACAATGTATTCTTATATTATCTCTTATAATTTTCGTTATTTTCGGTTTTACCACAGTTAAGAAGTGATTAGGTTCAAATAAGTTTACATTATTTTCAAAATTTATAGTTTTTCATATGTTTGCAAATGCACTATCAACTAGAAAATCTATCTGTTTATCTCTCTCTTGAATTCTCAAATCAATTAGTATAACAAGGAAGTAATACTTCTTTATTATTTTTAGTTTCTTGTTTCACAAACACATAGGCTGACAAGGGTAATATTTTTTCTATTATCTTCAGTAGTGTACATTTCTGTTTGGTGAAGATGTTCATAAGAAATGGATATATTTTTGTAAGGTCTGTCTTAATTATTAGATTCAGTTTTTTCTCAAAGATCTTAGAAAATTGAAACATTTTTTGAGTATTTACCTCCTTTAGTTTCGAAAATATGATTACCAATTTTTATTTTTCAATAAGGTATTTCCAAAGGCTTTATACACACAGATTTAAATTTGTGATGTAATATTTTTTAATAAATGCAATTACATTGGCTTTATTTTCTTTACTATACCTTCTTACATTATTAATTTTACGATAATCACGCAGTTGAGTGGCTGAGAATTGCTCCATTTGGCCTTTCTATTTACAGAAAATAAATTCATCAGATTTGTAAAACTTAATTTTTCAAAATTAATGACTGAGTAGTCTTATTTAATAGTTCCTTTCTTATATTTCACATTTTCTGAAACACGTTTTTTTAAATTTACTGTTAAGGTTATCTTTATGAGAATGATTTTTCTAAAAACCATCTAAGCTTTTTATCTAATGACAAGGCCTACATGTCTTTGATACTCTATCACTTTCTTCTTTTTCTTCATTTTCCATTGACAATAATATTTTCGCACATTCTTCACTCAGAATTCGTTGTATATGATTTTTATAATAATATTTAGAAATATTTTTTCCACATACATGAGTAATTCGATGTGCATTATAATTTTTAAATGATACTTATTTAGACATTGTTTACACATCGTTCTGAATCCATCTTTTGTAAATTTTCATTGAAGTAAAATTATCATATGATTTCCCAGAATTACAATATTTACAAAACTTGGATCTGACAGGTTGCTGAAGAGGCTCTATTTATATAGAAAAATTCATGAAATCTGTTAAAAAATAGAAATTATGTGATTAAACTGTTCTCGGTCATCATCATTATTACTATCAGGATCATCACCCAAACATCACCCTGAAATTGATTTGTAATAGACTTTTCATTAAATATTTTAATAACTCTTCTGCATATTGGACATTCAATTTGCTCTTTTTACCATTCATCAATACAAGTTTTATGAAAAATAAAATTAGAGCTTGTTTTTATACATTAATGAATTTCATTACTTAAGGATATAGCACATTCACAACTGTTGGACTGTTCCATTGTTTCTTATGGTTTTAATATCTCTTTGTATAAAAGGTGCAGTTAGTCATTGACATTTATAATTTTTCCCTTTTACCTTTATCTCTAAATTCCGTTATAGATCTTCAGACAATGTTTGTTCAACTGGTGTACCATCAATATTTAATTTATCCTGAAAGTCTCTCACAAAATCTTCAGACATTACTTGTGTATATGGTAAATTTCCCCAGTTTAAGTTATCTTGAAACTCTCTCATAAAAGCTTTGGACAATTATTGTTCACTCGATGTATCACTTCAATTTATTTTATCTTTAAATAATCTAAAATAATCATTAGATAATTTCGTCTATCTGATATATAATTCGAATTGAGTTTATTATGAAATTCTTTTATAAAAATCTCTGATAATTTTTTTCTGTATGTTCCATTCTCCCAATTTAATTTAATCTTAAATTCCTTCTAATATTATTGATCCCTCAACATTTCTTCCCAATTTAATATATCCTCATATTCTCCCATGAAATCCACTAATAATTTCTGATGTGCTGATAAATGATTATAATCGAATTTATCTTGAAATTCTCTAATAAATTTTTCGTCAAAATGAAAAATTCTCGAAATTAATTCTTCCATTCAGTTTCACTAAACAAATTTTCCATTTTTCATATAATCAACAATTATTTCACTGTATGTTTAATGTGTCAATTACAGCTTGTATAATAGGTGAAAACTTAATATCCTACTCATAAGATAAATCATTTGAATAACTTGTTGTTGTTTAGTTTTTAAATCATTCAACTTACTGTATCCTGTTTGGCTTGTTACTATTACTATAAATAACTACAATAAGTTCTTGCTTTCTCATTTTGGAAGGACACCTAAGTCCTAATTCATTCCATTTAAGTTTCATTTTGTTGACTTTCAGACTACTTAGGCTCACAATTGATTAGAGATAATTGTTATAAGATTTGTAAAAAAATTGAAATTCAAAAAATTTATGCATTCATTGCAGAAAAACATGTCTTACTTACAAATGATTTCTTAAACTTCATTTGTTATTGAATATCAGTCAGTAGCCTCCCTTGCTCTGGAAAATTAAAGGAATTTAATACAATCTTTAAATAATTATAATGTTCAATATACATGAGAATGCAAAAACCCATAATCTTGTTGAAAAAATATAAAATCTATTAAGAATATTTTTTTATAAATTGGAGGTATCCCACCTAATGCAGTTCTCCCTGGTTCATAATCACTGTGTTGAATATTTTTCATTATATGAATAAAATATATTCACACTGTCTGATTATCATATATTTTTGGGATTGTCGTTATCAATGAAAGATAAGAAAGATATATTAATTACTATAAATTTATTTATTTATATTTATGCATTTATGCACTTATTTTACCTGGCAAGATTAGGGCCTTCAGGCCCTCTCTTACACCTAACCAGGCATACTCAGATTGAACGAGTTACAGTTTCTACAGAATATTAAGTACATATAACATATTATACAGTAGCGATGTTAAAGAAAAAAATTGAGATTATAAAAGTAGTACAATGATAATTATAACAATCAGAAAAATAATTATAACAATCAAGAATAATAATGATAATAATAATAATAATAATAATAGTAATGACAATGTATATGAAAGTAAACATACTTTTCTTTTGTGAACGTCAGTCCTATGGTTAGTTGGGAATTTTCTCATTATGTTCTTGCTGCTTGTGAGTTATTCTCATCGAGCAGAGACATAAGACGATAGAATGGGCTGAAAGATATATATAAGAGGTAGATAGGTTAGAGGAAGAGAAATAGAAATGTAAAATTCGAAGCTGTGATGAAGAGGAGAAAGAAAGAGATGAGAGGGATACAACAATGGTGGCTATACCATCCCTAATATTCAAGTTTTGAAGATTTCTTAAGGAGAGTCAGTGGTTGGAAAAATCGACCACTAATTTTTTAAATAGAAAAAAGCATTTTAGAGAATTCTTAAACAGAAATGGTATAGATTATCAACAAATAGATTATCAACATGAAAAATTAACTTTCTATCCATGTATATAACTTGATATAAAAATACGGCTATAATTAATTTATCTGGAAAAAGATGCTTACTTGTAACTATAGAAAATTTTAAATGTAAAGTTATGTTGTCAAATATCTCTAAGGCTAAGGAAGTTAAAAAATATTATGTTAAAATCTTTTTCTCCTATAGAGGCTATGTAAAAGAATATAAAATCATTCAATCTCACCAACTCGCAGTTGAATATCAAAATCAATTAAAAATTAAAGAAAAAAGGACAATTTAGAAAAACAAATTAAAAGTTAGAAGAATTCACTATGAATATGAAAGTCTATATTGATAAAGTGAAACAAAAAAGAAAACAAGGCTATCTTTATATAGCTACCTCAAAAAGGTATCCTTTAATTTATTATTTTAAAGTAGGAAAAACAGAGATTTTTCTATTACAAACTCTAATTTTAATTCTTCACAAAACAAACAAGATAATTTTTATATATGTTACTTTGATAAAGTATATGATGTTAGTAAAGTAGAGAAATTAATTCATGAATTACTCAATAAGTTTAGAGATAAGAAGAATACGGAAATTTTTATTTTACATTACACACTATTACCTGAGATTGTTAAATTAACGATTACAAATATAGATGCTTTTGATTATATTATCGATTTAAATAAAAATCGACTTAAAGAAATATATATTATGTATCCAATTACACCAAACGAAATAAAAGTAAATGATGAGGAAATACAATAGACCAAGTTCTGGATGATTGTATAAATGAAAATAATTTAACTTTAACTAGAAATTAATGATTAGATATAGTGAAAATTGATCATGTAAGCAATGCAAAAGTTTGGATTTACTTTAAAGAACAAAAAAATGGGAAAAGTATCGCACCAATAACATATAATTAAATTAATATTATAATTACTTACTCATAAAAGCAAATTTCTTTTTACATAATTGCATTTGATGTAACATTCATAAAAATATATATAACCATCGAATACAGTAAATAAATTACAACCATCACATTCCATCAGTTAAAATTTAAAATTATCAAATGATCCTGACATTAAATCGTTTTTGTTAACTTTCATTTGAATATCAAAGTACAAATATTTTAATAAAACTATTAGAAGAATGAATATTATCATCAATACCAAACAGATTTAATTTTCAATAACTAGCTCCTGATACATATAAACTTTTTGTTAACATTTAAAAAATTACTCATTTTTATTTACCAAAATATTGTGAGAATTATTGAAACCCAACCATTTAACATAGACTTTATTACCTCTCTATCTCAAAACTTTTTCAACAAGATGTACATCAGGATATTTTGTTTCCTGTAATTGATACTCATTAAAATTTTCTTTCATTTGTTCGCCATTTAAATTCATATGTGGTTGGATCAGAATGAGTAACATCTTCAGTTTCAGTTGACGAGTTTTTCAAAAATTCCTTTCAATTTACATATTCTTACATTATCACCAATCTTATACTTAGTGTCAGCTGAAGCTGACTTTGCACCAGAAAAAGCTGACTTTAATCTGTGAATAAGTCTGTGAGTAGGTCCAGTATGTAGTTATGTAAACAGTTTTCAACAAGTATTTCACAATATCTTTACTTGCATCCTTCAGGACCATTTTTATCACTGAATGCTTTGTACTATTACATTCTTTAACTAATTTCAAAACTAAATTAGTGTCAGCTGAAGTAGACTTTGTACTGCACCCAACACAGTTATAATTTCCTTGAAGAGCAAATTTTTTCAACATCTTTTCTTTCAATGTTCTATTAGATCATTTAAAACAGATGCTTATAATTCACTAGAAGTTGAATAGTGTTTAATCTTCATTGTAAAATTCTTTGTCAGTGTCTGTCTGCCAGTTTCTTGATTTTCTAGCGATAACTATTTTTTTCAGAACCATCAACTAAATTTTTACCTGTCTTATCTATAAATAGAATTGCCCAAGCAAATTTTGAAAAAATAACATCAACAACACTTAATAAATATTTATACCATTTATTTATTTCCTAAATTCCTTTCAACCTCCCAGAATCCATTTCAACTAAATCAACTTCCCATAAATCATCTATTCAAAAATAAATTGTTTTAAGTAACTCATTAATAATTTTCTTATGTGTGTTTATTCCTTCATGTACAAAATTTTTAGCAAATTAACTCTTTTTAGTTTCACATAAACTACGAAGACCTTTACTTCTTTGTCTCCCACTTTTAGTTACTCTCTGAGAATTGTTTTTTGTACTTCAAGTAGCAGATTATGTCCAAAATTGTCCATTTATTAAAGTCAGAATATCATTAACCCTCAAGCAAACATGCTGTTGAAAAAGTTCAACAGCAGCAATTTTTATGCCTAATCTGTTCCTTGACCTTGAGCTATTGCACCATTACTCAGGCATGTTCCATTGCTGATGACTTCTCGACAATGTTAAAGTGACATTTGCTTAGCTTTCTCAGTTTGTTTTCTGAATTGTAATCAATGACATGTAGAATGTTGTAAAAAGTACAATGCACACCTGCTGGTGTGACACTAGAAGGTTTGTTCCAGTAGTCAATGTCCAGAGGAAACTAAACTAAAAACTTATCTACAGCTGCTCGTTTTTGTTCTTTTAGTTGTTACAGATGCACATTAAACGTACTTTGATTTCACTGACGTCTGAATCTATTTATTCGTTTCATTTCATTGATGTTTTGTTCCAATTCAAGGCGTGTATCAGACAAAGATATTCGCAAACTGCTAGAAGCAGGTGATAATAATGTCTATCCAGACTTTTCAGACTTGGAGGAAAGTAAAGTAGATTTGAGCGATGAAAACACTGAATAAGACCATGACAGTAAATCTGAACTTAAAGGTGAGGATGGTGATGATCCTGAAGAGACAGCAAATTCACGAGTGTTCTTTATTGAAAAGACAAATTTTCATATTGGTGTAAATGGGAGTATGCTAAAACATCAAAACCAACCGGAAAAACATTGTACAAATTCCACCAGTACCGAAGAGAAAGGTGATGGGTATAACTGATTAAGTTAATGCTGTTTTAAAATGTATTTGACCTTGACTTTATTGATAAAAATGAAACTGTATAAATACCTACACAAGTAAACAGCGAGACACACATCAATTATCGTGCAAAAGAGGTAATAAAGTGACAAAATGATGGATGTGTTTGGGATTTTTTAAGAAGAAGAAGATAACGACATCATGCTAATGTACTGGAACTCTGGGCAGCAGGTGGAAGAGGAATGCTACTGTTTAGGACAGCAATGTGTTACAATAGGTTTCTGTTTTTCCTAAGCTGTATATGGTTTGGACAATATCATGTATATAATGCTCCTGACGACATAGTGAAAATGTATGTGGTGCCTATAGAAAATTCACACAGGCTGCCTCTTTTCTTAATACTTGTTGCAGAACACTATCACTTGCATTGAGTACAAAGATGAAGAACAGACATGACGGTTTTCCAGAATTTCTCCCAAACAAAACAGAAAACTGGGAAGTGCTATATTTGGATTTGAGTAGTTTTATATGTTCTTTGTAAACACTATGATGACATACTTTTGTTCTGCTGTGCATGACATGGCAACAGTGGATGAAGAAACACGCTACCCTGAAATCATAATTGAGTACAACATGACGTAAGGTGGAGTTGACATTGTAGCTAAAATGTGTGCCAGATACTCCATTTCAAAGAATTACAAGGAGGTGGGCATTGTCTACTTTTTCATTTCTCTGAAGATTGCCAGAATTAATTCCTAATTAAAATTTCTGTGAAAGGTGTTATGAAATGAAACATATGTCAGAAAAACTGGCTAAATTGTTATTTAAAGAACTAGAAGAGCAAAACCTTTTGTTATAGATGTTGAAGATAGTGAGTACGAACTGCTTTCTTCAATAAATATAAAAGTTTGTTTAAGACAAGTTAGTTGTTACTGACAAATGACCATGTTGTAAATTTTACAACGAGCGCCTGCTTGTGTGACAACAGTAGGCACTCGTGCTGGAGGGTTAAACTTACAACTCATACATAATAATTTTAAAACAAATAGACACAAATGTACACACATTACTTCATCAAAATTCTGAATTGGTTGTTCATTATAGTACAACTCACTTGAACTTAGGTACTCAACCAATTCTTTTGGAATATTACGACCAAATGATTCAACTAAAAATGTTTTATTATTATGTTTATAATAACAAGTCCAAAGAGTACCAGGATAATCAGATGTATCTAAATTAACTATTCCAGATTCTAAATTTTTTGGTTCATTAGTTAATTCATGAATCATAAAAAACGAACAAAATATTTAATATTTAATTGTTGAACTAATTCTTCTATGTTTAAAGTCAGTAATGGATTATTAATTTTTTTAATTATTTCCTCGCCTTTTCTTTTACTTGTTAACTCAAGCAGTAGCTTTCTTTTCCATTGCTATGGTATGTATTTTCTGCTCTTGTAATTCTGCATCAGCTTTTTTCTCATTTATTACTGCATTTGCGATTGCTGCAGAACCACCAGCAAGTGAACCAGTAGTTGCTAAATAAGGTAATGCAGCTGATAGTAGTGAAAGAAAACCACCTTCATGTGCAGTTAGTCCTCTTTTTCTTTCTGTTTCGTTAGAAACTCAAAACAGGAATACATAATGTAACAAATAAATTTCCACCAGTTTCCTCCTAATTCTTTCTTTTTTTTGTGCATCGGTTAAAAATGGTTCAATACTATGTAATTGTTAATTATTTAATTGAATTTCAATTAATTTTCATTTAGTCTTGCCACTTGGATCAAAGTACAATCAGTAGAAAAGTTTTTTTATATAGACGAAAAAGCTATAGGGACAAATATTTTTACAATCGCCAACCACTTTCGTCTAATTAAAACCCCATTCCTAATTTACGTTTTTCATAAATTATTCCTCTAACTGCAGTAAATGCAGTTTTCTCTTTCACATTAGCATCTCAACTGTCCATTCTTTCTTTTGCTCCTAATTGAAGTTCTTCATCAGCTTGATGCCTAGATTCAAAATCTTAATGATCATGATATGCAACATCATGTTTTTAAAAGCTTCAACTAATTTATTTACAGTTGGATCACCAACTGCTAAACTTTCTTGTAGTTTAGTGAAAGGCACATAGTACGAATACCCTGCAGGTTCATCTCTGACATCTGGTAAATTATTTAAGCCCAATTTGCTAATCCTTTACTGTGTTTTTCACTTTTCCCAAACACGTGTAGTAAATTATTCAAAATCTAAGTAAATAATGAATTGCTATGTGATTATTAATAATAAAATCACTAAATTTGTTTCTTAATATTTGCATTATGGCAACTCCTATACTATGATAATTTTTATTTTCAGCTAATTCTTCACAATGAATTACTGTTAATCTATCAATTAAATCTCTAACATCATTCATCCAAATGTATTCGTCTGCTTTTTCTAAATATTTTTTACTGGACCTTCACCAACCTTTTTCATGAATCATTAAGGTTTGTTTCTGAAAAGCTAGGGAAATACTCTTCAAGAACCATTTTTATCAAATAATTATATTTATTTCCTTTACTTGATTTTATTTTATTTGGATTACTTTCATTACATAGTACATTTGAATAGAATAAAATTCTTGAATAATTATATAAATCAGGAAACTCATATAGTTATGTAATTTCTAGTTAAAAGTTTCATTAATCCATCTATTCCTTCATATTCTTTTCCACCAATTTTTATTTCATCATTAGTGAATTCTAGTGGTAATTAACCAATATAATTATGAGGACCAACAAGTCTTATTCCAAAATTAGGATTTTCACTACAGTTTTAAATTCTAATTTTTTTACTTATATTTTACTTTTTTACACCTTTTTCTTTTATTTTTTATTTTTAACAGCACATTTTTTTCTCTTTTTCATATTTATTCATTACAACTTCAATGTCCGATTCAGACTTACCAGTAATATCATTACACCACTCGTGCAGTTCTATAGTTGGCGATAAATCTCCAGATTTTTCAAGATGACGATGTCGATGATAGCGAACCATTTTCTTTTCAGCTTCACTGTCTTCTTCAGTTGCTTTATGAACATTAGCACCTAATCCTTCGATTCTTTGTTTTACTTGTTCAATAGCATCAATAACTGGTTAATCTTCTTTTAAATATTTTTCGTATTCAGTTCATAGTTCTTTTTTCCAAAACTTGATTTGTTCTTTCAATTTTTCCGCTTTCATTTACCTTTGTTATCAATTTCTGGAATGTACAGTGAGGTTGTAATTAGTCCTTTAGAACAATCATATTTTGCAAATGTTTAATTAAACATTTTTAAATGTTTATGTTTATGTTTAACATTTATGTTTAGCATTTATGTTTAACCTTTATGTTAATATGAAATTATGTACTTTATTTCTGAACTCAACTTCATTCAATATTCTAGTCATGTCCATGGTAAAAAATTTATGATTCTCAAATTTCCTACACATTTCCTTAAAACCATCAAACTTTAAATCACCACCAACGAACTGATGATAAATATGATTTAAATTTGTTTTATTTTATACGAAAATATGAAAAAAATAGAGTTCATATCTCCGGCCAACTTTTCTGGCATTCTTAAATAAGTTTGAGCTAAATAAAAACCATCTATTCTGTTATATTCCTCTCCAAATATATCCTGATTTTCAAGATTGCAGTTATCAAACACAATAACCAAATTATTTTGACATTGATCTAATTGAATAATTTCTTCCTTACTTTAGATAAAAGTAGTAACTTTTTCTTGTGATTATATTTAATTTCTTCAAATCTTTTTACGAAATCTTGATTTTGGTTGATCTAAACTTTTTGAATGAACATACAAATGACTAATGTTTTACAGTTTAACCATCCAGGAGCTAGAAGATAATTGTTAATCAGCAATGTTGTTTTTCCACAACGACATGATCCTATAATTGCACATTGAATAGAATTTGGTAAAAGTTTACCATGTTCAGTTTTCGATTTATTTTATGGAATTCTTATTTTTGGTTCTCAATCTGCCACTTATTTAATATTGATTTCAATAGTAAGTGGAATGTACTAGATTATTACAGTTAAGTGAAAATTCATCTATTCTTAAAAAAGATTAACTGTTCCAATAAGAGAAACTTATGAAAATGTTTCATTGGTTAATTTTTAATCAACAGTTTTAAACCCGAATGTTACATTGAAAAATAACAAACTGTACTGAGATGGAGAAAGAACAGAAATTCCTGTAGGTCTATATACTTTGAAAAAATTAGAAAAATTTATTCAGTTGAGAGAGCCAAAAATTCATCTTAAAGCAGATGAAATTTTAAATACAGTAGATATTGAAAGTGGTGTTAAATTATTTATGGATAAAGAAGGTTGTGTTGGTCAAGATTTAATTTAATAACCAAATCGTTCAAGGAAATAAAAAACTTACTAAAGATGTTTCTAAAATTAATCCATTCGAAATAATTAATATGAATTTTACTTTGATTGATGGAATGTTTGTTAAACATACTGGTCATTTTCATAGGGAGACTAATATTAATGCTTCAGTTAAACCAAATGCTGAATTTGGAAGACCAATGATTTATGATCCACATTATTCTGGAGATATTCCTATTTTTTATCCTATTCAAGATTTAGAAATTACTTTAACAGATGAAAATGATAATTTGATTGAATTTAATGGTGCTTTTGTAACAGCTCTTTTACAAAGTCCTAATAAATTTTATCCTTACTAAATAATGAACAAAATCGAAAGTTTTACTCATTACTTGTGAATGAGAAAACAAAAAAATAGCGTAAAAGCACCAAATAAGGATACAGAGATTGAAACAAATATTAGAGAGGGATGGCTTCATCCAAATCTTGCCCAGTTATAGATGAATTTTAGAACTGTTATAGCTAATCCATATGGATCAGAATCATACTATGCAACATGATAGAATATCCAGTAAAAAATTAATCAATAATCATCTGGCAAAACAGTTCCATTTTGTGAGCATAAAGAAAGGAAATAATGTTGTCTAGAATCGAACATTCTTTTATTTGATCAAAAGCTGTGTTATATTTCACTTCATCTGTTACTGATAAAATAAGCTTAAGAGGACATATTCTTAACAATGGAAAAATAAAGAGTGAGAAAAATTAAGCACTTTATCCATTATCAATGTTTGGTGGATATTTTTAAAGATTATAAAGAAATCATGTGGGAAGGAGATTTAACAGTAATTTTTACTATGTCTTCTAGTTCTGGAAATACAATTCTTGCATGGCCTGATTATAATGATGCTGGAATTGAAATTAAAACTACGCTTCCTAATGAAGAAAAAACTTTAATAGAATCGACAGAAATTCGTGTACCAATTGTTAAATACACTCCTGGAAATTGAAATAAGAACACCGTGAATTCATTGTCCCAGGAAGGGGAAACTTTATTGACACATTCCTGGGGTCAGATACATCACATGATCACACTGACAGAACCACAGGCACATAGACACAGGCAACAGAGCATGCACAATGTCGGCTCTAGTAAAGTGTATATCCACCTTTCGATGCAATGCAGGCTGCTATTCTCCCATGGAGACGATCGTAGAGATGCTGGATGTAGTCCTATGGAACGGCTTGCCATGCCATTTCCACCTGGCGCCTCAGTTGGACCAGCGTTCGTGCTGCACGTGCAGACCGCGTGAGACGACGCTTCATCCAGTCCCAAACATGCTCAATGGGGGACAGAGCCGGAGATCTTGCTGGCCAGGGTAGTTGACTTACACCTTCTAGAGCACGTTGGGTGGCACGGGATACATGCGGACGTGCATTGTCCTGTTGGAACAGCAAGTTCCCTTGCCGGTCTAGGAATGGTAGAAAGATGGGTTCGATGACAGTTTGGATGTACTGTGCACTATTCAGTGTCCCCTCGACGATCACCAGAGGTGTACGGCCAGGGTAGGAGATTGCTCCCAAAACCATGATGCCGGGTGTTGGCCCTGTGTGCCTCGGTCGTATGCAGTCCTGATTGTGGCGCTCACCTGCACGGCGCCAAACACGCATACGACCATCATTGGCACCAAGGCAGAAGCGACTCTCATCGCTGAAGACGACACGTCTCCATTCGTCCCTCCATTCACGCCTGTCGCGACACCACTGAAGGCGGGCTGCACGATGTTGGGGCGTGAGCGGAAGACGGCCTAACGGTGTGCGGGACCGTAGCCCAGCTTCATGGAGTCGGTTGCGAATGGTCCTCGCCGATACCCCAGGAGCAACAGTGTCCCTAATTTGCTGGGAAGTGGCGGTGCAATCCCCTACAGCACTGCGTAGGATCCTACGGTCTTGGCGTGCATCCGTGCGTCGCTGCGATCCGGTCCCAGGTCGACGGGCACGTGCACCTTCCGCCGACCACTGGCGACAACATCGATGTACTGTGGAGACCTCACGCCCCACGTGTTGAGCAATTCGGCGGTACGTCCACCCGGCCTTCCGCATGCCCACTATACGCCCTCGCTCAAAGTCCGTCAACTGCACATACGGTTCACGTCCACGCTGTCGCGGCATGCTACCAGTGTTAAAGTCTGCGATGGAGCTCCGTATGCCACGGCAAACTGGCTGACACTGACGGCGGCGGTGCACAAATGCTGCGCAGCTAGCGCCATTCGACGGCCAACATCGCGGTTCCTGGTGTGTCCGCTGTGCCGTGCGTGTGATCATTGCTTGTACAGCCCTCTCGCAGTGTCTGGAGCAAGTATGGTGGGTCTGACACACCGGTGTCAATGTGTTCTTTTTTCCATTTCCAGGAGTGTATTAACCAAATAATGAGTTGGAACAATGAGAAAATATTCTGAAAAGTCCAAAAATTCCAATATCTTTTTGAACTTAGTTGTTGCAGGTTTGAGTGTGAGGAAAGATTTCGAACTATATATCGCAAATTATTATAACTCAGTGGAAATGTAGACCAATAATCCTCCAAACAATTTTTTGAAAGTGTACAATGCATTTCTCAATTTTAAATGAGTAGCACTACTCAGATCAGACACTGAAATAACTACATATGATTGCATAATGAACTATCCTATCTACTTGTATATGGTTAACATGACTCGTAGAAAGAATATTATATCTTCACAGAAAACGACTATGAAACTTTGTGCAAATTTTAATGAAAAATTTCCTGCAGATACTTTAGCATATGTAACAATGTATGCTAAGAAAAATTTAACTTACGATGCACAGCACAGAAATCTTACTGAAAATTTTCAACTACATAAATGAATAAAATATTAGAAAAAGTTAAAGAAATTTTTACAGCTTCTTTGCATTTCATTTGGAAGTATTCTCAGGAAGAAAGAGAATATAAAAGGTGAAAAATGTATAGTGTCAATTAGAAGAAGGTATTCAAATTTCATTTTTCTGACTAGCTCTTTTATATAGACTATGTTAGCGTTTCTTATGTTCACCAGAATATATTTTTTTATTTACTTACATTCGCCTTTTATAAAACAATATTAAATTTTATTTTCTTACATTCAACGTTTATAAAAATTATAAAATAGACATAATACTTTATTTTCTTACTTTCATCTCTTATGAGCAAAAAGTGAGTTAGACCTGACAATTGCATTATAGTAATATAATTGTGTAGGCTTCCAAGGCCAGAGTTAGTCAACATTAAAGTTTTCTGTGTTTCATACCGCATTGTATTGTAGAAACTAGTGACCCAGAAGGAGGTCGCTGCAAATATGGCCAAAACTTTGGTTTCCTCCAATAACAGTTTTCTACAATATGATGCGGCAGCATACCCAGAGAACTATTATGTCTACTGGATTATACAAGTGTAACAAAATTCTTATCCGCAATTTACTTCTATTTTTGTTTATTTGGGTAATACTGTCGTTTTACGTTGATGATGAAGGCTTTGTTTATTTGTTGTTATATCTTTGCAATTTTCAAGCTGCTAGTTTAGTTCCGTTATCGCTTCCGTTGTGTTAATGATGGCTGCTCCGCTGTTTATTGCCACCAAAGAACGTTCAGTTATCCGTTTTTTGTGGTCAGAAGGTGTATCAGGGGCCGAAATTCATCTAAGACGTTCGGTACAGTACGGGAACAGTGTTTTGTCACAACGGAGTATCTACATATGGATTGAAAAATTCCGAAATGGTCGCACAAGTGTTACACACGGTGAAGGATCCGGACGACCGTTTACCGCCACAAATTAAGAAATCATTGAGCGTTCACTTGAAATGATTCTCTTAGACAGAAGATTAACTACTGAAGAAGTAGCACATCGTCTGCAAATTAGTCACTGTTCTACCTACAAAATCATCCACAACCGACTTGGGTCTCACGAAGTTTGTGCAAGATGGGTCCCAAAACAACTCACACAGATGCATAAACGCGATGGGACATCTGCAAAAAACATTTGTATCGCTATGTTAACAAAGGGGACAACTTCTTAGACAGGATCATTACTGGTAAGGAAACATGGATCCATCATTACGAGCTGGAGAATAAAAAGCAGAGTATAGAAACATCCAAATTCGCTGTGCAAGAAATAGTTCAAGACCCAATCGTCAGCAGGACAACTCATGCTTACGGTGTTTTGCGACGCACAAGGTCCATAAGTTACAGTGAGATTCTCACTGCCAGGCTAAAGCCTGCAATTCTAAGCAAACGCCGAGGATTGTTGTCAAAAGGTGTTGTGTTGTTGCATGACAGTGCATGTCTGCATACTGCTACCCACACTGCTGAAACTCTCCAGAAACTGAAATCTGAAGTACTGGATCATCCTCCATATGGTTCCGATATTGCCCCTTCTGACTGTCACTTGTTTGTTTCACTCACACAGGCATTAAGGGGCCATCGATTTGCCTCAAACGAAGCAGTGAAAGAAGCGGTGCATTCCTGTCTCACAGCTCAACCGAGAACCTTCTTTTATGAGGGCATCAGTACGTTTGTACAACGATGGACCAAGTGCGTTGAAATGCAAGAAGACTATGTCGAAAAATGATGTTCTTGTAAGTTTCTTATATGGTTAGAATAAAATTTTATAACTACTTTGCAGTTAACAATTGACTTACGTAGTAGATTGCGTTCGTAGGTTCTGGGTAATTTTTGTCTCAAAAGTGATGGAATTACGTGAGTGAGCTAGTGAGCCAGGGCTGAGCCAGAACCTACCAAGGCAATCTACTACAATGCCTCTGAAGACTCATCACGTCTAATTTAATCAGACAGTCAAAACATGAAGTGACGTCTACCTTTTGGAAACATTCTTGAAGTAAGATGGTGTAGTTCTTGCAGCACCGTAATTTAGCCTGAAAATCTCTTGCATCGTCGGCTACAATTTGCATGAGACGATTTATTACAGCTGAAGTATTTATCATCCCCTTCCTCTATGAATTGCACCAATGTTAACGCAAAATGTTAAAATCTTGAATAGCACGCCATTGCAACTACTGCTAGCTGGCTACGTCACCCACTTCAGTCCCTTTGCTGTAAGCATCGGCCCTTGGAAAAGGCGTTTCAGAAACGAAAATGGCAAGTCCCACCCGCCGGTCCTACATCAACATTGTCCACTGGCTCAGACTACCACGCATTTTTCCTCGTAGAAATGACGTTCCTGAAACGAAACAATAACGTAAAAAGCTTGGTAGTCATCACACATAACGGCTTCCTCAATTCTTCAGCTGAACATTATTCTTTTCGTAATAATAAATTATAGCATCATCAGAAACAGACAAGACATAACAAAAATGATTACTTTAAGTCCTTAAGTACACAAGAATCAAGTAAATCGTATAGTTACTAATCAAAACACACTTCCACCGTCATTTTATAGCATATCTCTCCATATATTCCTCTTTAAATAATAATTAATAAATCATATCAGTAACTGACACACGGCATAAATGTAAAGTTAAACTGATTTTCTAACAAACTACGCAATCCTACAGAGATGGAATCCCAGTTCGGTTTTACGGTACTCTTCAGCATGGGCCCTTTACTTCACTTGCATTTAGCGCGAATTTCTCACCCAGCGCGAAGTCACAAGCCACTAAAAAAAACACAGATTAGTCCTGTATATGCGAAGGATATAGGAACTGGCACTCTCCTCAAATCACAGACTTAGATCCTTAACAAATATTTGCTGCCGAGTTCAGCATATTGTAAATTCGAATCTAATATGTTTCCTTGAGACAGAAAGCTTTTGACCATAAATCGGCTATTGAAAGTGCGAAATTCAGCTTACGCCTTTCACACATATCAGACGAATCATGGATGAAGAGAAACAGACAGATTCCATATCCCTGTATGTCTGGAAAGCATTCGACACTGTGACCCACTGTACACCGTTAACGAAGGTCCCAGCTTATAGAATACGTTCCCAGATATGTGAGTGGCTTAAAGACATTGTAAGTAGTAGAACCCTATACGTTGTCCTCGACAGCGAGTGTGCATCAGGGACTAGAGTATCGTCAGCAGTGACCCAGTGAAATGTGATAGGACCGCTCATATTCTGTGTATACGTAAACGATCCGACGGATGGGGTGAGCAGCAGTCTGCGATTGCTTTCTGATGTCGCGGTACTCTAGAGGAAAGTTTTGACGCTGAGTGGTTGTAAGAGGATACAGAAAGATTTACGTGGAAAATCTATTTGTCCCAGTGAATGGGAACTTGTTACAAACGTAAATTAATGTGGATGAGTACGCAAACATTTTGTATTGTTACATTGTCCACTGATATTAAGGCGCCCACCTGTAAAACGCCTGAATAACCACTTTTGCAGCGCTGACCGCAGATATTTTGTAATATATTAGCAGATTTTGTTGAAAGTGTATGTGGACAAGTTTATGTTGCATCGACGAAAGCAGGTGATCTATTGTTAAGCAGAGGTGAATGTGATGTTTCACATGCTAAGACTGCGAGTGTTGAAATTACTCAGTTATTTAAGGAGAAAGGAATCTGTGTCTTCATTTCTATTGAATGAAGTTAACCGATCGCTCTTGTCGGAGATGTGAATATTGAGTGGATGTTGAAAGATAAATGTAAAGATAATGTGCTACATAGGAGGTCAATATCTGTAATGCAGGAAGACGTTATTCGGTTTTGGCGGAAAAGTAATGAACATGAAACGCCAGAAGAGTTTGACAGGAGTGGCAATGAAACGAAGACAGTCGTAGATCCAAACTTGGCGGAAATGAAGTGTACTGTGAAGTCTGATGAGACGCAATTCAGTGGCCGCAAATTTTGTGATGTAAGTGGTGGCTTATTAGATAGAAACATTTGTGAAAGCGTTGTAGCTATGATCTTGTCAGCTGGAGATGATCTATCGGTGGAAGTAAAGGGAATAGTTTCTGATGAATTTTAGAGTTTGTAGGTGGAAGTTGCCGAAGGCGTTTCTGGAGAAGCTTATATTGCATCGTCGGAAATAAGTAAAGAATTGTTAAAGGAAGATGAAGTTGATATTTAACGTGGTGCAATTGAGTGCGATGGTGTTGCAGCTACTGAAATCGTTACGTTGGCACAATAAATCAATATAGTTACTTCTAAAGAGGAAGGTAAACTGACGACTATTGATGGAGAGACCATTTCCAAACGTGTGCAAGGGGACGAAATTAATAATAGGCAGCCTACTTGTATGAATATCTATTTTTGTGAAGAAAGAATGTGTGCACTTCTTGAGTCGAAGTGTGGTGTTCCAGCATAACTGAAAAATTTTGTGTGTAAAATTTAAAGCCCTCTGGTGAACTTAGAAATACGTCTTTTGAGCAGATCTAAAAACGAAAAAAGTGAGAATCAGAAAGTATCCACGCTGGAGAAAAAAAAATATTATGAGAGGCAACGGTGGCGCAGTAGCACTTTGTGAAAGAAAGACGTGATATGTGTATAGACATCAATACCATGTGTATATAAGTCTGTTTCATCTATGATGTAAAACTCTGGTGCCATAGTTTATGTCTTGTAAGATTTAAAATTTTATATTACTACAATTTACGAAAACAATAAGGAAATATTTAATCTGGTGCACGGACACAGCGAAAACAGTTAGTTTAATTTTAATTTATGAGTAATTTTGTAGGGAATTTACCTGCTGGGCGTGAAAGCAGACGTCTGCTGCTCGAGCCTATGACTATATCGAGCCACAGTTCTAAACACATCCGCATATTACCCAAGTACCGAACGTAAAGGGACGTCGTAAACAGTTTTGTCGTCCACGATTTGGATTACAATGAAATACTTGGTACGTCGCACCCTCTACGTATCATGTTACATGGAAAAGGAGGTAGCTTCCCGGGAGGGCCTCATATATGACTAAACGAACCGTTCTAACATATTAATTCAAATGTGTATGAAATCTTATGTGACTTAACTGCTACGGTCATCAGTCCCTAAGCTTACGCACTATTTAACCTAAATTTTCCTAAGGAGAAACACGCAAACCCATGCCCGAGGGAGGACTCGAACCTCCGCCGGGACCAGTCGTACAGCCCATGACTGCAGCGCCCCAGACCGCTCGGCTGATCCCGCGCGGCAACATATTAGTCCCGTGTAAGGTTGTATACACATTCTTTAAGGTATCATAATCAGTTTCTACGCGTTCGGTATTTCTACCAATCGATTTAAGTTAAAATCGCTGGTCAACTGCTTCAACCAAGTTTCGAACATGCCAAAGTAAACCGATCAGTGCAATCTCAACGTCAAAGTCATCTCCACACGACAGTAACATCCACACCAACAAACTAAATCATCATTTACACCTAGATAAATACTCCGCAAGCCACCATACGGTGTATGGCGGAGATTACATCATACCATTATTACAAACTGCCTATCCAGTTATACTCGTAAATGGAGTGAAGGAAAAACGAGTGTCTATACGCCGCTCGACGAGTACTTATTTCTTTTATCCTATCTTCGTGTCTTTTTGTGATATGTAGGTTGGCAGCAGCAAACTCGTCCTGCACTAAGCCGCAAATGCCAATTCCTTAAAGTTTCTCAATATCGTTTTGCTAGAAGAACGTCGTCTTCCTTCCAGGAATTCCCATTTGAGTCTCGTAGTAATACTCACATGTTGATCGAACCTACTCATAACAAAAGTAGCAGCACGCCTCTGAGTTGGTTCGACATCTTCCTTTAATCCGACCTGGTGGGGATCCCAAACACTCGAGCTGTACTCAAGAATGTATCGTACAAGTTTTCTATAGGCTGCCTGCTTAATAGAAGAGCTACACTTTCCTAAAATTTCTCGAATAAGCTGAAGTCCATTTTCGCATTGGATACTACCGACTTCACGTGCACGCTCCGTTTCATATCGCTTTGGATCGTTGCTCCTAGATATTTAATCGACGTGTCTTTGTCATATATTGTTTGTTGTTGTGGTCTTCATCCAAAGGCTGGTTTGATGCAGCTCTCCAAGCTGCTGTATCCTGTGGAAGCCTCTCCATCTCCGAGTAACTGCTGCAACCTACGTCCTTCTGAATTTGCGCAGTGCGTTCATCTCTTGGTCTCCTTCTACGATTTTTACCCGCCACGCTTTCCTCCACTACTTATTTGGTGGTCCATTGATACCTCAAAATGTGTCCTACCAATAGATCCCTTCTTCTAGGCAAGTTGTGCCACAAATTCCTCTTCTCACCAATTCTATTCAGTACCTCCTCATTAGTTACGTGATCTACCCATCTAATCTTCAGCAGTCTTCTGCAGAGGTGCATCATATTATCATGAAAACTTTGCACCTTGATTCCGACTTCAGGGTCTTTTTCCCTGCAATCTCTTCTTTTCGGCATTAGCTGTAACAGAACTTCAAAATACAATATATATCTCCCCCCTCTTTTTTCTAAAACTTTCTCTATTGTTGTACCGCATTGTTCTAGAGTTAATTTTTCTTAGTTGTACTTATCCCTTTCTCCTTTTTCTAAATGGTAAACTTTTATATTCCTTTCTTCCCCCATCATACTCTTTCTGATTGAAATCTTCTCTGGGTTAAATTTACATCCCTGTGTCTACTTCCTTCCATGACATGTTTCTCGCTTAGCTTAATAAATCAATTCTCTCTCTTAATTCTTACGTTCTAACGACCTTTCACATTTATTTGCCTCATATCTCCATTTTAATATCAACTTGTGGTACCTTCCTACCCATGTAACTTTCAGCATTCTTCTGGAGCAGCACATTTCGGAAGCTTCTACTCTCTTCTTGTCTAAACTGTTTATCGACCATGTTTCACTGCCATACGTGGCTACACTCCATACAAATACTTTCAGAAAAGACATTCTGACACTTAATTCTATATTCGATGTTAACAAATTTCTCTTCATCAAGAACACTTTTCTTATCATTGCCATTCTAAATCTTATACCTTTTACTTCGACCATCATCAGTTATTTTGCTTCCCATATAGCAAAACTCATTTACTGCTTTAAGTACATCATTTCCAAATCTAATTCTCTCAGCATCACCTGATTTAATCGACTACGTTCCATCATTCTCGTTTTGATTTTGTTGATGTTCATCTTCTACCCTCCTTCGAAGACAGTGTCCATAACCTTCAACTGCTCTTCCGGGTCGTTTGCTATCTCTGACAGAATTATATCATCGGCAAACCTCAGGGTTTTTATTTCTCGTCCCTCGATTTTAATTCCTACTCCAAATTTTTCTTTAGGTTCCTTTACTGCTTGCTCAATATACAGATCGTATAACATCGGAGATAGGCTACAACCCTTTCTCACTACCTTCTGAATCACTGTTTCCCTTTCGAGCCCCTCGAATCTTATTACTGCCATCTGGTTGCTGTACAAATTGGAAATAGCCTTTCGCTCCCTGTATTTTACCCCTGTCGCCTTCAGAACTTAAAAGAGAGTATTTCAGTCAACATTGTCATAAGCTTTCTTTAAGTCTGTAAACGAAGAATGTTCCTACATTTCTACGGAATCAAAACTTATCTCCAACGAGGGTGGCTTCTACCAGTTTTTCCATTCGTCTGTAAACAATTCGTGTTACTATTTTGCAGTCGTGACTTATTAAACTGATAGTCTGGTAATTTTCACACCGGCCAGCTTCTGCTTTCCTTGGAATGGGAGTTATTATATTCTTCATGAAGTCTGAGGGTATTTCGCCTGTCTCATACATCTTGCTCACCAGATGGAAGAGTTTTGTCATGTCTGGCTCTTCCAAGGTTATCAGTAAATCTAACGGAATGTTGTCTACTCCCGGTGCCGTTTTTCGAATTACGTCTTTCAGTGCTCTGTCAAATTCTTTACGCAATGTCATATCTCCCGTCTCATCTTCATCTACATCCTCTTCCACTTCCATAATATTGTCGTCAAGTACATCGCTCTTGCATAGACCCTCTATATACTCCTTCCGCCTTTCTGCTTTCCCTTCTTTGCTTAGAACTGGGTTGTCATCTGAGCTCTTGATATTCATACAAGTGGTTCTCTTCTCTCCAAAGGTCTCTTTAATTTTCCTGTACGCAGTATCTATCTTATTCCTCGTGATATATGCCTCTACATCTTTACATTTGTCCTCTAGCCATTCCTGCTTAGCCATTTTGCACTTCCTGTCGATCTCATTATGAGACGTTTGTATTCCTTTTTGCCTGCTTCATTTACTGCATTTTTATATTTTCTCCTTTCAGCAGTTAAATTCAATATTTCTTCTGTTACCCAAGGATTTCTACTAGCCCTCGTCTTTTTACCTACTTGATCCTCTGCTGCCTTCACTACATCATCTCTCAAAGCTACCCATTCTTCTTCTACTGTATTTATATCCCCCATTCTTGTCAATCGTTCCCTAATGCTCTCCCTGAAACTTTCTACAACCTCTGGTCCTATCTCCTTAATTACCCAACTTTTTGCTGTTTCTTCAGTTTTAATCTACAGTTCATAACCAATAAACTGTGATCAGATCCCATATCTGCTCCTGGAAATTTCTTACAATTTAAAACTTGGTTCCTGAATCTCTGTCTTTCCATTATATAATCTATTTGAAACTTTCCGGTATCTCCAGGCCTCTTCCACATATACCACCTCCTTTCATTATTCTTTAACCAAGTGTTAGCTATGATTAAGTTATTTTTTGTGCGAAATTCTTCGAGGCGGCTTCCTCTTTCATTCCTTATCCCCAGTCCATATTCACCTCTCACTTTTCCTTCTCTTTCTTTTCCTAATTTCGAATTTCAGTCGCCCATGACTATTAAATTTTCGTCTCCCTTAACTATCTGAATAATTTCTTTTATCTTGTTTTAACCTGTTGTAACCGCGACGGAACGGTCGCGGGTGGCCGAGAAAGCGTGGCGGGACCAAACGGAGAGCGACCCGTGAACAAACAAACGAACGGGAAGAACGGACACGAAACAACGACGGACGATCGAGAGAGACCTTACGACTACAACACGCAAGAAGCAACGGAGTGACAGAGACAACCAAACGAATCCAAGACGTCCCCTAGCAATGAAAAAAAGTACGGTAAACACGCTGTCTGTTCTCGAGGCGATATGTCAACATTCACGCAACGATTAGACTTGCTGGCTGAGTTTTTTTTTCTTTACTGTATTTTTAATCACCTCAGACAAGGCGGGCTGGCAGCAGCATATTACCCTGCTCTTCAGCCTTGAGTGGTACAATAACGTGACATATAGGTTGCACACACAATACAATAAAAACGGCGGGCAAAAAATGTAGATACAAAAAACAGTAAACATGAAGCCGTTCACGATGGATGAGAAAAAACACTAACACTTCTTGATACAGCGCACATAACACGGATGTCTGCGACGGCACACGTGAACAGTGGTGGCGTGACGGCGAAAGGACACTGAACACAAAACGAAGGCACACACACGAGACACTTATAGCGATGATCTCCAGCGCGCGAATGTTCACTGAGCGTGTGCGAGTCCGGGGACCTGCCAAGGGAGGGGGAGGAGGAAGGGGAGTGGGACAGGGAGAGGGGAGGGCAGATGCCATGGGCAAGGGAGACAGGGGGAGGGCAGGAAAAAAAGGGTGGAGCCCGGGGGAAGAGGGGTGCCGGAAGGGGACGGGGGGAAAAGGGAGGGAGGGTGCCTATAGGAAAGGACACAGGAAGTGGGGGCAGGTAGGATCAAAGTTGATAGTAGGGGTAGATGGAGGGGAGGAGGGCTTCATCAGGGAGGGGGAGCTGCCAGAAGCCACCTTGGGAGAGGGTAAGGAGGGTGGAGAGATGGAGACCGGGTGGTGTGTGGGAATACAGGCGCGGCAGTGGGCGGGTTTGGGACAGAATGGGCGAGACAAGCGGGTGAGGTGGGTCGAGTTTGCGGGAGGTGTACAGGATCCGTATCCTTTCAATGAAAAGGAGGAGGTGGGGCAAAGGAATGAGATTGTACAGGATCCACGTGGGGGAGGGAGACGGATGCGATAGGCGAGGCGGAGAGTATGGCGTTCAAGGATTTGAAGGGATTTATAAAAGGTAGGGGGGCTGAGATCCAGGCCGGATGGGCGTAGCAGAGGATAGGGCGGATGAGGGATTTATAGGTGTGGAGGATGGTGGAGGGGTCCAGACTCCACTTACGGCCCAAAAGGAGCTTGAGGAGGCGGAGTCGGGAGTGTGCCTTGGCTTGGATTGTCCGGAGATGGGGGGTCCAGGAGAGGCGATGGTCGAGGGTGACGCCAAGGTACTTGAGGGTGGGAGTGAGGGCGACAGGACGGCCATAGATGGTGAGATAGAAATCAAGGAGGCGGAAGGAAGGGGTGGTTTTGCCTACAATGATAGCCTGGGTTTTGGATGGATTAACCTTGAGCAACCACTGGTTGCACCAAGCAGTGAACTGGTCAAGATGGGATTGGAGAAGGTGTTGGGAGCGCTGCAGGGTGGGGGCAAGGGCAAGGAAGGCGGTGTCATCGGCAAACTGGAGAAGGTGGACGGGGGTGACGGCGGCGGCATGTCCGCCGTATACAAAAGGTACAGAAAGGGGGAAAGGACGGACCCTTGGGGCACACTGGCGGACGGAAAAAAGGTGTAGGAATCCGTGTTATGGATGGTGACGTAGGAAGGACGGTGGGAGAGAAAGGAGCCGATCAGACGGACGTAGTTAATGGGAAGGGCGAAGGTTTGGAGCTTGAAGAGGAGACTGGAATTCCATACGTGGTCATAAGCTCGTTCGAGGTCCAGGGAGAGGAAGATAGTGGAGCGAGTGGAGCGACGGGAATTAAGCTGGTCGGAAAGGAGATGAGTGAGGTGAAGGAGAAGGTCGTCGGAAGAGAAGGACGGCCGAAAGCCACACTGGGTAATCGGAAGGAGGCGGTGCTGGCGGAGATGCTGGTGGATGCGGCAGGAGAGGATAGATTCCAGGACCTTGCTGAAGACCGGGGTAAGGCTGATAGGACGGTAGGAAGAGACGGCAGACGGCGGTTTGCCAGGTTTAAGGAACATCAGGACACGGGAGGTTATCCACAGGTCAGGGTAGTAACCAGTGGACAGGACTGCATTGTAGAGCCTGGCCAAGGTGGAGAGGAAAGAGGCAGGAGCTACGCGAAGGTGACAATAGGTGACACGATCGTGACCAGGAGCGGTGTTGCGTTTTGTGCGGAGTGTAGCAATGAGACCCTGTGTAGTGATTGGGGCATTGAGTTCCGTGTGTGTAATGTTGTCCAAGTACTGGAAACCAGGTGCGAGGGGAGGGATAGAGGTGTCAGTTCGATCGCGGACATCCGGGAAGAGGGAGTAATCGAACTGGGGATCATCGGGGATGGAAAAGACATCAGACAGGTAGGAGGCAAAGTGATTGAACTTACTAAGGGTGCCAGGGAAGGGGTGATCATCATGGAGAAGAGGGTAGTAGGGGGAGGGTTTAGTTCCGGTAAGGCGACGGAAGGCGGACCAGAACTTGGATGAGTTGATAGGGAGGGTAGCATTTAAACGGGTGCATGTCTGTCGCCAGTCCCGGCGTTTTTTGGCCGCGAGCAAATTACGAATGTGTCGTTGGAGTTGCCGGTGGCGTTGTAGTGTGTCCGGGTCACGCGTGTGGAGGAAGGCACGGTAGAGACGGCGGGATTCACGGAGGAGGAGGACGGCCTGTGGGGGTAAGGTAGGACGGTGGGGGTGGATAGCGACAGTAGGGACGTGGGCCTCCACGGCCTCAGACAAGGTCTGCTGGAGAAAGGTGGCGGCATGGGTTACATCGTCAGGGTGACAGTAGGTGAAGGGGTGGCTATCGACCTGGGTGGAGAGGGTATCCCGGTAGGCATTCCAGTTGGCACGGGTATAGTTATGGACATACTTAGGGGGAGGGCCAAGACGAGGGCTGGGCCGGGGGCGATGACCGTCTGAAACGGTGAGGAGAACAGGGAGATGGTCGCTACCAATAGGGTCCAGGACATCCACCGTTATGCGGCCAAGGAGGTTGGCGGAGGAAAGGACAACATCAGGAGTGGAGTTGGATTCGGGACGGGTGTGCTGGGGGATGGGGATGAGGTCGCCTTGAAGGGAGGAGAGGAACCGATGCCACCGCCGTAGCTGGGTGGCGGAACGACCGTGGATGTTGAGGTCGACGGCGATCACGTAGGAGGAGAAGCTACGGTCAACGTGGGAGAGGAAGTCGAAGGGAATAGGGGCGTTACGGCGGATATAGATGGTGGTGCAGGTAACAGCTGGCTGAGCGAGAAGCAGGTGCTTAAATACACGATCGGGGGCGCCGCTGTTGGCCGCAGGAACCACGTGTTCCACTGTGGCGCCCTCACACTAAATGCGGGTCAGCAGGTGCGCGCCGCCACGGCTTACACAGCGGTGGTGCAGAGAGCTCTATGGGTCTTCGACGTCCGTGACGTCTGGCGTGGATTCAGATTCCGCGGCGGGCAGTACTAGATATCTCATCATAAATTTCTTCCATCTCTTCATCATCTGCGGAGTAAGGTGGCATATAAACTTGTACTACCATGGGCCTTGTACTACTGTGGTAGGCGTGGGCTTCGTATCTATCTTGGCTACAATAATGCGTTCACTATGCTGTTCCTAGTAACTCACCCGCGTTCCTATTTTTTATTCATTACTAAACCTACTACTACATTACCACTATTTGATTTTGTATTTATAACCATGTGTTCACCTGACTAGAAATCTTATTCCTTCTGCCAACGAACTTCACTAATTACCACTGTATCTAAGTATAACCTATCCATTACCCTTTTTAAATTTTCTAACCTACCTACCCGATTAAGGGATCTGACATTCCACGCTCGAATCCGTAGAACGACAGTTTTCTTTCTCCTGATAACGACGTCCTCCTGAGTAGTCCCCGCCCGGAGACCCGAATGGGGGACCATTTTACCTCCAGAATATTTTACTCGAGTGGACGCCATCATCATTTAACCATACAGTAATGCTGCATGGTCTCGGGAAAAATTACGTCTGTACTTTTCCCTTGCTTCCAGTCGTTCTCAGTACCAGCATAGCAATGCTGTTTTGATTGATGTTGCAAGGCCATTTGAGTTAATCATCCATACTGTTGCGCCTGCAACTACTGAAAAGGATGTTGTCCCTCTTCAGGAACCACAACAGATATAGTCTGTCGGTAAACTGAAGAGCGAACGAGCGAGTCCCCACGCTGCCTACCCTAATACGTCACAGGGTGCTTCTACAGGCTGTTTCACAACGTAGTACTGGCCCTGCCGCGGTGCGCGCTTTAAATCTGTGGCGACGCAGTGTACAGGTATGTCCCGGCTGCGTTTATTTTTAGACAAATACGTTAAGAGTACAAAGAAAACAAAAGACGATGAATTCTTCGAAACAAAACATTATAGAATAAATAATATTAACATAAGAACGGAAGTCAATATTCTACTACAAACACAGAACCGAATGCCTGTTCATGTGAACGTATGTTCCTCTATTTGTAATACGAGTCAGATATAGTGCAATCAATCTGTAGAATATAAGGCTTGTTCTTACTTTCTGTTTCTACTAAAAGATAGAAGTTTTCTTTGAAGGGCTGCATTGAAACTTAACAATTCTTGCAACACGAAGAGTATTTAAAAAGTAGCCAGAAATTTATAATTCCGTGGGTTGCATTAGTTCGATTCGCGCTGCTTTTTTTGTCACAGTCTTCGTAAACATGTCTGAAACGTATCTGTGTAATGTTTTGCATGTTGGGTATTTACCCTGTTGTCAGTTGTCAAAAAGGTTAGGATCAACTATTATTTGTTTTGTATAAAAATAGATTAGAGAATGTGTACTAAATTTTGTTATAAGAATGAAATAAAGTGTATCAAATTTTTAGGAATGTTAAATATTGCTTTTGGTGATTCTCTTATGAATAAACCAAAAGCATACAAGTGGTATAAAAATTTCAAAGCAGGACAGCAGATTTACAAGAATGGATGAGATAAAAATCTTTTGTTTCAATATTGAGCACTATAGTCCTATTGCTTCCGCTGACATTGTCCATAATGCCATCAACGCCTGGGCCCTGCCCACATTTTCTGTAAATAATGTTGTTGTCCACCCAAGTTTCATCAATATAAAAGAATTTTCTGCCTAGCTTCCTTAATTTCCTCACTTGGATCAGGTACTTAAATCGTTAGTCAGTTATACCCTTTTTCTACCAGAATCTTTCGTTTACATACAGATCTTTTCCAGGTAAATCCGATTTCACGCAATGTCTTGTGTAAAACATCTTTCTGCCAAGGGAAATGTATTTTTTGTTTCACGGCTGTAAATAATTACCGTAATGTGGGCATTAGTTTTTGGTTCATTTAAAATTCCTCCATCATTTGTGGATTGACCGATTTTGTGAAACTGTCTATACCGATGGGTTTCCTCCCTAAATTATTAGTTTTCCTTCACGGCGATTCCAGTAAACCATGCGGCTCGTTTTCGTGTTCCTTCCTTATGCGTCCTTTTATTGCGAGGCTGACGTTTGCATAAACTGCAGCCCTTTGAATGGGACAGGTAATATTAGCCAACAGTTCCTTTTGCGTCGCCTCCTTAACACACGCTGTAATAACGTTAGAGGCGATCGAACGCTCGTTATTCCACAAATACCTCCTCTTCTTCGTATTCTGCACATTTTCTTGAAATGCACTGCGATTATCTATCACTTCCTGAAACTGAAGTATATCAGTGAGTATACAAAGTCAACTGACTGACACTGGCAACTAAGATCCCACGAACAGAAACGACGTATATCATTGCACGCCGAACTATACCGCATGGACAGGTGGCGGGCAACTGATTTTGGGTGACCCTGTAGGCCAGTGGCAGGGTTCTTCCAGGAAAGGCCACTTCTCCCCACCAAAAGCGCTGCTCGCTCTTGAGTTCACAGACAGACTATACCCCTCCATTGTGGTATAACCTAAGGTACGGCCATCTGTATCGCTGAGGCACGCAAGCCTCCTCACCAACGCAAGGTCCATGGTTCTTGGGAGGCTGGTCATGTAACATGGAGTGCGTAGAACACAGTAGTAATGCTGTGACATGTAACACACCATTAATACTTTGTTGTATGCAGTCCACTGACATTAGTGTAACCATCCCCTATGTTCGACGTCAACGTGCAATAACCACTCACAGACGGCAGGTGGCAACACTAGCAGTTAAGGGTATATAAACCGTATCTTGAGGCGGCGGAAAACAGTGGATTCGTTACCGTAATGAAAAAATTGCGTGACTTATCTGACGTCAAAAAGGGCAAGGGTGGAAGCATTTCCCAAACGGCTAAGTCTGTAAACCGTTCGCGTGCCGCCGTAGTTAGGTATAGTGTGAATGGTAAAATGGCGCTACCCTAACTGGTGCTGAGGCGAATGTAGTGCACCACGGGACATAGATGACAGGAGTGAACGATGGCTGCGGAGATTTGTACGGGCGAAAAGACGTGCAACTCTTCAGGAATTGACCAACCAGATGAACCATGGAGCTATCAACAGCGTCTTTGCAATGACTGTTCAGTGAACGTTGCTGCTTATGGGCCTCCGCAGCAGGTACCTGATTCTTGCACCATTACTGACTGCTCTTCATCGGGCACAAAGGCTGGAATTTGCATTCCAGTACGGCAACTGGACGTCCTCAGAGCGGCGGCAGGTGGCCTTTTCAGACGAATCACGTTTTATGCTTCATCGGGCAGATGGTACACGTCCTGCAAGAATCGCCGGCACGGTCGAATCCGGAGGAGAGTGCGTTATGGCGTGGAGATTGTCTTTGGGGCATTCCCTGGGTGGTCTCGTCATTCTGGAAGGCGTACTGGATCAACACAAGTGTGCATTTCCCCTTGGGGACCATGTACACCCTTAATTGCTGTGTGTTTTTTCTCGCCACGATGGCATCTACCAGCAGGACAATGCAACGTGCCAAATAGCTCGCAGTGTACGTATGTGATTCGAAGCGTACCAGGATTAGTTTACCATATTGCTCGGATCACCCAACTCCTCGGATTTATACTCAATCGAGAATTGGTGAGACCGCCTTGATCAGACTGTCCACACCTTGCATCCTCAACCAAGAAACCTAGCGTAGCTGGCCACGCCACTGCCGCGGTCTGCGCTGCAAAAGGTGGTTGTTCAGGCTTTTGACAGGTGGGCACATTAATGTGACTGGCAATGTAACATCACAGAATTTTCTTTCCTACTCATCCGCATTCACTTACATATCTCTACGTTTGGAACAAGCTGCCATTCATTGGGACAAATAGATTTTCCATCTAAGTCATTCTACATCTTCCTACAACCATTCCACGGCAAAACTTTGAATTTCGCACCTTTGGCAATTCCTAAATCTGTGCTGAGTTCTAGTCAAAAGGTTTTCCGTCTCATGGAACCTTATTGTATTCGAAACTACAATATGCTGTTGAGTTCTGCAGTAGACCTTTGTTAAGGGTATTGGCCTGCCATTTTTGGGGAGAGGTCAGTTCTTTTACCGCTCTTACAGACAGGACTGATCTGCCCTTTTTTGTAGTGGCTTACAACTTTGCGTTGGGCGAGAAATTCGCAATAAATGAAAGCGAAGTAAGGGGCCCATGCCGGAGTGTACTCTCTGTAAAACCTAATTTATTCTTCAAAAGCACATTCACTAACATTCGCGGACACAGTATAAAATTCACCAAAAACTGCTCCCATTGATTTCGCCGACAGATTATCTCCAGCTGACGAGATAATTGCTACGCCACCTTCACAGATGTTCCTTTCTAATACACCACAAGGTACATCACAGAATTCGCTGCTACTGAATTGCACCTGATCAGAGTTCACAGTACACTCCTTTCCCGGCAAGTTCTGATCTACCTCTGTATTCGTTTCATTCTCTCTTCCCTCAGACTCCCATGGCATTTCGTATTTATTACTTTTCCATCAAAGCCGAATAACATCCTTCTGCATTAGAGAGACTGACCTCCCATCCACCACATTATCTTCACATTTGTCGTTCAACATCCACTCAAAATTCACGTTTCCCCCAAGAGCGATCGGTGCATTTTAGCCTATAGAAATAAACATAGAGAATCATCCCCCCTAAATATCTATCTGAGTAGTTTCAACCTTCTCAACTTCAGCATGTAAAACAGCACATTAACCATACATTACCTGCTTCCACCGATACAACATAAACTTGTCCACATAAAACTTCATAAAAATCTGCAGCTACATTATAAAATTCATCTCCATCTGACGAAACCACTGCTACATCGCCTTCGCAGATATCTTCACTTATTTCCGTCGATAAAAAATAAAATTCGTCTTCAGCAGCAGAAACAGTCGCTGCGCCGCCTTCCTCAACATCCTTACGCAAATTACTCCTACATACATAACGAAAAGTGTTGCTTCTGAGCTGTACCTCATTTCTACTTCTCCATACATTAAACCTCCACCACATTCTGAGATGATGATGATGATGTTTGGTTTATGAGGCGCTCAACTGCGCGGTCATCAGCACATGTATAAAGTCCCAATTTGTACACAGTCCAATTTTAACATGATCCAATCTAGCCATTGTCATTCGATGACAATGATCATGAAATGCTGAGGACAACACAAACACCCACTCACCGGGCAAAGAAAGTCCCCAATCTGACAGGGAATCGAACCCGGGACCCTGTGGTCCAGAGGCAGCAACGCTAGCCATTAGACCACGAGCTGCGGACTCCAGCCAATTCTGATCCACTTGTGCCTCCCTTTCGGACACACAATTTCCCACTGTACTTACACTCATTTTATCTTCCCCCGGATAAAATAAAATTCTCAGTCCCATATCCTCATTATCTAAATGAAAAGTACGTTTTTCTAACTTCATTTGTGTGCTGCTTCCAGCCGCTCCACAATTCCGTTACAACGTTAACGACATCTACCTCCGACATTTGAGCCTGATCCATCATATTATCGCACGTAATCAAAATCCATCCATCACTTATAAATTTTCACGTTGGTTTATTTTGCCAGCTCCGTACCTGAGATACGGCGAAATACAGTTTTCCGGTCACCTGTCTCTGTTTTGCGATCTGTTTTAATGGCCCTGAGCACTATAGGACTTTACTTCTGAGGTCATCAGCCCCCTAGAACTTAGAACTAATTAAACTTAACTAACCTAAGGACATCACACACATCCATGGCCGAGGCAGGATTTGAAACTGCGACCGTAGCAGTCACGCGGTTCCAGACTGTAGCGCCCAGAACCGCTCGGCCACTCCGGCCGGCTTGCTATCTGTGAATCGACGATCCCTCAAACTGTTTATCACTATCGAGATTTCGAAAATAATACTCATCTACTGAACTTGTCGGACAAGGTGCCCGTCGCACTGAAAAATTCAAGCACCCACCTTTTGGGCGTTGTAATCTCCGTTTGTACTCCAAGCGTTCGATATAAGAGCATTGATTTTTCCGAACTCCCTGAATGGAATACTGCAGTTCCGTAATCCAGTCCACTTAAGAACTCATCCTGTAGTCGAGTTCGCATCGAAACACTACAGAATATGATCAAAAAACATTTCTGGAATACAGTGTAGCCGGTGAAAGGACTGCTCATTAAAATAAGCCAGGACTGAGCGTCACCTTCTAACTGCCTTTCCACAGATTTAATTTTAGCTACATCTGACATTCCCGACACGAAACCGTCTATACAAGCTACGAGCAAGTTTACTGTACTTATTCACAGTCATTTCCAAAACATTTAGCATTTCCAGATCCACCCCAAAGTAAATTGATTATAGTAGTGGCATGACTCTACATTAATTGTAATAGTGGCCTGACCCGTTGCCAAGGAACTGAGTTCAGTGTACACATCTTCAACCTGCTGTTTGGACTGCACTTCCTTAGCACAGAATATTGATTCAAAAATCTGTTTATTATGTATAATCTCTTTTTGACATTCTCCAATTCTTCAGCACTAACTGTTGAATTCTTTACTCAACTCTTCCTCAAACGTATTTTGCCTTTGCACAAAGTCTTTCACACTAGAACACAGCTCATTCAATATTTTTTGACCGTTGCCTCCATCAAATTCTGTTCTTGTATCCTTCAATTATTATTCCATAGTACCCTCTATCCGAATTCTAATTTCCCATACTTGAGGTTCTACACCTTCAATATTTGAATTTAATTTTGATTTTATATATTCCATCTTTGAATTTAGCTCAGATAATTTCTTTTCAGTTTTAGAGTTTACATCATATTTTACAATTCAAATCTTTGATTTTACATCAGATTTTATAGTTTCAGTATTAGTGTTTAAATACGTAAGAGACTGCATTATCTGTACCGTAAAGTCTTCTGTAAAATTAATTCCCCTCTCTGATTTCGGATTATGTGGCACACTAGCATTCCCTGACTCACATAAACTCAGTGATTGTTTAACATTGCCACACTCCATTTATTACTTCATCGACCAATCGTCTTTATATCTGATTGCTGTAATACAGAATTACGAAATTGTAGCTGTATCACAACAGTACTACGGTTACGTGGTAATTTTAGAAGAGTGGGAGACGAATGGTTATAAAGGGCGAAGAAAACCATTCAACAGTTGGGGACGCTAGGATGCCATACTATGTACCAGTCGCAGATCGACTGAGCCCCTACATATTTATTGCTGCATACTAAAATACAAAATCTCTCCTGCTTCACAGCAGTACTATTGTTTTTGGGTAAAGGTAGAAGAGTATGGGAGGCGAATGGTTGAGAAGGGTTAAGAAAACCATCCAACAGCTGTGGACACATGGCAGCCAAATAGTGTATTATTCACACATCAACCGTATTTAAATCTTGCCACTAAGAACATATTCTTTAACTGTTGATATTCCTAGTACAAAACCTCTATTTATAGCTTGGATACATTAACGATAAGTATTTTCACGGAGGTATGATTGTACCACAAAAGGACAATAGTATATTTGAAGAAACTTTTTTTTATGTCTTCATTGTCTCCACTAATGCGATGTCACCTTCCTTTAGTATTGTTGCCTTAGCTTTCCAATCATGTCTTGTGTTCCTCTCTCTCTCTCTCTCTCTCTCTCTCTCTCTCTCTCTCTCTCTCTCTCTCTTGGGACTTCTCATTCATTTTACACCTAGCTAGTTCTACAGTCTCATCTTTCATCAGCACTGGCGTCATAGGAAAACCTACTTGCTCTGTAATGATACTGGTTGGCTTTTCTCCCAAAATCAATTCACAAGAAGTGAACTGGTTTCCTCATGCCACAAGTTGTTGATTTTCTCTTCAAATTTAGCTATGAAGTTTGCCTGGGCTGTGGTTTTCTGATGACAGAAAGTATGGTACAATCTGTTCAGTTCCTTCATAACTCTTTCTCAAGGATTGCCTTGTAGAGAATAAGGTGTTATTCTCACATGTACTACTCCTGCAGTTTCCAGAAAATTTTGGAAAGCATTCCTGACAAGCTGAGGACCATTTCCGGACAAAACAGCTGCTGGGTTACTAAAACTAAACACTTTGCAGTTTCGATGGGGAAACAGTTTACAAACTTACTGAACACATCAAGTGCTACAAGAATATGCATGACCCCACCACTTGACTCGGATAAAGGCCCAAATTAATCTACAGCCAAAAGTTACGAAGACTTCTGAAGTAGGATACTTTGCTTCAGTCTCTGAACGAGATCCACGGCAGCTCGCTCTTTCTGATATTGGTCACACGCTCCTACAAACTTTTCCACTCACTTCAAACATGTTAGCTAAAATAACTGCTTCCCGCAACTTCTCGGTCCAGGTACATACACAGTAATGCCCATAGCTATTATGTGTCAGTTCTGTTAATTTAGTCACATGTTGGTCATGAAAACATAATTTCCACCATTCTACATTGGCCTTTCTCCTCCTAAATAGCACCCCATATGAAGCTTCTGCAACACCCTCACCTTAGGATATCCATTACAACTCAAAATTTGCTTCACGTACTTTATCTGGGCATCGTCATTCTGATCCTGAGTGATTCCCACCTCATTCTTGGTTCCTCTCACATATGAAATCCTGAGTTCGTCGATGCAGTTACCGGCCGCGCTCCTTGCTCTAATTTAGGCATTCTGGACAGAGAATCCACAGTGCAGTTCTCTTCATCCTTAACATACCTTATTTCTACTTCAGATCGCTGAAGGTACATTGATATGCAGGCTAACCTTGGGTGCTTCAGTCCACATTGTTTCAGGAAATTTAAGACCTTGTTGTAAGTTAATATTAGAATTTGGTCCCCACCAAGTATCCTTCAACCTTTTGGGACCTCAGTACGACTGCCAAGACCTCTTTTCAGCTACACGATAATTATGTTCTGCTGCACTGGCACTAAATAAAACTAGTTACAAATGGCCTCATGTAGAAATGTGGTATGTTTTCTAGACTCAGGAGGTAGCCTAAAAGTGCAATACCCACTGGTGACATTCAGGGAGGATACAAAGTTAGCACCATGAAATTTTGAAGCAACTGATCCACTTGCACTGGTCGATCACTTTCTCCTTCTGCTATGTCAATGAACTTCCTTGAGTCTAAAATTAAGCATACAGTTCCACCTCGTTTAGGAATAGTTACAAGTTTATTTATGTACTCACTCCTAGTTGACTCAATAACTCCCAAAGATAACATCCTCTCTTACTCTGTTTTTACTGCTTTTCTCTTCGCATGTGGAAAAATATATCACTTTATCACAAATTTGTCATATGCCTTTATAGTTAATAGACGTTCAAAGACTGCCCTGGAAATGCCTAAAACACTTCCTTTGAGATCCGTAATCACTTCCCTCAAATCCTCTTTCTGGCTGTCAGACAGAGATTTAGTTTTATTGCTTCACATGTATTCTGTTGTTCAGATTGTCCTGAATGTCGTAAATGCTTATTTGGTTTGGTACCTAGTCGTCCTGTAGCTGTTCTGTAAAGAAAATATGAGTTGTCCCTTTCAAACTTAAATTGATTTTTAAACGGAACTACTATCTCTTGGTCTCTCACACACAGCTTCATCTTTTACCTTAAAAATCTGGAGAACATCTAAATTCATTCTAGAAATCTGTACCTACCCGCAATTTAACATTTAAATTTGGAATAATTAGGAAGTTTTTCTTTATTATCTTTTTGTTCAGCGCCATAGGCCACGATACTTGATTCTTAGTGACTTTAGAAAGTTTCCCTGTTGCGCCTAATATTTGAAGTCCCCTAGTAGGCAAAACTGAAAAATTCTCCTTCTTTGGGATAGATTCATAAAATTCTTCAGACACAGCGGATACCTCTGAATTACTATCCACTAAAATATCACCAGCGACGCCTATTAACTGGGCAGACATTATGGGATGTACTTAATTATAACATTTTCTTTATCATCCTCTTTCTCCAAGAGAACCTTAATTATTTCCTTCTTACTAAAATCGGAACAATCCCCCGACTGCTTATTATTGGTAACAATGAGTAAACGACGAAAATCGGCCGACCTATCACGAAGCGACAGACGTCACATTTTATGTGTCCGACGCCACCGCTCTTCCATATACAAAATCTGAAGGTCCTCATTATCAGTTATTGTATAAGAAAGATATTCATAGAGATTACCATCTTCCTCTTCAAAAACGAATTCTCTGATATCTTCCTTTCACATTGTTGTCACCACCACTACCTGTTGACGTTCTTCCTGCAATTGTTCTTCTGGATCAGACGACCACATACACAAAAATACTACGTTGCTCTCAATGGTGCCTCCCTCTAAATTTTCATCAACTATTCCTCCCGTCATTCGTTCTTCGAGTAATTCAGAAAGGTTATAAATACTGTCGGAAACCTGCTGTCCTTTATATTAATTCCCTTATTTATTTTCATATCCATGGTAAGTTTTAATTGCTGATCGTAGGTGAGTTTCTCTGCGTGCGCTGTGAGTGGAGCAGATTGACTGCCTCTACTGCCGCCCCCGCCGTGATTCGACTGCGGTATATTGGCTCCGACTGCATTGCCGCCCGCAGTTCCTGCCTCAATGCCACGGGACACTTCAGCTTCGCTCAGATATCTATATTGCCTCTAGTCGATCCCGCACTGAAGCGTTTCTTAGATCAACTCCCTTCCATGTGTAGAACTGTCATTAAAATTGTAATTACACAGGGGTGGTTGCCAGCGACGTCCGTTGCCCCTGTCTGTGCACCCTGGATGCGCACGCACCTTATTTACCTGCCTGGGCGACTGCCACGACAGCTGCCTATCTCGTAGGCTGCTATTCCGCATATGTAAACGTTCAACCCTACTAAGTCCTCTCTGAGCACTATGGGACTCAACTGCTGTGGTCATTAGTCCCAAAGAACTTAGAACTACTTAAACCTAACTAACCTAAGGACATGACACACATCCATGCCCGAGGCAGGATTCGAACCTGCGACCGTAGCAAACAACCCTACTAAGGTAACGCAGGAAGTTCTCGTACGTGTCACGTGGTGTTGGTAGCAACATCAGCAGCCTCCAACCCGTGTGAACTATGCTTAGCCTGTAACATAGGCCGTTTCCGGAGCACAAGTCATGAGAGCGGTACCACAAGCACACGTCTACACTAAGTTGGGAGAGAGAAAATGTTTACTTCTCAATATTACCATTTAAACGTTACCGAATCCCTCTAGTCAGGTGACCACCTGAGCAACTCTTGCCCCTCCAGCAGGAGTGGAAGCTCACAAAGTTTACAAAAGATCATCAGACGTTCCCTTCGAAAGATGGGTTGACAGATAGGGGAATCACCGGCTATAGGAGCGTCTGTGTTAAACAGCTTGAGAAATTATTGCTTCGAGATAGAGGTGTAAGTTCATAATGAAATTTTATGCAACAATTTTGGGACATGATGGATTAGATTTGACTCGATGTGTGTTAGCTTGCCTGCGCTGACCAGGCCGTCACGAGCCGCAGAGCGGTGGGCGATGCAGTCAGGTGTATGATGAGGCAGCTACACTGGCGATGGAAGATGGCTATGATAGTTTATATTTGAATTTATGTAAACTACGCGATTAAACAAATATCCAAAATTTTAAGTACATTGTACAATAAATGAAAAAACGGCAAACGTTTAAGACTTTCAACTTTGAAAGGTTTCGTAAATTTTAAAATCCTTTAGGTAGAGCTGCAAAATATATTTAAAAAACTAGGTATCCAATGTTTATCTACAAATTTAAATCATTTAATAAAAAGCACTAAATGGCAAGTAGGCCAATTCCTTTAACTGTAAGTGGAAATCAGGCGCCTTGTTTCCAAAAGACACATCCTCTTGCGTGACGGCATGTACTCGAGACTGGGCTCTCGTCCTGTATCACTTATACATGCCACATCTATAGCACCCAGTGTGGCCTTAAATCAATTTCAGTGATATAACTTCAGCACATAGTAATAGCTCCAGAAGCGTAACTGTTAAACACTTACAACAACCAGGTAACTTGAAGAAATTTTCTTTTAAAATTGAAACCACCAAGGTTTTGCGTAATTATCAGATTTCAACCAAGAAATTTAAGTTGCCAAGAAAGCTTATTACTTCGCAAGAGAAAGAGCTAGAAGGGTTAATTAACACGATCAACTAGCAAATTCAAATATCAATAAACAGTACCTAAATCACGTGGTACACTGCAGTCTTTAAATTTAAGGGAATGTCTTTACCTTGCGTTACTACGTGAACACCAAACCTAAATCTATTTCTGGTTACCAGGATTGCGTACTTCCCACAGTTTTACGTTAACATTTATATTTAGAGCGGAGTGGTGCTTACCAATAGTAAAACTCTCTCTTTGTCCTTCCTGGCCAGTGCTCTAATTCCATTCACATACACAGAACCACACTGACAGATCATCCAAATCCGACTGGTTTCACACATTATAGGCGATAACTTGCAACTGCATTCGCCGAAAGCGTGATCCACACTTGGGAGTACCCAATGCTAACAAGCGCCGAGTGCACACACAGACACGGTGTACTTCGTTCAGCCTGGCAGAACCCAACACTGGCACATACGGCTGACAATCCAAAGAGGGCAGAACAAAGCCCGCGGCGTACGGCTACAAGCACGGTGGCTCCATCTCTTCTCTCCTCAAGGCAGAACTCGCTCTCCGGCCTCACTCTTGCCTCAGTGCCACTGTTCTCGCCCTTCTAAAATTAGCTGAGAGCCACTCTAGTAATCAGAGCTCCAATTTAGAGCGAGATATCGATGTCAGATAACCACTGAAGCAATGCCAACCGCACCACGGTTCAAGCACCTGAGAACTACGTTCAATAAATGGAGTAAGGATTCGCTGTTACTGGACTCAGAGGCGTGACAAAACAATAAAATATTACAGTCATTATGAAAATTATTGTAGTATTGCTGAAGCCAGTCTGATGTAAGATTCTGTCCTATGACAATGGCAACAGGTATTTTAGTTCCAATAAAATAGTTGCCCTTAAGGAAATAGTATTTGTTTAGTACACAACAAAAAAACTGTAGGTCGATACAAACTTCATTCCGTGGTATGATATAGCTAAATTTATGCAACAGTAAAACAAACTGGTTTACATTTCATCGAGTTATTTGGTAAGAGTACCAATGCCATTCACTATTGCTACATAAACTCTTTATAATTGTGATCTCGTTGCTTAGAGAATGGTAACTAAACTCAGATTTATGTTACTTTAGTTGATAAAAACAATGAAATTGTCCCTGCTGTATTAACCATGCGAGTCAAGATTTCTGCTGAAATGGTCACCGCCTGAACGGACCCGTGATTTAGATGTAGTTTTCTTAGGGAATAAGTTGACACTGACAGTCGGCATTTGAAGTCGCATAAACTTAAAGTGTATAGCAGTGCAGTTCGTTATTGGTTGTATCCGTAGACTTCGTAAACTACGTAAAGAACAGCATTAAAGTTTTGAAGTGCGTTCGCTCGCCGCATACGTGGAGAAGCGGCCGACAGTCGAGCGTGTGTCACGTTCCGCCACCTCAGCAGCAGCGCCGCGCCTCACCGAGAAGAGCGGCAGCAGCAGCTGAGACACCGCGCTGCGTCACGATCCACCGACCGCTGCCTTCCCTACCGGCCGCAGCGGCGACCACCGCTGGGCGCGTCAGCGGAAGGCGGGCAGCCAAGACAGTGTACTTCCCTGTGATAATAACTGCAGCAAGCAGACAATACCATGTCACACCAAGGGACTGCTAGTGCCTCGAGAGCTACGCCAACGGACGATGTAAGACAGAATGTTCACCAACCAGTGAATATGGCTGAGGAATCTACGGTACTGGCCATTAAAATTGCTACATCACGAAGATGACGTGCTACAGACGCGAAATTTAACCGACAGGAAGAAGATGCTCTGATATACAATTGATTAGCTTTTCAGAGCATTCACACAAGGTTGCTGCCTTGGCGACACCTACAACGAGCTGATATGACGAAAGTTTCCAACCGATTTCTCATACACAAACAGCAGTTGACCGGCGCTGTCTGGTGAAACGTTGTTGTGATGCCTCGTGTAAGGAGGAGAAATGCGTACCATCACCTTTGATAAAGGTCGGATTGTAGCCTATCGAGATTGCGGTTTAGCGTATCGCGACATTGCTGCTCGCTTTGGTCGAGATCCAATGGCTGTTAGCAGAATATGGAATCGGTGAGTTCAGCAGGGTGATACGGAACGCCGTGCTGGATCCCAAGGACCTCGAATCACTAGCAGTCGAGATGACAGGCATCTTATCAGCGTGGCCGTAACGGATCGTGTAGCCACCTCTCGATCCCTGACTCAACAGATGGAGACGTTTGCAAGACAACAACCATCTGTACGAACAGTTCGACGACTTTTGCAGCAGCATGGACTATCAGCTCGGAGACCGTGGCTGCGGTTATCCTTGACGCTGCATCACAGACAGGAGCGCCTTCGATGGCGTACTCGACGACGAACCTGGGTCCACGAATGGCAAAACGTCATTTTTTCCGATGAATCAAGGTTCTGTTTGATGGTATAGGGTGCCATTGGTTACCCGTCTCGGTCACCTCTTGTTCGCATTGACGGCACTTTGAACAGTGGACGTTACATTTCAGATGTGTTACGACCCGTGGCTCTACCCTTCATTCGATCCCTGCAAAACCCTACATTTCAGCAGCATAATGCACCACCATGTTGCAGGTCCCTGACGGGCCTTTCTGGATACAGAAAATGTTCGACTGCTGCCCTGGCCAGCACATTCTCCAGATCTCTCACCAACTGAAAACGTCTGGTCAATGGTGCCCGAGCAACTGGCTCGTCACAATACGCCAGTCGCTACTCTTGATGAGCTGTGGTATCGTGTTGAAGCTACATAGGCAGCTGTAACTGTACACGCCATCCAAGCTCTGTTTGAGTCAATGCCCAGGCGTATCAAGGCCATTATTACGGCCAGAGGTGGTTGTTCTGGGTACTGATTTTTTAGGATATATGCACCCAAATTGCGTGAAAATGTAATCACATGTCAGTTCTAGTATAATATATTTGTCCAAAGAATATACGTTTATCATCTGCATTTCTTCATGGTGCAGTAATTTTAATGGCAAGTAGTGTACGACGACATTGTCAGTTTCCTTCAAGAAGCGAAGAAAGTTTCCGCTGACGCAGAAAGTGTGAGAATGGGCCATGTTTCAGCCCACGTTGCTTGGACAGATACGAGCTCCGCGAGAAGAGAATAAAAGATTTCGTCTAGAAATCTCCATACCAGATTCTGCAGTACTCAAAGCCTGCGTTGAGCTTCTAGACCAGGAGAACTCCAAGCTGACAAATAAGCGACTACGTCTATTCCTTCACATGCCGCTATCGCAGTTTCGCATAAACCACAGATAAGCACAGCAACTGAGATACAGAAATTGGCAAACAAGGCAACCAACACACTCTTTCTTAGGTCCACCTAGAAAAATGTGAAATTACAATGAAATGAACACCCTTAGCTGCTTATCGTCAACGCGGACAGATGAAAATGTGTGCCCCGACCGATACTCGAACCCGGGATCTCCTGTTTACATCTACATCTACATCCATACTCCGCAAGCCACCTGACGGTGTGGGCCGGAGGGTACCCTGAGTACCTCTATTGGTTCTCCCTTCTATTCCAGTGCCGTATTGTACGTGGAAAGAAGGATTGTAGGTATGCTTCTGTGTGGACTCTAATCTCTCTGATTTTATCCTCATGGTCTCTTCGCGAGATATACGTAGGAGGGAGCAATATACTGCTTGACTCTTCGGTGAAGGTATTTTCTCGGAGCTATAACAACAGCCCGTACCGAGCTACTGAGCGTCTCTCCTGCAGAGTCTTCCACTGGAGTTTATCTATCATCTCCGTAACGCTTTCGCGATTACTAAATGATCCTGTAACGAAGCGCGCTGCTCTCCGTTGGATCTTCTCTATCTCTTCTATCAACCCTATCTGGTGCGGATCCCAAACTGCTGAGCAGTATTCAAGCAGTGGGTGAACAAGCGTACTGTAACCTACTTCCTTTGTTGTCGGATTGCATTTCCTTAGGATTCTTCCAATGAATCTCAGTCTGGCATCTGCTTTACCGACGGTCAACTTTATATGATCATTCCATTTTAAATCACTCCTAATGCGTACTCCCGGATAATTTATGGAATTAACTGCTTCCAGTTGCTGACCTGCTATTTTGTAGCTAAATGATGAGGGACCTATCTTTCTATGTATTCGCATCACATTACACTTGTCTACATTGAGATTCAATTGCCATTCCGTGCACCATGCGTCAATTCACTGCAGATCCTCCTGCATTTCAGTACAATTTTCCATTGTTGCAACCTCTCGATACACCACAGCATCATCTGCAAAAAGCCTCAGTGAACTTCCGATGTCATCCACCAGGTCATTTATGTATATTGTGAATAGCAACGGTCCTATGACACTCCCCTGCGGCACACCTGAAATCACTCTTACTTCGGAAGACTTCTCTCCATTGAGAATAACATGCTGCGTTCTGTTATCTAGGAACTCCTCAATCCAATCACACAATTGATCTGATAGTCCGTATGCTCTTACTTTGTTCATTAAACGACTGTGGGGAACTGTGTCAAACGCCTTGCGGAAGTCAAGAAACACGGCATCTACCTGTGAACCCATGTCTAAGGCCCTCTGAGTCTCGTGGACGAATAGCGCGAGCTGGGTTTCACACGACCGTCTTTTTCCAAACCCATGCTGATTCCTACAGAGTAGATTTCTAGTCTCCAGAAAAGACATTATACTCGAACATAATACGTGTTCCAAAATTCTACAACTGATCGACGTTAGAGATATAGGTCTATAGTTCTGCACATCTGTTCGACGTCCCTTCTTGAAAACGGGGATGACCTGTGCCGTTTTCCAATCCTTTGGAACGCTTCGCTCTTCTAGAGACCTACGGTACACCGCTGCAAGAAGGGGGGCAAGTTCCTTCGCGTACTCTGTGTAAAATCGAACTGGTATCCCATCAGGACCAGCGGCCTTTCCTCTTTTGAGCGATTTTAATTGTTTCTCTATCCCTCTGTCGTCTATTTCGATATCTACCATTGTGTCAACTGTGCGACAATCTAGAGAAGGAAGCACAGTGCAGTCTTCCTCTGTGAAACAGCTTTGGAAGAAGACATTTAGTATTTCGGCCTTTATTCTGTCATCCTCTGTTTCAGTGCCATTTTGGTCACAGAGTGTCTGGACATTTTGTTTTGATCCACCTACCGCTTTGACATAGGACCAAAATTTCTTAGGATTTTGTGCCAAGTCAGTACATAGAACTTTACTTTCGAATTAATTGAAAGCCGCTCGCATAGCCCTCCTCACACTACATTTCGCTTCCCGTAATTTTTGTTTGTGTGCAAGGCTTTGGCTATGTTTATGTTTGCTGTGAAGTTCCCTTTGCTTCCGCAGCAGTTTTCTAACTCGGTTGTTGTACCACGGTGGCTCTTTTCCATCTCTTACGATCTTGCTTGGCACATACTCAACTAACGCATATGGCAGACGCTCTATCCATCTGAGCGATCGAGGATAGAGAGGATTGCGCGACTGCATGGATTTATCTCAGGCACGCCCCCCGCGAAACCCACATTCTCAACGTATTGTCCCGCACTACATTCGAGATGCCCCGCCCATTATACTCATTACTCGCGGCGCGTTGCCGATTCCCGGAAGAGTTCGGGCACTGTTTGTGCGTTCGCACACAAGATGGTCAAGTGGCCGGTGAGCCTTAACTATATATTTACTCGGTCACTCAGATGGATAGCGCGTCTGCCATGGAAGCAGGAGATTCTGGGTTCGAATCCCGGTAGAGGCACACATTTTCATTGTTCCCGTTGACGTATGTAAAGGATGTTAGGACATGTCCGAAAGAACAGATACCATCTTAGTAAATATAGAGAAAAAGTGTGCCAAAGATGCAAAAAAGAAACTTACTGATCCAATAAATCCGAGGACAGGCAAGATTAAGATCATATTCATCCTGACAGCCAACAAAGTTGTCATACTGGAAACGAAAAATGACGATAACTGCATAAAGCTTCAAGAGAAAGCAACTCAAATACATAGCATTAAATGTGAACCACCGAAAAGAGGCCTCTACTAATTGTGTAAAGTCGGCCCAAGGAAGCGGACGACACTGAACTTCTCAAGGAATTTTATGAGTTTAACTTCTCTGAGCACATGCAAAAGAAGGAGTGTGATGAAGAGATACGACCGACGTTCCGAACCGGATCCCGAGAGAAAACACATCATTCACGTAATGGAAGTCACTCCTCGTGTTAGTACGCTTCTGCTTCAAAACTAAAAGGCTTATGTCACTTTCGGTGCTTTAGTAATAAATGATTACGTGGACGTGCTAAAATGCTATAAATGTTATGACTTACGTCACACCAAAAAGATCTGTTCGTGTAAGCAGCGAGTGTACTTCCACTGTGGAGTAGAAGGCCACCAGAAAGGTGTATGCTCAAAAATCAACCATAAACCTGTCTTCATCCCTTGTCGCAACGGGAACAGAAAATAAGACTCACCTAGAAAAGTCTGTGTAACTTATGCAATCCTTTTAGATCGGGAAATAGCTAGAACGGACTATGGATCCATTTAAAATATAAACAAAAGTAGAGTGGTCGACTCCATCTCAAATCTAAATAAATCAAGAACCAGTTGATATGTTGCACAGGAAAGAAAATCACAAGTCCCCGTCGACAGTAGCCAGGAATTGGTGTCGCACCATAGCCTGGCGGCAGCAACTTTCTTCGAGCGAAGCTGAACATTCAGGAAGCTGTAACACAGACAGTATAACTCATAATGACCTGTCCTTAAGACAAGAAGACACTACCTCATCACATGCGAAATCACACCAGATGAAGTTCTTGAACTTCGTTCAAGGAGATACGCTGCGGATAACACCTGCATCAACCCAAGCTGCAGGGGCTACGAACAGAAGAGATATTCCTGATGCAGCAACGCCTGCAACGGGAGGCCGCCGACTAACCATCTGTCCAGATCGACGCCGCTACATGCGACTCCTGCGAAAGGGTGTGATAAAGATGTGCCGCGCGGAGTGACCTCGCGATTTGAGGCGTCATGTCACGGATTGCGCGACCCCTGCCACCAGAGGTTCGAGTCCTTTCTGCAGCATGGGCTTGTGTATTGTTCTTAGCATAAGTCAGTTAGAGTAGTGTGTAAGTCTATGGACCGATTTCTTAATAAAGATGATGATGATCATGATAACATCGCCACCGCATCTCCAATAGCAGCAGCAACCACGCAGCTTTGACATCATCTGCGGAGCCACCCTTATTTCCGCGCGGTGACCGTGATAATACTGATGAGTACAAGAATTACAAAACAGTGAAGTGCACTGAAGATCAGATCCTTTCATCAACTACAAAAAAAATTATAGAATTCCGAGCCTCACTAAAACGATTTTCAATTGCATAAAGACAAAATTTATAATAATTTAGAAGTTAATGTCCAATTAAGTCGTTTGGAGGATCCCAGTGTACTGCAGTTCACTATTAAATATGTTTAATTCGGCATCCTAAAGGAAAATCTATTACATATCCTACACCTGGAAATTACACGCGTTTCTTTTGAGAGTAAATAATTTGCCAAGAGAGTACAAACCGTTATGTGATCTTCTATGGCAGGCGTTCCTGAGAAGAATCGAAGCATTCGACATTCGGCATTTATATGTGGATTTTTTAAAAGCCTATGGACGCGTTTTCTTTAACGCAGCCCTACCCTCTCCTAAGTGCTTAGTTTGCACTCGAAACATGTAAGAGGAGGAATACAGATAAATATTGCTCAAAGCAAACTGGCAATGACTGGCGAGCTGAATGCTGATATAGTCTTTTTGCAAGAACCATATTGCAGTAACAATAAGCTTTCACATTTTCCTGCGAATATGATAACAATTACCGGCCGTGATGAGGCAATGTCTGCCATTGTCGTTCCAAGTAGGAAATTCACTACGACAAATGTGGCACAGCTGTGTGACAGGCACATGGTCACAGTAAAGGTGAAGGACGAGCAGATAAAATGGGTTTTAGTAAGTATATATACGCAGTGTTCTCATCCCATCGAACCTCATGTAGATAAACTCAAGACGGTTGCACTATATGGGCGAGGTGCGTGTCTGCTTGTGGCAACAGATGCGAATGCAGAATCATCTCTGTGGCATAGTAGGCAAACTGACGAAAAGGATTAGATACTAGTGGACGCAGTACAGGAAGTGGACCTTATTTATATCTAAAAGGCCATCCGAGTACATTAGGGGGCGAGCAGGTGCAGCCACTTACAAAGATGTCACTTTAACAAACCGCGTGGCAGCAGCTAAGATCAATAGTTGTCAAATGCTCCAAGACCTAACATCCACTGACCATAATGAAACTGTCATCTAGGAGGAAATGATAATAACACAGGGAGACAAGCAGAGGAAAGTAGGATTGGGTTGTTGTTGTTGTTGTGGTCTTCAATCCTGAGACTGGTTTGATGCAGCTCTCCATGCTACCACATCCTGTACAAGCTTCTTCATCTCCCAGTACTTACTGCAACCTACATCCTTCTGAATCTGCTTAGTGTATTCATCTCTTGGCCTCCATCTACGATTTTTACCCTCCACACTGCCCTCCAATGCTAAATTTCTGGTCCCTTGATGTCTCAGAACATGTCCTACCAATCGGTCCCTTCTTCTTGTCAAGTTGTGCCACAAACTCCTCTTCTCCCCAATTCTATTCAATACATCCTTATTAGTTATGTGATATATCCATCTAATCTTCAGAAGTCTTCTGTAGCACCACATTTCGAAAGCTTCTATTCTCTTCTTTTCCAACTGTTTATCGCCCATGTTTCGCTTCCAAACATGGCTACACTCCATACAAATACTTTCAAAAACGACTTCCTGACACTTAAATCTGTACCCGATGTTAACAAATTTCTCGTCTTCAGAAACGTATTCCTTGCCATTGCCAGTCTATATTTTATATCTCCTCTACTTCGACAATCATCAGCAAGTTTGCGCCCCAAATAGCAAAATTCCTTTACTACTTTAAGTGTCTCATTTCCTAATCTAATTCCCTGAGCATCACTCGACTTAATTCGACTACATTCCATTATCCTCGTTTTGCTTTTGTTGATATTCATCTTACATCCTTTCAAGACCCTGTCCATTCCATTCAACTGCTCTTTCAAGTCCTTTGCTGTCACTGACAGAATCACAATGCCATCGGCGAACCTTAAAGTTTTTATTTCTTCTCCATGGATTTTAATACCTACTCCGAATTTTTCTTTTGTTTTCTTTACTGATTGTTCAATATACAGATTGAATAACATCGAGGAGAGGCTACAACCCTGTCTCAGTCCCTTCTCAACCACTGCTTCCCTTTCATGCCCCTCGACTCTTATAACTGCCATCTGGTTTCTGTACAAATTGTAAATAGCCTTTCGCTCCCTGTAATTTACCCCTGCCACCTTCAGAATTTGAAAGAGAGTATTCCAGTCAACATTGTCAAAAGCTTTCTCGAAGTCTACATATGCTAGAAACGTAGGTTTGCCTTTCCTTAATCTAGCTTCTAAGATAAATCGTAGGGTCAGTACTGCCTCATGTGTTCCAATATTTCTACGAAATCCAAACTGATCTTCACCGGAGTCAGTTTCTACCAGTTATTCCATTCGTCTGTAAAGAATTCGTTTTAGTATTTTGCAACTGTGACTTATTAAACTGATAGTTCGGTAATTTTCACATCTGCCAACATCTGCTTTCTTTGGGATTGGAATTATTATATTATTCCCGAAGTCTGAGGGTATTTCGCCTGTCTCATACATCTTGCTCACCAGATGGTAGAGTTTGTCAGGACTGGCTCTCCCAAGGCCCTTAGTAGTTCTAATTGAATGTTGTCTACTCCCGGGGCCTTGTTTCGACTCAGGTCTTTCAGTGCTCTGTCAAACTCTTCACGCAGTATCTCCCATTTCGTCCTCATCTACATTCTCTTCCATTTCCATAATATTGTCCTCAAGTACATCGCCCTTGTATAGACCCTCCATATACTCCTTCCACCTTTCTGCTTTCCCTTCTTTGCTTAGAACTAGGTTTCCATCTGAGCTCTTGATATTCGTACAAGTGGCTCTCTGTTCTCCAAAGGTCTAATTTTCCTGTAGGCAGTATCTATCTTGCCCCTAGTGAGATAAGCCTCTGCATCCTTACATTTGTCCTCTAGCCATTCCTGCTTAGCCAATTTGCACTTCCTGTCGATCTCATTTTTGAGACGTTTGTATTCTTTTTTGCCTGCTTCATTTACTGCATTTTCATATTTTCTCCTTTCATCAATTAAATTCAGTATCTCATCTGTTACCCAAGGATTTCTACTAGCCCTCGTCTTTTTACCTACTTGATCCTCTGCTACCTTCACTACTTCATCCCTCAAAGCTACCCATTCTTCTTCTACAGTATTTCTTTCCCCCATTCCTGTCAATTTTTCCCTTATGCTCTCCCTGACACTCTGTGCAACCTTTGGTTCTTTCAGTTTATCCAGGTCCCATGTCCTTAAATTCCCACCTTTTTGCAGTTTATTCAGTTTTAATCTACAATTCATAACCAATAGATTGTGGTCAGGGTCCACATCTGCCCCTGGAAATGTCTTACATTTTAAAACCTGGTTCCTAAATCTCCGTCTGACCATTATTTATTTATTTATTTATTCTTTGCCCATGGACTCCAGCTGAAAATTCAGCTGAGGGTACTGGGCGTGTCATACAATAGGCTGTTAACATCAAACTTGATTTTGTTGTATATAAATGAAACAAATAATTAAACAGAAATGGTCTATAAGCATACAAAGGTATTACATGTTTCACATTATATATACACACAAATCCAAACAACATACAGCAATGATAATTTTTAAAGGTACATTTCAATAATGATATAACATATTTAAACACCATGTTGGTACTCACTCAAACTGTATATACATTTCTCTGTGAGATATAGTTTCAAATGATTTTTAAAACATTTTAGGTCTGTTTTTTTTTAATGATTTTGGGGAGTATATTAAAAAACCTTTTGCCTGCTTGGTTGCGCAGACCTACAAATTTTATGGTAGCATTAATGAGATCTTGTTGCCTTGACGATTCAGACAGTTCCTGTAAGGTCAGTGGCACATTTTCCATTGCTTTTATAATATTTTTTTTATAATGTCAAGTTCTTTTTGAAGTGCGTCATGCACGCTGTCCTCTAATCCCGCGTAGTACTTTTCACCCGCGATCTCGCGGCCGTTACACTCTATGTCACATTTATACTGTATTCGTAAATCTTCTTGTCTGTATCTCCAGGCTTCTTCCATGTATACAACCTTCTTTTATGATTCTTGAACAAAGTTTAGCTATGATTAAGTTATGCTCTGTGCAAAATTCTATATGACGGCTTCCTCTTCCGTTTCTTACCCACAATCCATATTCAACTACTATGTTTCTTCTCTCCCTTTTCCTATTCTCGAATTCCAGTCAGCGATGACTATTAAATTTTCATCTCCCTTCACTATCTGAATAATGTCTTTTATCTCATCATACATATCATCAATTTCTTCATCATCTGCAGAGCTAGTTGGCATATAAACTTGTACTACTGTAGTAGGCGTGGGCTTCGTGTCTATCTTGGCCACAATAATGCGTTCACTATGCTGTTTGTAGTAGCTTACCCGCAATCCTATTTTTTAATCATTATTAAACCTACTCTTGCATTACCCCTATTTGATTTTGTATTGGGTTAGACAGCAGGAAACGGATTGGGGAGGCTTAGTTGCCTACCTTGCAGCGTTTACAACGGAATGGCTTCCGGTACATGTAGACTTGGGTACGCATCTACCAACTGACTCTTGCATAGAGCTCAGGACATTTATATTCCTAAGAAAAAGGTAAGCAGTCAGGCTTGGAGCCCAGAACTTTTGAAGCTGAGGCGAAGGGTAAGATCTAGACGAAGAGCTTGTAACGTACTCTAGGACAATTAGGCTACATGAATACGGGGCAATTAAGGTACGCTACAAAACATTACTTCAGGAAACTAAAAGAGTGCACTGGGGGAAATTTTTACAGTGGCAACTGCAATTTGACATATGTGGAAAACCGTATAAATAATTGGCTGAAGAGTTTAAGTGACCTACTAAAATGTCCATAATTCGTAACGGGAATGGTTCAATGACGGCTGGATGGAGGGAGTCAAAAGAATATCTGCTAACCGCATTACTTCCTGGTGATGACACACAGACAGATACTGAAATACATTCATAACTTAGCAGTGAACTGAATAATGAATACAACAAACAGGCGTCGGTGATACCCTTCACTGAAGAATAAGATGCTGTCGCAAGTTTGAAGCTCAAAACTGGAAAGGCGCCTGGTCCGAATGGCGTCTACTCAGAAGTCGTGCGGATGATGGGTCCACTGATAGTGCCAAATTTGGCAGCATTACTAAACGATGTGTTGCGAATAGGTGTGATCCCTGAGATATGGAAAACAACTAGAGCAGTAGTAATTGAAAAGGGGAAGGATAAAGACCCGGCATGGCCGAAAAGATATAGACTTATTTGCTTATTAAACGTCTTGGCCAAAGTTCAGCATGGGCGAAAAGATATAGACTTATTTGCTTATTAAACGTCTTGGCCAAAGTTCAGGAACGTCTGCTCTGTGATCGGTTGCAGGGGCACAGGCAGCTCTTGGATCTAAACCAGCGTCTATATGGATTCATAAAAGGGAATTCTATAGATTATGTGGTTATTAGAGCTCTTCAGACTGTATAAGATTCGACAACGAAAGTCTCACTCGTGATTGACATCGCAGGCGCATTCGACAGTCTTTGGTGGCCTGCGACGTTCGCACGCCTTCGAGATCTCAGGGTCCCCAAATGTCTATATAAGAGTGTTGTAGATTATCGTAGTGGATGGAGCGTCCAGTGACATATGGTACAGAGCAAGGTAATCAAAAATGTTACCGAGGTCTGTCCTCAAGGCTCCATAAGTAGCTCACTATTCTGGGATCTTAGTACTGAGACTTTATTACGTCTGTTAGATGGGGAAGACGCTATTGAAGGTGTTGTCACATACGCATGTGACATCCTAGTAGTTGTGTCAGCAGACGCCAGGGAGATACGTGAGGAAAGGTGAATGATGTGCTTGCTCAGATGCAGCATTGCTGCAGGCGCAACAAACTCATTATAGCTGCTCGTAACACCACATTCATGTTTCTGAAGATAAGACTTTCTCTTATCAGAAAACCTTCCCTGTGGCTTGGCGGAATATCTGCGAAACGCAGCACTGTTTGTAGATATTTAGGCGTTCTTCTAGGTGAGAAAAGAAGCTTACTAGAAAACGCAAAATCTGTTACTCAGAAAGCGGCCAAAGTGATGCATAAGATTGCCAGTGCTGGTACTGTTGACTATAAATTATCGTTGCATGTGGTGCGATCATACCACGAAGCCATCTTCAGTGCCATTGGGGACTTCGCTGCCAGGGTCTGGAGACTTCGCCTTAGACTAGGCAGCTACAAAACAATACTGGGACGAATTAAGCGGAGTCTACTTCTGAGACTCTCCGGTGCTTTTCGCACAACACATGCAGAGGGTTTACTGGGAATCCTCGGGATATGTCCGATAGATATCGCGGTACGTTACAGGGCAGCGCTGTACTGATTGGGGCGTGAGCAATATCATCATGTGTACGAGACCACAGGAACGTATATTACTGATAAAAGACATTTACAAGGGTGGAAGTCAGATAAATGGCAGTCTGTCTGGAACTCTAGGAGCACTGCAAGGCGTGTTTACAGCATATTCCCAAGCATCAGGAACAGGCTCAAACTTAGCGACATTGCCTCTGCTCGAGGTACGGTGCACCTATTAACAGGTTAAGGTCCATATCCCAAATATTTGCATCGAGTGGGACGTAGTAGCACACATTTCTGTGAATGAGGAGAAGAACGTTCCGCTGATCATGTCGTTCTCAGACGCCAATTTTTTTCTGGTAGTGAGAAGCTGCAGACAAACTACCATCTGCAGACAATTATACTGCGGCCTGCAAACAATTGTAAGTGACCAAAACTTGTGCACTAAAGTCAGTATAATAGCACTTCGGATATCTAAAAGGCTACTGTTTGATTTCCAGTATGTAATATCAAGTGGACGCTTTAAATATCAAAATAGTGTCAGCAGGTCACAAGAAGGGTTTCCCCAGTTACCGAAAATGACAGGCATATATAAATTCAAATCGTTATATATACAAACTAGAAAAAAGAGAAAATAAAAAGAAAAGGAAGAATGCTGTGGCCACCCACACGGGTATGTGTGGAATCGAGGATTGCCAATGCACGCACATTCCAGTGTGGGTGATGTAGAATAGTGTAGCAATAACAGGTTTAGAAGTAGGTATAGCTAGTTGTAGTTGGGTGGCAGACGCCGATTTCTTTCGAGGCTAGCAGTAACATATCAAGTAATGTAAGACTGAAGTTATTCACTTGGAACTTGAGTCTATTTCCTTTATTTTATGTTATTTTTTAAAACTGATATTTATTTTTCAAATATTCTTCTTTAATTCTACATTAACATTACTAATGATTGCTGGTAACATGATTTACTACTTCATACATAATATAAAGAATTGTATGCCACCATAATTAACGAATATGTACGACCTGTTTAGAGCTTCCAGATGTCAGATCTAAAATCTGTAGCAATAAATAGAATTGAAAAAAATTGAAACTGTATTAATCAGAGTGAAATAAAACTAGTCTCAATGTAGGTGCTATGATCTATAGAAATTTCTCCAACTACAAATTGTTAAAGTTCAGTGTAATGGTTGTTGTTCTTTATCACACACAGTCAATGAAAACTGCTGATTGAAATCCACTTCCAATATAGTGACTGGTAAACACATCATATACTTAAAACAACTAATAGCAAATTTTCACTATTTAAATTATTCAACGTCAAATCAACACCAACGCAATAAATTCAACACTGATACACACACGATGTAACGAGCCTAAGTGTTCATCACCACTGAAATCAACAGCCTCACTAGTTAACTGAGTAAAGGTTAGACACAGTGGGAATAATTCCATGCCCGACGCGGCTTTGCTGGTGATTAATACGAATTCCACTGAACTATTTGTGGAACAAACTCAGAGTCATGACCACTGCAGAGTATCTGTAAGTATCGAGACCGTCGTCCCGAAACTGACGTAAATATTGTTCCAGAACAAAAACAGTATAGGTTGCGAAATTATTTAATGTCAATGACGCGTTTCACTCTTATGGTGCATCATCAGATTGTCTACAAAAACAAGAACCCAATCAATTAGATACAAATGGAGAAAAAGGGTGTCGTCCTATCTTGTATGCCTACGCAGACAACGTGAACCCAAAGTAATAAAAACTTACGTAAAAGTAGCTGTATACGTGACCCAACAGTCATAAAAGCACATATAATGTAAAATGGACACCAAGGTAGCTGGATATATAATCCATGAAACATCTAAATCTTGAAGTGAACCTAGTGAAAGGAGAGGAACGGCCAGAATAACACCGAGAAAATAGAAATACGTGGCAGAAAAATTCTCCACGTTTATCATATGTTGGCTTGTGCATTGCCAGCAGGCTCCGCCGTGGCAGTACAAGATATGGCTAAGTTTAAAAAACCACGGTAGGAGCCGCACACAGCACATTGTCTGTACTGGTGCGCACACAAACATTACTATGACAAATTGAGATACAGGTGCCACCTACAGTGCTGCATGAAGTACCCAGGTGGCGCGCATATTGCCTTAGGGGTAGGCATAATGCAATTTCTTCACCACAAAAGCCAATGAGTGGTCTGTATTGTTCTCCAATATTCTAGATGAGATAGTCTAATGTCTAATGTCAGGACAGTCACTGAAAGGTATATGACACTGTCTGGTACCTCAACGATTTCGTATCCTGGGCCAACTGTAGGGGAGAATCCGTAGGTTGTATGAGTCCATTTGTCGCTGATATGTGAATTCGTTGCACTATTGCACTTGACATGAATTGTGTAAACCGTTGTTATATCTGCTTGGTGAGTTGACTTATAGTATCTGTTCTGTTTCAGCAAATTTTTCCTTTGAGGAATCTAACATTGGACCTGTAGAACCTTACCATCTAAAGTCTATTGGCGTTTGTGTTGTTCTTATTTATATTTTGGGTTTATTGACATTTGCACACAAAAAGAATCTTTGTATAGCCTGTTATAAATATTCGTTTAATCCATCAATATAGTGTACACCATGGGGTATTAGCACAAAGCCATCCTCATTTTCTATTTACGCCTTATTGTTTGCTGCAGTGATGTTAAGAACGCTGTTGTATGCTTCCAGTCCAGTCAGTGCTATACTCCATTCCCGCTTGCTTTAATCAATTGATAGAAATTAATTCACACGTACAGCTAATGATCATTCTTTTAAAGCCAAAATGTACGACACCAAATCGAAACTTCAACTGATGAATAGATATGTAATGATTATCCTTTGACCTGCTTTGTAAATGCCACGAGAACTGAGAGATAAAAATCCACACAAGTATGTATCGAAGTTCTGGTAGCGCTGAAAATTGTTGAATATACCAGTATTGGTAAAGTAGTAGTGTAATTCTTCAGGTGGATGTAAGCTCAGAATGGATGAAAGCAGTAGACACTGTTCTTTTTTTTTTTAACATATGCCACCCACTGCGTTCCAGATTCTTCAACACCAACTTAATTTGTAAGCTCACAATGTTTAGATTTCCACATAGCCTTAGGCATAGGACAAACACCCCACAAATTCTTGGAATGCTGAATCTTTTGAGGAATTTAAGTTAACTGGTATCTATGAGCAGTCCATTGGGCAATATGCATAGGAGCCATCTTTTTATGAACGATACATGCCCTTGCCTGTGTGGTTTTGAATACAGAGTCCTTTTACAATAGCTGCAGATTCTATTAACCTATTGTCTTTTTCAATTTGTCAGGCTGACCTTGAGCTGGATTTTTCACTGTTCTGGCACTGGCTGTCACTGCTATAATAATCCAACAGCTGAAAATGTTGCCAGTGTCGGATTTATAATGAAATAATTCCTCCCAATGATGATTGTGGAACTAGTAAAACTACAGGCGTTTTAACCGGCCTTCGTCTTCTTATTCTTTTCTGCTTTAGTACACTTTTTAACTGCTGAGATTGATTATTTGATGCAATTTTTTAAACATTCTATGGATTTTTTCTTCTTTAGCGTATTATGAGACATGTTCATAACTTGTATGAAACTTATAAAAGCACCCAGATTAACTTTGGCCCCCATAGCTCTATCAACTGCGAATACTACAATGCATTGTTCTAAATTGATGTATGTTCTTGCACCTATTTGCTTAGGTTTATCAGCTACAATTTGATCTGCAGTATGTCATTCTGGAAGATCGTTATTTGTAACATATGCAATATCATGTCACTTGCAAGCTTCATCCACCAAATTAATTCCCTTATCACTGTGTGCTACCCATTTTGTCAGCTGTGTTCCCGAGCCACATTTGTTTTATCCGGGAATGTGTAGCTCTAGAGGTAACTTGACGAGAATACTGTTACTGCCTCTGATGTGATTCCCACCACTCATGTCACGCTATTGCACGGTTTGATGTTTGCTAGTCCTGTTACACAATGAATCACTTACATTCTCCCAACTACTCTATAGTGAAGAGAAGATAAACCATTTAACTAAGGCCTTTGTCCCTCGTCATGTTATGAGAGCTCGGACTTTGTGTCACTGCATACTGCTTGAAATCTTTACAAATATAGGTATACCACTCTAGCTTGTTCACTTTTTAATGATCTCTGAGATCGGAGAGTAGGTGTACGGAAGTGTGACCGAAGACTGATTTGGGCTGAGCAATGATACACGGGGCAGCATACATTTTCTCCGTCTTTGTCAGTGCTCACAACACCATATGGTTTTTGTGTTGGGGTGATCAATTACTGTGTATATTATATACAGGGTGTTTCAAAAAGGTACGGCCAAACTGTCAGGAAACATTCCTCACATACAAAGAAAGAAAATATGTTATGTGGACTTGTGTCCGGAAACGCTTACTTTCCATGTTAGAGCTCATTTCATTACTTCTCTTCAAATCACGTTAATCATGGAATGGAAACAAACAGCAACAGAACGTACCAGCGTGACTTCAAACACTTTGTTATAGGAAATGTTCAAAATGTCCTCCGTTAGCGAGGATACATGCATCCACCCTCCGTCGCATGGAATCCCTGATGCGCTGATGCAGCCCTGGAGAATGGCGTATTGTATGACAGCCGTCCACAATACGAGCACGAAGAGTCTCTACATTTGGTACCGGGGTTGCGTAGACAAGAGCTTTCAAATGCCCCCATAAATGAAAGTCAAGAGGGTTGAGGTCAGGAGAGCGTGGAGGCCATGGAATTGGTCCGCCTCTACCAATCCATCGGTCACCGAATCTGTTGCTGAGAAGCGTACGAACACTTCGACTGAAATGTGCAGGAGCTCCATCGTGCATGAACCACATATTGTGCTCTACTTGTAAAGGCACATGTTCTAGCAGCACAGGTAGAGTATCCCGTATGAAATCATGATAACGTGCTCCATTGAGAGTAGGTAGACGAAACTAAAATGAGCTCTAACATGGAAATTAAGCGTTTCCTGACACATGTCCACGTAACATCTTTTCTTTATTTGTGTGTGAGGAATGTTTCCTGAAAGTTTGGCAATACCTTTATGCAAAACGTTGTATGTGACACACACAAGAAATGACGTTTGGTGGAAGCACTTTTTCTTAGAGTCTTATGTTAACTTGTAATACTTATTTGAAGCAAATAATATGAAATTAAATTAAGTCGGATCCAATACAAATATTCAGTTTATAAGATCTGAGTCTGACTCGACGGAACTCTACTTAAGTCGTAAGTCTGTTTCTGTATTTATCTTTTATGCGCAACAGCTCATAAAATCTACTTCACACGTGTAAGTGTAACAAAAGTCGGACAGCTTGTTTGAAAAGAGAAGGGTATTCTGTTTATTTGCATTCAAAAAGAAAACAGATTTTCTTTTGAAAGCATCTTCGTTGAACTGTCGCTAGTTACGTCGATAAGACTTTATTTCGTAATTACTTCTTCCGATACCTTTCCTGAAAATGAGTTTCTTATCCAGTCATATCTTGTGTAATATTCCGGAAATTACTTTTCACAACTTTTTTGAAGAACCTCTAAATGTGTGAAATGTATCGAACTAAATCTTTTATGCGAGCGAGGCCAATGACTTCCAAAAATGATGTAAGAATAGGGAATGCGAAAAAGTTACTTTTCAGTGGATGCGAACTGAAAAGAGTCCATTATCTATTGAAAGATGACATATTCCTATCTGCTAAGGAAGCTGTTGTGCCTCGTCCTTGTAGGTCCATTTTCAAAATACGAAGCCTGTCAAAGATATCAGTTAAATTGGGCAATCTTGATCGTCAGCGAAAATATTCTTCATGTCATTGCCTTAGCACTGAGAAACATAAAAACCTGAAGCCTGGTTCTAATATTCGCTTTAAAATCTTTCTGCGAGAGAGCAATGTTACTTCACTATGAAGAAACAAACCTTTAAATTTACCTCTCATACCTTCACATTATAGCGTCAACTGTCGTGGTTTTAAAACCATTGCTTTGATGAAGTACATAGCCCTTACAATATCTGTCAAGACAATATGCAGAGTTTCAGGCATATCCTTCGAAGCCAGTTCTTCTCAGCGTATTATACAGTGTGTGCTCCAACAATCAAGTACAACTTTCTTCACTTTTGCCGTCAGCCCTGTTAAGTGACCGTACATTGCCGTGGGCCCCTCTGTACAAATGGCAACACATTGTGGCCAAGAAATACCTGCTTCTAACAAATAATGGTCAATCATACTGAAAATATTTGTGACATCTGTAAGCTACTCTCGTCTATCTGACGAGTGAAAAAAGTACACTCTTGAATTTGCAAAAACAATATCATCCACATTCAGATGAATGTTCTGTCTATGCATCATCATTGTGTTAAAAGAAACTCATGAAAGTTTCCATTATATCTTTTGACATGTAATTTTCTTGTTTTATCAGTAACTATATAACATTTTTAAAAACTTTAGACGAAGTTACGCGCAGCTACTGACCTGGGGATCAGAATTAATTGACATGCTACTTTACACAGATGATGTTGCTGCCGTCACAGAAATGAAAGGATCTCTAAAGAAGGTGCTCAGCACAACTAAAAGGATTTTCTGTTAACTGTTATGGTGTGAGAATAAACAAGCGAAATACTAAAGTGATTATATGCAGTACTCAAGAAGAATATGAACGTTTAAGGATAATAATTCGAGGGGAGGAAGAGCTAGTAGTGAAAGAGGAATTTACCTGTTTGGAAAGCAGGATCACAAGGAAGGGTAGAAGCCAGATTGAAATTGTGAGCAGAACACAGCAGACTAAAATTGCACTTAATAAGAGAAATAACTTACTCTCCAGCAAGAACATAAATCTGAGAATAAGTAAACAGATCACGTAAGCATTTGTTTGGAGTGCAGCGCTATAAGGATGTGAAACTTAGACAATAGAGAAACGAGAGAGATATGATTCTTCAGTTTCTCCTGTCGTATTCGTTGATCAGACCGTCCATGGGCACACTGCCGTTTCATAGTATCCAGCGGGAGCAATATTTTAGCGACCAAACATGTCGCCATCATCAGGTGTGCTAACAAACTGAGCTCGTGCGTCGCAGTCGCAAACAAGACAAGCCTTTCCTTGGCATCACTGTGGGGCGCATGTTGAGCGCTCGATGCGCTATTCCTGCAGTACTTCTTCTTCATCTTGATGTTGTGCCCTTCTTTATGGATTTTCCTTTGGTGTGGCTGGCGTCTGTGTCATCCTCAGCCCGCTACAGGATGTGTTTCACTCCTGTAGCAGGCCAGACCAACGCTTCCGCGGCCCGTGGTGTATTTTGTGGCCCAAGTCCTGGATGAACATGTTGCAGGGAAGTTCTGCCTTCTCGTAGAACTAACGCGTCGTTTGCCTGAATCTTTTCCGCAGCAGCGGGATGCCGGTGTCCTGATGAAGTAGTTTAGTACTGTATCTTCTTGGCAGGCCCAGGGCGAGCTTCAGTATTCGGTTCTGGACCCTCTATACCTTTCCGATGTGGTGTCGGACACGTTGCCCCATGCCACTGCTGCATACTCTTAACACTTGTCTCATCAGTGTTAGGTACAGTGTGATGCCGTCGTGAGGAAGCAGCGAGGAGGACAGGTTGAGTAGAGGGTACAGGGTGCGAAGTCGCCCTATTGCCCTGCTCTTGACGTCTTTGATGTGTGGTAGCAATGTGAACAGTTGGTCCAGGGTAAGCCCGAGGTAGCGGCCGGTCTTGCTCCATGGGATCAGGTCTCCCACCATAGTGACCAGTGGGAGACGTGGAGGCAGCAGCTTCTTCGTGAATACCACCACCTGGCTCTCGCGAGAAGAGGGTCGCAGCCAAGTTTCAGGTGTCTCCTCATTGCTGCGGCGATCACGCTGTTCCCAAGTAGCGCAGTGTCACCAGCATGGAATGACAACTTCACGCGCGCCATTCTCGGAGCATCAGCAGTGTAGTGGGAGTATAGTAAGCGGTTAAGCACCGCTCCCTGCTGCATTCCCACTCGTATCGGCCACTGTGTCGCTCTTCCATTATCAGAGCACACGTGGAATGTCCACCCGGCGAGGTAGGAGCGTATCACCACCCCACTTGACGTCGGTATCCCATGCAACAAAGAGTTTGTACATGTGACTGTCGTGCCACACGGATTCAAAAGTCCTGGACACATCGAGCAGCACCGCCTGAAGGTACTCCCGCGTCTCTAAGGCGCGCATGGCTTCATTTACCAGTTTCAGCAGCTGGTGTATGGTGGAATGTCCGCCCCTGATTCCGAACTGCTTGGCGAGCATGTTGAGCTCTTCTAAATTTCGCTGCAGCCCCTTGATGTAGAGACTCTCGAACACATTCGTGAGGGACAGAAGCAGGCTGATGGGTTGTAGCTGGCAGCCAGGGGAGCATCTTTGTTGATCTTCGGAAACACCACCATTTCCGCATATTTGCATGCGGAAGAGTAGAATCCAGATTACAACATCTTCTCTTGGTGCCTGGTGCGTGGGCAGTTCTTCTACCACACGGTAGATGTGCACCAGGTCGACAACATCATCGGCAGCTGTGGTGTTTTCCACGAAGTTGTAGATTGGCCTTCTTGTCTGGGCTGCAGTCGACGTTCTGACCGACCTGAAACTGCGGGGTGCGCTGCCGCCTGCGTAGGAAACTCTTCACGACACGCCCGGCGCTGCCAACAGGGAGGGTTGAGCGTGACCTCCAGACCAGCCCAATCCCAATTTCTGTGGGCCTCTACCTCTGCCTTCATGACTCCCAGTTTAGGAGGCGTTTGGTGTCCGGCTGAAGTGTGATCTACCACTCTCCGGATCGCCACCACAGTGTGAGGCGGGAGTTTCCGTGAGTAATCCTGCTGCTGATGTAGACGTCCTTGAGTGGCTGCTTCGTCAGTTCGTATTAGCTGGCGATTCAGGAATTCCAGGCCGGCGTCAGCACTCATGACGTCAGGGTCTGGCGAGTCCTCCAGCAGGTGAAGAACTTCGTTTTGGAAGCGCTGTCCGTTTTCCTGTAGCTGCGGCCGCGAGCAGGCATCTTTGTGTCTAAGATTTTGATCTCATATAGCTCCGGAAGACGGTCCGACAGCAGGGCGCAGCGTGTTGTGGCTGGCGTGTGTTGCTCGACGCCTTTGAGGATGGCGTCCAGCTGTCCTCAAGAAAGGTTGGTCGTCGGGTCGTGCAGCCGTAGTATGGTGGCGTCATCTTGCTGGGCGGCGCGTAGGAGGCGTTGACGTTCGTGAGGCGGCAGTTCTACTACGTGTGCTTTGCACTGAAATCACCTGCAATGAAAAGCCGCCATCTCACTGCCAACAGTCCGTCGATGACAGCTATTTCCAGGTTACCTCTGGGCAGCCAGTAGGCCGCTATGAATGTGATCTGCCCGACAGCGGTGTTTACATCCACTCCTGTGGCCTCCATGGTAGCTAATATGGGCAAATATACCACGTGATGCTGCAGCAATTTCTTAATTTAAATGGCTTAGCCGCCTTAAGCTGCCAGCCTTTCGCTGCGGTAACAGGAGTAGTTTGCTGCCCGCACCTTGAACGCAGTCATGAGGTGGATTTCGCATACAAGGCAGATGTCGATTCCTTCGTCCTCAAGGAACTGACGGAACTCACACTTCTGGAAGCAGACGCTATTTGCGTTAAAAATGCTAACTGTGAGTCCATGGATGTTGTAGTTATCCATGATGTTGTTTTATAGCAACGGCACTGCAGGAGCTTGTTCAGCGATCGCAGAAGTGATCGGAGTTCTGCAACGCCATCTGCCGGTGCAAGGGCGGCCATTGCGACGACCTCCACAGCTGGGGCTGCACGCAGCAACTAGGCAGCGACGGGTCCCCGGTGGGCGGCACGTAAAGCGAGCAGCGGCATGACGGTTTGATGGGAGGGGTTGGTGGAGGGGGGGGAGCAAAGACGCTCTGTGCGCCATCCGCGTTCTCGCAGTGCTGCTTGTGGAGCGTCTGGTAGTCCAGCTTCGCCAGTTGATTGATTCTTGGCCGCTGTGTTCTTTTGCTGATCTCATCCTGTTGTTTTCTCCTGTTGCTGTCGGTGCGGTGGGGAGGGGGAGAGGGGGGGGAGAGGGTCGGGCGGTCGTCTTGACGATTTTGCCCTTCTCCATGATTGATATTGCGCTTCTTGAACACTTTGCACCCTCCGTAGCTCGCCACGTGCGGCTCGCTATAGTAGCAGTACTGTGGTTGTCTCTTCTCTTCGTGGTGTTTTCAGTACTTTGGTGCGGGACCATGCACTTGGCGCAGCGGAGCGTAATGACGGAGTACTGTGCGCTGTGGTCTCAGCCCTGTTACGAGTGACACGGAGCCTGCCTCCCCTCTGCTCAGGGTGGCTCAACTGTCACCGATTAATGAATATCTTCATAATCAGCTCCAAGCATTCACCGCGGGGCACAAAGATATTGAGCAGCCGGCCAGGGTGGCCGAGCGGGTCTATGCGCGACAGTCTGGAGCCGCGCGACCGCTACAGTCGCAGGTTCGAATACTGCCCCGGGCATGGATGTGTGTGATGTCCTTAGGTTAGTTAGGTTTAAGTAGTTCTAAGTTCTAGGGGACTGATGACCTCAGAAGTTAAGTCCCATAGAGCTCAGAGCCATTTTTGAACAAAGATATTGAGCATCTTTGGTCGGAATTTAAAGGTACTGTCCACCATGTGCTAGAGAAGTATGTGCCTAGCAAACATATAGGGTAGAGAAAGGATCCACCTTGGTACAACAAACATATTAGGAAGTTGCTGAGAAAGCAGAAACTTTTGCACAGTCGTTTTAAATCTAGTTACTGCCCCCCTGACAAACAGAAATTATTCGAAGTGAAAGCAGCTGTCAGAAAGAGATTCTTTTAACGAATTTGAAAGCAATATTTTATCTGCAGATTCTAAAAATAATGCCCAAAAATATGGTCGTACTTAAAATCTATGAACGCTACAAATAATTCAATACCTTCTCTTACTGACAGTACGGGTAATGTAACTGTTGATGATAAACAGAAGGCCGAAATTCCTAACCTAGTTTTAAGGCAGAGGACTGCAGCACCATTCCCCCTTTCAATTATCGAACAAGCGTAAGAATTGCTGACAGTCTTTAGTGTATCTGTGATTGTAAAACAGTTAAGATCCTTAGACGCCAGGAAGACATCTGGCCCAGACGGTCTCCCCGTAAGATTATATGTTGTTTATGCTACAAATGTAGCACCATTATTATCGATCATCTCTCAGAGATCATTGAAACAGTGGAAAGTTTCACGGAACTGGAAGAAAGCCCAAGTCATAGCAATCTATAAAAAGGGTAGAAAATCGGATGCACATAATTACCGGTCAATTTCACTGACATCGATTTGTTGTAGAATCGTGGAACATATTTTGTGTTCAGACATAATGACCTTTCTAGACTCTGAGAAGCTCATCTGCAGAAACCAGCACGGTTTTAGGAATCAGCGGTCACACGAGGCACAGTTGGCTCACTTTATGCCTGCATACAACATGCTCTAGATGCCGGCTCCCAAGTTGATGCCATATTCCTCAACTTTCTAAAGGCGTTCGACTCAGTTCCACACTGTCGCTTGCTCCAAAAAGTGCGCGCTTACTGTCTATCCGATGACATATGCGGTTGGATAGAAAGTTTCCTAACAGACAGGGAGCAGTATGTCGTCCTGAACGTGGTGACTTCACCAGAAACAAGCGTAACTTCAGGTGTAATCCAGGGTAGCGTAATAGGTCCGCTGCTTTTTGCGATTTACATAAACGATCTCTTTGATGGTATTGACAGCGGCATTAGACTGTTTTCCAATGATACTGTAGTCTACAGGAAAGTGGTAACGCACGAAAGTTGTGAACAAATCAATGAGCATTTGCAGAAAATAAATGCGTGGTGTAATAACGGGTAGTTATCTCTCAATATTAGTAAGTGTAACCTACTGCGTATTACAAGGCGAAAATCCCCATCAATTTACGAGTACAAAATAAATGTCCAGTCTTTGGAAGCGGTGACATCCGTCAAGTATCTGGGTGTGACTATTCGAAATGATCTCAAATGGAATGAGCAAATTACAGAAGTAATGGGTAAGGTAAAATCTAGATTGCGGTTTATTGGTAGAATCCTGAAGCGATGTAGTCCTTCAGCAAAGGAAATAGCTTACATAACGTATGTTCGTCCAGTCTTAGACTATTATTTGTCTGTTGGGTCTGATTCAAGAGATTGGAAAGGTCCAAAGAAGAGTGGCAAGATTCGTGACTCGTACATTCAGCATTCGCGAGAGCGTTACAAATCTCGTAGTAAGTTTGAAGTGGGACACGCTTGCAGACAGACGGCGCGCTAAACAGGAGGGACTTCTCACAAAATTTCGAAATCCTATATTCACTGAAGACGTAGAGCATATATTATTACCACCAACTTTCAAATCGCGCAATGATCACCAATCAAAGAAAAGGCAAATTAGAGCTCGTACTGAGGCGTTCAGACAGTAGTTTTTCCCTCTCGCGATCCACGGCTGGAACAGAGGGGGGGGGATATGACTTTGGCGCGAATTGCGCCCTCCGCCACTCACCGCTTGGTGGCTAGTGGAGTATATATGTAGATGAAGATGTAGACATACCCAGGCGACGTGCTCCAACTGAAAGATGTTTCGGGTTTTGATGTTATCGACCAGGACGCCACAGTCCGAGGTCATGTGCCTGCGCGTCCTGGGCGACTTCAACAAATTTGTCGAACCGTACCTTAGCGCCTCCAGTTCTTCTTCAAGGTTGCTGGCTTCCATCTTCATCAGGAAGTAGCAAATTACCACCTTGAGGAGTCTGTGGGGCTCCATGTTACTGCTGAGTAATGAAGTCCCTCCTTCCTTATCATGTCCATCAGTTATCGATGGCCGTCGATGTTCCTGTGTTTGACCTTGAGAAGTTCGTTTCCGGCAGTGACAACTGTTTTAGCTCAATCTCTTCGATCTTCTGCATGAAATCCTCGTATTTATCCCCCCCCCCCCCCCACATCCACCTCCTTATAGGATGACTGCTGAGTGGGATGAGGCGTCATCCCCTGTGACGGCTCAGCGTCACTCATGCCAGCGTCAGCCAATTCCGGGATGCCATCGAATATGTTTGACACCTGCAGCGGTTGGACCACCTCAAGCACTTTTTTCCTGGCACTTTGCCCCGGATGGGGCTGAAGAATCCATCTTGAACCTTTTCCAGGTATGGAGTGGGCGCACCATCTTCCTTCTGCACCTTTTTCTTTGGACGCAACTTGGTACAGGTGGCCTGAGGTGCGGTCGTCCTCATCAGAAACAGCTCAGTGTTTCCGTAATGGCTGCATGGTCTTCATTCATTGTTCTTGTAGGGCGCTCTTAGGGAGAATTCCCTTAAAGTACCTGGGTTGAACGCTGGAAAGAGAAGAGACATCAATAACTAAAAACACAGACTGCGCAAGCTTCAAGCAATCTCCACATATGGTTATAAATTCCTTTTGTGTCATGTTAGTTCCTACATTTGCTTGATAATTGTGTTTTAAACTCATACTGTCGTTTTTGAAAACGATAATAACGTTTGCGTTATCCCTTACCAACTGCTTCAGAATCCTGGACTATGTCTGAGATGAAAAATATCTATCTCCATATGACGACTGAAACAGAAATATTTCCGTATTTGATCCCGGTTTTCAAATGAAATACTGTCAAATATAAATACAGTGTTCAGTTTTATTCTTTCTGATGGTGGGAAATTATTGCTTTCGCTGAACACCGCCAGTGCGTTACACCATGCAATATCTCCTGTTACAGCTCGTATTTGGAGTGAAATAATATTTTTGAAAGTAGATACACATGCTCGAAGCGTATTCCACCTGAATGTGTTATCATGAAATAACAACATTTCTCTCTCCGCAGTTGGATGAACCTACAGCTATCAATCATATACTGTCAGACAAGAATGTTCCATTCTCCTTCTTCTACTTCTGGTTTTCAGTACTATTGTAGGACCAGTCAGTTACTACAAAGTCCCACTCACTCAGTCATTGTGCTGATTATATGTTTACATTAGCGTGCAATGGCTTTTACAGAAGTGAAACACATACATGTGGCTCTTACACTTTTTTTTGTAAACTGTTACATATAGATGGGCATAAGAATGTGCTTCATTAAGAACTAGCTCATCGCCTACAACTGGCATGGTGAGTTCATACACATTACAACATATTGATACACAGTCTGTATCGTAACGCTACGCGATGATTTCTGCTGAAGGATGCAGAGTTTAATGTGTTAGCTCTATCAAATTGGTCCACAGTTTCTCATAGAATCTGTACACATACAGCTGCGAGCTAAGTCGCTAGTCTAGACCGTGCTGGATTGCATAAGTGGCACACAATAAATGTCTGCTCTTACAAATGAAGTTTAGACATTCATGGGACGTCCCCTGTGGAGACTTTATGATCCCCTAACATCACTGGGGTAGTTAGAGCATTTCCTCTGAACGTGGCAATAATTTTCATTGAAGTATCGCATACATGAATCCACGCATCCTAGGATAATGTCACTTTCTATTGAGGATTTTTGTATACCACCAACTGGTAGAACTCATGATCAGACATTATTCTCATACCAATGCATTTACTCTGAATATCATTTAAACAGTGTTTTGATTATGGCTTTGCATCACGTGCACAAAAAATACCAATTAAGAATCACACACACACACACACGAGAGAGAGAGAGACAGACAGACAGACAGACAGGACGGAGACAGAGTTCTTAAGTGACTGAAACATCGCACTTTCAGCTATTGTTAATAAATATGATTTGTGGCAATGTATGCAACACTAAAACACAAAAAATTTGAGCTATACCACCGCTGCTTCGGATATAAGAGAAATATATGCTGAGATCTACAGTCATCCATCACTATTACTCATACTGTCTCCGCAGATACTGTTGAAAATGAATATGGTTATGATAATACGCTCCAAATCTGGAAATCGCAGAGCAATTATACTAGCTGTTAATTTAAATGACGGTAATGAATGTATACTACAGATTCTGAACTCTGAAGCACCTTTGAATTTATCCATTACACCATTCTTAAAATAAAAAGATTTCAAGAGGTTATTTTCACAAAATCTGCTAAGAACAGTCATCCTAGATATTCTTGAATATGTCACGGTGCTAACTGGAAGAGTATAGAGTCATTCAGAAAGAGAGTGTTAATACTTCTTAGTCGTTTGAGTGGCTAAAATCTAAAAATATGTGTAATCTGGTTTTTGAAGTTCACAAAAAAACTTGCAGAAAAATATCGTAATTTGGAAGCAATTGACTGTTATTTGTTTCCTAAGAGGCTGCTGCCTCTTACACAGCTCAAGTTACCTTAAATGTGACTTACTTATTTCAAATTATGAATATTGTTATGAGCATTATGATTTGAATGGAGAATGTGAAATTGATGGACCTCTGCTACTAATATGCGATGTGAGAGTTGTAAAAAAGGAACAATAAAATAATTTTTTAAATGTATTATGTGTGCTTTCCTTTCTTATAACTCTTACGAAAGACGCGCAAGCGTTAAATCTTAGCCAGTTCTGATAAGATTGTAATGAGATTACTCTATTTTGGCACAAAGTTCTGCAATTATCTCACTAACTAAGCTACAATGAATGTGCGTCTTCAAAAACTTTTAATTCACATTAGAAGCAAAAATGATGGGATTGGGGTGATGAAATGAAACACAATATAACTTTGTAGGAAATATTTTATTACATTTTTATACAATTTTTATACATTTTTTTCTACTTTCTTAACTGTGTAACATAAATAACTATCGCTAAAATATTGTCATTCTTTTTCCTGTACTGAACACCATTCCAAAATCTTTGAAATAATTGGTTTTTAATATGCCTTAAATTTGTCTTGTTTTATGATCAAGCCGATAGGAGAAACAACGTCTTCCATCTTTAAATTCTGCACGTATGGATTTAATACTTATGGGAGTAACAGTAGCTGATTTTGGTACTGCATGAATACATGCATTTACACATTGATCTAACTCCTCCTCGTGAACACTGTGCTCATGTACATAGCCCACAATTCATAGAATAATGCCTTGACATATGGTTGCCATCGATTCAGCATGTCTACCGCTGTTCATAATGCACTGTATACACCATTCAAATTCAAACCATTTGAATCATGTAAGTAAATGCAATGCAAAAATCTCCAGATGTTAACTTCACTGTTGGAGCGCCATACATGTCGATGAGTGACGTCTTCATGCTAAAGGTGTAAATGTCTTGGGAAGAAGGAAATGGGTCCAACTGTGTCATAAGACCATTGATCTGTTTCATCATGCTAAGTAGTTTCTTCCTCTCTATCTCAGTTAACTGCACTTTAGCACAGTGTTGAACAATCTCGATTTCTATTGTTTCTTTGCGTTCACTATCTGGTGCTATGCCTTCATTTATACGCTTCGATCCACTGACGGTCAGATATTAAGCAGTGGTGCTCAGTACTTCAGGGAGCTCTTGCACTGAAGGAGAAACAATAACAATTGAAAACACATACAAACATTGAGTCATGACTCTTCTGGCTAGTTTAATATGGCCTACCACAAATTCCTCTCATGCGTAAATCCCTTCATTCCAGAGCAGCGCTTCCACCCTATGTCCTCAATTATTTGCTGTGTATAATCCAATCTCTGTTTTCCCATACAGTTTTACACTCTACAGTTCCCCGTAGGTGCCAAAGAGGTTATTCCAAGATACCTTAGTACATTTATTATCATTTCAACATTCCTCTGTAGCACTACATCTCAGACGCTTCTATTCTCTTTGTTTCGGTTTTCCGAGCGTCCATGATTCACTAACATACAATGTTGTGCTCCAGACATACATTCTCAGAAATTTCTTCCTAAAATTATAGCCTGCATTCAATACCAGTAGACTTCTCTTGGCCAGGAGTGCCCTCTTTGCCTGTGGTTGTATGGTTATTATATCCTCCTGAATTCGCCTATCACGGTTTCGGAAAATTGGAAATTTATGGTAGATCTTATGAGACCAAACTGCTCAGGTCATCAGTTCCTAAGATTACACACTGCTTAATCCAGCTTAAACTAACTTACGCTAAAGACAAAACATACACCCATGCCCGAGGGAGGACTCGAACTTTGACGGGGGTTGCCGCGGGTACCGTGACAAGGCGGCAAAGACTGGGCGGCTACCCCGCGGGGCTATAACGGTTTATTTTGCCTCTGAAGTAGCTGATAACCAATTTTGATGTTAAGTTTCTCGTGTTTCTCACTGTTACTGCTTCTCATTCATTACTTTTGTCTTTTACGGTTTACTTTCAATCCATATTCTGTTCTCATTAGACAGGTCATTCCATTCAACAGACCCTGTAATTATTCACTTTCACTGAGGATAGCAAAGTCATCAGTGAATTCTATCCGTCATATACTTTCACCATAAATTTTAATCCCTCTATTGAAACGTTCTATAATATCTGTCATTACTTTTTCGATGTATAGATTGAGCAGTATCGTGTTCTACACCCTTTTTAATCCAAACATTTAGTTCTTGGTCTTCCAATTTTATTGTTCCCTCCTGATTCTTATACATATTGTACATCACCCGTCTTTCCTTATAGTTCACTCCTATTTTTCTCAGAATTTCGTACATCTTGCACCATTTATCACTGCCCAATACTTTTTTTCTATCGACAAATCCTATGAACGCATCTTTATTTTTCTGTAGTCTTTCTTCCATTCTTAAGTGCGAAGTCAGAACTGACTCTCTGGTGCCTTTGCCTTCCCTAAAGTTTCTCAGTTTTCTTTTCTTCTGTATCTTATTTTTGTCAGCAGCCTGGATGCATGAGACGTGAAGCTGATTATGCGTTAGTTTTCTCATCTATCTGTCCTTGCTATCTTCGGATATATGAGGATAATATTTTTCCGAACGTCTGTTGATGCGTCGCCGCCCTCATATATTCTACACGCCAACCTGAATAGTCCTTTGGTTGCCATTTCCTTCACTGACTTTAGAAATTCCGATGGAATTTAACTATCCCTTGTGCTTTACTTTATCTCAGGTCTTCCAGATACCCTTTAAATGGTGACCCTAATACTAGATTCCCTACGTTTTCTTTATGGACTCCAGTTTCTTCTTCTATCAAATAATCAGAGAAGTTCTCCCCCTCATAGAGGCCTTCAATATACTCTTTCCACCTATTCGCTCATTCCTCTATGGTTAAAAGTGGAACTCCCATTGCACTCTTAGTGTTACCATCCCTGCTTTTAGTTACCGAAGGTTGTTTTGACTTTTGTACATGATGAATTAGTCCTTCCGACGATTATTTATTTTTAGATTTCTTCATGTTTTCCTAGAGCCATTTCGCTTTGACTACCCTGCACTTCCTGTTAATTTCATTTCTAAGTGATTTTTATTGCTGTATTTCTGGCCTTCCCTGAAAATTTTTGTACTTCATCCTTTTCTTCTATCAACGGAAGTATTTCTTCTTTAACCCTACGTTTCTTCGGAGTTACCTTCCTTGTACCTATATCTGACTGTACAGTATCTTTGATTGCCCTTTAAAAATGTCCAATCCTTTTCAACTGCACTGCCAACTATGATATTCTTTATCACAGTTTCCACATTATTAGCGAACTTCAAACACGTCTCATCATTCCTCAATACTTCTGCATCCCAGTTCCTTCCACACTGATTGCTGTAATCTTCAGTCTACTCTTCACCATTACTAAATTGTGATCTGAGTCCATATCTACTCCTGAAAACGCCTTACAACCCAATATCTGGTTTTTAAATCTCTATCTGACCATGATGTAATCCATCTGGAATATTCCCGAGTCACTGGGTATTTCACAAATATACTTTTTCGTCTTGTGATTCTTGAACAGAGTATTCGGTATTATCAGCCGAAATTTATTGCAGAACTGAATTAGTATTTCTACACTCTCATTCCTACAGCCCTGACCCTATTCTCCAGTATCCCTTTCTTCTGTTCCTTTCCCGACAACTGCATTCCAGTTCCAATGCTTATTAGATTTGGATCTCCCTATACATACTGAATTACCTGTTCAATATCTTCTTATACTTTCTCTATAACTTGAGCTTCTGCTTAGCATGTATATCTGATCTCTCACTGTCAGCGTTGTTTTGCTATCGAATCTGATGAGAACAACCCTATCACTGAACTTTTCACAGTAGCTCACTCTCTTCTCTACTTTCATATTCATAAGGAACTCTACTCGAGTTATACCATTTTCTGCTGTTACTGATACTACCCTACCCTCATCTGATCAGAAATCCTTGCATTCTTTCCACTTCCCTGCACTGCCGGCCGGTGTGACCGAGCGGTTCTAGGCGATTCAGTCTGGAACCGCGTGGCCGCTACGGTCACAGGTTCGAATCCTGCCCTGGGCATGGATGTGTGTGATGTCCTTAGGTTAGTTAGGTTTAAGCAGTTCTAAGTTGTAGGGGACTGATGTCCTCAGATGTTAAGTCCCATAGTGCTCAGAACCATTTGAACCATTTTTTAGTTCACTTCACTTACCCCACTATATCTAGATAGAGCCTTTGCATTTCCTTTTTCAGAGTTTCTAGCTTTCCTACTACTTTAAAACATCTGACGGTCCATACAGCGACTTACAAATGTTATCCCTTCGTTGGTTAAGCTATGTTTTTCTTATCGTCATCTCCCTCTTGGCAGTCCCCTCTAGAGACCTGAATAGGGGTCTAATCTGGCATCTTTTGCCAAAGGGAGGGGAGGATCATGATCATGACACTTCGTCAGTTACAGGCCACATTCACTATGGATATACATTAAGTGTATAATGCTGTGGTTTCCATTGCCTTCTGCATCGTCATTCCGCTGACGAGTGCTGATTCTTCCATCTTTTTGGGATATTTTCTTGCCCCGAGGGCAAGAGGGTGCCCTGAACCTCTGTCCGCTCCTCCGCCGTCTTTGACAAGGCCATTCACAGAGAAAGTGTAGCTTCTTATGCCGAAAATCTTTAGCTACCATCGCTGATAATTTTTATTCAAAATTTAAGCGGAGGCTGGGTTTGAGCCCAAAATCCATGATGTTTGGATTACTAGTCAGAGACGTTATCCCTAGACCACACTTTCATACAGACATACACAATGAATAATAACGAACAATGACAGAGAGAGGAAGATGTTAGTACATTTGACTGTGTGATTCAGTTTCTTTTGTCAGGAGGCGGAAGGTCTCTGACGACTCTTCACGATGGTGATCAACCTTTCACTATAGTGTACAGAGCGCGACTACCAATTGCACATGATGACTAGTAACACCAGATGTTGCGGGTTGGCGACTACAGCACTGTGGAAACTGGAACAACTGCTTTCGACCAGCAGAAAAACTTTGCAAGCTGCACCCATATCCATCATGTTTGAGTGTAACATCTAACATATCTGACACTCCACAGAAGCCAGCATTTTTTTGACCGAGATGTTTGAATGAAACGGCCATCTTGAATCCACCATATTGAGTCTTGATTTCCCCAGATCAGTATCCCAGGTTGATAAATTATCCGAATTAGGTATTAAATTACCCGCAGTAATAATAGGGGCCATAAATAATCTGGTGTCGTACCCACTTAGCTGCACTCCTACTAGACGTTTTGCATAGTCTGCAGGGGAGATTAAAAAATAAGTCCACAGCTCACAGAATTTGGTAGCGGTAAATTACTGGAACAAGGCGAGACATATCCTACACCAGAATTTTGTGTTATAAATCTGTGTTATAAACCAGGTCAGAGTCCACTAGATAGAAATTACTATTATAAAAATTGGTATTAGGATGTAGTTGTCACTGAATAGTTCGCTCAATAGTCGGTCATTTACCTGTGCATGTCTAGAAAAATCTAGTGCCCAAAGAACGTAACAGGTTGACACTGGTTAAAAGCTCTGTGTGCTTTTAGGCATTGTCCCACGCAAACTCAGGATCCAGACTGTATGCTGCAAAGTGTCTTACATCTTTGTCCACTTACATTTCAGTTAAAGTTCACGCATTGCACCAGGACGTACAGATAACTTTATATATGACTGCAGTTCTGAGACAATGTCTGATGTACTGCTAGTAGCATAAGCAGCTTATCCAGGCATACAGCAAATGTCGAAATGTTTCACCACAGTACCTTCCACAGAAGGCGAATTACCTGGCTGATGAACTTGCTCAACAAAAGTGTAAACAAAATTTTTGTAATACGTAACACAACTTTCACTCGTTTCCTTCACCAAGTGCACTGGTAAACATCACATTCCTAAAAAGTACTGCACCGTGTACAGATCACTAGATGTTTGCAGTGTCGGTTGATTATCCTGTGGGACTTTCAAACTGCATTATCTATCAGTGTCAAATATCACAGCTGGAGATTTTTTTCCTTGCAAGCACATTGACATAGTATGTAATTAATCACTGCATAGCTGACGCCATTTGCGAACTGACAAGATCACTTTCTAGTTATATTAGGGTTTCTCAGTTAATAGAATAGGCTTTTACTAACACTCCAAAGCCAGTGACAACACCTTTCTTATCACTAGCAGTCAGCTGGTATCAGGAGGTAAATAACTGTCTTTCATCTTGGATATCCGCTGTCTGAATGAACTAAATGTGTTTTCTTGTATACTACTGTATAGAGATTGGGGGTAATGTAGGCAGTGAGGAGCAGAGAGCACCAGGCATAAAGTACTGAGCTTTATACGGGGTAGGGAAGTCCAATTACTTCGAGGGGTTAAGATAACGAGAGTAGTGCCGGGCTGGTCAAATATGCCACAGCTGTCATGGCTCCTTCGATTACTACCATAGTTCCAATAGAAGCCAAAGTGAGTGTTCCCCATGTAGTATGATACGGCATCATAGCTTGTGTTGATGGCGAGGTGGCTATTTCAAGCAGTTGTCCATTTAGATGGCGACGTATTGGGACACAATTATCGACCTATTTTAACACGAAACTTGTTCATCTGATCAAGCGACACATTCCCATTAATCCAGGGTCATTCTCGTCAGTCACGGCCGCAGCAGTTATAACTGACCACGTCTTTGTATCAGTTATTGAAAATGCAGTAGTCATGATTCCCCATTCGTCTCAGCTCTGCTTATATGTTTTTATTCCCGCATCAGGTGCTCACAGATGATATTCAGTTTCACTATGTTTTGGCTCCTCAGGTGATCTCCCTAATAGATCGAGTGAATAAGATAAGAAAGATTAGAGGACGTGCAGAGACAAGTAGACAATAATTACCCGTCGCTCAATACTTGAAAGGAACACGAGAGAAAATCAGTAACATTGGTACGACTTACCTTTCGCCATGCACTGTATAGCCGCTTTTAGAGTGAAGATGTATAGCAAGATGTAGATATAGACCTACAAGTGCAAAACCATCTTTCAAGCCAGCCGCAGTGGCCGTGCGGTTCTATGCGCTACAGTCTGGAGCCGAGCGACCGCTACAGTCGCAGGTTCGAATCCTGCCTCGGGCATGGATGTGTGTGATGTCCTTAGGTTAGTTAGGTTTAATTAGTTCTAAGTTCTAGGCGACTGATGACCTTAGCAGTTAAGTCGCATAGTGCTCAGAGCCGTTTGAACCAATCCATCTTTCAAAAGAAACAAGTGACCGCTGCTTGGCTGTGTACAACGGCCCGTATTGAAAATGACGTCGAACTAAGAGAGCCAATACCGTCTAGTGCATCGTTTGTTGAAAAAGACAACAGCGCACGGTCTACTAATGAAACTAATCTACGCAGTGAGCGGAATGTATGCGTACATGATCATGAGAAAATTACTGTGGCCATGAAGATCTCTTATCAAAAAGCCATCGAAATACTGCCTGTGCCCCATAATACACATGACCTAAAAAAAACTGATGAAGATTCGCTTTACAGCTTCCTAAGAGAGAGTCTCCACTTCTTCCAAACTAATTCTGTAAGGGTAGATCAGATGTTGCTTCAATTCCAACAGTTGGTATGGACGCCAACTGAGAGATTTACTCCAAAAAATCTAACAAGAGACGAAACGTATCGCTCATGATACGCAAAACAGGTCAGAACAGTGTTGGAGAACCAACGATAATGAGCATGCAAAATTTAGAGGAATACAAAATCACCATCATTGGCAAAATTTTTCAGAAGCTTAAATTTTAAGGAGAACTTCAATACGAGATGCTTTTAATAGGTTTCACAATGAAGCTATCTCAAAATCTGGTAGAAAATCCAAAGCAATTCGTGTCGCATATAAAGTTCACCAGCAGCAAGATACAATCTCACCTTCACTGCACGATAGCAATAGTAATGTCAGCCATGACAGTGCTACAAAAGCCAAGTTATCAAACATTGTCTACTGAAACTCCTTCACCGAGACGAAGAAAATATTCCAGAATGCGAATAAGGAACAGCTGGAAGCGTGAGCATTTGGAAGTAGATATCCATAGGGTAGGGAATCGACTTACCATCACTTAATAAAGGCTAGTCTTCCGCTCCATATTGCGTAAAAGCTAGGTTCCTTTCAGTGTATGCCGATATAAATAACATTATGGGTTACCTCGAAGAAATCTAACTGTTGACACATGTTGTTGTTGTTGTGGTCTTCAGTCCTGAGACTGGTTTGATGCAGCTCTCCATGCTACTCTGTACTGTGCAAGCTTCTTCATCTCCCAGTACCTACTGCAACCTACATCCTTCTGAATCTGCTTAGTGTACTCATCTCTTGGTCTCCCTCTACGATTTTTACCCTCCACGCTGCCCTCCAATGCTAAATTTGTGATCCCTTGATGCCTCAAAACATGTCCTACCAACCGATCCCTTCTTCTAGTCAAGTTGTGCCACAAATTTCTCTTCTCCCCAATTCTATTCAACACCTCATTAGTTACGTGATCTATCCACCTTATCCTTAGCATTCTTCTGTAGCACCACATTTCGAAAGCTTCTATTCTCTTCTTGTCCAAACTAGTTATCGTCCATGTTTCACTTCCATAAATGGCTATACTCCATACAAATACTTTCAGAAACGACTTGCTGATACATAAATCTATACTCGATGTTAACAAATTTCTCTTCTTCAGAAACGCTTTCCTTGCCATTGCCAGTCTACATTTTATATCCTCTCTACTTCGACCATCATCAGTTATTTTACTTCCTAAATAGCAAAACTAGTTTACTACTTTAAGTGTCTCATTTCCTAGTCTAATTCCCTCAGCATCACCCGATTTAATTTGACTACATTCCATTATCCTCGTTTTGCTTTTGTTGATGTTCATCTTATATCCTCCTTTCAAGACACTGTCCATTCCGTTCAACTGCTCTTCCATGTTGACACTTAGTCAACACAAATTGAGATAATATCTTTCTCCTGGAACACAACCAGATCTGTATTCACATGAAGTAATGGGAACTACCGACAGGGGAACGCAAACTGGTACTATCCTCCTTTCAAGACACTGTCCATTCCGTTCAACTCCTCTTCCATGTTGACACTTAGTCAACACAAATTCAGATAATATCTTTCTCCTGGAACACAACCAGATCTCTATTCAAATGAAGTAATGGGAATTACCGACAGGGGAACGCAAACTGGTACTGTATTTCTATAGTGTTAGACGTATTTTGACACCGTTCCTCCGAAGTGTCTTCCACTCAAACTACGTGTCTACGGAGTATCATCTCAGTTGTGCGACTGCATTCGTGATTTCCTGTCAGAGGGGTCACAGTTAGTAGTAACCGACGGAAAGTCGAGTAAAACAGAACTGATAGCTGGAGTTCCCCAAGGAAGTATTACAGGCCCTCTGCTATTCTTATTGTACATAAACGATGTAGGAGACAATCTGAGCAGCCCTTTTTGATCGTTTTCAGATCTTGATATCGTTTACCGTCTAGTAAAATCACCAGAAGATCGAAAAAACCGCAAAATGATTTGCAAGTGCGAAAATTTTCAATTGACTCTAAATAGTAAAAAGTATGATGTCATCGACATGAGTACTGAAAGGAATCCATTAAATTTCTTTTACACCTTAATTACACAATCTAAACACTATATACTCAACTAAATACCTAAAGATTATAGTTGCAAAAAACAAACTGGAATGATCACACAGAAAATGTTGTGACGGAGGCGAACCAAACACTGCTTTTTATTGGCAGCACACATAGAAGATGCGACAGATCCATTAAAGAGATTGATTGTCCGTACTCTGCCATTGTATTGCTGCTCGGTATGGGATCCTTACAAGACAGAAGTGACGCAGGGCATCGAAAAAGTTCAAAGAAGCGCATCTCGTCGTTTTTTATAACAAAATATGGAAGAGAGTGTCACGAATATGATAAGTGAATTGGGTTGCCACTCGATAAACCTATGGCGTTTTCGGTTGCGGTGAGTTTTTCATGGAATTTCAGTCACCAGCTTCCTCCTCCGAATATGAAAATATTTTATTGACGTACACCTGCATAGGCAGATATGATCATCCTTATAAAATAAAATGGAGCTCGCACAGAAAGATTTAAGGTTTCGTTTTTCCCGCGGGCTATTCGGGAGTGGAACGGTGGAGAAATGGTCTGAGGGTGGTTCGGTGAACCCTCTGCCAGGCACTTAAGTCTGAATTGCAGAGTAGGCATTTAGATGTAGATGTAATCTCCCTTGGCTTCTTTCTATTACCCTTTTGCATCTGTGAAAGCTGTTTTGGAACCATTTTCGCATTAACTGCCTTCATCTCTAATTTATTTACCATAATGTCATGAGATTCAATTAGAAGTTCCCGAATCATTCATACTGACAAAAAGTCGTAATGCGACGTATCTCTTCTGTCAACATTTAAATTATTTCTTGATGCTGATGATCATCCTCTGCAGAATTCGTCTTTAATCTTTTTTCAGCTTTACTAAAACCCGTGGAGCACACAACTCAGGAAATTTTGTAAACGTTTGACGTGTGATTTCTAGTGCGAAAGAAACTTTTCTACCGTCAGTTACTAAAAATTGCAATTATTTTCACAATTCATGGGCAGAAAACGGTAGTGACCACAGAGTTATCTAAAGAATGGAGACACACACTGGAGGCAAGTGGGTTGTTGACTTGTTTCCATTGAGAACGGCTATTCCTATGTGTTGTCGGACTGAAAGCAACCTAATTCTTTTAGTTAAGGACCTTATATATGGTGCATTTCGTTTATTTAACTTTTAGTGCAACGTAGACGGGCTGTTAATAATAGATCTTGGAGCTCTCATTCGCTATGGGCGCGCCGTGATCTTCACTTTTTTTTTTTACAGGTAGCACTGAGCGTATGATGAAGAATATTTCTGTTTCTGTCCCTATAGATGATATATACCACACTCTTTCGTGGTATTTCACTGAAGCTCATGGGACGTATACGTGTTGAAAAATTTCTCCGTCTGATCCGACTCCCTAAGCGCCCTTCAATCTGTTAAACGGATGTACCCAGCTATATTCAGAGCATCCAGTACTCCATTCTCCACCTGCAGAGCATTGGAGAGAAAATATCAGGGCACAAGGGAATTCAGATGAACGAACGACCTAGCAGACTTGGCAACTAAGGATGAGTGTATTTTAATTGAAATGGTTTATTTAGCATATCTTCGCTATTGAGATGCAGGGTCATACAGAAGAGTGAGACGAATAATAGCTGGAAGCGACGGACTATAAACTGCAATTGGTAAACCCGACTACCCGGTCGGGGTGCACCTGCTTCCAACCACGTAGGCGAAATGAAGTACTTCTCACTCGCCTTCGGATATGGGACAGTGCGATGACGCATGGCTTATTGATCAGGTGGGAGGACAGTCTGGTGTGTGGTTCTTGTGCTGCACACATTACAGTAGTACACATTTTCAATTAATATATTACACATTCCGACAAGAGAGCATGGATTAATCTACCTACTGTTCTCTATTTTATCTGACAATGAAACGAATTTGGTATGCCTTACAAGATTTAAGTTGTCTAACTGGCTCCGTAATCTGATAGAGAGGACATTTTAATTGGATACTTGGGTGGGTACCTCAACCTGGCTTTTTTAAGTGATCAGCCTGTCACACGTTCCTGGGTTTTGTTTTAATTTTTCATAGTTTAATTCAGTATGGACTTTAATAACACATTTTAAGGCATGGCTGAATATGAGAATGTGAATGAATATGGAAAAGACTGATCGGATTTTCAACTGATATTATAGAGGGTGATGCAGAAGACATCCCAAAGGACAAAGTCTTCATTCGTGATTCAACAGACATGGCTCATAGGGTATTGTCGTATTCAAGGACATGACAAGAAAGATCATTTCAAGCTATAAAGTCTAGTCAACATGGGTTCTAAAATGCATATCTATGTGCACTTGTTCAGAAGAAGAGATGTGTTTCACAGTAGGGAAAATGAGCAAGAGCTCATAGCTCTTCAGGTATGCTCTTTAGAAACTATTATTACTAGACTTTTTTTCTTGTTTTGGTCCTTACTAGCACTTCCCAAAATTTGGAAAGTTTTAACCATTTTCATCACAATAGTGATAGTCTCAGACTAAACACACACACACACACACACAGATATGAAAGTCCTAAATGCAGCCACACAAATCTGGCGCGATAGTCGTTAAGCTCGTGTTTTGTTGTTAACTGATCGACAGTTCGGCTCTATCAAATATCTTCCGGAAGTCAATGAACACGGAATTAATCCGGGCGTCTTTGTCTACAGTGCTCTGTTTGTAATGGATGAACACGGAGAACAGTGTTTCCCAAGATATGCTTAAGGAATCCATGTTGGTTTTTATAGGGCAGATTTTCGTTCTCCAGAAACGTCACAATGCGTAAACACAGAGTTTGGTTCACCTAATATCAGTATAATCTCTAAGTTATAACATCCGGTGCAGATACCTCCCCACTATCGAGCGATTTAGTTGATTTTCCGTTCCTTAACACTTATTTTAATAATCCAGAATGTTTTCTCACTCTGCAGCGGAGTGTGCTGTTTTGCAACTTCTTGTCAGCTTAAAATGGTGTGCCGGACCGGAACTCGATCTCGGAACCTTTGCCTATGGCGGGCAAGTGCTCTGAGGACCTTTTTTTCCCCAAACCTCACAAAAGATCTCGTGGATAGTAACGGTAATAGCACTCCTGGAAGAAAGAATATTGCAGAGACATGGCTTAGACATATTCTGGGGCGCTGTTTCCACTGCCGACGGGAAAGGAGCGCCTATCGCAAGGGCTGGCAGCATACACCTGTGGGGACAATGACCTTCAAAGGTCGATGTAGCAATAGAAATTAAAACCAAGGAATATAATTTGTTTCTTGATGTCTTTGGTTTTGAGTTCTTTCGACATTCCATTCATGATAGCTGACCAAAAGTATCCGACGACCTGAACAGCGTTTCGCCTGATTTGCATGCAGTCCACATTACGTAGCTGTTATGCAGGTCCTCTATTCTCTTTGTAGTACAGTCGTTTGAATATATAAAATGAAAACCACAAGAGATTAGTAGAGAAAACTGTTCTTTAAGGTAGTCATACCAGATGTAAATCGCCACGATGTTGCAAATACTAGGAAATGCGTCATTGGAGATGAGATAGTCCTTAACGCTTGTAAACTCAATTCTATTACAGTATGTGACATTCCAGAATCACTGCCACACTCAGTAGAATTTTAGTTAACCAGCTCAGTCACATAAGTAATTCCAGCAGACTTCAGGCAAAATTAAGTATTTTTATGAACAAAATATTTTGAGACAACGTCCGGACTCCTAAAGTTCTTTGACAATTCGAGGTATTTTTGCTCTTTCAAAAGGTTTCGTCACGCGTTCCTAATACAACTAGTTTGTCATAAACTGGACGTTGAACTAACCAGTCAAAAGCCACGTGATTAACAGCAACAAGCACTCTATGAATACCTCAAAATTAACGTTGTATCACCAGTACTTTCTCTGTACTCATGATTGAACAACTATTTGTCCACATGTATGAACTTTAAACGACATGATCTTTTGTTGTATTGGGTCTGGATTGAAACCAAGCACCTATAGCCGTTGTAACCAAAGAAAGCTTCCGTGCCTGACCGAGACTCGATTACAGGAATGTTCGTCGTTGGTGACTAGGCATAAAGAGTCGCGAAATATGAAACTTTTCACCAGTCTCAGTTAGCAAATCTGAACTTCAAATTTTTGTGCTCTGCGTGGAACCCTTTCGGGACCCTTACCTCCCTATTAACTAACCACGAAAAACGTTTAATATAATTTTATGTAACAAAGTTTGCATGTGCTTAAAACGAAGTGCCATGATGTAAGGTTTTGTGACGGAGACTCGAACCCAGCACGTATTCAGATTGTTAACTAAGTAAAACAGACGTTAGATATCGAATTCTTTCACCAGCAGCAACATATTCGAATCTGAAATGAAGATGGAACTTTATTGTCTGACTGAAAATCTAACTCACCACCTACCGCCGTTGTTCACGAATTGTTTGCTCACCAGTAGTGAGATGTGTGCATGTTTGATTAGGAATAACGGTACATATTACAATTGGTGACAACACATGTAGAGGCATTATTATTTATCACTGGTGGTTCGGTGCACATATGCTACAGTTTGAAATGAAACCATGAACATTTTTGTGCTCGACCAGGATTCGACCCCACATTCGTGCCTTTCGTGAAGACCTATAGAAATTTGCAATATTTTGGTAAACAACGAAATTATCAATCTATATCTTTCCGTGTGGATCAGATACCACGAAAGAGGAGATCCGAATTCGAATCCCAGTCCAACACAAAAATTTTCAACGTCTCAAGTTCAAATAAAACAAAAACCCTGTGACCCGAAGGGACCATTGACTCATTAAATACAATAAAGTTTTTAGTGTAAGGAATCTCACTGGTGAGAGAGATTCTATATGCCGCGCTTCCGCCTGTGCTACGGCCAAATCTAAACCAGCTCTGCTCCAGTTTATAGCTTAGGGATATGATGTTCTAATGCGGATTCTGTTCTATGGTGCAACCTGACGTTCTTCATCTCCATTACTAGACGTGAAGTAGATCTGTTCGTGCGTGTTTAAAATACATGACGGAAATGGGAAACGAAGCAATAGTTCACAACTAAGAAAATGGGATCAATCCACGGGACCACAGAAGCCCACATTTTCTGTGTTCATGATTGTGTTGTAACGTTTGATGTACTTTGTGTACAAACTATACACAATGAAAAAAAATCATTTCTCTGTTAAATGATTAATTATCTATAGGTCTTTGACACGGAAACTATGCTAGTCTGTCAGTGTGACGTAAAGACACTTTTAGCCTTTCAGCTTCGATTCGAAGCCATTTTGAAATCTGCACTATTTTAAGAAATATCTTAGATCGAGAAACACCACTGCAAAGTATGAACTTACCAAATACTTCGATTAGTACCGCCGTTAATTTCTTTATTCTACTGCTGCTACACGCGTGCTTGAAGGAAACGTTTAACACTTCTTGATCGTTTATAGAAACAGTTGCTCAATAACAGGTACATATTTATGGCTAGGAAGTTTTTCGCGGCGGAGTCGTTGGATAAAAATTTCTCGGTTCACTTACCGCGTCAAATTCGGATAAAATTCCAAGTTTTCGATTGTATCCACCATCATCATTGTCAGGAACTGAAACTGACGTGAGCTGCTTTTTTTCTTTATTGTTATCTTTATTCCCCACAATGGGGGCAGGCTGGCAGCAGACAAAGCCGCTCTACAGCCAAAGGTTATAAAAACTGCATTTAAAAATGGTTAAAAAGACATGAAATGTGACAATAAGAGATAAGATTGTAAAAAAATACATAGAAAGATGAAAATGACGATGTTTACATAAAAATAAGTGGCGATAAACGAGGATTTGTAAAATACACGTAGATGAAAATACTGATGGTTTTTAAAACTCGTTTGACGATTTTATGGTACAGTTAAAATACAGTCACTCTTGAACTTGAAAGTACTGTTTATGGTCAGGGAAGGGGGCAGAAGGTTGTTACATATGCCTCGTGACGGCAGTGTGCCGGAGGTGGAGCGGTCAGGACTTGAGAGTGGGCATCCTGGGCTGCCGCTAAATGACAGAACAGGAAATTAAGTACAATAAAGAGAATATATATTTCAGTGTATGGCATACAAGGGACGCGCCTAGAGTCAGAAGTTGCCAGGTTAAGCCAGTCTAGGAGGTCGAACAATTAATTGAAATGGGCAACGGAAGGGGAAGCGGTACATGTTAATTTATGTTGGTGGCCGGTCGTGAAAAGCAAAGCCAGAGAGGCTCTGCCTTCCGAAAAGACGTTTGTTCTGCTCAACGTCTGGATTACAAGAGAGGTAACTGTGATCCGCACCGCAGAACACTCCCGCGTCCACACACATAACTTGTATCCCAAGCAAGCTATTGGCTAGAACCAATGGCGTGAATTCACTAGCAGTTTCAGCAGGGGTCTCAGGGCGTCTCTTGTCAGCAGCTTTAACTGGACAGAACTGCCTCTCCAGAATGAGATTTTCACTCTGCAGTGGAGTGTGCGCTGATATGAAACTTCCTGGCAGATTGAAACTGTGTGCCCAACCGAGACTCGAACTCGAGACTTTTGCCTTTCGCGGGCAAGTGCTCTACCATCTGAGCTACCGAAGCACGACTCACGGCCGGTCCTCACAGCTTTACTTCTGCCAGTATCTCGTCTCCTACCTTCCAAACTTTACAGAAGCTCTCCTGCGAACCATGCAGAATTAGTACTTCTGAAAGAAAGGATACTCCGGAGACTTGGCTTAGACACAGCCTGGGGGATGTTTCCAGAATGAGATTTTCACTCTGCAGCGGAGTGTGCGCTGATGTGAAACTTCCTGGCAGATTAAAACTGTGTGCCCGACCGAGACTTGAACTCCGGACCTTTGCCTTTCGCGGGCAGGTGCTCTACCATCTGAGCTACCGAAGCACGACTCCCGCCCGGTCCTCACAGCTTTACTTCTGCCAGTTGGCAGGAGAGCTTCTGTAAAGTTTGGAAGGTAGGAGACGAGATACTGGCAGAAGTAAAGCTGTGAGGACCGGGAGTGATTCGTAGTTCAGTAGCTCAGATAGAATATTCTCGCTTCGCGCGTCGGGCGACTAGGTTGTGCTCTTAGTTCCGCCTCTACCGTAGCGCAGCGTGTTTTCCTCCTGTCAGTTTAGTGCCGTGTTGGTCTCCGTGCGCGTCGCATCGCTGGTTGTCGGCTGGTGTTTGGTGTTCGTGCGGCCCTTCCTGTCGCGGCGTCGTCTCTCGCCGTGATGTCCACCATGGTTCCCACGAAAGTTCCGCGTACAGGTACAGTCAGTTTTACCTTTGACAAATCCACGCGTCACGTCCAGCCCGGTTCTTTGGAGATACTTGGCTGGTTAGTCGATACAGTTAAGGGCACTACTGATCAGGTGCATACCGCATATTTCGACAGCGAATTATATGTGTTTTTTGTTAAGTTTCTTGACCCGCTCCAGGTTGATAGGCTACTTTCTCGTCATGGTTCTCAGGTACCCTTTACGCACCGTGATGGTTCCACTAGTATGGTTCTCTTGGCAAATGCAGAAGTGATATATACGAATGTTCGGGTATTTAACCTTCCGCCCGAGGTTGACGACTGTTTTCTGAAGTCCGTTTTGCTTCCTTATGGGGACGTACGCCATATTCGAAAGGAACGCTGGTCTGCTCAGCACCGCTTACAGGTATATAGTGGTATTCGGTCGGTGGAAATGGTGGTCAAAAAACCTATTCCTTCTCACCTACAGGTATGTGGTTATAGGGTCCATATCACGTACAGTGGCCAGGAAGGAACATGTTATTATTGTAATGAAACTGGTCATTTCCGTACTAATTGTCCGCGGCGTGTGGTGTTATTAAAACCTACATACGAACAGCGTAAAAAATTGACTTTAGCTGATCTTCTCCCGCAAGGATCTCGGACTGAATCGCTCACTGTTACTGAGGGACGCAGTGATCCGTTGCCCGACAACGGCCGTGATTTTCCCCCGTTGTCCTTGAGTAGGGATGTTGCTGCCCTTAATTCCGATGTGCCCGCGCTGATTTCTCACAACAAGCGTCGGCGAACACAGGATGATGCGGCTGATGAATCTTCCTTATTGGCTCGCCCTTCCGATGGGCCTCCGGTAAAGGACTCTCTTTCTCAGTCGGACATCGTGGATGAGGACGCCACAGGTGCTATCACGCCTTTGCAGAAGCTCCCTGACACCTTATCTGACGTTGTTCCTGCTGCCGCGGCAGCCTCTTCGGAGACGCCCGTGACGGAACCTGCTTCTGGTTGCCACGTGTCTTCTCCGGTTCTCTCTGACACTTCTCCTATTGACTCTGTTTCGCATCCCCCTTCTGGAATTTCTGTCGCCCCCTCTGGGTCACAGCCTCCTCCCATCAAACAACTGATTGATTCTCCAGAGCCAGTGGACCCCGTTGTTATTCACCAACTGTCCCACCGTGAACCCATGTCTGCGGACGAGTGGGATGTAGAGGCCTCTCTCCCGCAATCTGACACGGAATGTCTACATGATGCTCCCACGCAGCCGAACGCTGCAGCGTCGGCACCGCGGAGCCGCAGTCGAATCCGTAAACAGCCACAGAGAGCCGCGTCACGGCCGAAGAAAAAGCAGTGGGAAGATGAGGGTTCTGTTTCGTAGTTTTTCTCTCTGTGGTTCAGCGCTTGTTTCTGGTATGATTACTTGTATGTTGCTCCGTCAGCTGACGGCTCTCTACCGATCTTTGTTCTTCTTTCTGGGTTGAAGTTCCATGCAAGCATATACATTTCTTACTCTGAATATTAACAGAATACGTTCTGAGCTTCGGCTCGCCGCTTTGCGACAGTTTATCTATCAGTCTGGGGCAGATGTTGTTTTTTTACAGGAAGTCCTATTCGACCAGTTTTCCATTCCTGGGTTCTCGACGTTTTTTAATGTCGCTTCCGAACTTTCTACGGGCACTGCCTTGTTTTATAGAGAAGGCATTCCGTTGATGAATTTCGAAGTACTCGACAGTGGAAGGGGGATCGGGTGCACGTTTTATGATCTCAGTTTACTCCTTCTTTATGCCCCTTCTGGTTCGGGTTGTACTACCGCACGTTCGAGTTTCTATAAAGAAGAAGTCATTTACCTGCTTCGTAAATCCCCGACGAAGATAATTTTAGGTGGGGACTTCAATTGTGTTCTACGGCCGGTAGATCAGTCTCCTAATTTTAATTTCAGTAAAGAACTCGACGACCTTGTGCGCTCCTTGCACCTGCGTGACGTGTGGGTTTCTCGCTATCCTACACTTGTGCGACATACCTACTTTACTCCCACGTCTAGCAGTCGCCTTGATCGCTTTTACCTTTCCGATTCCTTGTGTGGGCAACTTCTGGCTGTTGATGTGATACCAGCCTGTTTTACTGATCATTGCGCTGTAGCCGTTATGTTTAATTACGAGCGACAACCGGTAAAATTGTTTCGTCCTCCTTGGATGCTCAATATCGCGTATTTGCAAGATACCTCCCTTGGTATCGTCCTGGAGGACATTTGGACTCGTTGTTCTCGTACTATGGACCGGTACCCGTCTATCGTGGCATGGTGGACACTGTATGCAAAACCACACATCCGTAGGGCTCTCATGCGTTTTGGGGCTGCGAAGGTGGCAGAAGATCGACGAACGCAAGAATTTTACTATTCTGTCTTACGTCAACTGTACGATAGTGCTACGCATACTCCCCTACGGGTTACTGATATACAGCGCATCAAAGCCAAATTGCTGCAGCTCAAACGCATTCAAATGGAGGGCCTGCGGACGAGGTCTCAACCACGTTCCCTTCTACAAGAGGAACTGACGTCACTCTACCATCTAGTCCGTATACGGTCGCGCCGGAAACGTGGGTGCCTTGCCTCCCTCACAACCGCTGACGGCCGCGTGTTCACCTCTCACCGTGACATTTCTGACTTCGTTTACACCTATTTTACTGATCTGTACGATACTCATGTCCCGGCGGAAAACTGCTACGGTCGCAGGTTCGAATCCTGCCTCGGGCATGGCTGTGTGTGATGTCCTTAGGTTAGTTAGGTTTAAGTAGTTCTAAGTTCTAGGGGACTGATGACCACAGCAGTTGAGTCCCATAGTGCTCAGAGCCATTTGAACCCGGCGGAAACCTCTCTTGACGACTTTACCTCCTTGCTGCCTCGCGTCGTCACTCCTCAATTAAACGACGCCTTTCTGCGTCCCTTTCAGAAGAATGACATATATGATGTTGTTGCAGGATCGCAGTCCCGCAAGTCGCCTGGATTAGATGGTATTCCTAAGGAGTTCTATGTTCAATTTTGGCCGCTCATTGGTGACACCTTAACGTCAATGGTAAATGAAGTGATGCGGGGAGTCTCACTTCCTGCTCCTTTTCAGGAAGGCAGAATGGTCCTCCTCCCGAAATCCACAGGTCGACCTGCAATTGATTCCCTCCGTCCTATTACTCTCCTTAACTTTGATTATAAACTTGTCGCTCGAGCAATTAATATCCGTCTCTCTAAGCTGCTCGATACCATTATTGCCGCCCACCAAAGCTGTGTGCCTGGACGCACGATACTGACTTCCGTTCTCGAATGTCGCGATGTAATCTCGGTGGCGGCTGCCGCTAATATCCCAGGGGCTTTGCTTTTTCTTGATTTCCAAAAAGCGTTCGATCGCGTCAGCCATGATTTTTTATCGAGAGTGCTCACGGCTGTCGGCTTTAATAATGATGCTCGACAAGTCTTAACTAATCTTTTTACCGGTATCAGTGTCTCGGTGATTGTGAACGGTCACCCTACCCCCCGGATATCGAACAGACGGGGGTTACCCCAGGGAAGCCCCTTATCCATGTCACTTTTTGTTCTATCCTTAGAGACCTTACTTCGCCATCTCACCATGCAATTACGTGGCTGGAATATATTGGGGGAAATTTTTGCAGTCCGTGCATACGCCGATGACGTCATGGTTTTAGTACGACATGCCGAGGACATACCGCGGCTTAAGGATACCTTGGATTCATTTTGTGGTCTTGCTGGTGCTCGCATTAATGATCGCAAATGCACGTTCCTACCGTTGAGAGGCTTTGATCATGTCGTCATTCCTTGGGCGACGGTTGTCGATCGCCATAAGACCTTGGGGATCATAGTGGATCGTAATCCGATCAAAATGGCGGCACTAAATTGGCGTGAGGTTACGAGTCGTGTTCACGGGGCGATCCTTGAACATGACCGCCGTTCCCTTAGCCTCCTTCACAAGGCACGGGTTTTAGAGACCTATGTCTTCAGTAAAATATACTACGTTGCGCAGGTCTTCCCGCTTCCCGCGATGATGGCCCGCAGGCTGAAACAGCTGTCTAGTCGATTTCTGTGGCGCCGCCATGTCTTCCGTGTCCGGTATGAAGTTGTGGCCAGGCCTCGGAAGCTTGGAGGATTGGGTCTTTCAGATATCAAAGTGAAGACGTCCATCTTATTTGCCCGCCGCAATGTTTTAACCTGTACGCGGGCTCCGCATTCAGTCACCTCTCGTTTACTTTCCCGCCTCCGGCCGGCCAGTCTGACCCCTCCTGTTGATGTTGGACGGATTAATCCTAAATTGCGGCACATTCGTGAATACTTTGTACTTGTCGGTATTCTGGGTGCTGATATACTTTCTATGACGCATATTACTACCAACATGCTACAAATCCGTTGGGGTACGGCATGTTTCCCTTCTTCTATTGAACTTGCTTCCCCGTCAACGTCATGGAAAACGGTCTGGTCTCATCTTAGTCTTCCCATTTTGCCGATGGAGATTGTTTCAACGTGGTATAAGGTCATTTACCGTCTGATACCTACCGGTGATCGTCTTTTTCGTATTGGCCTTCGTCCGACTGATCAGTGTGAGGAATGTCATCAAACTGACACCTTACTTCACAGGCTAGTTGCTTGCGGACGGGATCATTGGCTCTGGGTCCGCCGTCAATTAGCTTTTCTTACTAGAGGGCCTAAAACCGCATTCCCAGGCGACATCTTCTTACATCCGGACATCTCTTATTTTCCTCAGACGAAAACGAACACGATTGTCTGGCTCTTGGGTTACTATGTCCACTACGTCATTGAAGGCGGTAATGACCCAGATCCCCGCGTTTTTCACCATTATTTGTCAACTGCGCATTGGAAATGGCAGCGGTTACCACAATACCGAACGCTTTTTGCGAATATGCTTTTTCTTGTGTTTAACCGTCAAGGTGTTGGTTAAGTTCCCCTGTGATTCCTGTTTCTTCCCTGAGCTTGAGTCCCCTCCCTTGTTGTATTTTTTCGTAATTTTTTTTTTCTCTTTTTCATGTATATATATACACCCAAAATTCATACGGGTGGGATAACGGGTTGGTCTTCCCCTTCAGAAGAAATGTTTTATTTGTGTTTCAACTAATTTGTTGATTTTCTTTTTGCAGCTAATATTAAATGATGATTTGACTATGGTTGTCTGAATTCTCGTGAAATATACCAAGTCAATCTGATAATATTTAAAAAAAAAAAAAAGATGGTAGAGCACTTGCCCGCGAAAGGCAGAGGTCCCGAGTTCGAGTCTCGGTCGGGCATAAAGTTTTAATCTGCCAGGAAGTTTCAGAACTGCCTCTGTTTTGAAAGTCAGGTAACTTTTGTCACGCAGGCATAGCGTAAGTTGCTCTATGGGTAAACTTTTAAAGATTTGACTGGGCTTTTGACATAACTTTTTTTTACACCAATTGCCCGCATCTCGTGGTCGTGCGGTAGCGTTATCGCTTCCCACGGCCGGGTTACCGGGTTCAGTTCCCGGCAGGGTCAGGGATTTTCTCTGCCTCGTGATGGCTGGGTGTTGTGTGATGTCCTTAGGTTAGTTAGCTTTAAGTAGTTCTAAGTTCTAGGGGACTGATGACCAGTTCCCTAAAATATTCATTGACTAGCTGCCACCATGTACATGTATGATGCCTTGGTGTAATGGTGATCCGAGGTGACACTCAAGAAAATTGTCATAATCGATGATGAGTATGTAGAACTGCAGACAGTGACTAGAAGTCAGCAAGGTGGATGGAGGGAGGATGGTGTGAGGCTGAGTGCTGTGATTAGGATTGGAAAGATGTGTATATCTCAGGACGGATCTGATCACTAGGGAGTGGGAGCGGGTTAAAATTCCGGCGGGAGAGATGGAAATCTGGAATACAGAAACGCCGAGAGGTGCGACCGAAGCTGGTGGCTTGGCTTTTTTGCAGGTTTACTTGATGTTTCCATGTATTACGCCAATAGACTAGGAGATTCAGATGGCGTTGGAGGGAGGCATGGAAGAGTTGAAGTTTATGAAGAGTGGCTAAGCAGGCGGTGTTGTCAGCATATTGCAAGAGGTACGTCGGGGATGGCGGCATGGGAATGCCCGCAGTGTACAGGATGTAAAAATGGGGTCAGAAGACCTAGCACTGAGGCACACCTGCAGGAGGGTGAAAGTTGTGGGAGCAGGCATGGTTGACTGTGACGTATGTAGGACTGTGTTGACGGAAGGGTGCTATGAGATGGATGTAGTTTACTGGAAGTGGATATGTTTGTAGCTTCAAGAGCAGTCCAGAATGCCACACCCAGTTAGGGGGGTAGGACGTCAAACGGGCCAACTTGGAGCAGGAGAGGCACCACAGGACCTTTTAATTTCCGCTGTCTCTACTTTTACAAGAAAATTCATAAAACTTTGTCAGAATGACCAGGAAGGATTCAGGTTTCACCCTCGTAGCAGCGGAAGTTCAAAAACATAACAAAATAATTTTTTTACATGTGAAATTTCATCATTTTTTCACTTACTATTGGCTGCATTTGTTGCTATAGGTACACTTTTCTTCATAAGTAAGAGAGACTGTTCGATGAATTTTGCACAGCATAAAAACCAACTTAAAGGTGTCTGAAACTCTCGAATCTATTTAATTTATGAAAAATGAATGAGCTGTTACGTTTTAAACTTTATGTTTAGAAAAAAATCAAATTTTGTAATTAATCATCTCAATTTTTACCACAGTTTTTAATAGATTTGTAAAATTCTAGAGTTTCATACACCTGTAAGTATGGTTTGTATGCTGTGCAAAATTCATCAAAGAATCTCTCTTACTTGTGAAGAAAAATGTACCTATAGCAACAAATGCAGCCAACAGTAAGTGAAAAAATGATGATATTTCGTATCTAAAAAAATTATTTTGTTATGTTTTTGCACTTACACTGCTATGAGTGTTAATCCTGAATCCTTCCTGGTCATGCTGACAAAGTTTTATGAATTTATTTGCAAAAGTATAGACAGTAGAAAATAAAATGTCCTGTGGTCCCTCTCCTGCTCCAAGTCTGCCCGTTTGACCTCCTACCCCCCTTAAAGGCTTCTTGGCTATCAAGGGAGACAAATACGGTGGACTTTCGTTTATTCAGCTGATGGGAGATTAGGTGGGTAAGGTAGAGAAGCTGGGACGAAAGCCACATTGGGTATTGGGAATGAGTAGGTGATCGTGAGCTTGCAAGGTTACCTCCTTTATACCGCCAAAACAGCGTCCGTTTCGCTGGATTACGTCATGATGGCACGTACAGTGGTGACGCGATGTACATCCATAGATTTTGCTTGCACTCTCTATCTAGCGTCGCTTGTACGGTCATCCATCGCATCAGGCGGTGAACAGTGGGAAGTATTCCTCTGTGTTTCTTCCTTTTCAAGTACATGCTTCCATCATTGCTAAGTGAATATCCGGTATCTCTATTGAAATTGTTTTTACAAAGTCTGATTACAATAGTTTGTCTTGTCATAGAGTCCCAATAGTTCAAAGATGAGAATGTATTCTCGTTTCTTCAAACAAGATCTTGTGCTTATTTAACAAGTTGTGCTCCTTCACTGCTGAACCATCCAAACCTCTCCTTATATCCTACACTGCAGAGATAATCCCCCTTCTCCTGACAAAAGGCAGAGATGCAATTGGCCACAAGAAGAACATCTCTGTTTGGCCACTACCCTTATATAATACTCCCCCCCTCTTTTTCCAACCAGTAATCATTACATATTCCACCATCTACATACAACTTAATCACCCCATCCCCTATGACTCCCTCACCCACATAGACCGTACCTTTTCCACGTAGCTGGCCGGTGCGGCCGAGTGCTTCTAGGCTCTTCAATCTGGAACGATCGCTACGGTCGTAGGTTCGAATCCTGCCTCGGGCATGGATGTGTGTGATGTCCTTAGGTGAGTTAGGTTTAAGTAGTTCTAAGTTCTAGGGCACTGATGACCTCAGATGTTAAGTCGCATAGTTCTCAGGGCCATTTGAACCATTTTTTCCACCTATATTATAGCTGCAGACCTCAACATCCATAGTAAATCTCCTGCAGAACTCCATTGGTTGCATCAGTTTACTGACTCAATGCAAGGTGACATCTTTCCCAACCCATGGTACACCTGCCCTGAGAGCACCCCGCTGCAAAAGTCTTCAGTCCGATTGGAAGTGAGCACCTACCTGTACTCCTCACCATCTCCTACATCTAACCTCATTCTCATGCACTCCATCCCAGTCTCCACCCAAGAGTTATCCAAGACTACTTAGGGACCAACTGGAAAGTCTACCGGGAATCCATAAACACGCAGAATGGAAGCCACCCCCTGTCCTTCCAGCAACCTGACGATATCTGTCAAGCCACATCCTCACTACAGCAGACCTTGTCAGACACTATATCCCCCCACATTCCCGCCCCCCCTCCCCCCCTCCCCCCAGAAGCCCTACTCCTCCTCCGAGAATGCCATCGTATTAGCGCTCCTTCTTACAGACTCGTGATCGGGATACAAGCACACGAAACTGGCAAATACAGAGACATATCAGGGATTTATGGAGTGCAAAGAAACGCCGGGACTGGCGCCGAATATGCACCACACTAAACGCTACACTCCCCGCTAACTCTTCCAGGTACTTAAAAGCGTACCATCAACTCACTAATTACAACCCCATACCTTACTACCCGCTTCTCCATGGTAACTAACCGTTACCTAACAACCCGAGCAAAACTAACCATTTGGCATCATACTTGTCCGACATCTTCTCCATCCCTGGTGACACACATTTTGATGCTCACTTTTCCCTACGATCCATGAACGTACAAATACCGCTCTCCCACTCCTTCCCACCTTCCAGTAGTTGTACAACATACCACAAACAGAATTAAATTCACCAATTACAGCAAGCGACACAAAACATGTACTCCACAAAAAACGTAACACTTCTCCCAGTCATGACTTCATTACTTATCGACACACCAAAGATGCGCCCTCTCTCCTTTCTCATCACCCTTGCAGCCCTTTACACCATTATCCTCTCCATCTGTAACTATCCTGAATAATGGAAACCTCTTGCAACCGCTGCCCTACCCACCCAACACATTACTCTTCACCCTCTGCCTTTCTCACAAACTGTACATACCACTATCCATCTCAGCTCCTACCTCTCATCGCCGCATTTTTTCATGTCTAACAGACCCCTATCTTTCTACCCACATCCGTCATCCCTCCATCCTCCAGCACTACTTCTCACCCTAGTACAGGTCCTTCAGTTTTTTAAAGTGAAAGTGCAGTGCTTCTTTTTCATCAGAAATTCACCGGCTGCGATGTCTTTTTAACTGTATGTATTTCCGTTTTTTTTAACTGTTCGTCTTTGATTCTTAATTTAAAATAGAAAAACCCAAGTATTGCTTATAACTCTCTGAAAAACTTTTTCTTTCGCTTGGCTGAAGAGCGGATAATTGTACCGCTTACAGCCGACCCCTGCCCATATGTGGCGAGGGGAATAAAATAACAGTAAAGGGAAAAAACCGCCACTGATTTATCCAAATGCCTGTATTTAAGGTGACGCTGATATTCGAAACAACGATCGACAATTGTTGGTATAGACTGGCCCAAGTAACTCTTGCCACACTCTCAAGGAATGTTATGAATTCCAGCCGAGATTATCTTTAACGGATCCCAAAAGTTCTTTAATTTTTCTGGGTGGCCGGAAGACTAGTCTGATTCGTTGCCTGTTTAGGACTCTACCTACCTTTCTAGTGGTATTACTGAATGGGAACCGCCCGAAGTGTTGATCTTCTTGGCTTGTTTGAGTAGAGTGTCGCCTTGGTTCTCTCAGCAGCGTTGATGTAATGTAACAAACAGAATATCTGTTCCTTCTGAATATTGTCTTCAGGTGCTTCATCTCGGTACTGAGGTGAAAATAGTTCCGGCTCTGTGTCCTAAGATGTTCATCATAGCTCTCTTCTGAGCTAGATGGTGAAAGCTATAACGGTCGAGGTACAGATCTGTATGTGTCGTTTTTCTGTGCACAGAATTGTCGAGTCGTCCATCTGGTTTCTGTTTGACCAAATCATCTAAGTAAGGTAACTTCCCATCATTCTTCACCTCTACTGTAAATCCTATGTTGGGATGAATACCATTCAAATGATCAACGAACTGCTGCGGCGCCTCACTCCCAAAAATGTATTGTCAACGTATCTGAAGAAGCAAGATGGTGGGAAGGGAGCACTTTTCAATGCTCGTTCTTCAAAATCTTCCATGAAAACGTTTGCTACGGTTGGTGACATTGGCGATCCCTTGGCTATCAGTTCTTCTAGAAACAGGGTGGCAAAGTATGTGACTAAACTATTAGCGCCTATAGTCGTTCGCTGTGGACATCATATTAAAAACTCACAATTACTTTTTGGTATCATAAATCAGATGAAGATTGGCCCAAATGAAGTCTTGGTTGAGGCCGGTGTGGCCGAGCGGGTCTAGGCGCTTTAGTCTAAAACCGCTACGGTCGCAGGTTCGAATCCTGTGTCGGGCATGGATGTGTGTGATGTCCTTAGGTTAGTTAGGTTTAAATAGTTCTAAGTGCTAGGGAACTTATGACCTCAGATGTTAAATCCCATAGTGCTCAGAGCCATTTGAACCATTTTTGAAGTCATGGTCAGCCTCGATGTGGTCTCCCTGTTAACGAAGGCGCCGATGGAAGACACATTAAAACTGTTGGCCACTCATTTCCCTCCGGAAATTTTGAAATTATTTCGCCGCTATTTAATGACCACATAGTTCTTGTATGGTGGAAAGTATTATGAAATGACTGATGAAACAGCTATGGATCTGCCACTGTCACCAGCTGCAGTTAACTGTCACTAACATGACAGGTGTAGGATGTCATGTGCGTTGGGCAGTGGTTGCAAGAGGAATCGGATGACGATGGATGGAGAGTGAAAGGAGAGACGATGCCTGATATGGAGTGACATAGGTGGGGAAGAGTTAATGTTGATATCAGAGTAGATCTCACTGTCAGGGAAAAGGTATTCGATGGAGTTGCATTGGGGTAGGATATGGAGTGTGAGTAGGTGTAGAGATGGAGGAAGGTATGGCAACATACGAGGCTTGGTGTTCAGAGAGGAGTCAATAGTGTTGCTCGAAAAAGTATAGGAGATATGTAGGTGTTCGACGTGGATGAGGAAGAGTAGAATTTGGGGGATGGTAGAGGATCCAAGTGGGGGAAAGTAAATGGATGTGGAAAGTGAGATGGAGTCCGTGGCGTTCAAAGATTTGGAGGGATTTTTAGAGCTCTGATGCAGTGAAGATCAATACAGCATTTGCATAACAAAGGATGGGTCGGATCGGTTTTGTAGGTGTGGAGAATAGTATAGGAGCGTAGTCTCCAAATTTGGCCTTCTTGTAGTTTTAGTAGATTTAATGTATTGTGTGCCTTCTGTTGGATGGTTCATAGATGAGATTTCCACGTTAGTTTCCCATCGAGGTTTATCCCAAGAAATTTTAGTGTGTTAGCTGGATAGGATCGTTGTAAATGGTAAGATAGAAGTCATGGCGGCAGAAGATGTGGGTCGTTTGACCCATAATTATTGCATGGGTTTTGGATAGGTTGATCTTTAGGAGCCATTGGTTACACCAGGAGGTAAATTGATTGAGGTGAATTTAGAAGGATCGTTGGGACTTCTGGAGTGTAGGGTAGAGGCTGAAGAAAGCAGTGTCATAAGTATACAGAAGGAGGTGGACTGGTAGTGGTGGTCTGAGCATTTCAACAGTGGTTTTTTTTACCTTTATTGTGTTTCAATGCCCCATCTGGGGCGGGCAGCCAGCAGCATATGCGCTCTTCTTCAGCCAAAAGACAGTAATTATACAAGGAAGACATTAAAAATAACAGAAAGGAGAAAATATGGCGTACATAGATACAAAAATGGGGAACAGTACGGAAGAGAAGAGACAAAAAGGGGGCGACTGTAAAATGGAGATAAAAACTGTCAAAAAGTAGCACACATACAAAAAACCACACACTGGAACAATTAAAGAACACAGAGGAGGGGAGGGAGGGGAGGAAAGGGGGGAGACAGGGAAAGAGACAGGGGGGAGACGGGCACGGCGGCGCGCCAGAGGGGGAAGGACATAGGAGGCAAAGAGGTGAGGATGGGGTGCAAGGACTCAGAGGGTGGGGGGGGGAGGGAAGGAGGAAAATACTCTCTGGGAGAAGGAGGGTAGCGGGAAAAGGGGGGCCCTAGGGAGGGGGGAACAAGGCCAGGCTATAGTTGGAAGGAAGGGTATATGTCACAGCAAAGTTCAACATCCGGGAGGCAGAGGTGCTGGAAATTGCCCTGATGAAGGGATGGAGGGTATGGAGGTGGAGAAAGGGAGGGATACAGCGATAGAGGCGTGGCAATTGGCGAGGGGTGGAGGGGAAGGAGGAAACCGGGGGTTGGGGGGTGGGGGATCAAGCCTGCACACAGTGTAAAGGATGTGGAGATGCTGGAGGAAAAGGAGGAGGTAGGGGAAGGGGATGAGGTTATACAGGAGCCATGTGAAGGAAGGAAGGCCGATATGGAAGGCAAGAATTTGGAGGGCCTTGTAAATGTGGGTGGGTGCAGAGATCCAGGCAACGCTGGCAGAACAGAGGATAGGACGGATGAGGGATTTGTAAGTGTGGAGGATGGTGGAAGGATGCAGTCCCCATGTCCGGCCAGACAGACAAAATTGATAGGCAGGACGTAGATTTGGAGTTTGAAGAGGATACTGGGAGGCCATACACGGCCATAGGCATTTTGGAGTTCGAGGGAAACAAAAAAGGCGGATCAACGGGAGTTACGCTGGATGGAGAGAAGGTGAACAAGGTTAAGGAGTTGGTCTTCAGTGGAGAAGTAGAGTCGGGAGCCACACTGGTTAAGGGGGAGGAGGTGGTGTTGATTAAGGTACTGATGGATACAACAGAAGAGGATCGATTCAAAAACCTTACTGAAGACGGAGGTGAGGCAGATGGGACGATAGGAAGAGGTGCACAAGGGGCTTTGTTGGGTTTGAGGAATAAGAGAACGTGGGAAGTCTTCCACAGGTCGGGGTAGAAGCCGGTAGAGAGGATGACGTTATAGAGATGGGCAAGGACAGTGGACAGTCAGGAAGGAGAAAGCACTTTAAGGTGGTGGTAGGTGACACAGTCGTGACTAGGGGCTATGTTGTGTTTGGACTGAAGGCTAAATTTAATGTCTTGTGCTGTGATTGGAGTGTTGATCTCAGAGGGGGCAACTGACCCAAGTCCTGGAGACTAGGAGCAAGTGGAGCGACCGTGGTATCAACGCATTCCGTGACAGTGGGAAAAAAGAATAATCAAAGTGGGGATCATCAGGTATGGAGAAGACCTCGGAAAGGTGGGAAACGAAGTGGTTGGCCTTACTGAGGTTGTCAGGAAGGGGGCGATCGTTATGGAGAAGGGGATAATGGGGTTCACAATGGGAAACAGTAAGTTGATGGAAGGCGGACCACTACTTGGAGGAGTTGATAGGGAGTGTGGCGTTGAGTCATGTGCTGGTCTGCGTCAGTCCCAGCGTTTCTTTGCTCTAATAAGGTTCCATATGTGTCGCTGTATTTGCCAGTGGCGTTGATGTGTATCCCTGTCGCAAGTGCGCAGGAAGGAGCGATAGAGGCGGCGGGATTCGCTGTGGAGGACAGCCCACAGAGGGAGAGTGGGACGGTGGGGGTGGATGATTTTAGTAGGTTAGCAGCGGCTTTTCTTTTTTTCCATTATTTAATTTCGATTCCCCCCGAAGGGAGGTGGGTTTGCAGCAGCTTGGTACGCCACTTGGTACGCGCATAAATGGTAAAATTGCGGAAAATTGTGGAACTTAAAACATAAAACAAAGGGTTGGTGATGCTAATAAAATACACAGGAAGCAGACAAGTAAAATAATAGACTGACAATTAAAAAACATGGTGACAGTCTGGTTTCTGTTCACAAGAGATATAAAAATCACACCCAAGGATGATTTCTCTTCGCAACACTTTGGAAAGACACACAACACTGAACGCTCACTTGAAAATTGCAGTAAAAAGTTGGCACAAATCTGACATACCACAGCTGAGGGCAGATGGAGGGAACCTGGACAGAGGATGGGAAAGAAAAGGGGGGAAGGAGACGAAAAACAAATATGGGGGAAGGGAGGAAGGAGCCAATGGGGGATGAGGACCCAAAAGAGGGGGGGCTGGGTAGATGCGAGAGGGAGTGGGGAAAGGCAGAGGAGGGGAATGCAAAAGGATTTGAAGGGGGGAGAAGGGGGTCAGAGAGAGAGGGTAGGTGGGGAAAAAACAGGATGGAATGGGGGAAAGAGAGAGCCCGGGGAAAAGACAAAGGAAAGAAGGGGGACATGAGAATCATAGTTGATAGGAGGGATAAATGGAGGGAGAGAGGGCGTCATCCGGGAGAGTGAGTTGATGGTAGCCACCTTGGGAAAGGAGATGAAAGGTGTAGAGATGGAGGGTAGGGGGGACACAGCACTGAAGCTGCAGTAGGGGGTAGGGGGTTGGAGAGTAGAGGAGCAACCAGGGGATGAGGGGGATAAAGGCGGCGGGAAGTGTGGAGTATGCCGACATGTTAGAGGAATACGGCCAATGGGGGAAAGCAATCAGGTTGTAGAGGATCCACATGGGGGATGGGAGGCATATACGGAAGGCAAGGGCGCTTGAGGTTCTGGGGGAACTTGTAGAATTTGGGGGGGGGGGCAGATACCCAGGCGGGACTGGCATAACAGAGGATGGGACGGATTAAGGATTTATAGGTGTGGAGGATGGTAGAGGGGTTCAACCTCCATGTCTGGTCAGAGAGGAGTTTGAGGAGCCGGGGGCAGTTGTGGGCTTTGGATTGGATGGATCAGAGATGAGGGATCCAGGTGAGGTGACGTTCAATGATGAGGCCAAGGTAGGTGAGGGTGGGAGAGAGGTTGACAAGACGGATGCAGATGGTAAGGGAGAAATCCAGGAACCGGAAGGAGCGAGTGTTACAGCCTACGATGATTGCCTGGATCTTGGAAGGATTCTTTTTCAGGAGCCACTGGTTACACCATGCAGCAAAAAGGTCAAGGTGATTCTGGAGAAGGTGTTGAGACCTTTGGAGGGTAAGAGCGAGGGCAAGGAATGCGGTGTCATCAGCATACTGCAGGAGATGTACTGGAGGGGGTGGGAGGCATATCCGCCTTTTACAGGAGATAGAGGAGAGGGGAGAGGACAGAGCCCTGGGGCACATGTGCAGAGGTGCAGAAGTGCGGGAAACAGTGTAATGGATGGTAACGTAGGAGGGGCGGTGGGAGAGGAAGGAGGCATCAGATGGACGTAGTTGACAGGAAGGGCATAGGTCTCGAGTTTAAACAGGAGATCGAGATGCCAGACACGATCGTTGGCATTTTCGAGGTCGAGGGAGACAAAAATGGCGAAGTGACAGGAGTTAAGCTGTAGAGAGAGGAGATGAGTGAGGTGTAGGAGTTGCTCATTGGCAGAGAAGGAAGGTCGAAATCCACATTGGGTGTTGGGGAGGAGGTGGTTTTGGTGCAGTTGGTGATGGATACGCTGGGGAGGATGGATTCCAAGAGCTAGCTGAACACTGAGGTGAGACATATAGGGCGATAGGAAGAGGCATCAGATGGAGGCTTGTTGGGTTTGGAGAACATCAGGATATGGGATCAGCAGTGGCAGAGCACAGCCTGTTAAATAAACACAAGATCTTGTTTAAACAAACTAGAATAATGAGTCACGCTTCGAAATATTGGTTCTCTGTGATCAGAGAAGCTGTTGAAATCAGTCTTCGTAAAAACAACTTCAATAGAGAGACCAACTATGCTCTTAGCAGTGCTTGGTAGCGTACACTTGAAAAGGAAAAAACAAGAACACAGAGGATTACATCCGGCAGTTCACTGCCTGATGCCATAGATGGCGTGCCAAATGACGCCAGATACAGTGTGCAAGAAATATCTATGGACATAGAGCACATCATCTCTGTACATACAAACATGATGTAATCCAAGCAGTTGGATGCCATTCTGGGAATATAAAAGAGGGAACCCTGCCAGTGCACAACACAAAGATGGAGTTTTCGATTGTATCGAAGTGTTCCTACTGAAGCGATATTACTACATGTATCCCGGAAATGGTATGATATTCGGGCAAACCATATGAAAATACATGTGTCCTTGCAATCCTAGAGTCTGGGGAGGGGTGTAGAAAGCAAATAATCAGATCAGGGCCAGAAACAGTAACGCCTTTGTGCCAAGGGGAAACGAGCCTGCCTTTTTACAAATGTTCTGAGAGTGACTTCGGTCTGCTGGGTGCACTCTGGTCACACACTGCGAGAGGATGACTTGTGACTCAAATTGTTGAAATGGCTCTAAGCGCTATGGGACTTAACATCTGAGGTCATCAGTCCCGTAGACATATAACTACTTAAAACTAAGTAAGCAAATGACATCACACACATCCATGCCTGAGGCAGTACGGTTCAGGACTGAAACACTTAGAACTGCTTGGCCACAGCGGCTGGCTGATTTGTGACTCTCAGGTGCTGTGGGTGACTGCGGAACCTAATGGGAATTATCTAGTGGTGTGAGGAGTGTACCTACGGTGCATGCACTTATGCAGTCTGTCTTTGTGGTGCATGTACGAGTACCTGGCGGTCGATAGCTATATGCATGATGCAAAGGGAGCGATTTTGTATGGTGTAGGACACGAATTGTATGTTTACTACATCAACACAGTATGCTGTGATGTATTGCCAGGTTGGAGATTAGTTTCACGCATTAATATTCAATCTTATGTCCTCAGGGGCAGAGCAGATTAATTGAGTAAGACTCTTTCCATATTTAACGATCTGTACGTCACTTTAGCACGGTTTAATTGTCAGTGCATTGTGGCGATCTGTGCAAAATAGTTTTTCCGCTGGAAGTCTCATCCACAAATGGAAAGAAACAGGCGGACAGTGCTTCCACACTAGCGGCATCCGTAATTTGGCTGGTAAATTCAATAAGAACCAGTCATAATGCTCTTTTCATTCATTTACAAGACATCCTTTGTGCTGGAATGTAGGAGCCTCTACATAGCGGTGAGAGAGTTTGCGTTTCGGAGATATTTTACGAAAGAAGGAAGGGTAGCACATGATGGACGGAGTGTTACGTTAGGAGCATCAGGAGGCATGCATTTGGCGTTATTCTGGGCTATTTTCGTAAACAGTTTCTGTTAGGACAAGAACTTACATGCACATAAGCTGAGACATCACGAAAGCTCCTACAAAAGCAACTGTTAACTATTTGTGCGACACTTAACAATTTCCGAGAGGTTGACTGAGCTCTTATTTATGTATCCATATGACGCCAGTATAACAATGAGAACATTTTAGATGCGCCGCAAAGGTAAGTCACTATACAAACATTTCACGGCGATGTGTCAGCAATGCTTGGCAGGTAAATGCGTGCACAGCTAGTCACAGCTCACATGTCCTGTTAGGATCGCTAGGAAAGGTGCACCCTGAGCTGTTCTGGGAAGCACTGGAACAGATTTTTATAGCGCAACCTGTGACATCGCTATAACATTAAGAACCGTTTACTTGTGTCTGTGAGGGTGAGCCGCTAAGCAAAACATCTCTCGTGGTACTTGACTCACAGCTATGTCATCATGTCAGTCTTGGTAGTTAGGTGGCCATGTTCACGTTCAGAGAGATAGACATCTGACGTCAGTATAACACTCGAAGAATTCTAACTGTACACCCGAAAATAGACGCGACCTTCACCTGCTTGTGTAGTTGGCAGCAGCGTGTGAGTGATGGCTCATGTTCCAGTGCTTGCATGCATCCAGCTGGCCCTTCAAAGAGCCTGTGTGAGCATTGTAACAGTTTGCTGATACTTCACGGTTGACAATAGGTTGAAAGTGTTTTTACGTGCACTGAACATTTGTGCAGTGCATTATTTTCGGCAGTTTAAGCGTTGTGAGCGTTTTACAGAGCTTTTTACATTCATTACTTTGACAATTTACGATCTGTTTGCGTGTCTGTACATCAGTGCACTGCATTATTTCGATAAATTACGAGTAGTTTGCCTGTCTATGTGCTGTGTACTACATTGTTGGGACAGTTTAGAATTAGTGAGCGTGTCTGCAGATCGTTTAACATGCGCTATTTTGATAATTTACGAGTTGTTTTCGTGTCTTCACAACAGTTTACTGCAATATTTCGGTGATTTACGAGTAGTTTGCAGGTCTGTATGCTGTGTACTGCATTATTTAGGCAATTTAATAGTTGTTTGCGTGTCTGTACATCATTGTACTGCATTATTTAGATAATTTACGAGTAGTTTGAAGGTCTGTTTATTGTGACCCCAAGCAAGTCAGAGCGAGTGTTTGGTATCAGTGTGGTAAATGAACTAAGAGAAATCCGTCCCTAAATAAATTGTTCCAAAATAAATGGAGTACACTTCCTCTCTCCAGTAGCCCAGCACAGGTTGAGTCCTTTTCTCACCATTTTTGCTCAGACCGCCATGGGACGACAGCACCCTCTGGTGGCAGTACTGTGTACTAGGTCAGTAGGGCTCTGTACCTCATGTTGAAGACACTAGATGAAGCTACTGACTACATTGTATCATAATAAACACTGCATGCAAAATAAAGACTTATGTCCATCCTTTCCAGGAGCCCAGCACAGGATGAGTGCTTTTCCCACCAATTACTAGGAAGAGGTGGCGGTCGGTTGACTAAGGTTAATGCTAGTAGCCCAAGTGACATTTTCCCGCCAATTTCTTAAATTAGTGGAGGGAGCCCAAATGACCTTTTTTCCACCAGAATTTGAGATACTTGCCATTTTCTGGGAGAGGGGAGATGGTTAGGTAACTGGACGTAGCCCAATTGCCCTATTTTCCGACCAAAATTTGAACTTCCCGCTATGATGTCATTGCGTCATCATCTCTATCGCCGCCATCTTGGATCAACCATCTTGAATAAATTCGGCAGTAATGTAGAGAAGGGTTATGCCACCCTTGTCCCACAACTAATGCTCGCGTTGTGCATGACTATAACTGAAGACGCAGGAATATACGGCAATAATTGATGTGTAAACCATCTTTTGAAGACGATGTACGGCATTTCAGAGTGATTATCTTCAGAATTCTTAGCCTTTGCCGTCTTTAAAATCTGCTTACCTGGGGAATAAAGCCAGTATCTGCTGATCCGACATGAAGCACTATAATTCTATTATCCTTATCTTTTAATCACCATACCCATCGCTCAGTTTCGAGCACATAGCCCTTCTGATTCACGAAAGTTTCATCTAAGTAATGAATTAGAGGTGTGCCAGCATCTCTGTTCTTCTGAATTGTTCTAAAAAACACAGTCCTTGCAGCTGCAACATCGCTTCGTTCCATTATTAATTTTCTACCATCGTCCGTTTTCTAATACCTCAGCCCCATGTCTTTCAGCATCCTCAACATGGTCCATTTGCTTCTGTTAAAATTTTCAGCTTCTTTCATCCGTGAACCTAGTGTCTCTGCTGTTGGATACTCGCCTTCAGCATACATGCTGAACACTATGAGCTGGAGAGGAGTTTTCGCGAAATCGGCCGGCTCACCCACTTCTTTTTTGCAGTTCCCTGGTGATTTAAAAACAGCTGAGCCGCAGGCTTGCACAGACGTTGGGTTAGATTGTTTGGGGGATGGGACCAAACTGCGAGGTCATCGGTCTCATCGGATTAGGGAAGGAAGTCGGCCGTGCCCACTTACCTTCGCTGGATATTCTCTGAATGGTCGAAACCAACCCCACAGGCTTTAGCTGTCTGCTCCTGGCATTTGGCAATGGCGAGAGCCGAGCCGTGGATTCAGCAAAAGATTGTCTCTCAAAATACTGGTACACACGGAACACTATTCCTACTGCTTGTTTATGTAGCACTTGGGGTGACTGCTACCATCATGCATAGTGAACTCTATGAAGGCAGTCAGTACCCAGCACGGAACACTATGACTGAAATAAACAGTTACAACTTCCTAACACAGCACGACCTGCACAGAACGAAGACACGAATATCACTGGCACGCGATTAGCTGTGAGTCAAATGGCTCCACGCACTATGGGACTTAGAACTACTTAAACCTAACTAACCTAAGGACATGCTGGCCGCGGTGGGCGAGCGGTTCTAGGCACTTTAGTCCGGGGCATGCGGCTGCTGCGGTCGCAGATCGAATCCTGCCTCGGGCATGGATGTGTGTGATGTCCTTAGGTTAGTTAGGTTTAAGTACGTCTAAGTCTAGGGGACTGATGACCTCAGATGTTAAGTCTCATAGTGCGTATAGCCATTTGAATTTGAACCTAAGGACATCACACACATCCATGCCCGAGGCAGAATTCGAACTTACGACCGTAGCAGCAGCGAGGTTCCGGACTGAAGTGCCTAGAACCGCTCGGCCACAGCGGCCGGCGGCTGTGAGTCACGTGGTACACTACCGCATGCTTCTGTGCATCCGACCCTGACCCGCCTTCGTACTGCTCTACACTAGTCTGTTGTTGCTCATGGCTGGAGGCATGACGCCGAAGTCCCGTATTGGTAAGCACGAGTGTTCTTTGCGAACTTCAGCTTCGTTGCTTACAATATCGTGAGTGAGTTAGGAAATCTTTCATTTCGTGTGCGTTCATAGTTTTCGTTTTCTTGTGATGTTTATCCTATAATCTAATGATTTCTTTGTCATGCTCAGTTTCGTGTTCGACCTCTTGTCTTCTAGATGCGAGAAGTTGGTTGTAGTTCATACTAACGATTCTCGCTCTCAATGCTATAGTCAAGTCAGCTGCACTCTTTCCCTTTTTTGTGATATCCGCGTCTAATTAATATTCCTTAAATTGCAACCTATGTGAAATGGGCTTTGTGCTAGACCACGTGACTACGTGGCGAACGGTTGGCCTTAAGTTATGGCGATTCCATAGCAAGTCTCTGGGCAGGAGGCCACCTTGTCTTCTTACCCTAGTACTCAGCACTTGTTCTGTTCAGTTTACAGTAGTGGCGGATGCATGCTGATAACTTCATTCTCTTATTGACAAGTAACGTAGCTATTAGTTACGACGATCAGCTTCCTTATGTCCTTGCCCACTATCCTTTTGTTTCCTTGTCATTGTGTAAGAGGTGTCCGACTGCTTAGCTGAGTGGTAACATGTTCGCCTATCATGCAGCGGGCCAGGGTTAGATTTTCCGGCCAGGTTCGAGAATTTCTCCGCTCGTGGACTGGGTCTTGTGTTGTCCTCATCGTTATCTCATCATCACCGACACGCATTTCACTCACTGTGGCGTCATCTGAAATAAGACTTGCAACCCTGTGGCAAAACTTCCCCGGATGGGGCCTCCCGCATAACAATACCACACGATCATTTGTCATTTTGTGGGAAAGGCAGGCTGCTGGACCAACTCGCTCACCCCACGCCACCCCCTCCCAATTTAAGGTCATGTTGAACATTATCAGAACGAGTAAGAATAACGAGGTTCACTTTTGTACTTAGAAAAAATTCAGTTTCTCTTCTTTTGTTAATATAGACGCAATATTAATGTCAATCTACCTTTTTTAATTCACTAAAAATTCATTTCCTCACATGAGAACAGTTTGCAAGTTCCCTATAAAATCATTCTGATTAGCAAGGTAATTAATAAATGCATTACGTGGGCTGTCTCCATAAGATCGGGCGGATTTTTCGTCTTGTCATGATAAGGCTAAGTTTGGTTACACAGATCCGTTACAGCCATTGCGCATACAGTACCGCAAATAGTCAAGTGAAAATCTTCCGCTCCAGAGCAAAGGAGAGGCCGTGGTTTACTGCGAGTCATTAACAAACATCCAGTCGATGTGCTGCAAGTAGGGTGCTTTACTCTGAATAGGTTATAATGGGTGTTAGGGTTACTGAGTTGGAAACATTTTTATAGAAGTAATTTTCCACAGACAAATATAACCAAGAAAATAAATTGAAACAGCTATTTGCCTATTCGATTAGTCTATCACAATATATTTTATCAATTCCCATACCAATGATAAAAATAAGGCACCGCTTGTAATAAATATGTGTAAGTGTCCGCCTCTGTAGATGAGTAGCCTGTGTAGATGGCTATCATGCGAAGTACCCTGGTTCGATTCTCGGTACTGACAAGGATTTTTCCTTGGTGGGAGGACTAGCACGGGTTTCAATAACACTCATGATGGCAATTGAGGAGCTATTTGACCGAATAACAGCGGCTCCACGGTCTGGAAAATTTGTGAAACGGCCGGCAGAGCGGTTTACTGACCACATGCCCATCTACGCCTCCGTATGATGCCGCAAGGAATAAGTTGTCTCGGCGACCGGTAGACAAATGAAAATACAAAGTTAACCCTCATCACGTAGGAGGGATGGATGGTTTGGAGGTGGCCAGGTATAGCACAGACAGATGCCCCTTTAATGATATTAATTTTTCGCATACAACTTTTTTTTGTATGATGCGTCGTCTTCGAGATAATTAGTTGTTTGAAGTTAAAACAAGCACTCTGTATATGAGTGTCTCTCCAACAGATCGTCAGGCGCATTTCCTCTGGAGTTTCAGCATAAATTTCCAATTTCGTTTTTGAAATATGTAGCATGTAGATTATGAAATGTGTAACTGTTTGCCATATCCACATTACTGCGACGTCTAGTGTCAAGGGAAAACGTTGGTTTGTTTGTCATCACAAACTGAACGATTTTTAAAGTGGGATTTGACAGGTCCATTCAATAGAGCGATACCAAATCAGTCTAGTGTGATGTTCTGTTTATCGATGGGTGTTAACTGGGACAATAAAACACGAAGATTAACCAGAACTTCTGCAGCGACTGAGTAGCGCTGCTGCCTGGCGGCAGTAGACAATGTGCGCATGGCGGCACACGAGAAGGAGAAAGTGTGGCGAGGAAGACGTGGCGAACAAATGTTTACCGATCCCTAGATGTCTGTTGTGGATATCAGCTGCAGTAGAGGCGTGTTGAGAGCAACAAACGTAGATACAGTAGTAATACAGGCTAATAAGGTATTACATTTAACACGAGTTCACGGAAGGTTCAGGTGTTTCAGCTTCCATATCCCTAACACGATAATATCTACTCAGTTTTACGAGTATTTGAGATTAATGAAATTAAGTACAAAATAGACGGAACACCCTTAATTTGGCTTAGTTACCGCACATGAGGACTATACATTTGCAGAGGATTTCTTGGCCAACTACCAATGCGATTTTCTGTAACTGATTTGCATTCCATAATCAACAATAAGCTCTATTTGCTACTTTATTATTGATTGTTCGTTGCGGACAAGTGATTTATTAACAGTCAACCTAACACAGAAGAATCATAGTGTCTTCTCAAAGAAAATTACCCAACAAATTCTCACTGTAAAACAAAGTAAAATGAAAGGAAACCAAAATCAATCACTATTTCTTTAGGTTATTCCCTTACGGTAGGTGTTCTCGAGATCATACATCATATGACCTATCAAGTACGGAAAAGTCCTGCCTGATGCCATTTTTCAACTCGTCACTGTTTTCTCTTGTTCTGTGTACTTCATATCCTTTGTTGTACCCCAGAAACAGAATTCGTAGTCACATAGAACGGTCACCTAGCAGGTCATTCAGTATCCCTATGTCTGCCTAGTGTTTTATTGGGGGAAAAATCCCGTGGAGCTTGGCGTATCGTCGAGCAAAGCAGGCTGTTCTTTCCGAAGGAAACTGGTGTATGATCTCCGAAAAAATGGTTCAAATGGCTCTGAGCACTATGCGACTTAACTGTTGAGGTCATCGGTCACCCATAACTTAGAACTAATTAAAGCTAACTAACGTAAGGACATCACACACTTCCATGCCCGAGACAGGATTCGAACCTGCGACCGTAGCGGTCGCTCGGATCCAGATATGATCTCCCGTTCAACAGGTAAATGATGTCATTGATAAATGATAAACGGTGTCATTGACACGTTTACCGATAACACCACAACTGTAACTGATGATCCATCGGTGCTGTTGGTCTGCCTATGCAACCGATGTTGGTTTACGGAAGCCTAGTGTTTGAGCTTAATGCTCACTGACAAGAGATTAGCCGATTATCCTTGTCATCCAATAAAAGCCTTTGTGTGCATGGACTGGCGTATGGGTGCATGTCTGAGTCTTTCAAAACTCGATGAACCGTTTAGCGTCAGATTTGCAAATCCCTACGAGCCTCTTTGTACTGCTCTGTGGATTTGTGTGTACCGCATCCAACGCAATGGCATTGTTTCGATTTCATACAGGTCTGCACCGCTAGCGTTTCGCCGGGCACAAATCCCCTTGTCTCGAGTTCGTCGAACTACAGCCCACACCATTTCTGCGTAAGGATGCTTCGTTCCGGATACCCTGCAGCTTACACCAGAGCTGCCTCCCTGGAAGTCTTATTAAATAAGCCTAAAAAAACAAAATACGTAGTACGAAGTCATGTCAGAAAGTTAAACTACAGTAACAACAACTAAACTGAATGATTGTACAAGAAAACCTTAGCAACACTTGCCCTCTATTAAAATCATGTCTATTAGTTCTGCAGGCATACACGTGTTGTATTCTGCAGCTCAGCGTGGCGGAAAGGAAACTGAGATTCGTCTTCTAAAAAACTCCATTATCTTATAGCACTTGTCATATCGATAAAAATTTGTTCGCCACGTCTTCCTTACACGACTTACCGCGCCTCGCTTGCTGCCTAGCCGCACACTGTCTGCTGCCGTCATACAGCAGGCCCTACTTGGCCGCTGCTGGAATGCTGCTTATTCCTGCTGTTTTAATGTCCCTGTTAACACATATCGATAAACCGAATATCACACTAGACTAATTTTGGATCTGTCTGTCGAACGTTTCCGTTCAATTTCACTTAAAAATCGTTTTCTTTGCACCGGGAAACAAACCGACATGTTCCTTCGAGACTAGTGGCGGTGAGCAGCATTTGTTTGGAATGACTCAAGTTAGAAATTGCAAAAACTAAATAGTAAATATCTGCCGAAACACTAGTCAAAAATACGGCCGACGACTCTGAGGAGAGACAGCCTATCTGAGTTTCCTCGAAAGCAGTAAACTGACAATGAAACTTCAGGTACTCTACACAAGAAAAGAATTTAGAGCTCTCACAGGTGTTTGTCCACTTCCATTATTCCCGACCTAAATTACCTTACAAAAGCATTGTATCGAAACAATTTACATTCAGAAAGTGATTGTTAATATACAGATGACAATATCGTTAGTAGAACAGTCTTATTCTATCGCTTGCACTATAATACTCAGGCTAATCACACTAGAAATGTTCCTCATCGAGAGAGATATAGTATGCAGCATCATAGACTTCAATATAGGCGCCACTGACCGATTCTTTGCCCATAATAATTGGAGGATTATTTGGACAAGCAATCAGCGTAAGGGTAGCATATTTCCGTACAGCATTTTTTCCGTTACTTGCTTTTAACAGTGTTGTTTCTAGTCCATCTTCCAGTCAACACCTTTGACAAAACTCCAGATACCTGCATAACTGTGATACTCCATATGACTGTTTCTAAGTTGTTTCTTGTGGATGTGGTACGTTATGGGAAATCTATGAAGACATAAATTTCCTGTTGGCTTGAATCTATAGTTTTCAAAATAATACGTATGGCTAAAGCAAACTGTGTTTCGCACGAGTGACTTTCGTTTAATAAATTTTGATGCTTCGAGAGAAGCTTATTTTTATCAAAGACGTCACATTGTTTGAGCTAATACACTCCTGGAAATGGAAAAAAGAACACAATGACACCGGTGTGTCAGACCCACCATACTTGCTCCAGACACTGCGAGAGGGCTCTACAAGCAATGATAACACGCACGGCACAGCGGACTCACCAGGAACCGCGGTGTTGGCCGTCGAATGGCGCTAGCTGCGCAGCATTTGTGCACCGCCGCCGTCAGTGTCAGCCAGTTTGCCGTGGCATACGGAGCTCCATCGCCGTCTTTAACACTGGTAGCATGCCGCGACAGCGTGGACGTGAATCGTATGTGCAGTTGACGGACTTTGAGCGAGGGCGTATAGTGGGCATGCGGGAGGCCGGGTGGACGTACCGCCGAATTGCTCAACACGTGGGGCGTGAGGTCTCCACAGTACATCGATGTTGTCGCCAGTGGTCGGGGGAAGGTGCACGTGCCCGTCGACCTGGGACCGGATCGCAGCGACGCACGGATGCACGCCAAGACCGTAGGATCCTATGCAGTGCCGTAGGGGACCACACCGCCACCTCCCAGCAAATTAGGGACACTGTTACTCCTGGGGTATCGGCGAGGACCATTCGCAACCGTCTCCATGAAGCTGGGATACGGTCCCGCACACCGTTAGGCCGTCTTCCGCTCACGCACCAATATCGTGCAGCCCGCCTCCAGTGGTGTCGCGACAGGCGTGAATGGAGGGACGAATGGAGACGTGTCGTCTTCAGCGATGAGAGTCGCTTCTGCCTTGGTGCCAATGATGGTCGTATGCGTGTTTGGCGCCGTGCATGTGAGCGCCACAATCAGGACTGCATACGACCGAGGCACACAGGGCCAACACCCGGCATCATGGTGTGGGGAGCGATCTCCTACACTGGCCGTACACCTCTGGTGATCGTCGAGGGGACACTGAATAGTGCACGGTACATCCAAACCGTCATCGAACCCATCGTTCTACCATTCCTAGACCGGCAAGGGAACTTGCTGTTCCAACAGGACAATGCATGTCCACATGTATCCCGTGCCACCCAACGTGCTCTAGAAGGTGTAAGTCAACTACCCTGGCCAGCAAGATCTCCGGATCTGTCCCCCATTGAGCATGTTTGGGACTGGATGAAGCGTCGTCTCACGCGGTCTGCATGTCCAGCACGAACGCTGGTCCAACTGAGGCGCCAGGTGGAAATGGCATGGCAAGCCGTTCCACAGGACTACATCCAGCATCTCTACGATCGTCTCCATGGGAGAATAGCAGCCTGCATTGCTGCGAAAGGTGGATATACACTGTACTAGTGCCGATATTGTGCATGCTCTATTGCCTGTGTCTATGTGCCTGTGGTTCTGTCAGTGTGATCATGTGATGTATCTGACCCCAGGAATGTGTCAATAAAGTTTCCCCTTCCTAGGACAATGAATTCACGGTGTTCTTATTTCAATTTCCAGGAGTGTAGTATGCCATAGAACCCTGCAACAGGTGGATACGACTGATACTGGTGAGTAATTCTGTGCTTAAGTTTTCTTACCTTTTTTGTGAACAGGAGAGATTCGTTCCTTTTCTCAGTCGCGCTAGTCTGTTCACTGTGAAACACATTCTTGACAAATGTGAGCTAGAAAAGAGGCTAATTGCGCAGTGTATCCAACTGGCATACCGTTCACGGTATTGTGCTTTGTTCGCTTTCGATGCAAAGGACTGGTAGCTTATAGTTGAATATCTCGTTGTTATTCAGGTCACCAGAGATGGATTCAGAGGAAGAACATCTGGAGAGTTTTTTTGGTGCTTCCATGCTATAAGCGACTGTCGTATAGAGCCATTACTTCTAAATAAGTACAGTTTCAGTGAACGAGTGCGAGTTTGTTAATTCGAAGGGCTGCTAATGAATGGATCGCATTGTGACAGATGGTTCTCTATTTCATCAGTAATTCAGTTTATTTATTATACTGGTCCGGCATTGCAAAACGAACGTATATCTCAAAAACTAAATATATTGAAAAAAGTAAAATCTTAAGCTATCGCTAATCCACTGATTTTTGCAGGCAGGCAGCCGTTGCCCTTACTAGGCTGTGCAACTCGCTGTATCACTATTCATAGAATGCACCTTTCCACACTCACATTGGTGGTGATCATTCTGGCTCCACGCCATCATCATTTTCTCACTTCCATACTTAAACACTTCAATTACATCCAAGGTTTCCTGCAGAGTGAAAAGCATTCAGTCTTAATGGTTGTCGGTCACGAAGCTCTGATTTACAAATCTATATATACTCAAGGTATTTTTTCCTTTCTCCGACAAGACTTCGTTACTATTAACATGTCTCTCATTCCAAGGACGAGGATTTGACACAGTCGGTTGTGGGTCGTACATTTTTGGTTAATGACGTGAGGCCTCTTAAGTCTCTTCATGGGTGCAGTGGGAAGAAGTAAATCAAAGTCATGCATTTTATTTCATCGAGCACAGATACTTACAATTAGAAGTTGATGGGTTGATGGGCCTTCTCGGTTTTAGAACTGCAGCTAGTGTCAGAATGTTTTGGAAAATAAAAGTGCTGCACTATAAAGGGTTCGGTAACCTATTCAAAGAAGAAATCACCTCGATTATCATTCATCTAATCTATATAAGTAATCATATAATACACACTGAACGCACGTGAGAAAATTAATAAAAATAAGCAGCGGCTATTATCGCTAGTTCATAGCACTTAGCTCCAGAAAGACTTGTAAAAATAATGGCACCACACACTAACCATGCGGACACAGTCCCTCCTGGATGGCCTCCGCTAGGCGGCTCACTCTCAGCCGGAATGAAAACTCCGAGAAAACATTTTCCGTTACCTTCTCTATTGACAATACGTATCCTTACACAGCGAATGTGATGCTTCTATGTTTGGGAAGTCAGCAGATAATATTTATCTTCTTGATTGTCTGTATGGTTCTTATAACTGCGAGGGGCTCTATCGGCGTCAAAATCATAAGCTAAGCACATTTTGTTGTTTAAATGTCACAGATTATTTTCACTGGTTGCTGTAGGTCATAATAATGTGAAAATTCTAACAGGACAGCTAAATGGAAGATACTAGTATCTTAAGCGGCATTCAGTACTTGTAATCAAAACATCAATTTTTAAAAACCACGCAGCTTAGCAGAAACTTTCTCTTCTACTATAGGAGCAAGTTTTGCCAGTTATTGAATATTGACCCAACGCTCTGGTATAAAAAATATTAATTAAAAAAACACTCTACATGGTTACGACAGTATAAATAAAATCCCTTGCTGACTTGACATACATCACAGCGTTTTATCCCAGCCTTACAAATAACCGTTGGGGCCACATGTTCAATAAACTGATTTCTGCTCTGTCGCAGCCAGCCGAAGCACAAATTTTGACGACAGCTTGTGTCGTCTGCCGGTGTGACACGCCCCGTGCCAAATTAATTAAATGCTTCACAAATACTAGTGGGCTTCTACAACAGACAAAGCGACACAATTAATTCACATGTAATAAAGCAAGCTAATTACACAAGGATTGACACTACCGCCCCGTATCGCCGAGCAACTGACAGTGTAATTAAAACCAAAGTTAAACAATCACTACCACATCGGTCAACAACTTAATAACAAATAGAACACAATTTAATCCTGGCAGAATGCATTATGGAAATTAAGTTTTCGTCGAGTGCAAGGCGCAAGACAGGGCCGTAATCAGCGGTTCAAAATAACAGCTAGTCGTTCGTCACCTACAGCCAACGAAATAATAACCAAATGAATTTAAGAGTTCAGTAGACCTGAAGAATTTCAACTTGGCTGTAGAGTCCAGTAGACTCCTTTAAGTTCATCAGACGTCGAGGCCGAGAGAGGAACTTCAGCTTTCGATGCAGTGTGGCCCGCACATCCCACGCCACTTTCAGTTGGCCCAGCGACAACCTACATTTCTCACTCTCTATCTTGTGTGTTTTCCGCGGGGAGGCATATCTAAAATTACCGGTCCGGCTGCCGCCGGCCTTGGGCATAAACACCGTCACGTGACCAGAATTAGATTTTCACTCTGCAGTGGAGTGTGCGCAGATATGAAACTTCCTGACAGGTTAAAACTGTGTGCCGGACCGAGACTCGAACTCGGGACCTTTGCCTTTCGCGGGCAAGTGCAGGGTTCGCAGGAGGGCTTCTGTAAAGTTTTGAAGGTAGGAGACAAGGTACTGGCAGAAGTGAGGCTGTGAGGACGGGACGTGAGTCGTGCTTGGGTAGCTCAGTTGGTAGAGCACCTGCCCGCGAAAGGCAAAGATCCCGAGTTCGAGTCTCGGTCCAGCACACAGTTTTAATCTGCCAAGAAGTTTCACCATCACGTGAACCCAGCGCCGGCTTCGTCCTCTTGTCCACCGTACGCTCCACACAATCTGCACAGGCAGGACCAAGTGTCGTGGCGCGCTGCTTCGATCCTATCTAGTGAAATGGACCTGCGGAAAAATCGATACCAGACGTAAAAAATGTCACTGAAGGTTTCCAGAATGAATTTAGTAAGATAGACAGTATGCCGCCGGCAGTGCTGCGAGGCGGTCACGCACCAGAGCGCTGCGGGCGAGGCGCGCACCATGTGTTTGTGTTTACTTCGGCCGCTGTAAGTGCCGTTTTTCCCTTCTAGACCAGCATGGCGCACAACTATCGGAAGAAGACATTACGTTTCAACTTTTGTTCTGACTTCGCGCGACCCAAGGCCCTGGAGGTAGAACGATTTATTCGCGATGAAGTTAAAATACTACCAACGGATCTAATTGGTATCCACTTGTCCATAGTTAGCAGTACCGTCAACGTCAAAATGATCAACGACGCGGCGTGCGACAAGGTGCTTCAAGAGGCAAAACGTAGACTGCGCTTCTGTCATTCCGGCGGCAACGTCGGACCCGTTACCGTCGATCACGCAGGTCTCGGCACACGAACGAGAAGGGTCTTCAAACTGCCGTTCGAACTACCTGCAGACGTCGTTATCGAGGCGCTCCGTCCCTATGGCAACGTTCTGGAACGTGTTGCCGAACTATGGGTACAATTTCAAACCTATCCAGTTTTAAATGGTGTTAGACAGGTCCGCATCGAGTTGCAGAAAGACGTGCCTTCCTATCTACGTATCGGAGGCTGCCGTGCCATTATAATGTACGACGGCCAACCTCGCACCCGTTCCGACTGTGGAGAAGAAGGTCATCTACAGTCTGAATGCATTCAACGACGTGTCGCGCAGCTCTCGTTGTCGGAAGCGTCCGTCACACTCACGATGACCCCCCTACCGGTCACTTACGCAGCGGCTCTTGCCACGTCTACAGTTTCGTCCAGTCCGTGGCCCGGTCCTTCCGATCGGCACATCCCACCGTCCCAGTCACCTACGGACGGTGCAGACGTCCCACCTGACAACCTTGCCACCGAACAGGCTCCCGCACCGGACGCTGAGGAGACCAGTACTTCTTCACAACACCTGTTTGACAATTTCATTGTACCCACCGACGCCTTCGAACCAGGTCGACGCTCCTCCTTGCCGTCGTCCGACACTGAGGAACACGTGCGCCAACAACGCTCGCCACGTAGGCGCAAACGCCGCCACCGTTCGCCCACGACCTCCCACAGCGTCGCCACCCGCGACGACGAAGACGACACCCAACCAGCCAACGTTTCCACGCAGAGGTCGGCGGACAGCTTTCAAGATGAACAAGACGTTTCGCTGAACGGTACCACCATGGTGGTCGCCACGCACGATGTAACGATCGGTGCGCAGGTTGAGACGCCTGTCTCCCCGCCAACAACTTCAGATCTCTCTCACCACGATGCAATTCCCATGGACATTGGACAGACCCACGCACAGGAGCATGGGCCGACGTCATTGAGGAAGATACGCCCCCTCCTCCGGATGAGTTGCCTCAGCGGGACGAGGCTGAGTGTTAACATCAAAAGCGAGGCACTGCAGCTGATGGGAGGAGACTTCCTGTCGGTGCCCTCCTCATACTTCCCTTGGTGATGGCTGATGCGCATCCACCACCACTGAAAAACGTACCGGTTCGCCACACTGAACATCAACATGATCGGCACTGCACCCAAGCTGCAGCCCTTATGTGACATGCTTCGGGGCTCTGACGTCGACGTCGCCCTTCTTCAGGAAGTTCGCGTTGCCACACTACCGCCAGTATACGGCTACGACTCATACACGCCCACATGTGATCAATCAGGGCGTGGAGTGGCTTTCTACATACGCGAAGGAATCCGCTCAAGGACACGACAGTCCTTCCCTGTGGACGGGGTATTCTCTTCCCATCTTGGCAACGAAGTCGCCCAAGCTGAATGATGGCCCCTTGCATTTTCGGACCACTACGCCGTCATTTGCTTCCTGGCTCTGCCACCTCAGTTAGTGTGGCGCAGCAGAGGTTACTGGAAGCTTAATACCTCCTTCCTTAATGATCCACACTGCCGACAATGTGTTGCCACTACATGGGCGTCTTGCGAAAGATGCCTCCCGCAGTGCACATCCACGTTCCATTGGTGGCTCAAATGTGCCAAAACTGCGATCAGAAAGGTCTTCATGCAATGCAGCGAAGAGGCAGACATCACAAATTTTCACTACGCCGTCCTGCGTGAGCTCGATGCGCTCCCTCCATCACCTGAAACCCATAGGGAACGACAGCGTACTAAAGCTCGTCTCCTCTCTCTCCAACGTGCACGAGTTCATGGTGTCGTGGTGCGTTCCCGACGACAGGACCTCCTCCACGACGAAACACCAACCACAATCCATGCCGCATCCGACCATAGTCATCGACGTCGACTTTTCGTCCCCAACATCACGACCTCCGACGGTTTTCACCACACAACACAGGCGGCAATGGTGTCTGCCTTTGCTGAACATTATCGCCAACTTTATGATGATGAAACGATAGCAACGCCAATTCCTGATTATCTCCGACATTACCCTGATGAGACCCTCACCGTAGCGGAGTCAACGTCCATGATGTCTGCCATCACTGCAGAAGAGGTGGTAGATGCGGTCAGAAAGGGGGTCAAGAACAAATAACCAGGACCAGATGGTCTCCCCTTGGAGTTTTACTGGGCGTTCACCACGTTAATGCTTCCTCGCTGGAGGGAAATGATTCAGGAACTCTTTACTCCGTCCATCCCAATTCCACCTGAATTCGTCACTGGCATTCTTCTACCTTTGCCTAAGCCCGAAGCGAGGATATCTCTGCATATCGCCCCCTTACATTGATAGATGCAGACTATAAAATCTATGCACACCTCTTAGCAGCGTGCATACGCCCCGTCTTACATACGGTTCTTTCACTGGAGCAGGCTGCACGTGGTTGTGGGGCCACCTTCCAAACAGCCCTAGGAGAATGCCGTGACCTCATCGCGCTGGCGTCGGTTTGTCGCCTTCGTGCAGCACTGGTATCCATAGATTTCACAGGTGCCTTTGATCGCGTTCGACACCCGTTCCCCCCCATGGTGGCGACACGTATGGGGTTCCCATTACTTTTTGTCGATGCCATTCGCCGGTTACTACTTCCCGCGGTCTCGATGGTACAAGTCAATGGGAGGCTTGTAGGACCGATTCCTATACGCCTCTGTGTGCGTCAAGGATTCCCTATGTCTACTTTACTATATGCCATTGCTCAAAAATGGCTCTGAGCACTATGGGACTTAACATCTGTGGTCATCAGTCCCCTAGAGCTTAAAACTAATTAAACCTAACTAACCTAAGAACAGCACACACATCCATGCCCGAGGTAGGATTCGAACCTGCGAAGGCAGAAGTCGCGCGGTTGCGGACTGAGCGCCTAGAACCGCTCAGCCACCGTGGCCGGCCATGCCATTGCACTTGAGCCCCTCATCACTGGTCTTACCTCTAGACTGCAGGGTCTCACTTTACGTGACCACACCTTTCACTGCACGGCTTATGCGGACGACCTCCTCTTTCTCACCTGCTCCTCCAAGGAACTCAATGAAGCCATCCAATGGATCCACCACTATGGACTTCTTTCTGGTAGCATTCTTAATCTCCGTAAATCGACTTTGATGCACATTGGGCGCGGACTCCCGACTATGGTGCCGACACCACTTCTAGTCAATACCACCCGTCGTTACTTGCGTATCTAATTTACGAGCTCCACACACCGCACAGTGGCCCGCGCTTACCGGCGGCTCTTGCAGTCGATTCGGCACCATGTCCGCGGTCAAGTGCACCGTAACTTAAACCAACTCCAAAGTGTGTCCTATGTCAACATGTATGTCGCCCCTAAACTGGTACACGTCGCCCAGATCCAATCAATGCCGTTACTCCTTGACCGCCGCAGACAATCAGCCTTTGGATATTTCGTGTCAGCAGAGGCAGTTTTCAAAGTCCGCTACAACACCCTAACACTGCCTCCTGCAAAAGGTGGCCTCGGACTCGTCAACGTGCGGGCACAATCTTCTGCACTCTTTGTCCATACTACGTTGCGGCACTAGCAGGGGCCGGTCCCGTCCTTAACACACAGTCTCTTAGATATCCTCCGACCAGCTTCCCTCGATTCACCGATCAATGTGCCACCTATTTCTCCATTATTGTACCACGTCGCCAATTGTTTCATAGAACTCAGCTACGTTCGGGCCGATCTTCCAGTCACCTGTCCTCCCTGTACAAAAGATTATTATCGTTTGTTTTTGCTGTCCAACCGTTGCGACCCCATGATGCTACAGCAGCCTGACAATAACTGGCGAACGGTTTGGTGGTGTGTGCATGCACCCTTTTTACCGTCGTCTGTGTCTGCACTCTGGTATGTTTTAGTCTATGGCAAATTCTCTACTAATGGTCGACTTTATCGCATAGGACTGGCCACCTCCCCATTCTGCCCTGACTGTCAGCTCGAAGACACCGCCGAGCACCGTCTTACGTGCCCCCTGAAACGAAACGTATGGCTCCTCATCCAACGAATCGTGGGCTTTTACCTGCGTGCTCCGCCAACGACGGTAACCCCGGATTTCTTGTTGTTGCCCCAGACATTTCACTTCCCTCTTGCTAAGCACCATGCCCTAATCTGGTTTCGAGGACAGGCTTTAGAATACCTCTTTCAGAGTGGTCCGCATACAGTCCTTGGCTTCTGGTACAAAGTTGTGACCGCGCATAGCACCCTCACCCGAAAACCATCTTACCGACAAACTTTTGCAGGTTATCTCCGCAGCGTCTTCCTTGACCCCTCAAAGTTGGGGTGTGCCATGCCTACCTGTCACATGAAGCAACAACTTTATCCACGTTCTCATGCATAGACAAAAAAAAGGAATAAGACAGAATATGTTATATTTTGTTGTATTTAATGTTTTTCTAATATTTTCTCTTTAACTAACAGTCATTTGTATATGTTTAAATGGTACCTTGAAGAACTCTTGCATAGTGTATATATATGTACTGTTAGTTTGTTCAATAAAGTTGGTAGAACTCAAAAAAGGCTTTAAAAAAATTGATAGAGCACTTTCCCGCGAAAGGCAAAGATCCCGAGTTCGAGTCTCGGGGTGACACAGAGTTTTAATCAGCCAGGAAGTTTCACTGCAGGTTTATTGTCACAAAGATTAAAATGGCGACCACAGCATTTCCCATCTGCGATGGTACGATATCTAAATTTATGGTACCACTACAGATGAACTACGAACACAGACAATCTCTATTTTACGTCTCTAAGTTTTTGTAAAATTCAACTTGCTCACACTGTCCGATTCTGCAGGTCGAATGTATGCACTTAATGGTTATACTCACAACACGGCGAACAGCTTCTACTGTGATTGATAACTATTGTTGATAACCATTCACCCTTTCGAAATCATCATGCATAATAATACACTCTAAGGGGAAAAAACAGAAGACGAAACACGAAGAAATTATCCAAATTGAACGGAAATCAGTTGATGTGATGCACATGTACAGACAAATGATTACAATTTCAGAAAAGCTGGATGATTTATTCAAGAGAAAAAGCTTCACAAATTGTGCAAGTCATTAATGAGTTCGTCCACCTCTGGCGCTAATGCAAGTAGTTATTCGGCTTGGCATGGATATCGTGTAAGGGTGAGGCGACTAACAAAAGGCTATAAAAAGGAATGGCACCCCAGACCATCAATCCTGGTTGTCACACCTTATAGCGGGCGACAGTAAGGTTGGTATCCCACGGCTGTCCAGTGCCTCTCCAGACACGTCTTCGGGTTGGAAGCTCATTGACTGGAGCAAAATCGTCTTCAGTGATGCGTCCCACTTCAAACTGAGCCCCAATGACCCGGGAAGACGTCTGTGGAGGCGCCTTGGATTGCAGTGGTATACCGGCCCAACTTTTGCCCGCCATACTGCCCGACAGCCACGAGCAATGGTGTGGGGTACCATTTCTTTCCACAGCATAACCCCTTTTGCTGTCATCCGTGACACCCTTTCAGCACAGTGATGTCGAAGATGTTCTACCCCCCGTTATGTTGCCCTTAATGGCAAGCCATCCTGGGCTTATACTACTGCAAGATAATGCCCTCCCGGACACGGCGAGAGTCTCTACAGCTTGTCTTCTTGCTTGCGAAACGCTACCGTGGCCAGGCAGGTCACCGGATCTCTACCCACTTGAGAACATTTAGAGCCTTATGAGCAGGACCCTCTAAAACAGCTCGGGATTTTGATGATCTAATGCGCCAATTGGACAGAATTCGTCACGGTATCCCTCAGGATATCCAACAACTCTATCAATGAGTGTCAGTGTTGGGTTGATTTGGTGGAAGAGACCAAACAGCGACATCATCGGTCACGTCGGATTATGGAAGGATGGGGAAGGAAGTCGGCCGTGCCCAGTCAAAGGAACCATCCCGTCATTTGCCTGAAGCGCTTTAGGGAGAGCACGGAAAACCTAAATCAGGATGCCGGGACGCAGGATTGAACAGCTGTACTCCCGAATGCGAGTCCAGTGTGGTAACCACAGCCTCGTCCGCATGCTTAGGTGGGTGGTAACGTGCTCTTCTCCCATGCTAGCGGGCTCCACTACGATTCGTGGCTGGGTTGGAGATTTTTCTCCGGTCGTGGACTGGGTGTTGTGTTGTCCTCACCATCATCTCAAGCTCATCACTGGCGCGCAAGTCGCCAAATATGGCGTCGAATGAAATAAGAGTTGCACTTGGCGGCCGATCTTCCCTGGACGCCCCCCCCCCCCCCCCCCCCCCCGGCCAGCGGTGCCATACGCTCAATTCCATTTTACCACCGCCCCACCTCGGTCGGTAATCTGTGTCAGGCTGAATAACAGAATGCCTAAGGGCCTAGAGTGGACCAAGACGTCATTGATTTGCTCAGTTTGTGAAGCTCTTTCTCTTGAATAGATCCTCAATTTTTTTCTGAAAATGTAGCCATTTGCTTGTCTGTACATTACATCTATCGATTTCCGTCACATCCGGATAATTCCTTCGTGGAGTGCCTTTTTTTTTAACTGTATCATGACCCTGCTATGGGTTTGAAGAGGTTTGTTGTTACTTGCTTCCACATTATTTGCTCTAAATTTTGACTCTGTGTTCGCTATGTGTATGACGCCACGAACTGAGCACCTATATTGTAGTTTAGGGTTTGGTGAATAATTAACATATTGAAATCTTCAATTACTGCTTTCCCTCAAATGTATGTCCTTAGTTATTTGAGTAAATATTATGATTTAACATTTCTCTAAAGCCTCTGTTTCGGCAACAGAACGGCAGTTGAGAGCAAAAGTGAGAGTCTGCTGATATATATCGAGGTGACAAAACTAATGGGATTGCGATATGCATATATACAGATGGTGGTAGCTTCGAGTACACAAGTTATACAATGGTAATGCATTGGCGGAGCTGTCATTTGTACTCAGATGGTTCATGTGGAAAGGTTTCCCTCGTGATTATGGCCGCACGACGGGGATTAACAAACAAGCGGAATGGTAGTTAGAGCTAGGCGCATGGAACATTCAGTATCGGAAATCGTTAAGGAATTCAATGTTCCGAGATATAAAGTGTCAAGTGCGTGCTGAGAATATCAAATTTCAGGCATTACCTCTCACCACGGGCAAATCTGTGGCCGACGGCCGTCACTTAACGACCGAGAGCAGCGGCGTTTGCGTGGAGTTGTCAGCGCTAACAGACAAGCAACATTGCGTGAAATTACCGCAGAAATCAATGTGGGACGTAAGGCGGAAGTAAAAAATGTTCAAATGCGTGTGAAATCTTATGAGACTTAACTGCTCAGGTCATCAGTCCCTAAGCTTACATACTACTTAACCTAAATTATCCTAAGGACAAACACACACACCCATGACCGAGGAAGGACTAGAACCTCCGCCGGGATCCGACGAAAGTATCCGATAGGACAATGCCGCTAAATTTGGCGGTAATGGGCTTTGGCAGCAGAAGACCGACGTGAGTCGCTTTGCTAACAGCGCGACAACGCCAACAGAGCGCCTCTCCTAAACTCGTGGCCGTATAAGTTGGACAACAGATGACTGTAAAACCATGACCTGCTCAGATGAGCCGGCCCGTATGGCCGAGCGGTTCTAGGCTCTTCAGTCTGTAACCGCGAGACCGCTACGGCCGCAGGTAAGAATCCTGCCTCGGGCATGGATGTGTGTGATGTCCTTAGGTTAGTTAGCTTTAAGTAGTTCTAAGTTCTAGGGGACTGATGACCTCAGATGTTAAGTCCCATAGTGCTCAGAGCCATTTGCACCATTTTGCTCAGATGAGTCAACATTTCAGTTGGTAAGAGCGGATGGTAGGGTTCGAGTGGGGCGCAGATCCCACGAAGCCTTGAAGCCAAGTTGGCAACAAGGCACTGTGCAAGCTGGTGGTAGTTCCATAATGGTGTCGGCTATGTTAACATGGAATGTACTGGGTTCTCTTCTCCAACTGAACCGATAATTGACTGGAAATGGTTATGTTCGGCTACTCGGAGACCATTTGCAGCCATTTATGGGCTTTATGTTCCCAAATTACGATGGAATTGTCACCGTCCCACAGTTGTTCGCGACTTGTTTGGAGAACATTCTGAACCATTTGAGCGAGTAATCTGGCCAACCAGATCACCCGATACGAATCCCACCGAACATTAAAGGGACATAACCGAGAGGTTATGGAGTGGATGGGTATAGAGACAACATGGCTCAATATTTCTTCAGCGGACTTCCAGCGGTCTGTTGAGGCCATGCCACGTCAAGTTGCTCCACTACGGCAGACAAAAGAAGGACCGACACTGTATCAGTAGGTATCCTGTGACTGCCATCGCCTCACTGTATGTGGTGATACTGTGACTTTCGCCCTAGATGCTGTTTTCCTGCAAGCTGTTTTCAGCTGAATATTCCTGGCCATCTGATGTCACACATTGTTAACTCGTACTGACATCTGTGCGGATTACCTTATTTTGAGTGTGTTTTCCTCCCTAACATTGTGCACTATGCCCTCATTAGGCCTATTCATTTCTCTGTTGTTGAGATGTGTACAATATCTCGCCTCTGTCTTTCTTTCACTTTCACTACAAAGTTGCGATATGAATTTTCTATTCTTTCTTAACATAATTTGCTATCTTGTACGAACTGTTCATTAACTTCTTCTCAGTAATTTTCTGTTGCGCTTTGGCAACTCGATTGTTGTGAAGCAACGCAACACGACATCCTATTTTCTGTTACCCGTTTGAAGAGTCGCCAGCGTTAGTACCTGTCTTTCCTATACCGATATCAGTCATTCCAGACGTACATTAACCAAGAAAGAACTGGAGTAACCAAGTAAATATTAGCAAAAACTAAGAGCGAGAAAAAAAGAACGTTATATGACATATGAAATGACTGTAATATAGCCCACGTTTTGATTAGTAGTTCTCTTTTCCTTCTGCAATGTTGCAGTTTCCCGTACCTTGCACTTTAGCCTATGAATTAATTCTGTGTATAATTTTGTGAGGCTCATTAGACGCCTGCGCTTCTCACAAAAAGCAAAATATCCTCCAACGAAGAGGGCACGAACTTCTTAGACTTGTCATTTATGTTCCCATCACTCAGCAGTATTGGTAGAAAGTGTTTCTCGGCTCTGCTGTCTCGGTCGATATGCGTGACGAATCACCCCTCATCACTCGTTCTACCGATACGAGGCCTGCAGCCCAGTCAACGAAGACCAAGCACGGGATAAATTCGTGCAGCCGCAAATTTTTGTATAGTGGTACGAGGGAGTGTCATGAACAAAATCCTAACCGGTGTGGTGTGAGCTAGGGGATGGAGGGAGCGTGTAAAAGCCATTTTTCTAGGTTTTTCTTTAATATCTACAAAACGGCAGCATTTAGTGATATTGTTTTCCACTACGAAATTAAATTACATTGTATTTCTTAAGAGGCCGGCCGCGGTGGTCTCGCGGCTCTAGGCGCGCAGTCCGGAACCGTGCAACTGCTACGGTCGCAGGTTCGAATCCTGCCTCGGGCATGGATGTGTGTGATGTCCTTAGGTTAGTTAGGTTTAAGTAGTTCTAAGTTGTAGGGGACTAATGACCACAGCATTTGAATCCCATAGTGCTCAGAGGCATTTGAACCATATGTCTTAAGAAGAAGCTCCTATTCAGTTTTTCTCTAGGACTAATAATTTCAACGTTGCAGGGGATGAAGAAATCGCAGATCATTAAAAATAGAGCTTTAATGGTATAGCCGCGCGGGATTAGCCGAGCGGTCTAAGGCTCTGCAGTCATGGACTGTGCGGTTGGTCCCGGCGGAGGTTCGAGTCATCCCTCGGGCAATGGTGTGTGTGTTTGTCCTTAGGATAATTTAGGTTAATTAGTGTGTAAGGTTAGGGACTCAGAACCTTAGCAGTTAAGTCCCGTAAGATTTCACACACTTTTTTAATGGTATAAAATTAATATTTAACGTTAAATAAAGTAGTTTAAAAGCAAATAGTAATTGTGTGCACCACATCTAACTGCAGTAGAATCGTATTAAGGGATAACCTGTGTTCTGAGGGATTAAGAGGATGGAAAGGCTGGGGTGAAGGATAGAAGCGTGAATAAAGGTAAGTCAGCGTATTGTGCTCATGCACTTCCCTCCTTCATTAGTCTGCAAAATGAAGAGCGAGCGGGAAATTTCCCATTCTCTCTTCCGCACTACGTCACAAAAAGCAACTACAGTGTGTTTTACAAAGTTATACCGACCCTTAGACAGCTCACCTTATGAATAACTCTGGCAACATGGTGCGCAGATTTTCACAGAGGGGTTGGAGGGTGGGGGGGGGGGGAGGTTTATTTTCCACGAAGTGTGTTAGCACTACATGGAGCACAAAAATGAGATGCTAGCAATACAAACGCAAAAAAGGTTATGTACAGATTCTACGTAACGCTCTGCACACTACCCTATACTGCTTCAGCGGAAATTTGATTCTTAATCATCCTGTGCTGCAGTTATAGAGCTCTTCTGGGGAAGGCTACTTCCTTCACGAGGAGCTCTGCTCCCTTTTCAGTCTACAGACAGAGTGTTCTCTCCCAGTTCTCTTATTAAAGTAGACAAAATAACTTCAGTGAGCTCGTGTTTATAGAGTGGAGCTATTTTCAGTTTATTACGTGAACACAAACACTGACAGGAAAAAAATCGCAGCACCAAGAAGGAGTTGTACGACATAAACGAAAACTGGTAGGTTTGTTTCTATATTTAAAAAAGATATCTATTCAAATCTCGCACCAGTTGCATAAGAGTAGCACTAGTAACGCCACAATGAGGACGAAAATCAGGTTTGCTTTAAATGTAAGGTGTAACGGTCGCGAGCTTCAGTTACGTTTGAGACTAGGACTGGTGAGTTGATGTTAGTCAAGAGTGCTTTTAAGGCGACAAAGGCACCACTGTCAACATCTCAGACAGTTTGAACAGAGTTGCTCTGAGAAGCTGGATGTTCCTTCTGCGATACTGCATAAAAACTTGGCAGGACTGTAGCCACTATGCATCAGTGCTGGCATCGGCTGTCAGGATAATTTACAGTCGCAATGAAACCGGGCTCCGGACGGCCACGTGGCACTACCGAGAGGGAAGACCATCGTGTTCGCGTATGACTCTGGCTCATAGCATTGCATGTACACCAGCAATTTCAGCAGCAGTGACACATCGCACCGTTACAAATCGGTTACGTGAAAGACAGCTTCGAGTCAGACGCCCTGTAGAGGACATTCCACTGACTCCAAACCACTACCATTTGCGTCTTCACTGACGCCAAGCGAGGGTTCACTGAAGGACAGGGCGGAGGTCTGTCGTGTTTTCTGACGAAAGCTGGTTCTGTCTCGGTGCGAGTGATGGCTGTGTGTTGGTTAAAGGGAGGCCAGCTGAGGACCTGCACCCAACGTGCCTAACTGTTACGCACACTGGATCTACACCTTGGGTCAGGGTCTGGGGTGCGATTTCGTATGACAGCAGGAACACTCTCGTGACTAGTCCGAGCACCCTGACTGGAAAACTGAACGTCAGTCTGCTGATTCGAAGTGATGTGGTGCCATTCATGAACAGCATTCCATGGGGTGTTTCCCAAGAGGATAATGCTCGCCCACATATCGCTGCTGTAACTCAGTATACTCTACAGGGTGTCGATATGTTGCCTTGGCCTGCTCGATCACCAAAACTGTCTCCAATCGAGCACACATGGGACATCATCGGACGACAACTCTAGCGTCATCCACAAAAGGGCATGGAACTCCATCCTACAGACTGACATTTGGTTCATGTACAACACAATACACGCACGTTTGCTTGCTTACATTCAACATCCTGGAGGTTGCATTGTATTAATGAACCAGCATTTGTAATGACTTATGTCGCCTTTACGTAACTTGTGTTCTTGCTATGTCAAAATCTTCATACGTTACCTAGAGAAATGTATTCCCAAAATTTGATTTGTAAGTAGGCTGTTTAGGTTTTTATGTTGGTAACGCCACGTTGCGCTCTATATGAAAATTACTGACTGTGCTGTGTGAAGGCTGTGGTTGGTTTGCATTATTGGAATAGTCGCCATTGCAGTGTTGGGCTGTTGGCTGTTAACAGCGCGTAGCGTTGCGCAGTTGGAGGTGAGCCGCCAGCAGTGGTGGATGTGGGGAGAGAAATGGCGGAGTTTTGAGATCGGATGATCTGAACGTGTGTCCATCAAAGACAGTAAATTTGTAAGCCTGGATGTCATGAACTGCTATATATATATTATGACTTTTGAACACTATTAAGGTAAATACATTGTTTGTTCTCTATCAAAATCTTTCATTTGCTAACTATGCCTATCAGTAGTTAGTGCCTTCAGTAGTTTGAATCTTTTATTTAGATGGCAGTAGTGGCGCTCGCTGTATTGCAGCAGTTCGAGTAACGAAGATTTTTGTGAGGTAAGTGATTTGTGAAAGGTATAGGTTAACGTTAGTCAGGGCCATTCTTTTGTAGGGATGATTGAAAGTCAGATTGCGTTGCGCTAAAAATATTGTGTGTCAGTTTAGTGATGATCTGAGTAAGTATGGAGAGATATGTTCGAGTACGTTCAGTTTTGCTCAGCTGTTTGAAAATCAAATAATGTAAGATTTATCAGCACACTAATTCATTAATTTTTCTAAGGGGACGTTTCAGATTATTCTACATATACTCTGACGCTATGTATGCATGTGAAGCTACAGTAAATTCGACCCTGTCTTTTATGTGCTTCACTTTTTTTGTCAGGCAGTGTGCCTTAAACTTTTCTTCTGACGTGATTCACACAGAAAAAATGTTGGTCATTCGTTTTGGTCACGTAGAGAAATAACTATGAAAGAACGTTTCCTTGTCTTTATCCCAGTTACAGATAGGTCTACAACTGGTGAATAATTTCAGGCGCTACTAGTAAATATGTAACCGGTGTTCTCTTAAACGAGTTGGTAAGATGTCAGATGTCTATAACAAATATGCGAAGCCATGGATATGATAACCAATCAAATTTGAAACGTAAGAGTATCGGTTTTCAAAAATGGATTAAAGGTCCTAACCCTCGACCATTTTCTGTTTTATACATAGTTTATTTTTTAAACAATGTCGTGAACGATGCAGCGCTATTGTATCCTGTTGCTATTAATTTTTTAAGTACACTTCAAGACGTTTTCAGTTCTCTTTCTATCTGCCTATCTACGGGGTATTTTGAAGAAGCTTGTAGCTAATCTGACAGTCAATCCTCATACGCGTTCCCATAGGGAAGTCGAATAGATGCCTTGGAGCCTCTTAGACACTACATTGAACCAGTTTATAACGCTGCTTATGAAGTTTGCGAAGATTCTGAAATAGATGCTTTTGGAAGAAACAGTGCTGCTGCCATTTCAATAAAGCTACAAAAATTCTGATATATTTGCTATACAGTGGTCCGTTATGTTTAGAACCTACCAGATCAACGAAGCTTAACGATGAATTGCAGTGACCCTACATAGTGTTACCGTTGCAGTTGAAAGAGTTGACAGCTTTTCTGAAGGAGATGAGCTCACAAAAGTGCTTTAATAGTGTGACAACTAAGGAAAAAGTCCTTTCTGAATTACTTGCATCCAGCTCAAACTTTCAAAAAGAATTAAAATTCGTCCCAAGCGAGTGAAAAAGCAATTTACCTATGAGTAACGATGAACCTACTGATGAGGGACAAGAAGAACTTTCCTTGAAGGTTAATTTCTCTACTCACTAAAAGACAGCTTTCAGCTTACGTCATAGCAAGAGCTTCAGCTTTAGGCCTATATATGATATTCATGATCTGCAGACGTCGGATGGTGGGAAACTAAAAGCCCCATATATTACACTTAAGACTGTGATAGGTGATTGTGATGAATGTGACGTTAGTGGAAAGAATCTAAATCATGGTTGGGCAATCGGTGGCTCGCGGGCTTGACCCGGTCGGCGATTAGTTTCAATCCGGCCCGTAAAAGAAATTTGTGGGAGAGAGAGTGAGCGAGGTACTACAGAATTATACAACAGAAGTTTTTAAAACAGCTATCGTAAAACATCATAAGTAAAGAAACAATGTTCGTGACGCGTAAAGAGCTGTACATCTACATCTACATCCATACTCCGCAAGCCACCTGACGGTGTGTGGCGGAGGGTACCCTGAGTACCTCTATCGGTTATCCCTTCTATTCCAGTCTCGTATTGTACGTGGAAAGGAGGATTGTCGGTATGCTTCTGTGTGGGCTCTAATCTCTCTGATTTTATCCTCATGGTCTCTTCGCGAGATATACGTAGGAGGGAGCAATATTCTGCTTGACTCTTCGGTGAAGGTATGTTATCGGAGCTTTAACAAAAGCCCGTACCGAGCGCGTCTCTCCTGCAGAGTCTTCCACTGGAGTTTATCTATCATCTCCGTAACGCTTTCGCGATTACTAAATGATCCTGTAACGAAGCGCGCTGCTCTCCGTTGGATCTTCTCTATCTCCTCTATCAACCCTATCTGGTGCGGATCCCACACTGCTGAACAGTATTCAAGCAGTGGGCGAACAAGCGTACTGTAACCTACTTCCTTTGTTGTCGGATTGCACCTGAATATAGCTTGAACATAAAATAATTGTACTCTCAAAAACGCTTGTTTCGAGGCACAGTTTGTTGGCGTGAAGTGGTTGGAAAAGTGTGTCATTCATATCGGTGCGTTCTCCTATAAACAAGGGAGCTATAGTTTTGACTTCTTGCGCCAAGTGCGCTGCTGTTATGTCGCGTCACGAGGTGGCCCACTACTAAATATGTGAAGCAGGCCCACAGGTCACCAGAGGTTGCCTATGTCTAACCTCAACAATCAAGTTTTTATCTTTAACCCAGATCTTCCTGCTGTAAGTTCTCCTCAAAACTCGTATTATCACAAGCAATTTTACTGCCATTTTTCTAATATTTTTGTAAGTCTGCGATTCACCCTGACTTTGTCCATATCTGCAGCTAATATGAAATGACTTTTTCAAAACCCAAGTTTATAAAGATATACTTTAAGTCAGAGTTTTCCCAAGAACGATTGTGTGGACAGTCGACTTCAGCCATTGAAAGCGGTACCTTGAGTTTAATATGTTGGGACTCTATTTTGGAAGACTAGAAAAATTTAAGTATAATCATATTACACAAGGAAGAAATGGTCAGTAAGCCTCTGGGATACAGGCTGTAAAAAAGATACGTATACAAAATTTTAGAGTGTTTAGAGGACGTAAAAAGAAATATAAAAAGTGGCAGAAACGGAACTCCCTACCACAGGAAAGTAGTCGCTGCATTTATGTGGTGTGTCTGCTTGTTTGCAGCCAGACTCATAGCAGGCTTATAGTAAAGAAAAACACAAATAACGTTAGCAACGCCACAGGTAACAAATAGCAATCATTAGTAAAAAAAAGTATGACCAATGTAAGCACTTCACTTTAGTTTGGTGAACAGTAGTGGCGCAGTAGGTAAAATTTTCAAAACTGGTCTCGCTGAACTCAATGAATGTTGGCTAACCAATGTAATAGCTGTTTAGTCTGAACTGACAAGACAGTTTACAGTTCTCGCTCTAATAATGAAAACACTTTGACACTCGGCGTTGATGGATGGAGCGGAAAAAAGCATCGATAGGTTACGTGTGCCCCCTACGTGGCAACTGTTCGGAAGTGTGTGGCATCACTCTGGAAACTGCCGTTCTGGTGGTGTCGTCTGTGGTTATAGCTGCAAACCACGTGTGACAGTGGACACAGCATCTCTTCCCAGTGGGACCTCCTGTCCCTTCTTCAAGGTGACATGCTGTCTGACAGTCTCCAGACCATTCAAAGTTTGCTCCTTTCCGTAATAAGCGGTTCAAAGGCTTGGCAATCTCGGCAAAATTCTGCACATATATTGTATAATAATTGCGAACGTTTATGGAAGAAGGACCCATAAGGCAATATGGCAAATAGAGATATTTGCAACTTAAGACGTTTAGAATATTCATTTTAATAAATGTAATACATATGTTAGTCAATTTTTGACATACTTGAGTTTGCTAATCAGAAATATTGTATTTTGAGAATTGAAAGTGCCACAGTCTTGAAAATATAAGAATAACAGTAAACTTGTATATGGGTCCTTTTTCTATAAATCAACCGTAAATAAGTTTTATAAAAGTAAGTATGCCGTAATATGTTAGACTTTAGAAGCAGCAGTAACAATATTAGACTCTACATACAATAATCTGGTGGGACATAATATATTTCTTTATTTATTACAGTTTCTTACATTTCATGCCTTGCTTCATCAAACATCCTAGCCAGCCAAACACATATATCTCCATCCTATTTAAACAAGCAACGAACATCATTCTTTCATAGGCGTTACTGGTGTTAGATTCAAAGTTTCAAGTTCAGTATCCCTTAGTTGTTGAGTACTATATTTCTCTATCCATAGACGAAACCAGGTAAATGTACCCAAGTAAGTTACGGAGCACAGTGTAGTACCACTAGTTGTATGATATTACCTTGAATACACTCCCTTTTGTCATGGGTTTAGGGGCACAATATTTGTTGAGATCATTTCTTCAGTCCTTTATTAGGATACTGTCCATACAAACTTCAAATGACGAAGGATTAGTTCTGCACCCTACCACAGCTGAAGAATGTAGTAACACAGTTATGATTGTCTCCACTTTCTTCAATTTTGATTTTATTCGTCCAAAGTACCTGTTGCATTGCCTGAAAGAATGTCCCTCGACAGGAAATAAGTGTGTAGTTTCCACTTGAGAGGCTCTGCCTAACTACACTATGTGATCAAAAGTATCCGGACACCCCAAAAACATACGGTTTTCATATTAGGTGTATTGTGCTGCCATCTACCGCCAGGTACTCCATGTCAGCGACCACAGTAGTCATGAAACATCTTGAGAGAGCAGATGGAGCGCTCCGCGGAACTAATAGACTTCGAACGTGGTCAGGTGATTTGGCGTCACTTGAGTCATATGTCTGTACGCGAGATTTCCACACTCCTAAACATCCCTATGTCCACTGTTTTCGATGCGATAGTGAAGTGGAAACGTGAAGCGACACGTACAGCACAAAAGCGTACGTCCGCAGTTCGTGGTCTAGTCGCTAGCGTCGCTACCTCTGGATGACGGAGTCTCAGGAAAATCTTTCGTGATAGTGACTAGATTGGACTGTGCAAAAAAAAAAAAAAAAAAAAAAAAAAACCTGGACTGTGTAAAAAAATTTGACTTTGTACGGGCGCTGTTGACCGCGCAGCTGAGCGCCCCACAAACATCATCAGACAAAAGCGTACTGCCCGATCTCGTCTATTGGCTGACAGCGACCGCCGACAGTTGAAGAGGGTCGTAGTGTGTAATAGGCAGAAATCTATCCAGACCATTACACAGGAATTCCAAACTGCATCAAGATCCACTGGAAGTTTATTATTTACTAATTTCTTATTTACACATCAAGTTCCGTAGGACCAAATTGAGGAGAAAATCTCCAAGGTCATGGAACGTGTCAGTAGATGAAATTACTACATAAAAGTAATAACAGATAAAAATAAAATATTTATGAACCAGCAGAAAAGTCAGTCCATAAGCTTAAGTAAACGCAGTCAAAAATACAACAAGAATCAGCTTAAATTTTCAAGGAACTCCTCGACAAAATAGAAGGAGTGACCCATGAGGAAACTCTTCAGTTTAGATATGAAAGCGGGTGGATTACTGCTAAGATTTTTGAATTTGAGTGGTGGCTTATTGAAAATGGATACAGCAGTATGCTGCACACCTTTCTGCACAAGAGTTAAGGAAGTCCGATCAAAATGCACATTTGATATCTGCCGATTATTAACTCAGTGAAAACTGCTTATTTTTGTGACTAAGCTAAAATTGTTAACAAGAAATGACATACATATATATATATATATATATATATAGACTAGTGAACAGGGGTCGACAAGAGGTTTGTGAACTTACACAACTTATTGCCCGACTGGTCCGTTTCTGAGCAAAAATATCCTTTTAGAATGGGAAGAGTTACCACAAAAAAAGGGCCTTCTACATAAGCGAATGAAAATAAGATACACTTCGAATAGCAAAACTGGCAGCATTAAATCGTTGAACAAGATCCTGAAAATGAGCTATCCACGACAGTTTACTATCGATCTCAACATTAAAAATTTGAAGTGTTTGGTTTCACTAATCATATGCCCATCCTGAGAAATTAAAACATTAGGTTTTGTTGACTTGTGTGTTAAAAACTGCAAAAAACTAAGTCTTACTGTGATTTAGATTTAGTTTATTTTCTACAAGCCATGAACATAGATCATGAAGTGCACTATTTGAAACCGAGCAAATGCTGCACACAACATCCTTTACTACCAAGCTAGTGTCATCAGACAATAGGTATATTTTTGAGATATCCATAACACTAGAGGACATATCATTTTTAAAAATAAGGAACAGGAGTGGGCCCAACACTGATACCTGGGGCACCCCCACTTGACTGCACCCCACTCAGACTCCACATCACAACCATTCTCAACATTGTGAATAATGATCTTTTGCTAAAGTAAGAGGTGAACCAATTGTGAATTACTCCCCATATTCCATAAAGGACCAACTTCTGGAGCAATATGTTGTGATAAACACAATCAAACGCATTAGTTATATCAAAAAATATGCCTAGTGTTCGAAACCTTTTGTTTAACCCATCCAGTATCTCACAGAGAAAAGATAATATAGCATTTTCAGTTGTTAAACGATTTCTAAAGCTGAACTGTACATTTGATAGCAAATCCTGTGATATAAAATGATCAATTATCTTTACATACACAGCCTTCTCACAAACTTTAGCAAACACTGATGTCATAGAAACCGGTCTAAAATTGTCTACATTATCCCTTTCTCCCTTTTTATAAAGCGGCTTTACTACTGAGGACTTTAATCGTGCAGGAAACTGACCATTCCTAAAGGAAAAATTACAAATATGGTTAAGTACAGGATTAACATGTGCAGCGCAGTACTTTAATATTCTGCTGGGAACTCCACCAAATCCATGAGAGTCCTTAGTATTCAGGGATTTAATTATTGACTCAATCTCCCCCTTGTCTGTATCACACAGGATTATTTCAGACATCAGTCTCGGAAAGGCATTTGCTAGGAAAGTTATATGATTCCGTGTAGAAACTATATTTTTATTTAATTCGCCAGCAATGCTCAGAAAATGATTGTTAAATACTGTACATATATCTGATTGGTCGGTAACAGAAATAGTTTTACTACGAACTGACTTTATATCGTCGACCTTGGGCTGCTGACCAGACACTCCCTTCACAGCTGACCATATGGTTTTAATTTTATCCTTTGAATTAGCTATTCTATTTCCATACCACATACTCTTTGCTTTCCTAATACCATTTTACGCCCTTGCAGTACTGTTCGCAATGGGCTACTGTGATGTGATTGTAACTACTAATATTTTGCTGAAATTCCCGCTTTGTTCTACGTGATATCCGTACTCCACTAGTCAGCTGCCTTTTACTGCTAGTACCCCATTTAGAACTTTCTAATGGAAAGCAACTCTCAAAGAGCATCAGAAATGTGTTAAGGAAAGCATTATATTTGGCATTTATGTCACCAACACTATAAATATCCTGCCACTTTTGTTCCTTGACGAATTAAAAAAAACTCTATTGCTGTTGGATTAACTTTCATACATAGCTTGTAATTATAAGTTACATTTGTTTGAGTACAAAAGACTTTTACTATTAAATTTTGTGCACCATGGTCTGAAAGGCCATTCACACTTTTACTAAGAGAACGCTCATCTAGTAATGAAGACTGATTGAAAATGTTGTCTATGGGTGTGCTACTGTTTCCCTGCACCCTAGTTGGAAAAAACACAGTCAGCATCAGATCATATGAAGTCACCACCTATAACTAATTTCTGGTACTTCCTACAAAGTGAATCAAGAACCCTCTCTAACTTGAGCAGAAATTCTTTGAAGTCACAGTTGGAGACCTGTAAACAAGAACAATTAGAAGTTTAGTATCACTAGATTCAACTCCCCCTCAACACATTCAAATATCTGTTCAGTGCAGTGTCGTGAAACGTCTATGGACTCAAATGAAATACTGTTTCTTATATACATAGCCACTACCCCACCCCGCAAGGAACTCCTTGAAAAACAACCAGCTAATCTGTATCCTGGTAATGGAAGCCTCTGAATTGTAAAACTATTTAAATGGTAATCCGTTATACCAATAATTTCAGAGTCAATATCTATAAGGAGTTCACTAACTATCCGTAATACCTTTTATATTTTGATGAAATATTCTAATTCCTTCTGTACTTGGAAACATTAAATCCTCTGAAGGTGAGCCTTTAGTTAGAGGGACTTCCTTTAAGCAGCTGACTTAAATCCAAAAATTTGTGCAGCACTTACACCAACTACTACAGGAATTTTTCCATGCGTGATCCCACCACCACCCACTACACTGTCACCTATATGCTTTTCTAGCCCCCTCTTCCATATCTATTGAAGTGCAGATCATTCCTAGTGAAACCCAATCTACTGAAAGACCCAACTGGTACCACCAAAATGTGACCCATGCTCTCTACCATCAGTGCCCTCTCCAGTCACGTGTTGACGAGCCTAACAGCCACATTAAGTCGAGGCCAATCATGGCGATGGAACAGTTTCACAAGATGCACATTAGTGCCACCAGTATGAGTTGCTATCTGTACCGGGTCACCACCTACATCACATTCTCCCTCCCTATCAAGACTGTTCGCTGCTCCACCCACTACCACTACCTGATCCTCCTTCGTAAAATTCCAACATAACTCCCCTATTCTGTCAGTCGCCTGAGCCAACCCTACACTAGGCTTCACAATGCTGGTGACCTGGTACCCACTTCCGAACACTTCCTGCAACTACTGGTCAACACTTCCACCATGCGAACTACCTAGCAAGAGAACTTCTTACCGTTAGACTTTGCAAGTGACCTAGGCCTCCTAACTGCTGAGGACTGCTGCATGTTCCCTACACCTACATCTGGAAGAGGCTCCGCTCCAGTCAACACTGAAAGTTGGTCCAATCTATTGCATATACGCAACTATAACTGCCTTAATACCTCCCCCTCCTAGCTGCCTTCTTGCCAACAGCCAGTTCCCATTCCCAATCACCCTTAACACTCCTCAAACTATTTAGTTCCTCCTTTGCGCGTTGTAACTGCAGGTGGAGGGCACAGGTCTTAGACTCCTGCTACTTTATCAACTTATTTCTACTATATATTTTGCATTCCCTGGAGAAGATCTCGATAGAATGTCCACTGGCTTCATCACTGCATTTCTCCCCAATGAAAATACTTTGAACAAATCCCTCACCGTAACCCACTACTTACAAACCTACGACAGAGCCCACAAGTCTCACTCAAGGTAAAATTTTACCTATACCGAAAAAAACTATATGTCTACGTTACCTAAGTTACGTTACACCATTAGAACTCTTTATAGAACTAACAATAGCAGTCACGAAATGCTCTCTCTGCTAAGAAAGCAACTACTAATATTACTAAACCACAACTAATACCAATACCAACAAAACTTCACAAAATTATTGCCTAAAACCAAACATTCAAGCGGCCACTGGAATACTCAACGAAGTGAAAAACCAGAATGAAAATTTTACTGAAATATTTCACCAGGAACAATAAGAAACGTGAGCTGAAAACTTACTAAAGCTTTACTAAACTCTAAAAAAGCACAGCGAGCGAACGTTTCCAAAAGTACACTAAATCGTTATTTCGCAACAAACAGCACGAAACACCACTGAAAACTATTAAATTTAGTATCTGCATTACAGTGCACAAATAACTCGGTCAGTACTTAGCTTCATAACCGCTACAGCAGCAACTGCACGCCGCAAAATGTAAACACACACATGATGCGTGAGGCTTGGACGAACGACGTATGCCGACTCACGAATAACAGACCACTCGAGCCAATAACACTGGATGAAAGACTGAGATTAATTAAAGTCCACTAATAAGTTACTTTTAAAGCAAATATTGACACAAATAAATTTTAAAATAAGTGACTGAAGACAAATCTTTATAAAATACTGACGAGCAATTTCAACAGCAGTCCACTACACGTGATGTCACACCAAAGATCCTATGACAGTTAGGCGGGAGGTGAGAAAACTTGGATTGCATGGTTGACAGGCTGCTCACAAGCCACACATCATGCCAGTAAATGTCAAACGACGCAAGGAGCGTAAAGATTAGACAATTGAAAAGTGGAAAAACGTTGTGTGGAATGATGAATCACGGTACACAATGTGGCGATCCGATGGCAGAGTGTGGGTATGGCGAATGCCCGGTGAACGTCACCTGCCAGCGTGTGTAGTGCCAACAGCAAAATTCGGAGGCTGTGGTGTTATGGTGTGGTCGTATTTTTCACGGAGGGGGCTTGCACCCCTTGTTGGTTTGCGTGGCACTATCACAGCACAGGCCTACATTGATGTTTTAAGCATATTCTTGCTTCCCACTGTTGAAAAGCAATTCCGGGATGGCGATTGCATCTGTAAGGTGTCAGGCAAATCCAACACCTTCCATGAAAACCCTGACATGATAAGCAAATCCAGTAGTATGTCACATAGCTCCGAATAAATCGTGACATCAAATTAACCAAAGTAATACGAGTAACGAGTGAGCAAATGGAATACCACAGACTAACACAAGAATACCTAAATGCATGTCGTACCTTCCCACCGAGAGACCGACGCAGTTCCGAAGGGAGAAACGAGAACAGAAGCCGAGAGCAGAACCGTGTTAAGCTAGAAGGCCCTACGATAAGGACACCCACGTCGCCAGCTAACCACTAGGGCTCACCACCCGCACGTTTTAGCGTGAGACTTTTTCGCGTCTCAGGTACGTCAAGGACCACCCCCCAGCCCATGTTAAAAGCTAGAGCCCTCCAGAAAAACAGTATAGATCTTACGATAACACAAAAAGGGCCACTACCACCAGCTAGTTTTAGCGTGAGACTTTTTCGCGTCTCAGGTACGTCAAGGACCACCCCTCAGCCCATGTTAAAAGATAGAGCCCTCCAAAAGAACAATATAGATCTTACGATAACGCTAAAAGGACCACACCAGCTGCAGGTTTTAGCGTGAGACTTTTTAGCGTCTCTGTTACGTCGCAAACTTAAAAAACATTGCCCCACCACGAAAAGTATAACGTTTCTCGTTGGATAGACAGAATCTTTGTAGGCGGAGCTTAAGGTTAACATTGAGACCCTGACTGGTCAGATGAAAACACATCCAGATAGTTTTTTTAAACCAACTTCGGTAAATTGTAGTAAGGAGAAGTTAGACGTGAGTTGCTTCCGAGATGGCGATGTGAGCGGAGCTGTGCTGCCCGCCGCTGCCCTGACACTGCCTAAACACCGACAAGGTAATGAACGTACGCGATGCCGCATTTTTGAGCGCATAAGGCTTCACTCAGAACTGCAGAAGACTCATCTGTTACACCCCTTTTTTGCGTAATACTAGTGTCGATCGTTAATTACAACTCATGGTGTTCACATTTGCCACTTGAAGAAAAGATCTGAAATGCTATGATTTTTCTTTTATATAGTTATTGAGAAGCCACATCAGCCACTGTAATTTACGACAAGTTAAATAAGTAATTAAAGATAATTGAGGGCCACTGTAGACCATTTTGATAGTTTTCTCTTTTGTGAAACTTAAATTAAACCTAGATTATAGATGTGATATGGCATAGGTCATCCTTCGATCGATTGTACAACTTGGAAACCCATTCAGGGAATATTCGTTCACATTTTTGTTGAACGCAGTTGGTGTTTACCATCCTGTATTAAAACATTTCCTTTTATCAATAGTGCAATTTATAAACGATGTTTTGTGAGTAGAATAAAATTTCCAATGGTAAACGTAACTGCTTTTTCCACTTTATTTTACCAGCTAATTAAAAATAGGAAAGCCTTGAACCCTTTCCACTAAATTTAGTTAGTATTAAGATTCTTTTACAGGGAGTGCAGTGGAGCTGACGCTGAGATCATTTAGTATTTGGTTATATCATCGCTAGTCTCACTGAACTCTTCTGAATTCTACATGTCATGTGTGGTCTGGCGTCTCCTTACCAGCAACAGGTCCCAGGGTCAAACTAGTTAATTCCCTAAAAAACATGGTCAGAGCGTCGTTGCGCGAAAGTGGTAGGGAGACACGATATAGAACAAACAGACACCACCATGAATGTTTAGACATCTTTCATCACGATCGAGCCCTTGTTCATAATTCACGGAATGTGGCGGAGATGTTACACGTCAATAAAATCCCTGCAATGGACTGGCCTTGACATAATCCTGATCTGAATCCTACAGAACACCTTTGGGATGTTTTGGAACGCCGACTTTATGCCAGGCTTCACCAACCAATATGGATGCCTCTCCTCAATGCAGTACTCCGTGAAGAATGGGTTGCCATTCCCCAAGAAACCTCCAGCACCTGACTGAACATATGCTTGCGAGAGTTGAAGCTGTGTAATAAAGGCTGAGGGTGGGCCAACACCATATTGAATTCCAGCTTTATCGATGGAAGGCGTCACGAACTTGTAAGTCATTTTCAGCCAAGTGTCAGAGTACTTTTGATCACATAGTGTATGACCAAAATGAAGTGATAACTATATATTTATTTTGTCCTCCACAGGCGTCAGAAAGCAAAATCACTTTTTTCACATTAGGGGATTCAGTGAATTACTTTTTTTTAAGCATGATTTGGAAATGAGGCAACTGAATTTGAATTATTTTCTCATCCATTTCCACAAAATAATACACAAACAATCAACTGTCATTGTGTAAATGAAAATTAAACACGAAGATTCATAGAACCTTTTAATAAAATTGACTGGTTACATACGGCTTCGGAACTGGTAAATTCTGAGGACAACCGAACACAACAACGAGGTAAAGAAGGATGTGTTTCGCTCTTAAGGACGAAGTCGTTCCTCATGGACACGTATCTTTCTTTCTTCCTGTTGTGCAGTGCACACTATATTTTACAAACATCTGTTGGATCATTTCTGAGCATGTTTTGACATCGTGAGCAAAAATCACAAATATCTGTCTTTGCCTGCTCGAACGCAGAGTTACAACATTCTTTAAAAAACCTGAAATAAATTACATATTTTATAGTAAGCTTTTTACCAGCTTTTTTAAAAAAAAGTATTTAGAGAACATTTAACATAATATATTGACATTCAAGTTTTGATTCTGAAAGTAATTTAAATTTGATTTACTGCCGCAATAATGACACTTTCCACTAGAAATTAAGCTTAAATGTTCTTTTAATATAATCCAGACTCTTGATTCCAGTTTATGTGAACGGTTATCGTGGGTACCAATTCTTTCTTCAAATGTTTCATTATGTAACATCTTTTCCTGTATGACCCCCAGTCTCCTTACTGACACGAGGAAAAGCTTGCAGAGAATTACACGGCAAATTTTAACCTTAGATCCTTCTATAACCAACATGTACTCCCATGTGTTGTTTCGAAAACTCTTTGGGTTTTCTATTTACTTTCTGTTCGGTTTCTTACCTTTCAGTTCCATGGCATGTGCTAAATAAGAATCTTGGGGGTACTTTCTCTGTCCACTATAAAGTGATTCTCATAATTCCTTTTGTTCGTTTTCTAATACTCTAAGGTGAAACTGTTACTCGTAACATTCGTTCATAGCACAAACTTCTTTTCGCTAACTTCAGCTCCAATACTGTTAATGTATGTATCCCCACTTGACCTATTCCTTTTTTTGTCTTCTTCAGACTACTAATGCAGTAAATCTTTTTCCTTTTATTTTCCTTGGTTTCCATGTCACTTCGTTTAATGTACAAACAAACTTCCATGAACTAGCAAACAGATCCTGTGCACAGGCTTCAGATAACTGCACGTCAGACACTAAGTGTAGTCAATCACAGAAATGGTGGATTCATAGAACTATACAATATGGCACAAAATTAAAAAAGATTTTCTAAAAAATCATCCATAGGTCTAAAGGTCTCTCTTCCAGAAAACTCAATTGCAACTGTTTTTCTCTCTGCAGTGGCAAGAAATCAAGAACTGTCGAACTAACCGCAGATCTGTTTTTACATCTTCCCAGCTGATCACATGCTTATGATAGTTTACTTCTTTCTCTACAAGATGTCATTTACCAATAAGCAGCATCAGACGTGCTGTTCTCAGTCTCTTAGACAACTATTCCAGTCGATTTACGTGTTCCTCCATGTCCTTCGAGAACACTATGACGTCGTTCAGACAGATCAGGCTGTATTTCGGCGTTAAGCCACTAAGTACCCCATCCTACAGTCTTTGAATAGTAGCTGTGCATTTTTGAGTCCGAACGGCATTTGACAGATCTGGTAACGGCTCCAGGTTACGGTAAAAGTATTCTTTGGCCGGTTCTCTACTGCTGCTTCTAGTTGATGATATCCACTTTTCAAATACACTCTCGAAAGACATTGGCACTGACCCACATTGTCCAGGCTCCGTTATGTAAGGTAACGCTTTGGTGTTCGTTCATGTGTTGATGTACTAATAATCACAGCAAAATCTTTATTTCTTAGTGCCCTCTGGTGGCTTCTTTGGGACCAGAATGGTGGGTGCAGCCCATAGTCTGTCATTATGTTCAACAACCCCATCAGCCAGCTTGCTTCGTTAGCTTCATGCTCCCTTATTTACTGATGGGCAAACATGGTGAGTGCCCAAATGTTGCTTCCCCTGGAATTTTATTGTGTTACCAGGGAATACCATCACCAAAATCTTGGTGAGGATGTGGTCAGTTGAATTATTTACCAAGTCTAATTCCATAGGCTTGTCTGTGTGGGGAGGCATGACATCCACCTCCATCTGGGTGTTATCTGTCGTCCGCAGCTGGCCCCTGCTGCTGGAGATGAAGGCAGAGGCAGCTGCCAGCAGTAGATACAGATCCCCGAGAGGTCTTGCTGCAGTGAAATAAACAGAGAGACAGACAGACAGAGAGAGAGAGAGAGAGAGAGAGAGAGAGAGAGAGAGAGAGAAGGCTAGGAGTTATGCTTGTATGTGTATAAGGGCCTGGTAGTCTCAGTTGATTACTGTGGTGCGTTGTGACACCATTAGAAATTTGCACTTTATACATAACGTTGTTAAGCTGCTTTATGGCTCTGCATGATATGCAAGGTTTCTTTCCACATTTATGGATGGTAATGAATGTCTTATTTACTTTTAAAAACTTTTGTTTCAACTATTGTTGATGCTCGGTCTGTGGATGCACGAGTGGCTTTAAAATTGGCATTACAGTTCCGTGTAGTCTCCCATATAGTTATTCAGCTGGAGATATTGTATCATTTAAAGAAGCTCTGTACTGAAATAGAAAAATATTAGCTCTATATTATCATTACTGTACTGCTGAGCGAACGTGGTCATGAGGGACTTGAACATCCATATAAATAATTCAGCAATTCAGTTGGCTGCAGGATGAAACAAAGCCGCTTCTAAATGTGAAACCCCATTCCTTTCACAAAAATGTTTGAACTTCTGAGACGCAAATTAAGTGCCATTGTCTGTACCTATTCATTTTGGCAACTTTCAATACGAAAATTCCTTGTTAGATCTTGGGGTTGGGTTGTTGTGGGGGAGGAGACCAGACAGCGAGGTCATCGGTCTCATCGGATTAGGGAAGGACGGGCAGGAAGCCGGCCGTGCCCTTTCAAAGAGCCATCCCGGCATTTGCCTGGAGCGATTTACGGAAATCACCGAAAACCTAAATCAGGATGGCCGGACGCGGGGTTGAACCGTCGTCCTCCCGAATTCGAGTTCAGTGTGCTAACCACTGCGCCAACTCACTCGGTCTGTTAGAGCTTGAATTGTTGTCATAGAAGTAATCGATTAAATCTCTATTACATACGGACGTTTTGAAAATGCAATTTTGTAGTGCCTGTGTTCTTCAGAAGGACGATGAAATATTCCTTCGAACATGCATGCATGTCCGAAGGAACAGGCGCTGCGGCGACCGTTATGAAATACGTGAAATGAATTTGCAGTTGCAAATATGAATTGCCGTCAACAGTATAATGGAATGACGACAATGAAAATATGGGCCCAATCGGGACTCGAACTCGGATTTCCTACTTATCGTGAACGTTCGCCATTGGCTATCTGAGCGTGACTCAGGGCCAGACTCAAACTTCCATATGTCATCAGCTCCGAGTAAAATTCCAGTTTTGCACACAAAGTGAGAATCTTGCACTGTACGCTGTTTATATGACGGTATAATATTCACGTTATCTTTTGACAAACCATAACGTGAGTGAACAGTATGGCTACAGAGATGAGAACTGCAATGCTGCATTGAGAGAATATTGCCAAGTGAAAGGCCTGAGGAGAGACCCGATATCATTAAATAGTTTAAAGCAGATAACAATGAAATTCAAAAACACACTTTGAGGAGAAAGGCGTCCTATCCTCGTGGAATTTATTGATGGGGTTGCTGTTGCTGTAACTGACTATGCAGCACGTACATCGGGTAGTGCTAGCTATCGTACAGTGTCACGAGATGAAGAATACTCAGTATTGTAGAACACTCAGTGTAATGTCGTTTATTGAAACTGAAGTACACTTCTCGAACAATCACTATAGACACACAAAGAAAACAAATAACGTGTAGACGACCATTCATCAAGAGCGTCGGTGAGGTCCGTCGGAGCTGCTTTTAGCTCGGCGAGGAACTGGCTGTACTGCTGGTGCGCTGGCCTTATAAAGCCGGCGGAGGTCGGCGGAGTACTCCAACTTTCCCTGTGTCTGTGAGGCGACCACTGCAGAAAAAGGTTCGAATTAGTCTCTAGCAAGTGCTGTTTATTTTGGAGAATTCTTTTCCTCTTGGTAGCGCCTGCAAGTGCTTGTTATGTTATATGGTACACAGGAGTGTCTTGAGTGCAGTCTGCCTGGCAGGGGCGGTCTGTGGCAGACGTAACACGAGAATTGTCCATACTATGGTCAACACCACGGAAAGTGTTGCGGCCTATTTCACACTGGTATCTGCACAAGATACAGACGGAGCAAAACTGAAACCTCAGGATCCGCAACAACGCTCAAAATTATTTTTGCTCTTCGGTTTTTGGCACGGATAGAAGTTGATGACATGTGACCAGGGCCGGCCGCGGTGGTCTCGCGGTTCTAGGCGCGCAGTCCGGAACCGTGCGACTGCTACGGTCGCAGGTTCGAATCCTGCCTCGGGCAGGATGGAGTGAATACACAGAACTGCCGAATTTGGGGTACTGTTAGACCGCGTAATGTGCACGAAAACGCATTGCATACGCTATGTGTGACTATGTGGCGTGGATTCACAAGCACTTTTATTTTCGGTCTGCTCTTCTTTGAATAGAATACACCAAGAGGGCCTGTCAAGTGTATAGTGACGCTGCACGTCATCGAGCACTCCTGGTACAACATGTGATACCTGCCTTGGAAGAGTCGACTGTGTGGAAATCACTGTTTTCATACAAGATGGGACACACCTCACGTCTCTCGCCCTGTGAAAGATCTGCTTAATGCTACCTTCCAAGACCGTATTATCTCCAGAGGTGCTCCAGATGCATGGCCTGCAAGATCACCTGATATGAATCCATGTGAGTTTTGGCTCTGGGGATATCTTAAGGACGCAGTTTACTGGGGACACGTTCGGTCTCTACCTTATCTGAAGGCCACCATAGAGAAACACGTTGCTTAGATTTTTCCGGAACTGCTGCGAGCAACTGTTGATCACGTCGTTTTACGAATGCAGCATCTCGTCGACGTCTCCGGTGTTCATACTGAAAAATTGTGTAAGCTGTGGTTAATAATAAAATCAGCATTATGCCTTTTCCACTTGTTTAATCTTTTCTGCCTTCGTCCATTTCCTAATCCATTACATTTCGAAACATTTCTATACGTATTTATTGAATTCACAGCGCCAGATTTGCATCTTGTGGCCACAACTAGAACTTTTTCTTCCAGCGTAAATCGGTTCCGCATTAACGCATTACCATATCTACCAAGTTTCGCTGTCATACTATAATCACACCCACGTTGGACCTCTGTGAGTAATTGCACTTTAATTATAACCACCCGCTATAAATCTGGCCCATCTGATAAATTACTTGTACGCAGCGTGGGTAATAAATTTACCTTTGACCATAATCTGTTGCTCGCTTTAGTTAAATAGCGAACTCTGAAATTCAGTTAATTTCGGGGGACCTAATTAAGCGAAGAAACTGATGAACCTGTTTCAGTTTGGAATTTCAGTGGCTCTTTGTTAACTCCTGGTGTCACAGATAAAGGCTTTTCATTCACTGAAAAAAGAGCATTCACTTTGTTTTTTGTTTGTAAAATTTGATTGATTTGCTCCAATGTGTCGTGAACATCATTAATATCTTTATTACTGTGCCTGACTCTTATTACGTTGCCGAATGCGTTTCATGTTGAACACTTCTGGTTTGTGCCCTGACTTTTTTACAGTACCTGCATTTCGAAACAAATACCACAAAAAATTCACACAGTTTCTTATCTAAAACCAAAAATTCAAACCACCACTGGAACGATCAACGAAAATAAACACAGTGAACGAAAGTTTCAGTGAAATATTTCACTACAAACAATAAGAAACGTCATCTGGAAACTACCGTACTAAATTTAGTAAATTACAACAACGCACAAACAACTTTATAAAACACAGTGGGCGAAAATTTTCAAAAGTTTATTAAACCTTTATTTCACCAGAAAAACCACGAGGCACCGTAAATTTAATAATCGAATAACAGCGCTCAAACAACTTTGTCAGTACTTAACTTTAGAACCGCTACAGCTGTAACTGCATGCCACGAAATGTAAACCTACTGAGACTTTGATGAACGACGTAAGCATACTCACGAATCTTTCTTTCTTTCCCGCCTTTATCCCGCATTGTGCGCAGGGTCGGCAGGGTTAAGTACGGATTTGGCATGGTTCATTGGAAAAGGATGCCAGATGCCATTCCTGCCGCCACCCCATACCCCCCAGGACGGAAATAGTGTACCCCAGCTGTCTGTGACAAGTGTAAATCGTGAAATAGTGTGAATGTGTGTCAAATGACTGCAACTCGTATAACTGAGGCGGGACATGGGGACCAGCCCAGTATTCACCTAAGACGACGTGGAAAACAGCGTAAAAACCACATACAGGCTGGCCGCCACACCAGCCGTCGTCGTTAGTCCGCCGGGCGGAGTCGATCCGGGGCCGGCAGGCCCATCCGAGTCCGGGAAGCAGCGCGTTAACGCCCTTTTTTCTTTTTTTCTTTTTTTTTTACATTGGATTAGCAGTCCAACGCCTTAACCACTGTTTTTACGCCTTAACCACTTTTTTAATTGACCTTCCGCGCGTTTTTTACCTAACAACAGAAATAGAAACACAATCATAGCCATCCCTACTTGGCACCTCGACTTGTGTCCCTGCCAAACAAAAGTGAGCTCTTACCTCTTCAGGTGTTGCCTTCCTAATTACGTAACCACCCCCAACAAAAATGTGAAGAAACTACACTATACGGGACTAACGTGTGTGCATCAACCCACAATAACACGAGGGAAGGAAGGGGGGAAGGGTATTTCTAGTAGGGTGCGGAAGGTATTTCTTTTTATTTTTGTACTGTCTTTATTTTAATTTTTATTTTTTTAATGTTTTTAAATTTTTTTATTTATATAGATATCAATGTGCGAACAGTCATAGTTAATCAAGCCTGGAAACCTAAAACAGAATAAAGACACCATCGAAGATATTAAACGTAAATAACATGAAAATAAAGCTACCACTTCGCAGTTAGGCTTCCCAGCGACTGCGCCCACTGATAAGGATTGTTCAATATCTGATCGTTTGCATTTCGTTCTGACCACATCTGCCACTGCCTGGAACATTCCAGCTACACGGCGGGCTGTGAAAGGCACTCCATAGGTAGTTTGCGAAGCATTGTCGATATCTGGTATGCCCGGAAATAGCATGATGTCTTTCATGCAAATAGAGCCAGAAGTCAAGTAAATTCTTGTGTACGTCACGACAGAGGTAATGGACCGCATGTCCACGTATCCAGGTGGCGGAGTTGGTTCGAGTCTTTGGGTAAAATGTCTCATCCGGAAACAACAACGTGCGTGCAGATATATGCTCCGGCCTAACTCGCAAGAGATAAGCCAGCATCTACCGCACTAGGTGCCAAACCGGTTCCGCCTCTCCACAGCTGAGACGGTGCTCGTCAGAATCTACCCTATTACAACCCACACAATTGGGAAATTCTGCCATGTGGATATTGTAGAGACGTTCTTGCGTCACCAGCTTCCCATTAACGACTACGTACCATTGGGAAACAACATCGGAATCAAGCATGGCATTGTGTACAGTCTTCCACACCACGCACCAACGTACGTCAGGATATTTTAGTTCGACCACATTTAGGGGGCGGCGTTGCACCATATCATGATATAGGCGCCGAGTTGTGGCCATTAGTGGTGTCGTGAGCGCTACACTGCTATATCTTTGTTCTAAATAGAAACGTCCTATATAAAAGAGGGGCACTGGGATGTCCTGTAGTGGCACCGGCGCTCTTAGTGAAGCAGGTCGTAGCGCTGTCAGAAGCAAACTCGTGAGGCTCGTAGAACAACGGCGTAGCAGACATAAACGTGAGCTAACATAGAGGGCAATGACCCTATCATGGACATTAACTAGACCGAGACCACTTTTTTTGCTTGGGGAGGGTAAGAGATACGTATCTGATCTTCAGTAAAATACCAGCGGTGACGAAGTATCCAAGCGCTGCCATAATGCTACGAGCCATAGGTTTCGAAATGGGTAGCGTTTGGGCGACATGCGGTATGCGGGACGCAAGATATACATTGGCATAATACACCCGCTGAACGATGCTGAGGGATCGCAAGCGCTGATTTGCAATTCCGACCCTAATTTGGTTAAGAAGGCGTCGATAATTGAGCGTCGTCGCGCGTCGCATGTCGTTCATGAAATCTAAGCCCAAGCAGCGGACAGTATCACTGAACCGTAAGGGGGCAATGTGTTCCTGCGGTAGCCCAATCCCGATGCTCAAGGCAACAGACTTGACAACGTTGATTTGGCTACCAGGAGCTGTACCGTAGGTTGCAATCCAGTACAAAGCCACGGCCATATCGTCAGCTCCACGTATGACGATCATCAAATCATCCGCATATGCGGTGCAGCGATAGATGGAGCCGCCGAACTGTATCCCAGTGAGCCTGTCTCGGAGACCACACAACAAAGGTTCTAAGGCTAATGCAAATAACAATGTTGATAATGGACATCCCTGTCGTACTGATCGGCGGATCGGCATGGGTGCCGTCAGTCTTTCATTAACAAGAACTCGAGAAGTAGCCCCATGCAGAAGGCGTGTCAACACGGTGATAAATGGGTTGGGGTATTCCATGCGCCGTTGAACGGCCGTGAGGAAAGTGTGGTACACAGGGTCAAAAGCCTGGCTAAAGTCGATAGACGCCAGGGCTGCCGGCAAACGTCTCATCCGTGCAAGGGACATAACGACATAACGCAGTTCTGATGTTGTTGGGTCCCCCCAAAGACGTCTGATCGCTGGACAGGACGCGGAACAATGTGCCGCGAATACGTTCTGATAGCAGCCTCAAAAAGATCTTGAAGTCGCTGTTCAATAACGTTAAGGGGCGATAATCGCGAACATGATTCCGTCCCTTCGGCTTATGGATGGGGACAATCAGTCCTTCCAAGAACTGTGTAGGCAACGGTATACCCGGGGACATCAATTCCTGACAAAATTTAAACCTGACACGGTACCAACAGTTGTTTAAATGCTTGATAGAACTCTAATGGTAATCCATCGATTCCTGGTGATTTATGGGGAGCACCTTTACCCATGGCGTCGAGCACTTCCTCTTCTGTCACTTCTCCCAGTAAAGTCGGTACCATGTCTGGTGGAACTGTACCGTGGACATGTGCTGAAACGGCGTCTACCGTCGTCACATCAGGGAGCACTGCGGAATAAAGTTGAGCGTAATGCCCATAGAAGGGTTCTGCTATATCTGCTTGTTGTGCTACGTGTCGTCCGTCGTTCGTTATCATATCGGTTACCAGTGCTCTACGGCGCCTTCTGCGTTCTAGGAGCACGTGGTGCATAGTTGGCCTTTCTGGTTGTATCATGTCTGGAACACGCGAGCGTATAACAGCGCCCTGTAAATGATGGCCTGTCAGGTGAGGGCTCCATAGCAAGACATTCCCGTAAGACGGTGTAAAAAAAGTTTTCCGTGCTCCTCCTCCATGCCGCCGCTTCCCGGCCGTAAGCCATGAAGGTGCGCCTAAGAGCAGGCTTCGCACATTCAATCCACCAACTGAGGGTCGATCGGTAACGACCACGACGCTGTAAGGACGCGTTCCACGACTCTTCGATAGCACCTTTACATGCCGGCTCGTCTAGATGGGCGACGTTCAGTTTCCATGGGGGCCTACTACGCCACACACGAGCAGGTTGGAGGGCAATGGTTCAAATATAGGCTGTGTGGTCGGTGAATGCAGTGGGCCAGAGCTCTGCTCCTCTCGTCGCCGTCGAAAGGGCGCCTGTGACGTAAATCCTGTCTAACCGACTTGATGAATGACTTGTATAATGGGTGTAACCAGGAGCTGGGCTATAGATGTGGCGCCACGTGTCGATCAGGTGATGTGGCTGCTGATCAGACGGAGATAATGTACAGTTAAAAATCTCCTCCGATCACCATATCGTCTTTGCGGCCCTTAAATAGACGCGTAATATCTTCCGAAAAAAAGCGGGCCCGATCTCTCCGTCTCCCTGATCCTGAAGGGGCATATACATTGATGAGTCGGACACCGTTGACAGTTACTGCCATGGCTCTTGCACTCGGTAAGTACAGTACGTCCGTAGCCGCCAAGCCGTCCCGTAGCAGGATAGCCACGCCACAATCGGTAGAAGAGGCGTGGGATATGTGGGCGGTATATCCGTAGAAGTCAGGGAAACTAGCAACACATACTTCCAGTAAGAGGGCCACGGCGATGTCCGCCACATCGAGCATGCGTTGCAGCATTGTCAGTTTGTGTGGTGCCATTATCGCGTTGATACTGATGGTGGCAAGGCGAAAGGTGTGCTGCCTAGTCTCTTCACCTAGGGTAGACGCCATGGCAATCAAAAATAACGGCAAGAGATGCCGGACCCACCAAACCCGTTACAAATTAGGAGTCTTTCACGCTAGGAGTTGCATCCCCAATGCCACCCGCTCCTCTATCACCCGTGCACTCTCTAGGAAGTTCCGCAACATCGTCCGACCACAGGGGGTGCAATACGATGCTGTGTAGCTGATCGGCACCTAAATCTCTCTCACGTACGTCGTCTTTGGTACAGGTAGACGGAGCGCCATCCATCGACGCTACCTGCTGCATCTGTGGTGCAAGTTGTAACTGGGCACTCGTGGTATGGGCAAGCGAACCGTCTACACCACTTAGATCCTCAGCAGGCGCATTATCCATGCCGTCTGATGAGATGTCACCTTCTTGATCGGCCGTGTGCAGCAGGAAATCGTCAGAAGGGGTCCGCCGACGTCGGTTGCGTCGTCGAGGCAAACGTTGCTTTCGAACATGGACATCCGTATCCGAATGTGGGAGGCAATCCAGCGTCGTATCACCTTCCGCTAGGAAAGCCGCGGTCGGAACAATGTTCGCGTCGACGTCCGTAGCGTTCTGAATGTTATGTTGCGTCTGTATTCCGTGGGACTGTTGCTGCTGTTGTTGCTGTGGAGGGGGCGACATATGGGTTGGCATAGGGCGTCCTTCCTCTTCCTCCCTTGGTACTTCTGACGTCGATGGAAGTGTCTGATCGCCCGTTTCGTCCTCATGTATGGTGCGCATCGTCGTCTGAGCGTACGTGAGGGGCAGGATTGTCGCCCCCGTCGGGGAAACGGAGTCTCCCACTGGTATCTGCGTAGTTCTACGTTGTAAGCAGCTCGATCGAACATGGCCTTCCTGCCCACATTCGGAACAGGTAAGCGATTAACCGTCGTACATGATGACTGCACGACAGCCACCGATGTTCAAATAGGACGGCACATGTTTCTTGAGCTCAAGTTTAATTTGGGGCACACCATTGTAGACCTTGTACGTCGAGAAAGTTTGCCATTTTTCAGCAACGTGGCTAGTAACATTGCCATATGGTCGGAAGGCGTCCTTGACAGCTTCCTCTGGGACCTCGAAGGGGAGCTCAAAATCCCGTAATATCCTTAGGCCCATGCCTGCATGATCCAACGTCACTGCACCGATATGCCCCTCAGAATGTTTGAATTTGAGTGAGTTCGAGCATTTAGACACCACTGTCGTGCAGACCTCTGCACTGGTCATTTTAACATAAACCACGCTCGCCGTTATATAAAAAAGTATTCCGACGACAGTCGCAGAATCTAAACGTAGATCGTCGCGTATGAACTGTTCTATTTCATAGGCTCGAGGACGCGCATGATCTGGTTGAAAAGTAATTTTGATCGTATCGTGGCGCCATGTGTGTGCCATAGTCGCACTGAACTTGGAACAAATACAAATCGCGCCGCGCGAAGGTAAACACAAGCAAGCGCTCATACGGTCGCGCACGGCGGGGCGCAGCCGACGTCCACGCCCCACCGCAGTCGTAAGCAGACTGTGCTCTCGGCTACCCTGGCGGGCGTAAGCATACTCACGAATAACAGACCATTATTAAAGTCAAACGGTCTCGCAATGACAGAGTTGTCAAACTAAGCAGGTTTTTCTTTAATTTATTATCAGGCGAGTGATGCTAAGTGTTGGGTCTTGCCCACTCGTCTCGTTTAGGGTGCCTTAAAGGATGCTGCGTTCTCAGAATGCTATGCAACAATTCAAGCAAATAAACTTAATAGTTTTATTTCTATTAAGAAGATTAACAATACTTAACTTGAAGATTTACAAGGAGTAGCCACAAATGATGGGTGACATGCAAACAGTAATATTCTTGGCTATGCCACGTCACTGATAACTAATGTCCGCGATATTGAGTCCCATCTGAGCGACCAAGGCCGCTCCTGCCGTGGTGCGACCCTAGTAAGAGCGCCATTGGCCGACGTCGTTTCACCGCCTTCTCTGGTCTTCCGTTCTTCATATTCATTCCAGCGCTTGTGGTTACGCCAGAACATTCCTCCCCCCCCCCCCCCCCCACACACACACCACCCCCTCCCATCCCCGCCAAAGCGACGGACCGTCGTCGTGTATGGAGTGCGAGGACGGTGGGGGATTGAAAAGTGAGGGCGCAACGTTGGACCGGAAGCTGTGGCTGCAAGGGACGTCAAGGTTCCGGCCGTACCCCGCCATCCGGCTTGCACTCTGGTGGAACTGTCTGCCATGAACCAGATGAAGAAGGCGGCGACTGCTGCTACGTGGGCGGGTCCAGCTCCATCGGTAGGAAGAGAGAAGGCGGAGGAGGCGAAGGCTCCGTCTCCATAGGGTCGTCCGGCTGTGTCGTGATGACAACGAAAGAAGAGTGACTGAAAGATCATCGTGTACATGAGAGAGGCGAAGTTGATTCTGATGGCGGCGGTGCGAGCCATCTGGACCCGACAGAAGATACTTGCAAGCGCCAAGTCGACGGACGATCTCGCCTCGCGCCCACAATCTGCTACCGCTAAAAACCCTGTAAAAGACAATACCATGCGGAGCGAAGCGATACTTGTGGCTTTCCTTCGGAGTCGAATCCTGAGGAGGGTGGAGCAGGTGGAGCAGTGTGCGATGGCGGCGGCCGTGAAGCAATTCCGCCGGCGATGGCCCATCTCGTGGGTGCGAACGGTACAAGGCGAAGAACAGCTGCAACGCTTGATCCCTGGTGTGTGCGCAGCGTGGTTTGGCCATCTGCTGCTTGAAAGTCCTGACAAAACGTTCCGCTTCGCCGTTAGACTGTGCATGGAACGGTGAACTAGTTAGATGCTGTATGCCATTGCGTTCACAGAATGTTTCAAATTCATTTGACGTGAACTGAGGTCCACTGTCCGACACTGATACTTCAGGTAAGCCTTCTAGGCAAAAAATCGATGCCAACACATGAACTGAGCTACGTGACGTTGTCGAGTTCATTGGCACAGCAAAACTTTCTATACGAGTCAACCACATTAACAAACGGGTGTTCCAAAAACTTCCCGCAAAATCTATGTGCACAAGTTGCCATGGCGATTGCAAAGAAATTTTTTGGCGGTGCGTGCTGATTTTCCGCACTTTCGTGCCACTGTGACTTCGTCTCTTCTATTTGGGCGTCCATACCGAGCAAAGTACAGCGTCGACGCGCTAACTGTTTCGTACGAACAATGTCTTCTTCCAAAGCTGGTTCACAGAGGAAGACTGCACTGTAGTTCCTTCTCTAGATTGACAAAATGATAGATATCGAAATAGACGACATAGGGATAGAGAAACAATTAAAATCGCTCAAAAGAGGAAAGGCCGCTGGACCTGATGGGATACAAGTTCGATTTTACACAGAGTACGCGAAGGAACTTGCCCCCCTTCTTGCAGCGGTGTACCGTAGGTCTCTAGAAGAGTGAAGCGTTCCAAAGGATTGGAAAAGGGCACAGGTCATCCCTGTTTTCAAGAAGGGACGTCGAACAGATGTGCAAAACTATAGACCTATATCTCTAACGTCGATCAGTTGTAGAATTTTGGAACACGTATTATGTTAGAGTATAATGACTTTTCTGGAGACTACTAATCTACTCTGTAGGAATCAGCATGGGTTTCGAAAAAGACGGTCGTGTGAAACCCAGCTCGCGCTATTCGCCCACGAGACTCAGAGGGCCATAGACACGGGTTTACAGGTAGATGCCGTGTTTCTTGACTTCCGCAAGGCGTTTGACACAGTTCCCCACGGTCGTTTAATGAACAAAATAAGAGCATACGGACTATCAGACCAATTGTGTGATTGGATTGAGGAGTTCCTAGATAACAGAGCGCACCGTGTCATTCTCAATGGAGAGAAGTCTTCCGAAGTAAGAGTGATTTCAGGTGTGCCGCAGGGGAGTGTCATAGGACCATTGCTATTCACAGTATACATAAATTACCTGGTGGATGACATCGGAAGTTCACTGAGGCTTTTTGCAGATGATGCTGCGGTGTATCGAGAGGTTGCAACAATGATAAATTGTATTGAAATACAGGAGGATCTGCAGCGAATTGACGCATGGTGCAGGGAATGGCAATTGAATCTCAATGTAGACAAGTGTAATGTGTTGCGAATACATAGAAAGATAGATCCCTTATCATTTAGCTACAAAATAGCACGTCAGCAACTGGAAGCAGTTAATTCCATAAATTATCTGGGAGTACGCATTAGGAGTGATTTAAAATGGAATGATCATATAAAGTTGATCGTCGGTAAAGCAGATGCCAGACTGAGATTCATTGGAAGAATCCTAAGGAAATGCAATCCGAAAACAAAGGAAGTAGGTTACAATACGCTTGTTCGCCAGCTGCTTGAATACTGCTTAACAGTGTGGGATCCGTACCAGATAGGGTTGATAGAAGAGATAGAGAAGATCCAACGGAGAGCAGCGCGCTTCGTTACAGGACCATTTAGTAATCCCGAAAGCGTTACGGAGATGATAGATAAACTCCAGTGGAAGACTCTGCAGGAGAGACGCTCAGTAGCTCGGTACGGGCTTTTGTTAAAGTTTCGAGAACATACCTTCACCGAAGAGTCAAGCAGTATATTGCTCCCTCCTACGTATATCTCGCGAAGAGACCATGAGGATAAAATCAGAGAGATTAGAGCCCACACAGAAGCATACCGACAATCCTTCTTTCCATGTACAATACGAGACTGGAATAGAAGGGAGAACCGATAGAGGTACTCAGGGTACCCTCCGCCACACACCGTCAGGTGGCTTGCGGAGTATGGATGCAGATGTAGATTTAGATGTAGATCCCCAGTGTCATTGGTGAAGTAACTGTAACACTTCTTTTTGCAAAGCTTCAGGAGTCAACACATCTGACTATCCACGTCATTCTGAACAAGAATTGCACCTTTCTGTAGAACGAGGCTATGCCGACCTGCAAAGTATCCGCGCACTACAGACTTCTAAAGCTATTCAAAGAACTAGGCCAAGATGTGCGAATTTATTTGAGCAACATGTTCAAATCTGGATCAGCTTCCGTGGCCTGTGCAATTTTCTCATATTTCAGCGGAAAAGACTGAAGCGATTTGAGACGCTGAGCATCGATGTGACTAGCAGAAGTGTGAAAGTCTGTGTCAGGGCCAATCGGAAGACGTGAAAGTGCGTCCGCATTACCATGTTGAGCTGTCGGACGATACACAATCTCGTACTGGCATTGAGATATCAACGAAGCACATCTTTGCAATTTTTGATCAGTTCGTACAGGAACCGGTTTCGTCGGATGAAACAAGGACTACAAAGGCTTGTGATTTTTTACTAAGTAGAATACAAATAGTGGTGGAATTTGGTGACACCATAAAAAATAGCCAAAGTCTCTTTTTCAATTTGTAAATAGTTAGACTGAGCTTTGGACAACACTTCGGATGCGAAAGCAATAGGTCTGTCTGTATCAGCAATTCTGTGCGAAAGCACTCCACCGATCCCGTAAGAGGAAGCCCCAACTTGCAGTTCAACTGATGTTTCAAGATCAAAGTGAACTCGATCACTGAGCAATGCATCTATAAGTTTTTAAAAGCTACTTGACACTCGCCGGCCGCGGTGGTCTCGCGGTTCTAGGCGCGCAGTCCGGAACCGTGCGACTGATACGGTCGCAGGTTCGAATCCTGCCTCGGGCATGGATGTGAGTGATGTCCTTAGGTTAGTTAGGTTTAAGTAGTTCTAAGTTCTAGGGGACTGATGACCACAGCAGTTGAGTCCCATAGTGCTCAGAGCCATTTGAACCATCTTTGAACTTGACACTCATCTGTCCAAACGAAGGGGAAATTCTTGCGAAGCAATGGAGCTGCAATTTGTGCAGCATGCGGTATGAACGGAATGTAGTAGTTCATTTTCCTCAAAAGTGACTGCAATTCTGTCACATTGCAAGGACCTGTCAAGTCTCGTGTGGCTAAGAAATGCAACTGACGAGGATGTACACCTTGACTGTTTATTATATAACCACCATACTGCAACTCAGGCTTTAAAAAAAATCACACTTGTCCAGTCTACACTTCAGTCCTGCATCAGACAACACACAAAACAATGGACGCAAATTTGCAATATGTTATTCAGGTGTACGACCTGCTGCTACAATATTGTGCAGTAAAAAAAAACTGTTCAAATGGCTCTGAGCACTATGGGACTTAACATCTGAGGTCAGCAGTCCCCTAGAACTTAGAAGTACTTAAACCTAACTAACCTAAGGACATCACACACACCCATGCCCGAGGCAGGATTCGAACCTGCGACCATAGCGGTCACGCGGTTCCAGACTGCAACGTCTAGAAGCGCTCGTCCACATCGGCCGGCAGACTTAGTTTTAATCAGCAAGTCTTGTCCATTATAAGTCATCAGTTGCGTGCTAGTTTTAGAGAGGCGTGAGGAGCCTAACAGTTCATATGTGTGACGATTTAGTAATGTGACAGAGGCACCCGTGTCCAACTGAAATATCACATGTTTCCCACAAATAAGTAAATGAACAAAACGTTTGTTTGACTGGCGTATCACTGTAGAAAGTGCATGCTTGCTAGTTTTGCTAATGCCTGTTACAGACTTGGAATATACAGCATTAATGACGTGCGCCTCGTGACTAGATTTTTGTGAGTGTGACGAATTCTGGTGTTTGTTCCGTTCAAAATATATAGGTTGCACATGTCCGTTCCTACCACGAACGTAACGCTCAGCTTGTTCGGAGGGGCAGTCTTGGCGTTTGTGCCGTGAGTAACAGCGAGGGCAAGACTTAATAATTCTGTTCGCCCGCGTAGCCACTTGTGCAGCTAACTGCTTACGCGGCGTGCGACGTTGTTTACGCGGCTTGGCTAGCGCAATCCGCCGGTGCGGAATGGGGCGATCACAACTAAGGTACTCAACCCGGCAAATAGCCGGCTGCTCAAATGTCTGAGCTGACAAGGCACCAGAATCGTACTGATCTAGTATTTACACAACCTTCTGGAACGAAGGATCGAACTGTTCCAAATCTGTTCTCTGAGTTTGACATCAGGCACATTGTACAGGATCGCGTCATGCAACATAATATGTGAACATAAAGCACAGCAGGCACATTGGAATTTACATTTCCTTGTCATACATTGCAAATATGTTACCTACTTTAAAGAATTGATACGTAGCAGCCACATTCACTTGTTGGTCATAATAGTTTGTCAGGGACTGTACTACTTGGTCGAACAACAGTTCACTTGGAGTGGCATTAGGAAAGAGTTTTGGAATTAGGTGGAACACTGCACTTCCTACCGTTGATAGTGAATAAGTAAGCTTAACAGTACCTGGTATATTATGAGCCAGTAAATGTGCGTCTAACTGTTGCAGCCACTCAAGCCATTCCTCGTCTTGTTCACTAAACTTTCGAAAAGATCGAATGGCAGCTGTAGTGGGTGGTGCTTGTTCCGTCGGGCGCGCAGCGTTGGCCAGTTGCTGCAGCACCGTGTTGAACAGTGTACAATCTGCTGAGACTGAAATTGAAACATCTGCATTAGCTGTGTGGGATCTAACACTTGTGGCTGTGGCGCCTGAGCAGGGCCGAGACAGATGGCGGAATGCTGGAAGACACAATTGTAACAAATAGACAACAATATGTACAAAGAAAGTTTCTGCAATGCCCACCTGAAAACACTTATTAGTAAAAACAACAAGAAACTGTTAAAGCCAAGCGAGCGCCCCTGCAAAATAAAGACAATTAGGGGCCAGCACAGTATACACATCGACGAGCGGTTCTAAGCGCTACAGCCGGGAACCGCGCGACCGCAACGGTCGCAGGTTCGAATTCTGCCTCGGGCATGGATGCGTGTGATGTCCTTAGGTTAGTTAGGTTTAAGTAGATCTAAGTTCTATGGGACTGATGACTTCAGAAGTCCCATAGTGCTCAGAGCCATTTGAACAATATACATATAATGCCGTGGCCGCCAGGCACAGGGTTTGTTTGTAACACCTCGTCGCCAGTTGCTGGCTTGGTTCAAATGGCTCTGAGCACTATGGGACCAAATGTTCCAAATGGCTCTGAGCACTATGGGACTTAACATCTGTGGTCATCAGTCCCCTAGAGCTTAGAACCACTTAAACCTAACTAACCTAAGGACATCACACACACCCATGCCCGAGGCAGGATTCGAACCTGCGACCGTAGCAGTCGCACGGTTCCGGACTGAGCGCCTAGAACCGCTAGACCACCGCGGCCGGCGCCAGTTGTTTGGTCTTGCCCACTCGTTTCATATAGGGTGCCTTAAAGGATGCTGCGTTCTTGGAATGCTATAGAACAGTTCAAGCAAATAACATTAGTAGTTTTATTTCTATTAAGCAGATTAACAGTACTTAACTTGAAGATTTACAAGGAGTAGTCGCAATCAATGGGTGACATGCATATAATAGTATTATTGCCTATGCCATGTCACTGATAATTAATGTCCACAGTACTGAGTCTAATCTGAGCGGCCGAGGCTGGCAAGAGCGGCGTTTATATTCACTTCCTGCAGGGGACGCTCCTATCGTGGTGCGTCCCTAATCAGCGCACCATTGGCCGACTTCATTTCACCGCCTTCTCTGGTCTTCGATTCTTCGTCTTCGTTCCGGCGCCTGTGTTCTCCAGAACAAGAAGAAATTATTCATATGAGAGAATCGGAATAAGACTTTTCATGCTTGTCGTCCGCAGCTCATGGTCTAGTGGCGGTCGCCTTTCCTCACGCTAGCGGCACGGACGTCTTGTTTACGTCCTCGCCGCGTAGCTCGCTCGCGGAGTTGTTTACGTGATTCTGCTGTCTTAGCGCACTATATTTCCTTCGACAGAGAATGGCTTATGCCCACAGAAAATCGACACTGAAGATTAGCTTTGCACCTGAATATTCCCAACCAAAAGCACTGAAAATCAAACAGTTTATCAGAGATGAAGTCAAGATTGCTTGCAAGTATCTTGTTGGCATCCAACTTTTTATAGTAAGCAGTGTGGTGAACGTGAAATTGGTTAACGAAGCCATTTGTGACAAAATTTTAAATGGTTCAAATGGATCTGAGCACTATGGGACAAGCGGTCACGCTGTTCGAGACTGAAGCGCCTAGAACACCTCGGCCACACAAAATTTTAAGTGCAACCCGCAGTGCAGTGGTCTTAAGTTTCGTCACTCTGATGGACACACCGGTGACGTAACTGTGGAACATGCGGGACTTGGACTGCGGACGATCCGTGTATTGAACTCCCTTTCGAGGTGCCGTCAGAGGTAGTGTATCTGCATTCCGACCATATGGAAAGCTGATTAGTCACACAGCTGAAAAGTAGGCTCAGTTCACTACATAATACCCGCCTCTCAGTGGAGTACGACAGATCCGCATAGAGCCAACCAAACATGTGCCGTCCTACTTATATGTTATACAATAATAATATATGTCCGAAACAACAGATACCATTGATGACCTGCAGCCGTATAGAACGAAATTAGAATTATATTAATACCTTCAGCTGCTAACAGACGTTGATCTATATCAACGGGGGCCAGGTGAAAATTTGTGCCCCGACCAGGACTCAAACCTGTGATCTCCTGCTTACATGGCAGGGGCACACATTTTCATGTGTACCCGTTGACGTATGTCAACGTCTCTAAACAGCTAAGGGTTTTCATTTCATTGTAACTTATCTTTAATTTCTGAATATGAAAGCATCACTGGACCTGTTTCAAGACAGAAATAACAAGGTTTAAAACTTCATGACCAGAATTTGGAATATGAAAAGTTCTGTGCTCTACAACATTTGATACTTGGTGTGTGGCCGACCGCGGTGGTCTCGCGGTTCTAGGCGCGCAGTCCGGAACGGCGCGACGGCTACGGTCGCAGGTTCGAATCCTGCCTCGGGCATGTATGTGTGTGATGTCCTTAGGTTAGTTAGGTTTAAGTTCTAGGCGACTGATGACCTGAGAAGTTTAGTCGCATAGTGCTCAGAGCCATTTGAACCATTTGAACTTGGTGTGTGATGAAAATGTTGCTCCACTCAAGAATTGTAGTTAGGCCATATTTCTATTTTTTATCAATATCTGGGAATGGTCGCGGCAGTATTTTGAAATTTCCTCGGCCATTTTCCTTTCCTCTTTAAGTTTCGCCAGCTGTGCCACATGCAATTCTTGAGTGGTGGCTAGCCGTATCAGCTGCTGGAGCGCCTAAACCTGGAAAAATGTTCTTGAACAGGCCCTGTTAAAAACGTATGTTGTAGGTATACAAAAAAGAGCGACATGAATATTTAAAAATTTGTTTGTCTCAGGGGTCAGCATTATAGAAATTATCAAGAATCTAAGTTTGAGATACTTGACGGAAGATAGCTAATATATCCATACCGTCTACTCCAGAAATTCCAAGAAGCCATCTCGAGCAAGAAATATAAGAATATTCGTCCACCTCATATGCATAGCACTGTGGAGTTTCTGAAGAATAAATTACATCAAAGACAGCTCGATGATGATGATGATGATAGTTTGTGGGGCGCTCAACATCGTAATCATCAGCGCCCCTACAGGTTTCCAATCTTCCCGTTTGCAGTCACGTCACTTCCCGAATGATGATGAGGACAACATAAACGTGCAGTCCCCGGGCTGAGAAAACCCCACCCAGGCCGGGAATCTAGCCCGGAATCCCCCTGATCCAGAAGCAGCAGCCCTAGCTTCTAGGCCACGAGCTGCGGACAAAGACAGCTCGAAGAAATGCATGTAAGTTAATACACTCCTGGAAATTGAAATAACAACACCGTGAATTCATTGTCCCAGGAAGGGGAAACTTTATTGACACATTCCTGGGGTCAGATACATCACATGATCACACTGACAGAACCACAGGCACATAGACACAGGCAACAGAGCATGCACAATGTCGGAACTAGTACAGTGTATATCCACCTTTCGCAGCAATGCAGGCTGCTATTCTCCCATGGAGACGATCGTAGAGATGCTGGATGTAGTCCTGTGGAACGGCTTGCCATGCCATTTCCACCTGGCGCCTCAGTTGGACCAGCGTTCGTGCTGGACGTGCAGACCGCGTGAGATGACGCTTCATCCAGTCTAGGAATGGTAGAACGATGGGTTCGGTGACGGTTTGGATGTACCGTGCACTATTCAGTGTCCCCTCGACGATCACCAGAGGTGTACGGCCAGTGTAGGAGATCGCTCCCCACACCATGATGCCGGGTGTTGGCCCTGTGTGCCTCGGTCGTATACAGTCCTGATTGTGGCGCTCACCTGCACGGCGCCAAACACGCATACGACCATCATTGGCACCAAGGCAGAAGCGACTCTCATCGCTGAAGACGACACGTCTCCATTCGTCCCTCCATTCACGCCTGTCGCGACACCACTGGAGGCGGGCTGCACGATGTTGGGGCGTGAGCGGAAGATGGCCTAACGGTGTGCGGGACCGTAGCCCAGCTTCATGGAGACGGTTGCGAATGGTCCTCGCCGATACCCCAGGAGCAACAGTGTCCCTAATTTGCTGGGAAGTGGCGGTGCGGTCCCCTACGGCACTGCGTAGGATCCTACGGTCTTGGCGTGCATCCGTGCGTCGCTGCGGTCCGGTCCCAGGTCGACGGGCACGTGCACCTTCCGCCGACCACTGGCGACAACATCGATGTACTGTGGAGACCTCATGCCCCACGTGTTGAGCAATTCGGCGGTACGTCCACCCGGCCTCCCGCATGCCCACTATACGCCCTCGCTCAAAGTCCGTCAACTGCACATACGGTTCACGTCCACGCTGTCGCGGCATGCTACCAGTGTTAAAGACTGCGATGGAGCTCCGTATGCCACGGCAAACTGGCTGACACTGACGGCGGCGGTGCACAAATCCTGCGCAGCTAGCGCCATTCGACGGCCAACACCGCGGTTCCTGGTGTGTCCGCTGTGCCGTGCGTGTGATCATTGCTTGTACAGCCCTCTCGCAGTGTCCGGAGCAAGTATGGTGGGTCTGACACACCGGTGTCAATGTGTTCTTTTTTCCATTTCCAGGAGTGTATTTTTCGTCTTGCTCCTTATGGGAATGAAACGGAAAGATATCGTACTTCGTCATAAATTAATTGAGACTGTCTAAGGAATTATTCCTTGCACCGTGTTGCCATTTTTTCGGCTTTGAGCGGAGTTTTTGTCTTGAGACATGTTTCATAGAAATCGAGTTGCTCAGTGACAGTTGACGGGAGTTTCCTACAGATTTGTTCTTTCGCTCCGATTAAACACGTCGTGTAAAGGGTGTAATACATAGCACTCTTAATAAATATTTCATTTAGCTGTGGTAACCTTCGTAGTTGGGCAATTTCAGTCCACCCTTGTATACACTTGTTTATTCCAGTGCTAGAAAGAGTTTTACAATTCGTTTTCCCTAGAGCTGTCAGGAAGCTCTAACACTTTTGCCCTTAGATGGAGTGCAAGAGCGCATACGAAGCGAACTACTAGTCCATTAACACTAAATGATCAATTTTGATGAAACATCTCAGCATGGGTACACAATCCAAAGCAGAGAAGTAAAATGGTTTACTATGAGATATATCTCCTTATTAATTCTGAACATTTAGAGTTTTTGGACGTCGAGGTAGTATGGGGCAATAAAAATAACTTTTGCTACGCGAATTGTAACGATCTGCCCACCCTGATATCTGAGTGGTCAGTGCGACGGACTGTCATGCCAATGGGCCCGGGTTCGATTCCCGGCTGGGTCGGAGATTTTCTCCACCCAGGGAACTGGTGTTGTGTTGTCTTCGTCATCTCATCCCGATAGACGCGCAATTCGCCGAAGTAGCGTCAACTCAAAAGACTTGCACCAGGCGACCGGTCTTCCCGACGGGAGGCCATAGTCATAAGATATTTCCATTTACCTTCCTCTCTAAGGAGTGGAGCTGAGGCTGTAAAAGAAGAGTTAACTCGCGGCGTCTAGATACCTAGACTATCTTAATCCAATGTTTGAGAATGAGACCACTTAGTGACTTGCAAGAAAGTTTACACATTATATCTTTACGAAGCTTTTTCTTTCTGATGCCTCCCACAAAGTAATGAAAGGAAAAAAAATTTATAGCTTTCTATATTTTCACTGTTCGTGCAGTAGAACTGCCGCAACAGTTATGACGAGTTAAGGAATTACTTCCTTTCTACTGCCTCTATTCTCAACAAATGTTGCACGTACACCACTAAATATGCTTGCGAAATTATGTCGTTGTACGACACATAGTTCAGGATATGTAACGTCATAAACATTCACATATGTGAAAATTTGCCTTATAAGACATGACGTTTTGATGTATTTATCTACATCTAAGAAATGGTTCAAATGGCTCTGAGCACTATGGGACTTAACTGCTGAGGTCATCAGTCCCCTAGAACTTAGAACTACTTAAACCTAACTAACCTAAGGACATCACACACATTCATGCCCGAGGCACGATTCGAACCTGCGACCGTAGCGGTCGCGCGGTTCCAGACTGTAGCGCCTAGAACCGCTCGGTCACCACGGCCGGCTATCTACATCTACATCGATACTTTGCAGTTTACACTTACAAGCCTGCCAGAGGATTCATCGAAGCACTTTCACACTATTTCTCTACCGATCCACTCTCTAACCTCGGGCAGGAAAAACGTAGACTTAAATATTTCCGTGCTAGTTATGTTTTATTTTATTTCTTAACGATGGTCATTTCTCCCTATGTAGGTGGATATCAACAAAATGTTCTCGCAGTGGAGGAGAAAGCTGATGACTGAGATTTCATGAAAAGCTCACCGCAACAAAAAAGGCTTTGTTTTAATGAGTATCACCCCGACTCGTGTATATCTGGTAAGGATCCCATAGCGCGCAGCAATAGACTAGACCAGGACGGACGAGCGTAGTTAGACAGTCTCTTCAATGGATCTGTTGCAACTTCTAAGTGTTTTTCCACTAAGACACAGGATTTGATTCACCTTCCCCACAACATTTTCTGTGTAATCGTTCCAATTTAAGTTGTTTGTCACTGTAATCTCTAGATATTTAGTTGAACTGACAGGCTTTAGACTGTGTGATTTCCGTGTAACCGAAATTTGACGAATTCCTTTTACTACTCACGTGGATGACCTCACACTTTTCATTATTTAGGCTCAACTGCCAGTTTTCGCACCATACAGATGTCTTGGCTAAATTATTTTGCAATTGGTTTTGATCTTCTGGTGACATTAATAGACGGTAAATGACAGCATAATCTGCAAAAAATCTAAGATAGCTACTCAGATTGTCTCCTAAATCGTTTATATAGATTAAAAACAGCAAACGGCTTAGGACACTTCTCTGGGGAACTAAAGATGTCACTTCAATTTTGATCGATGACTTTCCGTCAGTTGTTACGAACTAAGATCTTTCATACAGGAAATCAAGAATCCAGTCGCACATCTGAGGCGATACCGTAAAGGCATGCAACGTGATTATAAGCCGCTTGTGAGTAAGCGTATCTAAAACTTTTTGATAATCTAGAAATGTAGAATCATCTCGTTCTGCAGTCAGCCTCAGCTGCCGATTCTCCAAATTTTCTCAATAGTGCTTCACGAAAAGAAGTTGCCTTGCTTGTTGTTAGAACCTACCGGTAAAGAATCTAGTAGCCCACCTTTGAACTACTTCTATGTCTCCTTTTAACCCGGCCTGGTACGGATCCCAAAGACTCGAACAGTACTCAGGAACAGGTTGCACTAGCGTCCTTTATGCAATCTCCTTTACAGATGAACCACACATCCCTAAAAATCTCCCAATACACCGGAGTCGACAATTCGTCTCCCTACAACAATTCTTACGTAATCGTTCCATTCCATATCGCTCTGCAGCGTTACGCCTAGACATTTAATCGCCGTGACTGTGTCAAGCACCTCACTAAAAATGCTATACTCGAACATTACGGATTTATTTTCGCTACTTACCAGCTTTAACTTACATTTTTCTACATTTACAGCTCGCTGCCATTCATCACACCAACTAGTCGTCTTGTATCCTCCTAAAGTCACTCACCGACGACACGTTCCCATACACCACAGCATCATCAGCAAATAGCGGCAGACTGCTGCTTACCCTGTCCGCCAGATTATTTACGCATATACAAAATAACAGTGGTCTTATCAAACTTCCCTGGGACACTCCGTGTGGTACCCTTGTCTCTGATTAACGCTCGCCGTCGAGGACAGCATATTGGATTCTGCTCCTTAAGAACTCTTCGAGCCATTCTGATATCAGGGACCCTATTTCGTATGCTTGTACCTTCATCAAAAGTCGGCAGTGTAACACCGTGTCAAATGCTGTACGGAAATCTAGGAATGTGACATCCAAGTATCGCCTTTCATCCTTAGTTTAAAGGATGTCATGAGAGAAAAGGGCAAGCTCAGTTTCGCACGAGCGATGCTTTCTAAAAGTGCTGATTTGTGGATAGAAGGTTTTCCTTTTCAAGGAAAATTAATTTACTCCAACTGAGAATATGTTCAATAATTGTGCAGAAAACTGAAGTTAGGATTCCGTTCATTTACCCTTCTTACATACACGAGTCACCTGCGCTTTATTCCAGTCGCCTGGGGCTTTGCACTGGGTGAGGGATTCGCGATTATGCAAGCTAACAAAGGAAACTCCCCATCGTACCCCTCAGATTTAATGGTAAGATGGATCAGTGGTTAGCCCATCAAAAACTGAACACAGATCAAGCATGAAAACAAGAAAAAGTTGTACAGAACTATGAAATAAGAATCAAAATCGAAACAGTGAACGGTCCAAGCTTAACATGTGCAACATTGAAGGAACCGCGAAAAGAAACGTGTCGTGGTTGTGTGGTCACGGTGTTACACTGCGATGCAGGAGATCCGAGTTTCAATCTCCCTTGCACCCCATTTACGTTTTCTTTCACATACTTATGAACTGTCTGCCCGGCCATTGACGTGTCTGTTCTCCTTCTATAGTCTTGGCAATTGTCATACCGTGCATTGCTTATAGAACATGAATCATGTGGTAAGAATATATTACCGTCGTAAGTAAATGTGATGAAGTGAGAGCAGGCGAGATGCCGCATGGATCTCTCACAGAAATAAGAACAACAAATAAAAGGGTGTCACAGCAAAGGAGTTAAGAGTCAAAACTTCCAAAATGCTTTCTCAGCTAGTATAGGTATAAATGTAATTTTACTTGAATGTACAAAACTTTTTCGGTTTAATACATTAATCTAATGAAAACAATCTGCATATCGTTGACTGATTTCTAGTTTGTTTCAAAACCTTTGTGGGGCATGTTAACAGGAGTACACGAACGTGAAGATGCAAAGTGTGTATGGGACTCTGGTGCAGCCTCATGAGAGATATGCGCCTGTCAGCTCTCTGCAAAGCCTGCGGCGAGCATGCTCCGACAGCCATGCAGCGATCGCTCTGCTGCGTGAGTTCGTGGAGTCCTTGGCCAACTGCAGCCTCTCTCCTCTAACTTCTGAGTTTTTCCCCACGAGCATTGCAATTGCTGTTGCTCGTGGGAACAGCCACCTAGAGCGAATTAACTGCGTGTAAGTAATCGAACAATGTATTTTCTAATTTAAGGAAGTGTTAATGCGTACCTTGGAATAAGATTACATCTTACTTTCTTCACCACTTTTGAGGGTTATGATTTTCCTGCCAGTGATCACTCGCTGTTAATCTTAACGACTAAAATATTTTTATTTCTGAGGTATCCTGATCTTACTATCAACTTCAACGTTTGTTATTTTATAATTGTATAATGAAAATTTTATATATAATGGGCATGTGGTTAAATATTGAATGAGAAGTGTATAATATAAAATCAGTAAATAATATAAAGTCTGTGAAATAGGTATCAAACATATAAAGAAAAATTAATACTAGTGCTCAGTTCAGTTTCAATTAATTTATGAGAAAGAAAGAATAATCGACAAATAATATCACATTGTCCCGAAATTATTTAATATGACACTTATACTCAGCAGCTTACTGATTAAGTTACCTATCGCTAAGAAATTACCTTATCACTTTTCATTCAGCTATTGTGGGAATTGCTGTAACTATTTAAGATAAAATTTATTGCCTTTCTTTCTTAAAACCTTCCATATAAAATAAACAATGTCATAGTTTGATGTGTAAATTCATTAATTCATTCATACTATTGCTACCCTTATATTTTTCAGTCTACGTGTGACTGACATAGAGTAAAATATATCAGTTATTTTAAATATTCCATCTGATCATTCTGCTCTACATCGATTTTCAGAAACTGCTTTCACTATGTTGAGTGCTGCTACATCATTTAATTATTTTTTTTGGTCATTAGGTAAAAGTTTTCTTCTATGACGTTTATCTTTCCACTAGATTTCTTAAAATTCTCTTTCTCATACATAATATATCATTGCTTCCGTTAATCAGTTTTAAAACTGAATTTACACATTTTAAGTATCTTCAATTTGAAAAAATTACTCATTTTTGTCTTTAAAGGTCTTTCAAAACTTTTCATGATTGAAGCCATCCTTTCTGTAAAAATACAGAAAACATTAATGTAACATTGTCAAATACTGTTCGTCGCCTGCTTCGTGTACTGGTTACAGTCACTGGCAGATAACGCTTGGGTTCACTGATTCGATTACTGCTTTCTACAGTTAGTTACTGTTTCACCTTAGTAAGTTCTTGAAGGTTCTGGGATTCATTTATGAATCATTGGACTCTATTAGAGCTTTCTGTGTGTATACAGACAGTAAACCTCTTAGCTGAAGCAGTCAGTTCAACTCCACCTGTACTTTTGTATGTGCTTAATAAACCTGATTACAGTGTGAATTGGTAGTTCCTGTCTACGACTATGCTGTCATTACTGGTACTTCAATGCGATTAGTACACATAGTTTCTTGGAGACGCCAGGTATCTCAGACAGTATCGCTGTGACTGCAATAAAGTGAACCAAAAGACATCACTGTAAAAAAAAAATCGTCCTGCAGTGTTTTTGGGAGAAGCTGGGTATGATCTGCAAAATGCCTGAGTGATTGGATCAAGTCGTCAAATGCAAGAGATATGATGAATTGATGTGTCTTGCCAACGTCTGCTTTTACTTAGACAGTATACCACAGCAGTGCTTTCAAAACAACAAAGAAAAGCAGAAGAGCTGGAACAAATTTCTAACAGAAATTAAACAGACATTTGGTGGAATCAACACCACACCCACAGAGTTGAAGAACATTGAAGGATGGAACCCAACATCAGAGTGATGAGACATGATAGTCGTATGTAGAGAGCACCATAATCAGTCCTGAAAACTGAAACGAGTGAAAGTAGATGATAATAGAGGCAAAAACGTTACAGTAAACATGAATCCTAAAACAAGCCGTTTGCGAGATAACAGAGAATACGTGGTTACGAACAGTCACTGACTTAAGTATGAAATATCGTTCTACTTAGTACGAATTTACCGGTAATGTACGTTTTTCGATTAATCCTCGGACTAATTTGCTCAAATTTGACATAAAGCCACATGCTGTTCTTCAGTGACAACATCAGCTGCGTTTCTCATTGAATTCATTCGGTAATCATCTCACTGGATCACACAACTGTCCAAGAAAACCTGATTGGTGTGAGTATCTTCCGTTACTTCGCGGATCTTCCAGGACTGCTTGAGGATACTCCACTTGTACCACGTTGGGTATTTTCTGTTTAGGACCACCTCAAAAGTGAATTCATAAATTCATATTACAAGATCTTCCAGAACTGGGTACCTAACTATACAGCCTCGTCAAACTTTACGAAATGATCTGGCGGTGTTCGAAAGAAAACGCAACTCACTGCAGAACGAGCACGGTATTGGTCCCAAATGCGAGAACGACAGTGGAACGTCTCCTTCAATTGCTGCAAGAGTATAGTAAATGTTAGCGTGTAAGTAGTACTGTATTTCTAAGTAATGAAATTTGAGCCCTTTAGATGGGGAGTCAATCAAAAAGATTACATTTCAGAGACATTTCTACTAACTGGGACAATATATCGTACTGAAGTCAGAGACGCCTCATACCCATCCTTCCTCAATTATTTTTCTTTAGGGCCAGCAGCATAATATATGCCAGATAACGACATCATTATTAGAGAGATGCACCAGAATAACAGCTTATAAGAACTAATCCTTATTAACGACAGTCAGTTTCGGCATTTATAGGCATTGTCAAGTACCTGCGAATACAATTTTGGTGAGATCGTGTGTAAATGAGAATGTAATTCATATTAAAATGAGCATATTGTCCTCACGTCTAGAATGATGTCACGTCCACATTACGCAGTTAGTGGACTGTCTTATAAATGTCAAATGTTTTCATGAGATGGTAATGATGCAAATATACTGAAAATAATATGTAAACTGTGGTTTAACAGTTCTATTCTTACGACGTTATATCTTTACAAAGATTACACAGATGAACAGCGATTATATATAATTTTGTCACCACTGTCTTTGGTTGCTGCATGTGGTGCTTCAGCCATATTTTGCGTGTTCTAAAACTTCAATAAATTACTTGAGATAGTATTTGGGTCTAAATTCTGCATGCTTGTTTAACATTTCTTGTGGGTATTTCCTCGTGTATATATAGATTTTCAGTTTCTTAAGATTGTTCATTTCAAGTCCATTTCGTGTTTTGTGCAGAACTTGGAGTGTATTTTCGTTTGTATCAAAGGTGTGGTTTTGATTTTTCAACTGCAGAAAAAAGTTTGACTGATTTTTCTCGCTGTATTTTTAATGTGTTCTATATATATGACGCTAAACTTTCTTTGTGATTAGACGTAATATGGACGCACCATCATTCCAGACATGAGTATAATATGGCCACTTAAATATAAATGACGTTCACATTTATACACGATATCACATAAATTGTATTCCCACGTATTTGGCAGTGACGATAAATTCCGAAACTGTTTGTCGATAATAAAGATTAACTATTATAAGCAGCTATTCTGGTGTATGTTTCTGATAATTCGCAGTTATCTCTCAAACGAATCGCTTGTGGTTGGATGTTCACTATAAAGCTTTTGCTCCTATTGTAGCGTATTTTCACCAACGTCAGTTATGATAGTTAATTATGACACACCCTGTGTACAGAGTGCTTTGGAGTTGTATCACACATTGAACCCAAATACACTTCTGGAAATTGAAATAAGAACACTGTGAATTCATTTTCCCAGGAAGGGGAAACTTTATTGACACATTCCTGGGGTCAGATATATCACATGATCACACTGACAGAACCACAGGCACATAGACACAGGCAACAGAGCATGCACAATGTCGGCACTAGTACAGTGTATATCCACCTTTCGCAGCAATGCAGGCTGCTGTTCTCCCATGGAGACGATCGTAGAGATGCTGGATGTAGTCTTGTGGAACTTCTTGCCATGCCATTTCCACCTGGCGCCTCAGCTGGACCAGCGTTCGTGCTGGACGTGCAGACCGCGTGAGACGACGCTTCATCCAGTCCCAAACATGCTCAATGGGTGACAGATCCGGAGATCTTGCTGGCCAGGGTAGTTGACTTACACCTTCTAGAGCACGTTGGGTGGCACGGGGTACATGCGGACATGCATTGTCCTGTGCAACAGCAAGTTCCCTTGCCGGTCTAGGAATGGTAGAACGATGGGTTCGATGACGGTTTGGATGTACCGTGCACTATTCAGTGTCCCCTCGACGATCATCAGACGTGTACGGCCAGTGTAGCAGATCGCTCCCCACACCATGATGTCGGGTGTTGGCCCTGTGTGCCTCGGTCGTATGCAGTCCTGATTGTGGCGCTCGCCTGCACGGCGCCAAACACGCATACGACCATCATTGGCACCAAGGCAGAAGCGACTCTCATCGCTGAAGACGACACGTCTCCATTCGTCCCTCCATTCACGCCTGTCGCGACACCACTGGAGGCGGGCTGCACGATGTTGGGGCGTGAGCGGAAGACGGCCTAACGGTGTGCGGGACCGTAGCCCAGCTTCATGGAGACGGTTGCGAATGGTCCTAGCCGATACCCCAGGAGCAACAGTGTCCCTAATTTGCTGGGAAGTGGCGGTGCGGTCCCCTACGGCACTGCGTAGGATCCTACGGTCTTGGCGTGCATCAGTGCGTCGCTGAGGTCCGGTCCCAGGTCGACGGGCACGTGCACCTTCCGCCGACCACTGGCGACAACATCGATGTACTGTGGAGACCTCACGCCCCACGTGTTGAGCAATTCGGCGGTACGTCCACCCGGCCTCCCGCATGCCCACTATACGCCCTCGCTCAAAGTCCGTCAACTGCACATACGGTTCACGTCCACGCTGTCGCGGCATGCTACCAGTGTTAAAGACTGCGATGGAGCTCCGTATGCCACGGCAAACTGGCTGACACTGACGGCGGCGGTGCACAAATGCTGCGCAGCTAGCGCCATTCGACGGCCAACACCGCGGTTCCTGGTGTGTCCGCTGTGCCGTGCGTGTGATCATTGCTTGTACAGCCCTCTCGCAGTGTCCGGAGCAAGTATGGTGGGTCTGACACACCGGTGTCAATGTGTTCTTTTTTCCATTTCCAGGAGTGTATAATGGAAGCTGACTTCGTTTCACACCTAATGATGGGGATAGCACCACAGCGAAGACTTAATCAAGAGGTGCTAGTACAGCGACACAATGCATAAGGAAAAAGTATGCGGAAATATGTTCGACAGACTCCCGTATGCCGTATCAACGGCAGTCGGGAATATGAAAGTAGTTGAATAACTCGTTATCATTCCTTTTTCCTGGCCTCTATCCCGTATCTTTATGGCGTCGACATCTTAATTATTGGATTTGGGAATGTTAGAGGTAAATGGTAGCTAGATCCCCTTCCTGTCACCACCCCTCCCCCACAATCCTGTCTGCAACTGGTATTATCCTATGCGAAAGTGTAAGAACGTTTTCGAAATGTTTGCGAATCGTGTAACTGACGTGGTACGTAGGTACCAGCCCGGTATTAACATGACTGGGTGAGATAAACTACCTAAAAATCACATACAGACATGCTGGTACACAGACCCTGGTCGTTAATCCATCGGGCAAATTCGATCCGGGGTCGCGTGCCTCCCTGAAACAAGGAAGCGGTCTGCCAACGTGCGTGGCTGTCCGAAAATGTGATAATACAACAGGTACGAGTGTTTATAACAAATTTTAGGGTCGAACGCAGATAGCCGAAAGTGAATGTCGAGTGAAGAGGAGGTAGCATCGCTAATCGAAGAAGTGGTTCAAGTGGCTCTGAGCACTATGGGACTTAACTTCTGAGGTCATCAAACCCCTAGAACTTAGAACTACTTAAACCTAACTAACCTAAGGACATCACACACAGCCATGCCCGAGGCAGGATTCGAACCTGCGACCGTAGCGGTTGCACGGTTCCAGACTGTAGCGCCAAGAACCGCTCGGCCACCCCGGCCGACAGAAGTGGTTCGTCGATCATTAAACTGATCTGTTGAAGCCATACCATCATTGAGGAATGGACATGACATAGGCTGCAAACGTCAAAATACAACCAAGGCCAAGGTTTTCGACGGCACAGATACTATGTGATCCCTCGGCCACTCGATTTCCGTCTGGAAAAACAGACATTGGCAAACAGAGGACAACCAGCTGGTATATTTCCTCTGGGGGCCTCTGAGAACGTCTTACGTGAACGTAAAGAATGAAGAAGAGGGTTCAGCGAGTACTTCACCTCTAGAAATGAAACAACTCGGGAATTGTACGCACGCCAGGAAACCACAGAGGAATTAAACCGAGCTGCGGGACGGCGTGCATCTCTGTAGCCTGATCGATGTCACTCTCCAACACAACGTAGTCGTTTCCCGTCGCTATATAGGGTTAAGTCGCTCTCCTAACCGCCGAAATACAGTTAAGAACTAAGCGATAAAACCAGCTGCGTAGGTAATGCCGCCCCAGATTATAATCCTCTGTGGACGACAGTTGCCAAGATTTCGAAAAATAATATCGATGACAGCATCAACTATAAACCTGTCCAAGCGCTAATCTTTTCTGGAGCGTCATTTTCTGTGTTAACAGAAGACTATCGTCGTCAGCTGAAAAATGCCAGAAATGGCAAATCGAAAATATATCGAACCAACATGAACCTGTGTTCCAGGAAGAACTATTAAAGACAGGAAATAACTCTTCGAATTTATCGTTATATCAGACTGCAGACTGGGTGTAAGCTAAAGACTAGATTTACTAAATGCAGACTGAAATACAGACGTAATGCTAGACAATAAGGAATAAATTCATTAATGTATGCAATATTTTATCTTGTTGTACCATGAGAAACAGCTTGACAAATTCATTTTAGTATCTTGATGATTATATAAGCATAGAATTAAACAATCTAAATGTCTTCTAAAAGTTTCAAAGAACCAAAGCATGAGAAAATTACTAGCAAAACTGAAATAACAGCTAATCTTTTTTAAAAAGTGGATAAGGTAGTCTCAGATTAGATAATCATGAATACAACTTGTCGTTTAATTAATGATTTTATTTTCCAGTATCAAGATTCAGTGACTGTCTATTATTATCTCTTACTCTTTCAAAATATTATGTTTTCTTCTTCACAGACCTCACATTGAAACGTTTGTACCGATCTTGTTAGAGAAAACAGCAATTTCCTCAGTACTGTAAGATTGAAAGTCTGTTTTTTACATCATCGTGCTCAAATGAGGCAACCCATATTTAGCTGCAATTTCATGAAGTTTTTCTACTAAATAAATCGCTTCTTTTCTATAGTTGTTTCTGAATGCCAAACAATGCAGATGGATTTCATTTTCATGTAATCTGTCAATGATTCTCCATTTAAGTTCCTTCACTCAGGTCCTGATTACATTCTTTCCAACAGAAGACTGGACAATAGGCTAGCTTTCCACGAGGTTATTAAGCGCTGGTTTCATCAGTTCCGTTGCTTTTCTGCCTGCTATCAGTACTTCTGAGCTGACGTATAGAGCTTGTCTCTCTATTAGTTATTGAACTTCTGTAGCTGATGATTTTTCATTTTTCTTCTTGCAACCTTTCTTCACCCTCTTTCTGAAGTTTCTCTTCTGTTCTTCTGTCCAGGTGCTGTTGGTAACAGTTCTCGGACTGTCTGCGTAATTTTGATTCTCAGCAAGTTTTCTAAAAAAATCTATATTGTACCAAGTCAATTGTTCTGCTGATTTACTGAACATATTTTTCCGTTTCAAACAGCCAAATGATCTAAACATACATGTCAGACAGAGAATTATTTTTGATCAGTCTGTCATCATTCATTCTGAGAGTGTAACTGTAAAATTTTATTCGTCATATTCTTAAAGGATCATAGGTTTTCCAAGTTTGTTGATATAATTCCTGAGATATTGCTTTTATCCAGGCTCCACGTAAGCAGACTGACCCAAAAATTTTCCTTTGAATTTTTTTCTTCTGTTTTTGTGTTTCCATTTAGCGATCTGCCTCCAGTTATTAAGTTTGATAATGCGTATAAGGCATGTAATTTGATTACTGCTTTGTAGAGTTTAAGTTTTGCCTTCCATAATAATGCTTTTCTGTTCCATAGGCTTTTTTTCTTTAGTTTCTCTCTCTATTAGCCAAACGATTCAATCCTGAGGGTTATATGATTTCCTCTATATATCTGAATTTAGTCGCCAGAAACATTTTGCGACTTGAGGTGCCACATATTTCGTGCAGGTGGTGCCCGACAGACCGTTAATATTTGAAAAAAGTCAGAGTTGAGAACCACCAAGAGCTGCTGATGCAATGTTAGTATCCAGAGTGTACTCCACACAAGAGGATGGACTCTACAAGTATTTCACTGTATAAACAATTTTACTATTGACTGCATCACGAATTTTACTGTTGATGGTAATTTAGAATGGTTTTTAGTTGATTCTTTGTCACCGCAGTAAGAACAATAACATACAGGCTGAAATAAATAATTTTATGTAATGTTGCTTGAACCTGGTAATTAATAGATGTTTATTTCATCTTAGTGGTTCTTAAATATATCTTCTTTCAAATTAATTACCGCAGGCCGACCGTCTAACTACTGCATAAATACTTCCATGTACTGATCTTTTGTTTGTTGTTGTGGTCTTCAGTCCTGAGACTGGTTTGATGCAGCCCTCCATGCTACTCTATCCTGTGCAAGCTTCTTCATCTCCCAGTACCTACTGCAACCTACATCCTTCTGAATCTGCTTAGTGTACTCATCTCTCGGTCTCCCTCTACGATTTTTACCCTCCACACTGCCCTCCAATGCTAAATTTTCTGATCCCTTGATGCCTCAAAACATGTCCTACCAACCGATCCCTTCTTATAGTCAAGTTGTGCCACAAAGTTCTCTTCTCCCCAATCCTATTCAATACCTCCTCATTAGTTACGTGATCTATCCACCTTATCTTCAGTATTCTTCTGTAGCACCACATTTCGAAAGCTTCTATTCTCTTCTTGTCCAAACAAGTTATCGTCCATGTTTCACTTCCATTCATGGCTACACTCCAAACAAATATTTTCAGAAATGACTTCCTGACACTTAAATCTATATTCGATGTTAACAAATTTCTCTTCTTCAGAAACGCTTTCCTTGCCATTGCCAGTCTACATTTTATATCCTCTCTACTTCGACCATCATCAGTTATTTTACTTTCTAAATAGTAAAACTCCTTTACTACTTTAAGTGTCTCATTTCCTAATCTAATTCCCTCAGCATCACCCGATTTAATTGGACTACATTCCATTATCCTCGTTTTGCTTTTGTTGATGTTCATCTTATATCCTCCTTTCAAGACACTGTCCATTCCGTTCAACTGCTCTTCCAAGTCCTTTGCCGTCTCTGACAGAATTACAATGTCATCGGCGAACCTCAAAGTTTTTACTTCGTCTCCATGAATTTTAATACCTACTCCAAATTTTTCTTTTGTTTCCTTTACTGCTTGCTCAATATACAGATTGAATAACATCGGGGAGAGGCTACAACCCTGTCTCACTCCTTTCCCAACCACTGCTTCCCTTTCATGCCCCTCGACTCTTATGACTGCCATCTGGTTTCTGTACAAATTGTAAATAGCCTTTCGCTCCCTGTATTTTACCCCCGCCACCTTTAGAATTTGAAAAAGAGTATTCCAGTCAACATTGTCAAAAGCTTTCTCTAAGTCTACAAATGGTAGAAACGTAGGTTTGCCTTTTCTTAATCTTTCTTCTAAGATAAGTCGTAAAGTCAGTGTTGCCTCACGTGTTCCAACATTTCGACGGAATCCAAACTGATCCTCCCCGAGGTCCGCATCTACCAGTTTTTCCATTCGTCTGTAAAGAATTCGCGTTAGTATTTTGCAGCTGTGACTTATTAAACTGATAGTTCGGTAATTTTCACATCTGTCAGCACCTGCTTTCTTTGGGATTGGAATTATTATATTCTTCTTGAAGTCTGAGGGTATTTCGCCTGTCTCATACATCTTGCTCACCAGCTGGTAGAGTTTTGTCATGACTGGCTCTCCCAAGGCAGTCAGTAGTTCTAATGGAATGTTGTCTACTCCGGGGGCCTTGTTTCGACTCAGGTCTTTCAGTGCTCTGTCAAACTCTTCACGCAGTATCGTATCACCCATTTCGTCTTCATCTACATTCTCTTCCATTTCCATAACATTGTCCTCAAGTACATCACCCTTGTATAAACCTTCTATATACTCTTTCCACCTTTCTGCCTTCCCTTCTTTGCTTAGAACTGGGTTGCCATCTGAGCTCTTGATATTCATACACGTGGTTCTCTTCTCTCCAAAGGTCTCTTTAATTTTCCTGTAGGCAGTATCTATCTTACCCCTAGTGAGATAAGCTTCTACATCCTTACATTTGTCCTCTAGCCATCCCTGTTTAGCCATTTTGCACTTCCTGTCGATCTCATTTTTGAGACGTTTGTATTCCTTTTTGCCTGCTTCATTTACCGCATTTTTATATTTTCTCCTTTCATCAATTAAATTCAATATTTCTTCTGTTACCCAAGGATTTCTACTAGCCCTCGTCTTTTTAGCTACTTTATCCTCTGCTGCCTTCACTACTTCATCCCTCAGAGCTACCCATTCTTCTTCTACTGTATTTCTTTCCCCTATTCCTGTCAATTGTTCCCTTATGCTCTCCCTGAAACTCTGTACAACCTCTGGTTCTTTCAGTTTATCCAGGTCCCATCTCCTTAATTTCTCACATTTTTGCAGTTTCTTCAGTTTTAATCTGCAGGTCATAACCAATAGATTGTGGTCAGAGTCCACATCTGCCCCTGGAAATGTCTTACAACTTAAAACCTGGTTCCTAAATCTCTGTCTTACCATTATATAATCTATCTGATACCTTTTAGTATCTCCAGGGTTCTTCCACGTATACAACCTTCTTTCATGATTCTTAAACCAAGTGTTAGCTATGATTAAGTTGTGCTCCCTGCCGCCGTTGGATAAGCAGCTGCAGCAGCAAGTCGTATAACCCTAGCTTCTTATTTGTTACATAGTTTAATTTCTTTGCGTGTTTTTGGGTACTTGCATTGTTTAATTCGTATATTTCGGGCGTATTATAGTATTTGAGGGTTGTAGCATCGCGCCTTAGTACCTGAATAGTGCAAATTCGCGTAGTCGTCTGTCTTCTGTTTTTGTTGTGAACGGCCAGAGTCGGTTGGCCAGTCAGTGTGCTCCCTGCCGCCGTTGGATAAGCAGCTGCAGCAGCAAGTCGTATAACCCTAGCTTCTTATTTGTTACATAGTTTAATTTCTTTGCGTGTTTTTGGGTACTTGTATTGTTTAATTCAAATATTTCGGGCGTATTATAGTATTTGACAGTTGTAGCATCGCGCTTTAGTGTTTACTTCGTAGATTCTTACTTAAATTGCGTGTGAGTTTCGTATAGGAGGGGCAGTTTCGAGTTTTAGTTACTGTAATCGTAAATTCAGCAGATTGTAGCGCAGTCGTTAGGCATTTGTACAGGTTAGTTGATACATTCTTTGCGTGTTCCGCTTGCGTTATCTAGGCACCGACTCGTGTTTCAGTAACTGTTGTTAAACATCGATTAGAATGGACAGGGACTGCGATTGCTGTGTTCGGATGAGGGCTGACTTGGCATCCCTTCGCTCACAGCTGCAATCGGCGCTGACTTCGGTCGCGCAGCTTGAGGCTGTTGCCAATGGGCACCACTGTGGGGAGCCGGACTCGGGTATCACGGGGGTGTCAACCTCATCCCGTCTGTCCCCAGATCGGTCTGCCGCTGTGGTTGCCCCGGTTGCTGCCCGCAGTGGAGCTGAGCCCTCGCCTGTGGTTGATTGGGAGGTCGTTCCAAGGCGTGGCAGGCAGCGAAAGGCGTCCCCGGAAGCTGACCAGAAAGCCTCCCCGGTGCGTCTGACAAACCGGTTTCAGGCACTGTCTCTGGCTGAGCCAGATGCAGCTGCCTGCCCTGTTTCAGAGGATCATTCTCAGCCTTCAAGGTCCGGGCAATCGCAGAGGTTGGGCTTACTGGTAGTTGGGAGCTCCAATGTTAGGCGCGTAATGGGGCCCCTTAGGGATATGGCGGCTAAGGAGGGGAAGAAATCCAGTGTGCACTCCGTGTGCATTCCGGGAGGAGTCATTCCTGATGTGGAAAGGGTCCTTCCGGATGCCATGAAGAGCACAGGGTGCAGCCAGCTGCAGGTGGTGGCACATGTCGGCACTAATGACGTGTGTCGCTTTGGATCTGAGGAAATTCTCTCTGGATTCCAGCGGCTATCTGATTTGGTGAAGGCTGCCGGTCTTGCTTATGAGATGAAGGCAGAGCTCACCATCTGCAGCATCGTTGACAGAACCGACTGCGGACCTTTGGTGCAGAGCCGGGTGGAGGGTCTGAATCAGAGGCTCAGACGGTTTTGCGACCGTATTGGCTGCAGATTCCTTGACTTGCGCCATAGGGTGGTGGGGTTTCGGGTTCCGCTGAATAGGTCAGGAGTTCACTACACTCAGCTGGCGGCTACACGGGTAGCGGAGGCTGTGTGGCGTGGACTGGGCGGTTTTTTAGGTTAGAAGGCCTCGGGAAAGTGCGGGATGGGCTGCAATGTCAAAGGGTGCTTGGCAATTACAGGACGTGCTTGGATCAAGGAACAGTCGGAATTATAGTTGTAAACTGTTGTAGTTGCGCTGGAAAAGTCCCTGAGCTTCAAGCGCTAATAGAAAGCACAGAAGCGGATATCGTTATAGGTACAGAAAGCTGGCTAAAGCCTGAAATAAGTTCTGCAGAAATTTTTACGAAGTCTCAGACGGTGTTCAGGAAAGATAGATTAGGCAGAATTGGTGGTGGAGTGTTGGTGTCTGTCAGTAGTGGTTTATCTTGTAGTGAAGTCGAAGTAGATACTCTGTGCGAATTGGTGTGGGTGGAGGTTATACTTAACAGCCGAATTAAGTTAATAATTGGCTCCTTCTACCGACCCCCAGACTCCGATGATACAGTTGCGGAACAGTTCAGAGAAAGTTTGAGTCTCGTAACAAATAAATACCCCACTCATACGGTTATAGTTGGTGGGGACTTCAACCTACCCTCGGTATGTTGGCAAAAATACTTGTTCAAAACCGGTGGTAGGCACAAAACGTCTTCCGAGATTGTCCTAAATGCATTCTCCGAAAATTATTTAGAGCAGTTAGTCCACGAACCCACGCGAATTGTAAATGGTTGCGAAAACACACTTGACCTCTTGGCCACAAACAATCCAGAGCTGATAGAGAGCATCATGACTGATACAGGGATTAGTGATCACAAGGTCATTGTAGCTAGGCTCAATACCATATCTTCCAAATCCATCAGAAACAAACGCAAAATAATTTTATTTAAAAAAGCGGATAAAGTACCACTAGAAGCCTTCCTAAAAGACAATTTCCATTCCTTCCGAACTGACTATGCGAATGTAGACGAGATGTGGCTCAAATTCAAAGATATAGTAGCAACAGCAATTGAGATATTCATACCTCATAAATTGGTAAGAGATGGAACGGATCCCCCGTGGTACACAAAAAAGGTCCGAACGCTGTTGCAGAGGCAACGGAAAAAGCATGCGAAGTTCAGAAGAACGCGAAATCCTGAAGATGGGCTAAAATTTACAGACGCGCGAAATTTGGCACGTACTTCGATGCGAGATGCCTTTAATAGGTTCCACAACGAAACATTGTCTCGAAATTTGGTAGAAAATCCGAAGAAATTCTGGTCGTATGTAAAGTACACAAGCGGCAAGACGCAGTCAATACCTTCGCTGCGCAGTGCCGATGGTACTGTTATCGACGACTGCGCCGCTAAAGCGGAGTTATTGAACGCAGTTTTCCGAAATTCCTTCACCAGGGAAGACGAATGGAATATTCCAGAATTTGAAACACGAACATCTGCTAGCATGAGTTTCTTAGAAGTAGATACCTTAGGGGTTGCGAAGCAACTCAAATCGCTTGATACGGGCAAGTCTTCAGGTCCAGATTGTATACCGATTAGGTTCCTTTCAGATTACGCTGATACTATAGCTCCCTACTTAGCACTCATATACAACCGCTCGCTCACCGATAGATCTGTACCTACAGATTGGAAAATTGCGCAGGTCGCACCAGTGTTCAAGAAGGGTAGTAGGAGTAATCCATTTAACTACAGACCTATATCATTGACGTCGGTTTGCAGTAGGGTTTTGGAGCATATACTGTATTCAAACATTATGAATCACCTCGAAGGGAACGATCTATTGACACGTAATCAGCATGGCTTCAGAAAACATCGCTCTTGTGCAACGCAGCTAGCTCTTTATTCGCACGAAGTAATGGCCGCTATCGACAGGGGATCTCAAGTTGATTCCGTATTTCTAGATTTCCGGAAAGCTTTTGACACCGTTCCTCACAAGCGACTTCTAATCAAGCTGCGGAGCTATGGGGTATCGTCTCAGTTGTGCGACTGGATTCGTGATTTCCTGTCAGGAAGGTCGCAGTTCGTAGTAATAGACGGCAAATCATCGAGTAAAACTGAAGTGATATCAGGTGTTCCCCAGGGAAGCGTCCTGGGACCTCTACTGTTCCTGATCTATATAAATGACCTGGGTGACAATCTGAGCAGTTCTCTTAGGTTGTTCGCAGATGATGCTGTAATTTACCGTCTAGTAAGGTCATCCGAAGACCAGTATCAGCTGCAAAGCGATTTAGAAAAGATTGCTGTATGGTGTGTCAGGTGGCAGTTGACGCTAAATAACGAAAAGTGTGAGATGATCCACATGAGTTCCAAAAGAAATCCGTTGGAATTCGATTACTCGATAAATAGTACAATTCTCAAGGCTGTCAATTCAACTAAGTACCTGGGTGTTAAAATTACAAACAACTTCAGTTGGAAGGACCACATAGATAATATTGTCGGGAAGGCGAGCCAAAGGTTGCGTTTCATTGGCAGGACACTTAGAAGATGCAACAAGTCCACTAAAGAGACAGCTTACACTACACTCGTTCGTCCTCTGTTAGAATATTGCTGCGCGGTGTGGGATCCTTACCAGGTGGGATTGACGGAGGACATCGAGAGGGTGCAAAGAAGGGCAGCTCGTTTTGTATTATCGCGTTATAGGGGAGAGAGTGTGGCAGATATGATACACGAGTTGGGATGGAAGTCATTACAGCATAGACGTTTTTCGTCGCGGCGAGACCTTTTTACGAAATTTCAGTCACCAACTTTCTCTTCCGAATGCGAAAATATTTTGTTGAGCCCAACCTACATAGGTAGGAATGATCATCAAAATAAAATAAGAGAAATCAGAGCTCGAACAGAAAGGTTTAGGTGTTCGTTTTTCCCGCTCGCTGTTCGGGAGTGGAATAGTAGAGAGATAGTATGATTGTGGTTCGATGAACCCTCTGCCAAGCACTTAAATGTGAATTGCAGAGTAGTCATGTAGATGTAGATGTAGATGTGCAAAATTCTACTAGGCGGCTTCCTCTTTCATTTCTTAGCCCCAATCCATATTCACCTACTATGTTTCCTTCTCTCCCTTTTCCTACACTCGAATTCCAGTCACCCATGACTATTAAATTTTCGTCTCCCTTCACTATCTGAATAATTTCTTTTATTTCATCGTACATTTCTTCAATTTCTTCGTCATCTGCAGAGGTAGTTGGCATATAAACTTGTACTACTGTAGTAGGTGTGGGCTTCGTATCTATCTTGGCCACAATAATGGGTTCACTATGCTGTTTGTAGTAGCTTACCCGCATTCCTATTTTCCTATTCATTATTAAACCTACTCCTGCATTACCCCTATTTGATTTTGTGTTTATAACCCTGTAATCACCTGACCAGAAGTCTTGTTCCTCCTGCCACCGAACTTCACTAATTCCCACTATATCTAACTTTAACCTATCCATTTCCCTTTTTAAATTTTCTAACCTACCTGCCCGATTAAGGGATCTGACATTCCACGCTCCGATCCGTAGAACGCCAGTTTTCTTTCTCCTGATAACGACATCCTCCTGAGTAGTCCCCGCCCGGAGATCCGAATGGGGGACTATTTTACCTCCGGAATATTTTACCCAAGAGGATGCCATCATCATTTAATCATACAGTAAAGCTGCATGTCCTCGGGAAAAATTACGGCTGTAGTTTCCCATTGCTTTCAGCCGTTCGCAGAATCAGCACAGCAACGCCGTTTTGGTTAATGTTGCAAGGCCAGATCAGTCAATCATCCAGACTGTTGCCCCTGCAACTACTGAAAAGGCTGCTGCCCCTCTTCAGGAACCACACGTTTGTCTGGCCTCTCAACAGATACCCCTCCGTTGTGGTTGCACCTACGGTACTGCCATCTGTATCGCTGAGGCACGCAAGCCTCCCCACCAACGGCAAGGTCCATGGTTCATTGGGGGGGGGACTGAGCTTTTATGAATGTGATTAGCAACCCAGTTTTAGCTGCAATTAGGTTTTCTACTAAATAAATCGCTTCTTTTCTATAGTTGTAGAAACTTGTTTAGTTGTTTCTGAAAGTCAAAATATGGAATTCATTTTCATGTAATCTGTCAGTGGCTATCCATTTAACTTCTTTCACTCAGGTCCTGATTACATTATTTCCAGTACAAGACTGAACAATAGGCTAGCTTTTGATGTGTGATTTCACGTTTGTTTCGTCAGTTCCGTTGTTTTTCTACTTATTTATCAGTGCTTTTAAACTGACAGGGTCTGTCTCTTTATTTATTCATACATTTTATTTAAGTCTGTGACACAGATCTTCGTTAGCTTTTGCGGATTTGTTAGATGATCTTAAAATTGAGAATAGGGTATTTTCGTATGTTAAAAAGATGACTAAGATTGTTATTCTGAGTGATTAGGCGTATAAGATTCAAACAGCATTGACAGTCATTATTGTCACAAACGTCTGTTATCTTTATTACAATCTACCGCTCTACCTTTTCACTGTGAGTTTAATTTCGTTGAAAGACATCTCCGTCCTTGCAACAGTAGGAAAGCATATATCGAAGGTATATTACTGTTAACTTCAGAATGCAAGACACATTTAAGTAGGAAATTTGTGAGTCAAAGTCGTAGCATTTGCCGGTACAATGCAACCACGTTTTGCGCATCTTCTCATTCTTTCAGAATAATCAAAAACAATACTTCAGTAGTCTTATAGATGTGTTTGTACATTGTGGTGCGACACACATTTGTAACTCATTTTCCTAAACCTAGATTCTACAACAAGACAACATTGTAAATGAGCTTTACGACAGCAGGAGCAGCTAACTAACGGGTAACGTCACAGGCATCACATTAATCGAACGGAGCGGTTTACCGGGCTATCAAATTATTTGAAATTAAGTTCTTTTCTTTTTAAAAAATAATACTGTAATTCAAGAGGAAAAAGGAATGTTATAAGCATAAAAAGACATATTTAACCATTTAAAACGATTCCCAGAAAACAGTCAGATATCCTTTTTGTTCTTATATGAGCTTTTTTTGGTCAAATGGTTGAGTATAACGAAAATATGACTGCCTGTAAATTACAAAATGGAATTTTGTCCGAGTTTTCGTAACCAAATAAAGAGTGGAAGATAGGTAAGAGAGGTATAAAATTGAGCAGCGTGATATCTAGTGTTGCAAAAAGGGATTTATTATATTTAAATGACTCATGTTAATTAACAAAGACTTAATTTGTGATTTAAAGAAACATTTTTGTCCGAAATTTCATTGCCATACGAAGAGTGGAAAATAGACAAATGGGATTTCAAATTGGCCAGCGTGAGGTCTAGGTTTGCAAAAAAATATTTAGTTGCTTCAAAGTAATCTGGGTAATTGAGAAAAATTTTATTAATGTTTTGAGGGAAAACATTTTCACAGCCAAACGAAATTACAAAATGGACAAATGGAGTGTCAAACTGACCAGCGTGAGATCTAGTTTCTTAAAAGAGTCTTCAAATACTTGAAAGTTATCAGGGCAATAAACAAAAACAAATTAAATAGTTATTTTAGGGACAATTTTTGTCCGAATTTTCATACCCAATCAAAGAATGGGAAGTGGACAAATGGGGTATCAAATTGACGAGCACAACTAGTTTTCTAAATACATAGTTAATTTCCTTGAAAAAAGTCAACGTAATTCAGAAACATTTAATTAGTTGTTTGAGGGAGGTTTAGCTTTCCGGAAAAGTGTTTAATTTGTTGAAAATAATCAGTAATTAAGGAGATTTGAATAACTGATTTGAGGGCAGATTTTTGTCCGAATTTTCATAGCCAAGTACAGAGTGAGAAGCGGACAATTAGGGTATCAAATAGACCAGCTTGAGGTGCAGTGTTGAGAAAAAGTTCTTTGTTTCAAAAAAATCAGAACGATTAAGAAAATCTTAATTAGTTATTTGAAAATTTGTATATATGACGAATAGCCATGGATACCTATGTAAATGAAGTGTCACAAAATTCACCTCTTCAAGACCTAGCAATTTTTCACATAAAAAGTTACATTTGTGTGATATTTAATTCTCAAAATTGCTTCCTTTGCACCAAGTACTAACTTCAGAATATTTAGAGAACACAAGGTGCTGGGAAAGCGATTTTGTAAACGTCTCTATAGTAACGTCTCTGTGTTATCACAGCTCAATAGGTGACTACTGTTTCTCCTTGAGCCGTTTCAGGAGCAAAGATCAACGTTCAGGGATATGACAGAAACATCAACTAAACATTGGCCCTAAAATACACACTGCAAGTGGTATAAGAAGTAGAAAAAGTGTATTTCGCTGGAGCGAAGATGAACAAGTCCTCACAGCTCTTCAGATATGCACTTTAGAGACCATGCTAATAGACAGTTTTTCTTATTTTGGTTCATATTCTTTGGTGTAATGTCACGTGTGCTGGACTGCTGTTGAAATTGTTCATGTTTTATGAAGTTTTAGTGTTCAGCTACTTATTTTAAAGTTTATTTGCTTTAATATGTTCTGTAATAGTAATTTATAGTGGATTTTCATTAATCTCAGTCTTTCTTCCGGTGTTATTGACTCGATTGGTCTATTATTTGTGAACGTGCTTACGTCGTTCGTCCAAGCCTCACACCTCAGTGTCTACATTTTGTGGCCTGCAGTTGCAGCTGTAGCGGTTATAAAGCTAAGTACTGACGAAGTTATTTGTGCACTGTTATACAGTTATTAAATTTAATAGTTTTCAGTGGTGTTTCGTGCTGTTTCTGGTGAAACAACGATTTAATAAAGTTTTGAAAACGTTCGGATACTGTGTTTTTTTAGTTTCCTGTGCTTTGATTTCGTTTAGCTGACGTTTGTTATTGTTCCTAGTGAAGTGTTTCGGTAAAATTTTCATTCAGTGTTTTCACTTCGTTGAGTGCTCCAGTAGCCGCTTGAATTTTTGGTTTTAGCTAACAAGTTTGTGAAGTTTTGTTGGTATCGGTATTAGTTGTGGTTCTGGTAATATTAGTAGTTGCTTTCTTAGCAGAGAGAGAATTCTGAGACCGCTATTGTTAGTTCTATAAATAGTTCTACTAGTGTAGCTGAACTTAGGTAACGTAGACATATAGTTTTTTTCAGTACCTGCAAAATTTTATCATGAGTGAGAAGTGTGGGCTCTGTCGTAGATTTGTGAGTAGTGAGTTACGGTGTGGGATTTGTCCAAAGTAGCGGGAATGCAGTGGGGAAGTAGGTGGATACTCTAGCGATAGTAGAAATAAGTTGATAGAGGAGCAGGAGTGTGAGATCTGTGTCCTTGAGGGGCAGTTACAACGCGCTGAGGAGGAACTACACTCCTGGAAATGGAAAAAAGAACACATTGACACCGGTGTGTCAGACCCACCATAATTGCTCCGAACACTGCCAGAGGGCTGTACAAGCAATGATCATACGCACGGCACAGCGGACACACCAGGAACCGCGGTGTTGGCCGTCGAATGGCGCTAGCTGCGCAGCATTTGTGCACCGCCGCCGTCAGTGTCAGCCAGTTTGCCGTGGCATACGGAGCTCCATCGCAGTCTTTAACACTGGTAGCATGCTGCGACAGCTTGGACGTGAACCGTATGTGCAGTTGACGGACTTTGAGCGAGGGCGTATAGTGGGCATGTGGGAGGCCGGGTGGACGTACCGCTGAATTGCTCAGTACGTGGGGCGTGAGGTCTCCACAGTACATCGATGTTGTCGCCAGTGGTCGGCGGAAGGTGCACGTGCCCGTCGACCTGGGACCGGACCGCAGCGACTCACTGATGCACGCCAAGACCGTAGGATCCTACGCAGTACCGTAGGGGACCGCACCGCCACTTCCCAGCAAATTAGGGACACTGTTGCTCCTGGGGTATCGGCGAGGACCATTCGCAACCATCTCCATGAAGCTGGGCTACGGTCCCGCACACCGTTAGGCCGTCTTCCGCTCACGCCCCAACATCGTGCAGCCCGCCTCCAGTGGTGTCGCGACAGGCGTGAATGGAGGGACGAATGGAGACGTGTCGTCTTCAGCGATGAGAGTCGCTTCTGCCTTGGTGCCAATGATGGTCGTACGCGTGTTTGGCGCCGTGCAGGTGAGCGCCACAATCAGGACTGCATACGACCGAGGCACACAGGGCCAACACCCGGCATCATGGTGTGGGGACCGATCTCCTACACTGGCCGTACACCTCTGGTGATCGTCGAGGGGACACTGAATAGTGCACAGTACATCCAAATCGTCATCGAACCCATCGTTCTACCATTCCTAGACCGGCAAGGGAACTTGCTGTTCCAACAGGACAGTGCACGCCCGCATGTATCCCGTGCCATCCAACGTTCTCTAGAAGGTGTAAGTCAACTACCCTGGCCAGCAAGATCTCCGGATCTGTCCCCCATTGAGCATGTTTGGGACTGGATGAAGCGTCGTCTCACGCGGTCTGCACGTCCAGCACGAACGCTGGTCCAACTGAGGCGCCAGGTGGAAATGGCATGGCAAGCCGTTCCACAGGACTACATCCAGCATCTCTACGATCGTCTCCATGGGAGAACAGCAGCCTGCATTGCTGCGAAAGGTGGATATACACTGTACTAGTGCCGACATTGTGCATGCTCTGTTGCCTGTGTCTGTGTGCCTGTGGTTCTGTCAGTGTGATCATGTGATGTATCTGACCCCAGGAATGTGTCAATAAAGTTTCCCCTTCCTGGGACAATGAATTCACAGTGCTCTTATTTCAATTTCCAGGAGTGTAGATACCATGAAAGGGTGAAGAGTGGTGGGGAATGGGAACTAGCAGTTGGCAAGAAGGCAGCTAGGAGGAGGAGGTATTCAGACAGTTACACTTTGCGTATATGCAATAGATTGAACAGAAAGAAGAAGGTTCTGTTGCTAGGTAGTTCGCACGGTAGAGGTGGAGCAGGGAACAGTCTTGATAGGGACAGGGAGGTGATGACCTGCTAAAGATAGCTACTCAAACTGGTGGCACTAATGTGCATTTTGTGCAACGGTTTCAGCGTCATGTTTGGCCTCGTCTTAATGTGGCTGTTAGGCTCGTTAACACGGGCCTGGAGAACGCACTGATGGCAGAGGGCATGGGTCATATTTCAGTGGTGCCAGATGAGTCTATCAGTAGATTGGGTTTCACTAGGCATGGCGTGTACCTCAATAGGTATAGGAAGGGGAGGCTAGCAAAGGTTATAGGTGACAGTGAAGTGGGTGGTGGTCTGATCACTCATGGAAAAATTCCTGTAGTAGTTGGTGTAAGTGTTGCACCTTTTTTAGACTGAAGTCAGCTGATAGGTATACCTGCTTAAAGGAAGCCCCTCTAACTAAGGAACCACCTTCAGAGGACATCATGCTTCTAAACAGAGAAGGACTTAGAATATTTCATCAAAATATAAAAGGTATTAGAGATAAAGTTAGTGACCTGCTTATAGATATTGACTTTGAAATTAATGGTATAACAGAGCACCACTTAAAAAGTTTGACAATTCAGAGGCTTCCTTTACCAGGACACAAATTAACTGTACGTTAGGTCTGTTACGTACCTATCAGGTGTTACCTCATAACGATCGCTTTCTTTACATCTGTAGTGTCTTATTAGATTCCCCAAAAACCAGAAGCGGTGAACCGTCTAGAAACTGAGTGAGGATATATAAAGAGATGGATAGCCTACCGTACATTTTTGTTTTCATAGTTATCCTCATCTCCACTTCTTGAAAGTATATAGTATTTACAACAAAATTGCAAATGTCAATGTTTAGTTCAGGTTTTATTCGAAAATTGTTGATTTGTAACGTGGAACAGAGGGATCTTGTAGTAAAAATAAAGGAAACAATACAGATTCATCATATTGCAATAGAAAACGAAATTTACTCGAAAAAGGGAAAAAATAAAAAATGGAAAACAAAGATATATCAAATATCGCTTCAAAACTTCGTCCAACATACATAAAGTTTGTTTTTGTTATTCATAAACTATTTTCGCATTTATCAGTAATAACAGGAAACTCTTTTCTTTGATCGTGATGAAGAACGTTCTATTTAGTACAAAATAACAACAATACTGACATGTTTTTTATGTTTGTTCATGTGAACTGTACTTGCAACGAAAGTAATTTCTTCGGTTACACAAACAGTATATACTGTAAGGATATAAAATACCCAATGAATAAACATTGAATAATTTGCGCTTCTAATTATGCGCAAAACAAACAACAAAACAAAAAAGAAGAGAAGTCGTCTGCTCCCAGCTTCTCTCTTACACTTATTTTTCTCTCTACGAATGCTACCAGTAGTGCTGGTATTCGTATAATTTACTACGTCATTTATGTAGTCCACCCAAACCACCGAACCGTAGTTTTGGAAGAGGGGAACTCTACTTGAGGCAGATAAATAAAAGATAAAGAGAATTCACATGATTTCGCACGAACAGATAGAATCATCGTTTCCTTCAACAGCCCAATATGCGCGTAATGGAGGTTGTGCTGTGGTGGAAGGATCGAGACAAAGTCGCATTAACACATTACAGCATTACACAAAATGCGTCACTCAAATCACACACACCGAGCGAGGTGGCGCAGTGGTTAGCACACTGGACTCGCATTCGGGAGGACGACGGTTCAATTCCGCGTCCGGCCATCCTGATTTAGGTTTTCCGTGAATTCCCTAGATCACTTCCGGCAAATACCGGGATGGTTCCTTCGAAAGGGCACGGCCGATTTCCTTCCCTAATCCGAGCTTTTGCTCCGTCTCTAATGACCTCGTTGTCGACGAGACGTTAAACACTAATCTCCTCCTCCTCCTCAAATCACACACAGGATACAAATTAATAAATAAGCAGAACTACGAACCGGATCAGTAAGGTAGCGATAGATTGCGTAATTGAAAAGGAATAGTGGTGGCTTTTAGCGAATATTTTTTACTAGAAAATGAGTAGCGCCTACATCAAGGTATGTTGTAGGATTTTGTGATTGATGCGCTGATCCAGAATTATAATACACACAGCTTGTTAAGAAAGACTTTTAATACACTCAGAGTTTACACAATACGAAGTCACTAGGTCACAAAATATCGCTCCGAAGAGAATAAAAAGAGCTTAAAAAGACGAAATATATGTTACAGTAACAGGCAGTCTTGTTATTTCCCAGTCGATTTTCAGGTCGCTACACCAGCCCACCTCCCTTTTTTGTAAAAACCCGGAGCGCCGTGTACGTCGGGGAAGTGGTGTTTGATCTGCCGTCCTGCCTCGTCACTGCCGGCGGACGCTTTGGCGTACGTTATTGCAGGGGCCACTACAGCTTGTTTACTCGATGTCCGTGCCGATCGAATTCGTTGTCCGCTGCGAAGTGAGAGGTCCCACCCTGTAGACGCTAGCCCTTGTTGCATCCGTGTCGGTCGTTTCCTTTGCAAGATGAGCCGGCCTTAACATGCACCAGTCGAGCCACAGTGACTGCTACAGTTCCCCAGAAATCGTTAAATTTTTCGACTTCTTTGTGTGGCCCTGTAATTAAGAATTTGGGGGAGCTGCCTTAATCTTTACGGGCAGCAACCGGAAGGTGTTGTCCTCGATTAAGACCATCTCCTCGCTCCCATTCCAAAGGATTTTAAACGTGTGCCATCTTTTGTATCACCGGCTAAGGTCCAGTGTATTGTGGCGTTAAAGGCGGGAGGACGGAAACATATCGCAACCAAACGTGATTAGAATTGAATAGAAGCCTATGAATGAACACTGGGCTGTCACCGTGAAGCTTAGGCGCGGTAGGTTGTAGCAGAGGCATAGTCTCGGGGAATAGCTTCAAAGATTCAGAGACACTCGTCACCTGTATAATCTGTGTTTCTTTGTCGGTAATAAGTTCAGCAGGCAGTATTAAGGTTTCCCCACAGACCAGCTGGGCTGCTGTGTGTCACAAGTCATCTTTCAGAGTCATCGTTAAACCCAGCAGGAGCAAGACAAGGCGTCCATCCACTTTTCACCTCTGCACATCAACACTGCCATCAGGGTCCGGTGCAGCCGTTCCACCATCGCGTTACTTGCGGGATCGTAGCTGGTGGTGCGAATGTGCGAGCAACCACTCAGTCTTGAAACGTTGGTGGTAATTGTTTGCGCTGGCCCGAATTGTCAAACCCACCCATTAATCCAGCGTCTTCGCCACAGTAAATGCAGTAATGTCTACAATGGGGCACGCCTCAGGCCACCTTGTGAAACGATCAACAACGGTGAACAAGTAACAGTAACTGGCAGAATATGGAAACTGCCTTACAAAGGTCACACGAATATGCGATAATCGCGCTACAGCCGTAATAATAGTGCCTCTAGGCGCCGGTATATGCTTACCTACTTTGCACTGCTCGCAACGTTGACACTGTGGAGCCCACCTTCTGCAGTCCTTCTTCATCCTGGGCCAAATAACTTTCTTTATCAGTAACCGCAATGTGACACCCACTCCCACACGAGACAAATTATGAAAAGCGTCGAAGAATAAACGCCGACGGTTTTTGAGGACGAAACTCGAAGAATACTACAATATTTGTCACTCCACAAGCATATACTCAATTCTGCGACACGCACCTGCGCTAATTCCAGGCTCGACTGACCTTGTTACCGCAGAAAACAAAGCTCAGGGCTCAGTCATCGGGCCTTAGCAATACCATTCCACTGTCAACCCTTTATGTTTGAGCAGCATCTGGACAAGAAATCCTTGACCATATTTCTGCTTCCACTAAAGTGACGCACGTCTGTCGTAAACTATGACACGAAATACACATGTCTGTATTGCCTAGGAGACCCTTGGGGGTTACTTTTGCGAACTGAACCGTCAGAAGAGCGTAGCGTAGTCAGCGTATATGGAGAAATGTTTCGCTTCAAGTAAATCTCTAAAACGCCGAACGGCGGCATAGATGGGGTACAACTCTGTTAATGGCGCTCCAGTTCTTCTGAGCAGCTAAGAAAAAAATGCTAATGGTTCCCACGCGTAGTGATGTAGAACCGCCCCCGCTGCCACTTGATTAACATCCATCACGAGTGCGGTAAGCACATTATTCCATATATGTGCCAGCAGTACAGTCCGCGTTGTGTAGTCCTTGACTCTGTCGAAAGCCGTCAGTTGCTCCGTTTCCCATTTTTCACTGAAGCGCCAAAGAAACTGGTATAGGCATGCGTACTCAAATACAGAGATATGCAAACAGGCAGAATACGGCACTGCGGTCGGCAACGCCAATATAAAACGACATGTGTCCGGCGCAGGTGTTAGATCGATTACTGCTCCTATAATGGCGCGTTATTAAGATTTAAGTGAGTTTGACCGTGGCGCTATAGTCGGCGCACGAGCGATGGGACACAGTATCTCCGAGGTAGCGACGAAGTGGGCTTTTTCCTGTACTACCATTTCACGAGTGACCGTGAATATTAGGATTCCGGTAAAATATCAAATCTCCGAATTGCTGCGAGCGGAAAAAGATCCTGCAAGAACAGGACCAACAATGACTGGAGAGAACCGTTCAACGTGACAGACGTGAAACCCTTCCGCAAACTGCTGCAGATTTCAGTGTTAGGCCATCAACAATAGTCAGCGTGCTAACCATTCAAGGCCCGCTCGTGTACTCTTGATGACTGAACGACACAAAACATTACGCCTCACCTAGGTCCGGCAACACCTAAATTGGGCTCTTGATGACTGGAAACATGTTGCCTGCTCGGAAGAGTCTCGTTTCAAATTGTAACGAGCGGATGGATGTGTACAGGTATGGGGACAACCTCATGAATCCATAGACTCTGCGTGTCAGCAGAGGACTGTTAAAGCTGGTGGAGGCTCTGTAATGGTATGGAGCGTGTGCAGTTGGGGTAATATGGACCCTGATACGTCTAGATACGACTCTGACAGCTGACAGGTAGGTAAGCATCCTGTCTGATCACCGGTATCCATTTATGCCCATTGTGCATTCCGACGGGCCGGCCACTGTGGCCGAGCGGTTCTAGACGCTTCAGTCTGGAACCGCGCGGCCACTACGGTCGCAGGTTCGAATCCTGCCTCGGGCATGGGTGTGTGTGATGATCTTAGGTTAGTTAGGTTTAAGTAGTTCTAAGTTCTATGGGACTGATGGCCTCAGATGTTAAGTCCCATAATGCTCAGAGCCAGCCATTCCGACGGACTTGGACAAGTCCAGCAGGACAATGCGACATCTCACACGTCCAGAATTGCTACAGAGTGGCTCCAAGAACACTCTTCTGAGTTCAAACACTTCCGGTGGCCGCCAAACTCCTCAGACATGAACTTCATTGAGAATATTTAGGATGCCTTGCAACGTGCTGTTCAGAAGAGATCTCCACCCCCTCGTACTCTTACGGATTTATGGACAGTGATGCAGGCTTCATGGTGTCCGTTCCCTCCAGCACTACTACAGACGTTAGACGAGCCCATGCCACGTCGTGTTGTGGCACTCTTTTCCTGGTCGTATATTTTCCTCTTACGAGTAGGTAGGAATACAGCGGCGTGGAGTAGGTGCCAACGGTATTAGTTTAGCATGGCCAGAAACCTTCTCAAATCTCTAAGTTTTAGGCCGGGATATGTTGCTGATACCGTCTACGTATTCCAGCAAGGGTGTGATTCCCACCGACGATACTTGAAAGTCTAGGAACTTGACGCGGCTCTTTCCATCGTTGACGAGGGTGCCATACATGAAACAAATGGGGAATACGAGGCCCGTGCGCACTTTTTGGATGAAACGCTGCTAGTTTGGGCGTCATTCTCCAATCCATATGGAATATAACGGTACTTGAATAATCCAGATGGGGAGGTGAAGGCCATCTTTTCAGCATCAGCCGGCGCCACAGGAATTTTTGAATAAGCTCGGGTGCTGTCAGTGATGCTGAAAACTCTAGTTGTCGCCATGGAGTTGAAATCCATGACGTGTAGTATTGCATACCTGTCAGGTATCGTTCTGGAGTTTAGTGCAAGGTAGTCACAGCAGAATCACAAAGTGTTGCTGCTTTCTTATACCATATGGAACGGAGGAGGCCATTGCCTCTCAGATGCCTCATCACACCTCCCTGAATTTGCTTGTCTGTGTCGTTCTTTGCCGCCGATAACTTTTCTGATGAGAGAAGTCGGAACTTGGATGACAGCTGCGGAACGGGTGAGACGGATATAGCTCCTATCGCCTCCGTATTCAGTAGCTGCTATCTTCGCAACTGTCTCCAGTGTTCAGCTGTTGAGGTCCACAACCGATTTGAAATTGTGTTAAAAGTCCGCCATGAAACTAGGATTACTCACATCTGCTACCAAAAAATTATACTCGAATTGTCGGTTTAAGCTGATGCCTAATTTCATAGTCTTCTTGCCATATGCCTTGATGGTTGAATCCTTGGCCACTGTTAAGACGCGTTCAGTTGGAAATGACTTACCGGTAGCACACATAGATCTGAACCTATGTCCACCAAGAACACGTTTCCTGTATTCGTATCCACCACGAACAGCTGTTGAGATATGCTGACTGCACTCGCAAAACTAGTTGTTTGAGGATTCTGAAACACTTCGGAGCTGAGGTTTTCGCAGCCTGACACGAAAGTGATGCGGTAACGCCATGCGTTAATTAATTCAGTGCCGGGCACAAGCTCAAATTTATGATGATGCACCCCTGTATTTTGCTGCACGGAAGGAAATTCTGTTGTCCTTTTATCCTGTTCACTAGGGCTGAGAACCATTTCCGTTTCAGGAAGAAAACTAATTCACCCATTTAGCGCTGTTTGCTTGAAAACGCCTCGATGGTACCTCCGCGGTAGTCTTCTTGCATTGTGAGCCCGAGTGCACACCGCGAAATTTTTCGATTATGGGCGTCATCAGCATTTCAGGCGCTGTAGTCGGGGCAGGCGGGAAGGGAGACTGAGAAATACAGCATGACGGCCTTTAGCAAACTTTGTACGCCGAAGAGAGTTTGGGTGTTTATAAGAGGTCTAGGACTTGAGTGTCCTCCCTCCAAAATGTTGGTGAAACCAAAACCAATAATCCTCATCCTTATTTGATCGGTCTTTATAGTGCTTGACAGGGGCTGACTTCCTCCTTCAGTTTTTCTGTCCCCCGAACGTTGCCCATACTTTAGTACCGCGACATGGGCACTAAGTGCCAGAACGGTCACTGCCCGCTGCTGTGTGGAATACGTCAGAGCGTTCAATTGAATGCCTGGTCCGGGACTGGTTCGTATGATTACCAATGAAACTCTTGTGGCGGGCCTGCCAACCTTGTCGATTATAGTTTCAGTGCAGACAACACCAAATTATAGACAAACGCTAATGGCCTCAGCTTTTTCTGCCAGCACTGTGAGAGGCAGTTCGGCGTACGCAGCTAGTATCATTGTCATGTTATGAGGACACTTTTTTAATCAATGGATCCTCACTGAATTCTCAGGCAACAGAATGATAAACCACACGGCTTCTCAATAAACACTACACAATGACACTACGTGCTAAGAGAACGCACCAAACGGAATATAAAGAGCTTACGAAAGACAAAATATACGTCGCTGTAACTGAAATTGTTGCTTGTGAATTCCCGGTCGATCTTCAGGACGCTACAATGTCTTTAGTAAGTGAACCGCTAGAAATCAAAGAACTATGACCTTTAATTCAGAACTGATAACAATTGCGCTAATATTTCCACTGTTTTGTTACGGACAACTTTGCAAATTATGAGCGCTGTGTATGACTTCTCTCGCGACGCATGACAGAAACAGTTTCCCGGTTTTATTTTGGCAATAAAATCTTTGACATGTTTCTTGGTGCTGGAAGATGCGATTCAGATTTCCACATTACAAGAGACAAAGATTCCAGCCAAAGCTGCATCGAAGTTAATTTCACATGTAACACAATATAAATTAAATAGCGATGACCATGGGTTTTAGGTTTTTCCATGTTAGAATAGCTGGTTACGGAATAGGTACTGTAAGCCAGTTAGGACAAAGAAACTACAAGCATATTTTTCCCATACTGAAATTAGTTTAAGAAATCAAGATTTATTAGGAGAGACCTGCCTTAAAGATTTAATTTTACTCATGTGGACTGATGTGGGTCCACACTCAGCACAATTAATTCGTGTTTCCACATGCATATCAGCTGTTGCAGAACATGCTATATTCGTATTTTACGCAGGATGAATTTTTATGCAGCAAAAAAAATTACGTTTGTAATGTTTATATATTATGGAATATTCGATGTTTGTATAAATACCAGCATTGTGGAAAATTCGATGTCTGTAAAAACATCTGCAAAATCAATCCAGCAGTTCAGTTCCATTCTGGCTGTGGTATTCGTGATAAACGCGCTTTCTGCGCTAAATGTTGTATTTCATTGACGCCCTGCTTGCGGATTTCGGCTTGGGTGTGAGTACTAGTTTTTATTGCATTATAGTTTGTTAAAAAAGATGTTACCATTCGAAAAACATATTAACGGACAGACACAAAATTTACAAAATCTAATACAGATAGTTCTCGTATTGAAGTTCATTCCAGACGGCGCCAACTATCAAAAACTATCACGAAAGCTTATACGTTTTGCCAACGGGTGGCATATTGTTGTTAGTTCCTGTGCACAGGGTGCATACAACTAGTAAATTCCACAGAATCTTCATCAATGCTTAAAAATTGGGGCATGCTAACACTTAGAATAATCACTATATCGTTACAACTTCGAGTCCCTTGAATAAGACATTTGACAAAATTTTTGTAACTATCTGGTAGCAGGTAAGTCCCTCGTTAGTCATTGATGTGTATTTTATCCCCTAAACTGCTTGCCGTGAATGATTTCTTTCTCTCTGAATGGTAAGAGTTATATAAAATTTCTGAGTGAAATTTTTGCCATCCATTTTCCATATTTAGTCGATTATCTCATCTGTACATGGGGCCTCAATATTTTAATTGACACATTATTGTTATTAAACAAAATATTACTATTCGAAACTGGAAGTATATACATGTCACAAATAATATTTGGAAAGGGAAAAGAGTAATTGGACAACTTAACTTCTTACTATTGAGTGACAAAATTACATAGAAAACGGAAGTTTTGCTTGCAGCTCAATCGTAGAGAGTACCACCACGCATGGTGTCGAATTGTGGGAGCTAACCAAATAGGAGAAAAAACTGACGTCCTTTGAGATGGATTCTTGGCGAAGTTGTCGCATCTCCAGACTGGTTCAACTCAGAAATGAAAGAGTATGGAAAATTATAGGACAAACGGACAATATTCTCGGTGCAAAGATAGCAAAATATTAATCTGGTATGACCACCGTCAACGAATGGATCATAACACTTGACCAAAAAACATTTATGAATAAATAACAGCTGAGCGAAGAAAACGTGGAAGACAATATAGAAGTAGTTTGAATATGCAGATGATGGGATGAATTCAAGTTGTTCCAAAAGTCCCATTTGGTATTTTAAAACAGAGACTTGCTATACGATCTCCAGATGTTCTCCGTAATATTTTTATTGAAATCTAATGTTTTTGCCAGTCTGTTTTGACCGTAATAGTATTTTGTTGGATAGGATGACCTTTGACAACTGTTTCTGTGTTTTGTCGAACTTATGCCACTTTTGAGTGACCTTTTGGGTATTTCAGTTTTGCCTGACTTTGATTCCAGCTATTACGTCCTTCTCACATGTGCCATTCCTCTACTTATGCATGTGTTTCCTAAAAGACATGTCAATGCTTTGAAAAGCTTCGAAGCTCGTTATGTAGAAAGAGTGTATCAGTTTTGTTTAAGAAATTATGGGTTAATTCGTGTATTTCTGCTCTTTCCTTGTCTTTGTGTATATGTATATTTCTTCTATTCATTGCTTAGTAATCGAATAGAATTCTTATGACATAATTTTTGTTGTAAACTGTAAGTGTATCGCATGTCAGTGCATTATAAATGTTTTCAAATAGTAAATCCTGAAGAGAGTTTTAATATACTTGTACAAGGAAGGTTTACTTTCTCTTTATGACAGTGGAATAATTAGCAAGCGTCTGAAGAGATCTGTGTATTCAATTTTCTATTAAATCCAATAGATCTTCATCGAGACTTGTTCTGAAACTTCATCATAATTCTATACACAATCAGGTGTAATGAAGATTGTTCTTCCTTGAAGTCAATGTAACTTACTGTTCATGTGGAAAAATCTTCTTAACACTGTCCTTAATACACTATAAATAATTCATCTAACATTTCAAACACCATTCACAGTTTCTTCTTTAGTTGCAAATTTCTTTATTTTTAACTAACTAAGAAACTTGTCGTTGTCTGGCATTCATTTACTCGAATCTTCTATTGGTCCATCTCTTCCTCTCCCTATCTCTCTCCAACTTCACCTCCCCCCCCCCCCCCCCCGTTCTCTCTCTCTCTCTCTCTCTCTCTCTCTCTCTCTCTCTCTCTCTCTCTCTCTCTCTCTGTCTCTGTCTCTCTTTCTCTCCCTCTCTCTCTGTCTGCAAATTCCTTCATCCTCCCTTCTCTGTCCACCTCACCGTTATTGACCCCCCCTCCCCATCCCAATGAGAGTTTGGTGGTTTTTACGACCACAGCATTCCCCTCTAGATACTAAGTAATATGTGTACGAAGTTTGGTTGAAATCGATTCAGGTGCTTAGGAGGAGCCATTGAACATACGTGTATGTGACATACATTGTGTACGTATATGTCTGATTCTCTGCTTCTTGAACTATTAAGGCAGCCCTTCTTATCCACACCCCCACCCGAAGTGATATTGGGATTTCTTACTCCCACAGTAATTTTATACAAATAATAAGTGATGTACCTAACAAATTCGTCTGGAATTGTTCCAAGTGTTCCTGAGCTAAACTTCAATGTCACCCTCTTGTCATTGCCACTCCTATGCGATTTAGGTGGTTCTTAAACTCACAGTGCTTCTTTCTAGATAGTGGGTAACCAATAAACTACCACTTCTTCAAAGAATAGATCTCCAATATAAAACAGCTCCAAACTTCTGATTACAAGTGAGTCAGAGTGTTCAATATTTGTCGTTAAGGATGTGAGAGGCGAGGAAAGGTTCGAAATTACGCCTGAAGTATGTTGTAGGGCGCTAAGTGACATTGTCAGACGCTGGATGAGTATAATGTGTGTAATTTGCCCTCCGTTTTAAGAAAGCCTAGTTTCTCACTCATCTCAGTGTCTGACTTCGTATCTCCTGAACTACGTGTGGTACAATGGTACAATTTTGCAGATATGTCAAGTGGATATATATGGATCCTGCCTGCGAAATATGTTGCGAATACAGTTACTAGTAAAGAAGTAACAAGCGCCAGTTTTATTGCATGAACAGCGAAAATAAGGTTCTCGAAAAAAGTTTCTTTTATCATTTTGTGGAGCGTTTTAGTGAGAAAAAGTTTCGTAAGGCTTTTGACGTACGTTTAAAGCCTATTGCAAGCATCTAAAGGTAGCGAGCACCAAACTAGTATAAAATGCTCTTGTGCCAATTCTTACATGTTTAATCTGGACTACTTTAAAGTATTACTTTCGTAGTAACATACTCTTTTAGTAACTGTTGGACAGCTCAATTTCTATTTGCTTCATTAGTTGTAACTAAAGTAGTAACGCCTTTTTTAAAAAAGAACTAAGCCATTTCTGCACACTGCTGACATGTGCATTTTATTTACTCACACAAAATACTGGCTGTCGGCAGACGATATCACCTTTCGCCAATACAATCGTGTTAGCGTAATTAATTATGGAAAAGATTATTAAAATTCAGGGAAGCTAAATACTACTTTATTAATGATAAGATCGGTATATCATGAAAGAGAAAAATGCTATTAATGAATAAGTCTGTTGTTCAATCCTAAACTCCCTAAGCTTGATGTATTGTGAAATAGAAAAGTGCTATTAATTAACGAGTCTATTGTTCAAACGTAAACTCCCATATCTACAGCTACCGGCGTGCATTATTGGTGGGTGACAAGAATTAATTTAAGTGGCACCATGTACAACATTTTTAAAGGTTGAGATATGAACTAACAGCAATATGGAGGCACCCAAGGACAATTTAAGTGTTAAGAAACATTAAAAAAATACCAGACAGTGAAAAAAAATTGGAATTTGTGGTAAGTTCCTATGGGACCAAGCTGCGAAGTTCATCGGTTCCTAGGTTTACGCACTACTTAATCTAACTTAAACTAACCTACGCTAAGGACAACATACACACCCATGCCCGAGGAAGGACTCGAACCTCCTAAGTGAGGAGCCGCGCGATCCATGGCAATGCGCCCTAGACCGAACGGCTACCCCGCGAGGCCAGAGAGTGAAAAAGAGCGATTTTATGAATTAAGAAGTATATGGCCTGTATTGACTCTAAAATACACGATGTCAGCTCACTAAAAAGGAAAAAGTAATCTTGGAAAAAAAACACGTTCAGTAGAATGAAGAATCTCTTACACATGGATCACAATAGCAACTGAAAGTAATTTGGAATGACATCGAGACATTGTAATGTTATCGAGAATCGTTCCAAACTGGCAGTGGAGAGGCTGAGACTAAGACAGATTATGTCAGTCAAATGACTGTTGTTATGGTCCCACAAGTTTTCGAGAGGAAGTCTCAAGTGGATGGCAATGACATAACTGAAGACAATGTGGTCCTTCAAGCAACGACGATGATGATAACTACTCTGAAAATGTCAGTGTAACCCCAGAAGGTGACAGTGTGTGAATCACAGCATTCTTTTAAGTTAATTAGAATATTACATTGTCACCTGCAGTGCTGCGAAATGATTTGAGTGATACCTAACTAGCTGGAAACAAAGGATGTGCAGTAAGCAGTCAGTCTTCATCTGACTGTGGATTAATTACATGTGGTGTTCCTCAAGGTTCAATCTTGGGTCCGTTGTCTTTTCTTGTGAACATTAATGACCTCTGGTCAGTTATATTGCCAGATGCAAAGTTTTAATGATTTCAGATGATACAAACATTGCAACAAGTAGCAATTCATGTACAGATTTAGGAATGGCTCGTTAATCAAATATTCACTGACATTAATAAATGGTTTAAAGCTAATTCACGATCATTAACCTTAAAAAAGACCCATAACATGCAGTAAATAACCTGTAAGAGATTTCCTTCCAGCATATGTACAACATTGAAGACATGCAGATCGAAGAGGCTGATTGCGTTAAGTTTGTGGGATTACAACTAAATAAAAAATTCAGTTGGGGAGGGTATACCACAGAATTGCTGAAGCGCCTAAACAAATTTGTGTTTGCAGTGGGAATGAGGTCACATGTAGGAGATAAAAAATATAAAAAAACTTACATACTTTGCTCACTATCATTCTACACTCCCGGAAATGGAAAAAAGAACACATTGACACCGGTGTGTCAGACCCACCATACTTGCTCCGGACACTGCGAGAGGGCTGTACAAGCAATGATCACACGCACGGCACAGCGGACACACCAGGAACCGCGGTGTTGGCCATCGAATGGCGCTAGCTGTGCAGCATTTGTGCACCGCCGCCGTCCGTGTCAGCCAGTTTGCCGTGGCATACGGAGCTCCATCGCAGTCTTTAACACTGGTAGCATGCCGCGACAGCGTGGACGTGAACCGTATGTGCAGTTGACAGACTTTGAGCGAGGGCGTATAGTGGGCATGCGGGAGGCCAGGTGGACGTACCGCCGAATTGCTCAACACGTGGGGCGTGAGGTCTCCACAGTACATCGATGTTGTCGCCAGTGGTCGGCGGAAGGTGCACGTGCCCGTCGACCTGGGACCGGACCGCAACGACGCACGGATGCACGCCAAGACTGTAGGATCCTACGCAGTGCCGTAGGGGACCGCACCGCCACTTCCCAGCAAATTAGGGACACTGTTGCTCCTGGGGTATCGGCGAGGACCATTCGCAACCGTCTCCATGAAGCTGCGCTACGGTCCCGCACACCGTTAGGCCGTCTTCCGCTCACGCCCCAACATCGTGCAGCCCGCCTCCAGTGGTGTCGCGACAGGCGTGAATGGAGGGACGAATGGAGACGTGTCGTCTTCAGCGATGAGAGTCGCTTCTGCCTTGGTGACAATGATGGTCGTATGCGTGTTTGGCGCCGTGCAGGTGAGCGCCACAATCAGGACTGCATACGACCGAGGCACACAGGGCCAACACCCGGCATCATGGTGTGGGGAGCGATCTCCTACACTGGCCGTACACCTCTGGTGATCGTCGAGGGGACACTGAATAGTGCACAGTAGATCCAAACCGTCATCGAAACCCATCGTTCTACCATTCCTAGACCGGCAAGGGAACTTGCTGTTCCAACAGGACAATGCACGTCCGCATGTATCCCTTGCCACCCAACGTGCTCTTGAAGGAGTAAGTCAACTACCCTGGCCAGCAAGATCTCCGGATCTGTCCCCCATTGAGCATGTTTTAGGACTGGATGAAGCGTCGTCTCACGCGGTCTGCACGTCCAGCACGAACGCTGGTCCAACTGAGGCGCCAGGTGGAAATTGCATGGCAAGCCTTTCCACAGGACTACATCCAGCATCTCTACGATCGTCTCCATGGATGAATAGCAGCCTGCATTGCTGCGAAAGGTGGATATACACTGTACTAGTGCCGACATTGTGCATGCTCTGTTGCCTGTGTCTATGTGCCTGTGGTTCTGTCAGTGTGATCATGTGATGTATCTGACCCCAGGAATGTGTCAATAAAGTTTCTCCTTCCTGGGACAATGAATTCACGGTGTTCTTATTTCAATTTCCAGGAGTGTATTATGTCATATGGGACTAGATTCTGGGGTAGCTCATCAAATTGAACAAAAGTTTTTAGCTTGTAAAAATGCGTAATAAGAATCATTTGTGGTGTAAGTTCATTCTGTTATGTCATACAAGAATATAGTCTGGGATAGCTCGTCAAACTGAGCAAAAGTTTTAAGCGTGTAAAAATACGTAATAAGAATCATTTGTGGTGTAAACTCAAGAACAACATTAGAAACCTGTTCAAGGAACTTTGTATTCTAGCCACTGCTTCTCAGTATATTTATTCCTTAATGAAATTTCTTGCAAGTAATATATCTCTATTTCCAACCAACAGCTAATACATAGTATCAATACTAGGAATGAGACGATCTACATAAAGATGTGAAATACCTTACCTTGGTCCAGAAAGGTGTCCAATATTCAGGAACACACGTATTCAATAAATTCTAATCAACCATTAATAATTTATTTTCAGATATGGCACAGTTTAAATAGAGTTTGAAAGATTTTTTAATAGGCAACTCCTTCTACTCTATAGATTAATATTTTAACTGGGATTGTTACACTAGCTCAAGTAAAAATGTCTATTGGATTTCAGTTTTGACAGCACTTGGTCAGAGCCGTCAAGATTAGGTATTGTGTGTATGATAAATTTGTACCTGTTGGATCCAATACGTACCTCTTCACTTAAAAAGAATATTCTTTACATGAACTTTTTATTTCACTAGCAAGTTAGGTACAAGTTTCATTAAAATAATTAAGTATATAGATCTTCTGACAGCTTGGCCTGCAGTATTTGCTTCTGGGTGAAATACGTATTGGTCCATGTCATTCACTCCCACAGCATCAGGGTGAAACACATCTCCAACTTCTGCTACATAGATGTGCAGAACTGTAGCAGCGAAAATATTATTCTCACACTTATTTTGTTAATATCGCTTTGTTTTAGTGAGAATTTTGAAACGTTTCTTCCAAACAACGAATGTACGATCTATTACACATCTGGAATCAATATGGGGTCTATAGCAGCCCCCTTGGGCTCCTGTGTGGGGTCGAAACACATTAGTCATAAGATAACTGGAGAGAGCTTAGACGCTTTCTCCAACAAGAAACCCTTTACACTGCCCATTTTTAAATTGATCACAGAATATTTGCGTATTGCTAGAAAATAAATTCTTGCTATACCTGTCTGCTTCTGCTTGTGCTCCAGAAGCACAAATTACGGGCATATGTACACAATCTATGGGCCCTATGGCTCTCAGGAACCCATCAGTTCCATAGGACACCCTTTTGTACCTTGTTATATTTGCTTGGTTCCGTAGCGGGGGCCCACACAATGGCTTTAAGGCTAAACTGTGTGTGATACTGTTAAAAGCTTTCCCAGCAGTAGTACGATGGATATTAATGACATCCCCTGCTACGAACTTGATAAGCACCAGTGCGAAAGACTCGCAGTCCACAAAGAAGATGTAGCCTAGGAGACAAAGCATGGTTCCTGTCGGAATTACGCAGCAGGAATAGCTGCAGCATACCAAGTAGCGACTCAAAATATTCCTTCCGATACCCAAACAGCTCTTTCAAATCACTGTGGATATACAGTGCAAATGGGTCTCTTTCCTCCCTTACGACCCTCATTTTTGGTATGTCTAGCTCTTCCTTCATCTCCATGTGCTCTTTGAAGTCAGATAATACATAAAATTCGATAGTTAAGACGCAGAAACCGCAGAACAAACTTTATTCTCTTACTTTACTCCTATTACTGCCTAGACGTTATTTCTTCCTTAAGTTACTAACTTAGTAGATGATAGTGCTCTCTACCACTTATAGAGTCATTAAATTCACTTCGGTAGTAAATGAAACAATTACTCCTGTAATAATTTACGCCTTTAGTTCAGTACTGTCGACTGGAAGCCGCCGATTTCCTTCTCTCTTAGTAACGTACTACTTTATTTCACGTACTCTTGGTCGGTGCTCGGCCCTCTAAATGCTGTCATTCTGAGATACTGAATTAATATAGTCTTGGTATTTTCCCGCAGTGCGTTACGCTACTTTTTCATCGCAACCCCCACCTATTTGAGAGGTGGCCGGTTCTTAGCACCACAGTATTTCTTTTGGGACAGAAAATGATTTACGTACCAAGTTTCGTTGTAGTCAGTCCAGTAGTTTAGGAGGAGATGTTGAATTTACACACATTTTTGTAAGATACTGAAGTTTGCTACAAAATTTTCTGGGTCTAAAATCGTGTAACGCTTTTCCTATGGTACATACAGAAGCGTGTCTTGCGGAATTCATTTCAAAAGACTGAGTACACCGACTATCGTTTTTGTGTTATTTATTCCTTGCTAAATTTGTTATAAGTTATGTACTTCTCTTTCAAACTTGCAGTTCAATTCACATAATAAGTGCTACGAATAAAATCAATCTACATAAAGACTTGAGGTTAATCATTTTGTTCAAGAATGGTGGCCTATGAATTTGGTGGTGGTCTACTACTTCCATTCCATTGGTGAATATTTAAGTGTAACTAATTGATTTACTTATGTATTTATTATTAACCATGTATTATCACATGAATGCTATGGACACTCCAGCAAAGCTTCAGTGCAGTAATACGGTCTGTGTAATTCTTACAACGACTATTGTTTCTGACGATATTTGGCTACGATAGCTGTGGTATTAGTTCATTCACTTTAGTATGACACATTTATATGTTCGCGGTAAACTTTTTAGTTTATAAGTAAATGAAATATTTTTTTTACTTGTTCACCATCCTTTGGGACCATTTCACTTAGGACACATGTGACACTCCTGCATTTGTGACATGCTTCCTATCGCTGAGGACCCAATCAGTTCAGTTCCCTTTCCTCTCTTCAGTGGTTTTAGATTATTTTCTGTTCTGCAGTTACTGATATTAATACCTGCCATGTCGACATTTATGCAGTTGGTAGAAGGAGAAACGGTATTATCACACCCTGTAGCGCAGCGATTCCAGAATTTCTATCTTTTATCTGTCGCCTTCCGTTTCCATATCAGTATGATCCACTGACTGTGCAGCTAGTTTTCATCTGTCTACTACATTTAGATAGAATCAAATCGTCGTATTGCTTTTCGACTTCATTGACCATTCTCAGATTGTTCTCCTTAGACTTACATTGACTTTGTTCAGATTTTCTTTGTGAGGTACACTTCGACTTCGTTTAAATCTGTGCCGAAGCTCTGTTTGCTTCTATTAAAATTTTCTAACGTCGCTACTGAACAGAGACAAATATTTTCCTCACTACCATTCTCGACAGGTACATGCCTAATGTAAGTATTATGCAGTATTCTTGACCTTTTCCGTTGAAACGTAACATATATCTCCCCAGAGCTGAATGTTTGATGTTGATAATCTAGTAAATATTCAATCTCTTTTCTGTCACATTTAATTGCAAATACATTTTCCTACTTTTGTTGACACAGTTTTGAACGTATGTAGTCTCTAACGATATGACAGTCATATGATCAGTAATAACCTTCTCGACAGTAACTGCATCGAAAAGTTCAAGTCCGTTAGTTTACAGGACATCCAATATATAAAGCTCATTAGTCGGTTCTCTAACTAGCCAAACTAATTTTCTGTCAGGGACACCTGTTTTAATCGTATAAATCTCGTATTCCATATACGCTATCCGTTATGTAGAAATTTAAATTTAGCAAACTTACCACTGGATGACCGGGAAATTTTCTCGCAATATTCTCAATATACCCTCCAGCTTTCAGCCACTACGGCTACTAGGAATGGTAGTATACAAAAGTTCAAACTTCTTATATTTATCTTCACCCAGATTATTTGACACTGTCCGTGAAGACTACGGTAAAGACTACTGTCTTACAATGTTCTGCTGTCCCGGGTACATATTGCCCAGCCTACTACAGGTGCTCTCTTATGTGGCAAACGATGAGTCTCTCACACACTGCACCATGATGAAGCCTTCTCATATTCCACGAGATCCAGAAAGTAGGAGACAACGACATCCAGGTTGATGCCACGTTCCTCAACTTCTGGAAGGCATTCGACACAGTACCACATGATCGTGTTGCGAATAAGATACGAGCTTACGGACATCAAGCAGCTTTCTTACTGGAATCATAATAGCCTAGCAGATACAACTACAGATGCAAGACCAGCTTAGCTTACTGTTTACAATATATACAGGGTGAGGCAGCTTAAACAAGTCAGCTCAAATACGCGCCGTGCAGGATTAGCCGAGCGCTCTAGGCCCTGCAGTCATAGACTGTGCGGCTGGTCCCGGCGGCGGTTCGAGTCCTCCCTCGGACATGGGTGTGTGTGTTTGTCCTTAGAATAATTTAGGTTAAGTAGTGTGTAAGCTTAGGAACTGATGACCTTAGCAGTTAAGTCCCATAAGACTTCACACATTTGAACTCAAATACGCGTATATCGAAAATGAATAAATATATCGAGGTCCGGTTGTCGTCAAGTTGTAGCGTATAGTATTGCAAATTTCCTGAAGTTCGCAAATAATTTTTATCTTTTGTAGTCGCCGAATTACGACTTTGGATTTTTTCTAATGGGACTATTCCGTGGCATTTGAAAGGCTTCAGTGACATAATATGTATGGGACTTCATCAAATAGCGTCAAGCCAACCGCTGTCCAGCCATCAGGAGAAGAAGTTCCACAAACGTCTGTCCTATTAAGACAAATGTAAGCGAATACGTAAAACAGTGTTATGTGTTTGCGCTTAAAGCCCATCTGTCTGTTCACATGGCTCTGAGCACTATGGGACTTAACATCTATGGACATCAGTCCCCTAGAACTTAGAACTACTTAAACATAACTAACCTAAGGACAGCACACAACACCCAGCCATCACGAGGCAGAGAAAATCCCTGACCCCGCCGGGAATCGAACCCGGGAACCCATGCGTGCGAAGCGAGAACGCTACCGCACGACCACGAGATGCGGGCCATCAGTCTGTCTTCTGCCGTTGTAGCTAATAAAAACTGATGACTCAAATTAAATTAATAGTTTAGCCAGTGGTTAATTTCTGAAATTGTAAGTGATGAAGCGTACCTCTTAGACCATAAAACCACACCCATTGTTCCTCCCCTCCCCCTCTTTTTCCCATCCCCTAATAACCACAGGCTCCGAGTTTTGAAAGCTTGCGTTAAAAATTACAATGAGAAATTGTTTCTTACAAAATACTGCTCTGAAATTCAGGTTTTAAAACATTCTTACAACCAAAAAAATAAGTAAATAAAACCGTAAGATTTAATACGATCAGCGAGTGCTTTAAGTCTGTCCCCTTTGCTGTCTCAATTCCTAGTTCTGCTCGACACATATCCGCACAAGTTGGTAGTCTTTGTGACTATGAAGTCATGTTTTCAGCTGCTGCCAGCGGCACCGTCGAAACAGTTGCAGTGTAGCTGGTCGGTGAAGCGGACGTTTTGGGTACCTTCCTAGGTTTTAGAAACGTTCACCACGAATTTTCTAGAAATTTAAAATCTCTGATTAAAACATTTCATTAACTAATACACTCCTGGAAATGGAAAAAAAGAACACATTGACACCGGTGTGTCAGACCCACCATACTTGCTCCGGACACTGCGAGAGGGCTGTACAAGCAATGATCACACACACGGCACAGCGGACACACCAGGAACCGCGGTGTTGGCCGTCGAATGGCGCTAGCTACGCAGCATTTGTGCACCGCCGCCGTCAGTGTCAGCCAGTTTGCCGTGGCATACGGAGCTCCATCGCAGTCGTTAACACTGGTAGCATGCCACGACAGCGTGGACGTGAACGGTATGTGCAGTTCACGGACTTTGGGCGAGGGCGTATAGTGGGCATGCGGGAGGCCAGGTGGACGTACCGCCGAATTGCTCAACACGTGGGGCGTGAGGTCTCCACAGTACATCGATGCTGTCGCCAGTGGTCGGCGGAAGGTGCACGCGCCCGTCGACCTGGGACCGGACCGCAGCGACGCACGGATGCACGCCAAGACCGTAGGATCCTACGCAGTGCCGTAGGGGACCGCACCGCCACTTCCCAGCAAATTAGGGACACTGTTGCTCCTGGGGTATCGGCGAGGACCATTCGCAACCGTCTCCATGAAGTTGGGCTACGATCCCGCACACCGTTAGGCCGTCTTCCGCTCACGCCCCAACATCGTGCAGCCCGCCTCCAGTGGTGTCGCGACAGGCGTGAATGGAGGGACGAATGGAGACGTGTCGTCTTCAGCGATGAGAGTCGCTTCAGCCTTGGTGCCAATGATGGTCGTATGCGTGTTTGGCGCCGTGCAGGTGAGCGCCACAATCAGGACTGCATACGACCGAGGCACACAGGGCCAACATCCGACATCATGGTGTGGGGAGCGATCTCCTACACTGGCCGTACACCTGTGGTGATCGTCGAGGGGGCACTGAATAGTGCACGGTACATCCAAACCGTCATCGAACCCATCGTTCTACCATTCCTAGACCGGCAAGGGAACTTGCTGTTCCAACAGGACAATGCACGTCCGCATGTATCCCGTGCCACCCAACGTGCTCTAGAAGGTGTAAGTCAACTACCCTGGCCAGCAAGATCTCCGGATCTGTCCCCCATTGAGCATGTTTGGGACTGGATGAAGCGTCGTCTCACGCTGTCTGCACGTCCAGCACGAACGCTGGTCCAACTGAGGTGCCAGGTGGAAATGGCATGGCAAGCCGTTCCACAGGACTACATCCAGCGTCTCTACGATCGTCTCCATGGGAGAATAGCAGCCTGCATTGCTGCGAAAGGTGGATATACATTGTACTAGTGCCGACATTGTGCATGCTCTGTTGCCTGTGTCTATGTGCCTGTGGTTCTGTCAGTGTGATCATGTGATGTATCTGACCCCAGGAATGTGTCAATAAAGTTTCCCCTTCCTGGGACAATGAATTCACGGTGTTCTTATTTCAGTTTCCAGGAGTGTATGTTATTCTTGCTGCACAGTACCTCGCCTCACATCCCTGCCCATCGGATCACGTTGCTCACCCATTGTCGCGCTCACTGGTGCCGGTACAGCGGCAAATTATAATTACGTAACGATCTGATATACGTGTACTGTTTTAAATTTCGAAAGCTGACTTGTTCGACTAGATTAACAACAGGCCGTTCTGGCGCGTTCCGGAGCGTTCCGGCACGTTCCGACCGATCTTAGGCAGTGATTTTAGCAGGAGTATCTCTGTGAGGCATCTCGTATGTATGTGAGTGACCAACCAAACTAAATTCCATCGTATTACATCCTCTTCACATTTCGCTGCATCTACAGCTTCATGGAAGTGATTCCGAAAATTGGTTACAGTTCTCCGAATGTTATCTGCATAAAATGTAAAGTGATGTGGCATATCCACGCAATATTTTGTTTACGGAATTAGTATCGTTTACAAATCATGGGAAAGTCAATATGCACTAATCGTCAGTTGAAAATCCAAGCTGACTGAAAGAAATGGATTAAAGCAACGCTTTTGGACAATCAACATTCTGTGCGTGTTTCTCAAGACCCGCATGGTTGGTCTCTGTTTTATTGATGGGAATCTAGTTACACTCAGGTCTCTCGAGCTCCTATGATATTCTGCTGCTGCAGTTGTTGAAGGACATTCCATTGGACATAAAGGAATCAGTATAGTACCAGCATGAAGGATGTCCCATTCTGCACGTGTAATGACAGACCCTGTTAAGAGAACATTTGGAGAGCATTGGAACGATCGTACAGAAAACACAAAATGGTCTACACACTGAACAAATTTAATGCTTTTATACTTTTATCTGTGACGAAAATTAAAACAAGAGGCCTATTGGCAAAACACCGATGACTCTCGAAGACTTGAAATGCCTTATAAACACGAGCCTGTGCTCCAGTTAACTCCAAATGTGATTCAATATTCAGTATTGTTTCTCCAGAATCTCTTTATAGGGTGTAGCAATGCTCAAGATCAACATTTTAAGCACTTCTTATGACAGCCGTGATAATAAACACACAAACCGTACCTCAAATACGGATTTGCAAACATTTGGTGCAATAGGACAGACGTTTGTGGGACTTCTTCTCCTGATGGCTGGACAGTGGTTTGCAGCGCTGTTATCTTTATACTGTTTAATGAAATCCCATACATGCTATGTCGTTCAAGTTCTCTTAGGAGCTATAACAAAGTATATAGTTCTTTTACAAGAAAACAATGTCGGTGTCGTAATTCGGCTACTATAAACGATAAAAATTACTTTCGAAACTCAGGAAATTCGCATTATTGTTCGTTATAAGTTGGTAAAAACCTCACGTCGATGTATTTATTCATTCTGGCTATATGTGGGGTGGTGTGTATTAGCTGCCTCACCGTGTATACATGACCTAGTAAACAACATCGGAAGCTCCATGACGCTGTTTATAGACACCAAAAGACTATAGCAAAATGCATGAACATCTGCATACGATCGGCAGTTGGTACAGGAACTAGCAGTTGCCCCTCGGTGTGCATGAATGTAAGGTATTGAACATAAACAGGAGGAGAGGTCCCTTACTGCTGCATCACACTGCTGCTCTACTCGTCCTCAGTATGAAGACTGGATTGATGCAGCTCTCCATGCTAGTCTATTATGTGCAAGTCTCCTCATTTCTGCATACCTATTGCAACCTAATTCCCATTGAGCCTGCTTTCTGTATTCGAGCCTTGGTTTCCCTATACAATTTTAGTCCACACACACACACACACACACACACACACACACACACACACTTTCCTCCAGCACCAAACAGACGATTTCCTGATGCCTCAGGCAGCGTCCTGTCATCCGATACCTTCATTTAATTAGGATGTCCCGTAAGTTTCTTTTTTACCCTATTCGATTCAGTACCTCGTCCTAAGTTATTCAATCCAACCATCTAATCTACAACATTCTTCTACAGCACTACATTTAAAAACCTCCAGTTCTCTTCTTGTCTCAACTGCCTATCATCCATTACTCACTTCTGTACAAAGCTACAGTCCACACAAATACCTTAAGAAAATAAACGTCTATTATTTTTTCACCCATATACACAAACTCATCAGCTGATTTCAGGGTCTCATTTCCTAGTCTACTTCCCACAGCAAGACCTTATTCAACTATAGCTCACTACCCGCAATTTAATTTTGGTGATGTTCGTCTTATAACCTCTCTTCAAAGCATTTTCCGTTTCGTTCAACTGCTATCCAAGTTCTTTGTAAACATATACTGTTGCTTTGGGTGTTAGCTTCATGTCTATATAGCTACTATAATGCGTTCACTGTACTGTTTATAGTGACTTACTCACATTCCTATTTTCTTATTTATCATTAGACCTACTCCTGTATACCCCTATTTGATTCTGTGTTTATAAGTGAGTACTTACCCGACCAGAAGTTCTGTCAGTCCTGCCACAAGGGTTAATTAATTCTCACTACATTTATCTTCACCTTTCCCATTTCTCTTTTTAAATTCTCTAACCAGCCTATCCATTTAAGACATCTAACATTCCATGCTCTGACCCATAGCATAGCAGTTTTTTTTGTCTTTTACTGATGATGACGTCCTATAGTACAGGATCCAGCTGGAGATCTGAATGGGGCTACATAACCCCAGAGGGTGCCCTTATCATTAACCATACAATAGAACTGCACATCCTCGGAAAAAATAACAGCTCTAATTTTCCGCTGATTTTATCTGTCACCACTGCCAGCATAACAAGGTCATGTTGGCTAATGTTATATGGACAGATCAGTCAATCAGACTGTTGTCTTTGAAGCTATTTAAAAGGCTGCGAACGCTTTTCAGGAACCACAGGTTTCTCTGAGATCTTCACAGAAAGCCCTCCACTGTGATTACACCTACGGTACAGCTATCTGTTTTGTCCGTAAAGGTCCATTGTTCATGGATTGAGGGGTACTGGCGATACATCACTTGAAAGCAATCATTCGGATCAACCAACTCTTGAATGAACACATTAGGTTAGTTTTAGAAATGTCAGATGCGAAGATGAGATTTGATGGGAAAATCCTAAGGAAATATGATTCATCTATGAAAGAGCTGTCTTACGAAACACTCATTCAATTTTCTTTAGGTTTACTGGTCTCTTCCACACTCTTAGAAGCTTGGATTAATGGAAGAAGTAGAGAACATCAAAGATTAAAAGATGATCCGCGCATTTCATTATACATTCAATTACTAATCACAGAAGTGTTGTGGAGACAAAACTGCAATGGCCGACGCTTCTGGAGAAGCATTGTGTGCCAAGCAAGTTTTCACTGTTAAATTCCCAAAGCGTATATTCCAAGAAGTGTCGGTCAACATATTTTTTCCCACACTTAGGACTCTCAAAATGACCACGACGTTCTCAAATGGAACGGGGGGTCTATGATGACGACGACGACGACGACGATGACGGCAGTATTTCTTCTAGTAACCTCCGCTATACAAATTATATGGTAGTTTTAGCAATAAAGATATATCCTGGTACAGTGAAGTAAATATCGACAATAGGCGAGAACCTTAGTCATAACGCAAACATGCTGAATGCTGACGTGGTGTGGATATAGTTACCATGGGCAATGAACAATTGTTATCAGACGGACTCTGTCAGTGTTTACCTGCGTCTAATCTCTTTGTATCACAGGTTCCTCGGTATTCACTCAATGACGCTGCCTGCTGCAGCTGTTTCCCCTCACTGTCGTACCACGCACAGCCTCCTTATTCCCAAATATGCAATCTTCTGCTACCTACGGCTTACTCAAGCGATTTAAAGTGCTGCTGATTGGCCAGTGGTAGTTTGGTACTAAAATTCTATAATAACAACTGAAAAGATATTTGTCTCACTTGTTTTATTTTCCCATGTTATGTCTGCTTTTATGATTTTTCTTTAACATTTTGTTTACTGTTTATTTATATAATTTATTTAATCAACCACGAATATTGTTGCCTAAGATGGATTGTATTCTACACAACGTGTTTGGAAAAATTTATATCTTGACATTTTCTTCATTATTTCTATAAATTTACAGCTAAAAGTACGTTTAAAATACTTAACATACTATAAAAATAAGGAAAAGAACCGAACTTACATTTGTTTCAGCATACAAACACTCGGGACAACTGCATACATTTCTGACTGCAATCGTAACATGTTACTGAATGTAAAACTCTGAATCACAGCAAAACTTGTTTCTGTAATTCAGGGAAGTGGTGGCTGTAGAGCAGTGAAATGTATTGCTCACTACTGTTTGGTTTAAAATGGGCCAGTGTTTATGGGCAATTATCAGAGAGGTGAAGGTCAAAACACTGTATTTGCATGTTCTGTATATTGCTTTTGTAAATGCAAATCACTATTTTTTTCCAGATTGCTGCTGCTCCAGAATACTGGAATCTTAAACAAGTTAAGGAAAAGTGAATGGCCTCCAAAATATGAACAAGACGAGGAAAGTATGCATCAACTTGGCATTGAAAAAGCCATGCTCATAGTATCACTTGTCTATATAGGTGTAGCTATTTCTTTAGTAGTCCTGTTTCTTGAGAAAATAATATATAAGCGCCATAAAAGAAACTGCATCGAGAACAGACATACATTAAGAATGTGGTAAAATGTTAAAAGATTTTACTTCGATCCTTTATTTTAATTGTAGGATACACTAAACGTAATGTTTCAAGACAATTGAAATACATTATAATCACTTAGTGAATTAAAAGTTATTCAGTTTTTCACTGCTATGTAGGTCAGAAGAAAAATGTTGGCAAATGCTCACCTAACATTTTGCTTTTAAAATTGTGGATTGTTGAATCGAAATTGCCTATCTGAATATTATAACTCTAAATTTTATTTTATATGCTTAAACTGAACGCTGTTATCGCAGATTTAGTAACACAATGTAGAATGCTTCAATCATTAGTTCAAGATTATTTTCTAAAGCAATATGCTAAAAATAAATACACATAAAACATTAGTGTAGAAAATTACATGAGTTCTTGGAGCAATACATATTACATGTAAATAATTAGTTCCACAAATAATGTTAGCAGGGTACATTAGACAACACTGGAATCAGTAAATAATAAAGCTATATGCACAATAATCTCCTCTTTACCTCGGTTTCCCCATCCCATCCCTACACCAATGTACATGAAAACAGCATGTGTAACATGTATCTAAGCTATAGCATAGGAAGTAGTTCTCAAGCAGTACTAAAAGATTATGTAATATAACAAAAGGAATTACACTAAAAAGTGAATGAAATGTATTTACTCTCCTAGTACTAACATTAACTGAGAAAATGATTTTTAGATTTACAGTATACAAAAGAATGACATCAATCTGTTCAGAACTACAATTAAATACTTCATTTGCATTTTACTGGTAAACTTTTTTGTGCCTACAATTTTACTGTAGCCAATATTAATAAACAGAAAACTTATTAATTCATTGGAAATATGTGCCTAGTGCACTCTAATTAATAGAGGGGCTCCTGTTGTCCAGTTATGAACATCTTAAAATAGCCATTCTTGAAGATATTTTGATGTATGATTTAAATAATGATAATGTTAGAAGTGGTATTTCTGTTTACTTGTGTAGGGAAAACTGTCATCAAATTTTCAAATTAAGTACACTTAATACCGCAGTCTGACTTTGAAAAGACACACGAGAGGCAAAAAACATACATGCAAACATCACCAAACATATTCATGTAAGCAAATTCACAAATACACTTGAAAATGACAATAAATTCTCGAAACGCGCTGTGCTAAGCATCAAATAATAAGTAACTAGTGCAGTTTTCATTATTTAAATCATGAATGCCACAGAAGCAGGCTTTTCCAAAACTATTAATATGACGAACGAGAGTAAGTTATTTTTATGCAACTGGGGCTCCGATACAATAAAAATGTTACCGACAGTTGCTGATGCTGCGTGCCCAAGCAAAAATGTTGGGCTGTATCAGTTATCGTGAAGAAGTTGTTTATTGATTTACTGTATAGGAAAGTAAATATGATGAAACAATATGTTGTTGATTAACAGTTATTCTTGTTATGAAGTCGTATCATAGCGTCCGTTCGTGTGTGCAGGCTAATCTCGGAAACTGATGTAGAAAGTTTGATACGGTTTTCGTTGACAGAACCACTGATTCACTAGTAAGGTTTTTGCATGTAATTTACAAATACTTCATAGAAATTGTCTGAATTACGATGAATTAATTAAAATTGTGAAAACTATGCCACTGCCAACTCCGAACAACCGCCATTACTCGAGAGAGCAGCGGCACCTCGTGTTAGTAGGAAGCGTTATTGTTACGTAGTTGATGTACTAGTTTGATGTAATAGTCTTGTAGCAGACCGCTTGGCTGACAACGCAGACGTAGTAGGATCGAATCCCGACTGGATCAGTTGTTTTCATTCTGCCTTTTAACCTATCATTCACCTGTCAGTGATGTGGAGAATCGCCAGAAACGAAGCGTGTCTCGGATTGCACGTTACACTATAGCACCCCTTTCCCTGGTCTCATAACCGTTAAAGAGCATAAAGGTATGGACACGATCTTCTTGAATGGAATTCAGAAATTTCTTGTGGAAGAATCCTCAAGGTTCCGAAGTACTTCTACAGATGGTTGAAGGACACATTTGGAAATAAGATGTCGTAATAAGAAATCTTAATTCACTGTAAATTCTTTGAACAATTGGCAGTGAGCTATTCAACTTTAAGGTATAGCGATAAAAATGATCAATAAAGCAAACCTTACCAACTTACAATGTGAAATAATGAAGTGTTATTAACCAATACTTCCCCTGTAATCGTTTGAGGCCAGCTACCTGGCGAAAAACATGCGACTCCTAAAATTTCGTGTTTTGTCTTTTATGCTTCAAGTAAAACGTTTTCCGAAAAAGAACTTCAGCGTTGTTGCTTAGTTTATCAAGCAATTTGTTTTCAGTCTAAATTTTTTAATGCCTAGACCACAACTTTCCTATCGCAATTAAAGTACGATAACTAATTTCGTTTGCTATCTGCACCCATCTTCAGATCGTTGAAAATGTGAAAAGCGGTGAATATGCACAGGAAAGCATCATTAGCTGCAGTCATGCAATAACAGGCATTCGCTTATACGAAGACAATAACAGAACGTAGACAGGACCATAGACACGAGTTCCTAGGCAGATGCCGTGTTTCTTGACTTCCGTTTGATACAGTTCCCCACAGTCGTTTAATGAACAAAGTAAGAGCATATGGACTATCAGACCAATTGTATGATTGGATTGAACAGTTCCTACATAACAGAACGCAGCATGGCATTCTGAATGGAAAGAAGTCTTCCGAAGTAAGCGCGATTTCAGGTCTGCCGTAGGGGAGTGTCGTAGGACCGTTTCTATTCACAATGTATGTAAATGACCTAGTAGACAACATCAGAAGTTCACTGACGCTTTTTACGGATGATGCTGTTGTATATCGAGAGGTTGCAACAATGGAAAATTGTACTGAAATGCAGGAGGATCTGCAACGAATCGACGCATCGTGCAGGGAATGGCAATTGAATCTCAATGTAGACAAGTGTAATGTGCGGCAAATACATAGAAAGAAAGATCCTGTATCATTTAGCTACAATATAGCACGTCAGCAACTGGAAGCAATTAATTTCATAAATTATCTGGGAGTAGGCATTAGGAGTGATCTAAAATGGAATGACCATACAAAATTAATTGCCGGTAAAGCAGATGTCAGAATGAGTTTTAGTGGAAGAACCCTAAGGAAGTGTAATCCGAAAACAAAGGAAGTAGGTTACAGTACACTTGTTCGCCCAATGCTTCAATACTGCTCAACGGTGTTTGACCCGTACCAGATAGGGTTGATAGAAGAGATAGAGAAGATCCAACGGAGAGCAGCGCACTTCGTTACACGATCATTTAGTAATCGCGAAAGCGTTACGGAGATGATAGAAAGACTCCAGTACAAGACTCTGCAAGAGAGACGCTCAGTAGCTCGGTACGGGCTTTTGTTGAAGTTTCGAGAACATACCTTCACCGAGGAGTCAAGCAGTATATTGCTCCCTCCTACGTATATCTCACGAAGAGACCATGAGAATAAAATCACAGACATTAGAGCCCACACAGAGGCATACCGACAACCTTTCTTTCCACGACCAATACAAGACTGGAATAGAAAGGAGAACCGATAGTGGTACTCAGTGTACCCTCCACCACACACCGTCAGGTGGCTTGCGGAGTGTGGATGTAGATGTAGAACGTAGTTTAAAAACATCACCTTGAGCAAGCCAGTTTGTAGACCGTGTCCAGTTGCATCAGTAAAAGTTAGATCGAAAGCTTATTATTTGCAATAGCATAGAAGGTGTTATCGTGAGAACGGTATATGCAAAGGTTCAAAAAATTATCAGCTGTTCCGTAGCCTGGCTTACAAAAGAATGATCCTGCATGATGAAGTAGTCATCTTTACAAAATGTGCACATTTTGAAGAACGGTAGGAAATGCTGGTAACAATGTATGTATGTAGACATAGTGCAGAATCATTCAGAATATTTATAAATTATCTCTCTCACTACAGGTCAATCATGTAAAGATAAGTTCTAGGGAGGCCTCACAAAAAGTCAAGCATTCTTTATATTACCAGAAAAAACAACTTAACCAATCTAGGTGGTCACTTTAAGTTACAGGACATCTATTGAATTCTCCAGATTTTTTTCTTTTTTAATACTTTCTATTCATTCAAGATGTTTTTAGGTATGATTCTAGGTTAGTTAAGTAAAATAAAATTAAAATTTAATGAAAGACTATAAAAATTGAAAATATAAAAGATAAAATAAAAATTGGAGTGGCACTATGAGGGAAGCATGAGCTGCTAATGAACGGCGTCACATTGTGTTTAGCGACGAATCTTACGGTTCTGCGCTCCCCCCGATGATCATCGTCAGGGATTATGACGGCGATCTGCATTAAGGTCCAGTTTTTCCATTCTTTTGGAGGTGCACAGCGATATTACTCCCAGCGTCGTGGTGTGGGGAGGCATCAGGTATGACTTATGGCTCACGATTGATGGAAACTGAGAAACCTCTGATTGTACTACGGTATGTCATGGACATCCCGCGTCCTCGCGTTTTACCTCTCGTGGAACCATATCGTAGTGCCAGTTTTCAATAGGACAACCATCATCCACATATGATATGTCACGTGTCTCCTTGAACTCTCTGCGTGATGCTGACGTACTTGCATGTCAGCAAAATATCCAGATCTACTCCCGATAGAAAATACGTGGAACCGTCAGTTCCACTTCACAGCCACCACCCAGAATATCAAGAACCATTTCCATCAGTTGTGGGCCAGCTTGCCTCAGGAAAGGATACAACGACGATATGACACCCTTCCCACTAGAATCAGTGCATGCATCCAGACCAAAGGGCTGGGGCAATGAACACTTATATGTGGACTGATACTGCCTAGTTCGTTGTAGATTTGGTTCGATTTAGTTGTTACTGAAAGAACATAGCGTACCCTCTCAGCCCATGAAGTTTCATTTCGTATCCTCCTCTCCTTCTGGGGCTTCACTATTTTGGTCAGGCAGTGTACATTTCAACAAAACACATTAGGCTTTTAAACAAACTGGAATTTGATCAAAATGGAACAGCTTATTTACTGCACATACACGAAAATGGCATGCGAAATAATATACCTATAGGTAGATAATAAGACTACTAGAAGGTCATAGAAATTAGCTACTATAACGTTATCGATACTACTATCTAAACACAAGTCGTTTTTTAAGATTGTTACCAAAAATGTTGGAAATTTCTTGACCGGTTTACTTCAGACTTTTACGCGATACTCTAATAAACGTTCGGGCGGTTATAGGCTACGTATTTTCGTATATATATTGTGTATAAGTGTATGTATAATAACTGTACTATAAGGGGGATCATAAATTTTCCTATCGAAGGTCGTATAGTCCAGACTCGGTACGCCACTCAGGCAAAATCGTCGTGAACATTTAGGCAATCATCCCACTGATACATCAGGTTGAAGATACTCGTTAAAAAAAAAAAAAAAACACGTACTGCTGCATGACGTCCATAACTGCCTGCTGCACATCCTCGTCTGACTGGAGTCGTCGACCGCTGAAGGCCTTTTTTTAAAGGACCAAAAGCGTGATAATCATATGGGGAGAGATAAGGATTATGGGAGTGGGGTGCGGGGGTGTTCGAGTATCTCCCACTTGAGTTCACATAACTTCTGCAGTACATTTTGATATGGGGATGTACGTTATTATGGAGCAGCGGCACCACTCGATACAGTTTTTCTGGACATTTCACCTTGTTTCTCATACACATTCTTCATTCTCCGATAGATGTCTGCCTGTGTTTGTCCTTCGGTAGCCAGTAAAGGAATAACACCACGTTGGTCCTGTTTGGACCCATTTGGTAATAACGTCGCCACAGTTCAAATTTCTGCATTCACCACACGCACGTAGGAAAAACAAGAATGCCACATTGATCCCCTGCCTACATGTCGGTGCTTATATACGCTCACCAGGGTCACTCAACCTTGCATATGGGCCGCAGCCACACCCTCAAACGGAAACTTTTTGATTTCCCCTATCTATAGCACTATACAAAGACAAATCGTCGTTTAATGTTGTTACCAAAAATCTCGAAAAGTTCTTGTCCGATTTACTTCAACCTTTTACATGACACTCTAATAAACGTTCTGACAGATAAAGGCTACATATTTCTTTAATATATACGGTATATAAATATATATGTACTACATCAATGGGAAAGGTTGAGCCGCCAGGTTAGCCGAGAGCGCTAATGCGGTGCCGACTGGGCTCCGCTAGACGCGCCGGCCCCAGATCGAATCCGCCCGATGGATTAATGACGAGAGCCGGTGTGCTGGCCAGCCTGGGTGTGGTTTTTAGGCGGTTTTCCACATCCCACTAGGTCAATACCAGGCTGGTCCTCACGTTCCGCCTCAGTTACACGACCACAGGCATTTGAAACTCGTTCTCACTATGTCATGATTTACACTAGTCACAGACAGCTGGGGTACTCTGATTCCGTACTGGGGGGTACAGGGTAGTGGCAGGAAGGACATCTCTTCAAATTAACCTTACCAAAACCGATTTTAACCAAGCACACCCTGCGAAAACTGTGGGACAAAGGTGTAAGTGTAAGAAGAAGACGACATAAAGGGGAAAGGTTGTTAGCAAAAATTTCGAAATGTTCTTGACCAGTTTACTTCAAATATTTACACAATCCTCAAACATTTGGACGGAGATAACCTACATATATTTGTAACATATGTAATATATAAGATGTACATATCATATAACAGGCAAACGCTGTTAGCGAAACTCCCGAAAAGTTTTTGACCGATTTACTTCACATACTTACACCACACACTGACAAATGTTTATGTGGACATATGCTACACACTTCTTTAATATGTATGGTATTTTATATATAAGGAAAAATATTTAGAAAAGTTCTTGGGTGGCGTACTTGGAATTGTTGTTGTTGTTGTGGTCTTCAGTCCTGAAACTGGTTTGATGCAGCTCTCCATGCTACTCTATCCTGTGCAAGCTTCTTCATCTCCCAGTACCTACTGCAACCTACATCCTTCTGAATCTGCTTAGTGTAGTCATCTCTTGGTCTCCCTCTACGATTTTTACCCTCCACGCTGCCCTCCAATACTAAATTGGTGATCCCTTGATGCCTCAGAACATGTCGTATCAACCGATCCCTTCTTCTGGTCAAGTTGTGCCAGAAACTTCTCTTCTCCCCAATCCGATTCAATACTACCTCATTAGTTATGTCATCTACCCATCTAATCTTCAGCATTCTTCTGTAGCACCACATTTCGAAAGCTTCTACTCTCTTCTTGTCCAAACTATTTATCGTCCATGATTCACTTCCATACATGGCTACACTCCATACAAATACTTTCAGAAATGACTTCCTGACACTTAAATCTATACTCGATGTTAACAAACTGCTCTTCTTCAGAAACGCTTTTCTTGCCATTGCCAGTCTACATTTGATATCCTCTCTACTTCGACCATCATCAGTTATTTTGCTCCCCAAATAGCAAAACTCCTTTACTACTTTAAGTGTCTCACTTCCTAATCTAATTCCCTCAGCATAACCCGACTTAATTCGACTACATTCCGTTATCCTCGTTTTGCTTTTGTTGATGGTCATCTTATATCCTCCTTTCAAGACACTATCCATTCTGTTCAACTGCTCTTCCAAGTCCTTTGCTGTCTCTGACAGAATTACGATGTCATCGGCGAACCTCAAAGTTTTTATTTCTTCTCCATGGACTTTAATACCTACTCCGAATTTTTCTTTTGTTTCCTTCACTGCTAGCTCAATATACAGATTGAATAACATCGGGGAGAGACTACAGCCCTGTCTCACTCCCTTCCCCACCACTGCTTCCCTTTCATGTCCCTCGACTCTTATAACTGCCATCTGGTTTCTGTACAAATTGTAAATAGCCTTTCGCTCCCTGTATTTTACCCCTGCCACCTTCAGAATTTGAAAGAGAGTATTCCAGTCAACATTGTCAAAAGCTTTCTCTAAGTATACAAATGCTACAAACGTAGGTTTGCCCTTTCTTAATCTAGCTTCTAAGATAAGTCGTAGGGTCAGTATTGCCTCACGTGTTCCAACATTTCTACGGAATCCAAACAGATCTTCCCCGAGGTCGGCTTCTACTAGTTTTTCCATTCGTCTGTAAAGAACTCGCGTTAGTATTTTGCAGCTGTGACTTATTAAACTGATAGTTCGGTAATTTTCACATCTGTCAACACCTGCTTTCTTTGGGATTGGAATTATTATATTCTTCTTGAAGTCTGAGGGTGTTTCGCCTGTCTCATACATCTTGCTCACCAGATGGTAGAGTTTTGTCAGAACTGGCTCTCCCAAGACCGTCAGTAGTTCCAATGGAATGTTGTCGACTCCGGGGGCCTTGTTTCGACTCAGGTCTTTCAGTGCTCTGTCAAACTCTTCGCGCAGTATCGTACCTCCCATTTCACCTTCATCTACATCCTCTTCCATTTCCATAATATTGTCCTCAAGTACATCGCCCTTGTATAGACCCTCTATATACTCCTTCCACCTTTATGCTTTCCCTTCTTTGGTTAGAACTGGGTTTCCATCTGAGCTCTTAATATTCATACAAGTGGTCCTCTTTTCTCCAAAGGTCTCTTTAATTTTCCTGTAGGCAGTATCTATCTTACCTCTAGTGAGATAAGCCTCTACATCCTTACATTTGTCCTCTAGCCATCCCTGCTTAGCAATTTTGCACTTCCTGTCGATCTCATTTTTGAGACGTTTGTATTCCTTTTTGCCTGCTTCATTTACTGCCTTTTTATATTTTCTCCTTTCATCAATTAAATTCAATATTTCTTCTGTTACCCAAAGATTTCTACTAGCCCTGGTCTTTTTACCTACTTGATCCTCTGCTGCCTTCACTACTTCATCCCTCAAAGCTACCCATTCTTCTTCTATTGTATTACTTTCCCCCATTCCTGTCAATTGCTCCCTTATGCTCTCCTTGAAACTCCGTACAACCTCTGGTTCTTTTAGTTTATCCAGGTCCCATCTCCTTAAATTCCCACCTCTTTGCAGTTTCTTCAGTTTTAATCTACAGGTCATAACCAATAGATTGTGGTCAGAGTCCACATCTGCCCCTGGAAATGTCTTACAATTTAAAACCTGGTTCCTAAATCTCTGTCTTACCATTATATAATCTATCTGAAACCTGTCAGTATATCCAGGCTTCTTCCATGTATATAGCCTTCTTTTATGATTCTTGAACCAAGTGTTACCTATGATTAAGTTGTGCTCTGTGCAAAATTCTACCAGGCGGCTTCCTCTTTCATTTCATTGCCCCAGTCCATATTCACCTAGTACGTTTCCTTCTCTCCCTTTTCCTACTACCGAATTCCAGTTACTCATGACTATTAAATTTTGGTCACCCTTCTCTATCTGAATAATTTCTTTTATTTGATCATACATTTCTTCAATTTCTTCGTCATCTGCAGAGCTAGTTGGAATATAAACTTGTACTACTGTAGTAGGTGTGGGCTTCGTATCTATCTTGACCACAATAATACGTTCACTATGTTGTTTGTAGTAGCTTACCCGCATTCCTATTTTCCTATTCATTATTAAACCTACTCCTGCATTACCCCTATTTGATTTTGTGTTTATAACCCTGTAGCCACCTGACCAGAAGTCTTGTTCCTCCTTCCACCGAACTTCACTAATTCCCACTATATCTAACTTTAACCTATCCATTTCCCTTTTTAAATTTTCTAACCTACCTGCCCGATTAAGGGATCTGACATTCCACGCTCCGAACCGTAGAACGCCAGTTTTCTTTCTCCTGATAACAACATCCTCTTGAGTAGTCCCCGCCCGGAGATCCGAATGGGGGACTATTTTACCTCCGGAATATTTTACCCAAGAGGATGCCATCATCATTTAATCATACAGTAAAGCTGCATGCCTTCGGGAAAAATTACGCCTGTAGTTTCCCCTTGCTTTCAGCCGTTCGCAGTACCAGCACAACAAGGCCGTTTTGGTTAATGTTGCAAGGCCAGATCAGTCAATCATCCAGACTGTTGCCCCTGCAACTACTGAAAAGGCTGCTGCCCCTCTTCAGGAACCACACGTTTGTCTGGCCTCTCAACAGATACCCCTCCGTTGTGCTTGCACCTACGGTACGGCTATCTGTATCGCCGAGGCACGCAAGCCTCCCCACCAGCAGCAAGGTCCATGGTTCATTGGGGGGGGGGGATTATTACACGATAATCCAATAAATATTTAGACGTAAATTAGACTTTATATTTGTTTAAACAAGAGTGTATAGGTTTTCTGATAAAATTAACTGTGAGAACGAAAATATGCCATGCCGTGCTGTGAAAATGTGTGGTTTCATTTTCTTTCCCGCAGTTAGTTTTAACTACAACAGTGCGTTATTTAAACATTTGACAAATTGTTTCTGCCATAGATTTTCTCCCTTCTTATATACAGTTTTAAACAAATTTGTGTACACAACTAAGCGTTGTCTTCTACCTTGCAGTCGGTTTTAACAGAAAACGGGGAAGCTGAATTTATGGTTTATTGGCTTACAGTTTGACCACTACTAAGGAATCTGAATCGCCCGAAACTTGGTAATCTTACTCGTTCGCAGATAAAAATTATGTGAAATACTGACATTGGAGCTACTATCCCCAGAGAAACAGCAGCAAGGTAGATCTATCATAGACCATACGGCCTGTACGATTTAACCATTCATTTTAAGCGACTTCAGTTCCCAGTAAAGATTTCGATGGCAATAACAATAAACGAAGCTCGGGGTCAGAGAGAGGGGAGATGTTTAAATGGGTTGAAGGGGGGGCGGGAGAGATGATGACGGATATAGAGAGAGGGAAGAAGAAGATCGGTAGAGAGAGTGGAGGAGGAGCTGGAGAGAGATTCGGGGAGGACGAGATTGACAGAGAGAGGGGGTAGGAGGTCACGGACAGGGAGAAGAGGGAGAAGAAGATTAGCACATATATACAGTTCCCATACATAGTTAGAAACTGCGAAGCATTGCCAGATTCGCTTGTGCAGTGTAAAGACAAGACGTTTTTAACGTTGTTGCCAAAAATCTCGAGAAGTTATCGACCGATCTACTACAAATATTTACATGAGAGTCTAATAAATGTTATGATAGACATAGGCTACGTATTTTAAATATGTATGGTACATAAATGAATGTGTACTACATAAAGCGTTAACTTCGTTACCAAAATCCTAGAAAAGTTCTTGAGCGATTAACTAGAATTTTTTTCATGATGCTCTAATAAACACTCGTATGGACATAAGCTACATTTTTAAAAAAATACGTATTATATAAATATATATGCATATATTATGCAGGTAAAATGTTGTAGCAAATATTTCAAAGCATTCCTGACCGATTTACATCAAATTGTTGCAGGATACTCTAATAAATTTCCAGACGGACATAAGCTGGATTTTTTTAAGACAAGAATATACAGGTTTTCTGTTAAAACCGACTACTAGGAAGAATATGCGGTGCTGCGAAAATGTGCTGTTTCGTTTTCTTTTCCGCAGTTATTTTAACAAGGGTAGCAACTCATTTGAACAATTATACAGATTGTTTCTCTCATGCACATTTTTCGGCACTTGTTACAGCAGATTAACTTCACACTACCTGCAATTTTCTCGGTGGGTGTGAACCCTTCACCACCTTGCCTTCGCGAATCGGCACATGTTAACCTTGGCCTTCATTGGCTTCTAAGGACACGACTCCAGCCTCGCTCTATCGCCTTCAGTTTCACGACCTTCGCATGGAACTTCGCGATAGTCTCTTTGCATACACTGATGGCTCTCGACTAACCGCAGGGTCGGGTGTGCCTTCGTCATTGGCACCCGTGTCTTTCGATATCGGCTTCCGGCACACTGCTCAGTATTTACAGCCGAGCTCTTCGCCCTGTATGAGGCCACAGAGTACATCCGGCGATACAGTCTTTTCAATTGTGTCCTCTGCTCGGTCTCACTCAGAGCCCTTCAAAGTCTACGTGCGCTGTACACCGCCCATCCCTTAGTGCAGCGGGTCCAGGATAACTGTCACTTGCTCACTCTTGGTGGAGCCAGTGTGATGTTTCTGTGGCTTCCTGGCCATGTCGGTCTGGAAGGAAACGAGACTGATAACGCTGCTGCCAAGGCTGCAGTCCTCGTACCTCAGCCCGCTAGTTACTATATTTCAACCGATGATCTCTGTTTTGCTGTCTGTGAGGAAGTGGTCTTCCTTTGACATCGCCACGGGTCCTCCCTTCATGGGAATAAGCTCCGGGTTATTAAGCCTCTCCCAGCGGCTTGGACGACCTCCTCTCGGCCCTCCCGCAGGAAGGAGGTCATTTTAGCTAGGCTGCGTATTGGGCACTGCATTCTTAGCCTTCGTCATTTGATACGTGGCGCTACCCCACCACTTTGTACACATTACGCCCAAGTTTCAACTGTTCCCCACTTCGTGACGTAATGTCCTTTTTTAGCCGTTTACGTTCCCGCTTGGGTTTGCCATCTGAGTTATCAGTTATTTTTGCAAATGACGCGAGGGCTATCTACCACGTTTTACTTTTTATACGCTAAAGCAATAAGGCGAAGGCCATTTAATTTTAGTTTTGACCTCCGTTTCTGCATGGTGTCTTTTTTAGCCCTTTCTCCAGGTGCCTGTTTTTAGTTGTCTTCTCTTATGTCAATTGGGACTGACGTATAATCATTTTTTAACTCCTCTCTGTCTTCGAGTTCTATAGTTTTGACTTAGGTGGATATGACCCCCATTATTTTTTGCGCCCTAAATCAAAACAAAACGAAACCAAAAAGCCATGTACATTCTTTCTCCTTATATATAATTTTAAATAAACATTTCATACACAGCAATGTGTCTATTTTAACAGGAAATAGGAATGTTGCACTTAAGGTGTACCGGGTTATGATTAGAATACTACCACGGATTCTGAATTGTCCGAAACTTTGTAATCCTACCTGTTCGCAGATTAAAACTATACGAATTGCTGTCATTGAAGTTGCTATAATCGCACATCCTGCAGCTGGAGAGCTCTGTGTAAAACCTCGTATAGCAATGATCGCAACCGATTTATCCACTCATTTTAAGCGACTTCATTTCACGGTCAGGGTTTTGTTAGCAATAACAATAAATAATGCTTAATGTCAGAGAGAGGTGGAAGAGGACATGGACAAAGAGGGGAGGAGGAAACGGACACAGAGTGGGGGAAGAAGAAGATGGGCAAAAAGAGGAGGGGGAAAGATGGACAGAGATAGGGGGCGAAGGACATTAGGACGCACAACCAATGCCTATACATATTTAGCAATTGAGGAGCATTGCCAGATCTTCAGCTTCAAATGCTGATTCTATAAATTTTCTCAATTATGTTCTGCAAAAACAGCATCATCTTCTCTGCAGGGATTCCCACTTGAGGTCGCAAATCATCTCTGTAATGTACGCTTCTCGGTTGAACTTGAGGGTAATAAATCTAGCAGCACGCCTCTGAATTGCTTCGATGTGTTCCTTTAATCCTGATCTCAGACACTCGAGCAATACACAAGAATGTCTCGCACTGGTTTCCTATAGGTGCTTTCCTAAAATTCTCCAAATAAATGAAAGTCGACCATTTGCCTTCCCTGCCGCCGTCCTTACATGCTTGCTCCATTTCATATCGTTTTGTGATGCTACGCCCGGATATTAAATCAACGTCATTGTGTCAAGAAATACACTACCTCATATCGTTTTGTGATGCTACACCCAGATATTTAATCGACGTCATTGTGTCAAGAAGAACACTACCAATGCTGTATTCGCATATTACAGGTTTGTTTTTCCTACTCATCTGATTTAACTTAAATTGCTCTACATTCGGAACAAGCTCTCATTCATCACAACAAGTAGAAGTTGTGTCTAGGTCATTTTGTATCCTCCTACAGACAGTCAACTTCAACACCTTCCCAAATACGGCAGCATCATCAGCAAACAGCTACAGATTACTGCTCACCCTGTCTGTCACATTGTTTGTACAGGGTGTTTCAAAAATGACCGGTATATTTGAAACGGCAATAAAAACTAAACGAGCAGCGATAGAAATACACCGTTTGTTGCAATATGCTTGGGACAACAGTACATTTTCAGGCGGACAAACTTTCGAAATTACAGTAGTTACAATTGTCAACAACAGATGGCGCTGAGGTCGGGGAAACTCTATAGTACGATATTTTCCACATATCCACCATGCGTAGTAATAATATGGCGTAGTCTCTGAATGAAATTACCCGAAACCTTTGACAACGTGTCTGGTGGAATGGCTTCACATGCAGATGAGATGTACTGCTTCAGCCTTGAAACCAACAGTGTATCGTTAAAATATTGTAAGAAGCTTGCGGGACGTTTGGCAGAAAGTAAAACGAACAAATGCAACAGTTTTTGAACGCCAAGAACGGACAGGACGACGTGTGGGGAAATTGCCGCAGTAGATTTGGGCAATGGGTTTTGGTAACAAATGCTTTCACACCTAAGGGCAAAACGAATAACTTCCTAATACAATGACAGGGTCCATAGCAAGTTGTGCGCAGGACGTCCCCTGTCAACGTTAAGATACAAATGCCAACTAGAACTTCTGTTTTCCATTGGAGTGTATTAAGGAATTCAGAGTAACGTGATGTTTTACCACAAATTCCATCATCGTCTTCAACACGGAATGCTGAGTCTAGAAGAGTCAGAAAATAACCAGCGAGCAACAATCAAGGTGTGCACAGAATGCCTTATGCACTTAGGTCACATCAATAATTAGAAATGTAACCGAATTTTTAGATTGGATATGAAGTTTGTTATGTGCACTAAGTATTTTTATTCTAGATTATTAAGGGTTGTTCTGAGTTTATTTTTCTGTTATGTTCTGTACTGTATTGCGTATTTTGGGCTGTTATTGTCCTTTTCATTCTTTGTTGGTAAACCAGTTATAGCGAGGACGGAAGGCCGTTGTATTGTATATTGTGTTATGAACCGTGAACTCACGTCTTTCAAAGAAGTGAGGACAAGTGATGAAGCTTCCTTTCTCTTAGGTGGTGAACCAACATGGATGTCGACAAGTGATGAGGACAAGTGATGAAGCTTCCTTTCTCTTAGGTGGTGAACCAACATGGATGTCGAGGAGTGATGTCATAAACCTGGTAATTCTACACCTAGTCATTTTACCATATATCAACCGTTAAAATGGGTAATGTTCGATACAAGCTTCAATGTGTTAATTCGATTCCTAATAGCATGCATGAATACAAGATATCAGTTTTTTTACAGTACACCGCTACCTGGTGATGAGAAAATTATAAGAAATTGGGCACAGGTGAGAACCAGAGAGGTATTGGTAATTTCGTAGAAAAAAGATAGCTTATGTCCTGATGTCGTTGTAAAACTTGCGGATATGTCTGAGGGAAATCATTGCTGTCTGCCCTACTAGGATAGTTCAGACCGGCACACAGGCTTGCGAGGTGCAATTGCTCTAGGGGAAAGCAGAAGGAGCTTAATGTCAAAGGGAAGTGTTAGTCCTACACCCTCATTTTCAGAGGCTTGGTAGACGCTGTGTCTACTCAGCTTTTCCACCGGAAGTAGTAATAACTGGTGCGAAAAAGGGAAGCCGATGGACATGACAAGAATGTAACTATGGGGCAACGGACTTCTAATAAATGGTACAATTTGTGGCATAGCGGGGATGACGTTATGTCTCACAGCTACGATCACACATACTATTGGGCACAAATCTATGTTGTATTGGCTGGAAAAGCCGTTTGAAATCCTGCCAACCCGAAACCTCCCTGAATAATACCCTACCTGGCTCTCCTACACTCACTAGATGAAATCGTAGCGACACAAAAAAGACGAATCATAGCAGAGGAAATGCTTCAACATACACAATATCTTGAGAAAGAGCGTCACAGTATTACGACCATAACTGTTACGATTTCCAGTGTTGCAATGGTACTGAGTGCAATTTGTGTAATCTACTCTTGTTGTAACGAAAATCGATACACCACTCTTGAGTTCCCTGTACTCCAGATACCCACTGTTTGGTTTACAAATAGAAATAAGAGTTAATCAGCGAGGCTTAAGGCAATGAATTACAAGTTAAATTAGTAAATGAGATTGTGAATTTATTAGAGATTTTACTAGCGTGTTAGAGCTGAATTCAAGACAACATGTGGGTTAAAGAGGGTAAGTGAAATGGACTGTGCGTGAAACACAGTGTTACAGGACTGAGAGTTGAAACACGAGCCTTGTCGTTGAAGCAGTGAGATAACCAAAACACGTAGAGTATAACTGCAGTAAAACATGTAATATGAGATTGTACCAGGAACATTACGAGCAAAGAAAATTCGAGTCCAATTTTCTGAAAGAAGTGGGGATGTTTCGCCCCAGAATTGTATTCCGGGCAGATGTGGAAAATTGTTAGAGCCATTCACTAGAGTAACTTCACAGCACACAAAATGGTTCAAATGGCTCTAAGCAGTATGGAACTTAACATTTGAGGTCATCAGTCCCCTAGACTTAGAACTACTTAAACCTAACTAACCTAAGGACATGACACACACAAATGCCCGAGGCAGGATTCGATCCTGCAACTGTAACAGCAGCGCGGTTCCACACAGAAGCATCAAGAACCCCTCGGCCACAGAGCGCGGCTCACAGCAGACAGACGGTGGAGAAACAACCAAAATGAAAACCTGAAGATTAGAGTTGGGACACAGAAACACAGTGCAGACTGCTGACGGGTTGCGAAAATTAGAACATATTCGGTCATGCTTACTTCACGTCACGATAACGTCATTCACATAGACAACCGATATAAACACTAACTTCAAAAGCCCAGTTCCCAGTTGGCAGCTCATCAGTCCCGAAACAGCGCCTGTTTACGCTCCATCCACAATGTGCCTAGATGACTTCGTTCTACGATGCAACAGCCACCCCAACCTCAAGGATTTGGCTGCCATGGGCTGTTTCCGCTTCGTCTTCGCCTTCACTGATGAAAAGATTTGGGTGCCTTTACTGCCAGACCCCCTGGAGGCTTAGCTGACTGTACCTGGTGAGTTGCCAAACTACCATCATCCTGGAGAAGAGCAGTGGCCGCAGCCTCCCGACTGCTGCTATGAGCAGACACCGTGCTAACCTGCTAGCCGTGCTGCTGGCCACTGGGACCACACAAGCAACATCAGCAGTGCAACTGCAACGGGTCAGCAACTTCCTGTGACGTTGCCGCCGTCGCATGTGCAGCCCCGTCACTGCGGCGGCTGAGACCGCGAGGCGCACAGGCAATAGCGCATACTGGTCTTGTGCGAGCTTCACCCTCTCGCCTGGCCACTGGCCACCTCAAGAAGACAATTCTGCATCCTCTAATGCCACAATGAAGCATAGCCAAGGTGCAGCAGTTGAATAAGTGAACGCTCATGCCATCTGTTGGATAGTTGCGCAAACAAAAGCACAGGTGCTTCCGCATGGCGGCATTCAAATGAAATAGCGCTACGAGTAAGACAGTATCTGAATAGTGCTGCGCTCGGACGACGAAATAAAGAAGCATTAAACTAGGATAATATTATTACGTATAGTAAAAATATTAATTTAATATTAGTTTTATTATTATTATTATCATCGTTAATTCCCCATTAAGGAGAGCGTTAAAACACAATCACTATTCACAATGACAATGTGGTACATAAATTGGTACATTTCAAATTCATGGCACTTTTTTCTCTCTCTTTCTTTTCTCTTCCCAAAAACCTGTCATAAATTCACTGTGTTCCTTCTTCCTCTCTTCTGTCCACTTCTTTCCTGATTTCTTAGAATTTCTGTTTGTTGATTTTTTCTCTGTATTTTCCTCTGTTTGATATTTCTTCTGTGGAGATGTTTAGATTTTTGAGGTCTTCCATGGTTTCCTTTACCCAGTTAGTTTTCACCTTATTCGTCACCACTATGTTAAAAATCTTCTTGGTCAGCCTATTTTCATTCATTCTGTGAATGTGCCCATAGAATTTTGCCCTTCTTTTTCTGATATTCTCTGTAATTGTCTCTGCCTGTTTGTACAATTCCTTTGTTGATCTCTTTATCCAGATCCCCTGCCTCTGAACTAGCCCATAAAGCTTTCTAAGAATTTTCCTCTCTTGCTTTTCTATTTCCTTGATTTTAGTTCTTCCTCTGATTACTGTTGTTTCTGAGGCATACAAAGCCTCAGGTAAGACTACTGTTTTGTAATGTCTTAATTTGGCATTGACGGAAATATTTCGTTTATTGTAATGGATCCATGTAAGTCTGTATGCTTTTTGTAGTTTTGTAACTTCATTGGCTGTTGAATTCAGCCCTCTTTTCTGTATTATCTCTCCCAGGTATTTGAAACTTTCTACTTGTGTTATCTTTACGTACTTTGTTATCAATGGGCTTCTGTCTGGGATTTTGTGTCCACGTACTGGGTTTTTTCATATGATATTTGTAGACCTGTTCTGACTGCGATTTCATGCAATATCTCCAGGGCTTCTCTGACTTCTTTTCTGTCATTTTTAATGATGGCTTTATCGTCGGCAAAGGCCAGACATTTTATGTTGACGGTTCTATTTTTCTCTCTCCCCATCTTTACCCCATTGATTCCTTTGTCCCACGTCCTGATTACTTTCTCTAAAGCAGCGTTACATAAAATGGGTGACAGGCCATCTCCCTGTCTAACTCCTGTCTTGATTTCGAAAGATTCTGAGATCTCGCCTATGAACTTCACTTTTGACTTTGTATTTGTTAATGTTTCCTGAATTAGTTTTCTGGTCTTATTGCCTACGTTCATTTCTTCTAGTGTATTAAAAAGTGTTTCTCTGTCTATGGAATCGTAAGCCTTATTGAAATCAACAAATGTTACTGTGGTGTTTCTGGACTTTCTCGTTTTTAATAATGTTCTCAGACACCAGATCTGCTCACTGCATGATCTTCCCTTCCTGAACCCTCCTTGGTATTCTCCGATCTGTGGATCTATCTGAGGTTCTAGGCGATTTAACAGAGCTTTTGATAGAACTTTCTATGCCACCGGCAGTAACTAAATTCCTCTATAGTTATTTGGGTCTGTTTTGTCTCCTTTCTTGAGGAGGGGGTGTATTAGGGCTGACTTCCATTCTTCTGGTATCTTTTCTGTTTCTTAGATGTTTTTGATTATACTATGAATTTTGGGTGTAATGTTTTCATGGTCTAAATTTCCAGATTTCTGCAATCAGTCCATCTTCACCTGGTGCTCTGTTATTTTTCAATGATTTTATTATTTTCACGATTTCTTCATATGTTGGGGGTTCGGTGTCCCGGTTGGGTTCTGGTTTTGTAAACTGTAATCTCTGTTTTGGCTTATCACAGTTAAGCAACGTGTCAAAGTATGTGGATAATATTTCACAGTTTTTCTTCGGATTTGTCTCCAGTGTTCCATCTTGTCTTTTGAAGCATACGCTTGGTGGCTGGTATCCTGTCATATCTTCTCGGAATACTCTGTAAAAATTTCGTGTGTTGTGTCTGGTGAAGTTTTCTTCTATCTCCTTCGACCTGCTGTTTTCGTAACCTCTTTTTTTCTCTTCGGATTATTTTTGAAGTGTTTTTCTGTATCCTGTTGAAGTCCTTCCATTTTTATTGTGTTTCATGGCTGTTAAATTTTTTCTAGGCTCGTATTCTGTCTTCTATGGCCATGTCGCATCTCATGTTCCACCATCGGTATTTCCTTTTTCTCGGTGGCTGCCCCAATTTTATCAGTTCTTTAATTTTTTTCTGACAGTTCTGTCCAGTTGTTGCTATTGATTTTCGTAATTTCTTATATTATTTCTTTCTTGTTTATTTGTAGGTACTCTGGATCTGTTCTGAAAGATCTGTTGGTTCTCTTGATTTGTCTATTGGGTATAAATTTTACTTTAATTTGGAGAAGGTGATGATCAGATTCAAAAACTCCTTTCCTTGTTCTTACGTTCAGTATTTCTCTGGTGATTTTTGTGGATATTGCTACGTGGTCTATCTGAAATTTTCCTAGAGCATGGTTGGGGGATTTCCAAGTTACAAGTTTTCTGTGTGGTTTCTGGAATTGTGTTGACATGATTTTCAGATCAAAATTTCTGAAGAAGTTTATCAAGTTCTCTCCATTTTTGATTGCTCTCATGTGGGCCGTGTGTCTCTCTATCGTGTCTCGGAATTTTCTTTCCTTGCCTAACTGGGCATTGAATTCTCCTAGTAACACTTTTATGTGATTCTTGGGGATTTTGCTGGTAGTTTCTTCGAGAACTTCCCAGAACACCTCTATCATCTCTGGGTTCTTCTTGTTATAATTATTTGTGGGGGCATGTCCATTGATTAATGTATAGGCTTTGTTTCCAGATATTATCGTGAGTGTCGACAATTTTCGTGATTTTGAGGTGAAATGTATTACGGAGTCCAGTATCGATTTATGTACTACGAAACCAGTTCCGAAGAGTTTGAGATTTCTTCCTGGGATGGTTATGGCTGGTTTCCCCTTATATATTCTGTAATTTTCAGAATCAAAGTGGTTCTCATCTGCAAATTGTGTTTCCTGTATTGCCATAACTTTGATGTTGTATTTATTAGTTATATATATATATATATATATATATATATATATATATATATATATATATATATATATATATATAACTGAATATGGTAATGTTATGGTATGTCCATTTGTATATAGCGAACTTGGCATAATGTAAATTAATGTTTAAATGTGAGGGAAATCCCCGAGAACGCGGACAATGCAGGTTGGCGCGTGAATTTGGCAGTAGAGAGAGAGATGTGTTCTGAAACTGTTCAGATGCAGAACAGAGATTACGCGGCTCGAAAGTGACGGTTTTAGTACCGTACGGTAACGTTGCTTATAGACAGTTAAAAGTGAGCTTACAACAAACACGAACTGGATTTATGGTGTGTCAGCAAGTCAAATGGACAATAAGGCTTTGCAGGATGCAACATTTCGACGGAGACGGCTTGTGAGCGATATAGTTGCTGTTCCCGCTCAAAAAGCACATGGCACGCCTTGTGAAAGTCTACGTAATTTACGACGGACTGCAGCGACCAGCAGCAAGGTATGAAGTAACCAGTTTCTGCAGCTAATGTTGCAATGTGATCTTACTACCATACGAGATCCATTGAGGAGCTCACGCCAGCACAAGCAACGAAATAGTAGTTATCGTACGACAGTGCGCCATAACAAGTACATTTATCCGTTTATGTATTTATCAAGTCAAGTTCTCTACAGTGTAATGTCTGAGCGAAATAATAAGTTTGTGATTCAAAGTGCATTTCATGAGTGTGTGGGGCGGCGAAGAAGTCGTCGAATGCTTTGTTTGAATGTTCATTTCACGTAACAGACTATTGCCGATGCAACATATGTGGGACGGCGAAGAAGTCGTTGTTTAATGTTGAATGAAAGTTGAACATTGCCACCTCAAATCACGCGAGCCTGGCAACTAATTTGGTGGCCAGTCAGAAAGCGAAGGGAAACTTACTGACCTTAGTTCCCAGTCTGCACGGCCACATTCCTGTACAGCCCAGCTAAACGAAAAATATCCATAGTTCTTCACGGGATTAGGGCTGCTTCAATAAAATTTAAAGTTCCAAACAAGATTTTATTATCTTAAAGGCTCACACAAATTACTCGAAACTTCTGAAAATGCTAAAGACATTAAATATTGTTAATTCAGCCAATCGTTTAATAGTTCAGAGGCGACTTCTACAGCAAGTTCCTCCCGAATAGTTCATTACTCTAACTAACGGTGCTCTATTAATAGTTCGCAATAATGTTAAAAAAAAAATTAATGCTCGCCTTAAAAGTGGAGTTAGTCACCACTTGCCACGCGGAATTATACTTCACACGGACGGCACAATAACAGTTTGTTACCGAAGTCTAAACGATCCAGGACGGTGTACAGTCCTCGCGATTTTCAATGTCCGTTTACATTGCTAAGTACGCGCATGTCACAGCCCGCTATGACGTCACCCGAGGCGAGGCGCGATCGGACGTTAAGCTCGCGTGGACTAGGCGTTGGTCTAATGCGGAGTGAGCTTACTACTGCCTCTGCCGCTCTTTTTATATAGCTCCGGCGCGTACCGCCAAGAGAGCATCTGTTCTTTACGTTCCTATGCAGATGCCTGCAGCCTCCAAATGATCGCTATCTCAGGCACATAATCTTAAATATCACATTTAATAATAGCTTTACAAACTTCTCAATTTTTGTATACATACATCTGAGCAGTACAGAAGCACGTAGAAAATCTCAGCCCGCTAAAATTAAAACTTTACTCTCTAGAATTTTTACAATGGAACTAACGGTAGATTGTTACCTCTGAACTATAGCTTTATCAAGACTTGTATCAGCTGTTAATTATGCTACAAGACTAAAACTTGGTGTAGCTTTGTTAATTGTCCTATCTGATCATTGGTCTTAAAGAATTTGTTTTATCATTAAAATTTAAAGTACTTAATCTATAATGCTTATGTACATTTTACTCACAAAAGTAGTTTTTACTAAATTACTAAAAAACTAGAAGAGGTAACTGATTGTGGTATTTCCATTATTATTATTAGGGTGAACTGAAGCATCCTACCAGTTTTCAATATTGTAGCTCTATTATTTCGCGCCTCTGATTTTTTCCGAAAAACGCGGATTCTGGAGTCAATTTTAGTTTTATGGTTTTGGAAACCAGCACCACTCATTAATGACTTCTTACTGCACCTTCTCACCAAATTTTGGCTTCCTAGCGTCATTATTTAGCGCCTCCCATTTTTCTTTCAAAACGTGAATTTTACGTAAGCTACTAATTTTATAACATTAAGATTTGTTACCTGAAACATTATTACATAGAACTATACTTTAACAAAGTTTTACACACAAATCTTAATTTTTACTTTTATGTTAAATGTGGTGCAATACTATATGCAGGCGCGTTACGATGACGTGACGCTACTAGCAGTGAACTAGGGTAAGTCCCGTGCACTCGCTCGCCTCTGTATCTTATACATGATGCAGCGCTTGCTTTGCTTCATCACCCCCTTTTTAATTTTCGTGAAAATCTATTTTTGAACAAAATTAAATTTCTAAAAGAACAAACAAGCGATGGATTACTTTAGTATACCTCTTTCAACTTAAGTTGCTTCTTCTTAGGAAATTCCTTATTACTACATACACAAAATAACCATACTCATATACACATAGAAAACCTAGTACAGAAGACATTCACAAATTATTTACATACATTTACATGGAAATATAAATTTTTCAATGGTTACAAAATAGTTATTTTTTTTTAAATCAGTCTCTTCCTGAAAAAGAAAATACACACGACTTTTATCACTGCAACGCACTCACATTTTTCTTTTACTATAATACTCGGCACTGTGGTGGGTGTCCTATTGTAACACTCATTTAATTTCACTGATTGACAAAATTGTGGGAGGAAATTGTATTCACTGTGGTTTGCGTCTCTACTTCCAATCTCCCTACCGCTTGTTGTCAGTCATTCATGCAGCCTGCATGTCCCTGAGAAACAGACAATACAGTCTAAGTTTCTGTTTTCAACTTATATCTAAGGTAGGACAAAGTACATTTTATAGTTTATATTCTGGCACTATTTTACTAATTGTGAAGTTGTCAGAAAGACATTTAGCACTAAGTCGTATCTGATACAATAGCTCCTACTTTCTTCTTTCATAAATAATCTTTTAGGTTCCTAAATAGTGAAAATTCTTTTAGCAAATTAATATATTAAGATCTTGCTTCAACTTAGAAAATTGAGTAACCTTTTAGTTTTAATGTACTCTGGCTTAATTATCGTATGGATTAGTTCATCAAAGAAGTCATTTGCTGACCAGCACTTTGCTTTATTGTATGAATTACTAAAGAAATTAGTTATTTTCAGTATACCGATTCCAAATTTCTGCATTTTCCAATATTTGTGTGTTTCTGTTGTCTGTTTAACTATTTATTTGCCTCAAGCAAGATTTAGCGTTTTTCACCATTTCACGAGACGTGAGGGAATTATTCTTTAGTCCTACATCATTTACTTCAATTTACTTACTTCACTTCTTCACCTCATTCATTTTCTCCCTTTTCTTCCAGATTCAAAATACTTCATTTCTCCACTTCTTTCTCCCTTTTCCTTTTCTCAGCCTATTGACGTCCTGTTTCTATATATTTGGTGCGATCCTCACACCACTTCCACACATCTCCATTTATTTAATTCTAAAACGCCATTGCTTGCCTCTATGAGCATTACCTTCTTACGCTGTTTTCCTTCAGACAACCTTATTTCTAGCAACATACTACCTTCTGCATAATCTCATGGATTATTCATATTCATACCGTACTTCGTATACTGCAAAGTGTCTCTCTTAGTTGTAGTTTCTAGCCCTTTACAATTACATGAAATATTTTAATTTATTTATTTTAGCCATGTTTGCCTCTTATTGGTACTCAGACTTTTGTTTTGCCATTCACTAGGTAGATCCTTACTAAGAATACTTAAAACCTAATAGCATATATACAACATGAAGACATATGTGATTCTTACCTGTTATGATAGACCAGAAGAAGGGAATGAAACTTGAAAAGGAAATAAAGTTTCACCCAGCTGGGACTGCACGGTACGCCAAACCGTGTATCCGCCAAAGAGTGGCAGACTCCCTACAGTAATTAATTACTGTTAATTTTAAATTCCTTTAGATCCACAATATTTCTTAGACCTAGTTCTCTCTTACTCTTTGGATATTCCAAACGATAGGCATTTGCATGAGGTTTACTTACTATTCTAAATGGTCCATGATATACATGCATAAACTTTTTAGTTTCTGCAGAAATTTTCTTTGATTTTTCTTTTGTTTTGACCAGCACTAGCTCACCCATTTTAAAACTAGTGGGGGAAGCCCTTGCATCATGCCTCTTTTTCCTATCTAAAGCTCTTTTGCGTATATTTGCCCTGGCCTGTGCTTTCTTCTCATCCAATGTACTCTGACTTAGAACTGGAAAGTCAATCATACTCGGAATGATATTATGTGGTTCCTGATTGAACATCAGCTCACATGGAGCAAAACCTGTGGCATCGTGTTTCAGATTATTAATTATCTCTTCAAAATACTTAATATGATCAGCCCATGTTGAATGCTTCCTAGCACAGTAGGTTCTACATAGTCTATTCAGTTCTCGCATAACCCTTTCACTCATATTTCCTTGCGGAAAGTATGCTGAAATCCTTGCAACATGTATTGGATAAGGCTTCTTAAAAAATACCTTCCCAGGCTTGATATTCAAATGGCATTCATAACCTTTAACTTCACCAGGTGCGTTTGAGAATACATTACTATGCTTAGTTAACACACTCTTTAACTCTGATCTTTGTTCGTCAGCAATTTGCTTTGTTGATTGTACCTTTTCCTCTATTTCCTTTAGGATGTGTCTCTCTTCAACCTTAGCACTTTCCTCATTCTCACGGAAAACCAAATTTTCCTGCAAGTATCCTTTATTCTTTATTACTCTAATAGGCAGTTCCCAAGTTTCATTACTACCGCCTATATGACTTCCTATAAAAGACTCTCTTATCACTTTAGAGTCAGGTAAAGTTAAAATTAAGTTGTTCTGATCAAAATTGATCTTTCCCTGGTACTTTGATAAGAAATCAGTACCAATCAACATATCAACACTTAAGCCTAGCACAATCAAACAAGGATGATCTATTACTACGTCATTTATACCAATGGGTATCAAAGCTTCGTGTTGAACTGGTCTAGAGACTTTTGCAGTAGCACCTATAATCTTTAAGCCACTTACTTTCATAACTGTTAACTTCTCTTTATTGGGTATGGTGTCAAAAAATGTTTGTGATAAAGCACTTGCTTCACTGCCACTGTCAAGCAGACAACGCACAGTGACTCCTGATATGTTTACTTTGATAACAGGGTGAGTTATTTTACATTGAACAGGTTGCTCACACACCTCGTCTAATAAATCTCGTTCTATGTTCTTCCAGCTAAAGTAATTCTGATCAGTTGCAATTACATTTACATTTACATCCTGGGGCTCATCATGCTCTATAATCTTAGCTGCTTTCTCTAATCTGTCCACTAACTTTAAATCGAAGCATCTGACGACTTTTTCTACTTTTGTTTGCTGCACATCAGCCAAACTATCCTCTACCTCTGAGCAACTGCGTCCCTGCGCAATATTGCTGTTCATAAGAATGTCGTCACCTTCAACCATTTGTGGCACGTTTACACAGCTACTAGATTCTTTCACCTCGTTACTATTTCTACCCCCTTCATTCATCATTTCCTCCTCTCTAAAGTTTTGCAGTACTGATTCTACTTCTGCTACTTCTACTTCAGCTTTTAGATTGCCATTTTCATCGAAGATGTAAGCTTTTACTTCATCATTATTCCCATCAGACTCAAACCCATTATCTATTTCTTCCCCATTATCTACCTTGAGTTCCTGTTCTTCCTTGACCCATTTTTCTAGTGTATCCAAAATACTATCCACTATTTTGTGAGAGTGGCTTAACACATCACTGGTATTATCTGTATTTATTTCGTCATCCATGTTGTCTGTCTGTGTATGTTGGCTGATTGTCTGTGTTTCCGTTACTGGCTGTGTTACTGTTACCGCCTGGTGAGCGCCAGTTTCCTCATAGACGGGATTTAGTTTCCCACACGCGGCCTGTTGTGTTCATCTGTGACACCACTAGATATAGTAGCATCATGACTCCCTTCTTGTCTTAATGGCATAGTATTTACTTCTCCACTTTCGTCATAGTAGTTGTTACGAAAGCGTGGTGAGTATCTACCCCCTCTTCCTCTGCCACGGCTTTGGTTTCGATAGTTTGTTTTGGTGTGCCTAACTTCCATATTTCTAACGTTCACGTTTCCATTATTTTGTACGTGATTGTTAGAAGATTTGTTATTCTGCTGCACCTGCTCCTCAGCAGCAGCTACTCTTTCCACTCTTTCCAGATATTCAATAAATTTGTCTATATTATCTCTAGGGGCGGAAATGATCCTCTTCTGCCAGTACCACGGCAGCTTACCTTCTAAACCCATAATGATCATATCTGGCTTCATCTTTTCTGTCAAATGTGACAGTCTTGAAACCCACTTCCTAGCGAAATCCTTTACTGATTCACGCCCTGGGAAAAACTTCTTACCACTCCAGAATTCCCTTAACACATCATTTTGTTTGTTATGTGACCAGTATTCGTTGAGAAATGCAGACTTAAATTCAGATAAAGTTTTACATTTGATCATTACATCCGCTGACCATCGCAAAGCATCACCTGACAAATGACTTCTTATAAATGAAATTTTTTCTCTTTCTGACCAAGTGTTGGGGAGAACATCCTCAAAGTCATTCCAAAATTCAAGAGGGTGAATGTACTTATCAGGATCAAAGCGCAAAAACTGTCGACACCCTATAAAAGCGGCGTCAACTGAAGTCACATGCTGTACAGTAGAATGACTAGAATTAACAGAGGTTACTCTATTTTCTAGGTTAGCAATGTTAGTATTTAATTCCTCTACTTGTGACTCTACTGCTTCTATCCTGGCAGAACATCTTTGTTCCACTGCACCACGAATTTCGGTACAGGTTTCTTTTACTTTCTCAATGTTTTTCTGACAAGTATCTACTTTAATTTGTACCTCTTTAACTTTGTCAGAGCAAAGTTTGGACTCGTTGCTCAATCTTTCGGACAACCTCACTTCCAAAAGTTCATCTGCCTCTTGATAATTTTTTTGAATTTGATCTATTTCACATTTGAAAGTACTATGCATTTTAGTTAACTGTTGCCCTACTTTTACTTGAATGTCATGATGAATAGCATCTATCTTATAATTCAAACTATTCCATTTTGATTGCAGTTCTTCTTTTAGTTCTTTATTACTATCCTCAATTTTAGCCTCAATTTTATTTTGGTTTGATTCGAGTTTGGCAAACAGTATTTGCATCCAATCCGGAGCTTCTACCTTGATACTTTGTATCTCTTGACTTGACTGAGCTGGAGATATATTGAGCTCAGTTTCACTACCTGACAAAGTTAGCAACTCTACTGGCTCCCTTTTGACTTCTATTTCACTTATTGATTGCATCCCTGCACTCTCATTTAAATTAAAGTCATAATTTACTGGTGACAAATTACGTTCTAGTTCAATATTTGAGGGATTAATGGAACCATCCTCATTAAACTCAATTCCTGATCCTGAGGATTCTTGGTCAGAGACCGGTTCCCTTCTGAAATGTACACTACTTTCCATATCTTTTAGTTTGTTAGCAGCAGTTAATAAATATTTTAAAAGTCTTTGACTTAACTTAAATGCTTGATTTCGACGAATGATGTCGTCGCGGTGTACCAGCAATCGTGATGCGACGCGTCGCGACGTATTGAAGGCAGCAGCAGCAGCTGTAGCGTCGAGTACCGCCACAGGAATCGCCTACTGCAATAGCTCCAGGGGGGGGGGGGGGGGGGGGGGGCAGCAAGGCACCATTGACCGCTCGGCGCAGCCGGCAGCTGTCTCGCAGATCAGCGCAGCTCCGCGATGACGCACCGTCTTCCTTTAGTCTCAGCGCCGTCGGCAGCCGCGATCCAGCATCGTCGCCTTCCTCACCATCGTCACTAACCAACGTACAGCGGTAGACACTTATTGTTTATACACTACACCCGCCTTTACTGGTAACACTGTTCCCACACTAGTTCAATTCAGTGTCCTGTTATTGCCTACCGAGTTCGTTAATTTATACCAATCGCTTTCACACATCGAGCACTTTTATTTGCTTTTAATTCAGTTTTCCCGGCCGATAAGCACCATATGTGGGGCGGCGAAGAAGTCGTCGAATGCTTTGTTTGAATGTTCATTTCACGTAACAGACTATTGCCGATGCAACATATGTGGGACGGCGAAGAAGTCGTTGTTTAATGTTGAATGAAAGTTGAACATTGCCACCTCAAATCACGCGAGCCTGGCAACTAATTTGGTGGCCAGTCAGAAAGCGAAGGGAAACTTACTGACCTTAGTTCCCAGTCTGCACGGCCACATTCCTGTACAGCCCAGCTAAACGAAAAATATCCATAGTTCTTCACGGGATTAGGGCTGCTTCAATAAAATTTAAAGTTCCAAACAAGATTTTATTATCTTAAAGGCTCACACAAATTACTCGAAACTTCTGAAAATGCTAAAGACATTAAATATTGTTAATTCAGCCAATCGTTTAATAGTTCAGAGGCGACTTCTACAGCAAGTTCCTCCCGAATAGTTCATTACTCTAACTAACGGTGCTCTATTAATAGTTCGCAATAATGTTAAAAAAAAAAATTAATGCTCGCCTTAAAAGTGGAGTTAGTCACCACTTGCCACGCGGAATTATACTTCACACGGACGGCACAATAACAGTTTGTTACCGAAGTCTAAACGATCCAGGACGGTGTACAGTCCTCGCGATTTTCAATGTCCGTTTACATTGCTAAGTACGCGCATGTCACAGCCCGCTATGACGTCACCCGAGGCGAGGCGCGATCGGACGTTAAGCTCGCGTGGACTAGGCGTTGGTCTAATGCGGAGTGAGCTTACTACTGCCTCTGCCGCTCTTTTTATATAGCTCCGGCGCGTACCGCCAAGAGAGCATCTGTTCTTTACGTTCCTATGCAGATGCCTGCAGCCTCCAAATGATCGCTATCTCAGGCACATAATCTTAAATATCACATTTAATAATAGCTTTACAAACTTCTCAATTTTTGTATACATACATCTGAGCAGTACAGAAGCACGTAGAAAATCTCAGCCCGCTAAAATTAAAACTTTACTCTCTAGAATTTTTACAATGGAACTAACGGTAGATTGTTACCTCTGAACTATAGCTTTATCAAGACTTGTATCAGCTGTTAATTATGCTACAAGACTAAAACTTGGTGTAGCTTTGTTAATTGTCCTATCTGATCATTGGTCTTAAAGAATTTGTTTTATCATTAAAATTTAAAGTACTTAATCTATAATGCTTATGTACATTTTACTCACAAAAGTAGTTTTTACTAAATTACTAAAAAACTAGAAGAGGTAACTGATTGTGGTATTTCCATTATTATTATTAGGGTGAACTGAAGCATCCTACCAGTTTTCAATATTGTAGCTCTATTATTTCGCGCCTCTGATTTTTTCCGAAAAACGCGGATTCTGGAGTCAATTTTAGTTTTATGGTTTTGGAAACCAGCACCACTCATTAATGACTTCTTACTGCACCTTCTCACCAAATTTTGGCTTCCTAGCGTCATTATTTAGCGCCTCCCATTTTTCTTTCAAAACGTGAATTTTACGTAAACTACTAATTTTATAACATTAAGATTTGTTACCTGAAACATTATTACATAGAACTATACTTTAACAAAGTTTTACACACAAATCTTAATTTTTACTTTTATGTTAAATGTGGTGCAATACTATATGCAGGCGCGTTACGATGACGTGACGCTACTAGCAGTGAACTAGGGTAAGTCCCGTGCACTCGCTCGCCTCTGTATCTTATACATGATGCAGCGCTTGCTTTGCTTCAAGTGTCGCCAGTTATTTACAGAAAATAGTTCATTATTATCCCAAATCCATCACTGTGTGTGCAGCAATACCAGTAAAAAGGCTATATTACGTGAGTATCGGCGTATTAATACAACAAGAGGATATAATCGGAGTTAACGCCGAAAATTTCCAAAAATCTCCGGATTATACAATTGACAGAAGACGCCAGGTACTGTGCCACATTAATTACAGTTCAACTCGAAGTGGTGGCTTTTCAGTACATTATCAACGTAAAAACTCGTTCAGTTTCATTAGAAGAAACTGATTGTGAACTAATGTTTTTGACATCTCTAGTAACCATCAGTTCTATAGTGTTCATTGGTTATTCAATTAAAGAATTTATTGCCACCACAGTACTCATTGTACGAGGTGCATTCAAGTTCTAAGGCCTCCGATTTTTTTTCTAATTAACTACTCACCCGAAATCGATTAAACTGCAGACGTACACATTTTTTACAACGCTGACGCCATGATTCCATGCCAGCGGCGAAGGCTTCTTTAGGAATCTGTTTTGACCACTGGAAAATCGCTGAGGCAATAGCACCACGGCTGGTGAATCTGCGGCCACGGAGAGTGTCTTTCATTGTTGGAAAAAGCCAAAAGTCACTAGGAGCCAGGTCAGGTGAGTAGGGAGCATGACGAATCACTTCAAAGTTGTTATCACGAAGAAACTGTTGCGTAACGTTAGCTCGATGTCCGGGTGCGTTGTCTTGGTGAAACAGCACACGCGCAGCCCTTCCCGGACGTTTTTGTTGCAGTGCAAGAAGGAATTTGCTCTTCAAAACATTTTCGTAGGATGCACCTGTTACCGTAGTGACCTTTGGAACGCAATGGGTAAGGATTACGCCCTCGCTGTCCCAGAACATGGACACCATCATTGTTTCAGCACTGGCGGTTACCCGAAATTTTTTTGGTGGCGGTGAATCTGTGTGCTTCCATTGAGCTGACCGGCGCTTTGTTTCTGGATTGAAAAATGGCATCCACGTCTCATCCATTGCCACAACCGACGAAAAGAAAGTCCCATTCATGCTGTCGTTGCGCGTCAACATTGCTTGGCAACATGCCACACGGGCAGCCATGTGGTCGTCCGTCAGCATTCGTGGCTCCCACCTGGATAACACTTTTCTCATGTGCAGGTCGTCATGCAGGATTGTGTGCACAGAACCCACAAAAATGCCAACTCTGGAGGCGATCTGTTCAACAGTCATTCGGCGATTCCCCAAAACAATTCTCTCCACTTTCTGGATGATGTCGTCAGACCGGCTTGTGCGAGCCCGAGGTTCTTTCGGTTTATTGTCATACGATGTTCTGCCTTCATTAAACTGTCGCCCCACGAACGCACATTCGACACATCCATAACTCCATCACCACATGTCTCCTTCAACTGTCGATGAATTTCAATTGGTTTCACACCACGCAAATAAAGCTGTGAAGACGGATCATAATTTGTGCTAGGGTACCTCGTTCAGTAGAGCACTTGCCCGCCAAAGGCAAAGGTACCGAGTGTGTGCCTTGGTCCAGTACAGAATTTTAAATCTGCCGGAAATTCCAATTTTTCTTCTTAAACTATCGGCGTTACTATGCTCTTTCTCTGGCTTGTACACTACCTCGTAACTGAATTCACTCCACTTTAGTGCCCAGCATGTCAATCTAATGGAAGGGTCTTTCACTCTCAACAACCACTTCAATGCAGTACGATCCATCACGGCTTTCAAATTTTGTCGATACACACTGATCAGAAAGAATTTTATGACCACCTACTAAATAGCCGGTACATCCACCTTTGGTACGGACAAGAGCGGCGACGCATCGTGACATGGAGGCACTAGGCCTTGGTAGGTCGCTGGAGGGAGCTGGCACCACATCTGCACACACAAGTTTCCTAACTCCCATAAATTCTGTGGAGGGGGCAATTAATTCTGATGACACGTCCAGTCTCATCCCAGATATGTTTGATAGGGTTCAGATCTGACGAGTTGGAGGGCCAGCACATCAACTGGAAATAGTCACTGTGTTCCTTGAACCATTCCAGTCACCCTCCTCGCCTTGTGACATGGCGCACTATCTTGCTGAAAAATTCCACTGCCATCAAGAAACATGATCGTCATGAAGGGGTGTACGTCGCCTGCAACCAGTGTACGATACTCCTTGGCTGTCTTGGTGCCTTTGCACGAATTCCACTAGACCCATGGGTACCCACGTGAATGTTCCCCAGAGCATAATGGAGCCACTGCCAATTAGTGTCCGTCCGGCAGTGCAGGCGTCAAGGAGAGGTTGCACTGGAAGACGACGGATTCGTGCCCTCCCGTTGGCATGATGAAGACGGTATGGAGACTCGTTAGACAATGCAATACTCTACCACTGCGCCAACATCTAGTGCCACTGGTCCCGAGCCCGTATCAGTCATAGTTGCTGATGTCGAGGTGTTCAAAAATGGTTCAAATGGCTCTAATCACTATGGGACTTAACATCTGAGGTCATCAGTCCCCTAGACTTAGAACTACTTAAACCTAACTAACCTAAGGACATTACACACATCCATGCCCGTGGCAGGATTCGAACTTGCGACCGTAGCAGCCGCGTAGTTCCGAACTGAAGAGCCTAGAACCTCTCGATTACAGCGGCCGGCTGTCGTGGTGGTTACACTGGCACATGAATGCGTCGTCAGCTGCAGAGGACCATTGTTAGGAGTGTTCGGTGCAAAAAAAAATGGTTCAAATGACTCTGAGCACTATGGGAGTTAACTTAGAACTACTTAAACCTAACTAACCTAAGGACATCACACACATCCATACCCGAGGCAGGATTCAAACCTGCGACCGTAGAGGTCGCGCGGTTCCAGACTGTGGCGCCTAGAACTTCTCGGCCACTCCGGCCGACTGTTCGGTGAACCTTGTGTTCAGACACACTTGTAGTCTGTCCAGCATTGAAGTCTGATGTTTGTTTACGCACAGTTTGCCGCCTGTTCTGTTCTACCAGTCTGCCCAGTCTACGACGTCCAATATATGTAATGAGGGGTGGTCGCCCAACCCCGCGACGTCTGGACGTGGTTTCACCTTGGTTTCGCGCCGTGTTGAGGACACTCAAAACACTCCTCGAACACCTTACATGTAGTGCAGTTTACGAAATGCTCGTGTCTAGCCTCGGGGCCACCACAAACTGCCCTCGGTCAAACTCAGGTGGATGGCGCACTTTCCCCATTCTACACACGGACAGCAATCTCACTGATACTGCATACCCCGCGCGTGTGTCTGAATAGCAGTTATTCCTCGTCGGTTGACGCTGCTATCTCCTGGACGGGCTTATATCGGTAGTAGGTGGGTGATCATAACGTTTTGGCTGATTTGTGTGAATAAGAATGAAAATAAGAAGTGCCGTAGATAACAACTAGCATTTCTTTCTGTGTATTGGAAGAATCCACCCCACTTATTTCAGTTGTTTGGATGTGCGTTCCATTGAGTGTTCCTCGTTACCTATACTCCTAGGAAAAAGTCGTTTCCTTTTCGATGTTTGGAAACATGGAAACTAGATCTGATGTCAGCGTCTGTTTTAAGACGCCAAATTCTGTCTGACAGTCAGTAGACTACTCAAATTTTGCCCCTTACTCTAACAACCCATAAATTTCTTATAACAATTACAAAGGCCTAAAAAATTGCAATTATTTCACTGTCTGCAGTGATAACAAATAACGGGTCATTGCCACTAACTGCAAATCAGTTTTTACACCTTCCAGACTGATCATATGCCTGAAAGTTTACTTCTGTTGTTGCAAAATCACGTTTATCAATACGCAGCATAAAACATGCTGTTCACAGTCTCTTGAACACCTCCTCCAATCGTCGTACATGTTCCTCCATTCCTTCAAAACACTATGATGTCATCCAGATATACATGCTTCGTTTTGGATTTAACCACCTAAGTACTTCATCCATCAATGTCTGAATGGTAGCTGATGCATTTTTGAGTCCCAAAGTCATTTGACGGTACTGGTAGAGGCTCCATGGAATGGTACAAGCAGTTTTTGTTGGCCTGCTCTCTGTCACTAATTCCAGTTGGTGATTGCCACTCTTCAAATCCATTGTCGAAAAATGTTTATGCTGACCACAGCCCCTGTTATGGGGATAAGCAGTGGTAACTGCTCTGGTGTTTGGATACCAACAGTGTGAGATTATGGATGAACAATCGACATACCCTTATGGATGCTAGGAAGACCTGTTTTTGGTGACCTTACTGATAAACAGATTCACGTGCATTTCTTCACAGGTCTCGCGCAGTAGATAACTTAATGAATTGAATTTGTTAAACAGGAGTGGCCCTATCATATATGAAACATGAGTACTGTAACTCCAAATATGATAAAAACAGGGGTTCATCAAATTACTAAATGAATCATTGATCACTACAAAACCCTATTTATTACAAGTGTCTATAGACGTCAAACTGGAATCACTCAACAGAGGAAAGTCCACTGGATCTGACGGGATACCAATTCGATTCTACACAGAGTACGCGAAAGAACTTGCCCCCCTTCCAACAGCCGTGTACCGCAAGTCTCTAGAGGAACGTAAGGTTTTAAATAATTGGAAAAGAGCACAGGTAGTCCCAGTCTTCAAGAAGGGTCGTCGAGCAGATGCGCAAAACTATAGACCTATATCTCTGACGTCGATCTGTTGTAGAATTTTAGAACATGTTTTTTGCTCGAGTATCATGTCGTTTTTGGAAACCCAGAATCTACTCTGTAGGAATCAACATGGATTCCGGAAACAGCGATCGTGTGAGACCCAACTCGCTTTATTTGTTCATGAGACCCAGAAAACATTAGATACAGGTTCCCAGGTAGATTTTATTTTTCTTGACTTCCGGAAGGCGTTCGATACAGTTCCGCCCTGTCGCCTGATAAACAAAGTAAGAGCCTACGGAATATCAGACCAGCTGTGTGGCTGGACTGAAGAGTTTTTAGTAAACAGAACACAGCATGTTGTTATCAATGGAGAGACGTCTACAGACGTTAAAATAACCTCTGGCGTGCCACAGGGGAGTGTTATGGGACCATTGCTTTTCACAATATATACAC